>NW_024609836.1:76947239-78298069 GCF_016920785.2 Ixodes scapularis
AATTCATTATTATTATTGAGTGCGGAGGCGCGCAGGTGTGATAGCAGGATCTTTTGCCACATTAACGACAGGAGGGTCCTCGTGTTCCAGGTTCGAGCGAACAACTGGCGTTTCATTATCCGATGTGATAGTAAGCGGAGTCAACCGCACTGGGAAAAATCGACCTCTCGTTCCGGATGCGAACAGAGAAAGGACCCCGTAAGCGATGGTGCAACCAGTCTAGACAGTGCCTTCGAGCCAGCTCTGACCCAACACGAGCAAGTCTTCCGCCGCCGGCTACGAACCCCCCAAAGAGGCGTTTTTTATTTACGTTTTTATGCTCTTTGTAAGACGCCTTCACTCCACTATTCCCCGTTCCACCCCATGAGGGAACACAACGGACGCTACGAGCCTTCCCAGCCAATCCGAAGCCGTAAAACTTACCACGTGACCAAGCGATAGGGCGCGTATAGTTGCGGCCTATTGCAGGTCATGTGACCCTCAAGCGGTGCTGGATTGGATTGGATTGTTCGTAGTGTCACGTGCGGTCCACCGTAAAGCGAACCGTCAGGCAAAAGGTCATCCTGTCTTTCTCGGGCACTCTCGAAAGGGCTTTCGCCATCTCTGGGTCGAAATAATAAGCGGGACAAAAAGGGCCACGGCCATTGTAGTCTTTCATGCGCCGGCAATTGATCTTTTATCCCTTTCTCCTCGATTCACGTCGCGCTAACTTTGTCAAATATTTCGCAACAACAATTTTTTTTTTGAGGCATAGAAGAGACCAGTAATGTGAACTTTTTACATCGCCTGCCAGGTAGTGTTCACTTCTTCTTTTTCTTTTTTTGAGACACTCGTGTTCTTCTTTTTCCGCGCGCGTTTACGACGTTTATATGTTTTCTTTTTTTAGACACGGCTTCAAATTGCTTTCAACCGTCACATCTATGCATCTTGAGACGCAGTCAGACGCCAGAATGCAAGTAGCGACGATAAGCATCAGTAAAAAGGCTACGCTTCACAGCAACGAGCCTTCAACCATTGGAGTGGATTATAGGATGCATTGGATTTAATGGCGATTCCTCTGTGACAAGGGACCCCTTGCCTTAAGTTCCGGTGAGGGCATGGAGGTACGAATACGGGGAGGCGAGACACCGGCTCAAACCGGCCAAACGCGAAAATCCCGAGTGAAACCGGAAGTAGATGTCACTGTCGGTGGGAACGCCAACTTCCGGTTTGGAGTGTTCCTCCAAACCGGAAGTCTCCCCCGGCTTCACTTCCGGTGGCGTCATGTCGCCTTCAGAGGCTTCTTACCTCCATGGGTGAGGGTCTGCCAAAAGCTAACTCGGCTGGGCCCGCCAAGTGCCCAGCCAAGACTAGCCAAGTCATTCGCCCCTGTTTTGCTGCTTGAAATTATTGCTGCCAGTTGTCGAAAGATTTCCCTAAAATCGCGGGAAACGCAATTTTCCATCCTCCAGAAACGTTAAAACAGTCCAGAACGATAACGCCCGAAACTGCTGACACCACATTCGAATCCGCGTTTTCGAATCCTAACGATCGCCACTTCGCCCGCTCCGCGCTAAGCACCAAAAAGTGGCGACGCCCTCCAGAAAACCGGGAAGTTCAGTGTCGATACTCTAAGCCCATATATATTATTTAGTGGCTATAGTGTAAATATTGCGCGAGTGCTATGCGCTTGCTTGGTTTATATGTATATGTATCTTTGTCGCAGGTTCGTCCGCTAGCAATGGCGCCGCCTTTCCTCGACGTCGTCTGCTCGCCGCAGAAGACGACGCGGACGGTGTTTCAGGGGCGACAGAGAAATCTCCAGACGAAGACGTCAACCCGCCCGCGGGTACTAGCGAAGATTCAAAGAAAAAACAATCAAAGGCGAAAGATGGCACCGAAGAAAAGCCAAAGTCCAGGGGGAGCGAATCAAAAGCGAAACAAGAAAGCGGCCAAGACAAATCCAAATCTAAAGCGGAGGTAGAGGGCGAGTCGATAGCCGAGCCAAGTGCGGGAGACAAATCCAACGCGGGGGGGTAAATTAGAAGCCAAACCGAGCGGAAAAGATGACGCGAAATCCGTCCCGACAGACGCTAAACCACCGGCACTCAAGCCAAAAGAAAAGCAAGAGGAAGTCGTCGACAAAAACAAACAGAAGGAGCAGGAGAAACCAGCCGGAAAACCTGAAACGACGGCGAAGGCAGAATCTCAGCCGATGCCCGAATCAGGAGCAAAAGAGGGCACTCAATCAAGACCCGAGTCAAAACCTGAAGGAAAGACAAAACAG
This sequence comes from Ixodes scapularis, assembly GCF_016920785.2. Lineage (NCBI taxonomy): Eukaryota > Metazoa > Arthropoda > Arachnida > Ixodida > Ixodidae > Ixodes > Ixodes scapularis. The sequence continues at coordinate 76,949,506 of NW_024609836.1, forward strand.
GAACAAAATCCCGAGGTGAAGCCGCACGAGCCTGAGCCAAAACTAGAACCACAGCCCGAACCAAAACTGAGCCCTACTTCAGAAACTGGGCCGCAGTCGGAATCAAAACCAGAAACGAAACTAGAACCAGAACCCGAAGCGAAACCAGACTTGAAGCCAAAAGTGAAGCCAGAGCCCAAGCAAGAAACAAAATCAAATGAAACCGAAAGGGTCAAGACGAAACCGAAACCAGAAGATGGAACGACGAACGATACCGTCTCGAGACCAGAAGAAACGGCAGTCACTACTGGTACAAAAGGCACAGGGGAAAATATTACGTCACCTGCAGAGGTGGACTGCATCATTCCAGGTGAGTAGTTTAAACTGACGTCCACGGTAAATGGGAACATTTGGAGGTCATGCTGACGTGCATCGTTTGAAAGCTGTTCGAAGTATAATCACAACACTCAATGATCAAGTGGTTTTAGGTTTCGCGGCCTATAATATGTGCTCTATTAGTCAGAATCCGCTAAAACAAGACGCGAAACAATCCTTTAATGTCATGCTTTTTTTTATATAAACATCCGCAGTTAATAGACCTCTTTCTGCTTGACCTAAATGGTTAAAAAAAAAAAAACGTCTGGCTCATCGCGATTTCCTGCTACTGAAGTGGCGGCGGTGGCCGTAATGACTTTCGACGCATCATACATTCGCACCGCGTTCAAAAAGGAGTGTTACCATTGAGCACGATTCCGTATGAAACAGGAATCACTTAGTGGTTGAATGTTCCTTGAAGTTTTTCCCTACGTACAACGCCACACCAGACACATACGTTGACCACTGTTTTTAGAATCAGAGGAAGTTACCACACAAATCGCATAACAGGCCCATGAGTGCTAAAGAAAGAGGAAGAAATTTAGCGGGAACGTTTCTCCGCTAAATTTGTCAGGAAGCGTTTCTCCGCTTAATTTAGCTATTCATTTCCCATTTTCTCTTCTATCAGCCGTTCTTCCATGTTATAACGACCAGAATAATCCCTGGAGAAGGGGGACAAGAGGGACAAAGGACAAACAAAAATCTCCAAACACAGCTAGTTGACTGGTGAGCGTCTGGAAAAATCCGCCTGGTCCGGGTATCGAACCCGGGACCTCTTCATTACAGGTGGAGCGCTCTACCAACTTCGCTAACCAGGGGTTAGACATCAGTAGAGCAAACGGGTTTTATCAGCTGCCACCAGTCTAACACCAACAGGGTTGAAGCTTGAAAATTTAAGGTTATAATTATAATGCAATTCAATGCAAAGGTGCAAGCGAGCTGGACAAGAATGACGAAAATAATCCCTGGAGAAGGGGAACAAGAGGGACAAAGGACAAACACAAATCTCCAAACACAGCTAGGTGACTTGTGAGCGTCTGGAAAAATCCGCCTGGTCCGAGTATCGAAACCGGGACCTCTCCATTACAGGTGGAGCGCTCTACCAACTTCGCTAACCAGGGGTTAGACATCAGTAGAGCAAACGGGTTTTATCAGCTGCCACCAGTCTAACACCAACAGGGTTGAAGCTTAAAAATTTAAGGTTATAATTATAATGCAATTCAATGCAAAGGTGCAAGCGAGCTGGACAAGAATGACGAAAATAATCCCTGGAGAAGGGGAACAAGAGGGACAAAGGACAAACACAAATCTCCAAACACAGCTAGTTGACTGGTGAGCGTCTGGAAAAATCCGCCTGGTCCGGGTATCGAACCCGGGACCTCTCCATTACAGGTGGAGCGCTCTACCAACTTCGCTAACCAGGGGTTAGACATCAGTAGAGCAAACGGGTTTTATCAGCCGTCACCAGTCTAACACCAACAGGGTTGAAGCTTAAAAATTTAAGGTTATAATTATAATGCAATTCAATGCAAAGGTGCAAGCGAGCTGGACAAGAATGACGAAAATAATCCCTGGAGAAGGGGAACAAGAGGGACAAAGGACAAACACAAATCTCCAAACACAGCTAGTTGACTGGTGAGCGTCTGGAAAAATCCGCCTGGTCCGGGTATCGAACCCGGGACCTCTCCATTACAGGTGGAGCGCTCTACCAACTTCGCTAACCAGGGGTTAGACATCAGTAGAGCAAACGGGTTTTATCAGCTGCCACCAGTCTAACACCAACAGGGTTGAAGCTTAAAAATTTAAGGTTATAATTATAATGCAATTCAATGCAAAGGTGCAAGCGAGCTGGACAAGAATGACGAAAATAATCCCTGGAGAAGGGGAACAAGAGGGACAAAGGACAAACACAAATCTCCAAACACAGCTAGTTGACTGGTGAGCGTCTGGAAAAATCCGCCTGGTCCGGGTATCGAACCCGGGACCTCTCCATTACAGGTGGAGCGCTCTACCAACTTCGCTAACCAGGGGTTAGACATCAGTAGAGCAAACGGGTTTTATCAGCCGTCACCAGTCTAACACCAACAGGGTTGAAGCTTGAAAATTTAAGGTTATAATTATAATGCAATTCAATGCAAAGGTGCAAGCGAGCTGGACAAGAATGACGAAAATAATCCCTGGAGAAGGGGAACAAGAGGGACAAAGGACAAACACAAATCTCCAAACACAGCTAGTTGACTGGTGAGCGTCTGGAAAAATCCGCCTGGTCCGAGTATCGAACCCGGGACCTCTCCATTACAGGTGGAGCGCTCTACCAACTTCGCTAACCAGGGGTTAGACATCAGTAGAGCAAACGGGTTTTATCAGCTGCCACCAGTCTAACACCAACAGGGTTGAAGCTTAAAAATTTAAGGTTATAATTATAATGCAATTCAATGCAAAGGTGCAAGCGAGCTGGACAAGAATGACGAAAATAATCCCTGGAGAAGGGGAACAAGAGGGACAAAGGACAAACACAAATCTCCAAACACAGCTAGTTGACTGGTGAGCGTCTGGAAAAATCCGCCTGGTCCGGGTATCGAACCCGGGACCTCTCCATTACAGGTGGAGCGCTCTACCAACTTCGCTAACCAGGGGTTAGACATCAGTAGAGCAAACGGGTTTTATCAGCCGTCACCAGTCTAACACCAACAGGGTTGAAGCTTGAAAATTTAAGGTTATAATTATAATGCAATTCAATGCAAAGGTGCAAGCGAGCTGGACGAGAATGACGAAAATAATCCCTGGAGAAGGGGAACAAGAGGGACAAAGGACAAACACAAATCTCCAAACACAGCTAGTTGACTGGTGAGCGTCTGGAAAAATCCGCCTGGTCCGAGTATCGAACCCGGGACCTCTCCATTACAGGTGGAGCGCTCTACCAACTTCGCTAACCAGGGGTTAGACATCAGTAGAGCAAACGGGTTTTATCAGCCGTCACCAGTCTAACACCAACAGGGTTGAAGCTTAAAAATTTAAGGTTATAATTATAATGCAATTCAATGCAAAGGTGCAAGCGAGCTGGACGAGAATGACGAAAATAATCCCTGGAGAAGGGGAACAAGAGGGACAAAGGACAAACACAAATCTCCAAACACAGCTAGTTGACTGGTGAGCGTCTGGAAAAATCCGCCTGGTCCGAGTATCGAAACCGGGACCTCTCCATTACAGGTGGAGCGCTCTACCAACTTCGCTAACCAGGGGTTAGACATCAGTAGAGCAAACGGGTTTTATCAGCTGCCACAGTCTAACACCAACAGGGTTGAAGCTTAAAAATTTAAGGTTATAATTATAATGCAATTCAATGCAAAGGTGCAAGCGAGCTGGACAAGAATGACGAAAATAATCCCTGGAGAAGGGGAACAAGAGGGACAAAGGACAAACACAAATCTCCAAACACAGCTAGTTGACTGGTGAGCGTCTGGAAAAATCCGCCTGGTCCGGGTATCGAACCCGGGACCTCTCCATTACAGGTGGAGCGCTCTACCAACTTCGCTAACCAGGGGTTAGACATCAGTAGAGCAAACGGGTTTTATCAGCCGTCACCAGTCTAACACCAACAGGGTTGAAGCTTGAAAATTTAAGGTTATAATTATAATGCAATTCAATGCAAAGGTGCAAGCGAGCTGGACAAGAATGACGAAAATAATCCCTGGAGAAGGGGAACAAGAGGGACAAAGGACGAACACAAATCTCCAAACACAGCTAGTTGACTTGTGAGCGTCTGGAAAAATCCGCCTGGTCCGAGTATCGAACCCGGGACCTCTCCATTACAGGTGGAGCGCTCTACCAACTTCGCTAACCAGGGGTTAGACATCAGTAGAGCAAACGGGTTTTATCAGCCGTCACCAGTCTAACACCAACAGGGTTGAAGCTTGAAAATTTAAGGTTATAATTATAATGCAATTCAATGCAAAGGTGCAAGCGAGCTGGACAAGAATGACGAAAATAATCCCTGGAGAAGGGGAACAAGAGGGACAAAGGACAAACACAAATCTCCAAACACAGCTAGGTGACTTGTGAGCGTCTGGAAAAATCCGCCTGGTCCGAGTATCGAACCCGGGACCTCTCCATTACAGGTGGAGCGCTCTACCAACTTCGCTAACCAGGGGTTAGACATCAGTAGAGCAAACGGGTTTTATCAGCTGCCACCAGTCTAACACCAACAGGGTTGAAGCTTAAAAATTTAAGGTTATAATTATAATGCAATTCAATGCAAAGGTGCAAGCGAGCTGGACAAGAATGACGAAAATAATCCCTGGAGAAGGGGAACAAGAGGGACGAAGGACAAACACAAATCTCCAAACACAGCTAGGTGACTTGTGAGCGTCTGGAAAAATCCGCCTGGTCCGAGTATCGAAACCGGGACCTCTCCATTACAGGTGGAGCGCTCTACCAACTTCGCTAACCAGGGGTTAGACATCAGTAGAGCAAACGGGTTTTATCAGCTGCCACCAGTCTAACACCAACAGGGTTGAAGCTTAAAAATTTAAGGTTATAATTATAATGCAATTCAATGCAAAGGTGCAAGCGAGCTGGACGAGAATGACGAAAATAATCCCTGGAGAAGGGGAACAAGAGGGACGAAGGACAAACACAAATCTCCAAACACAGCTAGGTGACTGGTGAGCGACCGAAAAATACCGCCTGGTCCGAGTATCGAAACCGGGACCTCTCCATTACAGGTGGAGCGCTCTACCAACTTCGCTAACCAGGGGTTAGACATCACTAGAGCAAACGGGTTTTATCAGCTGCCACCAGTCTAACACCAACATGGTTGAAGCTTAAAAATTTAAGGTTATAATTATAATGCAATTCAATGCAAAGGTGCAAGCGAGCTGGACAAGAATGACGAAAATAATCCCTGGAGAAGGGGAACAAGAGGGGCGAAGGACAAACACAAATCTCCAAACACAGCTAGGTGACTGGTGAGCGACCGAAAAATACCGCCTGGTCCGAGTATCGAAACCGGGACCTCTCCATTACAGGTGGAGCGCTCTACCAACTTCGCTAACCAGGGGTTAGACATCAGTAGAGCAAACGGGTTTTATCAGCTGCCACCAGTCTAACACCAACAGGGTTGAAGCTTAAAAATTTAAGGTTATAATTATAATGCAATTCAATGCAAAGGTGCAAGCGAGCTGGACAAGAATGACGAAAATAATCCCTGGAGAAGGGGAACAAGAGGGGCGAAGGACAAACACAAATCTCCAAACACAGCTAGGTGACTTGTGAGCGTCTGGAAAAATCCGCCTGGTCCGAGTATCGAAACCGGGACCTCTCCATTACAGGTGGAGCGCTCTACCAACTTCGCTAACCAGGGGTTAGACATCAGTAGAGCAAACGGGTTTTATCAGCTGCCACCAGTCTAACACCAACAGGGTTGAAGCTTAAAAATTTAAGGTTATAATTATAATGCAATTCAATGCAAAGGTGCAAGCGAGCTGGACGAGAATGACGAAAATAATCCCTGGAGAAGGGGAACAAGAGGGACGAAGGACAAACACAAATCTCCAAACACAGCTAGGTGACTGGTGAGCGACCGAAAAATACCGCCTGGTCCGAGTATCGAAACCGGGACCTCTCCATTACAGGTGGAGCGCTCTACCAACTTCGCTAACCAGGGGTTAGACATCACTAGAGCAAACGGGTTTTATCAGCTGCCACCAGTCTAACACCAACATGGTTGAAGCTTAAAAATTTAAGGTTATAATTATAATGCAATTCAATGCAAAGGTGCAAGCGAGCTGGACAAGAATGACGAAAATAATCCCTGGAGAAGGGGAACAAGAGGGGCGAAGGACAAACACAAATCTCCAAACACAGCTAGGTGACTGGTGAGCGACCGAAAAATACCGCCTGGTCCGAGTATCGAAACCGGGACCTCTCCATTACAGGTGGAGCGCTCTACCAACTTCGCTAACCAGGGGTTAGACATCAGTAGAGCAAACGGGTTTTATCAGCTGCCACCAGTCTAACACCAACAGGGTTGAAGCTTAAAAATTTAAGGTTATAATTATAATGCAATTCAATGCAAAGGTGCAAGCGAGCTGGACAAGAATGACGAAAATAATCCCTGGAGAAGGGGAACAAGAGGGACGAAGGACAAACACAAATCTCCAAACACAGCTAGGTGACTTGTGAGCGTCTGGAAAAATCCGCCTGGTCCGAGTATCGAACCCGGGACCTCTCCATTACAGGTGGAGCGCTCTACCAACTTCGCTAACCAGGGGTTAGACATCAGTAGAGCAAACGGGTTTTATCAGCTGCCACCAGTCTAACACCAACAGGGTTGAAGCTTAAAAATTTAAGGTTATAATTATAATGCAATTCAATGCAAAGGTGCAAGCGAGCTGGACAAGAATGACGAAAATAATCCCTGGAGAAGGGGAACAAGAGGGGCGAAGGACAAACACAAATCTCCAAACACAGCTAGGTGACTTGTGAGCGTCTGGAAAAATCCGCCTGGTCCGAGTATCGAACCCGGGACCTCTCCATTACAGGTGGAGCGCTCTACCAACTTCGCTAACCAGGGGTTAGACATCAGTAGAGCAAACGGGTTTTATCAGCTGCCACCAGTCTAACACCAACAGGGTTGAAGCTTAAAAATTTAAGGTTATAATTATAATGCAATTCAATGCAAAGGTGCAAGCGAGCTGGACAAGAATGACGAAAATAATCCCTGGAGAAGGGGAACAAGAGGGGCGAAGGACAAACACAAATCTCCAAACACAGCTAGGTGACTTGTGAGCGTCTGGAAAAATCCGCCTGGTCCGAGTATCGAAACCGGGACCTCTCCATTACAGGTGGAGCGCTCTACCAACTTCGCTAACCAGGGGTTAGACATCAGTAGAGCAAACGGGTTTTATCAGCTGCCACCAGTCTAACACCAACAGGGTTGAAGCTTAAAAATTTAAGGTTATAATTATAATGCAATTCAATGCAAAGGTGCAAGCGAGCTGGACAAGAATGACGAAAATAATCCCTGGAGAAGGGGAACAAGAGGGACGAAGGACAAACACAAATCTCCAAACACAGCTAGGTGACTTGTGAGCGACCGAAAAATACCGCCTGGTCCGAGTATCGAAACCGGGACCTCTCCATTACAGGTGGAGCGCTCTACCAACTTCGCTAACCAGGGGTTAGACATCACTAGAGCAAACGGGTTTTATCAGCTGCCACCAGTCTAACACCAACATGGTTGAAGCTTAAAAATTTAAGGTTATAATTATAATGCAATTCAATGCAAAGGTGCAAGCGAGCTGGACAAGAATGACGAAAATAATCCCTGGAGAAGGGGAACAAGAGGGACGAAGGACAAACACAAATCTCCAAACACAGCTAGGTGACTGGTGAGCGACCGAAAAATACCGCCTGGTCCGAGTATCGAAACCGGGACCTCTCCATTACAGGTGGAGCGCTCTACCAACTTCGCTAACCAGGGGTTAGACATCAGTAGAGCAAACGGGTTTTATCAGCTGCCACCAGTCTAACACCAACATGGTTGAAGCTTAAAAATTTAAGGTTATAATTATAATGCAATTCAATGCAAAGGTGCAAGCGAGCTGGACAAGAATGACGAAAATAATCCCTGGAGAAGGGGAACAAGAGGGACGAAGGACAAACACAAATCTCCAAACACAGCTAGGTGACTTGTGAGCGACCGAAAAATACCGCCTGGTCCGAGTATCGAAACCGGGACCTCTCCATTACAGGTGGAGCGCTCTACCAACTTCGCTAACCAGGGGTTAGACATCAGTAGAGCAAACGGGTTTTATCAGCTGCCACCAGTCTAACACCAACATGGTTGAAGCTTAAAAATTTAAGGTTATAATTATAATGCAATTCAATGCAAAGGTGCAAGCGAGCTGGACAAGAATGACGAAAATAATCCCTGGAGAAGGGGAACAAGAGGGACGAAGGACGAACACAAATCTCCAAACACAGCTAGGTGACTTGTGAGCGACCGAAAAATACCGCCTGGTCCGAGTATCGAAACCGGGACCTCTCCATTACAGGTGGAGCGCTCTACCAACTTCGCTAACCAGGGGTTAGACATCAGTAGAGCAAACGGGTTTTATCAGCTGCCACCAGTCTAACACCAACATGGTTGAAGCTTAAAAATTTAAGGTTATAATTATAATGCAATTCAATGCAAAGGTGCAAGCGAGCTGGACAAGAATGACGAAAATAATCCCTGGAGAAGGGGAACAAGAGGGACGAAGGACAAACACAAATCTCCAAACACAGCTAGGTGACTTGTGAGCGACCGAAAAATACCGCCTGGTCCGAGTATCGAAACCGGGACCTCTCCATTACAGGTGGAGCGCTCTACCAACTTCGCTAACCAGGGGTTAGACATCAGTAGAGCAAACGGGTTTTATCAGCTGCCACCAGTCTAACACCAACATGGTTGAAGCTTAAAAATTTAAGGTTATAATTATAATGCAATTCAATGCAAAGGTGCAAGCGAGCTGGACAAGAATGACGAAAATAATCCCTGGAGAAGGGGAACAAGAGGGACGAAGGACGAACACAAATCTCCAAACACAGCTAGGTGACTTGTGAGCGACCGAAAAATACCGCCTGGTCCGAGTATCGAAACCGGGACCTCTCCATTACAGGTGGAGCGCTCTACCAACTTCGCTAACCAGGGGTTAGACATCAGTAGAGCAAACGGGTTTTATCAGCTGCCACCAGTCTAACACCAACAGGGTTGAAGCTTAAAAATTTAAGGTTATAATTATAATGCAATTCAATGCAAAGGTGCAAGCGAGCTGGACAAGAATGACGAAAATAATCCCTGGAGAAGGGGAACAAGAGGGACGAAGGACAAACACAAATCTCCAAACACAGCTAGGTGACTTGTGAGCGTCTGGAAAAATCCGCCTGGTCCGAGTATCGAAACCGGGACCTCTCCATTACAGGTGGAGCGCTCTACCAACTTCGCTAACCAGGGGTTAGACATCAGTAGAGCAAACGGGTTTTATCAGCTGCCACCAGTCTAACACCAACAGGGTTGAAGCTTAAAAATTTAAGGTTATAATTATAATGCAATTCAATGCAAAGGTGCAAGCGAGCTGGACAAGAATGACGAAAATAATCCCTGGAGAAGGGGAACAAGAGGGACGAAGGACAAACACAAATCTCCAAACACAGCTAGGTGACTTGTGAGCGACCGAAAAATACCGCCTGGTCCGAGTATCGAAACCGGGACCTCTCCATTACAGGTGGAGCGCTCTACCAACTTCGCTAACCAGGGGTTAGACATCACTAGAGCAAACGGGTTTTATCAGCTGCCACCAGTCTAACACCAACAGGGTTGAAGCTTAAAAATTTAAGGTTATAATTATAATGCAATTCAATGCAAAGGTGCAAGCGAGCTGGACAAGAATGACGAAAATAATCCCTGGAGAAGGGGAACAAGAGGGACGAAGGACAAACACAAATCTCCAAACACAGCTAGGTGACTTGTGAGCGACCGAAAAATACCGCCTGGTCCGAGTATCGAAACCGGGACCTCTCCATTACAGGTGGAGCGCTCTACCAACTTCGCTAACCAGGGGTTAGACATCAGTAGAGCAAACGGGTTTTATCAGCTGCCACCAGTCTAACACCAACAGGGTTGAAGCTTAAAAATTTAAGGTTATAATTATAATGCAATTCAATGCAAAGGTGCAAGCGAGCTGGACAAGAATGACGAAAATAATCCCTGGAGAAGGGGAACAAGAGGGACGAAGGACAAACACAAATCTCCAAACACAGCTAGGTGACTTGTGAGCGACCGAAAAATACCGCCTGGTCCGAGTATCGAAACCGGGACCTCTCCATTACAGGTGGAGCGCTCTACCAACTTCGCTAACCAGGGGTTAGACATCACTAGAGCAAACGGGTTTTATCAGCTGCCACCAGTCTAACACCAACAGGGTTGAAGCTTAAAAATTTAAGGTTATAATTATAATGCAATTCAATGCAAAGGTGCAAGCGAGCTGGACAAGAATGACGAAAATAATCCCTGGAGAAGGGGAACAAGAGGGACGAAGGACAAACACAAATCTCCAAACACAGCTAGGTGACTTGTGAGCGACCGAAAAATACCGCCTGGTCCGAGTATCGAAACCGGGACCTCTCCATTACAGGTGGAGCGCTCTACCAACTTCGCTAACCAGGGGTTAGACATCAGTAGAGCAAACGGGTTTTATCAGCTGCCACCAGTCTAACACCAACAGGGTTGAAGCTTGAACATTTAAGGCTATAATTATAATGCAATTCAATGCAAAGGTGCAAGCGAGCTGGACAAGAATGACGAAAATAATCCCTGGAGAAGGGGAACAAGAGGGACGAAGGACAAACACAAATCTCCAAACACAGCTAGGTGACTTGTGAGCGACCGAAAAATACCGCCTGGTCCGAGTATCGAAACCGGGACCTCTCCATTACAGGTGGAGCGCTCTACCAACTTCGCTAACCAGGGGTTAGACATCACTAGAGCAAACGGGTTTTATCAGCTGCCACCAGTCTAACACCAACAGGGTTGAAGCTTAAAAATTTAAGGTTATAATTATAATGCAATTCAATGCAAAGGTGCAAGCGAGCTGGACAAGAATGACGAAAATAATCCCTGGAGAAGGGGAACAAGAGGGACGAAGGACAAACACAAATCTCCAAACACAGCTAGGTGACTTGTGAGCGACCGAAAAATACCGCCTGGTCCGAGTATCGAAACCGGGACCTCTCCATTACAGGTGGAGCGCTCTACCAACTTCGCTAACCAGGGGTTAGACATCAGTAGAGCAAACGGGTTTTATCAGCTGCCACCAGTCTAACACCAACAGGGTTGAAGCTTAAAAATTTAAGGTTATAATTATAATGCAATTCAATGCAAAGGTGCAAGCGAGCTGGACAAGAATGACGAAAATAATCCCTGGAGAAGGGGAACAAGAGGGACGAAGGACAAACACAAATCTCCAAACACAGCTAGGTGACTTGTGAGCGACCGAAAAATACCGCCTGGTCCGAGTATCGAAACCGGGACCTCTCCATTACAGGTGGAGCGCTCTACCAACTTCGCTAACCAGGGGTTAGACATCAGTAGAGCAAACGGGTTTTATCAGCTGCCACCAGTCTAACACCAACAGGGTTGAAGCTTAAAAATTTAAGGTTATAATTATAATGCAATTCAATGCAAAGGTGCAAGCGAGCTGGACAAGAATGACGAAAATAATCCCTGGAGAAGGGGAACAAGAGGGACGAAGGACAAACACAAATCTCCAAACACAGCTAGGTGACTTGTGAGCGACCGAAAAATACCGCCTGGTCCGAGTATCGAAACCGGGACCTCTCCATTACAGGTGGAGCGCTCTACCAACTTCGCTAACCAGGGGTTAGACATCAGTAGAGCAAACGGGTTTTATCAGCTGCCACCAGTCTAACACCAACAGGGTTGAAGCTTGAACATTTAAGGCTATAATTATAATGCAATTCAATGCAAAGGTGCAAGCGAGCTGGACAAGAATGACGAAAATAATCCCTGGAGAAGGGGAACAAGAGGGACGAAGGACAAACACAAATCTCCAAACACAGCTAGGTGACTGGTGAGCGACCGAAAAATACCGCCTGGTCCGAGTATCGAAACCGGGACCTCTCCATTACAGGTGGAGCGCTCTACCAACTTCGCTAACCAGGGGTTAGACATCACTAGAGCAAACGGGTTTTATCAGCTGCCACCAGTCTAACACCAACAGGGTTGAAGCTTAAAAATTTAAGGTTATAATTATAATGCAATTCAATGCAAAGGTGCAAGCGAGCTGGACAAGAATGACGAAAATAATCCCTGGAGAAGGGGAACAAGAGGGACGAAGGACAAACACAAATCTCCAAACACAGCTAGGTGACTTGTGAGCGACCGAAAAATACCGCCTGGTCCGAGTATCGAAACCGGGACCTCTCCATTACAGGTGGAGCGCTCTACCAACTTCGCTAACCAGGGGTTAGACATCAGTAGAGCAAACGGGTTTTATCAGCTGCCACCAGTCTAACACCAACAGGGTTGAAGCTTAAAAATTTAAGGTTATAATTATAATGCAATTCAATGCAAAGGTGCAAGCGAGCTGGACAAGAATGACGAAAATAATCCCTGGAGAAGGGGAACAAGAGGGACGAAGGACAAACACAAATCTCCAAACACAGCTAGGTGACTTGTGAGCGACCGAAAAATACCGCCTGGTCCGAGTATCGAAACCGGGACCTCTCCATTACAGGTGGAGCGCTCTACCAACTTCGCTAACCAGGGGTTAGACATCAGTAGAGCAAACGGGTTTTATCAGCTGCCACCAGTCTAACACCAACAGGGTTGAAGCTTAAAAATTTAAGGTTATAATTATAATGCAATTCAATGCAAAGGTGCAAGCGAGCTGGACAAGAATGACGAAAATAATCCCTGGAGAAGGGGAACAAGAGGGACGAAGGACAAACACAAATCTCCAAACACAGCTAGGTGACTGGTGAGCGACCGAAAAATACCGCCTGGTCCGAGTATCGAAACCGGGACCTCTCCATTACAGGTGGAGCGCTCTACCAACTTCGCTAACCAGGGGTTAGACATCACTAGAGCAAACGGGTTTTATCAGCTGCCACCAGTCTAACACCAACAGGGTTGAAGCTTAAAAATTTAAGGTTATAATTATAATGCAATTCAATGCAAAGGTGCAAGCGAGCTGGACAAGAATGACGAAAATAATCCCTGGAGAAGGGGAACAAGAGGGACGAAGGACAAACACAAATCTCCAAACACAGCTAGGTGACTTGTGAGCGACCGAAAAATACCGCCTGGTCCGAGTATCGAAACCGGGACCTCTCCATTACAGGTGGAGCGCTCTACCAACTTCGCTAACCAGGGGTTAGACATCAGTAGAGCAAACGGGTTTTATCAGCTGCCACCAGTCTAACACCAACAGGGTTGAAGCTTAAAAATTTAAGGTTATAATTATAATGCAATTCAATGCAAAGGTGCAAGCGAGCTGGACAAGAATGACGAAAATAATCCCTGGAGAAGGGGAACAAGAGGGACGAAGGACAAACACAAATCTCCAAACACAGCTAGGTGACTTGTGAGCGACCGAAAAATACCGCCTGGTCCGAGTATCGAAACCGGGACCTCTCCATTACAGGTGGAGCGCTCTACCAACTTCGCTAACCAGGGGTTAGACATCACTAGAGCAAACGGGTTTTATCAGCTGCCACCAGTCTAACACCAACAGGGTTGAAGCTTAAAAATTTAAGGTTATAATTATAATGCAATTCAATGCAAAGGTGCAAGCGAGCTGGACAAGAATGACGAAAATAATCCCTGGAGAAGGGGAACAAGAGGGACAAAGGACAAACACAAATCTCCAAACACAGCTAGTTGACTGGTGAGCGTCTGGAAAAATCCGCCTGGTCCGAGTATCGAACCCGGGACCTCTCCATTACAGGTGGAGCGCTCTACCAACTTCGCTAACCAGGGGTTAGACATCAGTAGAGCAAACGGGTTTTATCAGCTGCCACCAGTCTAACACCAACAGGGTTGAAGCTTAAAAATTTAAGGTTATAATTATAATGCAATTCAATGCAAAGGTGCAAGCGAGCTGGACAAGAATGACGAAAATAATCCCTGGAGAAGGGGAACAAGAGGGACAAAGGACAAACACAAATCTCCAAACACAGCTAGTTGACTGGTGAGCGTCTGGAAAAATCCGCCTGGTCCGGGTATCGAACCCGGGACCTCTCCATTACAGGTGGAGCGCTCTACCAACTTCGCTAACCAGGGGTTAGACATCAGTAGAGCAAACGGGTTTTATCAGCCGTCACCAGTCTAACACCAACAGGGTTGAAGCTTGAAAATTTAAGGTTATAATTATAATGCAATTCAATGCAAAGGTGCAAGCGAGCTGGACGAGAATGACGAAAATAATCCCTGGAGAAGGGGAACAAGAGGGACAAAGGACAAACACAAATCTCCAAACACAGCTAGTTGACTGGTGAGCGTCTGGAAAAATCCGCCTGGTCCGAGTATCGAACCCGGGACCTCTCCATTACAGGTGGAGCGCTCTACCAACTTCGCTAACCAGGGGTTAGACATCAGTAGAGCAAACGGGTTTTATCAGCCGTCACCAGTCTAACACCAACAGGGTTGAAGCTTAAAAATTTAAGGTTATAATTATAATGCAATTCAATGCAAAGGTGCAAGCGAGCTGGACGAGAATGACGAAAATAATCCCTGGAGAAGGGGAACAAGAGGGACAAAGGACAAACACAAATCTCCAAACACAGCTAGTTGACTGGTGAGCGTCTGGAAAAATCCGCCTGGTCCGAGTATCGAAACCGGGACCTCTCCATTACAGGTGGAGCGCTCTACCAACTTCGCTAACCAGGGGTTAGACATCAGTAGAGCAAACGGGTTTTATCAGCTGCCACAGTCTAACACCAACAGGGTTGAAGCTTAAAAATTTAAGGTTATAATTATAATGCAATTCAATGCAAAGGTGCAAGCGAGCTGGACAAGAATGACGAAAATAATCCCTGGAGAAGGGGAACAAGAGGGACAAAGGACAAACACAAATCTCCAAACACAGCTAGTTGACTGGTGAGCGTCTGGAAAAATCCGCCTGGTCCGGGTATCGAACCCGGGACCTCTCCATTACAGGTGGAGCGCTCTACCAACTTCGCTAACCAGGGGTTAGACATCAGTAGAGCAAACGGGTTTTATCAGCCGTCACCAGTCTAACACCAACAGGGTTGAAGCTTGAAAATTTAAGGTTATAATTATAATGCAATTCAATGCAAAGGTGCAAGCGAGCTGGACAAGAATGACGAAAATAATCCCTGGAGAAGGGGAACAAGAGGGACAAAGGACGAACACAAATCTCCAAACACAGCTAGTTGACTTGTGAGCGTCTGGAAAAATCCGCCTGGTCCGAGTATCGAACCCGGGACCTCTCCATTACAGGTGGAGCGCTCTACCAACTTCGCTAACCAGGGGTTAGACATCAGTAGAGCAAACGGGTTTTATCAGCCGTCACCAGTCTAACACCAACAGGGTTGAAGCTTGAAAATTTAAGGTTATAATTATAATGCAATTCAATGCAAAGGTGCAAGCGAGCTGGACAAGAATGACGAAAATAATCCCTGGAGAAGGGGAACAAGAGGGACAAAGGACAAACACAAATCTCCAAACACAGCTAGGTGACTTGTGAGCGTCTGGAAAAATCCGCCTGGTCCGAGTATCGAACCCGGGACCTCTCCATTACAGGTGGAGCGCTCTACCAACTTCGCTAACCAGGGGTTAGACATCAGTAGAGCAAACGGGTTTTATCAGCTGCCACCAGTCTAACACCAACAGGGTTGAAGCTTAAAAATTTAAGGTTATAATTATAATGCAATTCAATGCAAAGGTGCAAGCGAGCTGGACAAGAATGACGAAAATAATCCCTGGAGAAGGGGAACAAGAGGGACGAAGGACAAACACAAATCTCCAAACACAGCTAGGTGACTGGTGAGCGACCGAAAAATACCGCCTGGTCCGAGTATCGAAACCGGGACCTCTCCATTACAGGTGGAGCGCTCTACCAACTTCGCTAACCAGGGGTTAGACATCACTAGAGCAAACGGGTTTTATCAGCTGCCACCAGTCTAACACCAACATGGTTGAAGCTTAAAAATTTAAGGTTATAATTATAATGCAATTCAATGCAAAGGTGCAAGCGAGCTGGACAAGAATGACGAAAATAATCCCTGGAGAAGGGGAACAAGAGGGGCGAAGGACAAACACAAATCTCCAAACACAGCTAGGTGACTGGTGAGCGACCGAAAAATACCGCCTGGTCCGAGTATCGAAACCGGGACCTCTCCATTACAGGTGGAGCGCTCTACCAACTTCGCTAACCAGGGGTTAGACATCAGTAGAGCAAACGGGTTTTATCAGCCGTCACCAGTCTAACACCAACAGGGTTGAAGCTTAAAAATTTAAGGTTATAATTATAATGCAATTCAATGCAAAGGTGCAAGCGAGCTGGACAAGAATGACGAAAATAATCCCTGGAGAAGGGGAACAAGAGGGACAAAGGACAAACACAAATCTCCAAACACAGCTAGGTGACTTGTGAGCGTCTGGAAAAATCCGCCTGGTCCGAGTATCGAACCCGGGACCTCTCCATTACAGGTGGAGCGCTCTACCAACTTCGCTAACCAGGGGTTAGACATCAGTAGAGCAAACGGGTTTTATCAGCCGTCACCAGTCTAACACCAACAGGGTTGAAGCTTGAAAATTTAAGGTTATAATTATAATGCAATTCAATGCAAAGGTGCAAGCGAGCTGGACAAGAATGACGAAAATAATCCCTGGAGAAGGGGAACAAGAGGGACAAAGGACAAACACAAATCTCCAAACACAGCTAGGTGACTTGTGAGCGTCTGGAAAAATCCGCCTGGTCCGAGTATCGAAACCGGGACCTCTCCATTACAGGTGGAGCGCTCTACCAACTTCGCTAACCAGGGGTTAGACATCAGTAGAGCAAACGGGTTTTATCAGCTGCCACCAGTCTAACACCAACAGGGTTGAAGCTTAAAAATTTAAGGTTATAATTATAATGCAATTCAATGCAAAGGTGCAAGCGAGCTGGACAAGAATGACGAAAATAATCCCTGGAGAAGGGGAACAAGAGGGACGAAGGACAAACACAAATCTCCAAACACAGCTAGGTGACTGGTGAGCGACCGAAAAATACCGCCTGGTCCGAGTATCGAAACCGGGACCTCTCCATTACAGGTGGAGCGCTCTACCAACTTCGCTAACCAGGGGTTAGACATCACTAGAGCAAACGGGTTTTATCAGCTGCCACCAGTCTAACACCAACATGGTTGAAGCTTAAAAATTTAAGGTTATAATTATAATGCAATTCAATGCAAAGGTGCAAGCGAGCTGGACAAGAATGACGAAAATAATCCCTGGAGAAGGGGAACAAGAGGGGCGAAGGACAAACACAAATCTCCAAACACAGCTAGGTGACTGGTGAGCGACCGAAAAATACCGCCTGGTCCGAGTATCGAAACCGGGACCTCTCCATTACAGGTGGAGCGCTCTACCAACTTCGCTAACCAGGGGTTAGACATCAGTAGAGCAAACGGGTTTTATCAGCTGCCACCAGTCTAACACCAACAGGGTTGAAGCTTAAAAATTTAAGGTTATAATTATAATGCAATTCAATGCAAAGGTGCAAGCGAGCTGGACAAGAATGACGAAAATAATCCCTGGAGAAGGGGAACAAGAGGGACGAAGGACAAACACAAATCTCCAAACACAGCTAGGTGACTTGTGAGCGTCTGGAAAAATCCGCCTGGTCCGAGTATCGAACCCGGGACCTCTCCATTACAGGTGGAGCGCTCTACCAACTTCGCTAACCAGGGGTTAGACATCAGTAGAGCAAACGGGTTTTATCAGCTGCCACCAGTCTAACACCAACAGGGTTGAAGCTTAAAAATTTAAGGTTATAATTATAATGCAATTCAATGCAAAGGTGCAAGCGAGCTGGACAAGAATGACGAAAATAATCCCTGGAGAAGGGGAACAAGAGGGACGAAGGACAAACACAAATCTCCAAACACAGCTAGGTGACTTGTGAGCGTCTGGAAAAATCCGCCTGGTCCGAGTATCGAAACCGGGACCTCTCCATTACAGGTGGAGCGCTCTACCAACTTCGCTAACCAGGGGTTAGACATCAGTAGAGCAAACGGGTTTTATCAGCTGCCACCAGTCTAACACCAACATGGTTGAAGCTTAAAAATTTAAGGTTATAATTATAATGCAATTCAATGCAAAGGTGCAAGCGAGCTGGACAAGAATGACGAAAATAATCCCTGGAGAAGGGGAACAAGAGGGACGAAGGACAAACACAAATCTCCAAACACAGCTAGGTGACTTGTGAGCGTCTGGAAAAATCCGCCTGGTCCGAGTATCGAACCCGGGACCTCTCCATTACAGGTGGAGCGCTCTACCAACTTCGCTAACCAGGGGTTAGACATCAGTAGAGCAAACGGGTTTTATCAGCTGCCACCAGTCTAACACCAACAGGGTTGAAGCTTAAAAATTTAAGGTTATAATTATAATGCAATTCAATGCAAAGGTGCAAGCGAGCTGGACAAGAATGACGAAAATAATCCCTGGAGAAGGGGAACAAGAGGGGCGAAGGACAAACACAAATCTCCAAACACAGCTAGGTGACTTGTGAGCGTCTGGAAAAATCCGCCTGGTCCGAGTATCGAAACCGGGACCTCTCCATTACAGGTGGAGCGCTCTACCAACTTCGCTAACCAGGGGTTAGACATCAGTAGAGCAAACGGGTTTTATCAGCTGCCACCAGTCTAACACCAACATGGTTGAAGCTTAAAAATTTAAGGTTATAATTATAATGCAATTCAATGCAAAGGTGCAAGCGAGCTGGACAAGAATGACGAAAATAATCCCTGGAGAAGGGGAACAAGAGGGACGAAGGACAAACACAAATCTCCAAACACAGCTAGGTGACTTGTGAGCGACCGAAAAATACCGCCTGGTCCGAGTATCGAAACCGGGACCTCTCCATTACAGGTGGAGCGCTCTACCAACTTCGCTAACCAGGGGTTAGACATCACTAGAGCAAACGGGTTTTATCAGCTGCCACCAGTCTAACACCAACATGGTTGAAGCTTAAAAATTTAAGGTTATAATTATAATGCAATTCAATGCAAAGGTGCAAGCGAGCTGGACAAGAATGACGAAAATAATCCCTGGAGAAGGGGAACAAGAGGGACGAAGGACAAACACAAATCTCCAAACACAGCTAGGTGACTGGTGAGCGACCGAAAAATACCGCCTGGTCCGAGTATCGAAACCGGGACCTCTCCATTACAGGTGGAGCGCTCTACCAACTTCGCTAACCAGGGGTTAGACATCAGTAGAGCAAACGGGTTTTATCAGCTGCCACCAGTCTAACACCAACATGGTTGAAGCTTAAAAATTTAAGGTTATAATTATAATGCAATTCAATGCAAAGGTGCAAGCGAGCTGGACAAGAATGACGAAAATAATCCCTGGAGAAGGGGAACGAGAGGGACGAAGGACGAACACAAATCTCCAAACACAGCTAGGTGACTGGTGAGCGACCGAAAAAATCCGCCTGGTCCGAGTATCGAACCCGGGACGTCTCCATTACAGGTGGAGCGCTCTACCAACTTCGCTAACCAGGGGTTAGACATCACTAGAGCAAACGGGTTTTATCAGCTGCCACCAGTCTAACACCAACATGGTTGAAGCTTAAAAATTTAAGGTTATAATTATAATGCAATTCAATGCAAAGGTGCAAGCGAGCTGGACAAGAATGACGAAAATAATCCCTGGAGAAGGGGAACAAGAGGGACGAAGGACGAACACAAATCTCCAAACACAGCTAGGTGACTGGTGAGCGACCGAAAAATACCGCCTGGTCCGAGTATCGAAACCGGGACCTCTCCATTACAGGTGGAGCGCTCTACCAACTTCGCTAACCAGGGGTTAGACATCACTAGAGCAAACGGGTTTTATCAGCTGCCACCAGTCTAACACCAACATGGTTGAAGCTTAAAAATTTAAGGTTATAATTATAATGCAATTCAATGCAAAGGTGCAAGCGAGCTGGACAAGAATGACGAAAATAATCCCTGGAGAAGGGGAACAAGAGGGACAAAGGACAAACACAAATCTCCAAACACAGCTAGGTGACTGGTGCGCGACCGAAAAAATCCGCCTGGTCCGGGTATCGAAACCCGGGACCTCTCCATTACAGGTAGAGCGCTCTACCAACTTCGCTAACCAGGGGTTAGACATCAGTAGAGCAAAAGGGTTTTATCAGCTGTCACCAGTCTAACACCAACAGGGTTGAAGCTTAAAAATTTAAGGTTATAATTATAATGCAATTCAATGCAAAGGTGCAAGCGAGCTGGACAAGAATGACGAAAATAATCCCTGGAGAAGGGGAACAAGAGGGACAAAGGACAAACACAAATCTCCAAACACAGCTAGGTGACTGGTGCGCGACCGAAAAAATCCGCCTGGTCCGGGTATCGAAACCCGGGACCTCTCCATTACAGGTAGAGCGCTCTACCAACTTCGCTAACCAGGGGTTAGACATCAGTAGAGCAAAAGGGTTTTATCAGCTGTCACCAGTCTAACACCAACAGGGTTGAAGCTTAAAAATTTAAGGTTATAATTATAATGCAATTCAATGCAAAGGTGCAAGCGAGCTGGACAAGAATGACGAAAATAATCCCTGGAGAAGGGGAACAAGAGGGACAAAGGACGAACACAAATCTCCAAACACAGCTAGGTGACTGGTGCGCGACCGAAAAAATCCGCCTGGTCCGGGTATCGAAACCCGGGACCTCTCCATTACAGGTGGAGCGCTCTACCAACTTCGCTAACCAGGGGTTAGACATCAGTAGAGCAAACGGGTTTTATCAGCTGTCACCAGTCTAACACCAACAGGGTTGAAGCTTAAAAATTTAAGGTTATAATTATAATGCAATTCAATGCAAAGGTGCAAGCGAGCTGGACAAGAATGACGAAAATAATCCCTGGAGAAGGGGAACAAGAGGGACAAAGGACAAACACAAATCTCCAAACACAGCTAGGTGACTGGTGCGCGACCGAAAAAATCCGCCTGGTCCGGGTATCGAAACCCGGGACCTCTCCATTACAGGTGGAGCGCTCTACCAACTTCGCTAACCAGGGGTTAGACATCAGTAGAGCAAACGGGTTTTATCAGCTGTCACCAGTCTAACACCAACAGGGTTGAAGCTTAAAAATTTAAGGTTATAATTATAATGCAATTCAATGCAAAGGTGCAAGCGAGCTGGACAAGAATGACGAAAATAATCCCTGGAGAAGGGGAACAAGAGGGACAAAGGACAAACACAAATCTCCAAACACAGCTAGGTGACTGGTGCGCGACCGAAAAAATCCGCCTGGTCCGGGTATCGAAACCCGGGACCTCTCCATTACAGGTGGAGCGCTCTACCAACTTCGCTAACCAGGGGTTAGACATCAGTAGAGCAAACGGGTTTTATCAGCTGTCACCAGTCTAACACCAACAGGGTTGAAGCTTAAAAATTTAAGGTTATAATTATAATGCAATTCAATGCAAAGGTGCAAGCGAGCTGGACAAGAATGACGAAAATAATCCCTGGAGAAGGGGAACAAGAGGGACAAAGGACAAACACAAATCTCCAAACACAGCTAGGTGACTGGTGCGCGACCGAAAAAATCCGCCTGGTCCGGGTATCGAAACCCGGGACCTCTCCATTACAGGTGGAGCGCTCTACCAATTGAGCTAACCAGGGGTTAGACATCAGTAGAGCAAACGGGTTTTATCAGCTGTCACCAGTCTAACACCAACAGGGTTGAAGCTTAAAAATTTAAGGTTATAATTATAATGCAATTCAATGCAAAGGTGCAAGCGAGCTGGACAAGAATGACGAAAATAATCCCTGGAGAAGGGGAACAAGAGGGACAAAGGACAAACACAAATCTCCAAACACAGCTAGGTGACTGGTGCGCGACCGAAAAAATCCGCCTGGTCCGGGTATCGAAACCCGGGACCTCTCCATTACAGGTGGAGCGCTCTACCAACTGAGCTAACCAGGGGTTAGACATCAGTAGAGCAAACGGGGTTTATCAGCTGCCACCAGTCTAACACCAACAGGGTTGAAGCTTGAACATTTAAGGTTATAATTATAATGCAATTCAATGCAAAGGTGCAAGCGAGCTGGACAAGAATGACGAAAATAATCCCTGGAGAAGGGGAACAAGAGGGACAAAGGACAAACACAAATCTCCAAACACAGCTAGGTGACTGGTGCGCGACCGAAAAAATCCGCCTGGTCCGGGTATCGAAACCCGGGACCTCTCCATTACAGGTGGAGCGCTCTACCAACTTCGCTAACCAGGGGTTAGACATCACTAGAGCAAACGGGTTTTATCAGCTGCCACCAGTCTAACACCAACAGGGTTGAAGCTTAAAAATTTAAGGTTATAAATATAATGCAATTCAATGCAAAGGTGCAAGCGAGCTGGACAAGAATGACGAAAATAATCCCTGGAGAAGGGAAACAAGAGGGACGAAGGACAAACACAAATCTCCAAACACAGCTAGGTGACTTATGAGCGTCTGAAAAAATACCGCCTGGTCCGAGTATCGAAACCGGGACCTCTCCATTACAGGTGGAGCGCTCTACCAACTTCGCTAACCAGGGGTTAGACATCACTAGAGCAAACGGGTTTTATCAGCTGCCACCAGTCTAACACCAACAGGGTTGAAGCTTAAAAATTTAAGGTTATAAATATAATGCAATTCAATGCAAAGGTGCAAGCGAGCTGGACAAGAATGACGAAAATAATCCCTGGAGAAGGGAAACAAGAGGGACAAAGGACAAACACAAATCTCCAAACACAGCTAGGTGACTTATGAGCGTCTGAAAAAATACCGCCTGGTCCGAGTATCGAAGCCGGGACCTCTCCATTACAGGTGGAGCGCTCTACCAACTTCGCTAACCAGGGGTTAGACATCACTAGAGCAAACGGGTTTTATCAGCTGTCACCAGTCTAACACCAACAGGGTTGAAGCTTGAAAATTTAAGGTTATAATTATAATGCAATTCAATGCAAAGGTGCAAGCGAGCTGGACAAGAATGACGAAAATAATCCCTGGAGAAGGGGAACAAGAGGGACAAAGGACAAACACAAATCTCCAAACACAGCTAGGTGACTGGTGCGCGACCGAAAAAATCCGCCTGGTCCGGGTATCGAAACCCGGGACCTCTCCATTACAGGTGGAGCGCTCTACCAATTGAGCTAACCAGGGGTTAGACATCACTAGAGCAAACGGGTTTTATCAGCTGCCACCAGTCTAACACCAACAGGGTTGAAGCTTAAAAATTTAAGGTTATAAATATAATGCAATTCAATGCAAAGGTGCAAGCGAGCTGGACAAGAATGACGAAAATAATCCCTGGAGAAGGGAAACAAGAGGGACGAAGGACAAACACATATCTCCAAACACAGCTAGGTGACTTATGAGCGTCTGAAAAAATACCGCCTGGTCCGAGTATCGAAACCGGGACCTCTCCATTACAGGTGGAGCGCTCTACCAACTTCGCTAACCAGGGGTTAGACATCACTAGAGCAAACGGGTTTTATCAGCTGCCACCAGTCTAACACCAACAGGGTTGAAGCTTAAAAATTTAAGGTTATAAATATAATGCAATTCAATGCAAAGGTGCAAGCGAGCTGGACAAGAATGACGAAAATAATCCCTGGAGAAGGGGAACAAGAGGGACGAAGGACAAACACAAATCTCCAAACACAGCTAGGTGACTTGTGAGCGTCTGAAAAAATACCGCCTGGTCCGAGTATCGAAGCCGGGACCTCTCCATTACAGGTGGAGCGCTCTACCAACTTCGCTAACCAGGGGTTAGACATCACTAGAGCAAACGGGTTTTATCAGCTGTCACCAGTCTAACACCAACAGGGTTGAAGCTTGAAAATTTAAGGTTTTAATTATAATGCAATTCAATGCAAAGGTGCAAGCGAGCTGGACAAGAATGACGAAAATAATCCCTGGAGAAGGGGAACAAGAGGGACAAAGGACAAACACAAATCTCCAAACACAGCTAGGTGACTGGTGCGCGACCGAAAAAATCCGCCTGGTCCGGGTATCGAAACCCGGGACCTCTCCATTACAGGTGGAGCGCTCTACCAATTGAGCTAACCAGGGGTTAGACATCACTAGAGCAAACGGGTTTTATCAGCTGCCACCAGTCTAACACCAACAGGGTTGAAGCTTAAAAATTTAAGGTTATAAATATAATGCAATTCAATGCAAAGGTGCAAGCGAGCTGGACAAGAATGACGAAAATAATCCCTGGAGAAGGGAAACAAGAGGGACGAAGGACAAACACAAATCTCCAAACACAGCTAGGTGACTTATGAGCGTCTGAAAAAATCCGCCTGGTCCGAGTATCGAAACCGGGACCTCTCCATTACAGGTGGAGCGCTCTACCAACTTCGCTAACCAGGGGTTAGACATCACTAGAGCAAACGGGTTTTATCAGCTGCCACCAGTCTAACACCAACAGGGTTGAAGCTTAAAAATTTAAGGTTATAAATATAATGCAATTCAATGCAAAGGTGCAAGCGAGCTGGACAAGAATGACGAAAATAATCCCTGGAGAAGGGAAACAAGAGGGACGAAGGACAAACACAAATCTCCAAACACAGCTAGGTGACTTATGAGCGTCTGAAAAAATCCGCCTGGTCCGAGTATCGAAACCGGGACCTCTCCATTACAGGTGGAGCGCTCTACCAACTTCGCTAACCAGGGGTTAGACATCAGTAGAGCAAAAGGGTTTTATCAGCTGTCACCAGTCTAACACCAACAGGGTTGAAGCTTAAAAATTTAAGGTTATAATTATAATGCAATTCAATGCAAAGGTGCAAGCGAGCTGGACAAGAATGACGAAAATAATCCCTGGAGAAGGGGAACAAGAGGGACAAAGGACAAACACAAATCTCCAAACACAGCTAGGTGACTGGTGCGCGACCGAAAAAATCCGCCTGGTCCGGGTATCGAAACCCGGGACCTCTCCATTACAGGTAGAGCGCTCTACCAACTTCGCTAACCAGGGGTTAGACATCAGTAGAGCAAAAGGGTTTTATCAGCTGTCACCAGTCTAACACCAACAGGGTTGAAGCTTAAAAATTTAAGGTTATAATTATAATGCAATTCAATGCAAAGGTGCAAGCGAGCTGGACAAGAATGACGAAAATAATCCCTGGAGAAGGGGAACAAGAGGGACAAAGGACGAACACAAATCTCCAAACACAGCTAGGTGACTGGTGCGCGACCGAAAAAATCCGCCTGGTCCGGGTATCGAAACCCGGGACCTCTCCATTACAGGTGGAGCGCTCTACCAACTTCGCTAACCAGGGGTTAGACATCAGTAGAGCAAACGGGTTTTATCAGCTGTCACCAGTCTAACACCAACAGGGTTGAAGCTTAAAAATTTAAGGTTATAATTATAATGCAATTCAATGCAAAGGTGCAAGCGAGCTGGACAAGAATGACGAAAATAATCCCTGGAGAAGGGGAACAAGAGGGACAAAGGACAAACACAAATCTCCAAACACAGCTAGGTGACTGGTGCGCGACCGAAAAAATCCGCCTGGTCCGGGTATCGAAACCCGGGACCTCTCCATTACAGGTGGAGCGCTCTACCAACTTCGCTAACCAGGGGTTAGACATCAGTAGAGCAAACGGGTTTTATCAGCTGTCACCAGTCTAACACCAACAGGGTTGAAGCTTAAAAATTTAAGGTTATAATTATAATGCAATTCAATGCAAAGGTGCAAGCGAGCTGGACAAGAATGACGAAAATAATCCCTGGAGAAGGGGAACAAGAGGGACAAAGGACAAACACAAATCTCCAAACACAGCTAGGTGACTGGTGCGCGACCGAAAAAATCCGCCTGGTCCGGGTATCGAAACCCGGGACCTCTCCATTACAGGTGGAGCGCTCTACCAACTTCGCTAACCAGGGGTTAGACATCAGTAGAGCAAACGGGTTTTATCAGCTGTCACCAGTCTAACACCAACAGGGTTGAAGCTTAAAAATTTAAGGTTATAATTATAATGCAATTCAATGCAAAGGTGCAAGCGAGCTGGACAAGAATGACGAAAATAATCCCTGGAGAAGGGGAACAAGAGGGACAAAGGACAAACACAAATCTCCAAACACAGCTAGGTGACTGGTGCGCGACCGAAAAAATCCGCCTGGTCCGGGTATCGAAACCCGGGACCTCTCCATTACAGGTGGAGCGCTCTACCAATTGAGCTAACCAGGGGTTAGACATCAGTAGAGCAAACGGGTTTTATCAGCTGTCACCAGTCTAACACCAACAGGGTTGAAGCTTAAAAATTTAAGGTTATAATTATAATGCAATTCAATGCAAAGGTGCAAGCGAGCTGGACAAGAATGACGAAAATAATCCCTGGAGAAGGGGAACAAGAGGGACAAAGGACAAACACAAATCTCCAAACACAGCTAGGTGACTGGTGCGCGACCGAAAAAATCCGCCTGGTCCGGGTATCGAAACCCGGGACCTCTCCATTACAGGTGGAGCGCTCTACCAACTGAGCTAACCAGGGGTTAGACATCAGTAGAGCAAACGGGGTTTATCAGCTGCCACCAGTCTAACACCAACAGGGTTGAAGCTTGAACATTTAAGGTTATAATTATAATGCAATTCAATGCAAAGGTGCAAGCGAGCTGGACAAGAATGACGAAAATAATCCCTGGAGAAGGGGAACAAGAGGGACAAAGGACAAACACAAATCTCCAAACACAGCTAGGTGACTGGTGCGCGACCGAAAAAATCCGCCTGGTCCGGGTATCGAAACCCGGGACCTCTCCATTACAGGTGGAGCGCTCTACCAACTTCGCTAACCAGGGGTTAGACATCACTAGAGCAAACGGGTTTTATCAGCTGCCACCAGTCTAACACCAACAGGGTTGAAGCTTAAAAATTTAAGGTTATAAATATAATGCAATTCAATGCAAAGGTGCAAGCGAGCTGGACAAGAATGACGAAAATAATCCCTGGAGAAGGGAAACAAGAGGGACGAAGGACAAACACAAATCTCCAAACACAGCTAGGTGACTTATGAGCGTCTGAAAAAATACCGCCTGGTCCGAGTATCGAAACCGGGACCTCTCCATTACAGGTGGAGCGCTCTACCAACTTCGCTAACCAGGGGTTAGACATCACTAGAGCAAACGGGTTTTATCAGCTGCCACCAGTCTAACACCAACAGGGTTGAAGCTTAAAAATTTAAGGTTATAAATATAATGCAATTCAATGCAAAGGTGCAAGCGAGCTGGACAAGAATGACGAAAATAATCCCTGGAGAAGGGAAACAAGAGGGACAAAGGACAAACACAAATCTCCAAACACAGCTAGGTGACTTATGAGCGTCTGAAAAAATACCGCCTGGTCCGAGTATCGAAGCCGGGACCTCTCCATTACAGGTGGAGCGCTCTACCAACTTCGCTAACCAGGGGTTAGACATCACTAGAGCAAACGGGTTTTATCAGCTGTCACCAGTCTAACACCAACAGGGTTGAAGCTTGAAAATTTAAGGTTATAATTATAATGCAATTCAATGCAAAGGTGCAAGCGAGCTGGACAAGAATGACGAAAATAATCCCTGGAGAAGGGGAACAAGAGGGACAAAGGACAAACACAAATCTCCAAACACAGCTAGGTGACTGGTGCGCGACCGAAAAAATCCGCCTGGTCCGGG
This sequence comes from Ixodes scapularis, assembly GCF_016920785.2. Classification (NCBI taxonomy): domain Eukaryota; kingdom Metazoa; phylum Arthropoda; class Arachnida; order Ixodida; family Ixodidae; genus Ixodes; species Ixodes scapularis. The sequence continues at coordinate 76,977,303 of NW_024609836.1, forward strand.
TATCGAAACCCGGGACCTCTCCATTACAGGTGGAGCGCTCTACCAATTGAGCTAACCAGGGGTTAGACATCACTAGAGCAAACGGGTTTTATCAGCTGCCACCAGTCTAACACCAACAGGGTTGAAGCTTAAAAATTTAAGGTTATAAATATAATGCAATTCAATGCAAAGGTGCAAGCGAGCTGGACAAGAATGACGAAAATAATCCCTGGAGAAGGGAAACAAGAGGGACGAAGGACAAACACATATCTCCAAACACAGCTAGGTGACTTATGAGCGTCTGAAAAAATACCGCCTGGTCCGAGTATCGAAACCGGGACCTCTCCATTACAGGTGGAGCGCTCTACCAACTTCGCTAACCAGGGGTTAGACATCACTAGAGCAAACGGGTTTTATCAGCTGCCACCAGTCTAACACCAACAGGGTTGAAGCTTAAAAATTTAAGGTTATAAATATAATGCAATTCAATGCAAAGGTGCAAGCGAGCTGGACAAGAATGACGAAAATAATCCCTGGAGAAGGGGAACAAGAGGGACGAAGGACAAACACAAATCTCCAAACACAGCTAGGTGACTTGTGAGCGTCTGAAAAAATACCGCCTGGTCCGAGTATCGAAGCCGGGACCTCTCCATTACAGGTGGAGCGCTCTACCAACTTCGCTAACCAGGGGTTAGACATCACTAGAGCAAACGGGTTTTATCAGCTGTCACCAGTCTAACACCAACAGGGTTGAAGCTTGAAAATTTAAGGTTTTAATTATAATGCAATTCAATGCAAAGGTGCAAGCGAGCTGGACAAGAATGACGAAAATAATCCCTGGAGAAGGGGAACAAGAGGGACAAAGGACAAACACAAATCTCCAAACACAGCTAGGTGACTGGTGCGCGACCGAAAAAATCCGCCTGGTCCGGGTATCGAAACCCGGGACCTCTCCATTACAGGTGGAGCGCTCTACCAATTGAGCTAACCAGGGGTTAGACATCACTAGAGCAAACGGGTTTTATCAGCTGCCACCAGTCTAACACCAACAGGGTTGAAGCTTAAAAATTTAAGGTTATAAATATAATGCAATTCAATGCAAAGGTGCAAGCGAGCTGGACAAGAATGACGAAAATAATCCCTGGAGAAGGGAAACAAGAGGGACGAAGGACAAACACAAATCTCCAAACACAGCTAGGTGACTTATGAGCGTCTGAAAAAATCCGCCTGGTCCGAGTATCGAAACCGGGACCTCTCCATTACAGGTGGAGCGCTCTACCAACTTCGCTAACCAGGGGTTAGACATCACTAGAGCAAACGGGTTTTATCAGCTGCCACCAGTCTAACACCAACAGGGTTGAAGCTTAAAAATTTAAGGTTATAAATATAATGCAATTCAATGCAAAGGTGCAAGCGAGCTGGACAAGAATGACGAAAATAATCCCTGGAGAAGGGAAACAAGAGGGACGAAGGACAAACACAAATCTCCAAACACAGCTAGGTGACTTATGAGCGTCTGAAAAAATCCGCCTGGTCCGAGTATCGAAACCGGGACCTCTCCATTACAGGTGGAGCGCTCTACCAACTTCGCTAACCAGGGGTTAGACATCACTAGAGCAAACGGGTTTTATCAGCTGCCACCAGTCTAACACCAACAGGGTTGAAGCTTAAAAATTTAAGGTTATAAATATAATGCAATTCAATGCAAAGGTGCAAGCGAGCTGGACAAGAATGACGAAAATAATCCCTGGAGAAGGGGAACAAGAGGGACGAAGGACAAACACAAATCTCCAAACACAGCTAGGTGACTTATGAGCGTCTGAAAAAATCCGCCTGGTCCGAGTATCGAAACCGGGACCTCTCCATTACAGGTGGAGCGCTCTACCAACTTCGCTAACCAGGGGTTAGACATCACTAGAGCAAACGGGTTTTATCAGCTGCCACCAGTCTAACACCAACAGGGTTGAAGCTTAAAAATTTAAGGTTATAAATATAATGCAATTCAATGCAAAGGTGCAAGCGAGCTGGACAAGAATGACGAAAATAATCCCTGGAGAAGGGAAACAAGAGGGACGAAGGACAAACACAAATCTCCAAACACAGCTAGGTGACTTGTGAGCGTCTGAAAAAATACCGCCTGGTCCGAGTATCGAAACCGGGACCTCTCCATTACAGGTGGAGCGCTCTACCAACTTCGCTAACCAGGGGTTAGACATCACTAGAGCAAACGGGTTTTATCAGCTGCCACCAGTCTAACACCAACGGGTTGAAGCTTAAAAATTTAAGGTTATAAATATAATGCAATTCAATGCAAAGGTGCAAGCGAGCTGGACAAGAATGACGAAAATAATCCCTGGAGAAGGGAAACAAGAGGGACGAAGGACAAACACAAATCTCCAAACACAGCTAGGTGACTTATGAGCGTCTGAAAAAATCCGCCTGGTCCGAGTATCGAAACCGGGACCTCTCCATTACAGGTGGAGCGCTCTACCAACTTCGCTAACCAGGGGTTAGACATCACTAGAGCAAACGGGTTTTATCAGCTGCCACCAGTCTAACACCAACAGGGTTGAAGCTTAAAAATTTAAGGTTATAAATATAATACAATTCAATGCAAAGGTGCAAGCGAGCTGGACAAGAATGACGAAAATAATCCCTGGAGAAGGGAAACAAGAGGGACGAAGGACAAACACAAATCTCCAAACACAGCTAGGTGACTGGTGCGCGACCGAAAAAATCCGCCTGGTCCGGGTATCGAAACCCGGGACCTCTCCATTACAGGTGGAGCGCTCTACCAATTGAGCTAACCAGGGGTTAGACATCACTAGAGCAAACGGGTTTTATCAGCTGCCACCAGTCTAACACCAACAGGGTTGAAGCTTAAAAATTTAAGGTTATAAATATAATGCAATTCAATGCAAAGGTGCAAGCGAGCTGGACAAGAATGACGAAAATAATCCCTGGAGAAGGGAAACAAGAGGGACGAAGGACAAACACAAATCTCCAAACACAGCTAGGTGACTGGTGCGCGACCGAAAAAATCCGCCTGGTCCGGGTATCGAAACCGGGACCTCTCCATTACAGGTGGAGCGCTCTACCAATTGAGCTAACCAGGGGTTAGACATCACTAGAGCAAACGGGTTTTATCAGCTGCCACCAGTCTAACACCAACAGGGTTGAAGCTTAAAAATTTAAGGTTATAAATATAATACAATTCAATGCAAAGGTGCAAGCGAGCTGGACAAGAATGACGAAAATAATCCCTGGAGAAGGGAAACAAGAGGGACGAAGGACAAACACAAATCTCCAAACACAGCTAGGTGACTGGTGCGCGACCGAAAAAATCCGCCTGGTCCGGGTATCGAAACCCGGGACCTCTCCATTACAGGTGGAGCGCTCTACCAATTGAGCTAACCAGGGGTTAGACATCACTAGAGCAAACGGGTTTTATCAGCTGCCACCAGTCTAACACCAACAGGGTTGAAGCTTAAAAATTTAAGGTTATAAATATAATGCAATTCAATGCAAAGGTGCAAGCGAGCTGGACAAGAATGACGAAAATAATCCCTGGAGAAGGGAAACAAGAGGGACGAAGGACAAACACAAATCTCCAAACACAGCTAGGTGACTGGTGCGCGACCGAAAAAATCCGCCTGGTCCGGGTATCGAAACCGGGACCTCTCCATTACAGGTGGAGCGCTCTACCAATTGAGCTAACCAGGGGTTAGACATCACTAGAGCAAACGGGTTTTATCAGCTGCCACGAGTCTAACACCAACAGGGTTGAAGCTTAAAAATTTAAGGTTATAAATATAATGCAATTCAATGCAAAGGTGCAAGCGAGCTGGACAAGAATGACGAAAATAATCCCTGGAGAAGGGAAACAAGAGGGACGAAGGACAAACACAAATCTCCAAACACAGCTAGGTGACTGGTGCGCGACCGAAAAAATCCGCCTGGTCCGGGTATCGAAACCGGGACCTCTCCATTACAGGTGGAGCGCTCTACCAATTGAGCTAACCAGGGGTTAGACATCACTAGAGCAAACGGGTTTTATCAGCTGCCACCAGTCTAACACCAACAGGGTTGAAGCTTAAAAATTTAAGGTTATAAATATAATGCAATTCAATGCAAAGGTGCAAGCGAGCTGGACAAGAATGACGAAAATAATCCCTGGAGAAGGGAAACAAGAGGGACGAAGGACAAACACAAATCTCCAAACACAGCTAGGTGACTTATGAGCGTCTGAAAAAATCCGCCTGGTCCGAGTATCGAAACCGGGACCTCTCCATTACAGGTGGAGCGCTCTACCAACTTCGCTAACCAGGGGTTAGACATCACTAGAGCAAACGGGTTTTATCAGCTGCCACCAGTCTAACACCAACAGGGTTGAAGCTTAAAAATTTAAGGTTATAAATATAATGCAATTCAATGCAAAGGTGCAAGCGAGCTGGACAAGAATGACGAAAATAATCCCTGGAGAAGGGAAACAAGAGGGACGAAGGACAAACACAAATCTCCAAACACAGCTAGGTGACTTATGAGCGTCTGAAAAAATCCGCCTGGTCCGAGTATCGAAACCGGGACCTCTCCATTACAGGTGGAGCGCTCTACCAACTTCGCTAACCAGGGGTTAGACATCACTAGAGCAAACGGGTTTTATCAGCTGCCACCAGTCTAACACCAACAGGGTTGAAGCTTAAAAATTTAAGGTTATAAATATAATGCAATTCAATGCAAAGGTGCAAGCGAGCTGGACAAGAATGACGAAAATAATCCCTGGAGAAGGGGAACAAGAGGGACGAAGGACAAACACAAATCTCCAAACACAGCTAGGTGACTGGTGCGCGACCGAAAAAATCCGCCTGGTCCGAGTATCGAAACCGGGACCTCTCCATTACAGGTGGAGCGCTCTACCAACTTCGCTAACCAGGGGTTAGACATCACTAGAGCAAACGGGTTTTATCAGCTGCCACCAGTCTAACACCAACAGGGTTGAAGCTTAAAAATTTAAGGTTATAAATATAATGCAATTCAATGCAAAGGTGCAAGCGAGCTGGACAAGAATGACGAAAATAATCCCTGGAGAAGGGGAACAAGAGGGACGAAGGACAAACACAAATCTCCAAACACAGCTAGGTGACTTATGAGCGTCTGAAAAAATCCGCCTGGTCCGAGTATCGAAACCGGGACCTCTCCATTACAGGTGGAGCGCTCTACCAACTTCGCTAACCAGGGGTTAGACATCACTAGAGCAAACGGGTTTTATCAGCTGCCACCAGTCTAACACCAACAGGGTTGAAGCTTAAAAATTTAAGGTTATAAATATAATGCAATTCAATGCAAAGGTGCAAGCGAGCTGGACAAGAATGACGAAAATAATCCCTGGAGAAGGGGAACAAGAGGGACGAAGGACAAACACAAATCTCCAAACACAGCTAGGTGACTGGTGCGCGACCGAAAAAATCCGCCTGGTCCGAGTATCGAAACCGGGACCTCTCCATTACAGGTGGAGCGCTCTACCAACTTCGCTAACCAGGGGTTAGACATCACTAGAGCAAACGGGTTTTATCAGCTGCCACCAGTCTAACACCAACAGGGTTGAAGCTTAAAAATTTAAGGTTATAAATATAATGCAATTCAATGCAAAGGTGCAAGCGAGCTGGACAAGAATGACGAAAATAATCCCTGGAGAAGGGAAACAAGAGGGACGAAGGACAAACACAAATCTCCAAACACAGCTAGGTGACTGGTGCGCGACCGAAAAAATCCGCCTGGTCCGAGTATCGAAACCGGGACCTCTCCATTACAGGTAGAGCGCTCTACCAACTTCGCTAACCAGGGGTTAGACATCACTAGAGCAAACGGGTTTTATCAGCTGCCACCAGTCTAACACCAACAGGGTTGAAGCTTAAAAATTTAAGGTTATAAATATAATGCAATTCAATGCAAAGGTGCAAGCGAGCTGGACAAGAATGACGAAAATAATCCCTGGAGAAGGGGAACAAGAGGGACGAAGGACAAACACAAATCTCCAAACACAGCTAGGTGACTTATGAGCGTCTGAAAAAATCCGCCTGGTCCGAGTATCGAAACCGGGACCTCTCCATTACAGGTGGAGCGCTCTACCAACTTCGCTAACCAGGGGTTAGACATCACTAGAGCAAACGGGTTTTATCAGCTGCCACCAGTCTAACACCAACAGGGTTGAAGCTTAAAAATTTAAGGTTATAAATATAATGCAATTCAATGCAAAGGTGCAAGCGAGCTGGACAAGAATGACGAAAATAATCCCTGGAGAAGGGAAACAAGAGGGACGAAGGACAAACACAAATCTCCAAACACAGCTAGGTGACTTGTGAGCGTCTGAAAAAATACCGCCTGGTCCGAGTATCGAAGCCGGGACCTCTCCATTACAGGTGGAGCGCTCTACCAACTTCGCTAACCAGGGGTTAGACATCACTAGAGCAAACGGGTTTTATCAGCTGCCACCAGTCTAACACCAACGGGTTGAAGCTTAAAAATTTAAGGTTATAAATATAATGCAATTCAATGCAAAGGTGCAAGCGAGCTGGACAAGAATGACGAAAATAATCCCTGGAGAAGGGAAACAAGAGGGACGAAGGACAAACACAAATCTCCAAACACAGCTAGGTGACTTATGAGCGTCTGAAAAAATCCGCCTGGTCCGAGTATCGAAACCGGGACCTCTCCATTACAGGTGGAGCGCTCTACCAACTTCGCTAACCAGGGGTTAGACATCACTAGAGCAAACGGGTTTTATCAGCTGCCACCAGTCTAACACCAACAGGGTTGAAGCTTAAAAATTTAAGGTTATAAATATAATACAATTCAATGCAAAGGTGCAAGCGAGCTGGACAAGAATGACGAAAATAATCCCTGGAGAAGGGAAACAAGAGGGACGAAGGACAAACACAAATCTCCAAACACAGCTAGGTGACTGGTGCGCGACCGAAAAAATCCGCCTGGTCCGGGTATCGAAACCCGGGACCTCTCCATTACAGGTGGAGCGCTCTACCAATTGAGCTAACCAGGGGTTAGACATCACTAGAGCAAACGGGTTTTATCAGCTGCCACCAGTCTAACACCAACAGCGTTGAAGCTTAAAAATTTAAGGTTATAAATATAATGCAATTCAATGCAAAGGTGCAAGCGAGCTGGACAAGAATGACGAAAATAATCCCTGGAGAAGGGAAACAAGAGGGACGAAGGACAAACACAAATCTCCAAACACAGCTAGGTGACTTATGAGCGTCTGAAAAAATCCGCCTGGTCCGGGTATCGAAACCCGGGACCTCTCCATTACAGGTGGAGCGCTCTACCAATTGAGCTAACCAGGGGTTAGACATCACTAGAGCAAACGGGTTTTATCAGCTGCCACCAGTCTAACACCAACAGGGTTGAAGCTTAAAAATTTAAGGTTATAAATATAATGCAATTCAATGCAAAGGTGCAAGCGAGCTGGACAAGAATGACGAAAATAATCCCTGGAGAAGGGAAACAAGAGGGACGAAGGACAAACACAAATCTCCAAACACAGCTAGGTGACTTATGAGCGACCGAAAAAATCCGCCTGGTCCGGGTATCGAAACCCGGGACCTCTCCATTACAGGTGGAGCGCTCTACCAATTGAGCTAACCAGGGGTTAGACATCACTAGAGCAAACGGGTTTTATCAGCTGCCACCAGTCTAACACCAACAGGGTTGAAGCTTAAAAATTTAAGGTTATAAATATAATGCAATTCAATGCAAAGGTGCAAGCGAGCTGGACAAGAATGACGAAAATAATCCCTGGAGAAGGGAAACAAGAGGGACGAAGGACAAACACAAATCTCCAAACACAGCTAGGTGACTGGTGCGCGACCGAAAAAATCCGCCTGGTCCGGGTATCGAAACCGGGACCTCTCCATTACAGGTGGAGCGCTCTACCAATTGAGCTAACCAGGGGTTAGACATCACTAGAGCAAACGGGTTTTATCAGCTGCCACCAGTCTAACACCAACAGGGTTGAAGCTTAAAAATTTAAGGTTATAAATATAATGCAATTCAATGCAAAGGTGCAAGCGAGCTGGACAAGAATGACGAAAATAATCCCTGGAGAAGGGAAACAAGAGGGACGAAGGACAAACACAAATCTCCAAACACAGCTAGGTGACTGGTGCGCGACCGAAAAAATCCGCCTGGTCCGGGTATCGAAACCGGGACCTCTCCATTACAGGTGGAGCGCTCTACCAATTGAGCTAACCAGGGGTTAGACATCACTAGAGCAAACGGGTTTTATCAGCTGCCACCAGTCTAACACCAACAGGGTTGAAGCTTAAAAATTTAAGGTTATAAATATAATGCAATTCAATGCAAAGGTGCAAGCGAGCTGGACAAGAATGACGAAAATAATCCCTGGAGAAGGGGAACAAGAGGGACGAAGGACAAACACAAATCTCCAAACACAGCTAGGTGACTTGTGAGCGTCTGAAAAAATACCGCCTGGTCCGAGTATCGAAGCCGGGACCTCTCCATTACAGGTGGAGCGCTCTACCAACTTCGCTAACCAGGGGTTAGACATCACTAGAGCAAACGGGTTTTATCAGCTGTCACCAATCTAACACCAACAGGGTTGAAGCTTGAAAATTTAAGGTTATAATTATAATGCAATTCAATGCAAAGGTGCAAGCGAGGTGGACAAGAATGACGAAAATAATCCCTGGAGAAGGGGAACAAGAGGGACGAAGGACAAACACAAATCTCCAAACACAGCTAGGTGACTTATGAGCGTCTGAAAAAATACCGCCTGGTCCGAGTATCGAAGCCGGGACCTCTCCATTACAGGTGGAGCGCTCTACCAACTTCGCTAACCAGGGGTTAGACATCACTAGAGCAAACGGGTTTTATCAGCTGCCACCAGTCTAACACCAACAGGGTTGAAGCTTAAAAATTTAAGGTTATAAATATAATGCAATTCAATGCAAAGGTGCAAGCGAGCTGGACAAGAATGACGAAAATAATCCCTGGAGAAGGGAAACAAGAGGGACGAAGGACAAACACAAATCTCCAAACACAGCTAGGTGACTTATGAGCGTCTGAAAAAATCCGCCTGGTCCGAGTATCGAAACCGGGACCTCTCCATTACAGGTGGAGCGCTCTACCAACTTCGCTAACCAGGGGTTAGACATCACTAGAGCAAACGGGTTTTATCAGCTGCCACCAGTCTAACACCAACAGGGTTGAAGCTTAAAAATTTAAGGTTATAAATATAATGCAATTCAATGCAAAGGTGCAAGCGAGCTGGACAAGAATGACGAAAATAATCCCTGGAGAAGGGGAACAAGAGGGACGAAGGACAAACACAAATCTCCAAACACAGCTAGGTGACTTATGAGCGTCTGAAAAAATCCGCCTGGTCCGAGTATCGAAACCGGGACCTCTCCATTACAGGTGGAGCGCTCTACCAACTTCGCTAACCAGGAGTTAGACATCACTAGAGCAAACGGGTTTTATCAGCTGCCACCAGTCTAACACCAACAGGGTTGAAGCTTAAAAATTTAAGGTTATAAATATAATGCAATTCAATGCAAAGGTGCAAGCGAGCTGGACAAGAATGACGAAAATAATCCCTGGAGAAGGGAAACAAGAGGGACGAAGGACAAACACAAATCTCCAAACACAGCTAGGTGACTTATGAGCGTCTGAAAAAATACCGCCTGGTCCGAGTATCGAAACCGGGACCTCTCCATTACAGGTGGAGCGCTCTACCAACTTCGCTAACCAGGGGTTAGACATCACTAGAGCAAACGGGTTTTATCAGCTGCCACCAGTCTAACACCAACAGGGTTGAAGCTTAAAAATTTAAGGTTATAAATATAATGCAATTCAATGCAAAGGTGCAAGCGAGCTGGACAAGAATGACGAAAATAATCCCTGGAGAAGGGAAACAAGAGGGACGAAGGACAAACACAAATCTCCAAACACAGCTAGGTGACTTATGAGCGTCTGAAAAAATCCGCCTGGTCCGAGTATCGAAACCGGGACCTCTCCATTACAGGTGGAGCGCTCTACCAACTTCGCTAACCAGGAGTTAGACATCACTAGAGCAAACGGGTTTTATCAGCTGCCACCAGTCTAACACCAACAGGGTTGAAGCTTAAAAATTTAAGGTTATAATTATAATGCAATTCAATGCAAAGGTGCAAGCGAGCTGGACAAGAATGACGAAAATAATCCCTGGAGAAGGGAAACAAGAGGGACGAAGGACAAACACAAATCTCCAAACACAGCTAGGTGACTTATGAGCGTCTGAAAAAATACCGCCTGGTCCGAGTATCGAAACCGGGACCTCTCCATTACAGGTGGAGCGCTCTACCAACTTCGCTAACCAGGGGTTAGACATCACTAGAGCAAACGGGTTTTATCAGCTGCCACCAGTCTAACACCAACAGGGTTGAAGCTTAAAAATTTAAGGTTATAAATATAATGCAATTCAATGCAAAGGTGCAAGCGAGCTGGACAAGAATGACGAAAATAATCCCTGGAGAAGGGGAACAAGAGGGACGAAGGACAAACACAAATCTCCAAACACAGCTAGGTGACTTATGAGCGTCTGAAAAAATCCGCCTGGTCCGAGTATCGAAACCGGGACCTCTCCATTACAGGTGGAGCGCTCTACCAACTTCGCTAACCAGGAGTTAGACATCACTAGAGCAAACGGGTTTTATCAGCTGCCACCAGTCTAACACCAACAGGGTTGAAGCTTAAAAATTTAAGGTTATAATTATAATGCAATTCAATGCAAAGGTGCAAGCGAGCTGGACAAGAATGACGAAAATAATCCCTGGAGAAGGGAAACAAGAGGGACGAAGGACAAACACAAATCTCCAAACACAGCTAGGTGACTTATGAGCGTCTGAAAAAATACCGCCTGGTCCGAGTATCGAAACCGGGACCTCTCCATTACAGGTGGAGCGCTCTACCAACTTCGCTAACCAGGGGTTAGACATCACTAGAGCAAACGGGTTTTATCAGCTGCCACCAGTCTAACACCAACAGGGTTGAAGCTTAAAAATTTAAGGTTATAAATATAATGCAATTCAATGCAAAGGTGCAAGCGAGCTGGACAAGAATGACGAAAATAATCCCTGGAGAAGGGGAACAAGAGGGACGAAGGACAAACACAAATCTCCAAACACAGCTAGGTGACTTATGAGCGTCTGAAAAAATCCGCCTGGTCCGAGTATCGAAACCGGGACCTCTCCATTACAGGTGGAGCGCTCTACCAACTTCGCTAACCAGGAGTTAGACATCACTAGAGCAAACGGGTTTTATCAGCTGCCACCAGTCTAACACCAACAGGGTTGAAGCTTAAAAATTTAAGGTTATAATTATAATGCAATTCAATGCAAAGGTGCAAGCGAGCTGGACAAGAATGACGAAAATAATCCCTGGAGAAGGGAAACAAGAGGGACGAAGGACAAACACAAATCTCCAAACACAGCTAGGTGACTTATGAGCGTCTGAAAAAATACCGCCTGGTCCGAGTATCGAAACCGGGACCTCTCCATTACAGGTGGAGCGCTCTACCAACTTCGCTAACCAGGGGTTAGACATCACTAGAGCAAACGGGTTTTATCAGCTGCCACCAGTCTAACACCAACAGGGTTGAAGCTTAAAAATTTAAGGTTATAAATATAATGCAATTCAATGCAAAGGTGCAAGCGAGCTGGACAAGAATGACGAAAATAATCCCTGGAGAAGGGAAACAAGAGGGACGAAGGACAAACACAAATCTCCAAACACAGCTAGGTGACTTATGAGCGTCTGAAAAAATCCGCCTGGTCCGAGTATCGAAACCGGGACCTCTCCATTACAGGTGGAGCGCTCTACCAACTTCGCTAACCAGGGGTTAGACATCACTAGAGCAAACGGGTTTTATCAGCTGCCACCAGTCTAACACCAACAGGGTTGAAGCTTAAAAATTTAAGGTTATAAATATAATGCAATTCAATGCAAAGGTGCAAGCGAGCTGGACAAGAATGACGAAAATAATCCCTGGAGAAGGGAAACAAGAGGGACGAAGGACAAACACAAATCTCCAAACACAGCTAGGTGACTTATGAGCGTCTGAAAAAATCCGCCTGGTCCGAGTATCGAAACCGGGACCTCTCCATTACAGGTGGAGCGCTCTACCAACTTCGCTAACCAGGGGTTAGACATCACTAGAGCAAACGGGTTTTATCAGCTGCCACCAGTCTAACACCAACAGGGTTGAAGCTTAAAAATTTAAGGTTATAAATATAATGCAATTCAATGCAAAGGTGCAAGCGAGCTGGACAAGAATGACGAAAATAATCCCTGGAGAAGGGAAACAAGAGGGACGAAGGACAAACACAAATCTCCAAACACAGCTAGGTGACTTATGAGCGTCTGAAAAAATCCGCCTGGTCCGAGTATCGAAACCGGGACCTCTCCATTACAGGTGGAGCGCTCTACCAACTTCGCTAACCAGGAGTTAGACATCACTAGAGCAAACGGGTTTTATCAGCTGCCACCAGTCTAACACCAACAGGGTTGAAGCTTAAAAATTTAAGGTTATAAATATAATGCAATTCAATGCAAAGGTGCAAGCGAGCTGGACAAGAATGACGAAAATAATCCCTGGAGAAGGGAAACAAGAGGGACGAAGGACAAACACAAATCTCCAAACACAGCTAGGTGACTTATGAGCGTCTGAAAAAATACCGCCTGGTCCGAGTATCGAAACCGGGACCTCTCCATTACAGGTGGAGCGCTCTACCAACTTCGCTAACCAGGGGTTAGACATCACTAGAGCAAACGGGTTTTATCAGCTGCCACCAGTCTAACACCAACAGGGTTGAAGCTTAAAAATTTAAGGTTATAAATATAATGCAATTCAATGCAAAGGTGCAAGCGAGCTGGACAAGAATGACGAAAATAATCCCTGGAGAAGGGGAACAAGAGGGACGAAGGACAAACACAAATCTCCAAACACAGCTAGGTGACTTGTGAGCGTCTGAAAAAATACCGCCTGGTCCGAGTATCGAAGCCGGGACCTCTCCATTACAGGTGGAGCGCTCTACCAACTTCGCTAACCAGGGGTTAGACATCACTAGAGCAAACGGGTTTTATCAGCTGCCACCAGTCTAACACCAACAGGGTTGAAGCTTAAAAATTTAAGGTTATAAATATAATGCAATTCAATGCAAAGGTGCAAGCGAGCTGGACAAGAATGACGAAAATAATCCCTGGAGAAGGGAAACAAGAGGGACGAAGGACAAACACAAATCTCCAAACACAGCTAGGTGACTTGTGAGCGTCTGAAAAAATACCGCCTGGTCCGAGTATCGAAGCCGGGACCTCTCCATTACAGGTGGAGCGCTCTACCAACTTCGCTAACCAGGGGTTAGACATCACTAGAGCAAACGGGTTTTATCAGCTGTCACCAATCTAACACCAACAGGGTTGAAGCTTGAAAATTTAAGGTTATAATTATAATGCAATTCAATGCAAAGGTGCAAGCGAGGCGGACAAGAATGACGAAAATAATCCCTGGAGAAGGGGAACAAGAGGGACGAAGGACAAACACAAATCTCCAAACACAGCTAGGTGACTTATGAGCGTCTGAAAAAATACCGCCTGGTCCGAGTATCGAAGCCGGGACCTCTCCATTACAGGTGGAGCGCTCTACCAACTTCGCTAACCAGGGGTTAGACATCACTAGAGCAAACGGGTTTTATCAGCTGCCACCAGTCTAACACCAACAGGGTTGAAGCTTAAAAATTTAAGGTTATAAATATAATGCAATTCAATGCAAAGGTGCAAGCGAGCTGGACAAGAATGACGAAAATAATCCCTGGAGAAGGGAAACAAGAGGGACGAAGGACAAACACAAATCTCCAAACACAGCTAGGTGACTTATGAGCGTCTGAAAAAATCCGCCTGGTCCGAGTATCGAAACCGGGACCTCTCCATTACAGGTGGAGCGCTCTACCAACTTCGCTAACCAGGGGTTAGACATCACTAGAGCAAACGGGTTTTATCAGCTGCCACCAGTCTAACACCAACAGGGTTGAAGCTTAAAAATTTAAGGTTATAAATATAATGCAATTCAATGCAAAGGTGCAAGCGAGCTGGACAAGAATGACGAAAATAATCCCTGGAGAAGGGGAACAAGAGGGACGAAGGACAAACACAAATCTCCAAACACAGCTAGGTGACTTATGAGCGTCTGAAAAAATACCGCCTGGTCCGAGTATCGAAACCGGGACCTCTCCATTACAGGTGGAGCGCTCTACCAACTTCGCTAACCAGGGGTTAGACATCACTAGAGCAAACGGGTTTTATCAGCTGCCACCAGTCTAACACCAACAGGGTTGAAGCTTAAAAATTTAAGGTTATAAATATAATGCAATTCAATGCAAAGGTGCAAGCGAGCTGGACAAGAATGACGAAAATAATCCCTGGAGAAGGGAAACAAGAGGGACGAAGGACAAACACAAATCTCCAAACACAGCTAGGTGACTTGTGAGCGTCTGAAAAAATCCGCCTGGTCCGAGTATCGAAACCGGGACCTCTCCATTACAGGTGGAGCGCTCTACCAACTTCGCTAACCAGGGGTTAGACATCACTAGAGCAAACGGGTTTTATCAGCTGCCACCAGTCTAACACCAACAGGGTTGAAGCTTAAAAATTTAAGGTTATAAATATAATGCAATTCAATGCAAAGGTGCAAGCGAGCTGGACAAGAATGACGAAAATAATCCCTGGAGAAGGGAAACAAGAGGGACGAAGGACAAACACAAATCTCCAAACACAGCTAGGTGACTTGTGAGCGTCTGAAAAAATCCGCCTGGTCCGAGTATCGAAGCCGGGACCTCTCCATTACAGGTGGAGCGCTCTACCAACTTCGCTAACCAGGGGTTAGACATCACTAGAGCAAACGGGTTTTATCAGCTGCCACCAGTCTAACACCAACAGGGTTGAAGCTTAAAAATTTAAGGTTATAAATATAATGCAATTCAATGCAAAGGTGCAAGCGAGCTGGACAAGAATGACGAAAATAATCCCTGGAGAAGGGAAACAAGAGGGACGAAGGACAAACACAAATCTCCAAACACAGCTAGGTGACTTGTGAGCGTCTGAAAAAATCCGCCTGGTCCGAGTATCGAAACCGGGACCTCTCCATTACAGGTGGAGCGCTCTACCAACTTCGCTAACCAGGGGTTAGACATCACTAGAGCAAACGGGTTTTATCAGCTGCCACCAGTCTAACACCAACAGGGTTGAAGCTTAAAAATTTAAGGTTATAAATATAATGCAATTCAATGCAAAGGTGCAAGCGAGCTGGACAAGAATGACGAAAATAATCCCTGGAGAAGGGAAACAAGAGGGACGAAGGACAAACACAAATCTCCAAACACAGCTAGGTGACTTATGAGCGTCTGAAAAAATCCGCCTGGTCCGAGTATCGAAACCGGGACCTCTCCATTACAGGTGGAGCGCTCTACCAACTTCGCTAACCAGGGGTTAGACATCACTAGAGCAAACGGGTTTTATCAGCTGCCACCAGTCTAACACCAACAGGGTTGAAGCTTAAAAATTTAAGGTTATAAATATAATGCAATTCAATGCAAAGGTGCAAGCGAGCTGGACAAGAATGACGAAAATAATCCCTGGAGAAGGGGAACAAGAGGGACGAAGGACAAACACAAATCTCCAAACACAGCTAGGTGACTTATGAGCGTCTGAAAAAATACCGCCTGGTCCGAGTATCGAAACCGGGACCTCTCCATTACAGGTGGAGCGCTCTACCAACTTCGCTAACCAGGGGTTAGACATCACTAGAGCAAACGGGTTTTATCAGCTGCCACCAGTCTAACACCAACAGGGTTGAAGCTTAAAAATTTAAGGTTATAAATATAATGCAATTCAATGCAAAGGTGCAAGCGAGCTGGACAAGAATGACGAAAATAATCCCTGGAGAAGGGGAACAAGAGGGACGAAGGACAAACACAAATCTCCAAACACAGCTAGGTGATTTATGAGCGTCTGAAAAAATACCGCCTGGTCCGAGTATCGAAACCGGGACCTCTCCATTACAGGTGGAGCGCTCTACCAACTTCGCTAACCAGGGGTTAGACATCACTAGAGCAAACGGGTTTTATCAGCTGCCACCAGTCTAACACCAACAGGGTTGAAGCTTAAAAATTTAAGGTTATAATTATAATGCAATTCAATGCAAAGGTGCAAGCGAGCTGGACAAGAATGACGAAAATAATCCCTGGAGAAGGGGAACAAGAGGGACGAAGGACAAACACAAATCTCCAAACACAGCTAGGTGACTTATGAGCGTCTGAAAAAATACCGCCTGGTCCGAGTATCGAAACCGGGACCTCTCCATTACAGGTGGAGCGCTCTACCAACTTCGCTAACCAGGGGTTAGACATCACTAGAGCAAACGGGTTTTATCAGCTGCCACCAGTCTAACACCAACAGGGTTGAAGCTTAAAAATTTAAGGTTATAAATATAATGCAATTCAATGCAAAGGTGCAAGCGAGCTGGACAAGAATGACGAAAATAATCCCTGGAGAAGGGGAACAAGAGGGACGAAGGACAAACACAAATCTCCAAACACAGCTAGGTGATTTATGAGCGTCTGAAAAAATACCGCCTGGTCCGAGTATCGAAACCGGGACCTCTCCATTACAGGTGGAGCGCTCTACCAACTTCGCTAACCAGGGGTTAGACATCACTAGAGCAAACGGGTTTTATCAGCTGCCACCAGTCTAACACCAACAGGGTTGAAGCTTAAAAATTTAAGGTTATAATTATAATGCAATTCAATGCAAAGGTGCAAGCGAGCTGGACAAGAATGACGAAAATAATCCCTGGAGAAGGGGAACAAGAGGGACGAAGGACAAACACAAATCTCCAAACACAGCTAGGTGACTTATGAGCGTCTGAAAAAATACCGCCTGGTCCGAGTATCGAAACCGGGACCTCTCCATTACAGGTGGAGCGCTCTACCAACTTCGCTAACCAGGGGTTAGACATCACTAGAGCAAACGGGTTTTATCAGCTGTCACCAATCTAACACCAACAGGGTTGAAGCTTGAAAATTTAAGGTTATAATTATAATGCAATTCAATGCAAAGGTGCAAGCGAGGCGGACAAGAATGACGAAAATAATCCCTGGAGAAGGGGAACAAGAGGGACGAAGGACAAACACAAATCTCCAAACACAGCTAGGTGACTTATGAGCGTCTGAAAAAATCCGCCTGGTCCGAGTATCGAAACCGGGACCTCTCCATTACAGGTGGAGCGCTCTACCAACTTCGCTAACCAGGGGTTAGACATCACTAGAGCAAACG
Organism: Ixodes scapularis; assembly: GCF_016920785.2. Lineage (NCBI taxonomy): Eukaryota > Metazoa > Arthropoda > Arachnida > Ixodida > Ixodidae > Ixodes > Ixodes scapularis. The sequence continues at coordinate 76,994,682 of NW_024609836.1, forward strand.
GGTTTTATCAGCTGCCACCAGTCTAACACCAACAGGGTTGAAGCTTGAAAATTTAAGGTTATAATTATAATGCAATTCAATGCAAAGGTGCAAGCGAGGCGGACAAGAATGACGAAAATAATCCCTGGAGAAGGGGAACAAGAGGGACGAAGGACAAACACAAATCTCCAAACACAGCTAGGTGACTTATGAGCGTCTGAAAAAATACCGCCTGGTCCGAGTATCGAAACCGGGACCTCTCCATTACAGGTGGAGCGCTCTACCAACTTCGCTAACCAGGGGTTAGACATCACTAGAGCAAACGGGTTTTATCAGCTGTCACCAATCTAACACCAACAGGGTTGAAGCTTGAAAATTTAAGGTTATAATTATAATGCAATTCAATGCAAAGGTGCAAGCGAGGCGGACAAGAATGACGAAAATAATCCCTGGAGAAGGGGAACAAGAGGGACGAAGGACAAACACAAATCTCCAAACACAGCTAGGTGACTTATGAGCGTCTGAAAAAATACCGCCTGGTCCGAGTATCGAAACCGGGACCTCTCCATTACAGGTGGAGCGCTCTACCAACTTCGCTAACCAGGGGTTAGACATCACTAGAGCAAACGGGTTTTATCAGCTGTCACCAATCTAACACCAACAGGGTTGAAGCTTGAAAATTTAAGGTTATAATTATAATGCAATTCAATGCAAAGGTGCAAGCGAGGCGGACAAGAATGACGAAAATAATCCCTGGAGAAGGGGAACAAGAGGGACGAAGGACAAACACAAATCTCCAAACACAGCTAGGTGACTTATGAGCGTCTGAAAAAATACCGCCTGGTCCGAGTATCGAAACCGGGACCTCTCCATTACAGGTGGAGCGCTCTACCAACTTCGCTAACCAGGGGTTAGACATCACTAGAGCAAACGGGTTTTATCAGCTGCCACCAGTCTAACACCAACAGGGTTGAAGCTTAAAAATTTAAGGTTATAATTATAATGCAATTCAATGCAAAGGTGCAAGCGAGGCGGACAAGAATGACGAAAATAATCCCTGGAGAAGGGAAACAAGAGGGACGAAGGACAAACACAAATCTCCAAACACAGCTAGGTGACTTATGAGCGTCTGAAAAAATACCGCCTGGTCCGAGTATCGAAACCGGGACCTCTCCATTACAGGTGGAGCGCTCTACCAACTTCGCTAACCAGGGGTTAGACATCACTAGAGCAAACGGGTTTTATCAGCTGCCACCAGTCTAACACCAACAGGGTTGAAGCTTGAAAATTTAAGGTTATAATTATAATGCAATTCAATGCAAAGGTGCAAGCGAGGCGGACAAGAATGACGAAAATAATCCCTGGAGAAGGGGAACAAGAGGGACGAAGGACAAACACAAATCTCCAAACACAGCTAGGTGACTTATGAGCGTCTGAAAAAATACCGCCTGGTCCGAGTATCGAAACCGGGACCTCTCCATTACAGGTGGAGCGCTCTACCAACTTCGCTAACCAGGGGTTAGACATCACTAGAGCAAACGGGTTTTATCAGCTGCCACCAGTCTAACACCAACAGGGTTGAAGCTTGAAAATTTAAGGTTATAATTATAATGCAATTCAATGCAAAGGTGCAAGCGAGGCGGACAAGAATGACGAAAATAATCCCTGGAGAAGGGGAACAAGAGGGACGAAGGACAAACACAAATCTCCAAACACAGCTAGGTGACTTATGAGCGTCTGAAAAAATACCGCCTGGTCCGAGTATCGAAACCGGGACCTCTCCATTACAGGTGGAGCGCTCTACCAACTTCGCTAACCAGGGGTTAGACATCACTAGAGCAAACGGGTTTTATCAGCTGCCACCAGTCTAACACCAACAGGGTTGAAGCTTAAAAATTTAAGGTTATAAATATAATGCAATTCAATGCAAAGGTGCAAGCGAGCTGGACAAGAATGACGAAAATAATCCCTGGAGAAGGGAAACAAGAGGGACGAAGGACAAACACAAATCTCCAAACACAGCTAGGTGACTTATGAGCGTCTGAAAAAATACCGCCTTGTCCGAGTATCGAAACCGGGACCTCTCCATTACAGGTGGAGCGCTCTACCAACTTCGCTAACCAGGGGTTAGACATCACTAGAGCAAACGGGTTTTATCAGCTGCCACCAGTCTAACACCAACAGGGTTGAAGCTTAAAAATTTAAGGTTATAAATATAATGCAATTCAATGCAAAGGTGCAAGCGAGCTGGACAAGAATGACGAAAATAATCCCTGGAGAAGGGGAACAAGAGGGACGAAGGACAAACACAAATCTCCAAACACAGCTAGGTGACTTATGAGCGTCTGAAAAAATACCGCCTGGTCCGAGTATCGAAACCGGGACCTCTCCATTACAGGTGGAGCGCTCTACCAACTTCGCTAACCAGGGGTTAGACATCACTAGAGCAAACGGGTTTTATCAGCTGCCACCAGTCTAACACCAACAGGGTTGAAGCTTAAAAATTTAAGGTTATAAATATAATGCAATTCAATGCAAAGGTGCAAGCGAGCTGGACAAGAATGACGAAAATAATCCCTGGAGAAGGGAAACAAGAGGGACGAAGGACAAACACAAATCTCCAAACACAGCTAGGTGACTTATGAGCGTCTGAAAAAATCCGCCTGGTCCGAGTATCGAAGCCGGGACCTCTCCATTACAGGTGGAGCGCTCTACCAACTTCGCTAACCAGGGGTTAGACATCACTAGAGCAAACGGGTTTTATCAGCTGCCACCAGTCTAACACCAACAGGGTTGAAGCTTAAAAATTTAAGGTTATAAATATAATGCAATTCAATGCAAAGGTGCAAGCGAGCTGGACAAGAATGACGAAAATAATCCCTGGAGAAGGGGAACAAGAGGGACGAAGGACAAACACAAATCTCCAAACACAGCTAGGTGACTTGTGAGCGTCTGAAAAAATACCGCCTGGTCCGAGTATCGAAGCCGGGACCTCTCCATTACAGGTGGAGCGCTCTACCAACTTCGCTAACCAGGGGTTAGACATCACTAGAGCAAACGGGTTTTATCAGCTGCCACCAGTCTAACACCAACAGGGTTGAAGCTTAAAAATTTAAGGTTATAAATATAATGCAATTCAATGCAAAGGTGCAAGCGAGCTGGACAAGAATGACGAAAATAATCCCTGGAGAAGGGGAACAAGAGGGACGAAGGACAAACACAAATCTCCAAACACAGCTAGGTGACTTGTGAGCGTCTGAAAAAATACCGCCTGGTCCGAGTATCGAAGCCGGGACCTCTCCATTACAGGTGGAGCGCTCTACCAACTTCGCTAACCAGGGGTTAGACATCACTAGAGCAAACGGGTTTTATCAGCTGCCACCAGTCTAACACCAACAGGGTTGAAGCTTAAAAATTTAAGGTTATAAATATAATGCAATTCAATGCAAAGGTGCAAGCGAGCTGGACAAGAATGACGAAAATAATCCCTGGAGAAGGGGAACAAGAGGGACGAAGGACAAACACAAATCTCCAAACACAGCTAGGTGACTTGTGAGCGTCTGAAAAAATACCGCCTGGTCCGAGTATCGAAGCCGGGACCTCTCCATTACAGGTGGAGCGCTCTACCAACTTCGCTAACCAGGGGTTAGACATCACTAGAGCAAACGGGTTTTATCAGCTGCCACCAGTCTAACACCAACAGGGTTGAAGCTTAAAAATTTAAGGTTATAAATATAATGCAATTCAATGCAAAGGTGCAAGCGAGCTGGACAAGAATGACGAAAATAATCCCTGGAGAAGGGGAACAAGAGGGACGAAGGACAAACACAAATCTCCAAACACAGCTAGGTGACTTGTGAGCGTCTGAAAAAATACCGCCTGGTCCGAGTATCGAAGCCGGGACCTCTCCATTACAGGTGGAGCGCTCTACCAACTTCGCTAACCAGGGGTTAGACATCACTAGAGCAAACGGGTTTTATCAGCTGCCACCAGTCTAACACCAACAGGGTTGAAGCTTAAAAATTTAAGGTTATAAATATAATGCAATTCAATGCAAAGGTGCAAGCGAGCTGGACAAGAATGACGAAAATAATCCCTGGAGAAGGGGAACAAGAGGGACGAAGGACAAACACAAATCTCCAAACACAGCTAGGTGACTTGTGAGCGTCTGAAAAAATACCGCCTGGTCCGAGTATCGAAGCCGGGACCTCTCCATTACAGGTGGAGCGCTCTACCAACTTCGCTAACCAGGGGTTAGACATCACTAGAGCAAACGGGTTTTATCAGCTGCCACCAGTCTAACACCAACAGGGTTGAAGCTTAAAAATTTAAGGTTATAAATATAATGCAATTCAATGCAAAGGTGCAAGCGAGCTGGACAAGAATGACGAAAATAATCCCTGGAGAAGGGGAACAAGAGGGACGAAGGACAAACACAAATCTCCAAACACAGCTAGGTGACTTATGAGCGTCTGAAAAAATACCGCCTGGTCCGAGTATCGAAACCGGGACCTCTCCATTACAGGTGGAGCGCTCTACCAACTTCGCTAACCAGGGGTTAGACATCACTAGAGCAAACGGGTTTTATCAGCTGCCACCAGTCTAACACCAACAGGGTTGAAGCTTAAAAATTTAAGGTTATAAATATAATGCAATTCAATGCAAAGGTGCAAGCGAGCTGGACAAGAATGACGAAAATAATCCCTGGAGAAGGGGAACAAGAGGGACGAAGGACAAACACAAATCTCCAAACACAGCTAGGTGACTTGTGAGCGTCTGAAAAAATACCGCCTGGTCCGAGTATCGAAGCCGGGACCTCTCCATTACAGGTGGAGCGCTCTACCAACTTCGCTAACCAGGGGTTAGACATCACTAGAGCAAACGGGTTTTATCAGCTGCCACCAGTCTAACACCAACAGGGTTGAAGCTTAAAAATTTAAGGTTATAAATATAATGCAATTCAATGCAAAGGTGCAAGCGAGCTGGACAAGAATGACGAAAATAATCCCTGGAGAAGGGAAACAAGAGGGACGAAGGACAAACACAAATCTCCAAACACAGCTAGGTGACTTGTGAGCGTCTGAAAAAATACCGCCTGGTCCGAGTATCGAAGCCGGGACCTCTCCATTACAGGTGGAGCGCTCTACCAACTTCGCTAACCAGGGGTTAGACATCACTAGAGCAAACGGGTTTTATCAGCTGCCACCAGTCTAACACCAACAGGGTTGAAGCTTAAAAATTTAAGGTTATAAATATAATGCAATTCAATGCAAAGGTGCAAGCGAGCTGGACAAGAATGACGAAAATAATCCCTGGAGAAGGGGAACAAGAGGGACGAAGGACAAACACAAATCTCCAAACACAGCTAGGTGACTTATGAGCGTCTGAAAAAATACCGCCTGGTCCGAGTATCGAAACCGGGACCTCTCCATTACAGGTGGAGCGCTCTACCAACTTCGCTAACCAGGGGTTAGACATCACTAGAGCAAACGGGTTTTATCAGCTGCCACCAGTCTAACACCAACAGGGTTGAAGCTTAAAAATTTAAGGTTATAAATATAATGCAATTCAATGCAAAGGTGCAAGCGAGCTGGACAAGAATGACGAAAATAATCCCTGGAGAAGGGGAACAAGAGGGACGAAGGACAAACACAAATCTCCAAACACAGCTAGGTGACTTGTGAGCGTCTGAAAAAATACCGCCTGGTCCGAGTATCGAAGCCGGGACCTCTCCATTACAGGTGGAGCGCTCTACCAACTTCGCTAACCAGGGGTTAGACATCACTAGAGCAAACGGGTTTTATCAGCTGCCACCAGTCTAACACCAACAGGGTTGAAGCTTAAAAATTTAAGGTTATAAATATAATGCAATTCAATGCAAAGGTGCAAGCGAGCTGGACAAGAATGACGAAAATAATCCCTGGAGAAGGGGAACAAGAGGGACGAAGGACAAACACAAATCTCCAAACACAGCTAGGTGACTTGTGAGCGTCTGAAAAAATACCGCCTGGTCCGAGTATCGAAGCCGGGACCTCTCCATTACAGGTGGAGCGCTCTACCAACTTCGCTAACCAGGGGTTAGACATCACTAGAGCAAACGGGTTTTATCAGCTGCCACCAGTCTAACACCAACAGGGTTGAAGCTTAAAAATTTAAGGTTATAAATATAATGCAATTCAATGCAAAGGTGCAAGCGAGCTGGACAAGAATGACGAAAATAATCCCTGGAGAAGGGGAACAAGAGGGACGAAGGACAAACACAAATCTCCAAACACAGCTAGGTGACTTATGAGCGTCTGAAAAAATACCGCCTGGTCCGAGTATCGAAACCGGGACCTCTCCATTACAGGTGGAGCGCTCTACCAACTTCGCTAACCAGGGGTTAGACATCACTAGAGCAAACGGGTTTTATCAGCTGCCACCAGTCTAACACCAACAGGGTTGAAGCTTAAAAATTTAAGGTTATAAATATAATGCAATTCAATGCAAAGGTGCAAGCGAGCTGGACAAGAATGACGAAAATAATCCCTGGAGAAGGGGAACAAGAGGGACGAAGGACAAACACAAATCTCCAAACACAGCTAGGTGACTTGTGAGCGTCTGAAAAAATACCGCCTGGTCCGAGTATCGAAGCCGGGACCTCTCCATTACAGGTGGAGCGCTCTACCAACTTCGCTAACCAGGGGTTAGACATCACTAGAGCAAACGGGTTTTATCAGCTGCCACCAGTCTAACACCAAAAGGGTTGAAGCTTAAAAATTTAAGGTTATAAATATAATGCAATTCAATGCAAAGGTGCAAGCGAGCTGGACAAGAATGACGAAAATAATCCCTGGAGAAGGGAAACAAGAGGGACGAAGGACAAACACAAATCTCCAAACACAGCTAGGTGACTTGTGAGCGTCTGAAAAAATACCGCCTGGTCCGAGTATCGAAGCCGGGACCTCTCCATTACAGGTGGAGCGCTCTACCAACTTCGCTAACCAGGGGTTAGACATCACTAGAGCAAACGGGTTTTATCAGCTGCCACCAGTCTAACACCAACAGGGTTGAAGCTTAAAAATTTAAGGTTATAAATATAATGCAATTCAATGCAAAGGTGCAAGCGAGCTGGACAAGAATGACGAAAATAATCCCTGGAGAAGGGGAACAAGAGGGACGAAGGACAAACACAAATCTCCAAACACAGCTAGGTGACTTGTGAGCGTCTGAAAAAATACCGCCTGGTCCGAGTATCGAAACCGGGACCTCTCCATTACAGGTGGAGCGCTCTACCAACTTCGCTAACCAGGGGTTAGACATCACTAGAGCAAACGGGTTTTATCAGCTGCCACCAGTCTAACACCAACAGGGTTGAAGCTTAAAAATTTAAGGTTATAAATATAATGCAATTCAATGCAAAGGTGCAAGCGAGCTGGACAAGAATGACGAAAATAATCCCTGGAGAAGGGGAACAAGAGGGACGAAGGACAAACACAAATCTCCAAACACAGCTAGGTGACTTGTGAGCGTCTGAAAAAATACCGCCTGGTCCGAGTATCGAAACCGGGACCTCTCCATTACAGGTGGAGCGCTCTACCAACTTCGCTAACCAGGGGTTAGACATCACTAGAGCAAACGGGTTTTATCAGCTGCCACCAGTCTAACACCAACAGGGTTGAAGCTTAAAAATTTAAGGTTATAAATATAATGCAATTCAATGCAAAGGTGCAAGCGAGCTGGACAAGAATGACGAAAATAATCCCTGGAGAAGGGGAACAAGAGGGACGAAGGACAAACACAAATCTCCAAACACAGCTAGGTGACTTGTGAGCGTCTGAAAAAATACCGCCTGGTCCGAGTATCGAAGCCGGGACCTCTCCATTACAGGTGGAGCGCTCTACCAACTTCGCTAACCAGGGGTTAGACATCACTAGAGCAAACGGGTTTTATCAGCTGCCACCAGTCTAACACCAACAGGGTTGAAGCTTAAAAATTTAAGGTTATAAATATAATGCAATTCAATGCAAAGGTGCAAGCGAGCTGGACAAGAATGACGAAAATAATCCCTGGAGAAGGGGAACAAGAGGGACGAAGGACAAACACAAATCTCCAAACACAGCTAGGTGACTTGTGAGCGTCTGAAAAAATACCGCCTGGTCCGAGTATCGAAACCGGGACCTCTCCATTACAGGTGGAGCGCTCTACCAACTTCGCTAACCAGGGGTTAGACATCACTAGAGCAAACGGGTTTTATCAGCTGCCACCAGTCTAACACCAACAGGGTTGAAGCTTAAAAATTTAAGGTTATAAATATAATGCAATTCAATGCAAAGGTGCAAGCGAGCTGGACAAGAATGACGAAAATAATCCCTGGAGAAGGGGAACAAGAGGGACGAAGGACAAACACAAATCTCCAAACACAGCTAGGTGACTTGTGAGCGTCTGAAAAAATACCGCCTGGTCCGAGTATCGAAGCCGGGACCTCTCCATTACAGGTGGAGCGCTCTACCAACTTCGCTAACCAGGGGTTAGACATCACTAGAGCAAACGGGTTTTATCAGCTGCCACCAGTCTAACACCAACAGGGTTGAAGCTTAAAAATTTAAGGTTATAAATATAATGCAATTCAATGCAAAGGTGCAAGCGAGCTGGACAAGAATGACGAAAATAATCCCTGGAGAAGGGGAACAAGAGGGACGAAGGACAAACACAAATCTCCAAACACAGCTAGGTGACTTGTGAGCGTCTGAAAAAATACCGCCTGGTCCGAGTATCGAAACCGGGACCTCTCCATTACAGGTGGAGCGCTCTACCAACTTCGCTAACCAGGGGTTAGACATCACTAGAGCAAACGGGTTTTATCAGCTGCCACCAGTCTAACACCAACAGGGTTGAAGCTTAAAAATTTAAGGTTATAAATATAATGCAATTCAATGCAAAGGTGCAAGCGAGCTGGACAAGAATGACGAAAATAATCCCTGGAGAAGGGGAACAAGAGGGACGAAGGACAAACACAAATCTCCAAACACAGCTAGGTGACTTGTGAGCGTCTGAAAAAATACCGCCTGGTCCGAGTATCGAAACCGGGACCTCTCCATTACAGGTGGAGCGCTCTACCAACTTCGCTAACCAGGGGTTAGACATCACTAGAGCAAACGGGTTTTATCAGCTGCCACCAGTCTAACACCAACAGGGTTGAAGCTTAAAAATTTAAGGTTATAAATATAATGCAATTCAATGCAAAGGTGCAAGCGAGCTGGACAAGAATGACGAAAATAATCCCTGGAGAAGGGAAACAAGAGGGACAAAGGACAAACACAAATCTCCAAACACAGCTAGGTGACTTGTGAGCGTCTGAAAAAATACCGCCTGGTCCGAGTATCGAAACCGGGACCTCTCCATTACAGGTGGAGCGCTCTACCAACTTCGCTAACCAGGGGTTAGACATCACTAGAGCAAACGGGTTTTATCAGCTGCCACCAGTCTAACACCAACAGGGTTGAAGCTTAAAAATTTAAGGTTATAAATATAATGCAATTCAATGCAAAGGTGCAAGCGAGCTGGACAAGAATGACGAAAATAATCCCTGGAGAAGGGGAACAAGAGGGACGAAGGACAAACACAAATCTCCAAACACAGCTAGGTGACTTGTGAGCGTCTGAAAAAATACCGCCTGGTCCGAGTATCGAAGCCGGGACCTCTCCATTACAGGTGGAGCGCTCTACCAACTTCGCTAACCAGGGGTTAGACATCACTAGAGCAAACGGGTTTTATCAGCTGCCACCAGTCTAACACCAACAGGGTTGAAGCTTAAAAATTTAAGGTTATAAATATAATGCAATTCAATGCAAAGGTGCAAGCGAGCTGGACAAGAATGACGAAAATAATCCCTGGAGAAGGGAAACAAGAGGGACAAAGGACAAACACAAATCTCCAAACACAGCTAGGTGACTTGTGAGCGTCTGAAAAAATACCGCCTGGTCCGAGTATCGAAACCGGGACCTCTCCATTACAGGTGGAGCGCTCTACCAACTTCGCTAACCAGGGGTTAGACATCACTAGAGCAAACGGGTTTTATCAGCTGCCACCAGTCTAACACCAACAGGGTTGAAGCTTAAAAATTTAAGGTTATAAATATAATGCAATTCAATGCAAAGGTGCAAGCGAGCTGGACAAGAATGACGAAAATAATCCCTGGAGAAGGGAAACAAGAGGGACAAAGGACAAACACAAATCTCCAAACACAGCTAGGTGACTTGTGAGCGTCTGAAAAAATACCGCCTGGTCCGAGTATCGAAACCGGGACCTCTCCATTACAGGTGGAGCGCTCTACCAACTTCGCTAACCAGGGGTTAGACATCACTAGAGCAAACGGGTTTTATCAGCTGCCACCAGTCTAACACCAACAGGGTTGAAGCTTAAAAATTTAAGGTTATAAATATAATGCAATTCAATGCAAAGGTGCAAGCGAGCTGGACAAGAATGACGAAAATAATCCCTGGAGAAGGGAAACAAGAGGGACAAAGGACAAACACAAATCTCCAAACACAGCTAGGTGACTTGTGAGCGTCTGAAAAAATACCGCCTGGTCCGAGTATCGAAGCCGGGACCTCTCCATTACAGGTGGAGCGCTCTACCAACTTCGCTAACCAGGGGTTAGACATCACTAGAGCAAACGGGTTTTATCAGCTGCCACCAGTCTAACACCAACAGGGTTGAAGCTTAAAAATTTAAGGTTATAAATATAATGCAATTCAATGCAAAGGTGCAAGCGAGCTGGACAAGAATGACGAAAATAATCCCTGGAGAAGGGAAACAAGAGGGACAAAGGACAAACACAAATCTCCAAACACAGCTAGGTGACTTGTGAGCGTCTGAAAAAATACCGCCTGGTCCGAGTATCGAAGCCGGGACCTCTCCATTACAGGTGGAGCGCTCTACCAACTTCGCTAACCAGGGGTTAGACATCACTAGAGCAAACGGGTTTTATCAGCTGCCACCAGTCTAACACCAACAGGGTTGAAGCTTAAAAATTTAAGGTTATAAATATAATGCAATTCAATGCAAAGGTGCAAGCGAGCTGGACAAGAATGACGAAAATAATCCCTGGAGAAGGGAAACAAGAGGGACAAAGGACAAACACAAATCTCCAAACACAGCTAGGTGACTTGTGAGCGTCTGAAAAAATACCGCCTGGTCCGAGTATCGAAACCGGGACCTCTCCATTACAGGTGGAGCGCTCTACCAACTTCGCTAACCAGGGGTTAGACATCACTAGAGCAAACGGGTTTTATCAGCTGCCACCAGTCTAACACCAACAGGGTTGAAGCTTAAAAATTTAAGGTTATAAATATAATGCAATTCAATGCAAAGGTGCAAGCGAGCTGGACAAGAATGACGAAAATAATCCCTGGAGAAGGGAAACAAGAGGGACAAAGGACAAACACAAATCTCCAAACACAGCTAGGTGACTTGTGAGCGTCTGAAAAAATACCGCCTGGTCCGAGTATCGAAGCCGGGACCTCTCCATTACAGGTGGAGCGCTCTACCAACTTCGCTAACCAGGGGTTAGACATCACTAGAGCAAACGGGTTTTATCAGCTGCCACCAGTCTAACACCAACAGGGTTGAAGCTTAAAAATTTAAGGTTATAAATATAATGCAATTCAATGCAAAGGTGCAAGCGAGCTGGACAAGAATGACGAAAATAATCCCTGGAGAAGGGAAACAAGAGGGACAAAGGACAAACACAAATCTCCAAACACAGCTAGGTGACTTGTGAGCGTCTGAAAAAATACCGCCTGGTCCGAGTATCGAAACCGGGACCTCTCCATTACAGGTGGAGCGCTCTACCAACTTCGCTAACCAGGGGTTAGACATCACTAGAGCAAACGGGTTTTATCAGCTGCCACCAGTCTAACACCAACAGGGTTGAAGCTTAAAAATTTAAGGTTATAAATATAATGCAATTCAATGCAAAGGTGCAAGCGAGCTGGACAAGAATGACGAAAATAATCCCTGGAGAAGGGAAACAAGAGGGACAAAGGACAAACACAAATCTCCAAACACAGCTAGGTGACTTGTGAGCGTCTGAAAAAATACCGCCTGGTCCGAGTATCGAAGCCGGGACCTCTCCATTACAGGTGGAGCGCTCTACCAACTTCGCTAACCAGGGGTTAGACATCACTAGAGCAAACGGGTTTTATCAGCTGCCACCAGTCTAACACCAACAGGGTTGAAGCTTAAAAATTTAAGGTTATAAATATAATGCAATTCAATGCAAAGGTGCAAGCGAGCTGGACAAGAATGACGAAAATAATCCCTGGAGAAGGGGAACAAGAGGGACGAAGGACAAACACAAATCTCCAAACACAGCTAGGTGACTTGTGAGCGTCTGAAAAAATACCGCCTGGTCCGAGTATCGAAACCGGGACCTCTCCATTACAGGTGGAGCGCTCTACCAACTTCGCTAACCAGGGGTTAGACATCACTAGAGCAAACGGGTTTTATCAGCTGCCACCAGTCTAACACCAACAGGGTTGAAGCTTAAAAATTTAAGGTTATAAATATAATGCAATTCAATGCAAAGGTGCAAGCGAGCTGGACAAGAATGACGAAAATAATCCCTGGAGAAGGGAAACAAGAGGGACAAAGGACAAACACAAATCTCCAAACACAGCTAGGTGACTTGTGAGCGTCTGAAAAAATACCGCCTGGTCCGAGTATCGAAGCCGGGACCTCTCCATTACAGGTGGAGCGCTCTACCAACTTCGCTAACCAGGGGTTAGACATCACTAGAGCAAACGGGTTTTATCAGCTGCCACCAGTCTAACACCAACAGGGTTGAAGCTTAAAAATTTAAGGTTATAAATATAATGCAATTCAATGCAAAGGTGCAAGCGAGCTGGACAAGAATGACGAAAATAATCCCTGGAGAAGGGGAACAAGAGGGACGAAGGACAAACACAAATCTCCAAACACAGCTAGGTGACTTGTGAGCGTCTGAAAAAATACCGCCTGGTCCGAGTATCGAAACCGGGACCTCTCCATTACAGGTGGAGCGCTCTACCAACTTCGCTAACCAGGGGTTAGACATCACTAGAGCAAACGGGTTTTATCAGCTGCCACCAGTCTAACACCAACAGGGTTGAAGCTTAAAAATTTAAGGTTATAAATATAATGCAATTCAATGCAAAGGTGCAAGCGAGCTGGACAAGAATGACGAAAATAATCCCTGGAGAAGGGAAACAAGAGGGACAAAGGACAAACACAAATCTCCAAACACAGCTAGGTGACTTGTGAGCGTCTGAAAAAATACCGCCTGGTCCGAGTATCGAAGCCGGGACCTCTCCATTACAGGTGGAGCGCTCTACCAACTTCGCTAACCAGGGGTTAGACATCACTAGAGCAAACGGGTTTTATCAGCTGCCACCAGTCTAACACCAACAGGGTTGAAGCTTAAAAATTTAAGGTTATAAATATAATGCAATTCAATGCAAAGGTGCAAGCGAGCTGGACAAGAATGACGAAAATAATCCCTGGAGAAGGGGAACAAGAGGGACGAAGGACAAACACAAATCTCCAAACACAGCTAGGTGACTTGTGAGCGTCTGAAAAAATACCGCCTGGTCCGAGTATCGAAACCGGGACCTCTCCATTACAGGTGGAGCGCTCTACCAACTTCGCTAACCAGGGGTTAGACATCACTAGAGCAAACGGGTTTTATCAGCTGCCACCAGTCTAACACCAACAGGGTTGAAGCTTAAAAATTTAAGGTTATAAATATAATGCAATTCAATGCAAAGGTGCAAGCGAGCTGGACAAGAATGACGAAAATAATCCCTGGAGAAGGGGAACAAGAGGGACGAAGGACAAACACAAATCTCCAAACACAGCTAGGTGACTTGTGAGCGTCTGAAAAAATACCGCCTGGTCCGAGTATCGAAGCCGGGACCTCTCCATTACAGGTGGAGCGCTCTACCAACTTCGCTAACCAGGGGTTAGACATCACTAGAGCAAACGGGTTTTATCAGCTGCCACCAGTCTAACACCAACAGGGTTGAAGCTTAAAAATTTAAGGTTATAAATATAATGCAATTCAATGCAAAGGTGCAAGCGAGCTGGACAAGAATGACGAAAATAATCCCTGGAGAAGGGGAACAAGAGGGACGAAGGACAAACACAAATCTCCAAACACAGCTAGGTGACTTGTGAGCGTCTGAAAAAATACCGCCTGGTCCGAGTATCGAAGCCGGGACCTCTCCATTACAGGTGGAGCGCTCTACCAACTTCGCTAACCAGGGGTTAGACATCACTAGAGCAAACGGGTTTTATCAGCTGCCACCAGTCTAACACCAACAGGGTTGAAGCTTAAAAATTTAAGGTTATAAATATAATGCAATTCAATGCAAAGGTGCAAGCGAGCTGGACAAGAATGACGAAAATAATCCCTGGAGAAGGGAAACAAGAGGGACGAAGGACAAACACAAATCTCCAAACACAGCTAGGTGACTTGTGAGCGTCTGAAAAAATACCGCCTGGTCCGAGTATCGAAGCCGGGACCTCTCCATTACAGGTGGAGCGCTCTACCAACTTCGCTAACCAGGGGTTAGACATCACTAGAGCAAACGGGTTTTATCAGCTGCCACCAGTCTAACACCAACAGGGTTGAAGCTTAAAAATTTAAGGTTATAAATATAATGCAATTCAATGCAAAGGTGCAAGCGAGCTGGACAAGAATGACGAAAATAATCCCTGGAGAAGGGGAACAAGAGGGACGAAGGACAAACACAAATCTCCAAACACAGCTAGGTGACTTATGAGCGTCTGAAAAAATCCGCCTGGTCCGAGTATCGAAACCGGGACCTCTCCATTACAGGTGGAGCGCTCTACCAACTTCGCTAACCAGGGGTTAGACATCACTAGAGCAAACGGGTTTTATCAGCTGCCACCAGTCTAACACCAACAGGGTTGAAGCTTAAAAATTTAAGGTTATAAATATAATGCAATTCAATGCAAAGGTGCAAGCGAGCTGGACAAGAATGACGAAAATAATCCCTGGAGAAGGGAAACAAGAGGGACGAAGGACAAACACAAATCTCCAAACACAGCTAGGTGACTTGTGAGCGTCTGAAAAAATACCGCCTGGTCCGAGTATCGAAACCGGGACCTCTCCATTACAGGTGGAGCGCTCTACCAACTTCGCTAACCAGGGGTTAGACATCACTAGAGCAAACGGGTTTTATCAGCTGCCACCAGTCTAACACCAACAGGGTTGAAGCTTAAAAATTTAAGGTTATAAATATAATGCAATTCAATGCAAAGGTGCAAGCGAGCTGGACAAGAATGACGAAAATAATCCCTGGAGAAGGGGAACAAGAGGGACGAAGGACAAACACAAATCTCCAAACACAGCTAGGTGACTTATGAGCGTCTGAAAAAATCCGCCTGGTCCGAGTATCGAAACCGGGACCTCTCCATTACAGGTGGAGCGCTCTACCAACTTCGCTAACCAGGGGTTAGACATCACTAGAGCAAACGGGTTTTATCAGCTGCCACCAGTCTAACACCAACAGGGTTGAAGCTTAAAAATTTAAGGTTATAAATATAATGCAATTCAATGCAAAGGTGCAAGCGAGCTGGACAAGAATGACGAAAATAATCCCTGGAGAAGGGGAACAAGAGGGACGAAGGACAAACACAAATCTCCAAACACAGCTAGGTGACTTGTGAGCGTCTGAAAAAATACCGCCTGGTCCGAGTATCGAAACCGGGACCTCTCCATTACAGGTGGAGCGCTCTACCAACTTCGCTAACCAGGGGTTAGACATCACTAGAGCAAACGGGTTTTATCAGCTGCCACCAGTCTAACACCAACAGGGTTGAAGCTTAAAAATTTAAGGTTATAAATATAATGCAATTCAATGCAAAGGTGCAAGCGAGCTGGACAAGAATGACGAAAATAATCCCTGGAGAAGGGGAACAAGAGGGACGAAGGACAAACACAAATCTCCAAACACAGCTAGGTGACTTGTGAGCGTCTGAAAAAATACCGCCTGGTCCGAGTATCGAAGCCGGGACCTCTCCATTACAGGTGGAGCGCTCTACCAACTTCGCTAACCAGGGGTTAGACATCACTAGAGCAAACGGGTTTTATCAGCTGCCACCAGTCTAACACCAACAGGGTTGAAGCTTAAAAATTTAAGGTTATAAATATAATGCAATTCAATGCAAAGGTGCAAGCGAGCTGGACAAGAATGACGAAAATAATCCCTGGAGAAGGGGAACAAGAGGGACGAAGGACAAACACAAATCTCCAAACACAGCTAGGTGACTTGTGAGCGTCTGAAAAAATACCGCCTGGTCCGAGTATCGAAGCCGGGACCTCTCCATTACAGGTGGAGCGCTCTACCAACTTCGCTAACCAGGGGTTAGACATCACTAGAGCAAACGGGTTTTATCAGCTGCCACCAGTCTAACACCAACAGGGTTGAAGCTTAAAAATTTAAGGTTATAAATATAATGCAATTCAATGCAAAGGTGCAAGCGAGCTGGACAAGAATGACGAAAATAATCCCTGGAGAAGGGGAACAAGAGGGACGAAGGACAAACACAAATCTCCAAACACAGCTAGGTGACTTATGAGCGTCTGAAAAAATACCGCCTGGTCCGAGTATCGAAACCGGGACCTCTCCATTACAGGTGGAGCGCTCTACCAACTTCGCTAACCAGGGGTTAGACATCACTAGAGCAAACGGGTTTTATCAGCTGCCACCAGTCTAACGCCAACAGGGTTGAAGCTTAAAAATTTAAGGTTATAAATATAATGCAATTAAATGCAAAGGTGCAAGCGAGCTGGACAAGAATGACGAAAATAATCCCTGGAGAAGGGAAACAAGAGGGACGAAGGACAAACACAAATCTCCAAACACAGCTAGGTGACTTGTGAGCGTCTGAAAAAATACCGCCTGGTCCGAGTATCGAAGCCGGGACCTCTCCATTACAGGTGGAGCGCTCTACCAACTTCGCTAACCAGGGGTTAGACATCACTAGAGCAAACGGGTTTTATCAGCTGCCACCAGTCTAACACCAACAGGGTTGAAGCTTAAAAATTTAAGGTTATAAATATAATGCAATTCAATGCAAAGGTGCAAGCGAGCTGGACAAGAATGACGAAAATAATCCCTGGAGAAGGGGAACAAGAGGGACGAAGGACAAACACAAATCTCCAAACACAGCTAGGTGACTTATGAGCGTCTGAAAAAATACCGCCTGGTCCGAGTATCGAAACCGGGACCTCTCCATTACAGGTGGAGCGCTCTACCAACTTCGCTAACCAGGGGTTAGACATCACTAGAGCAAACGGGTTTTATCAGCTGCCACCAGTCTAACACCAACAGGGTTGAAGCTTAAAAATTTAAGGTTATAAATATAATGCAATTCAATGCAAAGGTGCAAGCGAGCTGGACAAGAATGACGAAAATAATCCCTGGAGAAGGGAAACAAGAGGGACGAAGGACAAACACAAATCTCCAAACACAGCTAGGTGACTTGTGAGCGTCTGAAAAAATCCGCCTGGTCCGAGTATCGAAACCGGGACCTCTCCATTACAGGTGGAGCGCTCTACCAACTTCGCTAACCAGGGGTTAGACATCACTAGAGCAAACGGGTTTTATCAGCTGCCACCAGTCTAACACCAACAGGGTTGAAGCTTAAAAATTTAAGGTTATAAATATAATGCAATTCAATGCAAAGGTGCAAGCGAGCTGGACAAGAATGACGAAAATAATCCCTGGAGAAGGGGAACAAGAGGGACGAAGGACAAACACAAATCTCCAAACACAGCTAGGTGACTTGTGAGCGTCTGAAAAAATACCGCCTGGTCCGAGTATCGAAACCGGGACCTCTCCATTACAGGTGGAGCGCTCTACCAACTTCGCTAACCAGGGGTTAGACATCACTAGAGCAAACGGGTTTTATCAGCTGTCACCAATCTAACACCAACAGGGTTGAAGCTTGAAAATTTAAGGTTATAATTATAATGCAATTCAATGCAAAGGTGCAAGCGAGCTGGACAAGAATGACGAAAATAATCCCTGGAGAAGGGAAACAAGAGGGACGAAGGACAAACACAAATCTCCAAACACAGCTAGGTGACTTATGAGCGTCTGAAAAAATCCGCCTGGTCCGAGTATCGAAACCGGGACCTCTCCATTACAGGTGGAGCGCTCTACCAACTTCGCTAACCAGGGGTTAGACATCACTAGAGCAAACGGGTTTTATCAGCTGTCACCAATCTAACACCAACAGGGTTGAAGCTTGAAAATTTAAGGTTATAATTATAATGCAATTCAATGCAAAGGTGCAAGCGAGCTGGACAAGAATGACGAAAATAATCCCTGGAGAAGGGAAACAAGAGGGACGAAGGACAAACACAAATCTCCAAACACAGCTAGGTGACTTATGAGCGTCTGAAAAAATCCGCCTGGTCCGAGTATCGAAACCGGGACCTCTCCATTACAGGTGGAGCGCTCTACCAACTTCGCTAACCAGGGGTTAGACATCACTAGAGCAAACGGGTTTTATCAGCTGTCACCAATCTAACACCAACAGGGTTGAAGCTTGAAAATTTAAGGTTATAATTATAATGCAATTCAATGCAAAGGTGCAAGCGAGCTGGACAAGAATGACGAAAATAATCCCTGGAGAAGGGGAACAAGAGGGACGAAGGACAAACACAAATCTCCAAACACAGCTAGGTGACTTATGAGCGTCTGAAAAAATCCGCCTGGTCCGAGTATCGAAACCGGGACCTCTCCATTACAGGTGGAGCGCTCTACCAACTTCGCTAACCAGGGGTTAGACATCACTAGAGCAAACGGGTTTTATCAGCTGCCACCAGTCTAACACCAACAGGGTTGAAGCTTAAAAATTTAAGGTTATAAATATAATGCAATTCAATGCAAAGGTGCAAGCGAGCTGGACAAGAATGACGAAAATAATCCCTGGAGAAGGGAAACAAGAGGGACGAAGGACAAACACAAATCTCCAAACACAGCTAGGTGACTTATGAGCGTCTGAAAAAATCCGCCTGGTCCGAGTATCGAAACCGGGACCTCTCCATTACAGGTGGAGCGCTCTACCAACTTCGCTAACCAGGGGTTAGACATCACTAGAGCAAACGGGTTTTATCAGCTGCCACCAGTCTAACACCAACAGGGTTGAAGCTTAAAAATTTAAGGTTATAAATATAATGCAATTCAATGCAAAGGTGCAAGCGAGCTGGACAAGAATGACGAAAATAATCCCTGGAGAAGGGAAACAAGAGGGACGAAGGACAAACACAAATCTCCAAACACAGCTAGGTGACTTATGAGCGTCTGAAAAAATACCGCCTGGTCCGAGTATCGAAACCGGGACCTCTCCATTACAGGTGGAGCGCTCTACCAACTTCGCTAACCAGGGGTTAGACATCACTAGAGCAAACGGGTTTTATCAGCTGCCACCAGTCTAACACCAACAGGGTTGAAGCTTAAAAATTTAAGGTTATAAATATAATGCAATTAAATGCAAAGGTGCAAGCGAGCTGGACAAGAATGACGAAAATAATCCCTGGAGAAGGGAAACAAGAGGGACGAAGGACAAACACAAATCTCCAAACACAGCTAGGTGACTTATGAGCGTCTGAAAAAATACCGCCTGGTCCGAGTATCGAAACCGGGACCTCTCCATTACAGGTGGAGCGCTCTACCAACTTCGCTAACCAGGGGTTAGACATCACTAGAGCAAACGGGTTTTATCAGCTGCCACCAGTCTAACACCAACAGGGTTGAAGCTTAAAAATTTAAGGTTATAAATATAATGCAATTAAATGCAAAGGTGCAAGCGAGCTGGACAAGAATGACGAAAATAATCCCTGGAGAAGGGAAACAAGAGGGACGAAGGACAAACACAAATCTCCAAACACAGCTAGGTGACTTATGAGCGTCTGAAAAAATACCGCCTGGTCCGAGTATCGAAACCGGGACCTCTCCATTACAGGTGGAGCGCTCTACCAACTTCGCTAACCAGGGGTTAGACATCACTAGAGCAAACGGGTTTTATCAGCTGCCACCAGTCTAACACCAACAGGGTTGAAGCTTAAAAATTTAAGGTTATAAATATAATGCAATTAAATGCAAAGGTGCAAGCGAGCTGGACAAGAATGACGAAAATAATCCCTGGAGAAGGGAAACAAGAGGGACGAAGGACAAACACAAATCTCCAAACACAGCTAGGTGACTTATGAGCGTCTGAAAAAATACCGCCTGGTCCGAGTATCGAAACCGGGACCTCTCCATTACAGGTGGAGCGCTCTACCAACTTCGCTAACCAGGGGTTAGACATCACTAGAGCAAACGGGTTTTATCAGCTGCCACCAGTCTAACACCAACAGGGTTGAAGCTTAAAAATTTAAGGTTATAAATATAATGCAATTCAATGCAAAGGTGCAAGCGAGGTGGACAAGAATGACGAAAATAATCCCTGGAGAAGGGGAACAAGAGGGACGAAGGACAAACACAAATCTCCAAACACAGCTAGGTGACTTATGAGCGTCTGAAAAAATACCGCCTGGTCCGAGTATCGAAACCGGGACCTCTCCATTACAGGTGGAGCGCTCTACCAACTTCGCTAACCAGGGGTTAGACATCACTAGAGCAAACGGGTTTTATCAGCTGCCACCAGTCTAACACCAACAGGGTTGAAGCTTGAAAATTTAAGGTTATAAATATAATGCAATTAAATGCAAAGGTGCAAGCGAGCTGGACAAGAATGACGAAAATAATCCCTGGAGAAGGGGAACAAGAGGGACGAAGGACAAACACAAATCTCCAAACACAGCTAGGTGACTTATGAGCGTCTGAAAAAATACCGCCTGGTCCGAGTATCGAAACCGGGACCTCTCCATTACAGGTGGAGCGCTCTACCAACTTCGCTAACCAGGGGTTAGACATCACTAGAGCAAACGGGTTTTATCAGCTGCCACCAGTCTAACACCAACAGGGTTGAAGCTTGAAAATTTAAGGTTATAATTATAATGCAATTCAATGCAAAGGTGCAAGCGAGGTGGACAAGAATGACGAAAATAATCCCTGGAGAAGGGAAACAAGAGGGACGAAGGACAAACACAAATCTCCAAACACAGCTAGGTGACTTATGAGCGTCTGAAAAAATACCGCCTGGTCCGAGTATCGAAACCGGGACCTCTCCATTACAGGTGGAGCGCTCTACCAACTTCGCTAACCAGGGGTTAGACATCACTAGAGCAAACGGGTTTTATCAGCTGCCACCAGTCTAACACCAACAGGGTTGAAGCTTGAAAATTTAAGGTTATAATTATAATGCAATTCAATGCAAAGGTGCAAGCGAGGTGGACAAGAATGACGAAAATAATCCCTGGAGAAGGGGAACAAGAGGGACGAAGGACAAACACAAATCTCCAAACACAGCTAGGTGACTTATGAGCGTCTGAAAAAATACCGCCTGGTCCGAGTATCGAAGCCGGGACCTCTCCATTACAGGTGGAGCGCTCTACCAACTTCGCTAACCAGGGGTTAGACATCACTAGAGCAAACGGGTTTTATCAGCTGCCACCAGTCTAACACCAACAGGGTTGAAGCTTAAAAATTTAAGGTTATAAATATAATGCAATTCAATGCAAAGGTGCAAGCGAGGTGGACAAGAATGACGAAAATAATCCCTGGAGAAGGGGAACAAGAGGGACGAAGGACAAACACAAATCTCCAAACACAGCTAGGTGACTTATGAGCGTCTGAAAAAATACCGCCTGGTCCGAGTATCGAAACCGGGACCTCTCCATTACAGGTGGAGCGCTCTACCAACTTCGCTAACCAGGGGTTAGACATCACTAGAGCAAACGGGTTTTATCAGCTGCCACCAGTCTAACACCAACAGGGTTGAAGCTTAAAAATTTAAGGTTATAAATATAATGCAATTAAATGCAAAGGTGCAAGCGAGCTGGACAAGAATGACGAAAATAATCCCTGGAGAAGGGGAACAAGAGGGACGAAGGACAAACACAAATCTCCAAACACAGCTAGGTGACTTATGAGCGTCTGAAAAAATACCGCCTGGTCCGAGTATCGAAACCGGGACCTCTCCATTACAGGTGGAGCGCTCTACCAACTTCGCTAACCAGGGGTTAGACATCACTAGAGCAAACGGGTTTTATCAGCTGCCACCAGTCTAACACCAACAGGGTTGAAGCTTGAAAATTTAAGGTTATAATTATAATGCAATTCAATGCAAAGGTGCAAGCGAGGTGGACAAGAATGACGAAAATAATCCCTGGAGAAGGGGAACAAGAGGGACGAAGGACAAACACAAATCTCCAAACACAGCTAGGTGACTTATGAGCGTCTGAAAAAATACCGCCTGGTCCGAGTATCGAAACCGGGACCTCTCCATTACAGGTGGAGCGCTCTACCAACTTCGCTAACCAGGGGTTAGACATCACTAGAGCAAACGGGTTTTATCAGCTGCCACCAGTCTAACACCAACAGGGTTGAAGCTTAAAAATTTAAGGTTATAAATATAATGCAATTCAATGCAAAGGTGCAAGCGAGGTGGACAAGAATGACGAAAATAATCCCTGGAGAAGGGGAACAAGAGGGACGAAGGACAAACACAAATCTCCAAACACAGCTAGGTGACTTATGAGCGTCTGAAAAAATACCGCCTGGTCCGAGTATCGAAACCGGGACCTCTCCATTACAGGTGGAGCGCTCTACCAACTTCGCTAACCAGGGGTTAGACATCACTAGAGCAAACGGGTTTTATCAGCTGCCACCAGTCTAACACCAACAGGGTTGAAGCTTAAAAATTTAAGGTTATAAATATAATGCAATTAAATGCAAAGGTGCAAGCGAGCTGGACAAGAATGACGAAAATAATCCCTGGAGAAGGGGAACAAGAGGGACGAAGGACAAACACAAATCTCCAAACACAGCTAGGTGACTTATGAGCGTCTGAAAAAATACCGCCTGGTCCGAGTATCGAAACCGGGACCTCTCCATTACAGGTGGAGCGCTCTACCAACTTCGCTAACCAGGGGTTAGACATCACTAGAGCAAACGGGTTTTATCAGCTGCCACCAGTCTAACACCAACAGGGTTGAAGCTTAAAAATTTAAGGTTATAAATATAATGCAATTAAATGCAAAGGTGCAAGCGAGCTGGACAAGAATGACGAAAATAATCCCTGGAGAAGGGGAACAAGAGGGACGAAGGACAAACACAAATCTCCAAACACAGCTAGGTGACTTATGAGCGTCTGAAAAAATACCGCCTGGTCCGAGTATCGAAACCGGGACCTCTCCATTACAGGTGGAGCGCTCTACCAACTTCGCTAACCAGGGGTTAGACATCACTAGAGCAAACGGGTTTTATCAGCTGCCACCAGTCTAACACCAACAGGGTTGAAGCTTAAAAATTTAAGGTTATAAATATAATGCAATTAAATGCAAAGGTGCAAGCGAGCTGGACAAGAATGACGAAAATAATCCCTGGAGAAGGGGAACAAGAGGGACGAAGGACAAACACAAATCTCCAAACACAGCTAGGTGACTTATGAGCGTCTGAAAAAATACCGCCTGGTCCGAGTATCGAAACCGGGACCTCTCCATTACAGGTGGAGCGCTCTACCAACTTCGCTAACCAGGGGTTAGACATCACTAGAGCAAACGGGTTTTATCAGCTGTCACCAATCTAACACCAACAGGGTTGAAGCTTGAAAATTTAAGGTTATAATTATAATGCAATTCAATGCAAAGGTGCAAGCGAGGTGGACAAGAATGACGAAAATAATCCCTGGAGAAGGGGAACAAGAGGGACGAAGGACAAACACAAATCTCCAAACACAGCTAGGTGACTTATGAGCGTCTGAAAAAATACCGCCTGGTCCGAGTATCGAAACCGGGACCTCTCCATTACAGGTGGAGCGCTCTACCAACTTCGCTAACCAGGGGTTAGACATCACTAGAGCAAACGGGTTTTATCAGCTGCCACCAGTCTAACACCAACAGGGTTGAAGCTTAAAAATTTAAGGTTATAAATATAATGCAATTCAATGCAAAGGTGCAAGCGAGGTGGACAAGAATGACGAAAATAATCCCTGGAGAAGGGGAACAAGAGGGACGAAGGACAAACACAAATCTCCAAACACAGCTAGGTGACTTATGAGCGTCTGAAAAAATACCGCCTGGTCCGAGTATCGAAACCGGGACCTCTCCATTACAGGTGGAGCGCTCTACCAACTTCGCTAACCAGGGGTTAGACATCACTAGAGCAAACGGGTTTTATCAGCTGCCACCAGTCTAACACCAACAGGGTTGAAGCTTAAAAATTTAAGGTTATAAATATAATGCAATTAAATGCAAAGGTGCAAGCGAGCTGGACAAGAATGACGAAAATAATCCCTGGAGAAGGGGAACAAGAGGGACGAAGGACAAACACAAATCTCCAAACACAGCTAGGTGACTTATGAGCGTCTGAAAAAATACCGCCTGGTCCGAGTATCGAAACCGGGACCTCTCCATTACAGGTGGAGCGCTCTACCAACTTCGCTAACCAGGGGTTAGACATCACTAGAGCAAACGGGTTTTATCAGCTGCCACCAGTCTAACACCAACAGGGTTGAAGCTTGAAAATTTAAGGTTATAATTATAATGCAATTCAATGCAAAGGTGCAAGCGAGGTGGACAAGAATGACGAAAATAATCCCTGGAGAAGGGGAACAAGAGGGACGAAGGACAAACACAAATCTCCAAACACAGCTAGGTGACTTATGAGCGTCTGAAAAAATACCGCCTGGTCCGAGTATCGAAGCCGGGACCTCTCCATTACAGGTGGAGCGCTCTACCAACTTCGCTAACCAGGGGTTAGACATCACTAGAGCAAACGGGTTTTATCAGCTGCCACCAGTCTAACACCAACAGGGTTGAAGCTTAAAAATTTAAGGTTATAAATATAATGCAATTCAATGCAAAGGTGCAAGCGAGGTGGACAAGAATGACGAAAATAATCCCTGGAGAAGGGGAACAAGAGGGACGAAGGACAAACACAAATCTCCAAACACAGCTAGGTGACTTATGAGCGTCTGAAAAAATACCGCCTGGTCCGAGTATCGAAACCGGGACCTCTCCATTACAGGTGGAGCGCTCTACCAACTTCGCTAACCAGGGGTTAGACATCACTAGAGCAAACGGGTTTTATCAGCTGCCACCAGTCTAACACCAACAGGGTTGAAGCTTAAAAATTTAAGGTTATAAATATAATGCAATTAAATGCAAAGGTGCAAGCGAGCTGGACAAGAATGACGAAAATAATCCCTGGAGAAGGGGAACAAGAGGGACGAAGGACAAACACAAATCTCCAAACACAGCTAGGTGACTTATGAGCGTCTGAAAAAATACCGCCTGGTCCGAGTATCGAAACCGGGACCTCTCCATTACAGGTGGAGCGCTCTACCAACTTCGCTAACCAGGGGTTAGACATCACTAGAGCAAACGGGTTTTATCAGCTGCCACCAGTCTAACACCAACAGGGTTGAAGCTTGAAAATTTAAGGTTATAATTATAATGCAATTCAATGCAAAGGTGCAAGCGAGGTGGACAAGAATGACGAAAATAATCCCTGGAGAAGGGGAACAAGAGGGACGAAGGACAAACACAAATCTCCAAACACAGCTAGGTGACTTATGAGCGTCTGAAAAAATACCGCCTGGTCCGAGTATCGAAGCCGGGACCTCTCCATTACAGGTGGAGCGCTCTACCAACTTCGCTAACCAGGGGTTAGACATCACTAGAGCAAACGGGTTTTATCAGCTGCCACCAGTCTAACACCAACAGGGTTGAAGCTTAAAAATTTAAGGTTATAAATATAATGCAATTAAATGCAAAGGTGCAAGCGAGCTGGACAAGAATGACGAAAATAATCCCTGGAGAAGGGAAACAAGAGGGACGAAGGACAAACACAAATCTCCAAACACAGCTAGGTGACTTATGAGCGTCTGAAAAAATCCGCCTGGTCCGAGTATCGAAACCGGGACCTCTCCATTACAGGTGGAGCGCTCTACCAACTTCGCTAACCAGGGGTTAGACATCACTAGAGCAAACGGGTTTTATCAGCTGCCACCAGTCTAACACCAACAGGGTTGAAGCTTAAAAATTTAAGGTTATAAATATAATGCAATTCAATGCAAAGGTGCAAGCGAGCTGGACAAGAATGACGAAAATAATCCCTGGAGAAGGGAAACAAGAGGGACGAAGGACAAACACAAATCTCCAAACACAGCTAGGTGACTTATGAGCGTCTGAAAAAATACCGCCTGGTCCGAGTATCGAAGCCGGGACCTCTCCATTACAGGTGGAGCGCTCTACCAACTTCGCTAACCAGGGGTTAGACATCACTAGAGCAAACGGGTTTTATCAGCTGCCACCAGTCTAACACCAACAGGGTTGAAGCTTAAAAATTTAAGGTTATAAATATAATGCAATTCAATGCAAAGGTGCAAGCGAGCTGGACAAGAATGACGAAAATAATCCCTGGAGAAGGGAAACAAGAGGGACGAAGGACAAACACAAATCTCCAAACACAGCTAGGTGACTTATGAGCGTCTGAAAAAATCCGCCTGGTCCGAGTATCGAAACCGGGACCTCTCCATTACAGGTGGAGCGCTCTACCAACTTCGCTAACCAGGGGTTAGACATCACTAGAGCAAACGGGTTTTATCAGCTGCCACCAGTCTAACACCAACAGGGTTGAAGCTTAAAAATTTAAGGTTATAAATATAATGCAATTCAATGCAAAGGTGCAAGCGAGCTGGACAAGAATGACGAAAATAATCCCTGGAGAAGGGAAACAAGAGGGACGAAGGACAAACACAAATCTCCAAACACAGCTAGGTGACTTATGAGCGTCTGAAAAAATCCGCCTGGTCCGAGTATCGAAACCGGGACCTCTCCATTACAGGTGGAGCGCTCTACCAACTTCGCTAACCAGGGGTTAGACATCACTAGAGCAAACGGGTTTTATCAGCTGCCACCAGTCTAACACCAACAGGGTTGAAGCTTAAAAATTTAAGGTTATAAATATAATGCAATTCAATGCAAAGGTGCAAGCGAGCTGGACAAGAATGACGAAAATAATCCCTGGAGAAGGGAAACAAGAGGGACGAAGGACAAACACAAATCTCCAAACACAGCTAGGTGACTTATGAGCGTCTGAAAAAATCCGCCTGGTCCGAGTATCGAAACCGGGACCTCTCCATTACAGGTGGAGCGCTCTACCAACTTCGCTAACCAGGGGTTAGACATCACTAGAGCAAACGGGTTTTATCAGCTGTCACCAATCTAACACCAACAGGGTTGAAGCTTGAAAATTTAAGGTTATAATTATAATGCAATTCAATGCAAAGGTGCAAGCGAGCTGGACAAGAATGACGAAAATAATCCCTGGAGAAGGGAAACAAGAGGGACGAAGGACAAACACAAATCTCCAAACACAGCTAGGTGACTTATGAGCGTCTGAAAAAATCCGCCTGGTCCGAGTATCGAAACCGGGACCTCTCCATTACAGGTGGAGCGCTCTACCAACTTCGCTAACCAGGGGTTAGACATCACTAGAGCAAACGGGTTTTATCAGCTGTCACCAATCTAACACCAACAGGGTTGAAGCTTGAAAATTTAAGGTTATAATTATAATGCAATTCAATGCAAAGGTGCAAGCGAGCTGGACAAGAATGACGAAAATAATCCCTGGAGAAGGGAAACAAGAGGGACGAAGGACAAACACAAATCTCCAAACACAGCTAGGTGACTTATGAGCGTCTGAAAAAATCCGCCTGGTCCGAGTATCGAAACCGGGACCTCTCCATTACAGGTGGAGCGCTCTACCAACTTCGCTAACCAGGGGTTAGACATCACTAGAGCAAACGGGTTTTATCAGCTGTCACCAATCTAACACCAACAGGGTTGAAGCTTGAAAATTTAAGGTTATAATTATAATGCAATTCAATGCAAAGGTGCAAGCGAGCTGGACAAGAATGACGAAAATAATCCCTGGAGAAGGGAAACAAGAGGGACGAAGGACAAACACAAATCTCCAAACACAGCTAGGTGACTTATGAGCGTCTGAAAAAATCCGCCTGGTCCGAGTATCGAAACCGGGACCTCTCCATTACAGGTGGAGCGCTCTACCAACTTCGCTAACCAGGGGTTAGACATCACTAGAGCAAACGGGTTTTATCAGCTGTCACCAATCTAACACCAACAGGGTTGAAGCTTGAAAATTTAAGGTTATAAATATAATGCAATTCAATGCAAAGGTGCAAGCGAGCTGGACAAGAATGACGAAAATAATCCCTGGAGAAGGGAAACAAGAGGGACGAAGGACAAACACAAATCTCCAAACACAGCTAGGTGACTTATGAGCGTCTGAAAAAATCCGCCTGGTCCGAGTATCGAAACCGGGACCTCTCCATTACAGGTGGAGCGCTCTACCAACTTCGCTAACCAGGGGTTAGACATCACTAGAGCAAACGGGTTTTATCAGCTGTCACCAATCTAACACCAACAGGGTTGAAGCTTGAAAATTTAAGGTTATAATTATAATGCAATTCAATGCAAAGGTGCAAGCGAGCTGGACAAGAATGACGAAAATAATCCCTGGAGAAGGGAAACAAGAGGGACGAAGGACAAACACAAATCTCCAAACACAGCTAGGTGACTTATGAGCGTCTGAAAAAATCCGCCTGGTCCGAGTATCGAAACCGGGACCTCTCCATTACAGGTGGAGCGCTCTACCAACTTCGCTAACCAGGGGTTAGACATCACTAGAGCAAACGGGTTTTATCAGCTGCCACCGGTCTAACACCAACAGGGTTGAAGCTTAAAAATTTAAGGTTATAAATATAATGCAATTCAATGCAAAGGTGCAAGCGAGCTGGACAAGAATGACGAAAATAATCCCTGGAGAAGGGAAACAAGAGGGACGAAGGACAAACACAAATCTCCAAACACAGCTAGGTGACTTATGAGCGTCTGAAAAAATACCGCCTGGTCCGAGTATCGAAGCCGGGACCTCTCCATTACAGGTGGAGCGCTCTACCAACTTCGCTAACCAGGGGTTAGACATCACTAGAGCAAACGGGTTTTATCAGCTGTCACCAATCTAACACCAACAGGGTTGAAGCTTGAAAATTTAAGGTTATAATTATAATGCAATTCAATGCAAAGGTGCAAGCGAGGTGGACAAGAATGACGAAAATAATCCCTGGAGAAGGGAAACAAGAGGGACGAAGGACAAACACAAATCTCCAAACACAGCTAGGTGACTTATGAGCGTCTGAAAAAATACCGCCTGGTCCGAGTATCGAAGCCGGGACCTCTCCATTACAGGTGGAGCGCTCTACCAACTTCGCTAACCAGGGGTTAGACATCAC
Organism: Ixodes scapularis; assembly: GCF_016920785.2. NCBI lineage: Eukaryota > Metazoa > Arthropoda > Arachnida > Ixodida > Ixodidae > Ixodes > Ixodes scapularis. The sequence goes on from NW_024609836.1 coordinate 77,024,142, forward strand.
TAGAGCAAACGGGTTTTATCAGCTGCCACCAGTCTAACACCAACAGGGTTGAAGCTTAAAAATTTAAGGTTATAAATATAATGCAATTCAATGCAAAGGTGCAAGCGAGCTGGACAAGAATGACGAAAATAATCCCTGGAGAAGGGAAACAAGAGGGTCGAAGGACAAACACAAATCTCCAAACACAGCTAGGTGACTTATGAGCGTCTGAAAAAATCCGCCTGGTCCGAGTATCGAAGCCGGGACCTCTCCATTACAGGTGGAGCGCTCTACCAACTTCGCTAACCAGGGGTTAGACATCACTAGAGCAAACGGGTTTTATCAGCTGCCACCAGTCTAACACCAACAGGGTTGAAGCTTAAAAATTTAAGGTTATAAATATAATGCAATTCAATGCAAAGGTGCAAGCGAGCTGGACAAGAATGACGAAAATAATCCCTGGAGAAGGGGAACAAGAGGGACGAAGGACAAACACAAATCTCCAAACACAGCTAGGTGACTTATGAGCGTCTGAAAAAATACCGCCTGGTCCGAGTATCGAAGCCGGGACCTCTCCATTACAGGTGGAGCGCTCTACCAACTTCGCTAACCAGGGGTTAGACATCACTAGAGCAAACGGGTTTTATCAGCTGCCACCAGTCTAACACCAACAGGGTTGAAGCTTAAAAATTTAAGGTTATAAATATAATGCAATTCAATGCAAAGGTGCAAGCGAGCTGGACAAGAATGACGAAAATAATCCCTGGAGAAGGGAAACAAGAGGGTCGAAGGACAAACACAAATCTCCAAACACAGCTAGGTGACTTATGAGCGTCTGAAAAAATACCGCCTGGTCCGAGTATCGAAGCCGGGACCTCTCCATTACAGGTGGAGCGCTCTACCAACTTCGCTAACCAGGGGTTAGACATCACTAGAGCAAACGGGTTTTATCAGCTGCCACCAGTCTAACACCAACAGGGTTGAAGCTTAAAAATTTAAGGTTATAAATATAATGCAATTCAATGCAAAGGTGCAAGCGAGCTGGACAAGAATGACGAAAATAATCCCTGGAGAAGGGGAACAAGAGGGACGAAGGACAAACACAAATCTCCAAACACAGCTAGGTGACTTATGAGCGTCTGAAAAAATACCGCCTGGTCCGAGTATCGAAGCCGGGACCTCTCCATTACAGGTGGAGCGCTCTACCAACTTCGCTAACCAGGGGTTAGACATCACTAGAGCAAACGGGTTTTATCAGCTGTCACCAATCTAACACCAACAGGGTTGAAGCTTAAAAATTTAAGGTTATAAATATAATGCAATTCAATGCAAAGGTGCAAGCGAGCTGGACAAGAATGACGAAAATAATCCCTGGAGAAGGGAAACAAGAGGGTCGAAGGACAAACACAAATCTCCAAACACAGCTAGGTGACTTATGAGCGTCTGAAAAAATACCGCCTGGTCCGAGTATCGAAGCCGGGACCTCTCCATTACAGGTGGAGCGCTCTACCAACTTCGCTAACCAGGGGTTAGACATCACTAGAGCAAACGGGTTTTATCAGCTGTCACCAATCTAACACCAACAGGGTTGAAGCTTAAAAATTTAAGGTTATAAATATAATGCAATTCAATGCAAAGGTGCAAGCGAGCTGGACAAGAATGACGAAAATAATCCCTGGAGAAGGGAAACAAGAGGGACGAAGGACAAACACAAATCTCCAAACACAGCTAGGTGACTTATGAGCGTCTGAAAAAATACCGCCTGGTCCGAGTATCGAAGCCGGGACCTCTCCATTACAGGTGGAGCGCTCTACCAACTTCGCTAACCAGGGGTTAGACATCACTAGAGCAAACGGGTTTTATCAGCTGCCACCAGTCTAACACCAACAGGGTTGAAGCTTAAAAATTTAAGGTTATAAATATAATGCAATTCAATGCAAAGGTGCAAGCGAGCTGGACAAGAATGACGAAAATAATCCCTGGAGAAGGGAAACAAGAGGGTCGAAGGACAAACACAAATCTCCAAACACAGCTAGGTGACTTATGAGCGTCTGAAAAAATCCGCCTGGTCCGAGTATCGAAGCCGGGACCTCTCCATTACAGGTGGAGCGCTCTACCAACTTCGCTAACCAGGGGTTAGACATCACTAGAGCAAACGGGTTTTATCAGCTGCCACCAGTCTAACACCAACAGGGTTGAAGCTTAAAAATTTAAGGTTATAAATATAATGCAATTCAATGCAAAGGTGCAAGCGAGCTGGACAAGAATGACGAAAATAATCCCTGGAGAAGGGGAACAAGAGGGACGAAGGACAAACACAAATCTCCAAACACAGCTAGGTGACTTATGAGCGTCTGAAAAAATACCGCCTGGTCCGAGTATCGAAGCCGGGACCTCTCCATTACAGGTGGAGCGCTCTACCAACTTCGCTAACCAGGGGTTAGACATCACTAGAGCAAACGGGTTTTATCAGCTGTCACCAATCTAACACCAACAGGGTTGAAGCTTGAAAATTTAAGGTTATAATTATAATGCAATTCAATGCAAAGGTGCAAGCGAGGTGGACAAGAATGACGAAAATAATCCCTGGAGAAGGGAAACAAGAGGGACGAAGGACAAACACAAATCTCCAAACACAGCTAGGTGACTTATGAGCGTCTGAAAAAATACCGCCTGGTCCGAGTATCGAAGCCGGGACCTCTCCATTACAGGTGGAGCGCTCTACCAACTTCGCTAACCAGGGGTTAGACATCACTAGAGCAAACGGGTTTTATCAGCTGTCACCAATCTAACACCAACAGGGTTGAAGCTTGAAAATTTAAGGTTATAATTATAATGCAATTCAATGCAAAGGTGCAAGCGAGCTGGACAAGAATGACGAAAATAATCCCTGGAGAAGGGGAACAAGAGGGACGAAGGACAAACACAAATCTCCAAACACAGCTAGGTGACTTGTGAGCGTCTGAAAAAATACCGCCTGGTCCGAGTATCGAAGCCGGGACCTCTCCATTACAGGTGGAGCGCTCTACCAACTTCGCTAACCAGGGGTTAGACATCACTAGAGCAAACGGGTTTTATCAGCTGTCACCAATCTAACACCAACAGGGTTGAAGCTTGAAAATTTAAGGTTATAATTATAATGCAATTCAATGCAAAGGTGCAAGCGAGGTGGACAAGAATGACGAAAATAATCCCTGGAGAAGGGAAACAAGAGGGACGAAGGACAAACACAAATCTCCAAACACAGCTAGGTGACTTATGAGCGTCTGAAAAAATACCGCCTGGTCCGAGTATCGAAGCCGGGACCTCTCCATTACAGGTGGAGCGCTCTACCAACTTCGCTAACCAGGGGTTAGACATCACTAGAGCAAACGGGTTTTATCAGCTGTCACCAATCTAACACCAACAGGGTTGAAGCTTGAAAATTTAAGGTTATAATTATAATGCAATTCAATGCAAAGGTGCAAGCGAGCTGGACAAGAATGACGAAAATAATCCCTGGAGAAGGGAAACAAGAGGGACGAAGGACAAACACAAATCTCCAAACACAGCTAGGTGACTTATGAGCGTCTGAAAAAATACCGCCTGGTCCGAGTATCGAAGCCGGGACCTCTCCATTACAGGTGGAGCGCTCTACCAACTTCGCTAACCAGGGGTTAGACATCACTAGAGCAAACGGGTTTTATCAGCTGTCACCAATCTAACACCAACAGGGTTGAAGCTTGAAAATTTAAGGTTATAATTATAATGCAATTCAATGCAAAGGTGCAAGCGAGCTGGACAAGAATGACGAAAATAATCCCTGGAGAAGGGGAACAAGAGGGACGAAGGACAAACACAAATCTCCAAACACAGCTAGGTGACTTGTGAGCGTCTGAAAAAATACCGCCTGGTCCGAGTATCGAAGCCGGGACCTCTCCATTACAGGTGGAGCGCTCTACCAACTTCGCTAACCAGGGGTTAGACATCACTAGAGCAAACGGGTTTTATCAGCTGTCACCAATCTAACACCAACAGGGTTGAAGCTTGAAAATTTAAGGTTATAATTATAATGCAATTCAATGCAAAGGTGCAAGCGAGGTGGACAAGAATGACGAAAATAATCCCTGGAGAAGGGGAACAAGAGGGACGAAGGACAAACACAAATCTCCAAACACAGCTAGGTGACTTATGAGCGTCTGAAAAAATACCGCCTGGTCCGAGTATCGAAGCCGGGACCTCTCCATTACAGGTGGAGCGCTCTACCAACTTCGCTAACCAGGGGTTAGACATCACTAGAGCAAACGGGTTTTATCAGCTGTCACCAATCTAACACCAACAGGGTTGAAGCTTGAAAATTTAAGGTTATAATTATAATGCAATTCAATTCAAAGGTGCAAGCGAGGTGGACAAGAATGACGAAAATAATCCCTGGAGAAGGGGAACAAGAGGGACGAAGGACAAACACAAATCTCCAAACACAGCTAGGTGACTTGTGAGCGTCTGAAAAAATACCGCCTGGTCCGAGTATCGAAGCCGGGACCTCTCCATTACAGGTGGAGCGCTCTACCAACTTCGCTAACCAGGGGTTAGACATCACTAGAGCAAACGGGTTTTATCAGCTGTCACCAATCTAACACCAACAGGGTTGAAGCTTGAAAATTTAAGGTTATAATTATAATGCAATTCAATGCAAAGGTGCAAGCGAGGTGGACAAGAATGACGAAAATAATCCCTGGAGAAGGGAAACAAGAGGGACGAAGGACAAACACAAATCTCCAAACACAGCTAGGTGACTTATGAGCGTCTGAAAAAATACCGCCTGGTCCGAGTATCGAAGCCGGGACCTCTCCATTACAGGTGGAGCGCTCTACCAACTTCGCTAACCAGGGGTTAGACATCACTAGAGCAAACGGGTTTTATCAGCTGCCACCAGTCTAACACCAACAGGGTTGAAGCTTAAAAATTTAAGGTTATAAATATAATGCAATTAAATGCAAAGGTGCAAGCGAGCTGGACAAGAATGACGAAAATAATCCCTGGAGAAGGGAAACAAGAGGGACGAAGGACAAACACAAATCTCCAAACACAGCTAGGTGACTTATGAGCGTCTGAAAAAATACCGCCTGGTCCGAGTATCGAAACCGGGACCTCTCCATTACAGGTGGAGCGCTCTACCAACTTCGCTAACCAGGGGTTAGACATCACTAGAGCAAACGGGTTTTATCAGCTGCCACCAGTCTAACACCAACAGGGTTGAAGCTTAAAAATTTAAGGTTATAAATATAATGCAATTAAATGCAAAGGTGCAAGCGAGCTGGACAAGAATGACGAAAATAATCCCTGGAGAAGGGAAACAAGAGGGACGAAGGACAAACACAAATCTCCAAACACAGCTAGGTGACTTATGAGCGTCTGAAAAAATCCGCCTGGTCCGAGTATCGAAACCGGGACCTCTCCATTACAGGTGGAGCGCTCTACCAACTTCGCTAACCAGGGGTTAGACATCACTAGAGCAAACGGGTTTTATCAGCTGCCACCAGTCTAACACCAACAGGGTTGAAGCTTAAAAATTTAAGGTTATAAATATAATGCAATTCAATGCAAAGGTGCAAGCGAGCTGGACAAGAATGACGAAAATAATCCCTGGAGAAGGGAAACAAGAGGGACGAAGGACAAACACAAATCTCCAAACACAGCTAGGTGACTTATGAGCGTCTGAAAAAATCCGCCTGGTCCGAGTATCGAAACCGGGACCTCTCCATTACAGGTGGAGCGCTCTACCAACTTCGCTAACCAGGGGTTAGACATCACTAGAGCAAACGGGTTTTATCAGCTGTCACCAGTCTAACACCAACAGGGTTGAAGCTTGAAAATTTAAGGTTATAATTATAATGCAATTCAATGCAAAGGTGCAAGCGAGCTGGACAAGAATGACGAAAATAATCCCTGGAGAAGGGGAACGAGAGGGACGAAGGACGAACACAAATCTCCAAACACAGCTAGGTGACTGGTGAGCGACAGAAAAAATCCGCCTGGTCCGGGTACCCGGGACCTCTCCATTACAGGTGGAGCGCTCTACCAACTGAGCTAACCAGGGGTTAGACATCAGTAGAGCAAACGGGTTTTATCAGCTGCCACCAGTCTAACACCAACAGGGTTGAAGCTTGAAAATTTAAGATTATAATTATAATGCAATTCAATGCAAAGGTGCAAGCGAGCTGGACAAGAATGACGAAAATAATCCCTGGAGAAGGGGAACGAGAGGGACGAAGGACGAACACAAATCTCCAAACACAGCTAGGTGACTGGTGAGCGACAGAAAAAATCCGCCTGGTCCGGGTACCCGGGACCTCTCCATTACAGGTGGAGCGCTCTACCAACTGAGCTAACCAGGGGTTAGACATCAGTAGAGCAAACGGGTTTTATCAGCTGCCACCAGTCTAACACCAACAGGGTTGAAGCTTGAAAATTTAAGGTTATAATTATAATGCAATTCAATGCAAAGGTGCAAGCGAGCTGGACAAGAATGACGAAAATAATCCCTGGAGAAGGGGAACGAGAGGGACGAAGGACGAACACAAATCTCCAAACACAGCTAGGTGACTGGTGAGCGACAGAAAAAATCCGCCTGGTCCGGGTACCCGGGACCTCTCCATTACAGGTGGAGCGCTCTACCAACTGAGCTAACCAGGGGTTAGACATCAGTAGAGCAAACGGGTTTTATCAGCTGCCACCAGTCTAACACCAACAGGGTTGAAGCTTGAAAATTTAAGATTATAATTATAATGCAATTCAATGCAAAGGTGCAAGCGAGCTGGACAAGAATGACGAAAATAATCCCTGGAGAAGGGGAACGAGAGGGACGAAGGACGAACACAAATCTCCAAACACAGCTAGGTGACTGGTGAGCGACAGAAAAAATCCGCCTGGTCCGGGTACCCGGGACCTCTCCATTACAGGTGGAGCGCTCTACCAACTGAGCTAACCAGGGGTTAGACATCAGTAGAGCAAACGGGTTTTATCAGCTGCCACCAGTCTAACACCAACAGGGTTGAAGCTTGAAAATTTAAGGTTATAATTATAATGCAATTCAATGCAAAGGTGCAAGCGAGCTGGACAAGAATGACGAAAATAATCCCTGGAGAAGGGGAACGAGAGGGACGAAGGACGAACACAAATCTCCAAACACAGCTAGGTGACTGGTGAGCGACAGAAAAAATCCGCCTGGTCCGGGTACCCGGGACCTCTCCATTACAGGTGGAGCGCTCTACCAACTGAGCTAACCAGGGGTTAGACATCAGTAGAGCAAACGGGTTTTATCAGCTGCCACCAGTCTAACACCAACAGGGTTGAAGCTTGAAAATTTAAGATTATAATTATAATGCAATTCAATGCAAAGGTGCAAGCGAGCTGGACAAGAATGACGAAAATAATCCCTGGAGAAGGGGAACGAGAGGGACGAAGGACGAACACAAATCTCCAAACACAGCTAGGTGACTTGTGAGCGACAGAAAAAATCCGCCTGGTCCGGGTACCCGGGACCTCTCCATTACAGGTGGAGCGCTCTACCAACTGAGCTAACCAGGGGTTAGACATCAGTAGAGCAAACGGGTTTTATCAGCTGCCACCAGTCTAACACCAACAGGGTTGAAGCTTGAAAATTTAAGGTTATAATTATAATGCAATTCAATGCAAAGGTGCAAGCGAGCTGGACAAGAATGACGAAAATAATCCCTGGAGAAGGGGAACGAGAGGGACGAAGGACGAACACAAATCTCCAAACACAGCTAGGTGACTGGTGAGCGACAGAAAAAATCCGCCTGGTCCGGGTACCCGGGACCTCTCCATTACAGGTGGAGCGCTCTACCAACTGAGCTAACCAGGGGTTAGACATCAGTAGAGCAAACGGGTTTTATCAGCTGCCACCAGTCTAACACCAACAGGGTTGAAGCTTGAAAATTTAAGATTATAATTATAATGCAATTCAATGCAAAGGTGCAAGCGAGCTGGACAAGAATGACGAAAATAATCCCTGGAGAAGGGGAACGAGAGGGACGAAGGACGAACACAAATCTCCAAACACAGCTAGGTGACTTGTGAGCGACAGAAAAAATCCGCCTGGTCCGGGTACCCGGGACCTCTCCATTACAGGTGGAGCGCTCTACCAACTGAGCTAACCAGGGGTTAGACATCAGTAGAGCAAACGGGTTTTATCAGCTGCCACCAGTCTAACACCAACAGGGTTGAAGCTTGAAAATTTAAGATTATAATTATAATGCAATTCAATGCAAAGGTGCAAGCGAGCTGGACAAGAATGACGAAAATAATCCCTGGAGAAGGGGAACGAGAGGGACGAAGGACGAACACAAATCTCCAAACACAGCTAGGTGACTGGTGAGCGACAGAAAAAATCCGCCTGGTCCGGGTACCCGGGACCTCTCCATTACAGGTGGAGCGCTCTACCAACTGAGCTAACCAGGGGTTAGACATCAGTAGAGCAAACGGGTTTTATCAGCTGCCACCAGTCTAACACCAACAGGGTTGAAGCTTAAAAATTTAAGGTTATAATTATAATGCAATTCAATGCAAAGGTGCAAGCGAGCTGTACAAGAATGACGAAAATAATCCCTGGAGAAGGGGAACGAGAGGGACGAAGGACGAACACAAATCTCCAAACACAGCTAGGTGACTTGTGAGCGACAGAAAAAATCCGCCTGGTCCGGGTACCCGGGACCTCTCCATTACAGGTGGAGCGCTCTACCAACTGAGCTAACCAGGGGTTAGACATCAGTAGAGCAAACGGGTTTTATCAGCTGCCACCAGTCTAACACCAACAGGGTTGAAGCTTGAAAATTTAGGATTATAATTATAATGCAATTCAATGCAAAGGTGCAAGCGAGCTGGACAAGAATGACGAAAATAATCCCTGGAGAAGGGGAACGAGAGGGACGAAGGACGAACACAAATCTCCAAACACAGCTAGGTGACTGGTGAGCGACAGAAAAAATCCGCCTGGTCCGGGTACCCGGGACCTCTCCATTACAGGTGGAGCGCTCTACCAACTGAGCTAACCAGGGGTTAGACATCAGTAGAGCAAACGGGTTTTATCAGCTGCCACCAGTCTAACACCAACAGGGTTGAAGCTTGAAAATTTAAGATTATAATTATAATGCAATTCAATGCAAAGGTGCAAGCGAGCTGGACAAGAATGACGAAAATAATCCCTGGAGAAGGGGAACGAGAGGGACGAAGGACGAACACAAATCTCCAAACACAGCTAGGTGACTGGTGAGCGACAGAAAAAATCCGCCTGGTCCGGGTACCCGGGACCTCTCCATTACAGGTGGAGCGCTCTACCAACTGAGCTAACCAGGGGTTAGACATCAGTAGAGCAAACGGGTTTTATCAGCTGCCACCAGTCTAACACCAACAGGGTTGAAGCTTGAAAATTTAAGATTATAATTATAATGCAATTCAATGCAAAGGTGCAAGCGAGCTGGACAAGAATGACGAAAATAATCCCTGGAGAAGGGGAACGAGAGGGACGAAGGACGAACACAAATCTCCAAACACAGCTAGGTGACTGGTGAGCGACAGAAAAAATCCGCCTGGTCCGGGTACCCGGGACCTCTCCATTACAGGTGGAGCGCTCTACCAACTGAGCTAACCAGGGGTTAGACATCAGTAGAGCAAACGGGTTTTATCAGCTGCCACCAGTCTAACACCAACAGGGTTGAAGCTTGAAAATTTAAGATTATAATTATAATGCAATTCAATGCAAAGGTGCAAGCGAGCTGGACAAGAATGACGAAAATAATCCCTGGAGAAGGGGAACGAGAGGGACGAAGGACGAACACAAATCTCCAAACACAGCTAGGTGACTGGTGAGCGACAGAAAAAATCCGCCTGGTCCGGGTACCCGGGACCTCTCCATTACAGGTGGAGCGCTCTACCAACTGAGCTAACCAGGGGTTAGACATCAGTAGAGCAAACGGGTTTTATCAGCTGCCACCAGTCTAACACCAACAGGGTTGAAGCTTGAAAATTTAAGATTATAATTATAATGCAATTCAATGCAAAGGTGCAAGCGAGCTGGACAAGAATGACGAAAATAATCCCTGGAGAAGGGGAACGAGAGGGACGAAGGACGAACACAAATCTCCAAACACAGCTAGGTGACTGGTGAGCGACAGAAAAAATCCGCCTGGTCCGGGTACCCGGGACCTCTCCATTACAGGTGGAGCGCTCTACCAACTGAGCTAACCAGGGGTTAGACATCAGTAGAGCAAACGGGTTTTATCAGCTGCCACCAGTCTAACACCAACAGGGTTGAAGCTTGAAAATTTAAGATTATAATTATAATGCAATTCAATGCAAAGGTGCAAGCGAGCTGGACAAGAATGACGAAAATAATCCCTGGAGAAGGGGAACGAGAGGGACGAAGGACGAACACAAATCTCCAAACACAGCTAGGTGACTGGTGAGCGACAGAAAAAATCCGCCTGGTCCGGGTACCCGGGACCTCTCCATTACAGGTGGAGCGCTCTACCAACTGAGCTAACCAGGGGTTAGACATCAGTAGAGCAAACGGGTTTTATCAGCTGCCACCAGTCTAACACCAACAGGGTTGAAGCTTGAAAATTTAGGATTATAATTATAATGCAATTCAATGCAAAGGTGCAAGCGAGCTGGACAAGAATGACGAAAATAATCCCTGGAGAAGGGGAACGAGAGGGACGAAGGACGAACACAAATCTCCAAACACAGCTAGGTGACTGGTGAGCGACAGAAAAAATCCGCCTGGTCCGGGTATCGAACCCGGGACCTCTCCATTACAGGTGGAGCGCTCTACCAACTGAGCTAACCAGGGGTTAGACATCAGTAGAGCAAACGGGTTTTATCAGCTGCCACCAGTCTAACACCAACAGGGTTGAAGCTTAAAAATTTAAGATTATAATTATAATGCAATTCATTGCAAAGGTGCAAGCGAGCTGTACAAGAATGACGAAAATAATCCCTGGAGAAGGGGAACGAGAGGGACGAAGGACGAACACAAATCTCCAAACACAGCTAGGTGACTGGTGAGCGACAGAAAAAATCCGCCTGGTCCGGGTACCCGGGACCTCTCCATTACAGGTGGAGCGCTCTACCAACTGAGCTAACCAGGGGTTAGACATCAGTAGAGCAAACGGGTTTTATCAGCTGCCACCAGTCTAACACCAACAGGGTTGAAGCTTAAAAATTTAAGGTTATAATTATAATGCAATTCAATGCAAAGGTGCAAGCGAGCTGTACAAGAATGACGAAAATAATCCCTGGAGAAGGGGAACGAGAGGGACGAAGGACGAACACAAATCTCCAAACACAGCTAGGTGACTTGTGAGCGACAGAAAAAATCCGCCTGGTCCGGGTACCCGGGACCTCTCCATTACAGGTGGAGCGCTCTACCAACTGAGCTAACCAGGGGTTAGACATCAGTAGAGCAAACGGGTTTTATCAGCTGCCACCAGTCTAACACCAACAGGGTTGAAGCTTGAAAATTTAAGATTATAATTATAATGCAATTCAATGCAAAGGTGCAAGCGAGCTGGACAAGAATGACGAAAATAATCCCTGGAGAAGGGGAACGAGAGGGACGAAGGACGAACACAAATCTCCAAACACAGCTAGGTGACTTGTGAGCGACAGAAAAAATCCGCCTGGTCCGGGTACCCGGGACCTCTCCATTACAGGTGGAGCGCTCTACCAACTGAGCTAACCAGGGGTTAGACATCAGTAGAGCAAACGGGTTTTATCAGCTGCCACCAGTCTAACACCAACAGGGTTGAAGCTTGAAAATTTAGGATTATAATTATAATGCAATTCAATGCAAAGGTGCAAGCGAGCTGGACAAGAATGACGAAAATAATCCCTGGAGAAGGGGAACGAGAGGGACGAAGGACGAACACAAATCTCCAAACACAGCTAGGTGACTGGTGAGCGACAGAAAAAATCCGCCTGGTCCGGGTATCGAACCCGGGACCTCTCCATTACAGGTGGAGCGCTCTACCAACTGAGCTAACCAGGGGTTAGACATCAGTAGAGCAAACGGGTTTTATCAGCTGCCACCAGTCTAACACCAACAGGGTTGAAGCTTAAAAATTTAAGATTATAATTATAATGCAATTCAATGCAAAGGTGCAAGCGAGCTGTACAAGAATGACGAAAATAATCCCTGGAGAAGGGGAACGAGAGGGACGAAGGACGAACACAAATCTCCAAACACAGCTAGGTGACTGGTGAGCGACAGAAAAAATCCGCCTGGTCCGGGTACCCGGGACCTCTCCATTACAGGTGGAGCGCTCTACCAACTGAGCTAACCAGGGGTTAGACATCAGTAGAGCAAACGGGTTTTATCAGCTGCCACCAGTCTAACACCAACAGGGTTGAAGCTTGAAAATTTAGGATTATAATTATAATGCAATTCAATGCAAAGGTGCAAGCGAGCTGGACAAGAATGACGAAAATAATCCCTGGAGAAGGGGAACGAGAGGGACGAAGGACGAACACAAATCTCCAAACACAGCTAGGTGACTGGTGAGCGACAGAAAAAATCCGCCTGGTCCGGGTATCGAACCCGGGACCTCTCCATTACAGGTGGAGCGCTCTACCAACTGAGCTAACCAGGGGTTAGACATCAGTAGAGCAAACGGGTTTTATCAGCTGCCACCAGTCTAACACCAACAGGGTTGAAGCTTGAAAATTTAGGATTATAATTATAATGCAATTCAATGCAAAGGTGCAAGCGAGCTGGACAAGAATGACGAAAATAATCCCTGGAGAAGGGGAACGAGAGGGACGAAGGACGAACACAAATCTCCAAACACAGCTAGGTGACTTGTGAGCGACAGAAAAAATCCGCCTGGTCCGGGTATCGAACCCGGGACCTCTCCATTACAGGTGGAGCGCTCTACCAACTGAGCTAACCAGGGGTTAGACATCAGTAGAGCAAACGGGTTTTATCAGCTGCCACCAGTCTAACACCAACAGGGTTGAAGCTTGAAAATTTAGGATTATAATTATAATGCAATTCAATGCAAAGGTGCAAGCGAGCTGGACAAGAATGACGAAAATAATCCCTGGAGAAGGGGAACGAGAGGGACGAAGGACGAACACAAATCTCCAAACACAGCTAGGTGACTGGTGAGCGACAGAAAAAATCCGCCTGGTCCGGGTATCGAACCCGGGACCTCTCCATTACAGGTGGAGCGCTCTACCAACTGAGCTAACCAGGGGTTAGACATCAGTAGAGCAAACGGGTTTTATCAGCTGCCACCAGTCTAACACCAACAGGGTTGAAGCTTGAAAATTTAGGATTATAATTATAATGCAATTCAATGCAAAGGTGCAAGCGAGCTGGACAAGAATGACGAAAATAATCCCTGGAGAAGGGGAACGAGAGGGACGAAGGACGAACACAAATCTCCAAACACAGCTAGGTGACTTGTGAGCGACAGAAAAAATCCGCCTGGTCCGGGTACCCGGGACCTCTCCATTACAGGTGGAGCGCTCTACCAACTGAGCTAACCAGGGGTTAGACATCAGTAGAGCAAACGGGTTTTATCAGCTGCCACCAGTCTAACACCAACAGGGTTGAAGCTTGAAAATTTAGGATTATAATTATAATGCAATTCAATGCAAAGGTGCAAGCGAGCTGGACAAGAATGACGAAAATAATCCCTGGAGAAGGGGAACGAGAGGGACGAAGGACGAACACAAATCTCCAAACACAGCTAGGTGACTTGTGAGCGACAGAAAAAATCCGCCTGGTCCGGGTATCGAACCCGGGACCTCTCCATTACAGGTGGAGCGCTCTACCAACTGAGCTAACCAGGGGTTAGACATCAGTAGAGCAAACGGGTTTTATCAGCTGCCACCAGTCTAACACCAACAGGGTTGAAGCTTGAAAATTTAGGATTATAATTATAATGCAATTCAATGCAAAGGTGCAAGCGAGCTGGACAAGAATGACGAAAATAATCCCTGGAGAAGGGGAACGAGAGGGACGAAGGACGAACACAAATCTCCAAACACAGCTAGGTGACTTGTGAGCGACAGAAAAAATCCGCCTGGTCCGGGTACCCGGGACCTCTCCATTACAGGTGGAGCGCTCTACCAACTGAGCTAACCAGGGGTTAGACATCACTAGAGCAAACGGGTTTTATCAGCTGCCACCAGTCTAACACCAACAGGGTTGAAGCTTGAAAATTTAGGATTATAATTATAATGCAATTCAATGCAAAGGTGCAAGCGAGCTGTACAAGAATGACGAAAATAATCCCTGGAGAAGGGGAACGAGAGGGACGAAGGACGAACACAAATCTCCAAACACAGCTAGGTGACTTGTGAGCGACAGAAAAAATCCGCCTGGTCCGGGTATCGAACCCGGGACCTCTCCATTACAGGTGGAGCGCTCTACCAACTGAGCTAACCAGGGGTTAGACATCAGTAGAGCAAACGGGTTTTATCAGCTGCCACCAGTCTAACACCAACAGGGTTGAAGCTTGAAAATTTAGGATTATAATTATAATGCAATTCAATGCAAAGGTGCAAGCGAGCTGTACAAGAATGACGAAAATAATCCCTGGAGAAGGGGAACGAGAGGGACGAAGGACGAACACAAATCTCCAAACACAGCTAGGTGACTTGTGAGCGACAGAAAAAATCCGCCTGGTCCGGCTATCGAACCCGGGACCTCTCCATTACAGGTGGAGCGCTCTACCAACTGAGCTAACCAGGGGTTAGACATCAGTAGAGCAAACGGGTTTTATCAGCTGCCACCAGTCTAACACCAACAGGGTTGAAGCTTGAAAATTTAGGATTATAATTATAATGCAATTCAATGCAAAGGTGCAAGCGAGCTGTACAAGAATGACGAAAATAATCCCTGGAGAAGGGGAACGAGAGGGACGAAGGACGAACACAAATCTCCAAACACAGCTAGGTGACTTGTGAGCGACAGAAAAAATCCGCCTGGTCCGGCTATCGAACCCGGGACCTCTCCATTACAGGTGGAGCGCTCTACCAACTGAGCTAACCAGGGGTTAGACATCAGTAGAGCAAACGGGTTTTATCAGCTGCCACCAGTCTAACACCAACAGGGTTGAAGCTTAAAAATTTAAGATTATAATTATAATGCAATTCATTGCAAAGGTGCAAGCGAGCTGTACAAGAATGACGAAAATAATCCCTGGAGAAGGGGAACGAGAGGGACGAAGGACGAACACAAATCTCCAAACACAGCTAGGTGACTTGTGAGCGACAGAAAAAATCCGCCTGGTCCGGGTACCCGGGACCTCTCCATTACAGGTGGAGCGCTCTACCAACTGAGCTAACCAGGGGTTAGACATCAGTAGAGCAAACGGGTTTTATCAGCTGCCACCAGTCTAACACCAACAGGGTTGAAGCTTGAAAATTTAGGATTATAATTATAATGCAATTCATTGCAAAGGTGCAAGCGAGCTGTACAAGAATGACGAAAATAATCCCTGGAGAAGGGGAACGAGAGGGACGAAGGACGAACACAAATCTCCAAACACAGCTAGGTGACTGGTGAGCGACAGAAAAAATCCGCCTGGTCCGGGTACCCGGGACCTCTCCATTACAGGTGGAGCGCTCTACCAACTGAGCTAACCAGGGGTTAGACATCAGTAGAGCAAACGGGTTTTATCAGCTGCCACCAGTCTAACACCAACAGGGTTGAAGCTTGAAAATTTAGGATTATAATTATAATGCAATTCAATGCAAAGGTGCAAGCGAGCTGGACAAGAATGACGAAAATAATCCCTGGAGAAGGGGAACGAGAGGGACGAAGGACGAACACAAATCTCCAAACACAGCTAGGTGACTTGTGAGCGACAGAAAAAATCCGCCTGGTCCGGGTACCCGGGACCTCTCCATTACAGGTGGAGCGCTCTACCAACTGAGCTAACCAGGGGTTAGACATCAGTAGAGCAAACGGGTTTTATCAGCTGCCACCAGTCTAACACCAACAGGGTTGAAGCTTGAAAATTTAGGATTATAATTATAATGCAATTCATTGCAAAGGTGCAAGCGAGCTGTACAAGAATGACGAAAATAATCCCTGGAGAAGGGGAACGAGAGGGACGAAGGACGAACACAAATCTCCAAACACAGCTAGGTGACTGGTGAGCGACAGAAAAAATCCGCCTGGTCCGGGTACCCGGGACCTCTCCATTACAGGTGGAGCGCTCTACCAACTGAGCTAACCAGGGGTTAGACATCAGTAGAGCAAACGGGTTTTATCAGCTGCCACCAGTCTAACACCAACAGGGTTGAAGCTTGAAAATTTAGGATTATAATTATAATGCAATTCATTGCAAAGGTGCAAGCGAGCTGTACAAGAATGACGAAAATAATCCCTGGAGAAGGGGAACGAGAGGGACGAAGGACGAACACAAATCTCCAAACACAGCTAGGTGACTGGTGAGCGACAGAAAAAATCCGCCTGGTCCGGGTACCCGGGACCTCTCCATTACAGGTGGAGCGCTCTACCAACTGAGCTAACCAGGGGTTAGACATCAGTAGAGCAAACGGGTTTTATCAGCTGCCACCAGTCTAACACCAACAGGGTTGAAGCTTAAAAATTTAAGATTATAATTATAATGCAATTCATTGCAAAGGTGCAAGCGAGCTGTACAAGAATGACGAAAATAATCCCTGGAGAAGGGGAACGAGAGGGACGAAGGACGAACACAAATCTCCAAACACAGCTAGGTGACTTGTGAGCGACAGAAAAAATCCGCCTGGTCCGGGTACCCGGGACCTCTCCATTACAGGTGGAGCGCTCTACCAACTGAGCTAACCAGGGGTTAGACATCAGTAGAGCAAACGGGTTTTATCAGCTGCCACCAGTCTAACACCAACAGGGTTGAAGCTTGAAAATTTAGGATTATAATTATAATGCAATTCAATGCAAAGGTGCAAGCGAGCTGGACAAGAATGACGAAAATAATCCCTGGAGAAGGGGAACGAGAGGGACGAAGGACGAACACAAATCTCCAAACACAGCTAGGTGACTTGTGAGCGACAGAAAAAATCCGCCTGGTCCGGGTACCCGGGACCTCTCCATTACAGGTGGAGCGCTCTACCAACTGAGCTAACCAGGGGTTAGACATCAGTAGAGCAAACGGGTTTTATCAGCTGCCACCAGTCTAACACCAACAGGGTTGAAGCTTGAAAATTTAGGATTATAATTATAATGCAATTCAATGCAAAGATGCAAGCGAGCTGGACAAGAATGACGAAAATAATCCCTGGAGAAGGGGAACGAGAGGGACGAAGGACGAACACAAATCTCCAAACACAGCTAGGTGACTTGTGAGCGACAGAAAAAATCCGCCTGGTCCGGGTACCCGGGACCTCTCCATTACAGGTGGAGCGCTCTACCAACTGAGCTAACCAGGGGTTAGACATCAGTAGAGCAAACGGGTTTTATCAGCTGCCACCAGTCTAACACCAACAGGGTTGAAGCTTGAAAATTTAGGATTATAATTATAATGCAATTCAATGCAAAGGTGCAAGCGAGCTGGACAAGAATGACGAAAATAATCCCTGGAGAAGGGGAACGAGAGGGACGAAGGACGAACACAAATCTCCAAACACAGCTAGGTGACTTGTGAGCGACAGAAAAAATCCGCCTGGTCCGGGTATCGAACCCGGGACCTCTCCATTACAGGTGAAGCGCTCTACCAACTGAGCTAACCAGGGGTTAGACATCAGTAGAGCAAACGGGTTTTATCAGCTGCCACCAGTCTAACACCAACAGGGTTGAAGCTTGAAAATTTAGGATTATAATTATAATGCAATTCAATGCAAAGGTGCAAGCGAGCTGTACAAGAATGACGAAAATAATCCCTGGAGAAGGGGAACGAGAGGGACGAAGGACGAACACAAATCTCCAAACACAGCTAGGTGACTTGTGAGCGACAGAAAAAATCCGCCTGGTCCGGGTACCCGGGACCTCTCCATTACAGGTGGAGCGCTCTACCAACTGAGCTAACCAGGGGTTAGACATCAGTAGAGCAAACGGGTTTTATCAGCTGCCACCAGTCTAACACCAACAGGGTTGAAGCTTGAAAATTTAGGATTATAATTATAATGCAATTCAATGCAAAGGTGCAAGCGAGCTGGACAAGAATGACGAAAATAATCCCTGGAGAAGGGGAACGAGAGGGACGAAGGACGAACACAAATCTCCAAACACAGCTAGGTGACTTGTGAGCGACAGAAAAAATCCGCCTGGTCCGGGTACCCGGGACCTCTCCATTACAGGTGGAGCGCTCTACCAACTGAGCTAACCAGGGGTTAGACATCAGTAGAGCAAACGGGTTTTATCAGCTGCCACCAGTCTAACACCAACAGGGTTGAAGCTTGAAAATTTAGGATTATAATTATAATGCAATTCAATGCAAAGGTGCAAGCGAGCTGGACAAGAATGACGAAAATAATCCCTGGAGAAGGGGAACGAGAGGGACGAAGGACGAACACAAATCTCCAAACACAGCTAGGTGACTTGTGAGCGACAGAAAAAATCCGCCTGGTCCGGGTACCCGGGACCTCTCCATTACAGGTGGAGCGCTCTACCAACTGAGCTAACCAGGGGTTAGACATCAGTAGAGCAAACGGGT
The DNA here is from genome assembly GCF_016920785.2 of Ixodes scapularis. Lineage (NCBI taxonomy): Eukaryota > Metazoa > Arthropoda > Arachnida > Ixodida > Ixodidae > Ixodes > Ixodes scapularis. The sequence continues at coordinate 77,042,792 of NW_024609836.1, forward strand.
TTTATCAGCTGCCACCAGTCTAACACCAACAGGGTTGAAGCTTGAAAATTTAGGATTATAATTATAATGCAATTCAATGCAAAGGTGCAAGCGAGCTGGACAAGAATGACGAAAATAATCCCTGGAGAAGGGGAACGAGAGGGACGAAGGACGAACACAAATCTCCAAACACAGCTAGGTGACTTGTGAGCGACAGAAAAAATCCGCCTGGTCCGGGTACCCGGGACCTCTCCATTACAGGTGGAGCGCTCTACCAACTGAGCTAACCAGGGGTTAGACATCAGTAGAGCAAACGGGTTTTATCAGCTGCCACCAGTCTAACACCAACAGGGTTGAAGCTTGAAAATTTAGGATTATAATTATAATGCAATTCAATGCAAAGGTGCAAGCGAGCTGGACAAGAATGACGAAAATAATCCCTGGAGAAGGGGAACGAGAGGGACGAAGGACGAACACAAATCTCCAAACACAGCTAGGTGACTTGTGAGCGACAGAAAAAATCCGCCTGGTCCGGGTACCCGGGACCTCTCCATTACAGGTGGAGCGCTCTACCAACTGAGCTAACCAGGGGTTAGACATCAGTAGAGCAAACGGGTTTTATCAGCTGCCACCAGTCTAACACCAACAGGGTTGAAGCTTGAAAATTTAGGATTATAATTATAATGCAATTCAATGCAAAGGTGCAAGCGAGCTGTACAAGAATGACGAAAATAATCCCTGGAGAAGGGGAACGAGAGGGACGAAGGACGAACACAAATCTCCAAACACAGCTAGGTGACTTGTGAGCGACAGAAAAAATCCGCCTGGTCCGGGTACCCGGGACCTCTCCATTACAGGTGGAGCGCTCTACCAACTGAGCTAACCAGGGGTTAGACATCAGTAGAGCAAACGGGTTTTATCAGCTGCCACCAGTCTAACACCAACAGGGTTGAAGCTTGAAAATTTAGGATTATAATTATAATGCAATTCAATGCAAAGGTGCAAGCGAGCTGGACAAGAATGACGAAAATAATCCCTGGAGAAGGGGAACGAGAGGGACGAAGGACGAACACAAATCTCCAAACACAGCTAGGTGACTTGTGAGCGACAGAAAAAATCCGCCTGGTCCGGGTACCCGGGACCTCTCCATTACAGGTGGAGCGCTCTACCAACTGAGCTAACCAGGGGTTAGACATCAGTAGAGCAAACGGGTTTTATCAGCTGCCACCAGTCTAACACCAACAGGGTTGAAGCTTGAAAATTTAGGATTATAATTATAATGCAATTCATTGCAAAGGTGCAAGCGAGCTGTACAAGAATGACGAAAATAATCCCTGGAGAAGGGGAACGAGAGGGACGAAGGACGAACACAAATCTCCAAACACAGCTAGGTGACTGGTGAGCGACAGAAAAAATCCGCCTGGTCCGGGTACCCGGGACCTCTCCATTACAGGTGGAGCGCTCTACCAACTGAGCTAACCAGGGGTTAGACATCAGTAGAGCAAACGGGTTTTATCAGCTGCCACCAGTCTAACACCAACAGGGTTGAAGCTTAAAAATTTAAGGTTATAATTATAATGCAATTCAATGCAAAGGTGCAAGCGAGCTGGACAAGAATGACGAAAATAATCCCTGGAGAAGGGGAACGAGAGGGACGAAGGACGAACACAAATCTCCAAACACAGCTAGGTGACTGGTGAGCGACAGAAAAAATCCGCCTGGTCCGGGTACCCGGGACCTCTCCATTACAGGTGGAGCGCTCTACCAACTGAGCTAACCAGGGGTTAGACATCAGTAGAGCAAACGGGTTTTATCAGCTGCCACCAGTCTAACACCAACAGGGTTGAAGCTTAAAAATTTAAGGTTATAATTATAATGCAATTCAATGCAAAGGTGCAAGCGAGCTGGACAAGAATGACGAAAATAATCCCTGGAGAAGGGGAACGAGAGGGACGAAGGACGAACACAAATCTCCAAACACAGCTAGGTGACTGGTGAGCGACAGAAAAAATCCGCCTGGTCCGGGTACCCGGGACCTCTCCATTACAGGTGGAGCGCTCTACCAACTGAGCTAACCAGGGGTTAGACATCAGTAGAGCAAACGGGTTTTATCAGCTGCCACCAGTCTAACACCAACAGGGTTGAAGCTTAAAAATTTAAGGTTATAATTATAATGCAATTCAATGCAAAGGTGCAAGCGAGCTGGACAAGAATGACGAAAATAATCCCTGGAGAAGGGGAACGAGAGGGACGAAGGACGAACACAAATCTCCAAACACAGCTAGGTGACTGGTGAGCGACAGAAAAAATCCGCCTGGTCCGGGTACCCGGGACCTCTCCATTACAGGTGGAGCGCTCTACCAACTGAGCTAACCAGGGGTTAGACATCAGTAGAGCAAACGGGTTTTATCAGCTGCCACCAGTCTAACACCAACAGGGTTGAAGCTTAAAAATTTAAGGTTATAATTATAATGCAATTCAATGCAAAGGTGCAAGCGAGCTGGACAAGAATGACGAAAATAATCCCTGGAGAAGGGGAACGAGAGGGACGAAGGACGAACACAAATCTCCAAACACAGCTAGGTGACTTGTGAGCGACAGAAAAAATCCGCCTGGTCCGGGTACCCGGGACCTCTCCATTACAGGTGGAGCGCTCTACCAACTGAGCTAACCAGGGGTTAGACATCAGTAGAGCAAACGGGTTTTATCAGCTGCCACCAGTCTAACACCAACAGGGTTGAAGCTTGAAAATTTAGGATTATAATTATAATGCAATTCAATGCAAAGGTGCAAGCGAGCTGGACAAGAATGACGAAAATAATCCCTGGAGAAGGGGAACGAGAGGGACGAAGGACGAACACAAATCTCCAAACACAGCTAGGTGACTTGTGAGCGACAGAAAAAATCCGCCTGGTCCGGGTACCCGGGACCTCTCCATTACAGGTGGAGCGCTCTACCAACTGAGCTAACCAGGGGTTAGACATCAGTAGAGCAAACGGGTTTTATCAGCTGCCACCAGTCTAACACCAACAGGGTTGAAGCTTGAAAATTTAGGATTATAATTATAATGCAATTCATTGCAAAGGTGCAAGCGAGCTGTACAAGAATGACGAAAATAATCCCTGGAGAAGGGGAACGAGAGGGACGAAGGACGAACACAAATCTCCAAACACAGCTAGGTGACTGGTGAGCGACAGAAAAAATCCGCCTGGTCCGGGTACCCGGGACCTCTCCATTACAGGTGGAGCGCTCTACCAACTGAGCTAACCAGGGGTTAGACATCAGTAGAGCAAACGGGTTTTATCAGCTGCCACCAGTCTAACACCAACAGGGTTGAAGCTTAAAAATTTAAGGTTATAATTATAATGCAATTCAATGCAAAGGTGCAAGCGAGCTGGACAAGAATGACGAAAATAATCCCTGGAGAAGGGGAACGAGAGGGACGAAGGACGAACACAAATCTCCAAACACAGCTAGGTGACTGGTGAGCGACAGAAAAAATCCGCCTGGTCCGGGTACCCGGGACCTCTCCATTACAGGTGGAGCGCTCTACCAACTGAGCTAACCAGGGGTTAGACATCAGTAGAGCAAACGGGTTTTATCAGCTGCCACCAGTCTAACACCAACAGGGTTGAAGCTTGAAAATTTAGGATTATAATTATAATGCAATTCATTGCAAAGGTGCAAGCGAGCTGTACAAGAATGACGAAAATAATCCCTGGAGAAGGGGAACGAGAGGGACGAAGGACGAACACAAATCTCCAAACACAGCTAGGTGACTGGTGAGCGACAGAAAAAATCCGCCTGGTCCGGGTACCCGGGACCTCTCCATTACAGGTGGAGCGCTCTACCAACTGAGCTAACCAGGGGTTAGACATCAGTAGAGCAAACGGGTTTTATCAGCTGCCACCAGTCTAACACCAACAGGGTTGAAGCTTGAAAATTTAGGATTATAATTATAATGCAATTCAATGCAAAGGTGCAAGCGAGCTGGACAAGAATGACGAAAATAATCCCTGGAGAAGGGGAACGAGAGGGACGAAGGACGAACACAAATCTCCAAACACAGCTAGGTGACTTGTGAGCGACAGAAAAAATCCGCCTGGTCCGGGTACCCGGGACCTCTCCATTACAGGTGGAGCGCTCTACCAACTGAGCTAACCAGGGGTTAGACATCAGTAGAGCAAACGGGTTTTATCAGCTGCCACCAGTCTAACACCAACAGGGTTGAAGCTTGAAAATTTAGGATTATAATTATAATGCAATTCATTGCAAAGGTGCAAGCGAGCTGTACAAGAATGACGAAAATAATCCCTGGAGAAGGGGAACGAGAGGGACGAAGGACGAACACAAATCTCCAAACACAGCTAGGTGACTTGTGAGCGACAGAAAAAATCCGCCTGGTCCGGGTACCCGGGACCTCTCCATTACAGGTGGAGCGCTCTACCAACTGAGCTAACCAGGGGTTAGACATCAGTAGAGCAAACGGGTTTTATCAGCTGCCACCAGTCTAACACCAACAGGGTTGAAGCTTAAAAATTTAAGGTTATAATTATAATGCAATTCAATGCAAAGGTGCAAGCGAGCTGGACAAGAATGACGAAAATAATCCCTGGAGAAGGGGAACGAGAGGGACGAAGGACGAACACAAATCTCCAAACACAGCTAGGTGACTGGTGAGCGACAGAAAAAATCCGCCTGGTCCGGGTACCCGGGACCTCTCCATTACAGGTGGAGCGCTCTACCAACTGAGCTAACCAGGGGTTAGACATCAGTAGAGCAAACGGGTTTTATCAGCTGCCACCAGTCTAACACCAACAGGGTTGAAGCTTGAAAATTTAGGATTATAATTATAATGCAATTCATTGCAAAGGTGCAAGCGAGCTGTACAAGAATGACGAAAATAATCCCTGGAGAAGGGGAACGAGAGGGACGAAGGACGAACACAAATCTCCAAACACAGCTAGGTGACTGGTGAGCGACAGAAAAAATCCGCCTGGTCCGGGTACCCGGGACCTCTCCATTACAGGTGGAGCGCTCTACCAACTGAGCTAACCAGGGGTTAGACATCAGTAGAGCAAACGGGTTTTATCAGCTGCCACCAGTCTAACACCAACAGGGTTGAAGCTTAAAAATTTAAGGTTATAATTATAATGCAATTCAATGCAAAGGTGCAAGCGAGCTGGACAAGAATGACGAAAATAATCCCTGGAGAAGGGGAACGAGAGGGACGAAGGACGAACACAAATCTCCAAACACAGCTAGGTGACTTGTGAGCGACAGAAAAAATCCGCCTGGTCCGGGTACCCGGGACCTCTCCATTACAGGTGGAGCGCTCTACCAACTGAGCTAACCAGGGGTTAGACATCAGTAGAGCAAACGGGTTTTATCAGCTGCCACCAGTCTAACACCAACAGGGTTGAAGCTTAAAAATTTAAGGTTATAATTATAATGCAATTCATTGCAAAGGTGCAAGCGAGCTGTACAAGAATGACGAAAATAATCCCTGGAGAAGGGGAACGAGAGGGACGAAGGACGAACACAAATCTCCAAACACAGCTAGGTGACTGGTGAGCGACAGAAAAAATCCGCCTGGTCCGGGTACCCGGGACCTCTCCATTACAGGTGGAGCGCTCTACCAACTGAGCTAACCAGGGGTTAGACATCAGTAGAGCAAACGGGTTTTATCAGCTGCCACCAGTCTAACACCAACAGGGTTGAAGCTTGAAAATTTAGGATTATAATTATAATGCAATTCAATGCAAAGGTGCAAGCGAGCTGGACAAGAATGACGAAAATAATCCCTGGAGAAGGGGAACGAGAGGGACGAAGGACGAACACAAATCTCCAAACACAGCTAGGTGACTTGTGAGCGACAGAAAAAATCCGCCTGGTCCGGGTACCCGGGACCTCTCCATTACAGGTGGAGCGCTCTACCAACTGAGCTAACCAGGGGTTAGACATCAGTAGAGCAAACGGGTTTTATCAGCTGCCACCAGTCTAACACCAACAGGGTTGAAGCTTGAAAATTTAGGATTATAATTATAATGCAATTCAATGCAAAGGTGCAAGCGAGCTGTACAAGAATGACGAAAATAATCCCTGGAGAAGGGGAACGAGAGGGACGAAGGACGAACACAAATCTCCAAACACAGCTAGGTGACTTGTGAGCGACAGAAAAAATCCGCCTGGTCCGGGTACCCGGGACCTCTCCATTACAGGTGGAGCGCTCTACCAACTGAGCTAACCAGGGGTTAGACATCAGTAGAGCAAACGGGTTTTATCAGCTGCCACCAGTCTAACACCAACAGGGTTGAAGCTTGAAAATTTAGGATTATAATTATAATGCAATTCAATGCAAAGGTGCAAGCGAGCTGTACAAGAATGACGAAAATAATCCCTGGAGAAGGGGAACGAGAGGGACGAAGGACGAACACAAATCTCCAAACACAGCTAGGTGACTTGTGAGCGACAGAAAAAATCCGCCTGGTCCGGGTACCCGGGACCTCTCCATTACAGGTGGAGCGCTCTACCAACTGAGCTAACCAGGGGTTAGACATCAGTAGAGCAAACGGGTTTTATCAGCTGCCACCAGTCTAACACCAACAGGGTTGAAGCTTGAAAATTTAGGATTATAATTATAATGCAATTCAATGCAAAGGTGCAAGCGAGCTGGACAAGAATGACGAAAATAATCCCTGGAGAAGGGGAACGAGAGGGACGAAGGACGAACACAAATCTCCAAACACAGCTAGGTGACTTGTGAGCGACAGAAAAAATCCGCCTGGTCCGGGTACCCGGGACCTCTCCATTACAGGTGGAGCGCTCTACCAACTGAGCTAACCAGGGGTTAGACATCAGTAGAGCAAACGGGTTTTATCAGCTGCCACCAGTCTAACACCAACAGGGTTGAAGCTTGAAAATTTAGGATTATAATTATAATGCAATTCAATGCAAAGGTGCAAGCGAGCTGGACAAGAATGACGAAAATAATCCCTGGAGAAGGGGAACGAGAGGGACGAAGGACGAACACAAATCTCCAAACACAGCTAGGTGACTTGTGAGCGACAGAAAAAATCCGCCTGGTCCGGGTACCCGGGACCTCTCCATTACAGGTGGAGCGCTCTACCAACTGAGCTAACCAGGGGTTAGACATCAGTAGAGCAAACGGGTTTTATCAGCTGCCACCAGTCTAACACCAACAGGGTTGAAGCTTGAAAATTTAGGATTATAATTATAATGCAATTCAATGCAAAGGTGCAAGCGAGCTGGACAAGAATGACGAAAATAATCCCTGGAGAAGGGGAACGAGAGGGACGAAGGACGAACACAAATCTCCAAACACAGCTAGGTGACTTGTGAGCGACAGAAAAAATCCGCCTGGTCCGGGTACCCGGGACCTCTCCATTACAGGTGGAGCGCTCTACCAACTGAGCTAACCAGGGGTTAGACATCAGTAGAGCAAACGGGTTTTATCAGCTGCCACCAGTCTAACACCAACAGGGTTGAAGCTTGAAAATTTAGGATTATAATTATAATGCAATTCAATGCAAAGGTGCAAGCGAGCTGGACAAGAATGACGAAAATAATCCCTGGAGAAGGGGAACGAGAGGGACGAAGGACGAACACAAATCTCCAAACACAGCTAGGTGACTTGTGAGCGACAGAAAAAATCCGCCTGGTCCGGGTACCCGGGACCTCTCCATTACAGGTGGAGCGCTCTACCAACTGAGCTAACCAGGGGTTAGACATCACTAGAGCAAACGGGTTTTATCAGCTGCCACCAGTCTAACACCAACAGGGTTGAAGCTTGAAAATTTAGGATTATAATTATAATGCAATTCAATGCAAAGGTGCAAGCGAGCTGTACAAGAATGACGAAAATAATCCCTGGAGAAGGGGAACGAGAGGGACGAAGGACGAACACAAATCTCCAAACACAGCTAGGTGACTTGTGAGCGACAGAAAAAATCCGCCTGGTCCGGGTACCCGGGACCTCTCCATTACAGGTGGAGCGCTCTACCAACTGAGCTAACCAGGGGTTAGACATCAGTAGAGCAAACGGGTTTTATCAGCTGCCACCAGTCTAACACCAACAGGGTTGAAGCTTGAAAATTTAGGATTATAATTATAATGCAATTCAATGCAAAGGTGCAAGCGAGCTGGACAAGAATGACGAAAATAATCCCTGGAGAAGGGGAACGAGAGGGACGAAGGACGAACACAAATCTCCAAACACAGCTAGGTGACTTGTGAGCGACAGAAAAAATCCGCCTGGTCCGGGTACCCGGGACCTCTCCATTACAGGTGGAGCGCTCTACCAACTGAGCTAACCAGGGGTTAGACATCACTAGAGCAAACGGGTTTTATCAGCTGCCACCAGTCTAACACCAACAGGGTTGAAGCTTGAAAATTTAGGATTATAATTATAATGCAATTCAATGCAAAGGTGCAAGCGAGCTGGACAAGAATGACGAAAATAATCCCTGGAGAAGGGGAACGAGAGGGACGAAGGACGAACACAAATCTCCAAACACAGCTAGGTGACTTGTGAGCGACAGAAAAAATCCGCCTGGTCCGGGTACCCGGGACCTCTCCATTACAGGTGGAGCGCTCTACCAACTGAGCTAACCAGGGGTTAGACATCAGTAGAGCAAACGGGTTTTATCAGCTGCCACCAGTCTAACACCAACAGGGTTGAAGCTTGAAAATTTAGGATTATAATTATAATGCAATTCAATGCAAAGGTGCAAGCGAGCTGGACAAGAATGACGAAAATAATCCCTGGAGAAGGGGAACGAGAGGGACGAAGGACGAACACAAATCTCCAAACACAGCTAGGTGACTTGTGAGCGACAGAAAAAATCCGCCTGGTCCGGGTACCCGGGACCTCTCCATTACAGGTGGAGCGCTCTACCAACTGAGCTAACCAGGGGTTAGACATCACTAGAGCAAACGGGTTTTATCAGCTGCCACCAGTCTAACACCAACAGGGTTGAAGCTTGAAAATTTAGGATTATAATTATAATGCAATTCAATGCAAAGGTGCAAGCGAGCTGGACAAGAATGACGAAAATAATCCCTGGAGAAGGGGAACGAGAGGGACGAAGGACGAACACAAATCTCCAAACACAGCTAGGTGACTTGTGAGCGACAGAAAAAATCCGCCTGGTCCGGGTACCCGGGACCTCTCCATTACAGGTGGAGCGCTCTACCAACTGAGCTAACCAGGGGTTAGACATCAGTAGAGCAAACGGGTTTTATCAGCTGCCACCAGTCTAACACCAACAGGGTTGAAGCTTGAAAATTTAGGATTATAATTATAATGCAATTCAATGCAAAGGTGCAAGCGAGCTGGACAAGAATGACGAAAATAATCCCTGGAGAAGGGGAACGAGAGGGACGAAGGACGAACACAAATCTCCAAACACAGCTAGGTGACTTGTGAGCGACAGAAAAAATCCGCCTGGTCCGGGTACCCGGGACCTCTCCATTACAGGTGGAGCGCTCTACCAACTGAGCTAACCAGGGGTTAGACATCAGTAGAGCAAACGGGTTTTATCAGCTGCCACCAGTCTAACACCAACAGGGTTGAAGCTTGAAAATTTAGGATTATAATTATAATGCAATTCAATGCAAAGGTGCAAGCGAGCTGGACAAGAATGACGAAAATAATCCCTGGAGAAGGGGAACGAGAGGGACGAAGGACGAACACAAATCTCCAAACACAGCTAGGTGACTGGTGAGCGACAGAAAAAATCCGCCTGGTCCGGGTACCCGGGACCTCTCCATTACAGGTGGAGCGCTCTACCAACTGAGCTAACCAGGGGTTAGACATCAGTAGAGCAAACGGGTTTTATCAGCTGCCACCAGTCTAACACCAACAGGGTTGAAGCTTGAAAATTTAGGATTATAATTATAATGCAATTCAATGCAAAGGTGCAAGCGAGCTGGACAAGAATGACGAAAATAATCCCTGGAGAAGGGGAACGAGAGGGACGAAGGACGAACACAAATCTCCAAACACAGCTAGGTGACTTGTGAGCGACAGAAAAAATCCGCCTGGTCCGGGTACCCGGGACCTCTCCATTACAGGTGGAGCGCTCTACCAACTGAGCTAACCAGGGGTTAGACATCAGTAGAGCAAACGGGTTTTATCAGCTGCCACCAGTCTAACACCAACAGGGTTGAAGCTTGAAAATTTAGGATTATAATTATAATGCAATTCAATGCAAAGGTGCAAGCGAGCTGGACAAGAATGACGAAAATAATCCCTGGAGAAGGGGAACGAGAGGGACGAAGGACGAACACAAATCTCCAAACACAGCTAGGTGACTGGTGAGCGACAGAAAAAATCCGCCTGGTCCGGGTACCCGGGACCTCTCCATTACAGGTGGAGCGCTCTACCAACTGAGCTAACCAGGGGTTAGACATCAGTAGAGCAAACGGGTTTTATCAGCTGCCACCAGTCTAACACCAACAGGGTTGAAGCTTGAAAATTTAGGATTATAATTATAATGCAATTCAATGCAAAGGTGCAAGCGAGCTGGACAAGAATGACGAAAATAATCCCTGGAGAAGGGGAACGAGAGGGACGAAGGACGAACACAAATCTCCAAACACAGCTAGGTGACTGGTGAGCGACAGAAAAAATCCGCCTGGTCCGGGTACCCGGGACCTCTCCATTACAGGTGGAGCGCTCTACCAACTGAGCTAACCAGGGGTTAGACATCAGTAGAGCAAACGGGTTTTATCAGCTGCCACCAGTCTAACACCAACAGGGTTGAAGCTTAAAAATTTAAGGTTATAATTATAATGCAATTCAATGCAAAGGTGCAAGCGAGCTGGACAAGAATGACGAAAATAATCCCTGGAGAAGGGGAACGAGAGGGACGAAGGACGAACACAAATCTCCAAACACAGCTAGGTGACTTGTGAGCGACAGAAAAAATCCGCCTGGTCCGGGTACCCGGGACCTCTCCATTACAGGTGGAGCGCTCTACCAACTGAGCTAACCAGGGGTTAGACATCAGTAGAGCAAACGGGTTTTATCAGCTGCCACCAGTCTAACACCAACAGGGTTGAAGCTTAAAAATTTAGGATTATAATTATAATGCAATTCAATGCAAAGGTGCAAGCGAGCTGGACAAGAATGACGAAAATAATCCCTGGAGAAGGGGAACGAGAGGGACGAAGGACGAACACAAATCTCCAAACACAGCTAGGTGACTGGTGAGCGACAGAAAAAATCCGCCTGGTCCGGGTACCCGGGACCTCTCCATTACAGGTGGAGCGCTCTACCAACTGAGCTAACCAGGGGTTAGACATCAGTAGAGCAAACGGGTTTTATCAGCTGCCACCAGTCTAACACCAACAGGGTTGAAGCTTAAAAATTTAAGGTTATAATTATAATGCAATTCAATGCAAAGGTGCAAGCGAGCTGGACAAGAATGACGAAAATAATCCCTGGAGAAGGGGAACGAGAGGGACGAAGGACGAACACAAATCTCCAAACACAGCTAGGTGACTGGTGAGCGACAGAAAAAATCCGCCTGGTCCGGGTATCGAACCCGGGACCTCTCCATTACAGGTGGAGCGCTCTACCAACTGAGCTAACCAGGGGTTAGACATCAGTAGAGCAAACGGGTTTTATCAGCTGCCACCAGTCTAACACCAACAGGGTTGAAGCTTGAAAATTTAAGATTATAATTATAATGCAATTCAATGCAAAGGTGCAAGCGAGCTGGACAAGAATGACGAAAATAATCCCTGGAGAAGGGGAACGAGAGGGACGAAGGACGAACACAAATCTCCAAACACAGCTAGGTGACTGGTGAGCGACAGAAAAAATCCGCCTGGTCCGGGTATCGAACCCGGGACCTCTCCATTACAGGTGGAGCGCTCTACCAACTGAGCTAACCAGGGGTTAGACATCAGTAGAGCAAACGGGTTTTATCAGCTGCCACCAGTCTAACACCAACAGGGTTGAAGCTTGAAAATTTAAGGTTATAATTATAATGCAATTCAATGCAAAGGTGCAAGCGAGCTGGACAAGAATGACGAAAATAATCCCTGGAGAAGGGGAACGAGAGGGACGAAGGACGAACACAAATCTCCAAACACAGCTCGGTGACTGGTGCGCGACAGAAAAAATTCGCCTGGTCCGGGTATCGAACCCGGGACCTCTCCATTACAGGTGGAGCGCTCTACCAACTGAGCTAACCAGGGGTTAGACATCAGTAGAGCAAACGGGTTTTATCAGCTGCCACCAGTCTAACACCAACAGGGTTGAAGCTTAAAAATTTAAGGTTATAATTATAATGCAATTCAATGCAAAGGTGAAAGCGAGCTGGACAAGAATGACGAAATTAATCCCTGGAGAAGGGGAACAAGAGGGACGAAGGACGAACACAAATCTCCAAACACAGCTCGGTGACTGGTGCGCGACAGAAAAAATTCGCCTGGTCCGGGTATCGAACCCGGGACCTCTCCATTACAGGTGGAGCGCTCTACCAACTGAGCTAACCAGGGGTTAGACATCAGTAGAGCAAACGGGTTTTATCAGCTGCCACCAGTCTAACACCAACAGGGTTGAAGCTTAAAAATTTAAGATTATAATTATAATGCAATTCATTGCAAAGGTGCAAGCGAGCTGTACAAGAATGACGAAAATAATCCCTGGAGAAGGGGAACGAGAGGGACGAAGGACGAACACAAATCTCCAAACACAGCTCGGTGACTGGTGCGCGACAGAAAAAATTCGCCTGGTCCGGGTATCGAACCCGGGACCTCTCCATTACAGGTGGAGCGCTCTACCAACTGAGCTAACCAGGGGTTAGACATCAGTAGAGCAAACGGGTTTTATCAGCTGCCACCAGTCTAACACCAACAGGGTTGAAGCTTAAAAATTTAAGGTTATAATTATAATGCAATTCAATGCAAAGGTGAAAGCGAGCTGGACAAGAATGACGAAATTAATCCCTGGAGAAGGGGAACAAGAGGGACGAAGGACGAACACAAATCTCCAAACACAGCTCGGTGACTGGTGCGCGACAGAAAAAATTCGCCTGGTCCGGGTATCGAACCCGGGACCTCTCCATTACAGGTGGAGCGCTCTACCAACTGAGCTAACCAGGGGTTAGACATCAGTAGAGCAAACGGGTTTTATCAGCTGCCACCAGTCTAACACCAACAGGGTTGAAGCTTAAAAATTTAAGGTTATAATTATAATGCAATTCAATGCAAAGGTGCAAGCGAGCTGGACAAGAATGACGAAATTAATCCCTGGAGAAGGGGAACAAGAGGGACGAAGGACGAACACAAATCTCCAAACACAGCTCGGTGACTGGTGAGCGACAGAAAAAATTCGCCTGGTCCGGGTATCGAACCCGGGACCTCTCCATTACAGGTGGAGCGCTCTACCAACTGAGCTAACCAGGGGTTAGACATCAGTAGAGCAAACGGGTTTTATCAGCTGCCACCAGTCTAACACCAACAGGGTTGAAGCTTAAAAATTTAAGGTTATAATTATAATGCAATTCAATGCAAAGGTGCGAGCGAGCTGGACAAGAATGACGAAAATAATCCCTGGAGAAGGGGAACAAGAGGGACGAAGGACGAACACAAATCTCCAAACACAGCTCGGTGACTGGTGCGCGACAGAAAAAATTCGCCTGGTCCGGGTATCGAACCCGGGACCTCTCCATTACAGGTGGAGCGCTCTACCAACTGAGCTAACCAGGGGTTAGACATCAGTAGAGCAAACGGGTTTTATCAGCTGCCACCAGTCTAACACCAACAGGGTTGAAGCTTAAAAATTTAAGGTTATAATTATAATGCAATTCAATGCAAAGGTGAAAGCGAGCTGGACAAGAATGACGAAATTAATCCCTGGAGAAGGGGAACAAGAGGGACAAAGGACTAACATAAATCTCCAAACACAGCTAGGTGACTGGTGAGCGACAGAAAAAATTCGCCTGGTCCGGGTATCGAACCCGGGACCTCTCCATTACAGGTGGAGCGCTCTACCAACTGAGCTAACCAGGGGTTAGACATCAGTAGAGCAAACGGGTTTTATCAGCTGCCACCAGTCTAACACCAACAGGGTTGAAGCTTAAAAATTTAAGGTTATAATTATAATGCAATTCAATGCAAAGGTGAAAGCGAGCTGGACAAGAATGACGAAATTAATCCCTGGAGAAGGGGAACAAGAGGGACGAAGGACGAACACAAATCTCCAAACACAGCTCGGTGACTGGTGAGCGACAAAAAAATTCGCCTGGTCCGGGTATCGAAACCGGGACCTCTCCATTACAGGTGGAGCGCTCTACCAACTGAGCTAACCAGGGGTTAGACATCAGTAGAGCAAACGGGTTTTATCAGCTGCCACCAGTCTAACACCAACAGGGGTGAAGCTTGCAAATTTAAGGTTTTGGTTTATTTTCGTCATTCTTGTCCAGCTTGTTTGCACCTTTGCATTTAATTGCATTATAATTATAATAACAGTCTGGCCTTTGACCTTAGTATTTTCCTCCTTCGCATGCCCTTATTTCTCTTTCTCAATTTACTTCTTCGGCCAGGACGACTATCTGACACCACGATCGGCCGTTATTTCAAACCCTATATGGCTACTGTAGTAAAAAAAACAGTAAAGCGATAAGAAAATTAGCTTGTTCAGAAAGACACCCCGCCGATGGTGACGGCCAAGTACCCGTTGACCCAGCGTTGTTTTTTCCTTAGCGTACCACGAGTTCCCGCCCGACCTGTTCTCCCACGACGCTCGGGCCAAGGGCGGAGTGATCGTGCACGTGCTGGTGGTCTTCTATATGTTCTACGCCTTGGCCGTGGTGTGCGACGACTACTTCGTCGCCTCCCTGGAGGAATGCTGCTCCGTGAGTTGCGCTCTTAGGCAGCCCTTACACGTATTTAGTACTTCGATAAACGATCACGGGGCATTTCGCGTCGCACGAATAAACTGAGTGTCATGGAAAGCAGGAACGTTGCCTAAAGTTAAAGCTAGTGCTGACGACAACATGCGAAAGTTGACTGATCAAAAAGTTAAAAACATGCTGGTAAAAGTTTTAAATTTTAAAATTCGAGGTGCAGTAAAATACGCACACTCACGTAAACAAATCCACGCCCTGATGTTCGCAACTGATCAATCAACTTGCTTCGATCTGCCCTGCCCCGACCCGATTTTACCCTGGGCAATATAATTTGAGCCGACCCGACGCAATCTGTTCGGAGAATACCCGACCCGACCCGACCCGACCCGACCCGATCCGACCCGACCCGACCCGACCCGACCCGACCCGACCCGACCCGACCCGACCCGACCCGACCCGACCCGACCCGACCCGACCCGACCCGACCCGACCCCGACCCCGACCCGACCCTACCCCGACCCCGACCCCGACCCTACCCCGACCCCGACCCGACCCGACTCGACCCTACTTCACCTGACCCGAGGACCGAACCCAATCCGATGCGATCTGAGGAGTTCGGACCCTGCCCAACATGAATGGTTCAATCCGACCTGGTCTGATCAAAATGCAAACAGCCCCATCAACCGGCAAAGTAACCAAGGAATTGACACGTTCGTTTGCCGTCCACAAAAACCGGTTACAGTGAGAGTAGTTCGAAAACCCTCGCATAACATAATGACAAGAACTAAAATTAAATATGAACAGCGACGAACGATAGTATATATTTCCTGCTGCGCGGCAAGCTCCGATCAATCGTTGAAGTAAGAATAAAATTAACTCGAACGCAGTGTGTCGGTATACTTAATTTTGCTCAGCTTCCAACGATATATGTATATATAACCCGTCAAAATATTCGACGAAAGTTCGAATCTGCACCATGCTGACGTGCGGTCTCTTTTCTGAACAACAAAATCTACTCTTAAAAACAAAACAAAACAAAAAGAATCTTTTCAAGATATTTTCAGATAATTTTGTTGACACGATTTTGAACGCGAGTGTACATACATGTACTGACTCTTCCTTTCTTGCCTTCAGCGGCTGAACCTGTCCGAGGACGTGGCGGGTGCCACCTTCATGGCCGCCGGGAGTTCGGCCCCTGAGCTCTTCACCGCCATTTTAGGCAAGGAGTTTGACCTGCGCATGCAGTCAGCCGTTCGCGCCACGAAACGCAACAGAGGAGCAAATCAGACACCGCCAAAAAATGTACCGTCACGGCACTCGTCGCATTTGTCCGTTTGCTATATCCCCGGCTAAACCGATCACGCACAGAAAAAAAAAAATGAGCAGGATTATGACGCATTCACTGTGCACGTGATTAGCCCTAGCCGGTAATGAAGAGCAAACGCACAAATACGAGGAGTGCCATGACGGCTCCCTCGGCTGCGATCGGGCTTAGAGTGAACCGGAGTATAGTATGATGCCGAATCTATAATAATAATAATAATAATATTAATATTAATAATAACAATAATAATAATAATAGTCTTTATTTTTTCTGCGCCCACAAACAGAACGTTACATTTAAACATACGATGGTGTAACGGTCGTTAACACATGTTAGATTCACAAACAGCATTCGAAGTCAGTTGTACCCTCGCCGATGGTGACTCGGAAGAGCTATGAAGTGGTTTTGTAAGAAAACTTCGTACGTAGAAGTTGATTAGAAAAAAAAAAAAAAAAAACATCCTATGCTAATTTCGTCTGGAACGAACGGCCCGCTTTATCGTGTCCTTCATGCCTGTCCCGTGTGTTGCAGGAGTACTTATTGCCAAGGGAGACGTCGGCACGGGCACCATCGTAGGCTCGGCGGTGTTCAATGTCCTCTTTGTCATCGGCCTCTGCGGACTCTGCTCCGGAAAGGTACGCAAATACGTTACGTCTACGGGTCGCACTTTCCCCTAATACCGTTTTTTTCTAATTTTTTAATCACATTATTGGATAGATGAATGAATGAATGCTAATGGCTGTGCCCTTTATACCGGGCGGTAGCTTGCGCCACCTAGCCACTGTAAAAAGGTTCATCCTTTCTCAACCCTCGCTGGTTGAGAGATAAAGAAACTGTGGGGATTTTTTTTTTTTCTTACTGAAAATCGACTTATTGTTTGTAATCAATCCTTTGAATACGTCTCGGAGCTTTCGGGGATACGACCTTTTTGGTTCCCAGTATTTTTTACGAGTCAAAAGCTTGTCTATGAGTATAATTCCAGCGTTAGTTTGGCAGATGTCGAACGTTCAAGAATAATTTATTGCCCCGATTTGGTTGCACACGCGTATACGATGTCATGAAAGGACAATACGACAACCAAATAAATATAATAATTGAGCACACCTGAAACATTTTTTTTTTTGTTTCGGAAATTGTGCCACGAATTGCTGAACTTTTACTTTTAATTACACCGTGTGGAGAACGCCTTCTCCACATAAATCCACGTTGAGTTTTTTTTATTTTTTTATTTACAGTAATGGCAACCTTTCAGGGTGTGTACGGAGTGTTTATTTAAAATAAAATTACTGTACGCTGCACTAATGAAATACAATTCATGACCAACCACCACCATCACTGCAAATCATACCCTCAAGTAACATGTTGAAATTGTTGATTAGAAAGAGAAAACGGAACCGTTATTCACCGACATAGCCGACCTTCTCTTGTTTTACCGAGTCACTAAAGCGGGCGTTTATTCGCCGCCACAGATGCCTAAACTGGGGAGAAGGACGCAGTAGCAGCTAAAGTGGCAATAGCCTGTCCTGCTGCGGTAATGATGAAGTGAAACGAACGAAATAAGAGCAAAGAAAAACTGAGGGTCGGTTATGGCGCCGTCCATGTACGTACAGCTGCCTGAAAGCGTCTATAGTGCAAACCAAACGGCCTGTTCGCAAATTGCTCGGTGCCGGTTCAATCGCAAAGCAAAAACGTGAGTTATTTGAGGTCTCACAGAAAGGCACCGTTGTTTTTGCTATGCCGCCTAGATTTCAACACACACACACACACACACACACACACGCACACGCACACGCACACGCACACGCACGCGCACGCACGCGCACGCACGCACACTTAGTACACCTTAAGCAATATCTTTCTGAGCTATATCTTAGGGCACGCCATTATTTGCTCCATCTACGGTAAACCTTCTAAACAATGGCTGCCGATCGTGCTTCAAGGTGTACTCAGTGTAAGTATCCCAAATATGTGCGTTGACCGTCCCCACACTGCCATGACCTGATGAAGAGCGGACCCCGCTCGGAACACGTCGTCCAATAAACATATGAGTACATCTTAGGCAATTCCTAAGGTGCACTCATATGGGTACACCTTAGGGATATATATATATATATATATATTGGATGCCTAAGGTGAGTGCACCTTAAGCAACCTGTATATATACTGTATATATATGTGTCTGTGTGTGTGTGTGTGTGTGTGCGCGCGCATAAAAAAGACGCAAGACTATTTAATTACCTAATTGCTCCTAAAAGATTAAGGAACACTCCAAAAATAAGAAAAAAATGCAAATTGTAATAACCCTTTGTGAATAGTTACCCTGCAAGGTGTTTCACCGAACATCGGCCAAACTTGTTCGTGTCAAAACTATACATTGCTCAAAAATAAGATTGGTACCATATATTGGTCACCGTACAAGGTCCTATAAATTCAGGCGCATATGCAGGGTATTCCATGTAACTTGAGCCAAGGTTTACAAATATTTTGGTACATTTTAGGAAGACGAAACTAAAGAAATAAGCATGTTTCCTGTTTAGAGAAAGTCAGGCTATTTTTGTACATTGCCCAGTTAACTAATTAATTAAGATCAATTAATGAACTTTTGAAATATTTAATTTAGAGCAAAAGTTTCAATGACAAAGTTGTAGAACGTTCTAAGAGACATCCAATTCAGTGGCTTTTATCAAGAAACCTGTAACACTGTTCGTCTTTCTGGGCTTCAAAAAAAGCCCGAAAATTACGAGAAAAAAAAACATGTGACTTTGCTCTTGAGAGCCTTAAGCTCTCAGCTGTGACCTGAATAAAGTAGGCCGGCATGCATGCTGAAAGAACACTGTTGACATAACTCTGTTAAAATATTCGATATTTTTCGCGTTTTTTTAAATAATTTGCTAGCTCTTTTTGAAGCCCTGAAAAACGAACAGTGTTAGAGGTTTCTTGATAAAAACCACAATTGTTTTTATTGTTTTTTTTTTTATCAATTGTAATTTTGGTCCCTCGACAGTGAGCGGCTCAGCACCAATCGTTTTCCTGCACGCGGCACTAAGACTTCACTTCACACAGATAGTTTGGCCAACGTGCGGTGAAACACTATAGGTACGTAAGTAATTATAAAATCTACGGCTTTAGCTAAGGGACCTTTGTGGTCGGTGGCGAATCAGTTCGCGATTCTCCGAGCGTGGCACATGTTCGCGACCTAAGAGCGCTGGCTGATTCGCCGATTGCAAAGAAAGGTAACTTTATGCTGACCGTGGGAATTAAGTATAAGAAGCCCAGCGCTGCCCTGCTTTTCTTTCGCTGTCAATGACTATAGATTACGTACGTTATAAGTAGGCTTTTGTGTTTTCGAATAATAATCTGAAAAAAAAAAAAAAAAGATCCCAAAAGCACTCGCCGATGAATTTACTGTCAGTTCGGATTTATCAGAAAAACTCAAAATCTCGAGGTAACAATTGGGGGTTGCGTGGATATTTATACAGGGTCAACCATTTCAAAGTTGCAACGAGTCACTCGCTGTAGATGAGCAATTTAGCCAGTGCAGTACAACCGCTAGCCTGGGGACTTTAACGTGCACCATGGAGTAGTGGTACGCGACCACACGCCGGTACGATGCTCATCCAGATCGAGACGGGGGTACACTGTCGAGGTAACAACGACAAAATAAAAAAAAAAGCAAGAAAGACGGTGTTTTACAAATAAAGTTCATAAGAGCGCAAGGTCAGGGGTCCTCAGGAGTTGCAACCTCAGTTTCCTTTGAAATCCTGAGTCACTGACAAAGAGGGTTTGCCTTCCAGCCCGTCAAGGTTCCTTCGAGACAACGGGTCATGGTACCTGAATTTTATTTGTTGTTTATGATTTTTTTTTTTTAAAGTTGGGAAAACGGTAAATTAAACTTCGAATTTCAGAGAATCGGGAACCTAACAAAAATAAACTCTGATAAATCCCTAAATTTAACGAACAATAACCTCCGAAAAACAACCCGTCGAATTTAACGAGAAACAAACTTCGAAAACACTTAATCCTAGTCCAATAATATTCATGTTGACTGGTTGTTAAGAACGTTAAGGCTGTTGTTTCCTGCTGCAGTCGGAACTCTCTCAGGACATCCGGGGTCCATCAATTCATCTAACATAATCATCATGCCCTCTCCCTACAACCCTCACAACCCCAATCCTTCCTGCCTCAGGTTCACCAGACCATAGGCTGGCGAACCTTACGTATCAAGAAAGACACGATTTTAATCAATCAATCCGCTCAGATTTCGATCGGTTCAAGTAAATCTCGGCGTTGCTTCTTTCTCGTTAAGGACGTCCCGGTCACCTGGTGGCCGCTATTCCGAGACTCCGTCTTCTACGCTTTCACGGTCGTCATTCTCATCCTGGTAAGGAACCGCTTTGTTCTCACTCGTCATCAAAGTGCCACGCTGTCGACGGCCGCGATCCCGGTGGTGTTTCAGCCGCGGTAGTGGATCTGGCAGACGCCTGTTCTGCTGCAGGTCGCTCTCTAGTTGAACAGTCCACGGAAGGTTCAGCAGTCGCGAGTTGGGACGCTGCGACGACAGCGACACTCGCGTTCGCTCCTGCTTTTTTACCGGTACATTTAACACCAACCGCCAGGATCGCGACATCCGTCAGCGTTAAACCCCGGCTTTTCTGACGTCATGCGTTGTCACTTCGGCATCCCTTTTGATGTATGGGCGGGATATGGACGCCGAACACACCAGTCGGAGACGCGTTCTAGGCACCATACCTCAACGATGATTGTGCTGCGCGTGCACCCGTGCTCGGCATGAACGCTGAAAGCCCAGCGCCATAGATCGCCACGAGAAGAGGCCGCTGAAACGGAAAAGGTGGAGCGGCAGACAACGGATGAGAGGAGAGCCACGTGACTGGCGCCCCGCTGCGGCGAGACGCCGATACACGTCTCCCAAGCGAACAAGTGTGTTTCGGATCCTCGCCGGTGCAAAATCTGTGCGCTGGCGTCCAGGTTCCCCGAGAAATGGCTCTTTTGATGCTCTCCGCTACCAGATCCTCGCACTCCAAATCTGCGACCGGGCACTCTGCCCGGTCGCAGTGCCAGGCTTTGTGAGTATACAGGAGGCTGTGCCAGCGTTCACCCTTGGAGTTTCTGCTACGCTCACACCTCGGGTGAAAGTTAAGGCCGGTTCTCACGTGCAGCGAAGCGCCGATGTAGAGCTGCTCACGTGACGTCGGCTACTTATCGTCAGCCACGAGCAACACTTTTGACGGTGCGATGCAAAGCTGGTGAACGCTCCCGTCAACACGCGCTTAGCGCAATGTCGGCGCTACGCTTGTATGAGGAGTATTCACTGGCGGCCATAGCTGTGTGTGCGACCGCTGAGCGCGTGCTGACGCCGAGCTTCCACAGTTCTTTCGCCACGTGCACTCCGCACCATCAAGAGTGCCGGTCTTAGCAGCCTATTAATGTGAGCTCGTTCCGAGCATGCGCTATAAGCATCGCCCTCAAATATGGTGTAAAGTGAATACTCCCCATAGGGAGTATTCACTGGCGGCCATAGCTGTGTGCGGGAATGCTGAGCGCGTGCTGACGCCGAGCTTCCACAGTTCTTTCGCCACGTGCACTCCGCACCATCAAGAGTGCCGGTCTTAGCAGCCTATTAATGTGAGCTCGTTCCGAGCATGCGCTATAAACATCGCCCTCAAATATTGTGTAAAGTGAATACTCCCCATAGGGAGTATTCACTGGCGGCCATAGCTGTGTGCGGGAATGCTGAGCGCGTGCTGACGCCGAGCTTCCACAGTTCTTTCGCCACGTGCACTCCGCACCATCAAGAGTGCCGGTCTTAGCAGCCTATTAATGTGAGCTCGTTCCGAGCATGCGCTATAAACATCGCCCTCAAATATTGTGTAAAGTGAATACTCCCCATAGGGAGTATTCACTGGCGGCCATAGCTGTGTGCGGGAATGCTGAGCGCGTGCTGACGCCGAGCTTCCACAGTTCTTTCGCCACGTGCACTCCGCACCATCAAGAGTGCCGGTCTTAGCAGCCTATTAATGTGAGCTCGTTCCGAGCATGCGCTATAAACATCGCCCTCAAATATGGTGTAAAGTGAATACTCCCCATAGGGAGTATTCACTGGCGGCCATAGCTGTGTGCGGGAATGCTGAGCGCGTGCTGACGCCGAGCTTCCACAGTTCTTTCGCCACGTGCACTCCGCACCATCAAGAGTGCCGGTCTTAGCAGCCTATTAATGTGAGCTCGTTCCGAGCATGCGCTATAAACATCGCCCTCAAATATGGTGTAACGTGAATACTCCCCATAGGGAGTATTCACTGGCGGCCATAGCTGTGTGCGGGAATGCTGAGCGCGTGCTGACGCCGAGCTTCCACAGTTCTTTCGCCACGTGCACTCCGCACCATCAAGAGTGCCGGTCTTAGCAGCCTATTAATGTGAGCTCGTTCCGAGCATGCGCTATAAACATCGCCCTCAAATATGGTGTAAAGTGAATACTCCCCATAGGGAGTATTCACTGGCGGCCATAGCTGTGTGCGGGAATGCTGAGCGCGTGCTGACGCCGAGCTTCCACAGTTCTTTCGCCACGTGCACTCCGCATCATCAAGAGTGCCGGTCTTAGCAGCCTATTAATGTGAGCTCGTTCCGAGCATGCGCTATAAACATCGCCCTCAAATATGGTGTAAAGTGAATACTCCCCATAGGGAGTATTCACTGGCGGCCATAGCTGTGTGCGGGAATGCTGAGCGCGTGCTGACGCCGAGCTTCCACAGTTCTTTCGCCACGTGCACTCCGCACCATCAAGAGTGCCGGTCTTAGCAGCCTATTAATGTGGGCTCGTTCCGAGCATGCGCTATAAACATCGCCCTCAAATATGGTGTAAAGTGAATACTCCCCATAGGGAGTATTCACTGGCGGCCATAGCTGTGTGCGGGAATGCTGAGCGCGTGCTGACGGCGAGCTTCCACAGTTCTTTCGCCACGTGCACTCTGCACCATCAAGAGTGCCGGTCTTAGCAGCCTATTAATGTGAGCTCGTTCCGAGCATGCGCTATAAACATCGCCCTCAAATATGGTGTAAAGTGAATACTCCCCATAGGGAGTATTCACTGGCGGCCATAGCTGTGTGCGGGAATGCTGAGCGCGTGCTGACGCCGAGCTTCCACAGTTCTTTCGCCACGTGCACTCCGCACCATCAAGAGTGCCGGTCTTAGCAGCCTATTAATGTGAGCTCGTTCCGAGCATGCGCTATAAACATCGCCCTCAAATATGGTGTAACGTGAATACTCCCCATAGGGAGTATTCACTGGCGGCCATAGCTGTGTGCGGGAATGCTGAGCGCGTGCTGACGCCGAGCTTCCACAGTTCTTTCGCCACGTGCACTCCGCACCATCAAGAGTGCCGGTCTTAGCAGCCTATTAATGTGAGCTCGTTCCGAGCATGCGCTATAAACATCGCCCTCAAATATGGTGTAAAGTGAATACTCCCCATAGGGAGTATTCACTGGCGGCCATAGCTGTGTGCGGGAATGCTGAGCGCGTGCTGACGCCGAGCTTCCACAGTTCTTTCGCCACGTGCACTCCGCATCATCAAGAGTGCCGGTCTTAGCAGCCTATTAATGTGAGCTCGTTCCGAGCATGCGCTATAAACATCGCCCTCAAATATGGTGTAAAGTGAATACTCCCCATAGGGAGTATTCACTGGCGGCCATAGCTGTGTGCGGGAATGCTGAGCGCGTGCTGACGCCGAGCTTCCACAGTTCTTTCGCCACGTGCACTCCGCACCATCAAGAGTGCCGGTCTTAGCAGCCTATTAATGTGGGCTCGTTCCGAGCATGCGCTATAAACATCGCCCTCAAATATGGTGTAAAGTGAATACTCCCCATAGGGAGTATTCACTGGCGGCCATAGCTGTGTGCGGGAATGCTGAGCGCGTGCTGACGGCGAGCTTCCACAGTTCTTTCGCCACGTGCACTCTGCACCATCAAGAGTGCCGGTCTTAGCAGCCTATTAATGTGAGCTCGTTCCGAGCATGCGCTATAAACATCGCCCTCAAATATGGTGTAAAGTGAATACTCCCCATAGGGAGTATTCACTGGCGGCCATAGCTGTGTGCGGGAATGCTGAGCGCGTGCTGACGCCGAGCTTCCACAGTTCTTTCGCCACGAGCACTCCGCACCATCAAGAGTGCCGGTCTTAGCAGCCTATTAATGTGAGCTCGTTCCGAGCATGCGCTATAAACATCGCCCTCAAATATGGTGTAAAGTGAATACTCCCCATAGGGAGTATTCACTGGCGGCCATAGCTGTGTGCGGGAATGCTGAGCGCGTGCTGACGGCGAGCTTCCACAGTTCTTTTGCAACGTGCACTCCGCACCATCAAGAGTGCCGGTTTTAGCAGCCTATTAATATGAGCTCGTTCTGAGCATGCGCTCTAAACAGCACCCACAAATATGGTGTAAAGTGAATACTCCCCATAGGGAGTATTCACTGGCGGCCATAGCTGTGTGCGGGAATGCTGAGCGCGTGCTGACGCCGAGCTTCCACAGTTCTTTCGCCACGTGCACTCCGCACCATCAAGAGTGCCGGTCTTAGCAGCCTATTAATGTGAGCTCGTTCCGAGCATGCGCTATAAACATCGCCCTCAAATATGGTGTAAATTGAATACTCCCCATAGGGAGTATTCACTGGCGGCCATAGCTGTGTGCGGGAATGCTGAGCGCGTGCTGACGGCGAGCTTCCACAGTTCTTTTGCAACGTGCACTCCGCACCATCAAGAGTGCCGGTTTTAGCAGCCTATTAATATGAGCTCGTTCTGAGCATGCGCTATAAACATCGCCCTCAAATATGGTGTAAAGTGAATACTCCCCATAGGGAGTATTCACTGGCGGCCATAGCTGTGTGCGGGAATGCTGAGCGCGTGCTGACGGCGAGCTTCCACAGTTCTTTTGCAACGTGCACTCCGCACCATAAAGAGTGCCGGTTTTAGCAGCCTATTAATATGAGCTCGTTCTGAGCATGCGCTCTAAACAGCACCCACAAATATGGCGTCCAGTGAATACTCCCTATAGCGCTCTGCTGCATGTGGGGACAGGCCTTTAGCCAGAGTGGGGTCAGACTGGTCGTACGTCATACAAAAAACAGTGTGCAAACACGAGTCGGGGCAGTATCCGTGGTTCGAATGCCGCGTGTTCAAGTTTTCTCCTTGAACTCATTGCCATGCGGCATTCGAAGCACGGTTCTCGCGACGACTCGCGTTCGAATCAGAATGTAGACTGTCTTTTGTATGATGTAAACATCGATAGAAAAACGATCCCTACTTTAAATCGTGTCACAAACCGAATGTAATATTGTGTGTTCGATGAATATAGAAAAAATTCCGTAGAAATTTCACCGAGAGAAAAAAAAGAAAAAAATAATAAAAAGGTTGCCGCAATATTCACATCGTAAGACAGGTTGTGGTTTAGGAAAGATTTTTAAAGATGCTCGTATTTCGAGACAGAAACCTCAAAATAAAACGTTCAAAAAAAAAAAAAAAGTTTTTATTTTACCGCAAAAATAAACTACGGATCGCAGAACGCTCATTCTCCGCCCAAGTGTAGCACTAGCTGTCGGAACCAGATGCCAATGTTGCAAAACTAACCGTTATCATCTGCACAAGTCATAAATGATTTTCCGAAAAAAAATAAAAAAGAAAAAAAAACTGGGGCCCGTGTTTGGTAACTGGCGCCATTCAGCTTCATGTATAGACCGTTCCACTAGAAAGAGCAGAATAGAGAAAAAAATGCCGTCCCCCCCCCCCCTCCCTCATCCCTTGTGTCGTCTGCTCCGCCGAGTGAGCTGTACCTAACATCCGGCTGGCGTACAAACTCAATTTAAAATCGCGTCATTTTGAAACTTCTAAGCGCAGAAGCGCGAATTTTGATATGCAAGTTATCGTGTAATGCTTTGCTCGATAAAAAGACAAACCGAGTCTAAATGCGATGTTATCTACGTGCGAATAAAAAAAAAATGGAAAAACTGTGTCAGAGTGGCCGGTCGCTCTGGCGAAAAGTAAATCCGGTTGCTGTAGCTATTTTACTATATAAGTTCGTACTGGTGTAGGCCTTTAGCGACAATGAGTGGAAGTTTAGAATAATAAATAAAAACGTGCTCTTATGGCGCAATAGACGCAGTGGTTGAGATGCCGGCTGACTCCACTGCTATTGAAGTAACGGAAGAAAGATACGCTAGTTGATCATTTACTGAAATAAAACAACAGAATGATAAAGACTGATTTTGGAGTAGCCATAAATGTTCTGAGAACGCGAACCACTTCATAACGGCAGCCACGAGCGAGAGTTCGATGTTCGGTAAAGCCCGCCGGTACAGCGCAAAGATGGAGAACGGCGACGTCTCGGTTTGTCGTCTGCTAGCGGAGTCGGGGTGTTGGCCGAACCTACTAAACTTCTCGGATGTGCGGAGAGGGCGCTGCGGTCTAACAAAATGGCGCCGCCCTGAGAGCTCCGGCAGTCGCCATTTTCCCATTAAATATTTCAGGAAATCGCTTATAACTTTTGAATAAGATAACTGGTAGTTCTGAAACTTTAGCATCTTGTTCGAACCCTTAGGGCTACATTTGGGTGGAGAATGAGCGTTCGGCGATGCGTAGTTCATTTTGCGGTGGAAAAAAACCCTGTACATTTTTTCTTGGGTCACCCTGTATAAAATCATGTTTCGGGATCGCTTCTAACTCAAAATGAGTCTCGCGGCGTAATTATGGCGCGAGATTTATTGTTCCGTAAAAGTTTGTTGTTTTCAAATTCCTATCCAAGCAATAATAATAATAATTATAATAATAAATTGGGAGTTAGATTTGAAATTGGCCGCTTCCTTGCGCATGAACTGCTTTTGCAAATTTTCCATGGCCATTCTACTTTTTTTTTTACGTAGAAGTAATAGGTTTTTATTTCATGACTGGAAACTGTTAAACGTTTTGGTGTTGTTCGGGAGCACATGTTCATATTATGCGGTAACGCCGGTTTGCTCCGAGAATAAATGGCTATAAATCGAAATGTGTACTTCTCCCATTTCTTTTTCAAGGTCATCTATGACGGAGAGGTCACGTGGTACGAGTCTCTGTCCATGCTGCTTCTTTACGGCGTCTACATCGACCTCATGAAGTAAGCCCTCCACTGACTTTACGTGGCAATTAGCGCACTCAGTTAAATTCTGTGAAAAGTACAGTCTTCAAAAACGGGTTCGCTGGTACTCTCTGTGCTCACAGGAAGATGGTGATAAAAATACTTTACTAGATGAATACATAATGCTCCGTTCATTTACTTCAGACAGCGTGCCCATAGCACCAAATCCTCGAGTGGCGGTTTGGACACCCCGACGCACGCACGTCGCGCTGCCGACGCATCGAGATACCGGATTTGCCAGGACAGCAGAGACGACTGTCTTCGCCTTCTCGACGGGTTTCCACGCCAATTAATGACAGCCGCCCCTCCCAACTCAAAAAAGAAAAACCCCGGTTAGCCGTTCCAACAACGCAAAGGCTGTCGGTGCCAAGGCCATTGGATTTTCGCGGTTTAAAATGTATTCTCTAGTAAAGTATTTAAAAAAAAAGTAATAATAACGGGAGAGAAGATACGGCTGAGAGGGAAGCTAGCAAAATTAGAAAGCGTGAAATGTTGAGCGTTTCCCTCGTGGGGATAAACGTGAGTGAAAGTGTAAAACGTCGTGCCCGAACAGGTACAACACCAGGATCCATCGGTGGATAGGCACCACCTTCGGAATCCACGAGGAAGAGGAGACAACCCTGGGACTCACCTCCACTGGCCACGAGGCCAAGAACTACAGCTCCTACGGTACGCCGTCTTGACGCAAACCCATCGAGTACACGGAGTGAAACTGGGGGAGAAGAGGAGACGAGAGCGTGCGGTGACGTCATCAGAGCGTCGAGCTCTGATTGGAGGGATTAGTGGGTAGACGCAAAGGCTAGCCGTTTTTCTTTGTACACTCTCTTCCTCCAATCAAAGCAAACGAGAGCGTCGTCTGCTTTTCGAGTAGGGTCTGGCATTCGGCGTTTAAACGCCAGAGGAGCGGACGACGCTCCTTGACCACTAGACCTTGCGCGTGGAGCAGACGTCGGTTTTGCTCGCTCGGATTAGTGGGAGGCGGTGGGTAGCGACAAGGCAGCCAGCCTTTCCGTCTACCCGCTATCATCCCGATCAGAGCTTATCACTCCGACGTCACCGCGCACGCTCTCGTCTCCTCCTCTCCCTCAGTTTGTACCCGTATAGACCTTTCCATCGCTTGTCGCCCAGGCGAAAAATGTCGAGTCACTGGACTGTTACGCAGGCGCGGCGTACGATTTTTTCGCAAGAGGCGCTATTGCGCGTGCTCAGAAGGCGTTTAACAGTCCAGTAAGAAAAGATGGCAGCTCGCAGAAGGCGTTTGTTGGAAAGGTCTATAGTCACTGAACGGACTAGTGTCGCTAAAGTGACCTCCTCTCATCAAGATGCCAAGCCACTGAGACTGGCGATGGCAAACACACGCAAAGCTTGCGTTTGTGACAAGTAAACTGCGTGAAGTTGTCTTATTACATGTCCTTCCCAGCGTGTATTACATTACACCGAGTTCCGTGAAGAACAGGCTGGACTAAGCGCCCCCTATTCAATCTTCTTGCCAGCACGGATAAAGACAGACATTTTGGGGGTCGATCACTGCGTACCGCAAACACGGGATCCCCATCTACGATACGTCAGTGACGCGTGTCGGTTACCGCAGTGCCCTTCAACAACGAGATCGACGACTTCGCGCAACCCGGCGGTGCCCTGAGGAACACGGCCCCCCTGGACGAGGTCATCCGGGACAGTAGGAGGCGGTGAGCAGACGGCGATCATCCCTCGCCCCCACTCATTGTGTCCGGGGCTGTAGGAACACCACCGACAATTACGACGATGTTTCCGCCCCGGAACTGGGAAAGGAAACTTGAAGTCAAAGTGGACGAGACTTAAGGAAGTGCGACACCGCAGCATTGGCGGTAACGCGTTACATGAAACGGCGTTGCCGTTTTCTGACAACGTTGTAACGTATTCGTCACGTTTTATAACGGTAACGGGTAACGCAGCATTGGCGCTAACGCGTTACATGGAACGGCGTTACCGTTTTCTGACAACGTTGTAACGTACTCGTTACGTTTTATAACGGTAACGGGTAACGTACTTACGTTACTTATATCGAGTGACGGGTGACGTAGTTACGTTACTCGTTACATCTTCACCCTAAGACTTAAAAAAAAAATTACACTTCCATTTCTCTCGTGTTTCTAGGCACCAAGTCATGTGATTTCTTGCTACCTTCAAATGTTTGCTTCTCTTTTCCCCATGCCAACACTACCACTTAAAGCCCCAACGCCCTTTGCTGCAGTGTAAAAAAACAATATGTCGTTTTATAAATAAAAATTACCGCAAAAGTAACGTGCATATTTTTTTTTTTGATCGGTAACGGTTGGACACGAGGCTTAGCCGAGCGCTGCCACGGGGCTCGCGTCCTATCAACGTCTGCGTTCGATCTCGCCGTGATGACGTCGAGATGCTAGTGCACAAGTTCTTATTATTCTAGGTGGTGTTGGCTGTAGAAGATTCATCTGCTAGTCAATGTAATTAAAATACGCCTCAGAGCAACGATGCTCCAGCCATCATGATTTTTAAAATCATTATTCATATACTCGTCTTACCTAAAATACCGCAGTAAAAAAAAATAATTTGCCCCTTCATGCGTTGAATTAAGACATATCTAGGTGCATCTTAGATTAGCTTTATGGTGTCTTATCGAGATGTGCGGATTTCAAGCTCCAAAAGCACACAAAAAAAAAGAAAAAACTTTGAGAACTTTGAAGTTTCGCCTTTAAGAGTGAAACTCGATGGCGTTATCGGGCTCCCGTTCGCGAAGCCTTTTCACTAACCCCACGATCCTCCCTGAGCCGTGCAAGCGTCACATGACGTCACATGACGTCACGTAATTTCATTGGAATTTTTTCGCCACATTTAGCGACAAATTTAGAGGGTCGATAGGGTCATGACGTCACAGCCACGTGTGACGTCACGCGTGGCTGCACGCGTTGCATTGTGGGATTTTTGGTCCCACCGACGCCGGATTTTCTGCGACACGAGCACCTAAACGCCATCACGTTAAAATATGCAAAATCCTGGCACCTTTTCGCATGACGAAATTGGTTTATCCGGCGACAGGCAGACGAACAAAGACGGCGAGCGCCATGACGATGCACTTTTGGCGCTGTTTGATCGGCACCGTTGGATCGTAGCATCGGTTGCGGTCGGATTTATATCGAATGTAAAACGGAGCGTAATATTCTCGTTGCAGGCCCACCCTGTACGAGGCCGCGCTGATGATGCTGATGACGCGGCCGTTTCGACCCAAGACTCGCTTCTGGGCCGCCGCCAAACGGGTGACGCACGAGGTACGACTGCGTGCACCTCAGCTGTACACAGACACGCCACATAGGAGCCCCGATGGAAAACTATAGAGCACCACCGATTGTCGCGATCCTGGTGGTTGGTGGCAGGAGCAACGGCACTAGCGGACGAAAGGGCGCCGGTTTCGTTCTCGTCGCGCGATCCAAATTTGTGACTGCCGGACCCGGGACTTTCCTCCGACTGCCCGGCTGCAGGGCGAGCTACAGATAGCACAAGCATCTGGTGAATTTCCTTCCAATTTAGTGCCACCGCCAGGGTCGCGACTATCTGTGGCATTCCCTAACAGTGACGTCGTCAGGTGATTTACTGCCGGCAACGTTATTATTATATTACCTCAGTTGTAGAACTCCCGCGAAGAAGGGTATAGGGTAGCCCCCCCCCCCCCCCCCCCCCCCCCTCTCTCCACTCCCTTCCGCCCGCCTCCCGTCGTTTGAAGCGCCATCTAGATTTTCGTTTCAGAACTGTGTTTCATAGAGCACGGGGAAACGCCATCTAGACGCTGTGCTTCGAAGCATACAAATTCCATAGACTACACTGCAGTTACCATAGCAGCCGTTCCACAAGAACTGTGGTGCGTCGAAGGACGGGAGGCGATGCGGGGGGGGGGATGCTTATAGACGAGTCTCGTGCAACCAGCGTCTGTGGGCAGTTCTATAACTGAGTTAATCTATTAATGCTGACTGCCGGTGAATAGACCAAACAGACCTACAGTCAACCAAAGAAAGGACTGCCACGTTACCTTCCCAGGTAGCGATACGCCGTATTTATTTTTCTGACCGCTGACCCGTAGAAACAGACGAGTTATTGCGCTTTGTAAAGCGTGCTTCTTTGCACAAGGACGCTTCGTGCGGGGAAGCCACATGTTCCGTGAGCAAAGTGCACTTCGCTTGCGCCAAGTTCTCGTACGTTTCCTCCGCAGTACAAGCGCATGCGGCGTGGAGAAATTCAGCATCTTCCTTCGCAGACGTCGCTGGACCCCAATGACCTTGTCACCCGGGGCAAGAGCCACAGGTCAGAACATTGAAAAGAAGGAAAAGAAAAGGGAAAAAAAAATGCGCTGGGCGTTCAATACCTGAACTTTAGTCTGAAACCCCTGTTAGACGGGCACGTTAAAAGTCTTCGGGACAAACTCTTTTGAAAGGGATGCTGAACCGATAATAGGATTTCGCAAAATAAGGCTCTAGAAGCGTTGAACGGGACCCTACGAACTCCAAAACATTACTCGTCCATCGATATCTCAAACGGATGGCCGTACTTTTGGAAAAGAAGGGCGCGATCAACCGAGGTCTTTGACATCACTATCCTCCGGGTGAATTTGAGAATGAGGGGAAGCGGCCTCGCTTCTCTCCTCCTTACTTCGATTCACCAGCTCGACATGGGACATAGCGAGGAGGAAAGGGAATGGGAATCATGACGTGCCTTGTCTCGTCGTCCTCGTCGGCCGGGTTCAGTCGGGCATTTCTTTTCTAAAAACATGGCGATCCGTTAGAGATATCGCTGTATGAGTGATGTTTTAGGGTTTTGCACCGTCCCGCCTATCTGTCCAGCCTTGTTTTGTGAGTTCGAAATTTCGGTTCAGTATCCCTCTAACGAATCGGTAAATCAGCTCGCGACTTCGCGCCTATTGGCTTGCACTGCTTCGCCGATCCTATAACGAAGTTTTTTCTGAAGGCCTTTAACACGCCCTTCTGACAGGGGCATAAGATGCGCCAAACACACCTATACCTCCGTACTGCTCGAAAGTAAATTTCAAACGCATAAGCTAATGTTTATTTTTTTTTTTTACTTTGTTTCTTAGCTTCATATCTTAGCCGCTGAGTACTGTGAATATTTCTTGCAGTCGCCAATAGAAATCCTTGTGTTATGTTCCCTTAATGTGCTGGAGTTAAGATTTACCTTAACGTCTTATAAGACGAAAAACCATGTTACGAGCAAAATAACCTCCACTTACAGTAGACAAAAAAAAGGCAATCCAAGTTGATTGATTATAGTTATATTAGTTTTTCACCGAACCGTTTGTAGAGTTTAACCCACATTAAACGAATCAGTCTTAACAAATTTCCATCACAATAGACATATATATAGCATAGCATGTAAACTTACGCTTTGAAGGCACTTTAAACGGGCTGCCAAAATAGGTTTGTCAACGTATAGCGCTGCGATTTGCTGTAGAGGCGCAAGCAGGTGGAAGAAGTTTACAGTAAGTAAAAAAAAAATAATAATAATAAACTTACCTTGTTAAAAAAAAAAATATATATATATATATATATATATATATATATATATATATATATATATATATATATATATATATGTATGTATTCATGCCGACAAGCAACCAATCAAAGGTAGCAGGCCCAGCGAGCAAGAAAATAAAACAGATTTCACTACTAGTGCAGTCTTACTAGTCACCATAGACAAAATGGCTGCCGAAACCACGATTGTTGGTTGTCTATGAATTGCGATAGCATTCATAGACAACCACGTTGAGGGAGCGCCGGCCGATTCGAATTCTTTGCAGAATCGTCTGCTATCAAAACCCGAATCGGCTGGCGTTCCTTCGTAAAGCGCTGGATAGCGCTTTACTCCCTCGTCGCAGCGCACGCCATCTGTCGGCATCACTTCTCACTACGCGCGGAGAAAAGGTTTATGTTTTTTTTTTAATTATTTTTAACGAATTTCTTGATCCTTTTTTTCTGTGTAAGCTTCTGCCACCTTCTTGCACCTCTATAGCAAATCGCAGCGCGATACGTTGAGAACCCGATTTTTGAGGGCCGTCTAAATTGCCTTAAAACCGCCATTTGTGGTACATGCTGTGGCGTGTCTCAACAGTTTTGAGCAGAGCTTGCCGAGCGCGAATATTACTCTATTTACAATAAAGTTGCACATATCAATATTTTATTTCGAAATTTTTAGCATTTGGTATGTGCTGGTGGAACTGTATATAGTCACCTTCCGATCCGGAATTCTGGTACGAATCGGAACTCGGGTGTACTCATCCAACTACCTACTCTCTCATCTACACAGCGTCGACATCACGTTATCAACGGAAGCGGACTGGAAGAAGATCCCAAGATTGCGTGAGTCCGTCTTCCTGTATACATAAATTTTAATGCGGATTTTCATCGTTACGGAATGCAACTTATTCCCCCCCCCCCCCCCCCAAAAAAAAAAAATCAACTTGGTGAGGAAAGTAATCGGAAGGATTGATGTCACGTGACGTCAAGTCAAGTGGAGTCAATCTTCCAGGTACCTTCAGCGGGATGATAGACGTAATGGTATCACGCGGTAGCAACACGTCAGATGGCGCCAATTTTCTCGACAAATTTACCAGGGATATTAATAAAACAATATGTTCTCTTTCACTCCCCGAAACGGCCGCTTAATGTTTTTTCAACAAGCTTAAACGATCGCTCCCTAAATGCTGCGTTCCATGCATTCAATGCGTATGTGTACATGAAGGTAACCGGTGATCTTTTTTTACGCGCTCCACGGCACTTGCGCACGACGACTGACGTGCCGCTAATTTGAAGACAAATCCCACTTTCAAAACGAAACGTTTTTTTTTTTTTTTTTTTTTTTTTTTTTTTTTGTAGCCGTTTGCTGGTAGATTTCAACAGACGGTGATTGTTTTGCCCTCTCCGATTGTTTGGTGATTGTTCTGCCCTCTCCGTCGTGCGTCGTGCGCGTCGAGAAGCTCGTTTCAAAACGAAACTTTTTTTTTCTTGTAGCCGTTTGCTGGTAGATTTCAACAGACGGCGATTGTTTTGCCCTCTCCGGTTGTTTTGTGATTGTTCTGCCCTCTCCGTCGTGCGCGTCGAGAAGCGAGCATCCGCGGCGAGTTGCTTGCACATCGGATGTCCTCACTGGCTGCACGTCTTGCAGAGGACGGTGTGCTGTCGGTGATCAAGTGGTGCATTCAGGCACCCCTGCTGGCGACCCTGCACTACACCGTCCCGGACTGCCGCACGGCCAGAGGAAAGAAGCTCTTCATGCTCAGCTTCCTCATGTCCATCTTCTGGACGGCCGTCTTCTCCTACGTCATGGTCTGGATGGTGGGTGTGGCCCTCCTTGTCTTCTCAAGGTGCTCAGGACCTCAGTGTTCACCAGTGTCAACACCACAAAGCGCAAGAGGCTGTAGCGCTCAGAGAAGTGACGTCATATGCGTCACAATCAGGAAGGCGAGAATGTCATGACGAGTTATCTGACCTCAGCTGACGTATCACTACGCATAGCCTCGGTGCTAGAGCGGACTATTTCCATACTGTGGCGGGAACAGTGGATGACAGTATAATGAGGGCGTCAAAAAAGCTTCGCAAAAGTTACCAAAAAATATGATTGGCTCTCGTGATTCTTGACCGTCGCGCGTCACTAATGAATAAATATGCTAGTTATTTTCTGAAGATCATGTTTCTCGTTCAGGTTACCCTGATCGGATATACCATGGGAATCCCAGACAGCATCATGGGGATCACGTTCCTGGCCGCTGGTACCAGCATCCCAGACGCCTTTGCCAGCCTCTTGGTGTCGCGGCAAGGTATGCCAAGGCGTTTCTGTTTTACTTCACAAAACAACAACGACAACAACAAAAGACTGCTGGGCGAGAAAGAACTCATAAACTGGACTACGTGATGGTTAATGCCTTGTACCTCGAGCGTGCGCTGGTGGAGCTCTGATACCCCTGGTACCATTTCAGCTTGCTTTACTATCACAAAACATTAAATTTATGTAACGTGACATTCGTCAACACCTTAAATCCCGTTTATGAACCTTATTTTCCACCTGTATGATATTTTGTAAGAATGTCTTATGATTTATGCCCAAATCAATAGTTTACCGAAGTTGTGCTCCTTCGTTTCAGGGCAAGGAGACATGGCAATAGCCAACAGCATCGGAAGCAATGTCTTCGACATCCTGATTTGCTTAGCACTGCCGTGGCTCATTCAAACTGGAATGATCGCACCGGGTTCTATTGTAAGTCTGGGCTTTAGACCCGACGCATACTTCTACGAAAGCGCTGCTTCGGCGGGTCTTTTGATGCGGTCCTCAAACCTTGCAGGCATACATCAACAGCGGAGGCCTGGTCTGGTCTGTGGTCTTGCTGTTCCTCACCATCATCATAACGGTACGTTGCTGGTCACCCCCCATCACAAACACTACAGAAACAATGGGCGTTTTTCACATAAAGACGACACCAAGCGGCGAAAGGTCGAAGTACGATTGGCGTCCGCAAAAGGAGTTGCGCTACTTCTCTATCCCTCTTTGTGACTCCTTTCGGTACTTCCGATACCCGATAACGATGCCATGCGTGCGCAAGGGCGGCGGCGGTGGAGTATCGCGTGTCGTTATCATTCATCAGGACGGTATATATTTTTG
This sequence comes from Ixodes scapularis, assembly GCF_016920785.2. Lineage (NCBI taxonomy): Eukaryota > Metazoa > Arthropoda > Arachnida > Ixodida > Ixodidae > Ixodes > Ixodes scapularis. The sequence continues at coordinate 77,078,833 of NW_024609836.1, forward strand.
TATATGTAGGTTCGCACCCTGTTGTGTATGCCACTCATCTTCTTGCCCTTTTTTTACGCAAATTTTTATTGTGAATCAGAACCAACCAGCCGAATTCTCAGTCTCAAAAAAGCCTCAAAAAGAAAAAAAAAATGTCTGCTTGGGACACGCGTTTAAAAAAATAATATATTATTAAATTTTACGCGAAAAAAAAAAAAAATAGAGCAATATTGGCGGTGCGAGACGCGATTTAGTCGGCAGTCACATCCTTTCCACTTGTTTTCCTTCAGGCATTTCTTGCGCGTGGAGGACAGGTGGATCGGCTTCGCCTCCACGACCGAGATGGTCATTCCGGAATGACCGGTGACGTCATGGACTTCGCGCACAGAATTTCAAATAAATCTCTCGCCGTCAATATTGTTTTTTTTTTTTTTTTCGCGTAAAATTCATTTTTTTACACGTGTCCCCCCCCCCCCCCCCCCCCCCCCTCCTAAATGTTAAAACAATTTTTTTTTCTTCAGGGATTTGCATTTGAGCACGGGGTTAACGCACCTAATGATACAGTCTCCTTCGCACGTCAGCATTTCGGTCTTCACAATGTTTTGGCTGGGAGTTGTCGCGGCAACGGAACAAACGTTCTTGCTTGTGAAGGTCTTGTGGTGCATAGGTGTCAGCAGCCTGAGAATCAGGCAGAAGCGCGGTAGTTTAAGGCTTTCAAGTCGGCGGACGGCGAAACTCCTGCGAGCTCCCTGAACCAGCCTTATTAAGATTTGCGCTTGTCGCGGCACGTTTCGACGTAAACGTCGAAAGAAAGAACTCACTCGGGGCACTCGCTCTTCTCCAAGTGTAGTTTGAAGGACCATGGGAATTCCTTGCCCAGCCGACTTTCAGGCGCGTACAGAATTTTCCCTCCTGACAGGCGAGGCGGATCGCGTCGCTCAAACCCAACTCGCAGAGCCATAGCCACTGGTTCTGGAAACGTTTTCGAGGAACCCGATCTTTTCCCAAGCGCTGACACACGTGAAAGGAGCGCCGATTGCGGCGGAACTGTCGCCGTTGCCGTGGTTAGGCTTAGCATGCCGCGCCGTTGCTCCGCTGGCGTTCTCCACTTGCGTGTGCGCCGCCTTGGTTGAAACGTGCGCGAAAATAGCGTTTTTTTGTATCGTCTATCGCAAATCAAATCGGAGAAATGTAGAAAACGCCGCTGTCCCGAGTGAGCCTCTCGAAGATGGCCGATATTCGCGCAAACTTCCAATGTTTTGCCACAACTTTTGATTGGACTATAGTCGGATGCAACCTAAGAACAATCTTTTAGCTCCACCCACAAGCGCATTGCGCCCATCTGAAGTGCGTCCGCCGTCGAGAAAGTAGTTCGCTAGCAACGTTGCTTTTTCTTCCTCCAGGAAACCTGTCTTAAACTACTACAATATTTATTTAATTCATTCAGGACATTTAAATAAGTTAGAATATGTTTTTGTCAACGAAATAGCTGTTTAGTAAAGAAAGAAAGAAATTCATGTCCAATGTACCGTCTTCCCAATTCATTTTCTGTCCAAGATACTGTCTAACATACCGTTCTAACATACCTCTCAGCAGTGCTAAGCCTCGCGCCCGCTTCGAAATTTTCGTTGGCGATAGCGTCGCTGGATTCTCACGTTGTCGCGCAAAAACTGCTGCAAACGCAAGCCGATACCATCAAGATTTCGTGGCGTAACCTCGGGCACGTAAAACACGGTGCAAAAAAGCAGAATAATTGTCACGAGAAACTATAGCATCGCGTTGCTAAGGCCAGCAGCCATGTTGAGCTTTTTTTTTTTTTTTTCAAAAGGATCGCGATTGGTCCACAGAATCGTGACGTCATGAAAACTATTGGCTGGCGTTTCTCGGCGTAGGATTACATTTTCCTCTGAGAGGCATTTCCGGTTTTTTCTTAGCTTGCAACCGACTATACACGTTTGCAAGTCCGGCTTCAGGGCGGCGCCATTTTGCCCGGCTGGGGTGCGCTCGGACGAGTCATAATCCGGTTACGAAGCATTGCTAAGGCGTCGTAATCGGATTATGGCCGCGCCCAAGCGCGCCCCAACTGAGGAAGATGGCGGCGCCCTGAAGCCGGACTTGCAAACGTGTATAGTTCATTCAAGTCTTGTCCCAATATGAAAATGAGACCACGTCTTGCATTTTTACGAGCGGTTAAAAACATTCCAAACGTAAAAAAAAAAAATGTATGTAGGCTATAAAAGCTGACGCGTCTCTTTATTTTTTTGTCTGTCGGGCAGTCTTTATCGGGCACTTATTATCAAAAATTTCGAGCGTGCGGGTGATGTTTTGAACGTATACAACAGGCATATCTGCACGGAGCAGAAAGAATAAAGCAGTACTTAGTGAAAATCGGACTATACTATATGGCCTTCAATTTATTTTGATCGCACATGCACAGGGAGTTACTAGTGTTACTGCGTAGTTCTTGCCGTCTTTCTTAGTTTTCTAGATATCATTCGATCGTTTGGCACGTATATTCCCCGTACTGAAAAGCGCCGACGTCGTGTTCGCGCTAGCAGTGTCTGACAGTGCACATAAATATAGGGTGTCCCAAGTCACCAGGCTCGATCTTAAGGCCGGTTTACACATACAGCGGAGCGCTAAGCTAGCGCGTCATGAGCGCTGGAAGCAGCTCTCATGTGGCACCTTGTATGAAAATGTCAGATACAGGCCGGATTGAAAAATGCCGGTTCTGCCTGGGTCTGAAATAGGGGCACCAGCTTGTATCCCGCCTGGAACTGCGCAGTTCCAGATGGGATACAAACAGGTGCCCCCATTTCAGACTCAGGCGGTGCGCTGCCGCAATTCCCACTGCGCTCACCACTTATGAAAAGTGGTGAGCGCCGGACCCTCGGTGAGAGTCTCTATGGCCATTGAGAAGCTGGCTTCCGAGTCTGCGTCAGCGTCCGTTTGATCAGAATTTGTTTCGATAGTTCTGTGGTCGTTATCTTCCTTCACTTCGGAGGATTTTGCACTGATACTAGAACTACTAGGGTAGCGAGTCCGTTTCGTTCCTACTAGGGTGACGAGTCCGTTTCGTTGCGGGATTCAAAAATAACACTGGGTACCCTTTGGTTTTTCGCTTTCCATGAATTCTCTGCGGTGGCTGGCTGAAAGCTTCAGCTTGTGTAAACGTAGCAATCGCCTCGATTTGGCCGGTCACAGGAGCTAGCCCAACGATGTTCACCTCGAGATGGCTCGAAGACTGGGGCCGAGACGGTTGCGAGATCTTGGCCATGTCGCTCTCTTCGGAGCCCTTCGTCTGTGGCCGAATAAAATGAATCCCGGACAAAAGCTCACCCATTTGTTAACAGACCCGGACAAAAGCTCACCAGGAGAAAATTTCATGTTGGTCAGAGAAACCAAGTTTAGAGAAAAAGGCGATGAGTCTCCTTTTAGCGAATACGACCACCGCGAAGCGGCGTGTACGGATAAGTCAGGTGAGTTAACATTTTTGTAATGAGCCGCCGCAGACTGCCGCCGCGAAGCGGCGGGAGCGCAGCAGGGGGCTTGGGTTAACACGCGCACCATGCAGTGATACACGCGCGAAGTAGAAAAGCCTTTTTTAAATAGCGTCTCCTTTTCGATAAACGGCATATCTCTAAACTGAGGCTCTGCTTTCTCTAAACCATGCTTCAATAAAATGTGCCCATTCTCTAAAACATGTTTCGACGAAATGGCATTCGATCAACCGAAACCCTTGCGTGGGATGGGGTACAAGTTCACCTAAAAATGGTGCAATGTCCATCGCGTCCGCATTTTATTTCAGCCCGTGTTTCGCCCGGGTAGCGACAAAAAAAAAAAATGAGGCGAGTTTTTGTCCGGGTCTGTGAAAAAACGGGTGAGCTTTCGTCCGGTTACTCCTGTGGCCAGCTCCAGATTTTAGTTTGTCGACGTTTAGCGCACTCGAAAAACTGTCATTCAAGCATTCACACACCCAAAGAACACTCCTTTCCCACAGCGCTCACTAACAACTTTGTATTTCGTCTTTTACTTCGGCTTCTACTTCTTCGGATTTTAGATGATTTGCAAATAGAAAAAAGACGACATAAGAGTAAATATGCATTTGCAAATCATCTAAAATCTGAAGAAGTAGAAGCCGAAGTAAAAGACGAAATACAAAGTTGTTAGGGAGCGCTGTGTGAAAGGAGTGTTCTTTGGGTGTGTGAATGCTTGAATGACAGTTTTTCGAGTGCGCTAAACGTCGACAAACATGTACAACCAACTCGCCCAATCTCAAGTTCTTCCAGATTTAGGCCTAGCTCTGGAGCACATTTGCCGGCAATCGAAAACGCATGCGAAATACCAAATTCGGGACTCACTGTGGGTTCCGACTTGTTGGAAGGGACGTCGTTAACCTTCAGAAGGATAGCCAACCTCATGTTCTAATTCGGCTCGAATTTGGACACAAGCACAGGAGTAAAAGAGCATAAGCTCCTCCCTCCAGTGCTTTAAAGGGACCCTGTCAGTGTCCCTTTAAAGAGCAGCAACATGTTACTCACCTATGAATTCGGAGGAATCACTCCAGCAGAGAGCGATTTCGCAGAAACTGCGCGTCCACTTCTGACACCGGACTCATGCCTTGCAGATTTACGCCATCCACCGAAGCCACTGGTTCCTCACCAGGAAGCTGGGCATTTTCCTCATGGTGGTGTACGTCTTCTTCCTAGTCTTCTGCAGCGCGGTCGAGTTCAACCTGCTCGGATACGTCAACCCGCCCATGTGCTCCGAGTGAGGTGCCCGAGCCACTTCGGCCGTCTGCAAACCTGTCGTGCTCTGGCAGCGCGCAGGTCAACCGTGTGCCGCCGTTTGTTCTGTTCAGCCATAGTCAGACTGCTCATACGTCGTACAAAAGACGGAGAGTTGGCTGCAGACACGAAGAAAGACAGTTCTTGTAAAACCAACGTGACAGAACCGTCATACAAGGGCAGAAACATACCTAAAACAGTATCTGCGGACTGTCTTTTTGTACGGTGTATTAACAGTGTGACCACGGCTTTACAATAGCTTGCACAAGGATCGCGACACCCGTCGCCTTCGCAAGCCACTGGAGATGCCAATGGCGTAGAAAGGAGGGGGTCTCTCTTCCGCTAATTTGGTGTCATAATGGTTACTTCAATCGCGAAGTAGCTGCGTAAGTTCACTGAACCTGTCCTGGAGCAGGTATGACAGGTCTAGGCTGCGAAGGTGCTCGCTCGCACTCCGATCGTGAATGAGTCACTGCGGTATAAACTACGCTTAAGGTATTGTCACTTCGTTCCCCGATTTGCTTGCTTCTGAGCGCCGCCATTTTGGTGCTAAGTCGCGATCCGAAAATGCGGCTTCTCGAGTTTCGGATATGGTATCCGGAAGCTGGGGCGATATCCTTTTGCTCCGTCGCAGACTGTTCTAACAGTTCTGGAGGGCAGAAAATCGTTTCCAGCAATTTTAGATAAAGCTTCAGACAACTGGCAGCGGTGGTTTTAAACACCAATATGGATAAAGTCTCGTTATTCTGAAGCGTAGCTTATTTGGTGGCTCAAGCCGAACAAACGAGCGTTCCCAGCGTAGCTGCTTATCCCCAGCTACGTGGGAGCTGACAGCAAGATTGTACATATTCCGAGGCAAGTCCAGTCTGCAAGTGCATGGTTAACGTGCTCTTTTTAATTAAGTCTTTAAAACAATCAGTTTCGTTTTCGTAGTTTTGAAACTCCAGAGTCTTGCGTTCCTTCGCAAGCTCCAGTATATCACCTCAGAACCGGCTGACCGCACCACAATCGTTTGGCATTGTAGCGACTATCGTTTTACAAACCGTCACACAAAAGGTGCTTCACACCTCATCCCAAGACCCTCCTACCTGTTGTCAATCAACTAGCAGCCAGCCACGAGCTAAAGTTGGCATTCGTGAACGCATTAAAACAATCCTTTTCGTCTAATTCCACAATCCAGACGGTCGGCGAGCACGAACCGTTCAATCCAATCAGTGCACCCACGAGAATCGTCGACTGGAGAGACTATCGCACGGTAGCGCTGTTCCTTCCAAACACCCACGTTTCAGCTTCCCTTGCAGCACAAATCCCTATGAAAGCAATACTCCAGCACTTATGAAAATGTATGCGACACAAGCGTTGCATTACACTAAGTCAATTGTGAAAATTGAACCCTTTTTTTTGGCCCACATAAACAAGCTGCGCGTTGCAGAAGGCTCAATCTCCGTGAGAATGTGACGCTAGTGTTGGTGACAGAATGTGGAAGTTTGAGAACATGACGTTATCTGGGTCAAAAGATGCGAGAGAAAAACAATTTACCTATGAGCCAACGTTCACCTGAGTCTAATATAGCATGCCAGCAAGACGTTGTTTTCTTTCTAAAGGGCAACTCCACTAAAAAGGTCGACCCTATCGAAATGACTGATATCGCTTTAGGAGGTCAAAATACGGTCATACCCAAAATATTACGTCAAACCGACGCCGCGTTACCGATTAAAACCAATATTAAAAATGTTCTCCCGGCTCGGTTAGCGGCCCGAAAGCGGGTGAGCAACGCTGGCACCGGGTGAGCTAGTGAAGCAACACTGGGCAATGACGTAGGTCTAGTCCTACGCTCTCGTACGGACGCCGCGAACGCTTCGTTTCCCGTGGCATTCTGCAATTCTGCTGACGGCACGAGGTGTTTACCACATTATCCTGTGTTCTCCTATTTTTATTAGCGTCCAGGCAGTTCCTTTAATCCCAGCATTGCTTCCGCGACAGCGCGGAAGAGAGCGAAGCGGTGCTGCTCGCTCACGCGCGCGTCGTGGAGCCGGAGAGATTTGCCGGTCTCGCGTTGGGCAATGTCGAGCAGGATTTGTAGTGCTGTGGATTGCGCCAACAACCCGGTGCGCAACCCGGAGCTCCGGTTCCACCAGTTCCCAAGAGACCGGAAGAGGCACAAGGTGTGGGTCGGTGCCGTTCGCCGGATAGACTTCGGAAGACCGTCGACTCCGAGCTCCAACGCGAAGCTCTGCTCCCAGCACTTTACGTCAGACACCTACACACGGGATCTGCGGCTGCTGACTGTTGCGGGTTTCAACAAGAAACAGGCGTCTTTGAAGAACGATGCGGTGCCGTCGCTGTTCGCGTACCGTCCGCCGGCTGCTCCAGCACGATCGGCCGGACGCAGCAGGTCGCGGCTGATCTAACTAGCGTGCACATAAAGGCACTTTGGCTTTAACAACTTAGACCATTTGTGGATAGATCTGTCCATCTATCTCCCATTAATTCGTTTTCTCGGTCCGCGCGCAAGAAACAAATACAGTCACGCTGCGCCGGCACCAACCGCGTCATATTTATAGCAGTCGGATTAGCTTTTCGGTCGGCAAATTTGTAAATACACACTAAAAATTACCACATTTGGTGCATATCAACAAAGTGAAGCGGTGCTTCAACCGGTAGTTTCGGTTTCGCCGTGCCGCCGGACCGATTCTTGCATTCGCGATATCTACAAAACTATACACACTACCGAAAAACAAATTATATCTCGTGATTCAGGGTCGCCGGCTTCGACTAAACGGATCATAACCCAAGAATTGTAAAAATGGAGTGGAGTTGCCCTTTAATCTTTAAAACGCTATGTTCACAAATGTGTACATCTTAAAGCCTCGCTTCTTTTTTTGTTTGTTTTTTGGGAATATATTGCATATTGAGTAATTCTGACAATTTTAGCCATAGCTTGCGAAGGAAATTTTAGTGAAAATTTTTATCACAAAAAAGGATTGCGAGGAATTCTATTTAGCTACGATAAATGGCAAGCAACGTTTGAAAGATTTTTTTTTTTTTTCACTGCAAGAAATGCTACAGGCACACACAGCTTCATTTTCTGGTTTGATGAACACTTGGTTTAGGCAGGTGAATGATGGTTCATCGACATATTTTGTTTCTCTCTCGCGTCTTATGATCTCTGTCACCAGCACTAGCATCACAGTCTCACGGAGTGTGAGTTTTCTGTGATGCATAGTTCATTTACGCAGGCCAAAGAACAAGGTTCTCTTTTCTCACGAACGTTCGGTACATCAAAAACAAAAGGCAAGACCACACCAGACAGAAGCCTGACACGGGGCACACGGTTGTGCCGTCACGAAAAGAAACGTCGGCTGCGGTTCCTACGTTAAAAAAAGATGTTACCAAGTGTTGTCGATGTGCGTCTAGTGTGGATGTTTGTTGTGGAGGTGTTCTGTCTTTCAAAGTTTTAGCCGGACGAGGTGAACCTGTGGCGTTTGCCGAGAAGCTTCCCTGTAAGGGGAAATCCATGTCGCCGGATCTCATTTTACAAGTTGTCCCAACTGTGTCAAGGTTCGATATGTATGTAATGTTAGAAGAAATGTTTTTAGTTTTTTATTTACACACAAGATTAAGTGTTCTGAAAATTATTTTGAATGTGTTTGAAAGTGTTTGAATGTCAAGAAACCAAGTGTGTCAAAGTGTAGTGTTGAACTTTTTTTTGCTTAGTGTGGTTATCCACTGCTTTCAGCAAGGTAGAAAGGGCAAAACCAAAATGTTTCTTTTTTTAAGTTTCAATAGGTCATTCTTTAGCATTGACACCTGTTCCAATAGAATAATTCCATGAAACTTGGCACAGAAATGGTTCTCTATACCAAAAAAACAAACAAAAAAAAAACACAACTTGGTATTTTAGAATCTGTAGCAATGCTGGTGCAAACTGTGCTTGAGATTGACGAGTTTTAGATGGGTCCAATGGAAACTCACTCATGTTATCCGTTGCACACTGAAGCATATTGCCACTATGTTCATAAAGCATTATCTAATCTACACAACTTCTAAACCACAAAAAAAAAAAAGAAGAAAGAAACTGGGAGAGTAAACCAACCGACAAAACCATAACGCTTCATCTCAAGATGCATGCACAGCACAGCGCAGGTGTATCGCACATACAAAGTTCTTGCACGGGCGAGTGGCCATGTAAACAGCTTTTAGCAAAGCTATGCATAAAAAAGTTTTATGGGTCCTTGAACATAATTATGTTTACGGACTATAGTCATGTGCGAATAGTGGATTTGGTCTAATATTTTCTAATCAAATATTAAATAGTTTCTCCAAACTTTCCACTATTGTTGCATCATGCTTAAACGAAAACCCAGCTAAACTCGTGAAGGTTGTTCCCAAGCTTCCACTTGTCTATTTATAAGCTAAATTTAATCAAACTGTATTTATAGACTGGGACCTCTGAAAGTCCAATGCCTTGGGATAACAAGCAAACAACTAATTTGAGCAAACGACAGGTTTGACACTAGGTGTAGCCCGGCTACACCTAATTGAGCTAATTTACAAACCATGCTATATGCAAATATTCTTTCTTCAATCTCAAGTTAAAAAAAAAAAGGAATCACGAATGATGAATGCAGTTTCTTAGGGCATCTCTGCCTAGCATATACTCTTGCATAAGAGCCAATTTTTTTTTTTTTTAATTTTACTGCAATTTAGATGTCAACATTCACAAAGTTTAAATTTCCTTTTAAATACACCAGGCGTGCACGTGCACCATCCCGCTTTGAAAGTGTGCTTTTTCTCCGAAGCATGCAACTGCGATATTCATACATTTCCAGGTGTTGGATCGCGGCAGGTTACCCCGTTGAGTGCGCTTCTTACCGAGCACCGATGCACTGCGGAGGAGCAACACCCGCGGAGATTGCTCCCGCAGGTGTTGTTTCTCCGCAGTGCAGCCGTGCTCGGTAAGAAGCGCACTCAACAGGGCTAACCAGCCACGATCAACACTTTGAAAAATATGAATATCGCAGTTCATCTTGAAATAAATATCGAATAGTGTATTGTTCGAAACTACTATTAGAAATTTCAAATATTCGCGCAACGCTATTACGGACCGAATAATTACTGAGACACCAAAATTTCTAATTAACCAAAAAAAAAAAAAAAAAAACCTGGGAATAAGCAGAAGTCTTAAAACTTTGAGCTAAAAACTTTGCCATTCCCCCCCAATGTCTGTAGATATAGTACATGACATTGGAGGTCATGTTACTTGCTGGTTTACACATTTGCATTTGATCGTGGTCAGGTGCATTGCAACCGCCTTTGATGGTTTACGACTGGCGCCATCTGTCAAGTAGCCCTGGAACAACTTCCAGTCTCAGAATGTTTTTAACTTTTTACGCCTCATTCTTTCACGATGGGCTCGAAATAACGCTGACAATGTTATAAGTGACCATTTCTCATACATAAGGAGCATAGTCGATCTTGAAAATATTGCAGAAATTTTCGGTCAAGTTATACGCAGATCGGAAGGGTGTTGGCACCAGAGTGCTTTCTCGTAAACGGTAACAAGCTGTTGCAATGCGCTCCATCACACTCCTAATGCGAATGCGCGAACCAGCCTTGACAAATGCCCACACAAAGTACACATTTCGCACGTTTGCGTCATAGACATAAACGGCAGGCTATTTACGCCAGAACCCACCGAATAAAGTGAAAGGAATCTGACCAATTTAGAAGTTCAATGGCAGTCTTGTCGTAAGTTCACAACCCACGAGTGTTTCTTGACCCCCACCCCCCCTTTCTGTCGGTGTCGAGTGTCTTTCACTGGATGGTGCCAACCAAGCATGCTGCCCGTCGCACTCCGCGGAGGCGGAACAAAGGCGCCGGCGGCGAGACGACGGTAGTTTGCGTAGCCGCGCAAAACTATGAAAGTGATACAAGTTACTGCTGGGCTTTCAGGGCAAGACTAGCTGCCCACCATAGCGTGTCCGAGACTGTACCATACTATTTTAAAATGGACGAAAGCTAGAGGAGTCGGCATAAGCTGCATTGATCTCTTCTTTCCGTTTCGTTTCCCTTCTCGTGAGAAGGCAGCTCAGCTCAAGGTTCCCTACGGTTCGAACTGGCGCAGTTTCCGACCAATTTCTTGGCGCTCGTTTCACCCGATCGCCGTCTGCTAGCGTCGAACTCGTTGCGAGTGCTGAAAAGACGCGCACGCGAGGACGCGAACGCAACCTAGGCAACAACGCGTGGATCCAATAGCGACAACGTTAAGGACGGGAAGACGCAGTCCTTGTCTTCTAGGTGACATTGAGCCTACGCCTTTAAGATGGCAGACATCATTCGCGTTGGACACTTGCCCATCTCGCCTTGAAGGGCGAAAAGCGCCGTCGGAGTCTTTCAGTCGACTCGGGAAAAATGCGTGTCGACACGTCGGGAACCTTCCGACGAGCCGCAGTTGCTAGCTAGCCGAGCCGAGAGAAAACCAGTTCTGCCACCTAGTGGCTTCAGCCAGCAATCACGCCCGCGTGATTCACTAACTCGACAGCGGCTAGGGTACGGTTTGTTGACGTGCTGAACAAAGTTTATGCTGCGGGCCGCTCTAAATTTTTCTGGTTTTGCGAAAGTGCTCTTTTTGCTAGGGTCACAGGTTTATTAGGTGCAGCTGTAGTACAAAATGCACGACTGGTCACTTAAGTGAGAAGGAGCAAACCAGAAACTAGGCCAGTCCATAGGCACTTTGTAGTAGGCTTTTTCAGAGGCAGCTTAGGGGCCATGATGATTCTGAAGCTAACACTGAATCCCACTTAAGCATGTGGCCATTCAGATTACCCGGCAGATCGAGAGAAAAAAAAAAGAGCATGTGCTTGGCACCCTCTGTCCCCTAGGAAGCCACTCTTGGTCAGCACGAGACAAACTATACTCCAGCCACTGTACTATCTGCTAGTCGCCAACAAGCTGTATTTCGTACGCTAGAAAAAAGTAGCGACGACAGGTGCAGAAATCTGTTCAAATGCTCTGGTTGTACAATGGAAACATTTTGAAAATAAAAGAAACATGGTTTATTTTGAAGAACTTTGCCTTCCTTTTTTTTTTTTCTTCACCCGACTGCAACAGACACACAATCCACGTGCGCACTGGCAACGCTCGTGCCTGCGCAACGCGAAGAACCAACCGCACATGTACGGCTAGGCCGAAACCACCGAGTGCGACCTCAAATGCACGACAACAGAGACCGCCCACAAAATTGGCCGACCAAATAAAATAAACTAGTTTTGTTGCTACTTCGTCAACAAACCTGCACGGCAGCTGACAGGCTTGCACACATCTGCCCACCTTGCATGCACACAAACGAAGGAACAACGCGCGTATGACGGGACCATGCGCACGCGCGGCAACGAAAACATCTTGGACACGGGAAAAGAGAAGGTAACCCTGCAAATCATTCGCGGACAACCATGGACCGAAAGGTGAGCCTCTAAATTATGCCGTGGAGAACGATCACCTTCGAGGCAGTTTGCCGCTCTCCACGTGCAAGTGTTCACAGAACCCACACTGCAACACGCGGTCACCCCCAGGACCGAAAGACCACCTTTGCAATAGACACCCCTGTAATCCGCACGAGGTGTAGCTCGCCACCTTCATTGAGAGCTTTTATGACACTGAGTCACCGCAACACACCCGACTCCCATCGGAGACCAAAACGCTACCCCTCAGTTGGTAATCCATGTAATCTGCACAAAGCGTAGCACGGCACCTTTCTCAAGAGCTTCCACGAACCCAAGCCAAACGACTGCAACCTATTTGGTTTGCACGGAAGACCGAAAGGCTACCCCTCCGTTGGCCATCCTCGTAGCCCACATGAAGAGTGGCTCGCTGCAATTAGAAAACCGTAGTGGTCGGACAACCGCAACGCATCCAACTCGAACGAAAGACCGAAAGGCTAACCCTCAGTTGGTAACCCGTGTAATCCTCACAGATGGCACCCCCGTCGCATTCTGCTGTCTTGGCGGCGGCGGCTGGAGGTAGCCTCCCGGAGGCATCGAAGACGGTGGCGGCGGGGGCGGATACGAGAGTACCGCGGCAGCTCCGGTGTACGGGGGTAAGCTCGTGGGTGGTGGTGGGTGGTACGGCGACGCCTGGAACTCCTGTGGTGCCCGGTAGTACGCCTGCGCTGCCGGCGGGAGCGGAGGCGGCGGGGGCAGGACGTAGGCCGAGGGTAGTGGAGGGTAGCCTCCCCTGCTGTACGCCTCTGGAGGGTGCGCCTTCTCCGCCATCTCGTGGTGCGGCGGTGGCAGGGGCGGCTGCCCATCCATCAGGGGCAGCGCGGTCACCATGGGCAGCTTGTTGCAGCTGTCGATGGTCGGTATCGGCATGCCGGTCATCTGCGGCACCGGCGGGAGGGGGGGCACCGGAGTGCCGGGCGCGCTGCCGACCTCCGCTGGCGGCACCAGGGCAGCCGTGGCGGGCGACTTGGGTGGCGTTGACTGCGGGAGTAAAAGTGGCGGTGGCGTAAATATTGCCATGTGTATGACCGAGAAGGAACATTTCTCCGTTCATCTAGAAAATTTGTGTTAACTTTTACACCCAGCATAAAACATAAAGAGGCCAGAATGACTTTGCCTAGTCGCTCTCGCCTTTGCTCACTCGCAAATATTCTAGGCAGAGTCTTCGAGGAACCGAGTGTGGTAGATGAGGAGCCCAGCGCGGTATTGCCGACTCATTCACTTTCACGCTAGCCAGCCGTCATGCCGACACCCCGTTGCTCGGCGTGTGTTCTTCCTACTGTTTCTGGCACAAGTTTGCGGATTAAACCTTTATTTTCAGTTCATTGTTCGTCGCCTCGTCGCCTTCATCTGTGACAATACGACATCGTCCTTCCTCCTGTATACAGCTGCCACTGTATACAATGTACAGAGGTTCCACACTGTAGAGGGTAAGATGAATATGTCGAGGTAAAGGACCGTTTAGGAAGCTCCCTGAATACATCTAGGCTGAACGCTTCCTCGAAAATTGTCAAAAAAAGCGAATGTTTCGAGTTTGAAAGAAGCGTCTGGGTGAATGGTTTTCAAACCTTGCGGTCTCGGTGAATGCCTGCCACTCTCGACTGACAGCAAAGAAGAACCTCTCCCGCTGTCAGCATTGCAGCAAAATAATTTGTTGGCCTAGTTGGTTAAACATCATGAAAATAGAAAGCGCGAAAGACAAGGACGAGTAGAAGACTACACAGGACAAAGCGCTTTTCCTGAGTAGTCTTCCACTTGTCCTTGTATTTCGCACTTTCTATTTTCGTAACGTCGGCATTGAAACAGTGTAGAAGACTAGATCTTGTAAACAATAATGCACACATCAGGGAGAGTTTACGACTTAGGAGTGCACCAGTAAATGGGTCACATCCTCTCAAATAGTCTCCAAGCTGGGAAAACACCTAGGGGCAGGGGTGGCCGAAAAGATGCAAGAGCTTGGGAAAATAGGGTACGCTGGGGAACCCCTGGCTTCCTAGGAACCCATTTGGAGAACCCACAGTCTAGACTGATTTATATGCATAATCTGGTGTTGTTTGACACATGTTGAAGGCTATATCATGCTCCTCGCCCACACTTAACATCCTTATCCTTGCTCATATGTACACCATAAAAAAGATTGGGTTGTGTGTATGTTTATACAGCCTAAAACTTGGTCTGCCTCAACGGGCGACGAGTCTCCCAGCTGTAAACGAGAAATTTAGCGAGTGCAGTACACCCGCTAGTCTGGGGTCTTTAACGTCCATCATGCAGTAGTGATACACTACTGCACGCCGGTATGATGCTCCTCCAGATCAAAACGGGCAGGGGAGGGGATTGAAGGGGCTTACGGGAAGAGAGTGCTTGCCAGACTTGACTGCCAGGACCGGGGACTCGGGCGGGGAGTCCTGGGGCGTGTTGGGGATGGGCGTCGAATACAGGTCCAGCACCTGGTGGCAGATGTCTGCGTGCGCCCACAGAAACGAAATGCAGAACCAGTGATAAACGAGCATGCTATGCAAGCTGTTAGAGCTTTGCACGTTATCCTTTTGTTATGGGACAGGTTACGAAAAAAAAAACTGACAGAAAAAAATACCAACGCCAGTCGCGCAATCGACGTCCATAGATTTGGCGGACGACGTCACCCTAGCAAATTTGGTAGATTTTATTGACTCTGTGCGCGTAACAGAACTCTCGTACATACTCTATGCGCACAAATTTTGTCGGGTAGGACCAAAACCAGCTTCAATATTCTCACTGTAATCCTTTCATTTTGTGTAAAATGAAATAAGCAACAATACAACCGCTATAATGTCCCTCAGGTAATTTAGGAAGGTAAAAATGAAGCCTATACAGTAACTTACTGCAGGTGGCATAGAGAAAGCCAAGGATACAAAAATATAAGGATAAAAAAATTTGTCATACATTGGAATCGCCACCAAAACCAGATATCGCTGCAGTCTGGGTAGTATATACTCACAAAAGAACAAACACATAGGACGGAGCACGGAACACAACATTTTTTAAATAGCCACACGAAAGATGTCGTGTGCTGTCCTCCAGTCTCTTTCATGTGTATACAAAATTTACAAACACGGTCGGTTTGTAATAATTCTCAGCAACATCGTAGACGAAAAATAAAACTTCTCTCGATGGTCATGATACGCCGCAAAAAGGGGCTCTATCCTCGATGCCAGTAGACTCTCGAGCAAGGAGCTTGCAAGCGATGTTGGAGCCGGACACCTCTGGGTAACCGTACGACCTGAAGAGTTTCCATTGCAAACAATGAAATGAACTCTTGGAGTCCTTTAAAGAAATTTTATGAAATGATACAAGACCGAACACTTTCTTGCATGGTTCAACGACATGCGCGGCCGTGCCTAGACGAAATAAAATGTGCCATACTGTTCTGTGCACATGTTTTTTTTTAAATTCATCCATGCAATACCATCTCGTCGTCAATAGACACGGTGCCACGGGCCTTCACAGTATGGGCAACTTGCCTTTCTGTGGCGCTGCGGCTCTCCGGAGCCAAAATAAGTATCAATATTTCGAGCGAAGACGTTGGGATTCCAGATAGGCGTGCCATATTCTAGCTATGAACATACCAAGGTCCTAATTAAAACTTGTACACACATTTGCGTTCAGTTCTGATCGACCGCGGTGCAACCTTTTGTGACCACTCGCAAGAGACCGTCCATCCATTGGCTAGGCCTGGAACGTGCCCGACCTCCATACAACTAGATTGAAGGTTTCGCAGTATTTTACGAGATCAAATCTATGCACCATCTACCAGAAATGGTCGCTTATAACATTGCTAGATTCATTTCAAGCGTGCTGCGAAAGAATGACGGGTAAAATACATGCAGATATGAAGTGTTCCAGGGCCCCCTAACAGGTGGCGTCACTGCATTCTCACGTCTTTAGAGAGCCTAGATTTAGGAAAAGGAGCAGCTCATACCGTGGAGTGTGTTTCCAATTTAACGGAGGACGCCTCCTGCGCAGATTGGTCGCAAGTGCGCATGCGTTTTCGAAAGGCGCGGAGGAAAGTGTGTGGAGAGGTGGAGACGCTCGCAGATGATCGAGACTTGCATCGCCTCCTCACGGTTTGGATTTCAAATACAGGTCATGAAATATAGTCCCGCTTAAAATGACTCTTGTCCGACCAAACAAATCTCCGGTAAAACTAACACGTTTAACAAGTTGTTCCTTCCTCGTGCCGTCGTCGAATGGGATTGGCTGCCATCCTTTACCGCTAGCGCCACCGATACGGCAAAGTTTTATAATCCTCTACTAGCCCATTTATATTGAATACATGTATATACCTTTTGCCATTTTTATTTTTTATATTTTGATTGTATTGTTTGATACACAGCCCCCCCTTATGTAACCGCAATCAAGCACTTGGAAACATTTTGAAATCTAGGCACACTGCTCATAAGCTGCCAAAACGCAAATGCTTGAACCAGCCTTTAAAGGGAAACTGAAGCGGCTCTGTATTTGAGTTAAAACACTTCAATTGTCTTTATTCGGCCCCCAGGATCACAAATATCAAGATTATTTCTCAATTCGAAGCACGAAGTCCGCAGAAAATAATTTTCAAAGCCTCTCCTTCCTGGAGCGTCACGTCATACAAGGAGTTTTCGGAATCTCCGCTCTCGTGCATCTTCAGCGCCCATCAAAGCTATTTACGCTCACTCTTGCTATTTTCAAAAAGATAAGAAAAGAGACGTCACGACTCGTGTCAGTGCGGGGGAATATACCTGGCAAGCTTGGGATTTCAAGCGCTGCCCACACGAGCGACACGCGCTCGGCGGCCGAAAGATCCTTTTACGACGTAACGACAGGTCGGAGATTTTTCGTTTCACCGCGTTTACTAGTTACACCTTCGGGGAGAACAAACGTTTTCCTCGGGATAAAAGTACTCTAGAATTCACCTGAAACTTTTTTTTTCAAGAACCTCTTCAGCTTCCCTCTAAGCTCGGTCAACCCAAGGAAGGCAGTTGCCGAACATCACGCTACCTTCGAGCAGCTCCAGGGAGATGTCTTCGACGTAGACCTCCCACCAACGGGAGTGCCTCGAGGTGCGGCCCACCCAGTCGGTCACCTCGAACTTGGACAGCTTGCCCGCCAGGTAGATGAGCGCTATGGCCACCACCTCGGGCTCCCACTGCAGGCACAGCGTCGTGCACAGGCTGTGCACAGAAACAGAATTACGTTTGCCGCAATGTTTTGTTTTCAAGCTACCAAAGCATGGAGGGAGCACAGAAAAGGGCTAGTTTGAAAAAGCTCCCAACATAACAGGCTTTCTAATCAAAGTGCCGACTTAACCACAAAAGACGAGACCCAAAAAATATCTTTGACATAACAATCAATGAAGTAAACACACTTTGATTTGTAATGTCTAACGCTCGTAGGATACAAAAGATGAAAGGCGTTTACAATTCCCTGTAATGCCGAACTAGAGAGCAACTCTTGAGGAAAAGGAGGGTATGCCTCTGCTCCTCCTCCTCTTCCACTCCTCTCTCGTGACCTTTACTGTGAAGGTCGTGACCTTCCCGAGTGACCTTTGTGACATCACTCGTAACCGTGCGTTGCATTACGGAAAACGTCCCATAATGCAACGCGTGGTTACGCCAACGGCGCCGGCGCCGCCGCACAAATTGGAAACATTACAATGCCGGCTTGCCAGAAACAGAGTCTTAGCTAAGGCCATGTGAAAGAAAACACTGCCAAAGGTAGCGCACGGGCGGAGCGGCACGTGATGTTGAGTCTATGGCGCTCATGGGCCCCAAGTTTGGCAGGCTTTCTTTCACAGTCTTAGCTAAGACACTGTTTCTAGCAAGCCACATAAGATTTTCCGGCAAACACCGCAAGGCCCAGCTGATTAAACACCTTGTACAAAGAATGGCGATGCAGCTGCGAAAGGTGACCGCTGCACGAACCTGTCATTGATGAAGGTCCAAGCCATCTGCACCATCTTCTGAAGCTTTCCCTTGTCCCCTGTTCGGTGACAAAGGATCAGGGAATTAAGGAGCAGACAAGACTGCGACTGGCGGTGGCAAATAAGGTCCACTCCAATCGACCTCGTAATGAAGAGGTAACAGTGGCAAGCACTCGCTAAAGACGGCGCAATAGAAACGGAGGAGACCACCCACCTTTGAGACACTTGGCGTACTTGAGAAGAAACCCGTAGGGATGACTGACTTGGAGGTCAAACTTTATCGTCTGCAGCAAAATTCGCTCCATCGTCATGACTTCTTCCTGCACGGCACAGACACGAGGTACGTTCCAGTCACTCCGTTCCCAAGACCCTTAAAAAACGCAAGGCGCGGCAAGTCTCGAGCACCGTATTAACATTCCGCAGCCAATGCAATTGTGATATTTGCTGACAAGGACACCGAAGAACAAGATGCGAATCAAGAAGGGTGAACATTATAAGCTACTTTCTATGTTTCCTGTCAGTGGTTAGAGTCTTCGACACTAGCACACTGCAATGTAGAAGCAACAGCGACCGCAGTGCAAGAGCTTTTCTGCTTTGTTTGTTTCTGGGCCTGCAAGCATACATGTTCGTTTGTTGTTGTCTTTTATTTCTCCACCCGTGTAATAGCCCTGTGCAAGGGCTGACAGTATCAATAAATGAATAAATTAATGAATGTTCTCTCATCTATCGGTGCAGCGTCGGCCACCCAGGGATGACGTCTCCACAAATCCAATCATTAAACTACCGTCTGGTGACACTGGCCCGGGGATATATAATCCTTTACTTTCCAACAAACATAATATAATGTTGGTGGAGACATTGTAAAAGAAAGCTTTTACAAACAACTTGACCGGTCCCAAGCCCTCAAGATAGAGCAGCAGAAAAGCATAATAAATTAAAGTTAGATATCAAAATATACTCAGGAGCTTTGGTGATCCCAAAGACTGTGAAATAAAAATCTCTACTTTGTCCTGTACCAATCTGAGAATAATAAAAGAAGACTGGGAGTAGGAAATGGTAAGTAGCCCAGAAAGAGCCTTTTAATCAATTCCACTTCTGCCACAAAGAGGCAGCTTTAGGTTCTCCACAAAATCCGCTCAATGAGAAACTCTTTTCAGAAACAGTACTGCTGATACACAACTACACAAACCTTAGAAGTTAATGTCCACCTAAAGAGTCGTTGCCAAGCCACATTTCTGTTGCTCAGACTCCATCGAAACTAGCAGTTGGGACACAATATGTCAATTTCAGCACATTAACATCATCTGAATGAAAAGTTGTAAGATTTTCAAGAAACCTTCAAGAAAAAAAAGAAGCCAATTACACGAATCGTACGGTGGGCAGCGACGAAAAGCGTCGGCTGCTGACACAAAGCACCCCCAGGCGGGTTCACTGCGCTCAACTTGCGAAGGGCTGGGGCTTGGGGAGAGTTGAGGAAGTATGTGTCCCACCTTAGGGTCTTCTCCAAAGGACAGGTACTGCTTCTCAGTAAGAAAGGACCGTGCAGTCTTGATGATGTCCTTGCACTTCTTGGGCGTCTCCTCCACCTTCCCGGCTAGGAAGAGGCAGCAGCATGCCGTGATCTGCAAGAAACCGAAATCGTGGCCCTCGGACTCCGCAAAGCCAAACTGTCGCTGGTCAAACTAAATAGAGGGAAACAGACACAGACCAAGACCCCCAAAACAACGGCACATCAAAAAACGCGTCTGCTTTGTCGAGTGCGTGGATCTGACTTCATGGCACGGTCTTGAAGCTTGTCGTCCCTCCCCTACCCTGGGAGATCGAAAACTTTAAGCCTATGGTGGGCACCAACATTTTGTTGCACAAAGCTTCACAGTGTTCGGGTGAGAAGGAAGGGAGAGGAGTAAATGGAAGAGGGACTTCCAGTCACACTGAAAATGATTTTCTATGCTGGTCTTTCGACAAAGTCGTTTAACGGCTCCACACCCTGCAGTTTGTGGAAGGTCCAGCAGGCGAAGCCGAAAACAGTCCCTTCCGAAGATGGCAGCCAGTCTCGTGGAATGAAACAAAGAGCCCCCAACTCACGAATCTGGGGAAGGTCTTGAAGGAGTGGAACATGTAGAAGCGGTGGAAGTACACCACGCCCGTTGCCATGGTGTCGTAGCGACTGGGTGCATTTCGTCAAGGCCAAAGACAGACTCCACTTTCATCAAAACTATGTTACAGTCTGCTTCTCAACTAGCAAGACACCAGCATCAACACAGCATATCGCACCTAGCACCCACTTCGAGGACTCTTGACGGGTTTCACCGCTTCACAGCAAAACCGTGCTAACTTCGTGCCTAAATAAAAAAAATAATAGAGAAAACAAAAAATAGCCACTTTTTCTTTTTCTTTTACATTTTTATTAGTGCAATATTTATGCTGCGAGACTCAACTATTGTAATATCCCAAGAGATAGCCCACCTAAAATCGAGAGAAAATTGGGTGAAAATAAGCAGTGGGCTAATTTCCAGTGTGCAATCAAGGAAAGTCTCAAGAAATTCTATTTTAAGGTCCCGTGTCCCTGCCGAACTTGTTATCAAGGCAGGGCAAGAAAGCAGACGGCGACTGTACTTCCCAGTCAGCAACGTTCGCTTATATCCCGCCATAGCTAACTAGATACATTTACGCCAAGGTCATCATTGATCCCAACACTGCAATTACTAGGAGTCGGCTATCTTTCTGGCTAAATATAGCGAGGAAACTAAATTTAGCATTTAGGTCAAGTGACACCGCTTTCTCCGCTAAATTTAGCGGGAAAAGCTTGGCATGAACGAACGGACAGTCAAAATTTTGGGATTGGGGGTTCCATTAAAAAGCATTTCATGCACGCCCGACGCAAGGATACAGGCCCATCTTGGTGCCGACATTGATGATGAAGCGGGCCCCCTCGCGCCGGTAGCGCTGCTCCTTCTCCACCGAGATGCCGTCGAGGAAGGAGGGCGTCTTGCGCAGCGCCTTCTTGTTGTAGTACCAGTTCGGCATCTTCTGGGACGCCTGCAGACAGTCATCGCGACAAGTGACGCTCAAACAACACACGAGCACCGTCACAGACGTTTCTGTAAAGTTCCTGTCAAGAGCCAACAATCCTTCGCTTGTCTCGTTCCCTTCCTCTGTGCTCTCCCTTTGTGTCTTAATGCAAAAACCTTTCGGATCCTATAACCCCGGACGAAGCAGGGGACAGAGGGGACGAACTCGGCGGCTGCATTTGCCTTTTCTGCTCCCACGTTCCGGGGTTGCAATCGTGCCTCACTAATACGAAGACCTCTGTTGCCCTCAAAAAATATTGTTCATAATGCAAGTCATCCATAATATTGAAAGAAAAAGGCACGCATTCACCCATTTCATTCCCAAAACCTCTGTCTATACTAATTTTCACCTCAAGAAAAAAAAAAAAAAAAACAAGTTTTGCGCATTGTTCATATGCCGATCGAAGCAGTGCTTGCGAGATTTGGTTGGAGGAGGAAGCAGCTGTGCTTTGGCGTTCGACAGCTGTACATGTTGATAAGGTGACATGTATCTAAACTAGAAAGCATCTACACATATCTTAATTGTCTTCATTAAGGGGGAAGTTAGTAATGTTAAGCAAGGAGCATGACTTTTTTTTACGACAGTTCAAGAGCTGAGAACAAGTATAGTGTTTATACTAAAGGCGCCCATATTAATGGGACATCTCAAACCAGCTTGACTGCAGTTCGGTTTTTGACTTCCAGACCTAACCCACTCATGCGCTTCACGGTGTTGCGCCAACTGGTCAACCGAGACTTTGCCGAGACCGTTCTATCTAGAGGGGTCCGAGTGTCGTGCCTCTTGACGCAATATTAGCTCAATCAGCGTTCTCCACAGCCGTGTTTGGAAAACACGTTCTATGCAGAAAAACTAAGATTTCAGAATACCGCACATGCAGAAAACATTTTAACTAGAAAAATAAAAAATACTGTAGATAAAGTTTTGAGTGGTGTATAAAACAAGCAGCACCCTCTCACCTTATCTGCATCCGCAACGTAGGGAGAAAGCTTCCTCTTCAGCTGAAAAACAAACAAAAAAAGGCAGCAATCGATTGTGTTATTACCACGCCATGCAACGAATGAACACACAGAAGCACAAAGAGGAAAAGGACTGCAGAAGCACATAAAGCAAGTTGGACAACAAAAAACCGCAGCGGACTGCCACAACACAAACAGCGAAATAAGGCAAACAACGTGTCCAGCGTCTGAGGCAAAAAGGAGAAAAACACATTGCGGTAGCCCGGTGTCAAAGGCAATGTCTGCCTTGGCTTTCCCACTCCACGCTGCGCCAAACTTTGCTGCTTACAGCATGCCCTCATCCCCCCCAACAATTTAGTGTTTTATTTTCACCACAAAACTAAATTATGCATCGCCGAATGCTCATTCTCGACCCTAATGTAGTGCAGGCAGTCACAACCAGGTGCAAGTACCAGATATAATCATTATCTAATTAAAAAGTTATAAAAAAATTCAGTGTTTTTAAGTTTTTGTTTTTTTTATTGGTTGGTTGTCGTTGTTTTTTGAAGGGGGGCATTTTTTTTACATATTCAATGTTTTTTTTTTATAAATTGGTTAAGTTATAACTAACTTAGATTTAAAAAAGCACTAGTAAATCTTGAAAAATTACCCGCTTCAAAAAAACAACAGCAAACCCCAAATGAAAAAAACAACAACAACAAGAACTTAGAAAACACAGAACTTTAGTTATAAGTGATTTGCAGAAAATTTCACTGAGAAAATGACAATAAAACTTTGGTTGGGGCTAGTTGGACCATATCGGTTGGGGCTAGTTGGCGCCTGTCCGTGTCGTACGTGTCTCTTTTTTCGTACTGTTTGTTCGTGCCTTTCAACCTTTTAATAGAAAAATGGTGCCCGTTTTTGGTAACCGGCACCACTCAGCTCCATGCATTCGATAGCTCCGTCAACCGCCATTTTCCCATCTAAAACTTAACAAAATCACTTGTAACATTTGAATAAGATAACGGTCAGTTCTGAAACTTCGGCATCCGGTTCGGACCACTACCGCTACATTAGGGCGGAGAACGAGGGTTTGGCAATGCTTAGTTGATTTTGGCGGGAGAAAAACGCTTTACATATTTTTGGGTGCACATCCTGTACCATTTGGGGGATTCCATCAATACAACCCGTTGTGCTGGAGTTTTTACGTCGCCTACCAGGGGTTCGCTTGGAGAATGGATTGGGCAGAAGGCTGCATTAACGTTTGGTAGGCCACATAGAAAATATGGGACTACGGCCTCCTCGATTTCGTCCATCTCAATGTGCACATTCATCGAGAAAAATAACTTTCGGCCAAACATCCTCAAAGCAAAAGGTGAGCATCCTGCCCACCGATCTCAATATTATCTCCTGCACAGTGGCGGCACAAAGCCACCGAGCAGCCCTATTACAAGCCCCAGATGACACCTTTCACAATGATTTCCAAGGTACAGCTTGGTCGGTCGATCCGTAAGGTAATATAAAACACCCAGGAGGTATGCGCGACCCTACGGCGCATAGCAAGCTGCACTTTGGTGCTGGTAAGGGGGAAACCCAAGTGGCTTTATTCTGATGTTTTTTGCAGCACCTCAAGGCATAAAACGTGTCAATATCACTTGCAAGTGCCATCTGAATCAGGAGTGCATTCCGTTTGGTCATGAATGTAACAACAAAAAGTAAAGGAAATAGCAAACAGTTCTTCTTTTAGCCGAGTATTCTGATTATCCATTCGTGCTCTTTTCTACCTTATGCCTAGCAAGGCGCTTTAAATACAATTCTTGGCGAACACCAGGCTGTTCATTAGCTATATAATTATTTAAAAAAAACTCTGCCTTCAGATGTTTCTAGAGGGTAGAGAATGCTACCCGGCCATTGGCTTCCTTCATTGTGGCAACACTTTCTGAACAGCCATACTTGTTTTGAAAAATGAACCGCTTGTTCCAAACGTTTTAATTAAACACTTTGGGGTCGGATCCCACAAAGTGCAGGCGTACTTTACCTGCCTGATGTAAACGCAATAGACAGTTTTTTTTGTTTCTTTTTTCTTAATTATTCTGATTGAACATTTTAGATTGTGCTGCAAAAAACTTAAGGAGTGGTCAACCCTTTAAAGGGGCATTCAAGTAGATTCTGAGATTGTCTATATATGACGAAAACTCAATCTACAGGCCCTGAGGATCCTAAAAAACCCGAAATTACAGTCATGGACGGCCAGTTTCCCTATTAAAAATCTAATCAAAGGTTGCGGCAAGCCCCTTTCTGCACCTTGGAGCAGACACCAGGGGGCGCCATCAGACGGCACTTTCAAACAATAATTGTTTTATTACGTCTCCTACACAACAATTTTGTTGAAATATAATGCACAACGCATCTGAAAAGAACAATAATAGCAATGTTCTGAATCTCCACGCAATTAACTTTTTTCGCTGGTCAAATTTTATGGAAATGGTGGGGACCCGAAGATGGCCGCCCAACCCACCCGTCTGCTCCCCCCACCCCAAGAGAAAATAGTGCCCGCGTATTTCTATTGCTGCGACTTTACTGGGACTCCTTGCCAACTAGAACTGGTCATTTTTATTGACTAAACCCCAGCAATCAATATGCCATCAAAAACAAGCTTCTACAAAAAGCAATTAAATGCCCCATTAAAGAAACATTGATCCCCCCAAAAAAATTTTTAGTGCAAAATCTGTGTTGTGATATGTCCCATGGTGTATTTACAAAAAATCTTTTTTTGTTTTTTTTGTTTTGCATATTTGGATATGACAAAGATGTTACAAACCAAGCTCAAGCCCCCTCCCCAACCCTGAAAGCAAACAAATAAAATTTTTAGTGCAATACAAGAAACATTTTCAGTTGCAAAAGGAGCCAAAGCTCGTTACTCAAACTGTCTTTTAACATAAATATTGCACCATTTTCTTCTTTTTTTTTTTTGGGGGGGGGGGGGGGGGGGAGAGAGAGAAGAATTTAGGGTAAGACATCTCCGTCCCAATTAGACACTAATAAAATTATTTTTGGGAGCTCAGTCTTTTCTAAGAAACTGCCATCAACATGCACAGTAAGACAGGGCATTTGAAACTCTAGACAACCAAAAAGAGGTTAGTAGTCTCTAGACAAACTCCCAGTGGCACTCCTGTTTTGTGCCTCAGGAGGACAAATCACAAACAACAAAAATGTGTCGAGATACAGGTAGTTTGGGAAGCTCCAACGTCAAGGCGTAGGAAAAAGGAGAGCGACCGCAGCCAAGTTTGTGTGCAAACCTTCTATCGAGGGGACACTCGTCATGAAACTAGGGTGCCTCAGACGCATTTCAGACTGGCGTGTTTACGACCTCCAAAAAAGTGGTCCCTCGATTTCTGCCCCACGACGCCATAGAAATGTCACGCTGTCGTTGGCTGCGATCCTGGCGGTGCCAGAGTAGTGGTGGTGAGATGTTGCAGATACATATTCTGCTCTGGGTCACTCTCCGGCTTGACACTCCACAGAAGCTTCGGCAGCCATGAGTTGGCGCGCCGCGACGACGGCGACTCTCTCACTTGCTCGAGCTTTTTGCTGGAACTACCGCGACCCACCTCCAGAATCGCGACATCCGACAGCATGACACTCCGGTTTTTGCGACGTCTTTTGTTCCCACTTCGGGAGCACTTTCGTCGGAAGTGAGGAATAAGACGCTAGACGCACCAGTTGAAGACGCGTTCTAAAGTGCCGTAAATAATGCATGAAGCCAACGAAGAGATGCCGACACCTAAAGTCTACCGCCTGATTCCTACGCCCAAAGCCGAACTGCAGGGGACGAAACAAGAGTGCAACAAACAAACCTCACGTACCTTCCTGCTTTGCGAGCAGACTGCGAATTTATGAATAGGGACACAACGTTTGGTCTCTGTCTTTTCTAAAACACACTTAGACCTTGTCGTGACCCTTTGTGCAACCTCTGGAAAAACGAAGACACAACCACTGCATGAGAGAGAAAGAAAAAAAAAAGGGCAGGGCAAGCAGCCGCCACCAAAACATTTTGCACAAATTGTGATGATGAGCTTTCACAGGCTGAAACCAAAAGGAATGCTAGAAATGGTAATGCAGTGGACGCGTTCGTGGAAATAAATCAGGGCTGGTGGGCACAGCGAATGCGCAGTAGCTGTGGTGGCCATTGCGCACGTGCGGTGAGGACGGTAGGTATCGGGCATGCAAAGTGTGTTTGCACTGACAAAATTGACATAGGCGCATAATTTTTGCATACTACAAGACATCCCTTGTGAGAACGATAACCGTAAAGATCCCTACGCGCAGTTGTGTTTGAGTGTGTTTGGCTGCATTGCAGCTGTGAGAAACCAGGACATCCCTGCTTCTAACGTTGCGTGTCAAGCTTTTCCTTAAGTTGGATTCCACGCTTCATACGAAGCACAGATGTGCTGGTGACTAACTTTCGTTTCTCGACGCAACTGTGCGTAGGGTAGGATCCTTTAATCTAAAACCTACGCAAAATACGTTAGCACTGCCAGGAAAGTCACAATTGCAGTGAATGTTATGTGGCCGACTCTCAACATGATTCCTTCAAATCAAGGGCTTGATGGAGAGGGCACATGTGTCGATGAAAGATAGATAAAATACTAGAAAATACTAGTTTGCAAACCAGAAAAGTTTTCATGTTTTCCGAGAGAGAGTGAGAAAGAGAGAGAAAGAACACGGCTTGCGCCATCTTTTGGACTTGGCGTCAACTCCAACTTGTCACGCCGTTTCCGCAAATCGAGTATCCGTCTTCAGTTTTATACTGCGGAGACGCGTCTTTGTTGAATCTTGGTGACGTAACTTCGCTGTCAACATAAAACACTCTCGATGAATGTCCGCCGCTTCTACAAGCCAGTGATTTGAGTGAAGACCTGACCTAGCTGACCCTCGGCAAGATGAATATCTCCCGCGACTGCACGTTACATTGTGACGCAGCCACAGAAAAATGTCATACATACCTTGCTCGACTTCATGATGATTCTTGAAGGTGCCTCACACAGTCTTTCTAAACAAAACTAAATTTTATACAAGCTAAATTTCAAAAAGAAACGGCGGCCGAAGTTCGACATTTCACTACAAAATGGACACCTTTGTTTTTCCTATTTTTCTTTTCCCTACCAATGATGATGATAACGGTGCAGGTTTAGGCGACACAGGCGGCAACAAGAAGAAATGCACAAATCATTTTATTATTATTATTATTTTACACACGATAGCACAACATAATTATTGCCGTCCACCGGTGTCATATATTATCAACTTATCTTTTTTCTAAACGAATGTAATCACAAACGAAAACATAGACAAATACCCGGCGCAAATGCAACGTTGAACAACGTTCATGTTGGACACATCGTCAAATAAAACTTAGCCTCATATCCTGTGCAAATAAACAATCAAAACACTACCACGTAGGGACTTGGGCATGTAGTGTGTAAAGAAGCAAACAAGGCTAAAGCTCAAAAAAGTTTTGTGAAAACTTACTAAAAAAAAAGAATAAGCAGTGTTTTAGCAAAGCATTTGGGAAGGTTCAGAGTCCTTTTCAACAGTGTCAACAAGTTTGTCAAGATCGTTTCATTGACACTGTGACGTTTCATTGACAGTTCGTTTTCTAAGGCTCCAGCTTTCGTTTCATCAGCAAATCTTGTGACATTTCGTCGAAGTCCATGCCCATCACCTCAGTCGCCGGAATCCAGATGGTAGCCTAACTTGTCGAACTCTTGGCAGTTCCGACAAGGCTTGGTGCAGGTTAAGGCCCAAAAGTCTGTTGCAAGTAATCAAATCCAATCCACTTGGCAAAAAAAGTTCCGGGACACCTAAGCACTTCTTATGAGTTGTGAATGTGAAAGCATGGATGTCGTTCTTCCGCTCCCCTAGTTCGTCTGCGGTGTGCTGGCGTGGACGGCCGCGTTTCGCTAGTGCCCAAGTTGCGGCCGCCGACGATATAGACGCCTCAGGCGCCACCATGTTCCTTGGCGCTGAGAGGAGAAAGAGCAGCAGCAACAGCCCCCCCCCCCCCGAAACGGCCAACACGAGAGCAGCGACTGAGTGCGCGTTCTCGTGAAGCGGCTGCCAGTGGCTATCTGGGAGCTGTTTCGCTCAGCCAATGGGAGAATGGGCATTTCTTTCGCGTTGTTTCGCAGTTACAGATGCCGCCGGCTCCGCTCCATGGAACCAGTTAATGTTTTCACATTAAAATTAGTGTTGTTGGCGATTGTTACAAGAGCATCTGCCCACAAAATGAATTTCCACGAAACGCCACAGTGCCGACAAAATGATGTCCGTGAAGTGCGTGTTGATAAAATGTTGTTCACAAAACCTATTTCCCCGAAATGCATTTCGACGAAACAATACGGACGCTCTTTTCAGTGCTCTATGACTTGAGGAGCACGGGTCAAAAAGAGAGCGGCGAATTGTTGACATACGGGGGTTGTGAACACATACAGTATTCCCTGTCACTCCATTTTAAAATAAACCTATAAAGTGGCACAAAATAGTACACAAAGCTATACGGCGACTTCAAGATGCAGAAAACCTTGGACGATACACAAAATTGGAGGGAAACAAACAAAATAATGGCACTTCAACTTCATTTAGACATTTTGGTCGTCAATGATTGCCAGAGCAAAATTTCTGTCCGATTTTCTGCACTTCTAATAACAAGAAAAAAAAACAACCAACCAAAGACGTGCAAGCTTATGCTGGAATAATTATATAACACTCTCTAAAATGCAGTCTATCACAACTTGTGTTTTCCCAACTCCCGCCAAAGGCGTATCTTTCCCGTCGCTGTGCTTTTCGTCTGCTTTGCAGGATCCCAGTCGCACATGACCAACAGTTCGGCACTGTTTGCAGACACGCAAAAAATGTCTCGCTATGCCACCCACTCAAACCTTGCGCCGAGCCTCGACCTTGGATTGATTTCTACAATGTGGAGAGCAAGTCGTCTGCTTCTTTCGAAGGAGCTGCGCTGACGTCAGAA
The DNA here is from genome assembly GCF_016920785.2 of Ixodes scapularis. Classification (NCBI taxonomy): domain Eukaryota; kingdom Metazoa; phylum Arthropoda; class Arachnida; order Ixodida; family Ixodidae; genus Ixodes; species Ixodes scapularis. The sequence continues at coordinate 77,108,079 of NW_024609836.1, forward strand.
CGACACTGAGCTATGAATGGCTTTGATTAAAAGGATAGTGTGTAGACCTCAATGCTAGATGCCTCGAGGTCTACCGCCTATTTTTTTTTCAATCAGCCAATAAGAGCTCGGCGTTCTCACATCATTGCAACCCCTGCGCAAGAAGCAGACAAACTTGCATTCTGCATTTAAGGATGTGTTACTGCTTACTGAAAAACAAATCAATGTTATGTTGCCCAACGAGGCCTTTTGGCCACGTTTTTCCCTACCGACACGAGGAAACGAACCTGCAGGAGACACCTTAGCAGCACTTTTTACAAACAGACGTTCGATTGCCCATTGTAAAAACTAGGTCAGAACGTGCAAGAACAATCCAGGTCATTATTCGAGTGCGGTCGCCGACAAATCCGAATCTATATCCGAACGGAGTTGCCAAACATTGAGCTATGCCCGCGTGGGGGGGCACGACGATCGACCAACATTTCCGATATGCCTCAGTGTCGCCACGGTGCCTGCAATGCGCCTTCGACTGGCGTGTTTGGCATCCCACTCCACACATGCATCGAAAACAGTCCCAAAGTGGCAACAAATGACGTCACGACGTGCCACGTCGTTCGACGTCGCAATCCTAGTGGTCAACGGTTTGAGGAAAAAGTATGAGCGAACGCGAGCGTCCCGATTCCTGGCTGCCGCAGCTTCCGTGAATTAACGACAAGGAAAGTAGGCGAGAATCGAGGGATCACATTTGCGGACGCCGTAAACGCACTGGACGGAGACGCATTGCAGGCACCAACGGCGTCGCCTCGGCGAGACCGCCCCATCAGCGAGGTGTCTTAAGCGCGTCTGCGAGAGGTGTCGGCCAAACGTTGGCCCGGTGCGACTCTGTGGCGGGCGGGACGAGCGTCTTGTGCCTATCTGTCCTCCTCCTTGAGGAACTGGTCAAGCGGGTAATGCTCCCCGTACGTCTTGAGGTGGTCCAGGACGCCGTCCATCTGCTCCTGCAGGTGCGGCAGCATGTCCTTGTAGACATCCCTGAACAGCTCCTGGACTGGGGGCTTGGGGAGCTTCTCTGCCGCCGTCAGACTCTGGAGGACCTGCAAGAGTGAAGTGCAAAGGGGCTTGCTGCGACTGGCTCGCTGGGATGGGGGGAAGGGGAGTTGCTCGGAGGAAGGTGAAATACTATTCTAAGGGAATACACCTCACCCCACGAAAAATGGCCTCGGCCAACACGTCCTAGGTGGCAAGGCCGTGAGAACTGAATTTTCAACTTCAGTGGGTGCATTGTCTAACACATATGAGCAAAGTTACATAATATCTTGAGAGATAGCCCACCTAAAATCGATAGCAAATAGGATGAAAATAATGGGTAAGCCAACTTTCGGTGTGCCGTAACAAAAAGTTTGAAAAATGCTAGTTTTAGGTTTCGCGACCCTCGAAACTTGTGATCGCAGGAAGGGGCAATGAACCAAAGACGACCGTCCTTTCCAGTAAGCAACGTTCGGTTATCTCCTGCCGCGGCTAAGGAACAGTGTTTCTGCTGATGTCACCGTCAGCCAACGCCCTGCAGTTACTAGACGTGGGCCGTCTTGCGGTGCGGCCCACGAGAACAAATAGCAAAACGTGCCAAAGATAGGGGTGGGCCATCTTTTGGGGGTGGGCCATCTCTCGGGACATTGCGGTAGAGTGTGTTCTCCCCAAATAAGGTGTTTGGGGACGCTCACCTCCTTCTGGAACTGGGCCTTTGCGGCCTTCTCCTCCTCCTCGGACCAGAGGCCCCGATCCATGAGGTAGCGGCGCATCCGGGTGAGGGGGTGGCCCTGTTCGTCCCAGTGCCTCACCTCGTCCACCGACCGGTACGCCGTGCTGTCGTCCGACGTGCTGTGGTGGCCAATCCTGCGGGGCGACGTTGGTACCGTCCACGGCCAATCAACAACGGCTAATCGTCGACAGCCAATCGGATCTCATAAATACTGCCAAATCTTCAGTCGCAAGCAGTCACAAGCGTGCATGACGGGCTCAGTCACACTCGAATACAAATGTGTGACACCAGCCTGCAGGAATAATGAAATTAGTTTTCGGCATCTTTTAAAGTTTCTAACCTGCCGAGTAATTGCGTGCGAATGATGGATTTTGAATTCGAAGCAAAGTCAGAGCGAATGGTGGTTTTGGCCAAATATTTTTTAATCAAATGTCGAATTCGCGACTCCAGCGATCAACAGGGGGCACCACCACCAAACAAACTTGGCGGCTGGAAACAGGTCGCGTCGCCTCGGCACGGCCGTCTGAATGGGTGGCGCATTCAATTTAATAGATTTTCTCTTGTTCAATGCCCTATTTCATAGGTATTTGAACTGCGACGGTTAAGCGTAGCCAGTGCACATAAACTTGCAGAGCATAGACCAGTGTCCGCGCCAATTCCAGGGCGCCGCCATGTTTATCTACGCTCGCGCCACCACGCGGAGAGAACTGGCAGGCAGGAGGGGGGGGGCTGCGTTGGCGGCGTTGCTTTGGGGAGCTGGATGCGGCAGGCTGTCCGAATGCACCCGCACATCGTGAACGATCTCTTCACCAGAAGCCTCCGCGACCCGTTCTTCAACAGATAAGATGTCGTGAACATTCGAGAACCCATCTCGATCAAGAAAACAAGAGAAAACCTTTCTGTTCTTAAATGTTCACGGTGTCTGCTGACCCTTGACATCCGCGTTTCAGTCCGGGTTCATTGCGTAGTAAATATTTCGCTACCGGTTTCTTGTAGCTTTCAAATGCTTGATTGTTGGCTTCTTGTATACGACATTACATTCGTGGCAAGTTTGAGACCGATTTTCGCGATCTGCTTGCCTTTCTGCGGCAGCGCGGCTCTCCCGAGCCGAAATAAGTGGGAGGCGTTCACTCGATCGAACGCCGTTATGGCGAATGAAAACGAGACCACGACGTTTCATCGAATGACTAGCGAATGCGTCTAGTTACATAGACAGCTCGGATTAGCTTCCTTTTGTAATGTGGCGCCTTGTCTGCCGCTGTGAAGCGGCGTAAACGAGGTCTCCGAGTATGTTAACACGCGTCCCCCCCACACACACACTGCGAGCGTCTGGGTTCGAAACTATTAATTGCCAGTTATAAAGGATGGTACTTACTTGAAGTGGGAGCTGGAATTCTACGAGGTACCAGGAAACACTTACTATCGGGACACGAAGCACGGTGCCTGTGGGGGCGGAGTCTAGGAACGCTACTGATTAATATTGTGACAGGCGATCAGTTATCACGAAACTTCGACTCGTTAATTCAGAAGTTCGCGGTGATATTTTATTAGCCCTCGTTACAGCACACCAAGGATCTTAGGCAGTGAAATTCACATCACGCAGGCTCGTCCGTCGTAGTCAAATGAGCGCAGTCGACGATGAGGTGTAATGAGCTACTAAGCTTCACAAGAAAAATGCGCGTGAGAAAGAGTTTTGAGGAAGTCCAAAACACCGATCCAGCAGACGCACGTACGTACGTTTACTCCGGACTTCATGAACCCGACGGCGCAAGATCAAAGAGCACCGCCGCCATCGCCACCCGGTTTTCTCCGCACTTTGCGCAACGACGGCACTGCAACGGAGGGCACTCGCCTCGGCGTTAACAATCCGCGAAATAGATTAATTTCCCACTCTTGAAGCCTTTCCCAATGATAAATGAAAATACCTCGGCGTTGTTGAACATCTGACGACACAACCAACACAACCGTGCCGCTGGCTGCGTGAGCCTGACGCAACTGTGCCGAGCGCCTGCTCGGCACCGTTGTTGCTCATGAAGGCCTGCTTATTTGTAGTTGAGACGATGATTCCACATCTTTCGTGGTGCTTGCAATAACTTCGAAGGGCAGGGGAACCTTCTCACGAGGACGTTGAAGACACTCAACACCGGAGCCACCAAAGCAATCGCACAAACCGTCGCCATGTTTGCTTCTTCTTCGTCACTCGCGGCGCGGTCAACTCGTCGCGAGATGTTTTCTGGCTCGGCTAGATGGAAACCAACAGCGGCAAAGTGGCGTATGGACACACGGCTCTCACATTACGGGCACTATACTCACATACCGCGGTAAACAGGACCGATGCCGGCGAAATGGCAGTCGGCACACCAGCGAAGAAGCCTTCAACGGGAAGCGGCGGCGCAGGCCGACGCAGCCCCCCCTCCCCGTGAGCGTCTGGGTTCGAGATTATTGTTCGCTTTTGCTCCTTGCGGTCGAGGCTAAAAAGAGCACTTCCGGACAAAGGTCTATAGTTTCGTTTTCCCGGTGTTTTTTTGTTCTTTTCATGTCAAACTTTTGTTTCGGAGACTTTGTTCGAAACCGAAAGTATGGGCTCCGGAGAGACGGTATTAGACTCTAATCAGTTTTGATCAGCTAAGGAAAGCGGCTATGACTGCAGAATTGTTCTACCGAGAGTAATTTTCAGCGAACTCGCTTGCCTTGACCATGCGACTCATCCGTCCGCGAAATCTAGCTTTTGTGCGCATCCGCGTTTAAGAAACAGCTCCAGTCGTCTTTTCAATACAGGTTTCAGTAGCAATCGAGAAGTCATTTTGACGAATATGCGGGTTACGTATTATATTATGTACTATGCTCCCACTAAAGCGATATTAGTATATTCTTCGGGTTGAAATATGAGCTTAGTTGACAAGCTATTAGGTGAACTACTGAATAGAAGTATATTTGACGGAGAGAGATATATACTACCTAAACTCAGCCAAATGGTTCTAGCCGGCAGCACACAGTGAGCAGGTTTTCCGAACTCAAGTGATTGCAAAATCAGCCCAACTCCTTCTATGAGGTCCAGAGGCCTTTTCGGCGAAAAGCAGCCACGATGAATAGCCAACATACCGACCGGTGTGGGTGGCTCAATCTTGAAGCTAGTCAAACACAATAAAACTCAAGAAAAGCAGATATCGAGCCTTCCCATTCACTTGACTGCAACACTGGTGTTACCACCAGTGAAGCACCTCGTCTGTCATCTTCAATCAACTGTTCTATATCCTTTAAAAGAAACCACTTATCAGTTGCCATAGTCATAACTTTGAATGTGATTCGAGACGGACAAGAAATCAAAACGTTTTTCCGTGGTTTCTCCCCATCCAAGAAATCGAAAGCATGCGACCGTGTGTTGTGCAGTAAACGGGCTTTCAAACACGTGATGGAAGGAAACAATCTACTGAGGCTTCACCACACTAATGAACACTCAGGCAAACTTAAAAAATATTTGGACCTTTGTCAAATTACATTGTTTGCCGCCGCACCGACAACACATGTCCGCAAAAGCCGCCAGACACGCGGAGAGGCGCAAAGCGACCTGTTCCAGCTGGTTCCCGATTTTCCCACTTGGTGGCGTCAGTTTTGCTGGAGTCGCGAATAGTCTCTCCGAGCCTTTCACTACTGTTGTACTACGCTTAAACGAAAACCCAGCTAAACTCGTCAACATTGTTCCCAAGCTTCCACTTGTCCATTCAGCATAAGCTAATTCTAATCAACTATATTTATAGACCTAGAACTCTGAAAGTTCAACCCAGCTGAAAATTTTCATTAGATCCAATTGGAATTCTAACTGGTTTTAATTGGAACCAATTGGTTTTAGTGGGTTCCAACTGGAAGCACACTGGCCAATAGGTCTTACCAATTGGAAAAAATTTTCCAGTTGGAATCTAATGGGAATTTTCAACTGGGAATGCCTTGGGATGGTCAGTAAACAACGGATTTGGCATAAAAAGAAGCCTAAAGGGATGCCCAGCTATAGCTTATTTGCTGGATTTCCAAATCTTGCTATATTCAAATATTTTTTCTTCAATCTCAAATCCGAAAAAACAAAAAAAAAAGGATCACAAATGATAAACTCGGTTTGTCGAGGTATCTCTACCTAACGTACACTCATGCATAACGGTCACATTATCATTTCAAAAATTTCACCAGGTGCACGCACGCATGCCCCATCCTGCTTTAAAAGCATGCTTTTCTCGCAAGCACGCGATCCCGATATTCAAGCCTTTTTGAAGTGTTGATCGCGGTGGGTTACTTCGTTGAGTGTGCTTCTTACCGAGCCCCGGTGCTCTGAAGAGAAGTAACGCATGCAGAGCTCACTTCCGCGGTGGACCCGCGCTCGACAAGGCTCACCCGTGGCGATCAACACTTTGCAAAATATGAATATGTATCGTAGTTCAACTCGAAGCGAATATCGAATAGTATATTATTCGAAAGTACTATCCTAAATTCCAAATATTCGCACAACAGTATACTCCATTCACCCTTAGCTCCGCCTGCAATGCGAGCTTTCTGCCCTTGCTAACCCAAAGTGTGAATGTGCAGGCACGTGCAACCAAGGCACTGCGGAAGCCAGCAAGCTCGTGCTGATGGCGAAGCTTCTAGTCTCAGCTTAACGTTGAACGGAGCATACTGCCGAACCTACCTTGGACCTCCTAACTCCCACACTCCCTCAGGTTCGTCATTGGTCGCCGTCAAACACTGACTCTGTCAAAGCGACAAAGTTCAGCCTTTGCATGCTCTGAACTTCCCAATGTGCAGAACGCTTCAACTGTGGGCTAGTTGGTAGCAATTCATAGAGTAAAAAAAAAAGTGCCCGTCTGTTATGCCTGTTCTCTATTGTGTCCTTGTTTTTCACACTTCTTTATACGTGATTTCTAGTGTGCGATGTCGACGGGTTCAATGTCACTTATAGACCGACACGCGGGATTGATGTCACGGAGCTGTGGCGGCGCTGCGATTGCGCCGGAGCCGGGGGGTGTGGGCAAAAGGACGCGTGTTTTGCATGGGCGTCATAACATTTCAGCATGCCGCGAAGCTGTGTTGCCGTTAATTGCACCGAAATGTACAGAAATAGTAGCGGAGTGAGTTTCCACATGTTCCCGGCATACTCTGAAAGGCACAGAAGGTGGATAATATCCGTGGATCGAAAATAATGGTCGCCTCGCGCGGACGACCGTTCGTGCGGCAAGCACTTTCTTGAAGGCAAGTGCAGCTTCCATTTCAATCTCCGTCCCGAGGCTTGCTATGTGTGTGCAGGGAAACTGTCGTCTGATCGAGACCACTCTGATTTTGTTCCCACGGTGTTCGCGCACAAAGCACCGGCCAAGCGCTCGTCGGAGGCTCGCTACGCCCGTACTACCAAGCAGAAGGGGATCGGCGACTGGACGGCAGTGTTGTAGGCTTTACCGAAAAGAAGTAACGAAATGCGTTACTCGTTACTTGCAAATAAAAGGCACGCGTTACCGAGCTACGTTACCTAAAAATAAAAGGAACACGTTATCGCTACCGATAAAAATTAACGCACGTTACTTCTGCGTTACTTTTTATATTATGATTTTACATGTTTTACTGTTTTGACGGTACAGGTAGGCATAAGCTCATACATCAAGAAACATTATGTTCATGCAGAAACTGAACATAATGACTTTATATCTTTCTACGGTTTCACCTAAATACGAGAAAAACACAAAGAAAAATGCAGAAAACACAGAAATTCACATGGCTTGACGCCAAAAACACGTAAAAAAATTGAAGTGTAATTTCTTTAAGATTTGAGAAGTAGTAACGAGTAACGTTTTACTTGAAATAGTAACTAAGTATGTTATCCGTTACTGTGTCGAAAAAGTAACGAGTACGTCATTACGTTACAAAAAAAAAAGTAACGTGTTACTGGCAACGGCGTTACTTGTAACGCGTTGCCGCCAACGTTGGTAGCGAGCCACCGCCAAGCGCTTGGCCGGTGATGGACAAAGTGTTACTGCTTGTCATGCCTTGTGGTCATGAGGGTAGAAAAAATATTATACCTTAACTTGAAGACGCTTTGTGTATTTAATCAATTAATAAATACACTTCACAGACCCACAGCCTGCTGATCCCGCCGGCAGTGCAAACACCAATTCGAAGCAATCGTCAGCCTCGAGAGACTTGTACGACTGCACCGTGTTGGCCGTGAACTGGCTTGGTGAGAAAAACTAAATAAACGACAACGTGAGCTGTCGTCTTCGGTAGCAGCAGCTTCACGTCGGACGTCCAGCAGGCCTTGTTTGCGGCTTCGGATCCTCGAAGACAACGCCGTCCTCACACAGTTTGTCTCGATACCGCTGCCGTTCAGGCTCGGGTAGCGAGCTCAAATACTCGGGCATAACATACAACATACATTGTCAGGAAATACGACGCACAAATAAAGCTACAAGCAACCCTACAACGTCAACGAGCGCACGTCACACAACGCAATGGCGAAAACACGAAGAGCCGGACCGCTTTTGTCCACACAGCTTCCGCGCATGCGCGGCCATGTTGGTAAACAGAGCCGCTCCGCGTGTCGGTCTATACACACTAACAGAGCTCCCTCGATTTCTGACTGCGATGTCTGATGACATCGCAGTCAGAAATGACATCGCAGTGAGATGACATCGCAGTCAGTTTCTGATGACTGCGAGCCTCCGGATGACGCTCTCTGATACGCACCTGTAGGTCATTGCCTCGATTAGGACCGGCTTCTGTTGCTCCATGACGATGCGGCGGGCTTCCTTGACCACCTTGTACACTGCCAGGGGGTCTTGGCCATCCACCCGGATCGAGACGAGGCCATACGAAGGGCCGCGGGCAACTGACGGTCACGCATGAAACAAGATAAACGGTTCAAAACGATTGTCGCAACAAAATCTTTAAAGGGGCGGTGTAACAATTTTTGGACCTTGATGATTGATTATTTATCCTCAGGTAATAATAAACAGTTCTATATCATTGTTTTTCTACAAAATCTACCTAATATGTATTCATTGTGCAATCTTCATTTAAAGCTCACCACAAACTGAAACCTTAGCAGCAGCAGGCAACGTTGCTCCCAAGTCATCCTCTACATGGTCTAACCACGTGGTACAAATCGTGACGTCACATACCAGGCGGCCGGACGCAGCTCGGCGCAAGGGTGCGAGTGTCGTCTGCTACGATCGGCAGTTTTCTATAAACTAACGCGGCCGCAGCTCGTGTTTTAGTGCAGAAAAGGCAAGCTTGCCCAAAGACTTCGTTTTTTAAAACATTAGTAGAAAGTGAAGTTCATTCAACCAGACATAAATATATAGCGACAAGTTTGTAGAACTACGACATTTGCAACGTTGCAAACTGGCACTCACACGAGATGAATGCTGCTGGCGATGACGCATGCTCGCACAGGAGCACACAAGTGCATGCGCGTTCCGCGAATGACATGGTCAACGTTGAGTGCGCTGCTAGCGCCGCCAAGCAAACAAATCTCTCTCAAAACCCCGAGCATGATTATGATAGCGAAGGGTGACCAGCTGCGCCGACACGGTTGTACTGATTGCGACGTTGGCTAAGCCGTCCCTCGCCCGCTACGATTGGCAGATTCTGGTAATTTCGTTCACCTCAAGCTTTGTTTGCCAGTTTCATCAACTTTGAGGCGGAGTTGGATCGAAATATTTGGCATGTGGTCTTTTTAGGCAATACTATAGTCAGTTACAGGTTAAGAAAAGTTGGCGAAGGAAAGGAAGGCTGGGGAGGGGGAAGCAGACGCAATGCCGGAGAGGAGAGGAGGGAACATCCTCTTCTCTCTCTAGCATTCTGTCTACTTCTTCCTCCTCTGCCTTTTTTTCCCTCGAAAACTTTTCTTAACCTGAAACTGACTAGAGAGAGAACTGCATTGTTTTCTTACTATTTGAAAATGAACCAGAGCTGGTCTTTAACTGCAGAAATTAGTCTGCGTCAACTAAAGAACAAACAGCAGAAAACCATTTCTTCTTGTGCACGCTAGATTTTATAAATAAAAAACTAAACAAATCTAAGGTCAGAGTACCCCTCAACTCTCGCAAAGTCTTTCGAATGACTTCAGGGCCCCCAAGCGCTCCCTTCGCGACTGCAGACTTTGCAAGGATTGGCATCGCCAAAGGTCGCGGCAAGCGGTCGAGACAAAAGACGGTTCACCATGGGGCTGACGGTGAGTTTAGAAAAGGAGGGGGACTGGTATTTTTGTTGACTTCCGTGCAATCCCTAAGACGTCCCACCGTGGTTCCCACAACTGCTACATGTAGCTGCGGATCGGGAAAAAAAAAATTTTTCCCTTTGCGATTTGGCGGCGGAGTTGCAGCATTTCGGGGGAGAGTGATGAATTTTCTCTCACTTGTGCAAAAGATAAACAATACAAATTAAAAAAAGAAGAAGCTGCAAAAAGTGCAAATACGTTACAATAGTGCGCTCGTAGCCCCCAATATGGTAATGCATAAAAACAAAAATATGAAGGGGAAATGTTTGTACCTATTCCATCTCCCTTGTATTGCTCCTGGGTCGGTGTAGAGATGGCGTATCCATTGTTTCTGCTGTGGACAAATTGGGTCAGAGAGATTGCGTATCAGGCACAAGCGCATGGCACTCATTGTTATCCCGCTCGTGTTGTTTATTACCGTAAAATACCGCAGATGCGCCCACTATTAACATTGCCCATACTTGGGAATTCCGCAAATTTTAAGTTAACCACCATAATTGACCGGACTATACTAACGAGCTAAAAAGAGTAAAATACCACAGAGGTCTATATAGACCAATGCACATTTCTGATGTCTCCCCAAGGCAAAGAGACCAATTACGACGTGGCACCTGTACTTTCACTGTCGTAATTAGTTGCCACCATGTCACACGACCTTCTAGTAGCTAGGCTTTCCGTGTTTGGCAGTATTTCATTGGGTTTTATTTTTATACCGATTTGGCATTTCACAGTACAAATTTTTTGCCGTCGGACGAAAGTTAGGCAAATATCGGGGCTCACAATAAAGAAATATAGGGCACAAGCTTCCCTAACCCCCAGAAAACGGACATGTCACCCAAATACTCGGAAACCTTCCTCATATCAATGAAAAGAATAAATGAAACAAGACGAGCAGTCCTGAAGCAAGCAAAAGCCTCAGGGATGGTTTGTGGGGACTGTATTCTGGAACAGCACAAGATAAAGTTGTAAACAAAAAAACATCCTCCCATTGTTGTTTTCTTTCCTCCCTTAATATTTCCCCGATTTTGTTGAAACCGGCTTGGGGGCTGTCTTTTGGGGTTTGTCGGTAGTTACCGAAAACATGAAACCCTACTTATAGCTAATAAAATTTTGAGGTATTACGCACCAAACAAACAAAGCACGTCCTTCATGCTCCAGCGAGGGCCTGAGAGAATTGGTTCCGACACCTTGGGGATCTTTCAACATGCGATCGAAATCTCAGTTGCACGTCTCTGTCTGATGACAGCACCATGCGTTGGAGCCACCCGAGGCGGACAGTGTACAGGGTGAAACAAGGAGACGCCAGGCTCTTTAAATCGACCGGAAAATTCGGTTTCTTAACCTATCGCGCTACGACTTTCTGCAGCGTTGCCCAAAGATGGTGCTTTTTTTTGTAAAATTTGCGAAGAGCGAACTTACCTGAGGAAGAAGTAAAGAAAGAAAAAGGCTTAGCTCCTATGGAAACGCAGCGACGCCACCGGTCTGCAAACAACACGGCGCCGTTTCGCACGGGAGACAAGAGATGGCGCAACAAACGCCGCCAACGAACGAGCATACGGCGCCGAGAGCAGGCCTTTTTAGCAGACAATCTTTTTGACTCAAAAGCGGCACACGTTCCGCAGGCGGTGACAGTCGCAGAAACAAAAAAGACAAGCGCGGTAACAGCAAGGAACTGCAGTTCCTTGTCTGCAAAAGGGCCGGCTCTCGGCGTCGTCTGCTCGTTCGTTGGCGGCAGTTGGCATCGCGACCGCTTGCGCCATCTCTTGTCTCCCATGCGAAACGACGCCGTGTTGTTTGCAGACCGGTGGCGTCGCTGCGTTTCCATAGGAGCTAAGCGCCTTTTTCTTTCTTTACTTTTTCCTCAGGCAAGTTCGCTCTTCGCAAATTTTACAAAAAAAGTGCACCATCTGTGGGCAACGCTGCACAAAGTCGTACCGCGATAGGTTAAGAAACCAAATTTTTCGGTCGATTTAAAGAGCCTGCCGTCTCCTTGTTTCACCCTGTATAATGGCCGACTGGCGGCAACAACAATCGTAGGATGACGCTGCATGCGGAGAGGCGTGCGGCAAGGTAGTGACTGAAATGTGGTGCCCACCAGATGAAGATGATGGGGCACTCGAGGGCGCCGGCAAAGTTAAGGGCGCCGTGAGCGTCGCCTTCACTGGACGCGCCGTCCCCAAAGTAGCAGGCGACGCACCGGGGACTCTGCGTCATCTTGAAGGCGTATGCGCTGCCCACCGCTGCAATCAAATTGGCGTTTCAGCGTCATTAAAGTCTAGTTTGCACGTTTGCGTAAGAAGCATGGGGTAAGATACAAGGGTGCGGCTAATGGCAGCCTGTCGCGGGCTCGGTTTCCCATGGTTGTTTATGGAAGACACGCTTGTTTCAAAGGTCATTTTCTGGGCGTGCCAAGGGGCGTAGAGCTCGGCACTTGCGCTACGCATGCCATTTAGACGCTGCTTCGTCGTCGACCCTAGTTTCTTGCCTCGACGGCGGTAATAGCAGTTTTACGAATGCATTGAAGTGGAGAGATCTCTGCCACGGCATTCAAGCCAGTGTTCATCAAGGTCAGAGCGGACGCTCCGAGCGGAAAGAATGTGCACCCGGGAATGAGACGCTTTTTTTGTTTCGTTTTTTTATTTCTCAGTCACGCCGTCGGCCGAGGCCACTCGGGCACGCGCTGAGAGGACTTTATCCGGACGATCGCTTCCCAGTGTTTGTCATGCTGTGTGTCCTCCCCTGCACTTATCTTACACCGTGGTCAGAGGGCTGTTTTGCGCACTCGCGTCCAATTCCAACCGAGTGTGTCGTGTGCAGTCTCGTGATCTCTTACGACGAGAGAATACACTAACCCCATCTGCTGGGTGGCTGTGGAACACGCGCGGTTTCTACATATTTCCCTTTTTTTTTCGTGCATAATTCTTTTATTACGGGCTCGCAAACTTTTCGACAATACGCTATAGATGATACAACAATAATCGGTTACAAGACTGAAATTTTAGGATTTCTCGTTATTGTTACGAGTTGATTGCGCTGTATTACGAGAGACGGTCACCTGCAGCATTGTTAAAATTATTTAGAGTCCGCGGTGAAAACATTACGCGTTAGAAATTATGAAAATATGTACGGAGATTGGAAGTGCTCCGGAGCTAGCCGACAGATGGAACCAGTCATTGTCGTCCGCAGAACTTTTTTTAAGGAGGGCGGGGGGGGGGCAAAACTTTTATTTTGGGGCAAGGGCAGGGTGGGGAAGGGATGCTATTTTTTTCCAGACACGAGAAATCCTTGAATTACGGGGCAAGAGTGTCGCTGCGGCAAGCCGTGATTGGCCAAATGGGCGCTTTTACGTTTTAGTAGAATAATAATAATATAATGATGATATTGTTTGTTTTATGGGCCCAAAAACAACCATGCGGGTCTTCACATTGCGTTGCGTTCCACGCACAGTGAGAAGCACGAGCGCGGTGCGTGGAACGCAACTTCCCCCGGCGCGTGTAGTGCCGCGGCCTTGAGCATGGTCCCTCGGTTTCTGCCCGACGACGGCAGAAAAGCGACGCGCCGTTGCTCGGCGCGATCCCGGTGACGGCATGGCGACGGAAGTGAACGGGGAAGGCACCTAGCTGTTCCACCGCACTTTGTTCCGCGGACAGCCGGTCGACGAAAGCCAAAGAGGCGGGGGTCAAGGCGCCGTGACCCTCGTATAACTTTTGGGACAAAAAAGATGTCTAAAAAAATTTTTGCAGTGTTTTTTGTTTTGTTTGTTTTTGTAAAAGTAAAGTTTATGCATTGACGAACGCCCGTTTTTCACCCAAATGTAGTGCCAGCAGTCCGTACCAAGAGCCGGAGTTTCAGAACTAATTGTTATCTGGTTAAAAAGTTATCAGCGAGTTTCTAAAATTTTTTGTGGCAATATGCCGGCCAATGGGGCCCCCGAACTGTGGATCTACCGAGAACGGGCTCTTTTTTCTCATTGATAATTTTGGGAAATCACCTATAACTTCCAAATAAAGACAACGGCCAGTCCTGAAACTTTGGCATCTGGATTGGACAGCCAGCGCTACATCTGGGTGGAAAACAAGCGTTTGGTGTCGCGTCGTTTGTTGCTGCAACGAAAAAGAAAAAGCACCGCAAATTTTTGAAAGGGGCACGCCATTGTTTTGTCGCGATTCCCAGACTGTTTTTGATGCATGGGTGGTACAGGGCAGTAAACACACTGAACAGAGATGCGTTCTTTGTGGTGCGCCATAGTGCGAGGAGGGGGGGAGGGAGTTGGGTGGATATACCTTGCGGCATCTGGGTGGCGAGGGTGGACGAGATGGTGACGAAGTTGAGGTCCTTGGAGCCGTAGTGGATGGGCATCTGCCGCCCCTTGCCCGGGTCCAGGTGAGTCGCGAAGCACTGCTGCATCGTCTGGTCCAGCGTGTAGTCGCGCCACAACAAGACACCTGCGTGGGTACACGGTACAACTAAAGCCGCCGGGTCCAGGGAAAGCGGCGTCATTTTGCATTCTCTGCCTTGCATTCTCTGCCTTCTAAACCTGGTTGTTAGGGGAGCATCAGTTCGTTCTCCTCCCAACTAGTTTGGGGGAGAAATCCGCCCAAACTATAGCTCCGCCAGGATTGTGACAAAGTGTCATCGCACCGAAAGCGTTCCTCGCCGATATCAGTGTCTTCACTGTGTAGGCAGTTAACTTATCGAGCTGACTTATGTCCACGGATCTCTTATAATGGTACGGTTCTCTGCGCGTATTAATGACAGTAAAATTATTTTTTCAATGTGCCGCATGTGGCGGCGGTGAGAGGATGAGCGCACGTTTTGCCGGTGCGTGATTAAGAAAATCTCCATATACAAGAGATGTTTTTATAAAGCAACCTCTCACTGCAAATTTGGGTTGGCTTACCAAGCAGAAACTGCTCATTTCACGGACCAAAATGGCGACCAAATGGGGACTTTGGCGCTACTTTCGCAGGATCCAGAGAGTTTAGGTGCAACGGCTTACCTGCTGTGCACGAGATGTGTAAATATTGTATTCAAAAATTTGAGTATGATTTGAATGATTTTGATTAAAGAACTACCACTTTGGTTGGTGCCACCTTGAATGGCAAAACTTTGAAATACACTTTTTGTTCTTGCCCCGCCTCTGGAAGGTGTCCACAATTTGATCGCAATTGTCGCTCATTCTAGTTTTGCATCTACCGTAATATCCCGAGTCATCGCCCACCCCCCTACTGCCTGAAATTCATTAGAAAAGTGGGGTGGGCCATGTCTCGGTGGGTGAGCACAAACACTTGAAAAAAAGCGGAAAAAACCGCCTATTTTTCTCTGCGTATCTAGGGCTGATGCACAAGATACATAAAACTCAAAACTCGATTTAGTTTCATTGTTTTATAGAAAAGAATGCTCACGAAAGAATATTTTACTATAGCGAAGTCCGTTGCTTGCATACGCGCTAGAAACACCGCCGATCTGACTATAGCGCGAACGTTTGTTCCGTGAAAGAATGTCACCGCTATGTTCTCCTAGTTAGTAAAAAAAAAAAAAAAAAAGAAAGAAAAGTCTACATAGAAAAACCGACCAGGAGCAACGAGTGAGCGAGCGGACCAAAGAAGCGACCAAGAGCAATCCTGGGAAAGCGGGAAAGCCGGCGGTCGCGTTGGCAAATACTTTGGCGTCGGGCCAAGTCGGGCGCCTTGTCAATCGCAAGCTCTTGCGCAACTTTCTTTGGTGCGTACATACGTGCGTCCGTGCACGGCGAGCTATCAATGCACGGTTGGGACGCTCTGCAACCGTCTGTGTAGGGCGTTCCAGCAAAGCTTTATTTACACGTTGGCTTTGCCTAAAATATTGCACAACCGCGGTCGCGACGGGCGGGAAGAAGGAGCGGGTTCGCGGTGTCCTTACTTCGGCGGAGACAAACTTTGACTTAATACTCCGCGGTTACATTAACAAACTCTTATTATGTTATCTCCACGTTTTCTTTTCGCACGGATACACGACCACTTTGGGGTCGCTCACGGAGGAAATGCGTAAACAAAAAGAAGTGTCTTTCCCTCCTTCGTTTTACTTTGTAACGGAGGTCCTCCAACTGTAAGGTCCGCGGCCGCGGCCGCGTCATTCGGGTAGGATGAGTGTTCGCGGATCGCAGAGTCCGCGCTGGGGTATTTGAAGGGGTGGGCGATGACTCGGTGTTTTTTCGGAAATCGATATTGGCCCAAAAAATGGGGTGGGCGATGGCTCGGGGATGGGCGATGACTCGGGATATTACGGTAATATTTTTTACTTGTTCCAAATTGTAATGTCTCGTTTATTTTGTAAAAATTCTATGTATACAGTGGCATGCCAACTTGTTCTTGAGTGGGGGGGGCAAACCAGACCCCTCCCATCCCTCCCCCACCCAGGGCCGGGGGGCGGTGCCCTTGGTATCCCTTGGGCGCAGCCGGCCAGTGCTCAACCTGCCCAGTGGCGGCTGTTTCAGGGGGGGGGGGGGGCAAAACATGCCTTGACCCCCCCCCCCCCCCCCACTCTGAGAAATGGGGGGGGGGGGGGTAAGCACCCCCCTTGCCCTCCCCGGTTGGTACGCCCATGTATGTATATTGGACATGTGAACAATGTGGCTGCCGACCAACGTGATGAAAAATATATCTGTAGACTATAATGGATGCAAATATAGTGATACTCTATTCAGCTCACATTTTAAATTTTAAATTGGGAATAGTAAAGATGGTAGACGGATGCAAACCATAATTTTGGGGATCAAACGGGAAGCAGAATCAATATAAGTACTGCCGTCAAAAGTCAAAAGATTTCGAACAATGAATCGAATAACTTCCACGGTATGAAATCGGCAACTAATTTCTGAGAATTTACCCAAACGAAGGAGGCATAAAAACTCAATATGTCGGTTCGAAAGCGAGATGGCTGTGCCTCGACGAACTTCACATATCTCGTTCCAAATGAAAAGAATTGATGCATCTGCTCAGGATCGAGAAAATATTGAGATGTCTAAAAATGAACACTGACTTTTCAGTAACAAAATATAAAAAAGAATCCAAAGAATTTTTCTTGTTTTCTAGAAACCGCATCACCACACGCGGAGACGCGTCCACCCTGAGAATGCCCGGAAACATTGCAGCCCGGTTTCTCGGCACCCGTTCCGATGCGGAACAAAAAAGATGGTGGGACGTACCATACTCGCGGTACTGTGCAAAGACGAGGTCGCGGCTGTCGAGGGCGGCGGCGCTCCCGAGCAGAGTGCCCTCCTCGCCGTAGTGCGTCATGTAGAAGGAGATGCGTCCCTGCCGCTGGGACTCGTACATGATGCGGTCCACGCTGTTCATCAGCAGCATCTTGCGGTACATCTTCAGTAGGAGCTCCTTGTCCAGCTGCGTGCGAGATCAGGTGTGGCACTTCTCAATACGGAGTGCAAGTTTGTCCGCTTCTTGCGCAGGGGTTGCGATGATGTCAGAATGCCGAGCTCTTATTGGCTGATTGAAATAAATAGGGGGTAGACCTCAAAGCATCTAGCATCGAGGTCTACCCACTATCCTTTCAATCAAAGTAAATCAGAGCTCGGATCGGCGTTGTTCTGACGCCACCGCAACTCCTGCGCAGGAAGCAGACAACTTGCTCTCCACATAAACTCGTCATTAATCTTCATTAAAAAAAAAATTTTTGAGAAAAAGGCACTGCAGCGGAAACTAACACAGACGTTATGCTATCTTTTTTGTACTAAGTTCATTACCTCGCAAGCATAGCAAGCCTATAAACGTGCCACACTGCAAAATTTCCTCAGGCAATTGCCATCTTGAATGCATCTTTCACAGATCATAACCTCGGGAGTAAGGAATTGACCACCATCCATTGATCTGACGTGGAGTTGACTGCATTTAAAAAGAAAACTCCCTCAAACAGCGTTTTATTCGTCACATAGTCGTTAAGTGTTAACTAGTGTCCGTTGTCAACTTTAGTATATAGCATCATGAACAGTATTTCCTTGACACTCTTCTGTGATCATTGTACTATGAATGATATTCAGAAAAAAATATGCTCCCAATACAGCCCAAACCGGTTATTGGTATTGCAGTGCTGACTCACAGTTTACTATTGCATATATGAATGGGCAAGTTAACTATCACTTGGATCACAAATGATAGTTTAGATTTAATTATAATGCAATTAAATGCAAAGGTGCAAGCGAGCTGGACGAGAATGACGAAAATAATCCCCGGAGAAAGGGAACCTGGGGGACAAAGGACAAACACAAGTCTCCAAACACAGCTAGGTGACTGGTGAGCGACCGAAAAAATCTGCCTGGTCTGGGTATCCACCTGTAACGGAGGGGCCCTAGGTTTGATAAACGGACCAGGCGGACTTTTTCGGTTGCTCACCAGTCACCTAGCTGTGTTTGGAGATTTGTGTTTGTCCTTTGTCCCTCAGGTTCCCCTTCTCCAGGGATTATTTTCGTCAGGATAGTTTAGATTTTTTAAAGTTTTTCAGTTCATAAACAAGTTTCACAAGAATGTCCCTTTTTTTTTCTTTTGTGAAAAATTGCAATCTTTACTAAGAAACATATGTACAATAACTTTAAAAAGAACTAAAAAAAAATAAATTTGCAGAGACATTGAGGCTCAGATGAAATTACTTGTTCACAACAAAACATTCTTGCAAATCACAGGGTAATTGATTTTATTGAGGATTTAATAAACTGCATAAATAGGTTAGAGCTGATGGACAACATGAGCTGCGATTTTTTTACAAAGACTTAATTAGCAGATGAATGCCCCCTTTCAGTTTCTCAGCGAGTGCAATTCTATTAATTATACTGTAAACCGATAATTAAAAAAGTTTTCATTCGCGATTGGGCAAGTCACTTTCCCTATACAGCTAATGAAAGCTTTTTTGGGGGCCTAATGTCAAGCACACACTCTCCATAGTGACCCTTTCTGGTATATTTGGCGGAAATGAAATTTCACAACCGGGCAAAATATTACAGCAAAGTATACCTAACCAAAGTTAATCATAAGGCACAACAGAAGCCACACGTCACCGAAGGGATGAGAGCGACAGGGAGGAGCCTCTTTCGAATGCCTGACCTCCAGCGCTGTGCTGGAGCCCCAGTGGCGCGTTCGGTTCTGCGAATGTCCTCGGGACGTCCCAACGTTCTGGGGATGTCCCGTGGACGTTCGTAGGACATTGCCAGAACGTTAGGACATCCTAAGGACGTCATGAAACCAAGCATGCTACTAGGGAGGAGTCCTTCCTGCCGTTCTCATCTGAGATAAGGGCTGCACCCCCCCCCCCCCCCCCCCCCACGTTGCCTATACTCTGCGTCACTAGTTCTGTGCAGTGCAGGCGAACGCAACGCCAGGCAAAGAGAGAAAGGGCGAGCACTAGGAAGGAGGGACGGGAGAGGAGGGCAATGGGGGGCAAGGGGAGAAAGAAAGAGCGATAGGAACGTTAGAGAGGAGAGCAGGTTTCACTCCTCATCTTCAACCTTTCTAGTGCTTGCCCTTTCTCCCCTCGCCTGGTATTGCCTTCACCTGTCCTGCACGCAACTAGTGGCACGGAGTATAGCTTGCGTCAGCATCGAAGTCAGTGCGTCTTGTAACGAGCACGAACCATGCGACGACTCTCGTCGAGCTAGAGCGTCTGCCGCTTGGGGCGAGTCAGGGACCACCAACAACGATGTCATGTGCAGGCGTTGTCTTCTAGGTGTATGTCTTCCGAAGCTTTACAGGAGGTGTTTATTTCGAGTTTGGCAAAGTAATTTCGACTTGTGCCCAGAGCTTCCAGAACCCCACCGCCCTACGACTAGGATTCCATGTTTTCCTAGTTTGATTTCCCGTATAATTCGGAGGACGTGGTTTTTGGAGCTTATTGTTCACAAAAAATTCAAGGGTTTATGGGAATTTATTCTCGTTGGATTCCCGATTCTCTGAGTTGATTTCACAGCGTTCCCATTTTTTAAACATTAAAAAACAAAATAAGTAAAGTTTGGGTACCACGACCCACTGTCCTAAAGGAACCTTCACGTGCTAAAAGGCGAA
The DNA here is from genome assembly GCF_016920785.2 of Ixodes scapularis. NCBI lineage: Eukaryota > Metazoa > Arthropoda > Arachnida > Ixodida > Ixodidae > Ixodes > Ixodes scapularis. The sequence goes on from NW_024609836.1 coordinate 77,128,117, forward strand.
CTCCTTTTTTGTCAGTGTAGTTTGAGATTTCAAAAGAAACTGAAGTGGCATCTCCTCACGACCACTGACCCTGTGCTTTTTATCAAATTTATTCGTAAAACACCGTCTTTTTTTTTTTTTTTTTGTCGTTGGGATCTTGAACCCCTTTCGAGTTCTGCAGATAAATCCGAATTGGCGTAAAATTTCCCGGCGAGTGTTTCTCCAACGTTTTTTTTTATTTATCCGGAAACACAGAACGCTACCTAAAACCCATTAAAAGATGACCCCCCCCCCCCCCCCCTTCCCTATTCGCAATGCCACAAGCTTTTCGGTCTCAGTGCATGAACAATACACACAACTGACACTGAAATTTTTTTTTTTTTTGAGAGTGAATTAGTTAAGTCAAAAGGTATTAAAAGAAGATCTGTGCCAGCAGGAATATTTGTTATTGTAATGACTAGAGTGAGCTTGCAATTGTTAAAGTGCAGTGTCTTGAAATGAGGGCAGAGTTTAGACACTGCAGCTCTCAGTTTTGGCTTGACGTTGAGCTGTGACGTCCATTTTGTTTTCGTCCACGTCAATGCAGAAAAGCCAAATTCAAAATTTTCTTTTGTTAATGTCCCTGAGCCGCCTAGCGACTGCCCTCTGAACCTGCCGCAACACCCTTAAGGGTCGCGACTCACGGTTCGAAAAACACTGACTTATTTAATTCAAAATACAAAGTGTCCCAAAAAACAACAAAATAAAAAAAAAATGGTTTATTTTATTTAAAAAATGAACTATGCCTCACCGAATGCTCGTTCTCCACCCAAATGTAGCACTAGAGGTCCAAAGCAGGTGGCAAAGTTTCAGCACCAGCCGTTATCTTATTCAAAAGTATAAGCAATTCTCTGAAATTTTCAATGGGAAAATGGCGGCCAATGAATCTCTTGTAATACATGGAGCTCTATGGCACCAGTCATTAAAAACGGGCTAAAATGGGCCGTATTTTTCCAATGAAAATTTAAGAAAATCACTTACAACTTTTGAATAAGATAACGGTTAATGCTGGAACTTTATCATCTGGTCCAGATCTCTAGCGCTACATTTGGGCGAAAAATAAGTGTTTAGTAATGCAATTTAATTTTGCAAAAAATATAAAATTTGAAGTGGGGGGGGGAATTTATACATAGAAGATGCAACAAGATAAATCGTCCCTACGCTTTCAGCTATGAGAGTACTGCACCTTGGGGTCTTCAGATTCGTTGATGAGCGTGCCGTCTTTGTTGAGGACTCGGTACATGGGGATGCCATCGTAGGCTGTCTCCGCAATGAACTCCATCGTGTTTGTGGCACGAACCCGGTGGCCGCCAAAAGGCTGCACCGCATCCGTCTGGGGCGCCGGCTCCATATCTGCCAGACACTGCCAAATATCTCATTGTGAGCGTGCGAAAAGTCAGGCGTATACTCAAAACACACCTCGCCGTAAGCTAGTAAAAGGTGAAATACAGCCTCCACCAATACATAAGGCCAACTCAGAGCACGTGGCCAAGACAGAGGCAGGTAGGACCGCGGCGTGCATTGCGGACAGTTCCATGTAGCTCCGAAAAGAGCGATACTTAATAACACAACCAAACTGAATAGGCTTTGATGCTCATTCCCTTCTCTCACAGTGACTTGGAATTGCTCAAAGCGCAAGCAGCGCACCGCACCAGCCATCGAATCAGGCATGCAATCAAAGCGGGTGCTTTATATGGGTAGAGACTGTATATGTGCAAAAGACTGTCTAACACGCCTTGCAATGAGCCTGTAAGAGGTAAATTACATGTGCAAAACCCTGTTAAACGCACCGTGACATGAGCAGGTAAAAGGTAAAGCACCTGTCGCCTTTGCATTGTCAGATTGCTTTAATATAGCTTCCTTCATTCTGAGCATGAAAATCTGACCAGTGCAGTAGAACTGATCAGTGTTGCGGAATGGGCACCCCCATTCCATTCCAATTCCATTCCGGGGAATTAGAGTTTTCGATAATTCCATTCCTTTCAAATCCTAGGAATGGGGACACTGGGCCCATTCCCACTCCTGGAATGGCTGAATTGTTCCATTCCATTCCTCTAATTCCTAAACGTAAAAAGTGTCACTTGACAGCTGCATTACATTGCAGGGTAGGGAAGAAATGTTCAGAAATGTATTTGGAAATACAAATACTGGGATAGATGAAAATAGTTGCTAAGATACTGATACTCAAGTCTCAAATATATCTATAAAAATGTATCGTGATAAGTATCGGAAATACATTTTAAAAAAAGGCAAAAAGTCTTTGGAAATACAAATACAAGAATACATTTTAGGAAGGGCAGAAATATAGATACTGATAATACAATACATTTTTCAAATTTCTTTGAGACGCCAACTGAGATGAGGCTTTAAGTTTGAAGTGGAAGTTTCTTTTTTTTTTTTAGTCCCGAAATTTATTGTTCTTTGCTTCGACGCTTGTTTTTTGTATTGCATTTTTTTCTTTTGCGCATAAGTCTGGTAGGGCCTTACGCGAGTTCGCAGTTTCCTGCTCATTTTATTTCTGAACAACCGACTCCCTGACTGGCTCGGTATAGCTGAACGTAATAAATAAATAAATAAATAAAATATAAAAACCTGGCCCATTCCATTCCCATTCCATTCCGGGCAAAAGGCATCTAATTCCATTCCCATTCCATTCCCATTCCATTCCGGGGTCGCGAAAATGCGGAATGATTCCGGAATCATTCCAACTCCGCAACACTGCAACTGATAACCCGGTACTTTTTGTGCATCTATTACAGGAATGAACGGCGGTACACACAATTGGTCTTGCAGCATTTAACTTCCATTCCATACACTGCCCAGCTGTAGTGAATTAACGCTCTTTCTGCCAACTGAAGGATGAGCTCAGCTATAACAGATGCACCTACCCATGCTTCCCTCTATACTTCCAGAGTTGTTTTCAGGTTTTGGCAGTAACTGTTTTATTATGTGTGGATGCTCGTGATCTATCCCACTCTATCGGAATGTCACAGATGCACTATAATTTTTGTGAAAACTGATTGATTCTTAATTTAAGAATAACTTGGCAAACAGCGAGTGCTACAGCCCCCCAAGCCAACCGGAGCGATGAAGCGAACCGTACGCGACACCTCTTCACGTTCGTGGTGCACTCCAGCCGTGCGTTCTGACGCCTTGATTGGTCCGCTGGGGTCGCAGCTTTCGCCGCCGGCCACAATAATAATTTAGGCCATCTGTTGATGTCGGTGCATTATATTTCCAATGCATTATTTGTGTACAATGCTACGTGCAAGTGCACTATAGTCGGTTACAAGTCAAGAAGGTAGGAGAAGCTCCTCCCATAAGCGTGATGTGCCCGTTTAAAATCCATCTGCAGTCGAAAGAATAGTTCCCTGGAAACGCCCCGTGTTCCGCTTCAACGAATAGATAATGGCTACAGAGTGATGTCAACTTGTTTCCGATCCCCACTTTTTAAGAAAGCGACCTTTGTATTCCTCGAAGAGGGAACACCCCCAAGGTCGTATTTGTTTCCATCGGAGGGGGAAAATTCTAATATCCCTCTCGTGGCTTCCACAACGCTAAGTCAAAGTCGAAAGATAAAGCAAATATTCACTGGAAGGCGAAACCCTCTCCTGCGTTGGCACGGCGTCACGGAAACGATGGGACGCTATTGGATGTGGAGGTGGCGGAGGGATATATGAATCCCTTTGAGGGGCATTTGCCGCTACCTTCTTGACCTGTAACTTACTATAGTGACATACATGTGCAAAGATAGATGGGGCTCAAAAGTCACACTGGAATTTTGAGATCAATGCTGCTCTAATTTCTATGGAATGAAGCATAAACAACAGTTGGGGTTACAGGATCACATAGAAAACTGAACCATATACTCTGTAGAACTGCATGCTCCATAAAAACTTTGTTTTCCTTTTCTTTTTTTTTTTTCTTTTTTTTTAGGACTGAATTGTCTGATTTTGTTTTGCATCGATCTCGAGTCATTTCGCAGACAACGACGTTCGAGTGCATGTTTCCGTACATCTAGCCAGCTATGAGGCTGCCGCTTCGTCTGATCTCTGGGTGTACGGATCACCACGTAAGAACGTAAAGTAGTGTGTTTATTTACAGCCGGACTACTGCTCCTAACGTGCATCACGTAGTAGCGATTACACCATTCTCATCCAGATTGAAACGGACAGGTTGTGGGGATCAAACCCATAAGGCACGTTAGAGATCACTTCAGACTTGCCGCAAACCGATATCGCACACGCACGGGGAAAACGAAAGAGTGCATAAGGTTATACGCCGGTCACAAATTTCGAGGATAAAAATCCGCTGAAATGTAGCTACACTGATCTGAATTCATGTCCGTACGTGGACGAAAACCGACCACGTTGAAATCGGAGCACGGCAAGTGGTACAATTAGGTCAAACGGGTCTAAACCGGGAAAACAAAATATAAATGCTATGCGGAATCTACTTACTTGAGACCGGGAAAAAAGGCGCTTAGAAATGTGAGGTCTGGCGAGTCCGAGTCGTAGTCTTGACAGCGCGCACTTGAAAGCCATTATTTCGTGCGGTCTGAAGAGGTCGCAGAGCGAGGTTAAGAGGATTCGAAAGCTTTACAGATTGGTGGCCGTACCGACAAGCGTCTGCTCTTCCGCACTGTTACCCCGTTGCCCGTACCAACGTTGCCAACGTTGCCCGTTACGTGAAACGTTATCGGGTTTTCTTTGTTTCCTCTAGTGCCGAATACGAGGGCGCTAGTAGCCGACCGATCCAAAGGGTTCAGCCGGATTCATCCATCCACCCATTTTTTTATATGTAAACAAAAACAAGGGTCGAGAACCTTTCTTTTTAAAAAGCGAAATTATTTTAATGAATAAATTATGCATGAGAAACAAAATGAAGATAACCTTAACCGGTTAGCGCTTTTATGGACGACTCGAACATGCCGAAAATGACCATTTGGCAACTTCGGCTGTGTTCAGCATTTTATGCTATTTCGATTTTATCTGCGATCAAAAATGTGCGTTCTGAATAACTCAGCGCGCAAAGTCGGGAACTGTAGTCCTCTGTTACCTGTACGGCCTGCAGCACCTGCAGCTTAAAAAAAAATAAACGATAAAAAAAAGGCTTGTATAATTGGCCACGCGCGTGACGGCAGTGACGGTCTGGTACAGTGGTACGGCTCTGGGTCCGCCGTGCTCTTCGTCTCAGAAAGCAAGATTTGAAAGCTTTCCGCGATGGCTGCTACTTTGTCAGCTCGACTTCTTAGGACTTCAGTCCGTAAGCACAGAAATCTGATTCATCGAGGGCTGTATCGGACGTCGGCACCGCTGAACGTGAGTTTTCAGCCCCGTTTCAGCATGTTTTCTCGCGGCAAGCTTTTAGAGATCGAGCAAGCGAGCTTTCCTAGCGCGCCATGCTTCGCGGCGGCCCCAGTGAAGCTGTTGAAGTGCTGCGTAGTTAGAGTAACTTTTAGTTTTGTTAACCGCGCATTGTCTGCCGAGGCACTGTGATTTGTTTTGGTTTTTCTCAATCGATCGATTTGAATTTGAAGCAGTGCCGCAGTGCAGTCTACGGTAGGAAGTTTCGTACGCGGACTGTCTGCTAGCGAGGTGTCTGCTACGCAAACCATACAAACAAATGTCCAAATTACGATTTGAATAGTTTACTCAATACTGCACCTATTTTGACGCCTGGATTACTCTCCCCGATGACACTTTCTTGTTTTCTTTTGTCTTTTCTCTCTTTGAAAAGAAATCATCTCGCTTGACGCGTAATTTCGAGTTGCAGCCACAGCAAACCCCGCTTACATTCCTGCTTTCATTCGTTATGTTTGTTGTTTTGTTTTCTTTTGATGCCGTCTTTAGCCAGGAGTGAGTGCGAGTCAGCGATGTTACCGACATAATATATGGTAATTAGAGAAGCAGACGCAATCTTGTGGAAAGGAGCAAGCTTGGACGTGTCTTTTGACGACTGACCGACAGACAGACGAACGTCTAGATCCTGTTCGCTGGGCATTGAAGGGTGCTTTAATGTGTGGCGACATTAAAGAACCCTCCGATCTGACCAACGGAAGATAAACGCTTATTAAAGAGAATGAAGCTTTCCAGCTGTCCAAGCGTAATAAGAGATAGAGGGGTCTGCTCGGAGCATTGACACGGTTACTGATAATTTTATCTCTGTACAAACGGCGCCTGTTTGTACAGAAGAGGCTGTGGCTGGCAAATAAAAATGACACAATAAAAAAACAAAGTTGAGTGCGACCAAAATTTAAAAAAAAAAGGAAAAAAAAAGATTATTATGAGTTTGTGATATGATAAGCTGGTCAGTTCGAAACTGCGACTGCTACGGCTACGCATTGATGTTTTGGCTAGAGCACTATATAGCTCCTTCGGAGCAGAGTAGCGCAATCTAGAACGCCGCCTCTCGGCGACTAGCGGCGAACGCCCGGAGGTTCCAACTGCGGTCAGAAATGCATGGAGAACGTGAGAAAATCGTTGTTTCTTCAGTATTGTGGCGATGTACGGAATGGCAATTGTTTTTGACATAATAATGGAACATTTTAGAATAATTTGCGCTAAGTTTTGTGCCCCGCAAGGACCTGACTTTTTTTTAAAAATTGCTTGAGCGGCATCATGCAGCAGACGACACGGCGACGTCACACCATTCACGTGACCCGCTCCGGCCAACCCGAAAAGCGCATCTCCGCTGCGAGCAAAAATCGTCTGCTTCAAACGCCATTGCCTTGGAAATTGCCTTCTCAAAATTTGCACACGCATCCGATATTATTAAAACTTTGACAAAGTGTTTAGTGCTTTACTAACTTCACGACAGACTAGTTTTGAAAAGTGTGAACTCACCGTTCATTTTTTAATCAGCCGTGTTGTATCGATCTCCATGTATTCTCCCATAGGGCGGGCCGCCTCTTGGAACCCTGAGTACCACGTGACTCGCGCCGAGCCGCTCTGTCGGCCATCTTGTCGGCAAAACACGAGGTTCAAAGGATTGCGCTACTCTGCTCCGTAGGAGCTATATAGTGCTCTAGTTTTGGCCGGGTGTCAATTTTTTGCCCTCTTCAAATTCAAAACTCGGGGGCGACGGTGCCACGGTGCTTCGGCAGTTCGTGCTGTGCTTGATCGGGAAATGTTCAATTTCGCCGTGTCAGCGATGAAGATGCAAACTTTGGCTAACTAGGCAACGAGAAAGAGCGAAAGATGGAGCGCGAAATCCTTTTCGGAGACCACCTCCGACTACCCGAGGCGTCGTTCTCGTCGTCGTGCGAGCTCGAACTGCTTAGGCTCCTCCGCGACGTTGACCTGGCCGTACTCGAGAAGCACCAGTCGTGGCGGTCGCAACTCGACGACGCCGCTGCGGCGCGCCGGCGCTCGGAGGCCGAACTCGAACAAGCTCGCCGGGAACTGCGCTCGAGTCGGGACGAGATCGACCAACTCCGCGACCACATCGGCTACCTGGAGAGCGCGCAGGCGGACCTGGTCTCCAAGTACGAGAAGCGACTGGCGGACCTCAGAGGCGACGTGCTCAAGATCAAGAAGCGCTACGGCGAACTCAAGACTCAGCCGGAGTCGCAAGCGATGCCGGACTTCTGGCGGGTTAGGGCTAGCGACCTGGAAAAGGAGCTTGTGGAGCTGCGTCGGGAAGCCGCCTCCCTGAAAGGGGTCAACGGCGACACAGACTCCCGTGAGAGAGAGTTGAGGAGAGTGATTGCCGAGAAGGACGGAGTCATCGACAGGTTGACGGAGACGGTGACCCAGCTGACGAAGAGGGTTCGACACGCCGAGGGTGTGAAGTCGACACCCCCCGATTGGGGGGATAAGGGGTGTCAAATGGTGGACGAGTTTTTGGACGCCTTCGAAGGGCACAGGGAGAAGAATATCGAGGGTTTGCGCAGGAAGATCAGGGGCCACGTGAAGGAAGTGACGGCAAAGTTTGAGCACGACCGCAAGACCATGTGACACTACTGCGAGCTCCTCGGACTCTGTGTACTCCGGTCACCCCTGGCCTGACAGTGCGGTGGGAGCTACGCGTTCACCGGACCAATCGACCACCTCCCTTTCATCACCCGACCCTGCTTTCTACCCGTTGGTATGAGCAGAATGTGATCACTTGGAGAAAGATGGACGTTTTACTAGTCCAGCGAGCGCGTAGCTTCCGCCATTCCGTTGTCTTAGATGTGAACGGAGTTTAAAATGGAGTGACATCCCGTGCCCTGCATGTTCAAAGCCGTCGTGTCGAAACTTGTATGGGAGCTTCGTTTGCGACGTGAAACGTGGCGTCTCTTCGTCTAGTATACCGAATAAACCTCCTGCACACCCCACACAATGAAAGAACAGCACTTTCAAGTCCTGTGCCTCTCACTCCGACGGTTTGATCTCGCAGTCTCTTTCGCCAAGCTTCACGCTCGAAGCTGGTTTGCACAATAGCATTCGAGTGTGACCGATGTGCCTGCTAACAGGTAGTCCTCAACGCTTCTTTGTACAAATTTTTATAGTCCTTACACATCATTCTTTAACCGTGGACTTAAAATAATTCTGACAGTGGTATAAGCGACCATTTCGTAAATAGAGCATAGATTTAACCGCACAGATACTGGAAAACCTTCGGTCCAGTAGTCTTATGCAGGTCGGAAGGGCACCAGGGTTACTCGATAGACGGCGCCAGCGTGCTCTCGTCGTAAGCAGGCACGATGCATTTCGGTAACGCTCGAGGGCAAATGTGAAAACTAGCCTTCAACGTTGCGAAGGCATTTGGTGCGTCCTCATATTCTGTTTAGCTCTGGTGGGAAGGTGGCACGAACGATTTCATTAACAAACAAGATGGGGCAAATAACTTCTTTTTTTTTTTTTTTCCTTCTCAACTGCGGATGAGCTGGACTCGTCCTTGCCATCAAGTAGGCTCGAAAGGTTGTTTTTAATAAAATCCCGAGATCCACATTGCGACAAGCGGCATGCTTTCTTCTCGAGGGTTCTGCATAAAATGATGTTTGCCAGCTGGCCTGTGACCTTCCGGCCCATTCGCACAGCTGTGTTCGACGATGTTCAACTACGTCACAAACGTCACCGGGACAATGTGCTCTATGTGTTGCGTGCCAAGCTGCCTCTTGGATTGGTTGCTACGCGGTCGTAATTTGACGCAGGTCCTCGGAACCTATGCAGAGGGCAAGTTTGTCTGCTCTTCTTTTGCAGGGGTTGTGCTGATGTCAGAATTCCGAGCTCCCATTGGCTCTGATTAAAGGATTGTGGGTATACCTCAAGGCAGCTTGCTTTGAGGTCTGCCCACTATCCTTCAATCAGAGCTCGGCGATCTGCTGTCGCCACAACCCCCCCACAAGAAGCAGATGAACTTTCCCTCCGCATACTTTGTTCACCCCTAAGCTGATAGTCCAGTGGAAGCTACGTGCTTGTTGGACCGAGTGGTCGATCGATTGCCACACGATAATGCTCCTGCCAGATACCAGAGAGTTTCCAACCGCTCGATTGGGGTCGCGTGGTTTATGGGCCGCGTTTGCAATACGAGCTGCGAGGAGGTAACTAACGCGTTGGTTGTCTGCAAGCGTCTTGGCCTTTCTGCCCGCTTTCCTCGTCGCAAATGAGACAATGCGGCGCCTGCGCACTTACGAACCATCTCCGCAGCAGGTGTCCGCCGTTCAATTGCAAATGCTCCCCGTGGTTTGAGATGGGCCCTTTCTATGATCTCGACTCTCCACCCACACGCAGAGGGTGGAGTTGGGTGATAAAAAGGGGGCAGTCGATAGGTTCGCCGAATTCGTAGCTACTACCGCCCTGTCAACTTGGGGGTGAATGGAGCACCGTCAAACACTAGTCCGCGAATGGACATTTTCGTATTCCTGAGTTGTAAATGCCTGCCTTTGGCACGAGCGTTACAGGTGCACCCCCCTGCCGAAAACGTAGCAGCTCTTCGGTCGATTCATTTTCGAGCGTGCCACCTCGGTGGCTCCGAGGCAAGGTGCCGGCCTGGGATCCCCAGTTAGCAGGTCCGAATACCAGCCAGGGTGGCCTGCGATTTGATGGAGGCACGTTGCAGAGGAGGTGCCGTGTAAGCGAGACTTCTGTTGCACGCTAAAAGGTTCCCAGGTGGTCGAAATTTATCCTCGGTCCTTTGCACGCCAGATGGTCTTAGTCGGTTTGGCACGTAAAACCTCCGAATTCGGTCGATTTGGTCCTCTACTTCTTTTCAGCTTAAGCCCAGATGCAGCCGACACTACGAGCCCAATCAAGCGGTGTCAAAAGCGCGAGTCGCCGAGCCTTTTCTGTTTATGATTGGTTCAGTAATGATACAGCACGTATGGGAACATGAAGAACAGCATGACGGTGAATTTTTGATGCTGTCCGATTGGTCTTATCAGCTTGTGGCGTCGGCTGCGTCTGGACTTAAAGGGCCCCTTAAAAGAAAATAACCTGTTTTTTTAAACAGTCTGGTTGAGACATTCATGTCAAAAAATAAATTTTTTAGATCAATATTGACGGTGAGAGATTTATTTCAAATTCTGCGCACAAAGTCCATAACGTCGCGAAATGTTCATTCGCTCGACGAGGTGGTCATTCGGTCTTTCCCCCTCAACGTTAAGGCAAAGCCGATCCACCTCTCCTCCATGCGCCCGAAATGCCGAGAGAGAGAACAAGTAGAAAGGAGGTGACTACCAACTAAATTGCGCCTTGCGCCGTCAATATTGCTCTAATAAAATGTTTTGGGGGTAAAATTAATTTTTTGACACGCGTATCCCAATCGGACTGTTTAAAAATTTTTTTTTTTTTTTGCTTTTCAGGTTTTTTTTAAAGTGAAACGAAGTATGGTGTCCCTTATCCGTGTGTGTTTGTCCAGCAGCAGGATGGCCAGAGCATGAGCCAGACCCCGATTCCGCCACTGGAGGACGTGGGTCCCCCCCAGTTCCTGGGCCTCAAGTGCGACTGGACCGAGAAGCTCCGCTTCCAGGCGCATGTCGCCACCGAGGGGTATCCCGTCTACCGGGTCCTCAACCGGGACGGAAAGGTCCTCGACCCCTCGCAGGACCCCCAGGTGGGCCGGACGGACGAACATAGAGCCGCCGAACAAGCTATGCCAGAGTGTCGGCCTGACATTCTCCGACCGTCTTGCGGGCGCCGCCATTTTGGTGCTCATGCAGAGCGAGCAGGAGCAGCGAGATGTCATTTTGCTCCGTCTGTTTCAAGGTTTCTGGAGGACGGACAAGTGTTTCCTGCAACTTAATATAAAGCTTTAGATGACCGGCAAAATTATTTTGGTTTCCAGGATGGCTGAATGGCTCGAGTGTCGTTACTCGGAAGCGTACATTTAGCGACTCTGGACAAATGGATGGATTTTGGCTTGCATCCATGTACCGGGCGACGCCTTCAATCGTTAGATTCTGTTTTCTACGTAACCAATGTTGCTCGGTTTGAGTCAGCTGCATGCTCGCGCCACCATACAGGCAGACGTCGGCGTCTTTCGGTTCAAAGCAGGACGTCCGCATCGCGCCAGTCGCCTCCAGCTTCGCAGAGTCGAGGAGAATTTCGACGCATTTGACCCCAAATTCGCGACCTCTCTCTCGGCTATGAAGAGATTTAGGACGTGCTCTACACCAATGGAGCGCATCGGTTGCTGCAATCCCAGCTAATCCAGTTCCGCCAACCAATTGCGCAACTCGGCGTTTTGCAGTCTGTCGTAAGGTGCAACGGAGTATAGGGGTATTCCTTGACGGCCGTAGCCGAGCGTGCAGCTTCTCAGCGTGTGACAACGGCGAGCTTCCGCATCGCCCTTGCAGCGTGCATTCCGCACAGTCGAGATGGCCGGTCTTGGGAACCTGTAAGTGCGAGCTCGTTCTGAGCATGCTGCAGTGAGCAGTGCACTCAAGTACGGCGCCAGCAAATACCCCCTATATGTATGCAGCCGTTCACCGTTCAACCGATTTGTGTGGCAAAGAGCCGTCCGCTTGTGTTGTGTCGCCCGGGACTGCCTCATCGCACGTTGCGAACATTCTCTTGGGCGTCCTCTCGCAGCTTCCCGAGGAGATGCTGCTGCGGATGTACCGGGGCATGACGCTGCTCAACAGCATGGACCGCATCCTGTACGAGTCCCAGCGACAGGGGCGCATCTCGTTCTACATGACCAACTACGGCGAGGAAGGAACCCACTTCGGCAGTGCCCCCGCCTTGGACGACGGGGACCTCGTCTTCGGCCAGTACCGGGAGGCTGGTATGTCTTGCCTCACTCCCATTCGCTGGTTGGCCGACTCGAACCGTCGGCGCAGGCTTCTGTACGTTACTCGAAAGAAGTAATTGATTACAAGTGATTTGACTGCATGTAATGAGTTTGTTAGCAGTAGCGGGCGAGCCGAACGTGACACTTTTTTGTGAAGGGGAGCTCCGGCAAAATTTCGAAAGGCGCTGCTTTGCCTCAAAATTGGTTCAGCACGTTAACGGACACATCCGGGCTAATAACCCGGATTACGAGTTACGATAACGCTTTTTGTGCGAAGTTATTGAAGTTTCGAGCTTGGTTTGAGAAGCTGAGAGGTTCTGTCGGCAACATTGAGAATGTGACGCCGGATGTTCTGATATGGGGCAATATTGAGGCAGTAAAGCTCTTTAACGACGGATTACAAGAAGATTGATGGTGCGAAATGAATGCGGGTTAAACCCACATCAGCAAAGCAAAAAAGACATGCGAAAATACAGTGTGTTTTTAGACTGCCCGCTCAAGTCGCAAGTTACGGTAGGCTTGCGATAATTCAGACTCTGATATTTCATACTTCCGGGTAATTCAAGCGAATTAAAAAATTTTGGTTGTCCCGCCATGTTTTCAATGTGTTTGTAAGCCGCTTAATTCGAATGGCATTTTCGTGTGCTTCTTGTGCTTGCGGTTCTGTTGAGTGTGCTTCTTACGGAGCACCGGCGCACTGCTGAGAAGCAACACCCATGGAGTTCACTTCCGCTTCCAATGCTTCTCCACAGCACACTGGTGCTCTGTAGGAAGCGCTCTCAGTGGTGCGAATAGTCTATAGTAGACAATGTTTTTGCTAAATGAACAGGCTTAATTTTTTTTTTGAGATGTCACATGCTGTCTTAAAGGGATACTTCACCGAAATTTGAAATATTCCCGTCGTGTTCAAAAATAGGTTGTATATGATCCACAATATCCATAAATGACAATAGCACGTTTGTATTTTGAGCCTGGTGGCTGTATTTTTCGTTATAAACGGCCCACTCTGGCAAGCGCTCAGAAAAGGCCCAGCGGAGACCACGTGACGTCCAACGCAATCGGGACGTAGGTCGTCTCAGGACGAGCAAAGCTACGGCGAGGCTGACGTCGAGAGGATGGCCTAGTCGTTCCAGCCACCGAAGCGGCTGCTTTTGTATGAATTTTGAGTGACGGGTTAATCTTCTGTAATCTTGTAGGGGGCAATAGCGACTTCTGCGACACACAAAAGGCATTCTCGGGAAGAGGGGACTTCCTCCTGCCCCTCTTCTCTCGTGGCCGGAGGCGAGACAACCCCCGTCACTAGCTGCTGCTAGTGACGGAGTTGTAATGCCCGTCTAGTTCCTAGACGGGCATAACAAACGAGGCGTTAGCGACATCCACCAGGTGCTCTTTGCTAATCGTTTAATTTGTTTTAAAATTCCTTTTCGTGCCTTTTTTAACAAGATATTGGTGTGTTCGATATGATACTGCTCCTTTGAACACATATAGACTATAAAATAAGCACCGAAATTTTGTTGTAGTATCCCTTTAACAGTCCACGACAGAAAACGAAAAGAAAACAGAAAAACGCAGGGCGTGACTTGTTACGTACGTTCCTCCTGCTTCGCAATTAGTTTTTCGGTTTTGTTAATGGAAAATGCCGCTATCCCATTGGCTGCAGAGCAATTGTAAGCTGCTCAGGGCCTCACCATACCCTACACTTTTTAAAAATTGCATCATTTTCAATTAAGCGAGCAGATAACACCTTTAACCCTTTGATGGTCGTCTTCGTACATGTATGTCTGCAATTACACATTTGGAAGTGCCTGCCTAAGCTAGAAACCGCACTCACTGCGGGAGGTGTTACTACTTCTTACGTCTATGATGAACTGCAAACATTATATTTGCATAGCGTTTCGCTTTGCTGATGCTACTTATAGTCTTGAAGTTAGGCGCTCCACGCACGTGATGCATGCAAGGTGGTTGCTTTGCATGTCGACTGCTCCGGCAGTAGTGGCAGTCGGAGCACCAGCTCTTCCGGTTCAGACTTTTAAAGCTTTCCAAAGTTGAATTTAGAGGATGAGAGTTCAGCATCCGATAGAGAAGCTCTGTAATACCCATGTTAGACGGCATTCAAAAGATCCTTTTCACTAAGCTCCTTCATAAAATCGGCCAATCTGCTCGCGATGTTGAGTGCGCACGTGCCCTACGGCGTGCGCTGGTTCGCCGATTTTATAAAGGACCTTAGTGAAAAGGATCTTTAGAACGCTGTCTGACATGGGTATTAGGCACCTTCGGTTTGAAGTCTGAAACCACCAGAATGTCGGCGGAAGTGGATGCGTCAAAATAAAACCAGATAGAAAAGAGGTGACAACTTTACGCCTTCAGTATTTCTGTTTCCTGCTTTTAAACCCCAGTAGCTTGCAAGCATTGCACATTCCCCCGCTAGATATCTAAGAAAAAATCTGTGCATTGACCTATTCTTTATACCATTCCTTTGGAAACAAGACCCGACTACTGGGAAACGTTTTTTGGGAAAAAAACTCGACTGTTGAAGGGTTAATTACGTGAACAGGCGACACCCTAATTGTACGAGCAGACGACACCCGTGATTGCGTGAGCGGACGACGGCCTCGCCTGCAGGAGTGCTGGTGTGGCGCGGCTACCCGCTGCCGATGTTCATGAGCCAGTGCTATGGCAATGAGCTGGACGAGTGCAAGGGGAGGGGCATGCCCGTCCACTATGGCTCCAAGAAGTACAACTTTGTCACCATCAGCTCGCCTCTGGCCACCCAGATGCCTCAGGGTGAGTTTCTTGCGCCAGAGGGGCCCACAGTCGGGGTGGACGCACATGCCCAGAAGCGAGACTAGACATCCAAACGTTCAGGCATCCTTGAAAGACGGACTTTGTTTTATACGGGTTGGCACCGATTTTTGTGTGGGGTTGCACGTGAAATGCGAAGTTCACAAACTTGGGCTCTTGGGAACAAATGGGGTTTTGCAGAGTGCGAGTTCCCATGGGCAACTAGGCGTTGCGTGGTTCATCACGGCCGCAAAGAGTTGCGCAAGAGTGCGATTGTGGCCTCTTCATTGATTAGGCAATGCTCTGCACGGATGGAGACTGTATAAATATGAGAACAGCCCGACTGTAACTGAGCATCTGTCTACTTTGCGCCTTTTAATACTTCTGCAATCGTGAATTTAGTAGTTCGATTTGAAGTTTAAGGTTGCTCGGTAGCTAGAAGGTGGAGCACCGCACTCCCTAAATTAGGCGTTCTCAAATATTTCAATCTAGAGCACCTAGGTACTACCTCTTTTTTTCTTTGCGAGAGACGAAGAACCCCTTTGGGTCTCTTGAACATTAATGCAGTAAAACAATTTCAGAATCCTATGGACCTAGTAAACCATAATGTTCATATACTAAGAAATGTTTCACATCAATCAATCAATCAATGGTTTTTATTAGAGTCAATGCATATCACAAATGACTGAAATACCATCTGGGCTCGTAGCCAATTTGGCTAGTTGAGGCCCGTTTTAATCAAATATTGCGATGACAGGCCCCAATAATAAAAACATTGAAAATAAAAAAAAACTAACAAACTGTCGGGTTAAGCAAATAGTTGAGGTAATGCAAAAAAATAGCACACATCGAAGAAATTAACGCTAGAAATAATTATGTGATAAGGAAATGAGTGTCAAGATGAGGAGAGACATATCCTATTTAGAAAAATATGGTGCTTTAAGGAACCGCTAATGTTATATGCATTTATGACTGAAGATAGTAAAGTACTATTCTTAATTTCAGCACTGCAGAATTGCAAAATTTGCTGGTCATATATGCCACAAAGTTGGGGAATGTTAAAGTGTTGAATCTAGTCATGGCATCAATGGATGGTTAAGATCTAAAGCACTTCTTAAACTGGAAGAACACTTTTTTTAAAAGAAAAAAGATAGCAGCCGACAAAATTTGTAAGCTTAGCAAACCTGTTAAGTTTGAAAACCATGGAGTGTTTTGCAGCCACTTATGCATCAGTGCATGACCCAGATTTGTTAAAATAGTACTTAAACTGGAAAACACTTCACTTAAGGTGAAGATCATTGAGCGAGTTTGAGGAATCTCCGAGGGTGCTCTGGAACATTTTTGGGTTTCCCTCAGGGTGCTCTGAAACACCTTTGGGTTCCTGGGGACCCAGCTTGAGAACCCATAGTCCTAATCCTTGCATTGCTCACGGCCGTCCTACTCCGAGTCGGGCAGCGTTTTCTCGGTGTCGAACCTGGGTGCCCTTTTTCCTCAGCCGTGGGCAGTGCCTACGCCCTCAAGCTGGCCCAGAAGAACAACTGCGTCATCTGCTACTTCGGCGAGGGAGCGGCCAGCGAGGGGGACGCCCACGCCGCCCTCAACTTTGCGGCCACCCTCGACTGCCCCGTCATCTTTTTCTGGTGAGCACGGTCAACCCTTATTATTCGCTCAAAAGTCTAGAATCCTGTGGCAAGAGGCGATACATGCTAAAGGCTGGCTCACGTGTTTACGTTCGAGTGGGACTAACTGCATTGTAACCAATTGTGACTGCATCCGGAGAACTTTTTTCAAGAAGGGCGAACCCTTTTTGGGGAGGTGGTGGTATACAATTTTTGTTTACAGATGGGAGCAACCCTAGATTTACCTGGCAAAAGCGTTCTTCTGGCGAGTCACGATTGAGAAAATGGATAGTTACATAATGTTTTGGTAGGATCAAAGTCCCTCAGTCGTATCATTCTGCTTTCATCGACAGAAATAAGAGCAACATCAGAGGGTCGACTTTGACAATGTTGGTTTTGCACAACAATGCAACTTGTATGTGTTGTGATTCGGAGAGCCCAAAACAAAATTTAAAGAAAGGAGAAGTAGGGCCGAGGCGGCCTGCTGAAAGGATGCTGTCTCACATGCCGAAGCGGGGCGAGCACCGGCGAGCCCAAGGCGGGAACGCCCCGGAAGAGAAGACGTCGATCACAGTCAGGGTCCAAACACATACTCTTTTATTCAAGGGGAAACAACGCGGGGGCACGGGCCCGATGGGTGTACAATAGCGCCACCTGGCTACGGGGGTTGCTGTGGCAGTCGTGGCGCCACCTAGTTAGTGTGGCGAGTGAAACTTAAATGAAAAAATTGAAATACTACAGTATGCATTCTTTTTTTTATAAGCGTTTTACTCGAAAAGATATCAAATTCCAGTAAAATGTGAACCTTATTGTGTTGTAGATGAAAACAATGATATACGAAATTTTTGTACGTGCTGTTGGGTGTATTGCATTACCTGTTTCCATTCGCATGTTTGGCCGTTCCTGTAGTTTGTGTCCTCTGCGTCGTTTGTTTCCTCACGATTTATATACCTCTGTGGTGTTGTGAAGATGTCGATCACCATGTTTGAGTCAGCTGAATGCATTTTTGAAGCAGTAGCTTTGTAGGGCCTACCAAGCTCAGTAGTGCGAAGCGGAGAGGAGTAGAAAGGGCAAGAAAGAGAGGAGCAGAAACAGGTGGTGTAGAAAGAGCGAACAGAACGAGGAGGAGTGGAAAGGACAGAAAAGTGTGCTTCCCTTCTCGTGGTGACCCAGAAATTTCAGCGGAAAGGCTTTGTATCCGAGTAGTGCTGAAGGGAAGCACGCGGAGCATCACAAAGAGGCAATGGTGTGACGTAATCTGTTTCCATACAAAACCCTACCCTAGGCACCACCTGAACTAAGCATCACCCACCCCAGGCACTGAAAGACTAAGACTCATCCTGCCCTAATCACCACCCAAACTAAGAGCACCACACCCACCCTCTAAAGCTACTGCATTTGAACGCATTTGGCAGAATGACCAAACATGCTGCCAACCTTTCTGTCCACTTAGCACTTTTGTGAACTGGCCCGTCTTTCAGACCCTGTCCGAAAAAAAAAAACACGAAATTTATTTATTTATTTATAAAAACTGCTAACCTCCTTTTGGGGGTTGCGGCATGAGGGGTTGGTACATTTTACTGCACAAGAACTTAAACAGGAAAAGAATGAAATGTAGTTTATATGCAATAATAATATAGAAATGCGACAATGCAACAATTAAAAGTGTCAGTACAACAAAGATACGAATTCAGTGCCCTATTGTACAAGCTTCGCATAGCTGGAACCAGTCATGGCGTTAAATATCTTGAAGCATCAGTGTTAAAATCGCCATTCTGTAGTGTATATAAAAACTTTAGCCTCGCTGTTTGGCGCCTCGAAGGTAGTAACTAGTTGGGCTTTTTTGTGCAGTGACGTCAGATTTATTGCGTTTGAATTGGTTGTAAATGAATCGAGATGCATATCTTTATACTCTTTTTAACTTGTCAATATTTACAGCAGTTTGAGGGTCCCATATCTGGGAGGCATATTTAAGATCAGGTCGAATCAAGGTTTTGTAAGCAGTGATTTTTGTATCAAGCGAAGCATGCTTAAGATTGCATTTCGGATGCTAAAGTTTACCGTGAGCTTTCTGAACTATACAGTCTATATGTACATTCCATTTTAGATCATACGAAAAGCGCACTCCAAGATATTTGTATGTTGAAACAATTTGTAGAGGGTTTTTATTAACATTATACTGGAAATTAAGTGGGGAATGTTTCCTAGAAAATGTCATCTGGACACATTTCCCTATATTAAGGGGCAGTTTCCAAGCTGTACACCTTTTGGACAACCTTTCTAGCAAAAGGTTAGGTGACTGTTGATCCTTGATATTTTTCACTTTGCTGAAAAAAAGTCATCAGCATAAAATTTCATATCTACACCAACAAATTTCTGAACATCATTGATTAACCATTAGTCTTGTGCGAATAGTGGATTTTGAGCCCGAAGCGAATTCGAAGCGAATAGTGGTTTTGGCCGAATATTTTCGATTCGAATATCGAATAGTTTTTCCACGCCTTTCACTACCATTGCATAATGCTTAGATGAAAACCCAGCTAAACCTGTGAAGGTTAATCCACTTTTTCATTCATAAGCTAAGCTTAATCTATCTATATTTATGAACTGTGATCTCAGAAGGTCTGGTGTCTTGGGATGGCAAGTAAACGACGGATTTGACATAAAATGAATCCTATATAGATGGCAAACTATACCAATTGAGTGAATTTACAAATCTTAATGTATAAAATATTCTTTCTTTAATCTCAAGTTAAAAAAGGATGAGTCGCGCATGATGAACACAGGTTGTAAAAGCATCTCTGCCTAACATAGTATACTCTTCCATAAAAGTTTAATTTTGAAACTTTTATTACAATGTAGATATACACATTCACAAAGTTTCCATTTATTTTCAAGTACAGTCGGCACGGGTGCACCATCCCGCCCGCTTTGAATGTATGCTTTTGTTAAGCACGCAATTAGGCTATTGTTTATCGCGGCGGGTTACCCCGTTAAGTGCGCCTCTTAGCGAGCACCGATGTAATGCGGAGAAGCAACACCCGCGGAGCTCACTTCCGCGGGTTTTGCTTCTCCGTAGCGCACCGGTGCTTGGTAAAAAGCGCGCTCAACGGGGCTAACCCACCGTAACCAACTCTTAGAGAAACGCGAATAGTGCAGTTCTTTTCGAAGCAAATATCGAATAGTGTATTATTGGGAACTACTATTCGAAATTTCGAATATTTCCACAACCCTAATAAACATAAAAAATAACAGCGATCCCAAGGAAAAGCCCTGAGGGACACCCGGCAAGACATCAGCTGAAACAGAAAAAGCACCTCCCAGCGAATAAAAAAAAAAATGACAAGCAGCTTAGTAATCTTCAAGCCAAGATGTTATGTTTCGAGCATTTAATACATGTGCAAGTTTTAACAATAGCTTGAGATGCGAAATGCGATCAAACACTTTTAAGTATTAGATTAATATAATGTCGACTTGTCCCTGTCGGTCCGTAACTTTAGCGATGTCGTGCATCGTTTCAATCACCTGGATAGTTGTAAAAAATAAGAGGTATATTGGCCATTTCCACATTAATGACAAACGTAGTACAGCAGAGTACCCATATGATGTTGTAAGCGTAAGTCGTCGTAAGTGCCGATAAGGGAGTGCGTTGACTCGGTTCCACTCGGACCTTTAGTTGAATGTCTTGCACGTCACATACATGTTTTGCCGAACGGTGCACCTGATTTTTCTCATTGTTCACCATGACTTTCATTCAAGGCGACACCTTTTGCGGTGTGGGACCAAAACGATGCAGACGCGACCCCCCACGTGTTCCTTGCCCTTTCAGCCGTACGCGACCCCTCGCGTGTTCCTTGCCCTTTCAGCCGTAACAATGGATACGCCATCTCAACCCCTGCCTTCGAACAGTACAAGGGTGACGGAATAGGTGAGTGAAGTTCATGTGGCGTGGTCACAGTCTTGGAGAGTTGTTCGGAGGTATTCGAGATCAAGAGAGAGAGGAGACAAGAAGTTAGTCAATGACAGATTTTTGAAAAGTGCCGGATTCACTTAAACGTATGTCGACTACTATTTCCGCATGTTCATCTTACGAGCCCTTCGAGAAGAATCGAAGTGTGTAGCGGTTGACATGGTAACCATGTCATCTTATCAGGAATAGGAGACATACTTTGTCTTATCACAAATGCAACCATATCCTTTTTTTGCAAAGTATCCCCTTGTAATATTTTAGCTCGTCTTTATCAACACCGCCGACATTGCGACGATGGCATCGGCTAATTATACAAGCTGACCAAGCGTTCGAAGAAGATAACCATTCCGGAGATTTTGACAACGAAGCAGCCTGCACGGTGAACAAACGGGACTTAGCTAGAATGAGTAGGGGTGCCTCAAAATGATTATTTATACCATTTTCTTTCTTTTTGATTTATTCAGTTGCTAAGGTTGACCTATATTAGAATATTTCTGTATGTTTTTGGCATGTAATCTAGCACACAAGGGTTGATCTACATTTCAGTAACTAAGACACGGTAATTTGTGCAACTGATAAGCTAGACATGCCTGTTGAAAGGTAGTGCATCTTTACGGACAAAAATAATTGCATTCTAGTATGTGCTACTAATGCATGCATTACTTTTGCCACGAGTAAATCTCGTTATAATTTATGCGTACCACGAGCACCTCAAATTCTCATACTGTACTACTACTAATTACCGAGTACTAATCTTGTGTTAAAGTGAAGCATACGCCAATCACAGTAAAAATAAAAGTGGGCAAGTACAACTCAGCCCTTCATAACAATCCTCCAAAGCTTTCCCAAATGGTTGTTAAATCAGTCATAATTAATCTAATGCTCAAAATTTGAAAGTCTTTCTACATGTTTTCTATAGCACTAGTTTGTCGTAGGAGTCAATCACAAACAGACAGTCAGAAGAGAATATTAGCAATCATCTGTTTTCTTGAGTATCCTCACCATGACTTACTACAATTAAAAAGTGTGATGGAAAACAGCTAGTGCATCGAGCCAAACCAGCCGGATATCCAAATTTGCTAAATAGCAAATTGTCGACTGAAATATTATTATTTGAATACTAAGCATGTTTTACATTCATGTCCCAAAATTTCGAATATACTCATGCACCCGCCACTCTCGACTTCTCCGTTCCCAGTGGCGCGGGGTCCGGGGTACGGGATTGCGTCGATTCGAGTGGACGGCAACGACGTCTTGGCCGTCTACAACGTCACCAAGGAGGCCCGCCAGATTGCCGTGGAGGAGAAGCGGCCCGTTCTCATCGAGGCCATGACCTACAGGTTGGTGCTTTGCTTTGTCTCGATTCTAAGATTGCACGTTACACCGCATGCGACGCCGTTCACCCAAAGGAGCGATCGTCGTCTGCTTGTTTTTTTTGTTGTAAATTCAGTGTAGCTTCGTGGGAACTCTGGCCCTCGTGTTGGTTGCACAGCAGAAAGGCCGTCCCAGAGAGCGTTGGCAACGGAGCGCGTCCATTGGTTCAGTGTCCTAGCACGCATGACTGCGGCAATGTGGAGCGGGGAGGGGGCGAAATCTGTGTGCTATACTTCGTTTCAAATTAGGTCCGACTGCAGCCAATCGAGCAGCGCCAAAAGCGTGTCGTCGCAGTGCTCGTTGCCTTTGTGTGTCTGATTTCTGAGCCACAGTCACACACAAAAAGGAGCACGGGATCACGCCACATGCAGAGTGTGCGATCGGTTAAGACGGCGATAGCAGACGACGAGTGCCACGAGGAAAGACATTTGGCTTTTTTATTGGTTTTGCTGGATCTTAGCGTTGGCTGTGCCCGGATGTGAAACCGGATACAACACTTCTTCCGCTGCAGAAAACGGGGGCCGCGGTACGGGGTAGAAACTGCGTATCAGAATAACCTAGTAGTTGCGGAGGAATTTTACGGTCTGTCCGTATGCGCGATGGCATTTCAGGGAAGACGGTCCGATGCACCGAAAGAAGACTTGCATGGACGAAGGAGAACAGAAGTCTTTTAAATAGGGTGCCCCAAGCGAACGCTCTGTCGTAAAACGAGCTGGAAAAATCAGCGCCTGCACGGGTAGAACACTCAAACTTTCACCGAATGTGCACAAAAAATCTTGCTAAAGTCCACGTTAGGTACGTTGGCAGATGGCTAAGTTACTGGCACTTTTAACTCGTGGCGCCATCTCCCGACAGGTGCAGCGAGCAGAGTGCGTCGTCCGTTTGTCGCACCTATTGGGAGATGGCGCCACAAGTAAATAGCGTCAGTGACTTGGTTGTCTGCAAAGGTGCCTAAAGTAAACTTTTGCGAGATTTTTGCTCATTTTTTGCAGGAAGAGAACTGCATCTAGAAATTTCGCACGGCAAGACTGAGCTGCTCGGTGCACATTCAGTGAAAGTTTGAGCTAATGTGCAAGCGCCGATTTTTCCGGCTCATTTTATGGCAGAAGGTCCGCTTGGGACATCCTACACAAAGCACAAGTTCGTCTGCTTCTTGCAGGGGGGTCAGGATGATTTCAGAATGCCGAGCTCTTATAGTGGGTCGACCTCAATGCACCACGATCCTTTCATTCAAAGCCAACCGGAGCTCGGCGTCATTCTGATGTCACCGCAACTCCTGCGCAAGAAGCAGACGAACTTGCGCTCTGCATACACTCGCAATTCCTTTGCCACGTGTCACATTGCACATCATTCCAACAGCAAGTGCCGCTCGTTAGAAACCTCGTTGAATGCCATCGTACCTTCATTGCATTTAACGGAGCATCTAATGGCCAATACCACTGGTCGTTTTGGAGCACGTCGTGATCAGCAGACCAGATCCGAGATGAAGCACGCGATCCGAACGGAGTCGCTCCGCCTCCAGATCCCAAGTGAAACATGACCACTTCTCTGGGATCGGTGGATGCCTTCCTGCCATTCACCGTCCCGGGAATCCCCTTCCCGCGGTCCCGGATCTTGAAGCACATGCTTTTGCAATCGCGGCGCTGACAACATGTGTTCAGCGCACGAGCGAAGTTAATCATGATGAGAAAGATGCGTGTCGATAAGCGATGTGCATCAACGTAGCCCAGTTGCCATTTCATCGGAATACTTGTGAACGGTGTCCAAGTATGTCTCGATTATCGGCCTCTCCAGCAAAGGCCCGAGAAGGCAGTCGAATTCATGCGGGACATACGAGCAATCCTTGTCGCTGCTACTTGAGTCGCTGCTGCTGAAGGAGCTGCTCGAGCAACTTGACGTTGAATTGTCATTAAGTAGCTGTAACAGTGAAAGCGGGCAGCACTTCGTGAGCGGCCATTACGAATTCTTCCGAGGTGAGATCAGCGAGATGCCCGGCAAGAAAGGAAATCACGTGTGCACGCCAAAGGCTGGCCGGGCTGGCTTCCAATTGAATCCGCCGAAATCGGCGTTGTGACTTTTCTAGGATCCGGATCGAGATCTGGAGTGGGAACCGACCAAAAAACAAAGAGTGGAACATGCCCGTCTCGATCCCGATCGCCCAGTGACATAGGCGCGCTCCAGAGAAGTCAATCTCGGCGCGCCCCAAAATGACCGGTGGAATTCGACGTGAGCCCGGCGGTTCTTACCCGCCCGCAGGATCGGGCACCACAGCACATCGGATGACAGCTCGGCGTACCGGTCGGTGGACGAGGTGCGGTCCTGGGACCAGAAGGACCACCCCATCTCCCGCTTCCGCAAGTACCTCGTTCGCAGGGACCTCTGGGACGACGACAAGGAGGCCGACTGGAAGAACGAGACCAAGAAGCAGGTACGTGCGCGGGACTCCCACGGTATGGCGTCTCCGATCAATGCGCTTACCGAGTTCTCTCAAGTGCTTTCCCGATTTCCGCCCAACGATGCCATTGCCCGCCGCGATTCTGACGGTGCCAAGGTGGCGGTAATGGACGTGGCAGATTCCCATTCCGCTGCGTGTCGCTTTGCAGACAGATGGTGGACAGAAACCGCCGCAGATGGTAACGGCAAACTCTTACGTCCGCTTAAGTTTTTTGCCAGCATTTTCGCGGCCAACCACCAGGACCGCGACGTCCGACGGCGCGGACGCTGGTTCCTGCGATGCTATTTGTTGCCACCTCGGGGTCGTTTTAGATGCGCAGGTGGGACGGGCTGGTAAATGTGCCGGCTGAAAGCGCATGTTAGGCGCCGTATCCGTGGCAGAACCTAGAACCTAAAGGCCGGTTTGCACACTTGCATTTGAGTGTGACCGAGTGCATTGTGCTTAACTAAAAAACATAGTGGCGCCATCTATCAAGTGACCCTGGAACATGTCATATCTGCACATAACTAGACTGGAGGGTCTTGCAGCACTCGCAGGATCCAATCTACGAAATATTTGTCCAGTCTACGAAATATATATAATAAATCAATCGAAATATTTTGCGTGTGTTTTATTTAGGCGATACTAAAGAGAATTGCATTGTTTTCTCAGCGTGCAATAATATGTGCTCTCCAAACCAATCACTCGCCTCCCTTTCATCGCGCGACCCCATTCTCTGCTCGTGACCGCATGGCGAAAGACGGATGTTTGATTGGTCCAACAAGCACGTAACTTCTGCCGCACTGTCAGTCTTTAGGGGGGAGGATGGGGAGCGTGTGGCTCGTAGTTGTCCATCCGTACTTGGCTCGCTAAAATAGCGCTTAAACCGGGAAAGGGCATTCCTCGTCAAAGGTCCAGGGACGGTCGGGGCATTTGGGGAGTTCAGGGACGCCCAAGGGAACCCACGACCCTGACAGAAGGGATTTGAGGCACCTACCGAAACCTCTCGTCGAGCCAACATTGTTTAGAGTTGTCCTTTTCTTTTTTCAGTTGATGCAGGCATTTGCACGTGCCGAAAAGCTCAAGAAACCGCCGGTCAGCTACATGTTCACGGACGTGTACGACGAAATGCCGCCTGCACTCAAGGAGCAGTGGGACGGTCTGCGGCAACATCTCCAGCAGTACAAAGAGCACTACCCCACGAGTTCCTTTGCCGACGAACCTGCACAGACCGACTGATGGATCGACGCACATCACACTAATGACAACGGGGCCCCGCCAGACGGAATGCTTTCTTTCCATTGCATCGTTATGCAGCAAAGACCCTCGAAATTTTGCGCGACAGTAGTCACGTCTGTGAGTGTAAGATGTGGCCGTGCTTGTGCTTGTAACTCGCCAAACGTAAGCCAGTATTTTTTTTTTAAGATGGCACCCAAGCCGAACGTTTGATTGCTCCAAGGGTGAGCAAAGTTTCGTGTTGAGGCGAATCTAGCGGCGATGAATCGGTGCAAGCATGTCGCAAATGGATTACTTCGGTTTGGAAAGACGAAAACATGGAGAGGGACAGATGACCGCTCCGTCCTTGCACTTCTCATTTTAATTTGTTTCAGCCAGAGGAGTCTATTGGTGGGCGAGGTTTGGTGTGAAAGGGACAGTGACTTTTCGGCATCTCGACGTAGGGCATTTTGCTCCTCGTGTACTCGAGTCTTTCTTTTGCACAAAAGCTAAGAAAATTGTTTTCTTTTTCTTTGTTTTTAAGGTTTATGTACATTTTTGGGCATTCTTTCTGTAACTACCTGTGCCTCATTATCTTTTTAGTTAATTAGAAACTCTCAGTTCTCGCGGCCGAGTGGTTTTACGTTTTGAGCTTGTTCGACGGCCGTTCCGGGCCTGTACTTCGAATGAAATACCACGGTGTGATAGCTTTTTCTTCCCGTTTGTCGGGAAAGAAGTGGTTTGTCACACTTGGAGATTTCGAGCGGGCTTTCGGTAAGTTTCCGCTGAAAGGCACGGTCGGCGCAAACTCTCTTACAAGCGCAAGCTGCAAACTCTGCGTCGAATCACGTGACTGTAGTACAGTGTACTAGAACATGGGGTAGGGTTTGGACCAGCGCGACTCGACAATGGGAGCTTGTGAGGCTGCGTGCGTACACAACAATCGCGGCGCTGCAGTCGACAGGGCAGCAGAAAGTTGTTGCAGTTTGCGCCTGCACACGGTGCATGCGCACAACCACTACCATAGTAACACTACTGCTGATGCGCCGCTGTTGACACCTATTGCAATCTACACCACACACACCTCAAGAGAGCCGCTCCGGTCCCTACACTACCCCGCATTCTAGTAAACTAATTGTACCGTAGCGCGAAGCAGTCGTTGCGGTAAGGAAGAGGCTAAAATACTCATTTGGAGCTTCCGCTTCAGACGGTCGTGTTATGTGGGCATTTGCGGTGAAATTGGGTGCCTCTACAAATTCATGCATTTTTTGAGGCAACGAATGACATTCTCCGAACATTCTGGTAATGTCCGTCTGAAAGCCGGAACACACTCTGTGATACATTCTGTTTCTAAGCAAACAAGTTAAACGCTCGCCCATGTTTCCTTAAAACAGAAAAGAAAAACATAAATGCACTCGCTTTGAATTTACCAGTCTTTTTCTGACTCAACTGGTTCGGTGCAGCACCGGCTTCCGTCTTCATTCCGCACATCCGTTTTCCGCACTCGTTTTGTGTCGAAGACGGCAGTCTAGTCGTCCACAGGGCATGCTTACTGTTACGGACGTATGGGACGAACCAAATCTTTAACTTGGTGTGGAAGAGTGCTGGGCACTACTTGGATGTACATTAAAAAAAATTATTTTGGAAGTGAAGAGTGTCTTGTGAAAATATCTCTGTACGCTCCATCTTGCAAACATCTGCAGTGTTGACAGAGGAACTGGTGTGAGCGCGCGACTCTGCAAACTGCCTTTTACGCGAGAGTTCTCGTACAACCGAAGCATTCTACTGGGGCTCACACACCTGTACCTTCGTCTGCAGTGTAGACATTTGTGTGATGGGGTATAGGTGTCGACATTTCGGGCCTCTGGATGCGCCACCAATGATGCATTTATCTGTGCATGTGTGTGTATAAAACTTTATCTCGCCACATGTAGTACTTGCTGGAGCATCCCTTCTTGGGTTCCAAGCCTTACCGATACCTCCAGTGGGCCGCATTGCGTAACGGCACAGTTGGGGCGACGCTGAACGTGGGGAGGCTCGGCAGTTGGAATGCTGCCCACAAATTGCCAAGCGTTCTTCTAGCTGGATGATGCCAAATATTTGTGTGGTGTATCGCTACTGCAGTCGCCGACAACTTAAACATAGTGCTCGCAGTCTTACCTTGTGATTCATTGTTCAATTTTCTCATCGGCTGATGTTGCGCTCTGATTGGCTGAAGCGCAATAGGACGTTTGCAGCTCACCACACCCTGCTTTCGGTTAAAGTGACCATGAAATGAATTTTGGCCTGGGATAAATGATTTGAGATTGGGATTTCACCAATTGTGTATCGTTCAGTAAGCCTAAAGAAGACTAGTACACGAGGATAGAAAGCAAAAATTTTTGGTACAAAAAGTTTAAAATATAGGGGACTATTTCTTACCTGCTTTCTTTCGAAAGCATTTCCACTGCAATGCGTCCGCGGTGCCTAATCACATCCGCCGACCCTAGCTCACGCATTGGACTCGAGCATTGCGTCACTCGGACGTATGCGCTTGTCAAGGATCAATCCGTTGACAAATATTTTAATTTGTGTTTGTGGCCAACATGGTGCCGTGACGGAACTTATCGTTTGTGAATGACAAGTTCCACGGTGCACTTGGAAAGCATGGTGAAAGCTTGGTCACCGGTTCTGGTGATATACTATGTCACAAACAATTTCTAATTTTGCTCTGGAGCTAAGGAGAAAAAAAAGCTAAGAAGGAAAAATAGGAAAAATTATTTCATGGTCTCTCTATGTTGTCAGTAAAGATTTATGCAGCTCTGGATTTTGCAGTTCCCAAATGTTGAAAGCTGCAAAAACGTAACGTCCAAACATGTTCATTGACAACCGTTGGAAACGGATGACGGTGTTTCCAGAGAGGAGGGGAGGGGGGGGGAGGAGAGGGGGGGGTGTCAGCGAGACCTGCCCCCCTCTTTTTTTTTTTCTCTACCCCAAAATTTGACACATGGTGAATTCAAGGGGAGAGGTGAAAACATCTGGACTCCCCCCCCCCCCTTTCCCTCTGAATCTGCCACTGGTTTGAAAGACCAAAGGGACAATTTGTTTCTGTTTGGTTTATGTCAAACATTTATTGTAGGAACATACAAATTTGCACTAGAAAAATAACTATGCAACATGACATTTTTACCCGTTTCCATAGAGCGAACATGCACGCACAGCAACACATCTTAAGGATGAGATGTTGAAGCAGTGAGAGAGCAAAGATTTGGATCGCACTAGTGACTCCACAAGCTATGCTTCGAGCACTGGCACCCCATTTTCTTGTGGGCACCACCAGTTGGTGCATAACTGGGGTCAGGTACAAGTGGCGATCATTAGCAATTCGAATGTGCAACCTTCCCAAGCCTTAATGCCGCGTCAAGAAGTGCGGATGACATTGTTTTGCCCCATCGCAAACAGTTTCAGCATTTCCGGACGACAGAAAGCCATTTTTTGCAATTTGGGATAAAGCTTTAAATAAGCAACGATTTCTTAGCATTAAGGTGGCTGGGATGTCACTGCTCCGAAGCATAGCTTTTTTATGGTGACCCTAGCTTGCACCAATGGAGGACATCTGCCACGCATTCGCGAGGGACGGCAGAGTAGTCTGGATCACCGGAGGTCTTTTCAACGCTCAACTAAAACCTCGGTGTGCACAGGACATACATCACAACCTCCACCAGATAGATAAATAAAACTGCCAAGAAATTGCCAAGCTCTCTTTGCTTGCTTTGCCCAAACCCCCCCCCCCCCCCCCTGCCCAACCCTAGCAACAGACTTGGCAAAAAGAGGTTCTTTCCACAGCAGTCCTCAGTTTTGGAAACACTATTTTTAAGTCCCCCCCCCCCCCCCCCCCCCTCAATCTCGCAATCTATTGCAGCTGGTGCCTTTGGCTTGGCCAAGTGATGTTGCAAGCTTTATTTGGTTCCTAAATTTATTAACTGAAAAACCCGGGACATTATTTGTCACTTAACAATGCAGACGTCCAAACATTCATCACGGGATTACCATCTTGCCAATGGATTCCAAATATACCATGGTCACATATATATCACATATGGTAACACTTTGAACAAGCACTAGGTGAAACATAATAAATAAGAGCATACTTTTTTCTTTTTTTTTTTCTGCCGCCTAGATTATTAGCAGCTTTCTAATATCACAGCCTGTTATACAGATCTTGTACGAGATATAAATGCACACAGACACTTGTAGAGTGTTGTTTTAAAACATATTAGAGGTTGAAATATACAGGAATGGTGCTATAGATTACTAGACATTTAACAGTTTAACATTGTTTATTTTAAGAGACAGCCTGGTCAACTTGTTAAGCTGCTGTTTGAAAGAGTTGAGCCACATAATCAGTTCATTCATCCATACGAAACATTTCAAAGCTGGGTCACAAACGGTGCAACAGCTTTATCAACATTTTACATTGTTGAAAAATTTTCTTAAATATTTTTAAACGGCAAATTTAATATGGATGTGCAAGTTTAATGTGGATGTATAGCAGCTTCAGCAACCAGTCTGCGGTGGACCTTCTCCTATGAAAACAAAAAGATCCTTTCGGATTGGAGGCGTGCGGTTTAGAGAAGCGCGTCTTAGCAAACGCCGTTTAACCGACCCCACTTTATTGAATCCCTCTACAGAAAAACCCAGTTTAGAAAAATGGCGATAAGTGTCCTTTTAGAGAATTCTGCCCGTTCTCTCAAACAAGAGGAGTGCCCGTTGTCTCAAACGGGTTTCGATGAAATGACATGATAACGTATGCTATTTTGCAGATCCTACAAGCACTTGATGCTTTTTTTTATTATGTTTTATAATTGCATGCACACGGTTTATTTGTAGTAAGGATGCCACCTGCCACTGTCGCACAAGGTATAAGCAAAATCTTTTCCCAGTGTAGTAAATTTGTGCTTGCGGTCTATGCTGCAAAAGACTGCATTGGTAAGAACATTTCACTTGCAAAATCATAATTAAAAATATGTTTTAAACAAAGTTATACTCTTCGAGGCACCAAAAACACAACTTTTTGACATTTATTATTATTTACTCGAAGGCTGTTCTGAGAAGGAAACGTAAACATGGTCACGACCGAACTATTAAATTAGTTTAAATCATGTAATTGGCAAGCTTTTCCAGCAAATGTTGATTATTTTGTACAAGAGAGGAAGCGATGTTAATTTGAATTAATCTGTGCAGCGAGACGAATTGGCAGTCTGTTTGGAAGCAAGCCCACCAAACTAAACAACACAAACTAGGCATCTTTTTTTTTTTTTTTTTTCCCCTTAGAAGAGATTTGGGTCGCACAATGAAAGAAACACTGCACAGCGCCAAGACTGTTGTGTTTCTTTTAGATTTTCTTGCTCTAGTAACAGGTCAAGAGCACCGGTGAGTTTTGGTCGGCTGTCCGTCAACGGGGACAGTTCTCTATTCAGACGACGAAGTCGAGAAAGACTCCTTCTTGGGCGCAGCGAGGAAAGGGTTGACCTGCCTGTAGCTGCGATACAAGAGATACGGAATACCGTACCCGACCGCGAAGGAGAAGATGAAGAACTGGACCGCCGCACCAGCGTGGAGTAGGATTTCGTTCTTGGGCTTGGGCAGGGACAAAATCACCTTGCCTACCGCGACTCCCCCGAACCCGGCCAAGAGCCTAGCCCAAACCGGCGCCCGCTTGGCGCCCTCCAAAACTTTCGCCGCATTCGGTCGACTCAGCGCATAGCCCAGCCCGAGCGGACATGCCAGATTCCGCATCATGCCGTAGAGCGGATTCGTGTTGACGTTCACGTAGGTCGGGTCATCGCAGGCGCCCAGCGCCAACTTGGCCGATTCATGAGGGTCTATTCCGAGGGCCATCAGCCCGAAATAGATGGACGCGCAGGTAATAGTGATGACCCCACTGACTACGGCGTACTGGCCCATCTTCCAGGCGTCGACGTCCAGGAAGGTCATCAGGTACCCGTTGGCGAAGCCCACCAGGAGTCCGAGGACGATCTGGTGCGGGAAGTGGGCACCGATGTAGACCCGCGACGCTCCGACGACCCCAAGGTACAGAAAATACGTGGGCCAGATGATGTACCAGATCCAGCGACGCCTCCGCATCACCCGAACGTCCTTGTCGCGCGTCGCGTACCAGATGACGCTGAAGAGGACAGCGGCGCTTACCATGACGTGCCCCGACGGGGAGCCCGGTCCGGTCTCGCAGGTCTGGGGCGTCTGGGCGAGCTGGACGCCCAGTTCCTTGTGGGCCTTGACGTACCAGAAGGGTCGGTGCTCGTTCAGGATCCATTTGACGGTGACGTTGATGAACTCGGAGCAGGAGGCGGCCAGGAGGATTCGGATGCCGAGCGGGTGGTGAAGCGAGAAGGCGATCGGGTAGATGCCGACCGCGAAGCGCGGCGGATCGGCGATGTACGAGACCCAGGAAAAAAAGCGGTCGTAGCCCTCGCAGTGATCCTGGAGCTGCTTCGTGAGCCGGGCGCCAGAACTGTACACGGAGTCCATTTTTGGGGGGCGGACTTCGGACTTCGGGGAGCAGTACCGTCAGCGCACGTGGCTCGAACACGTCGCGCCGGCTCTGCCGCTTCAGCTCAGCCGGTACCCGGTTCTTTCAATGGCCGACAGTTCTTTCTTCGCTTATTTTGTTTTGGCAGGTTTTGGTTTTCTTTTTTCAGCTGATCGTTGATGTCGCTCTTTACGCCGCTGCCGCACTGATCTTCAGTTCTGAACGATAAATCTGAACAAATAAGAAATGCGTACTAAATCAAATAAGAACTCCAAAATATTGATAGTAAAGACTGCTAAATGCTTGTTAGCACCGCTTTGCACATAAATCCATCTATTTTTGTACCAACCTTATTTATTGTGGTTAACGAGGGCCTAGATGTTGCACATTTTAGAGCGCAGCTAGGCGCCCGTTTCCGGCTTGAGCGGCGTAACGGGCGTAATCACTGATCTCAATGGCGTAACCGTGAAGTCACGTGACCCCCCCCCCCCCCCCCCCCCGATGTCACGTGACCCCCGTGGCATAGTAGCAGGCAGGATGAGGAGGAGGGGTTATACCCTTTTCCTCAGTACCCTTCCCTCCTCAAGAGCTGCGCTCTAATTCGATGTTACAGGCAGTTGTAAACGGCTTTCATTTTTGGGAGTGTCTACATCCACGCGCGGGGATGTAGCCACGTCGGGAGGAGATAAGGCTCCATCCACGCAATACGTCACTTCCGGCGCACTTCGATCAACTTCCGGTCTAGCCTCCCATTGTTTTTCCATCTCCTCGGCGGCCATTGCACCCTGTGTTCCTGCTGTACGCGGACAACTGTTACTGTCAACTGTGCCTGCCTGGTCTTGCGCAAGCGGGTTTAACTTTCTCTGAAGCGTTTTTTTTTTTTTTTTCTTGTTTTCTCGGACAAGGAGTTTGGCCGTTTGAGTATCAGCACGGTCGCGCTTCTCATCTGCCTCAAGTTTTGGTTTCCGGGAATTCGACGGTGAAATACTTGCCCTAGTATTTCCCATAGAATTACCGGGTGGCTGTCGAAGTGCGGGCGTTTAGTGGCATTAGGATCGAGGTTTTGTTTTCCAAGGTGTCTGACGCCCTACTCGCTTTTCGCACAAACAACACCAGCGTTTGTGCCAGCGCGTACGTTGACAAGTTTCGTCGGCTGGCCGCTCAGATCTTGGAACGCAATCGACGATGCGGATCGCCTTTTCTTCCGTCCTTCCGAGGCGGGAGAACAGGTTCTCTTCGATGGTGTGTCAGTGTAGTCAGAGCGCCGAGATCCAGGCGTTAAATGACCGGCACAGAGACGTGAACTGGCTCCTGCAGGAGTTCTGCCGCAGGAAGGGCTTCATGTTTATCGGTGATCTCGTGGACGAGTGGCATCTGTGCATCAGCTACTGTTTTGTTTGTCATGGAATAAACTGTTTCTGGAATCTTTTACCCAGTTTTCTCGATTCAATTTTCGCAATCACACAATCTTTGTGTGATTGCGAGCGTGCGCGCAAGTCAAGAACGTACGGAGCGGTGGACACGTACTTGTCTCCTTCGATACACATAAGCTCACATTAAAACGCTTCAAACCAAGCCAACCACACACACAACGAAGCCTCACCGCCTCGTCTCAGCAGCGATGCGCACATGGGCGAAGGCCCCGGAGGCCGCACGCGCACCGCCCACACGCGTGTGTGTGACTCCTGGACAACATAACGACATAACTATAAAGATATATATCGGTACTATCTTTATGATGCATGATATTTGCTATTAGTCTTAGAAATCAGTAAAGAATTGGTGAATTGTCTAAAAATTGGTAAGGTCACGTGACATATTAACTTTAAAACAACAATGAAATGTAACCTCTTTATTTTTATATCCTATATTTACTTATTAGAAAACATAATATGCACATAAAAATGAATTATCTCCTTATATTATAAGTCACGTGACCTTTTGCGTGGATGGAGCCTTATCTTCTCCCGACTTGGCTACGTCCCCGCGCGTGGATGTAGCCTCGGCCTTCATTTTTTGACCACTAGACACGTGACTTAACAGTTTTACGTCTAGATTTTAACGAAGTACCGCGCAAAAATAATTGCTTATTGATCTTCAGAAACAGTACCGACAGGATAAGTTAGGTTTTGTTTGTTCTAAGTCCAAAATGTGCTTTTAAGACAAAAACAAGGGCAGCTTCGCAATACCTCCGCTAGACGCCGCCAGCCGCGGTGCTGCATTTTGGGGAGCTAGACACTGATCTCTGGAGCTAACAGTATTGAAAAAAATAGTTTATCATGTCTTTAGAGCGATCGCAATACAAATTTCGGCTCAGTTTTGCGTAAACGCCCCAGGATTTGGTACGGTCACGTGTCTAGCTGTCAAAATTGTACAACATGGCGGCGATGAAGAGAACAAGAGGGGGTCACTTTTGCCTAGTGAGCTAAAGCCCCTTCATGTTTCGGGTCCATATCACAAGAGCGAATGACATTTTAGCGAACGGCGACATTTGAGCGAATGGTCGTTTTAGCGAATAACGGGGGCGCGCGTTAACCCATCCGTCGCGCTGCGCTTTACGCCGCTTTGCGGCGACAGTCTTTGGCAACTCATTACAAAAATGTGAACCCATTTGGCCCACCCGAAAACGCCGCTTCGCGGCGTCCGACTATTCGCTAAAGTGTCGTTCGATGAAACGTGGGCGTTCGCTAAAACGTCATTCGATCAAGTGAGTGCCTCCCCTCTACAACAATGAATGGCGCCACTTTTCCCAGGATAGAGGGGCTTTATAGTGAACGGGACACCCATTCAAAGTTCAAAGGGAAAGCACCACTCTGCACCCAGGAGGCCAAACAAAACTTCCACACCAGGGATGCGCTCCAGTCAATCAAGGGCTTGACCACTCTTACAGGGATTGTCCGGTCGAAACCGGAAGTCGAGGGAGCCTTCATGTAGACAAACATCATTTTTATTTTGATGTATGTTCTCCTGTTATTAATTAAACCTTTCATGAGCCTATGTACGAAACTGTTCCCCAAATTTCGCCAGTGTCAATGGCTGATATTCATAGGTGCTCCGTGATGTTACAAAACACAAAGGCTTGTCGGATGGTCGGGATAACAAGCGTTGGTCAAATGGATGTATTGTATTTTGTTTCAAACTACATAGTCTCCTAGGCCGTAGCCTACTGAAATACGGTTCTTTTAACGCAGTTCCCAAGCATATGCAAAAAAAAGTCACGACTTTATCAGGAAATTACTTGCAGATAGCCATAAGCTTCGAGCAAACGTATGCCGTTTCGGGCAAACACAACTGCGACGGCCACCGATCGAACTAGGGGCGCTTGCAAAGCGAAGGATGCAGATTTCACCTCTGAAGCGGCAACTAGGTACATGAAGCGGCATCTCTGTACACATGTCGGCTGATCCACTGGATCTGTGATGAGGCTGCGGGTCGCTCCCTCGATATCCGTGGGTCGAAGGTAAACGGCGAATCGTTCAAACGCATGTCGTCACTTGACTTGGACGAGCTTGGTGAATCGTAGTCAAGCTCCATTTTCACATGCGGGTCAAACAGGATCGGGCTGCACGCGTGCTAAATACAACGTCTGGTATCGTTTCCAGATGGCCTAGCTGTTGGTTTCGGTTTCGCTGCATAATCAAATTGATTTAACCGATTTGGGCGAGGAGTGGATGGACGTAGTTCAACCCTTTAACCACCAAGTTATCCTTAAAAAAAATGTACAAACTTTTCCAAATGTTTTTATTTGCACATATTTTTTCTTATGTGGTTCTGATTTTCCTATTACATTACTTGATTGGTTTCTGATAGGTATTAACACAAAAAGTTTGAAAGAAAATGGTGATTTTTATGGAAACTCTCCCTCGGTGCATGTAAGAGTAAGAATAACACGGGCTGAAATGTGGAGTATTTATTTGAAAATACGCACCATAACAAAAGATCAAGTGCCTAGACGTTTCTCCGTACTAGCGCTAACAAAGTTCCGTAAGTAACGGCTCCTTGCAAAATTATTAGCGCAAGGAACACCGTCATCTCTTCGCGGTCCACTGGTTTCCATCAAGAACCCCGTGCTGGGAAATGCGGGACCGCATAGCGGTTTGTCTCTCACAATGAAGTTGGCAAGGTCCCAATCAAAAAAAAAACCTTAAACCAGCTGAGAATGTTTTTTTCGTCAGTGGGTTGCCGCAGAATCCCAGGCACTCCACAAAACGAAAACCTCGGAGGCGCGGGTAGCGGGTTTTCAGCGTTTACGCATTGCCACACTCGAACACTACCAGGCGCGTCGTCTTCTTCGTCACTGTGGTTGTCGTCATGTCCGACTCACTTTCAGAGACAAATTCGATGTCTTCATCGTCGCTACTGTTCGAACTGCCGCAAGAGAGGGCCCATTTCCGAGGGCCGTCACCGGCATCACTCAAGCGCACTGCCACCTCCGATCACCGTTGCAAGGCTAGATACGTACCAAAGACCAAAACACGCTATATTTGCGCAACCTCTCCTGCCCTCCAGTGTTCAAAATTGAAACTAAAGCCGATGAACGAACCTGTCTCGTGTTTGGCAGTGAAAGCAAACCATCAATTTGGCTGGACGAGAGTGACTCGTCGTCGGCGATATTGGTACAACCTTCCATGACGAGTACAGCTCAGGTTGAGTGGTTAAAGGGTTAATATCGTTGGCACAGCATCACACCTCACCTTACAAGCCGCTTAGAGCTCAGCTCGTAGCTCTCTTCTGTGAGATGATTCCTGGATAAGCGGGATCTCGATCTTGACGGGAAACCAGTCCCTGCACACGGCGACGATCCACTTCGCTCGTCGCTGCACGACTCACGGAAAAAGTGTAGAACGTCATGTCTTGGCTCGCATGTGCTGCCCGGTGGTTGTGGCAGCCAACCGCGAAACAAAAATCTCGCCCAACCACGAAACAAGTCGAGCACAACAACAAAACGAAGCACGCTGAGGCATTCACTCGCAGGCAAACGACGAGACAAACATGCTCGCTTTGTGTTTTGTGACGTCAGAGCTTTAATGTTGCCAACGAAAGCAGCATTTACAGAATGCGATTGGAGCAGTATAAATTCAATTACTCACGCAGAGGAGCATATAAAAGTCAGATATTGCACGTACGATGTGTCTCGAGGCAAAAACAATGACATTCAATTGTTTTCTCGAATACAAAATTTGACCGGACAATCCCTTTAACGTAATAAGATAACCCTAATTAGACTCCAAAGGGTTAAAAATCCAAATCATGAGCATAAAATAAATGTGTTACATACATAAAACGTTCTGGCATGATAAGCGTTTATAGCATCGTTAAGCAGCATGTCTAGCCTATTCAGCAAGACACCTACGTTCACGGCACTCTTCTTGAGATAAGTTTTTAATGCATGGCATGTGTACACTTGAAATGATAAACTTTGCGGTCTTTCAGAACCTTCTCATTCCTCCTCTCCCACATTGCCTCCTTGCCTACCTCTCCTCCTCACTTCACCCCTGGTCACATAATCTTCCCGTTAGTCAATCAGCGTCGAACACCTCACTCCTTCTCTCCCACCCGTCAACCAATCAGTGTCGAGCCTCGCGGCCATGCTTTTATCCAGGCTTCACGAAATGCCGAACACCCACTCAAAGAATGTTTCACAATAAAGATTTATTTGAAAACAACACAATCGATACAATATGTACACAAGCCAAAATGAAAGAGATGCAGCTAAATAAAAAAAGGCCATTCTAACTGATCTTCAGTCCTTGTTGCTGCCACTGCACTTTCTGGAATCTATCTGGCACATGTGGATTGTGAATTTACACTCCTAGCTGCTAACGACCCATGTAAGAGTTCCTCGGTACAGAGTTAATGTACGGTCTCCTGGTGCTGGTGTTATGAACTCAAGCATGACCTTGGCTTTCTGCTGCAAACTCACTCTTGAGAGATGATGAGGTTGCTCTTGGCCTTTTCAATCACCACCCACCATCCTTAACTCCCTCTTTTGAGGGAACATTGGCACAATGACCGGTCCCACCCCATTAATTGTCTTCTCACCCCAGATGGGCCCCGATGTTGGCCACAGAATTGCACTTACCGAATGTGGTTCTTCCCTTGAATCTTGTAGGTCAGTTCGATGTTGGGGTACTGGTTGCAAAATCTAGCAACATCCAGCCACCTGGACATCCGTCATGTAAAGCAGGTCTCACTCCTCAAGCTCCACAATGTCAAAGACGGCCTC
Organism: Ixodes scapularis; assembly: GCF_016920785.2. NCBI lineage: Eukaryota > Metazoa > Arthropoda > Arachnida > Ixodida > Ixodidae > Ixodes > Ixodes scapularis. The sequence continues at coordinate 77,166,502 of NW_024609836.1, forward strand.
AAAGCTGTGCTCTTGGCACTGTTGACCACATCAGCACTAAAATGGGGAAGCTCTAAGAGTCCTTGTTCCACAGTCCTTGCATGACCATCTGTGCGAGCTCCAGCTGAGAGTGCTGGGGTGAGCCAGCCGTAACTCAGCACATTCATGCAAGCCTGGATCAGTCTCATCGCGCGACCTGCCCAGAATGTCTTCCATGTCAGATTCGAGCTCTGCAAAGAGCTGCATGCACGACTAATGTACTTGCAAGAGCAGGTTTGTCTTCACGTGTGGGTCGCTGAACCTATCGGATCGGTCAGCTTGTGTAGCATGCGGTTGTAAAGCTGCCTTAGCAAGTTTTTCCTCGTGGTGGCAGATAGGAATATGTTCATACTTTGCTGCCGAGATTATGATCTTCAGCAGGCCTCAGCAAAATCGGTCATATTTTTTCTTTTTTTCGAAACGGCCGCACATTTCACCCTGAATGTAAAAAAAAATCATATAACACAGTGCCAAGATTTTTTATTTTTTTTAGATTTGTTTGTTTTAGTGGCACGGCCAAAGGCATCAGTGAATTTCAGTCGGCTGTCCACAAACTGCGACAGTTCCTTTACCCTTCAGGCGAGAAAGATTGTTTCTTGGGAGCCGCCATTGACGGGTTCACCGGCATGTAGTTGCGATACAAGACATACGGAAAAACATACCCTACTGTGAAGGAGAAGATGAAGAATTCTACCACCGCACCAGCGTAAAGCAGGATCTTGTTCTTGGGCTTGGGCAGGCACAAAATGAGTCCGCCCACCGCGACCCCCGCAAATCCGACCAAGATTCTAGCCCAAACCGGTGCCCGCCTGGCACCTTCCAAAATTTTCGCCGCCTTCGCTCGACTGAGCGCGTAGCCCAGGCCCAACGGACACGCCAGGTTCCGCATCATGCCGTAGAGCGGATTCGTGCTCACGTTCACGTAGCTAGGGTCATCACAAGCGTCCAACGCCAATTTGGTAGATTCGCGAGGGTCTATTCCTAGGGCCATCCACCCGAAGTAGATGGAGACGCAGGTGAGGGAGATGACCCCGCTGACTATGGCATATTCGCCCATCTTCCAGGCATCTACGTCCAGTGGAGTCATGAGGGACCCGATGGCGAAGCCCATCAGGAGTCCGAGGATGATCTGATGAGGGAAGTGGGCACCTATAAACACCCGCGAGGCTCCGACAACTCCCAAGTACAGGACGTACGTGGGCCAGACGATGTATCCGATCCAGCGACGCCTCCGCATCACCCGAACGTCCTTGTCGAGCGTCGCGTACCAGATGACGGTGAAGAGGACTGCGGCGCTTACCATGACGTGCCCTGACGGGGAGCCAGGTCCCGTCTCGCAGGTCTGGGGCGTCTGGGCAAGCTGGACGCCCAGTTCCTTGTGGGCCTTGACGTACCAGAAGGGTCGGTGCTCGTTCAGGATCCATTTGATGGTGACATTGATGAATGCTGAGCAGGAGGCGGCCAGCAGAATTCGGATGCCGAGGGGTTGGTGGAGCGAGAAGGCGATCGGGTAGATAACGACCGCGAAGCGCGGCGGGTCGGCGATGTAGGAGATCCACGAAAAGAAGTTGTCGTAGCCCTCGCAGTGGTCCTGCAGCTGCTTCGTAAGTCGGGCGCCCGAGCTGTACAAGGAGTTCATTTTGAGGCGGGTTTTGGATTTTAGGAAGCAGTTAGAACCTCAGATTGGGCGAGTTGGTTGTTCATGTTGGTCGACGTTGCAGCGCACTGAAGAAGCTGTCAGTCCTTTCACACACACACAAAAGGAACAAAACTCTCACACAGCGCTCACAGCGAAGCAGAATTGCCAGTATTGCGGTATTGCTGTTAGAGCATATGTCCATCTATTCATCGCCCTCGAACACGTCGCGCCCACTGATCAGTGGTCGCGCCGGTTTCTTGTTTTGTTTTGGTTTACTTTTCATTTTTAAGTTGATCGGTGATGTCGCTCTTCACGCTGCTGCGGAAAGAGACAGAGTTCTGAGCAAAATTCTCGAAGTATGGATAATAAAGACTTGTCAATGCCTGTTCACACCTTGATATACAAATATTCGTTCTTAATTTTTATTGAATGCATCAAGTGGAGCGTTATTATTTTTTTTTTGCATGCTTCTGTAAAACATGAATATTCGCTGGGCACCATAGAGATCATACATACTAACCCTGGGCACCATGTTTGTTGGTGGTTTTGAGCAACGTTTAGAGCGCATGCCCAGAATGAGCTCACAATAGATTGCTATGACCGGCAATCCTGATGGTGTGGAATGTATATTGAAAAAGAACTGTGGAAGCTAGACATCAGCACACGCTCAGCAGTCGTGCACACAGTTATGACAGGTCAAGAACAAAGTGGATGCTTGCTCCCACCTCTTTCCACTACAGCAGTCTGAACGCTGGAGAGGAGGCGACCTCCTCTCCAGCATTCATTCTGCTAAAGTGGAGAGAGGTGGGAGGAGCTTCCACTTTACTCTTTACTTGTCAGACTAAAGTGACTTTTTAGTAAAAGCCAACCTACATTTGCACCCTCCACTCCACACTCGGAGGCCAAAAGAAACCCTCCAAACAATGGAGACTGTTCAGTCAAGGGCTGGGCAGCAGGCACGTAGCCAAAGAGGGGGGGGGGGGGGGGGGGGGGGCATGGGCCCCCCCCCCTTCCCTGGCTACGTGCCTCTCCTCCTCTCCCTCATACAGCATTCTGTCAGGAGTGCCCCCCCTCCCTCTCCCCCCCCCCCCCCCCCCAAACAAAATCCTGGCTACGTGCGGCTTAAAAAACCAAATCACAACACGCACAACAGCAGTAATCGCCAAAGCTTTATTTGATGAGACAACACAAAGGATACATTATGTACAAAAACAAAAGGAATGACAAGATGCTGTTACATAAAAAAAAGGACCCCTTCAACAGAGCTTCAGTCACTGTCGCTGTCGTTGCGCTTCCTGGAATCCATCTGGCCCACGTGAATTGTGAACTTGTACTCCTGGTCGCAACCCATGTAAGAGTCGCTCATGTAGTACAGTGTGTACGTATGGTCTCCCGGAGCCGGCGCCACAAAGTCGAGCTTGACCTTTGCCTTCTGCTGCAAACTCAGCCTCTTGATGGAGATGAGGGAGTTGCTCTTGGCCTCTCCAATCACTACCCACCATCCTTCCTCTCTCTTCTGAGGGAACATGGGTGCAATGACCGGTCCTACCACCTCGTCTTCTCTCTCTAGCTGGACCACGACGTTGACCGCAGAACCGCACCGGATGTGGTCCTTCCCTTGGATCTCGTAGGTCAGCTCTATGTTGGGGTACCGGTTGCAGAACTTGGCGACGTCTGCCATCTGGACGTCTGTCATCTGGAGCAACTTGTTGCGGTCTTCATCCTCAAGCTCCATGATGTCAAAGACGGTCTCTACGCTGTGCTCCTGGCACCGCTTGACCACGTCCGCGTTGAAATGGGGAAGCTGCTTGAGGTACGAGTCCTTGTTCCACAGTGCTTGCGTGACCATCTGTGCAAGCTCCATGGCTGCGAGTGCTGGGGTGAGCCAGCCATTAGAACTCAGCACGTCCACGCAAGCCTGGATCAGTCTGATCGCCTTGCCCAAAATGTCTTCTGTGTCGGATTGGAGCTCTGCAGGGAGCTGCATACGTGACAGGTGCGCTTGCAAGAGCAGGTTTGTCTTCACGTGTGGGTCACTGAATTTGGGATTGGTCAGCTTGTGTGGCAGGCGGTTGTAGAGCTGCCTTAGCAAGTTGTCCTCGTGGTGACGGATCGGAATATTTTCATACTCCGCTGCCGAGCTGATGATCTCCAGCAGGCCCCTGATCTTGGTTTTGGAGTTGAGGGACATGCTGAAGAGCTCAATGGTCGTGTAGTTGATGTAGTAGTATGCGGCAATCATGCCCAAGTTGAGTGGGGCAACATCCATCTCATCTTCAATGCTGATGCACTTAGACTGCTCTAGGTCGTTCAGTGTGTTCTCTACCAGGTCAGACAAGTGATCCGACAGATGGCGATGGGTCACACCCTGGAGGTTGTAGTAGTTGGGGTTTTGAGTCATCCTGCGGTACAGGAATGTCCACGTGAGGTAGTCCACCGCATCTTGCTTGTTCTCAATGGTCTTGGTGACGATCTCGGCGTTGAAGTGATCATGGAGGCAATGGTCCAGATGGCTCTCCACTGGAAGTGGTTCATACAAGAACTTCTTAAAGAAGTCCTTCTTGGAAGACTGGCAAAGCAGAAGGCATTTGCCGTCTTCGTCGACAAGGGGACGGTTGGCACGGCCGACCATTTGGAGGACGTCCGTCACAGGGTAATCTTCGTAGGCATGCACTTTACCATTGTAGAACTGTGTGTCCATAACAATGACCAGGTGTGCCGACAGAGAGAGAGCCCAGCAGAGGCTTCGAGACACCACTACCACTTGAATGGCACCGCTGTCAAAGAGCTGTTCAACTAGTCTTTGGTCAGCCGTGCTCAGTCCTTCATGGAGGTAGGCAACACCATTGGTGAGTGTCTCCTTCAGCGTCTTGTCCGTGATCTGTTCAAGGAATGGCTTGAGGTCATCCTCGGTGCAGTGAAGAAACTTCGATGCTTGTCCCTCTGATGCCGAGTAGGTCAGAACGTCGATAGCCGTAAGCCGGGTCTGCTTGCGTGACGGCACAAATACAATGACAGGCTTGCGGGGAGAGTGACGCATGATCCCTTGGTAGACCGGCTTGCTCATAGACAGCAAACGGGAGGCGTTGTGAGTGATGTTGAACCCTTGTATGTGGAGTTCGAGCAGCACCGGACGCACATTGGGGTGAAAGTTGAACGTTGAGTTGGCGTTAGCACCAAGCCACTGCCCGACATCCCTGGCATTGGCTAGGGATGAGCTGAGTGCAAGGATGCGGATTTGACGTTCGATCTGGGATGAGATGTAGCGCATACGCGAGCAGATCACCTCGAGCACGGGACCACCCTCGCCGCCCACCAGATGGAGCTCATCCACAATGAAGAGGTTGATGTTCTGGACGTTCTTGCGTTGCTTCCAGCGTCGTGACAGCACGTCCCATTTTTCAGGTGTGCTGATGATGATGTTTCCTTTGGCAAGTAACTTCAGGTCTGTGCCTGTCTCTCCTGTCAGGATGACAACCTGGAGAGAGGGGTGGCACGATTAGCTGTACAGAATGTAAATGGTTGTCTGGCACTTTGAAGAGGCACTAATACTACAAAAGACGGGTTTATATCTTTTTATAGCAAAAGGGGCATTTGAGAGAGTCAATGGGGAGTCCTTGGCCTTGGCTTACTCGCAAGCAGTCACTGGGAAAAGATGAGTAAAAAAAGCTGAAAGTCACCTTTTAAGACGACGATTTTAAGAACTCGCAAGTGATAACACGCACACTCGGCAAAGTTTGCTAGTTCCAAAATTAACTTTGTGAAAAGTTATCACTGTTGCTGTAGGTCAAAAGACAGTCACCCTCATTACAAAGAAGTCATTCCTTGGATTAAAACTTGTTTGTGCGAGTGGGTTCATACTAGTTTAAAAAGGTTAAAAAGCGCAAACAAAGCCAAGACAGTAAAGACACAAAGTGCCCATCCTGTCGCCTTTGTGTCTTTACTGTCCTTGCTATGTTTGCGCTTTTTAAACTTAAAAAAAAAAGTTATATCTACCTTCTTGTTCAGGAGGAGTGAGAACTTCTGTGTCCAGTCGGCATAGATGATCTCTGCCAGTGCCTCCTTGGCAGTCACATACACGCATCTTCCCTCGGGGGTCTGTGAAAACAGCCGCAGGATAGCAAACTCTGCACAGATGGTTTTCCCGCTGCCCGTTGGAGCACCAACAAAGACGTTATCATCGCTGCTGTAGATGGCGTTGAAGACCTGCGTCTGGATCGGGTTGAAGAAAGGAAACTTGTCGCGGTACAGAGCCTCAAAGGTCGGGTTCCGCAGCGCAGACACGGGCAAGGGCTGCAGGTCAAGCAGCTCTGTTGGAGGCGGGTATTTCTCCGGAAGGATCAGGTGCCGGAAGGACACAGGCAGTTGAGTCTCGGCACTGAGCCAGCGGTCGGAGACAATTCGGATGAAGTACTGCGGTGGCAGTGGTTCAAACACAGGCACAAAGAACTTGATGAGGTGCTCATCTTGCGAGAATTTGCTTTTGAGCAAGAAGTACTCGTGGTGCAGAACAACCTCGCTGTCCACATCTTCAACAAGGATCCAGAAGGCTTCTGAGGTGCCATGGACCTTCTCATCCCACTGGAAGTCTGGTGTGATAGTCAATTCAACACGGAGCATGGACCGTGTGATTGGCTGGATGTGTGCCGAAAGCTCCAGCTTGGGGAACTGGTGGACATAGCGATGCACCAGCTTTCCCAACTTGGGCATTCGCAGGAGCTCTCCGATTTCGCTGACCCCGAGGTCATAAAGACGTTCCCAGGGGAAGTTTTTCTTCTCCACCTTCTTCACCACTTCATCCGGTACCTTCCGGAACTGTCGAAGTGGAGTCATTGACTGCCACATCCGCTTGTCGATCATCTTGCACAGAGAGAGAGCCTTGTCTGTCAACTGGGCCCAGCCGCGGTGCAGCACAATCTCGAAGATGGCTCGCATGAGACGTGCGGCACTCTGCGTGACATAGACCATGTCTGCCATCAACGCCAGTCCTTCCAGCTTCAGTTGAGAGATGTAAGCCTGAAGGAGGACATTGACCTTAGCTGTAGGCTCTTCCATGCTTTCCTTGATTGGGATGGGCACCCGCTCCATCAGTTTCTGGAGTTCAAGCTTCTCTTCCTCCCGGATGGTGATGTTCCGGAACTCTCCAGAAAGAGAAAAGACTCTGAAGAGCTCAATCTCGCTTAGCGTTGGCTTGAGCAGCTGGTTGTACGTTGCCATTGTGTTGTAGGTGCAGTAGTAGTAGCTGGCGATTCGCCCCAGCTCCGTCACCTGGAGCAGACCAGACTTCTTCTCGAAGCGGATCAAGTTGCTCTTTTCAAGCTGCGCCGCAGCCGTGAAGATGAGGTCCGCACGTCGCTGCTCCAAGAGTGGATCTGACTTGAGCTCGTCGTGGGAGATCCCGTAGAGTGTGGGCGAGCGGAGCATCCGGATATACAGATAGGTGTAGCCGAGCCAGGTGCAGGCGTCCTTGACATTCTGAATGTTTCCCAGCACTATCTCAGCATTCAGCACGTCGGGAAGCTTGCTGATCATCTGGCTCTCGATGGGAAGCTGCTGGTTCAGCAGCGACAGGTAGTACTGCAGCTCGCTGTGGTTGGTGATGAGGATGCCCTCTCCCTTGGTGTCATACTGGGGTCTGCCTGCACGTCCTAACATCTGGAGTACATCTAGTGCACCCAGTTCCACCCAGCGACCTTTCTCAGGGTTGTACATCTGGGTTCCCTTGATGATGACCGTGTGGGCTGGGAGGTTCACTCCCCAGGCAAGTGTGGCTGTTGACACAAGTACTTGGATGTGACGGTCCGCAAACAAGTCCTCAACAAGAGTACGGTCCACACGGCTCATTCCAGCGTGGTGGATGCCAAAGCCGTATGGCAAGAGGTCCTTCAGCTCTAAGTTCTTGACTTGGTCTGCTTCAGACCGCAAGACTTCGGTAGAGGCAGAGCCCTCGCGCAGGAAGTGTCCGAGAGTGTCCTTTTCAAGACACATGTCTCGCACTGCTCGGGCGGTTTTCCCCGTCTCCTTCCGCGAATGGACGAAGATGAGGATCTGATTTTTTCCTGCGTTGTCGATGACCTTCTCGTAGAGAATCTCGTTCATGAGTTGGAAGCGCTTGATGGCTTTCTTCTCTGTGATGCCAATGTACTGCTGTTCCAAAGGTACTGGGCGGAAGCTGTTGTCAAAGAAGAAGAGCCCCTTGGCCGCGTCGACCCGCAGGAAGGCTGCCACATCTTCATAGTTGGGCAAGGTGGCACTGAGACCCACCAGCCTAACCTCTTCTTGCGTCATCTCAATGTTGCGGATTGTCCTGGCAACCAGGGCTTCCAAGACTGGACCTCGCTCGTCGTGAAGCAGATGGATCTCATCAAAGATCATCAGCCGCACCAGTTGGGTGTATGTGCGTTCACCGCCTTTTCTCGTGATAATGTCCCACTTCTCGGGAGTGCAGACGATCACTTGGGTGGCTGTGATTTGTTCCCGTGTCAGCTGATGGTCGCCCGTCAGCTCGGACACTGTGATGTTGTATGAGTTGAGTCGCTTGCTGAAGTTTCCCACCATCTCCTGTACCAGAGACCGCATGGGGGCAACGTAGACAATCTTGAACTCGTCTCCGTTGATGGACCCGTCTGGGTTGATGTGCTTCCCAATCTCTCGCATCATGCACAGCAGGGCCACGTTGGTCTTCCCGGCACCCGTCGGAGCGCAGAGGAGCAGATTTTCGTCCGTTTCAAGAGCCGCCTTGTGCAGTCGGCTCTGAATGCGGTTGAGACTCCGGAAGCCCTCAAAAGCGGGCTGTGCATACTTTGGCAACTTGTCCACCGAGATCAGCGACTCACTGGCGCTGAAGGCCTTGGGCTTGAGGGCAGGCACGTGGATTTCCTCATAGCCCTTGCGTTGCTTCCGGAATGAACCATCTGGCAGCTGGCACCGTTTATTCGCCATGTAGTGACTGCCATGCTGGAAGGACAGATCCTCAAGGTCCAGCATCTTGCACTGCGACATCTGGACCAAGCTGTCCTCGTCCACCTCCATGGGCTCCAGCTCAGCATTGACGCGCGCCTGCCTGGCCTGCGCCCGCCGGTCTCGCTCCTCCTGGACCATGTCGTCTTTGTCTGTGTTCTCCAGCTGGCGCAGGATTTTCTCCAGATCCGGATCAGCCTGCATCTTCTCGCGCAGCTTGGACTTTTCCGTCGAGCTCTGCGACGAGGCCAGCAGTGTGCAGTAGAGAATCATCTGCCGGTGCTGGCGGAGGACCTTGATGAAGTCAAACTGGTTGAACCCAAGGAGCAGCACCAGCTGGTTCTCAACATCACGATCGTCCACAGCAGTCTTGAGAATGTCCAGGACTTCTCCGGCCTTGGTCTGGGCCACCACGGGGTCGTCATAGAACTTGCTCAGCTTGCGCTGCAGCCAGTAGGCGTCGATCTCACGCGGGTGCAGGCCCTTGCCGCTCTTGTGTCCGCCTTCCTGTCCGACCTTCAAATTGGTCGCCTGCAGCATGGTATCCAAGTGGGCCTCCTCGCCCTCGTTCTCGTCGTTGGAGTCATCGTCGCGGACCTCCCCGACGATCTCGTCGTCGTCCTCATCCGACTCCTCGAACTGGACGTTGACGCCGTACGTTTCGTCGATGTTTTCGTCGACAACCTGCTGCTTCTCGTCGACGCCGTAGTCGGTGATCTTCTTGCACAGGTTTACGAGCAGGGCGAACCGCTCCTCGGCGACGGGGCCCAACAATGCTTCTGTTTCCCGTCTGCGTTCGCTCTCTTTAGTGCGCTCGCTCTTGAGTACGGCCAAGATCTCGTCCGCGGCACCACAAAGGATATCGCGCGGCTGGTCGCCCAGGGCTTCCTGGATGAAGCTCAGCAACACCTCGTACGTCTGCTTGGTCTCCGTTGTCTTGGGGCGATACAGGATGCCGACCACGTCTTCCACTCCCTCCGAAAGAAGGGACTGACCCTTCAGCTTGGCTGCGTCGTACTTGTTTTCCTCGGCGGCGGCCTTTTTCTGCTTCTTGGACTTCTTTTCGTCCTTGCTGGGTTTGGTGCGCTGGTAGCGGTCTCCCATGCGGGAGCCTTCCAGCTTGCCCACCAGGGAGATGACTTCGCCGGTGGCCTCATCTCGGGGTCTTCTCTCGATCAAGCGTGTGTCGGCTTGGAGCACGAGGTTGGAGTTCGCTTTGTACTCATACTGAAGCGAACGAGCAGCGGCGTCCGCCATTACTTGCGCGCCGACATGCGAGTTTGCCGAACGATTCACAAACGACAGCTGCGTTCAGTTGATAGCGTCTGAGGCGTTTGTTCGCTGTCAGAAGAACGAGAGCGTAAAGTTGTGTCACGTGACGACGTAGTTTCACTCTTTAAACAAACAAATGAAGTTCTCATTTAAAAGAAAAATTAAATCTTGTAAGTTACGATGAATATAAAATTATAATTATAAATGTACATTTACAAAAACATATGGTATAGCGCCCCCAAGAGAGCGGATATGTCAAAACAGTAACAAATTAATATATTATAATATTAATTCCCCAAAAATGTGAGACAATTACATTTATATTAAAGTATAAAATATAAACATTATCCATATTGATTCTAATTTGCTTTAAACATTTGGGATGCGTTCGAAGACCCCACGTGGAGGCGGTTGGCGTGCCTTTTGACTCGAGCAATGGCGTCCGTCACCAAAGAAACGTTGACGGCTTCGCTTGTTTTTCAATATTTAAATGGCTTCAACAAGCCGCTCGCTGCCCAGTTTCGCACCAAAGTTGACGTGCAGCCCACGCCGACCGGATTACCAGACCTTGTCCGGGTTGTAGGCGGCTACCTGGACGCCTCACCGCAGCACCGCAAGCTACTCCAGTCGCCATGTGCGCCAAAAGGCGCGTCAAAGAACCACGACGTGTCTTCGTCCGACGACTCGTCGAGTGACGAAGAAAGCAACGAGGCCGCGAAACCGGCGACCTCCACTCCCACGGCCAAGATGAACGCCAAGCCGGGTAAGCAGGCACCCGCGAAGCTGGTGGCAGCGGCGGCGAAGAAAGCGGCGAGCGAGGACTCCGAATCCGACTCCGATTCTTCTGACGCGAAGACCAAAAAAACGCCCGCACCGGCAGTTCACGCAAAGGCTACCAAACGCCCGAAGCCGGATACGGATTCATCGGACAGTTCGGAATCGGACGCGCCGCCTGCAAGTAAAAAGGCAGCAGTACCGCTGCCCGTCTCCAAGAAGGCGGCTCCGAAAAAGCCCACCGGCGGCGCGCCAGCGAAAAAGGCGAAAAGTTCGAGCAGTTCCGACGACTCTTCCGATGAAGACGACCCCAAGAACAAGGCAGTGCTGACCAGGCCAGCACCGCCGAAGACTGCCAAGCCGCCGACGGGACTCAAAGTTGCCATTTCTGGCAAGGCTGTGCTGGCAGGCAAAAAGCAAAAGGAGAGCTCGAGCTCATCAGACAGTGACGACGAGCCACCCAAGGCAACACCTGCCAAGAAGCCGGCCGCTAAGCCTGCTGCAAAGCCGGCTCCCAAGCCGGCGGCTAAGAAGGACGACAGTTCCAGCGATGACGACTCCGAGGACGAAGCGCCGACTGCTAAGAAGCCAGCTCCTGCCGCAAAGCTGGCCTCTGTCCAGAAGAATGCTAAAGCAGACGAATCCAGTGACGACTCATCCTCTGACGACGACGAACCTCCTGCCAAGGGGAAGCAGACGCCGGCTAAAGCAGGAGCAGCCAAGTTGACTCCGGCCAAGACTCCAGCCAAGCCCACACCAGCCAAGAAAAAGGAGAGCTCCAGTTCAGATAGCGATTCTGACGAGCCAGCCAAGCCTCCAGCTAAAGGAAAGCAAGCGCCTGCTAAGCCAACACCAGCAAAGCCACTAGCCAAGAAGCCAGCAGCTGCGAAAAAAGATAGCTCCAGTTCGGATGATAGCGATTCGGACGAAAAGGAGAAGCCAGCAGCTAAGCCAGCACCAGCCAAGAAGCCAGTGGCTGCAAAGGAGAGCTCTAGTTCTAGTTCGGACAGTGAGTCGGATCAGAAGACCAAGCCTGCAGCCAAGCCAACCGCTAAACCAGCGGTCAAGCCTGGGCCAAAACCAAATGCCGCAAAAGCAAAGGAATCCTCTTCCTCTGATAGCGACGACGAAGATGACGAGCCGGCACCTCCAAAAGTGGCACCGCCAAAGCCGGGTGCAGCGAAGCTGCAAACCACAGCGAAGAAGCAGTCGTCGTCTTCAGACAGCAGTAGTAGCGAAGACGAGCCTCCCAAGAAAACGCCCGTTGCAACTCCGAAACAGCCTGCTAAGCCTGCGGCAAAGAAGCAGGCTTCTTCGTCCAGCGATGACAGTGATTCCGAAGACGAAAAGAAAACACCCGCAAAAACACCCGCCAAACAACCCCCTAAAAAGGCAAAGGAGTCTTCATCTTCCGACAGCGAAGACGACGACGACGAACCGGCACCCAAGAAACCAGCAGTTGCTGTGAAGGTCACCCCCAAAGCCCAGGTGAACCAAAAGGCACCGCAGAAGAAAGCGGAGTCGTCGGATGAAGACAGCAGTGACGACGAGGATGAGAGTCCAGCTGCCAAGACTGCTCCTGCCACAAAGAAGCCGGTTGGAAAGCCGGCAGCAGCTGCGAAGAAGGCGGCAGACGAGTCTTCGAGCGATGAAGACGACGAGGACAAAGCGCCACCGAAGAAGAAGGGCAAGAAAAAAGGAGACGCGGCGGCAGACTTCACGGGGATGAACGGTGATGGCGACGCCGACACTTCCGGAAAGGGTAAACGGAGTTCACCGTTCCGGAGGGTCAAGCCGGAGGCAGTCAACATCGACCCCAAGTTGAGAGACAACTCATTCGAGGCAAAGCCGGGAGCGCGGGGTTCGTGGGGCGAGAAGGCCAATCAGGTCCTTCGCACCGTGAAGGGGAAGGACTTCAGGCATGAGAAGACGAAGAAGAAGAGGGGCACGTACTCGGGAGGCGCCATCGACATGTCTGTCAACTCGATACGGTTCGACGAATGAAGGCATCGCAACAAGGGGGGGGGGGTGGGGGGGAGCTGACACAACTCGTTGTATAAAGGCAGACTTGAGTCATCGTTGCACTTTTTAATTAGCCTCACTGGGAGTTCTCATTTTCCTTGTCCACACATTAGGCTTGTGGGAGGAAGTCTTTGCAAGTGCTGTGCCTGTGGTTTGTTTTGGTGTAACCTGGCAGACGGTGAAAGCTACGGTCCCGACGAGCCAATTGGAGCAAGGCATGTGCCACAGGGGAGCACTCCTCTCGTGACGAGCTGTCACATGCTTTGCTTCGTTGCTCCGATTGGCTCGTGGGGGCCGTAGCTTTTTACCTTTCTTGAATTATGCTGAGACAAAGCGTATGGCGCGCACAGAGTCCGGTCTTTCTCTGGGACTGCAGGGAGTGGCATTGGTTGGGTCAGCACTAGTTGCTTCTGCGTCCATTGTCGAAGGTCAATAAACACCTGAAACCTCGCTGAACTGGTTTATTGTGCGTTTCTTCCGAGGTGTCCCCAGGGGTTAATTAGAACGAAAAAGTCTGAGTACCAATGTGGACACTGGCATCACAAGCTCCATCCTAGAGTTATGGAATGTTAAGATTATCATGTTAAGATTTATGGGTTTATGCCTACTTTGCTTTCCTGCTTCTGTGCAACCTTTCGATGGCATCAACGTGGCAGGTTTGATTCCCTAGCTACCAGTTCAATTGCACGTAGTAGTATAAGGCAGGGTAACGGGATGCTGATTGATGAAGGGCAGTACGAACTGCTGTGCATACTTATTTTATATATCAAATCGATCAAGAACCAAATAGTATATTTCATTCAAATAATGTCAACATGTGGTCATTTCAAGCACCCATATTTGGTGTTTTCTTTAACTTCTAAATTTTTTTAATAAATCTAGTTCTTAATTTAGAAAACAAAGCTGTTTTTTTATTAGAAACACCAATGACATAAGCAGGACTTGATAACAAAAATCAACATGTAAACAAAAGAATAAGAAATCGAGCCGAATTTGTTTAGGCTATTTCCATGCTTGTGTTTACTGCTCCAGATAATTCACTTGTAACTTACTGTATTCCCTGCGCCATACAACGGATGAAACCCATGCAAAGAACAAGTCGCCTGCTTCTTGTGCAGGTGTTGCGGCGGCGTCAGAATGACACCGAGCTGCGATTGGGTTTGATTGAAAGTGGGTAGGCTTCACCTGCCAGATGCCTGGTCTACCCACTATTTTTTCAGTCAGTCAATAAAAGCTCAGCATTCTGACATCATCGCAACCCCTAGGCGTAGACTATGGGGGGGGGGGGGGGGGGGGGGGGCATCAAGGCTCGTGCTTCCCCTGGTGAAATCAGGGGGTGGCAGAGCCCTCCCGGGCCTGGGCCATAATCCTTACCAAGACGCTGTTTACATGCCCTGTAACGAGCTTCTAGTAGCAGCATGTAAACAAAATAACACCCACGTTGCCTTTATTGACAAAATACATGGGAAATAGAATCCTAGCGTGTTTTCGTTAGCTTCAATCTCCAGTTCTGGCGAGAAGGTAGCGCGCAGCAGCACCCCCCCCCCCCTTCCGTGAAAATGGAAAGTCTACGCCGCTGGCTCTGCATATAAAGGTAATAACTAAACAAGATTTGACAAAAATACCCGCGAAGAGCAGTCCATGTAAGTTTTTTCACAATACTTAACTATACTTGATAAACCTAAAATGTGAAAAAGATAGCGTCAGAACAGACTATCGCAGTCTATCATACTAATAAAACTGCGGCTAATCCAGCCGCAGTTTTATTCAGAAACCGCACAACGTCTCGCTTTGGAATAGTGCTTTCCCTTCAGCACACGGGTGCGCTTCGGCGGAGCAAGGTACGCGAGATTGAGACGTGCAGTTGCCGCTTCACTGCAATACACCACTGTGCGGTGACAAGCGCTCTCAAGGATGCTAGCTATCCAGTCGGAAATGACAACGAGCATGAGCAATGTTGACCGACTTCCAAGTACTGTCAATGTTTGATACAGATATCAAGTAGTGTTACCCAAGGCAATAATTGAATGTTTTGGAAATTCGCACAAGCCTACCGTAACGATATGGCCATGTAGCAGTGCCTGCTTTATTATAGTCTCAGTACCAAAAAGAGTGAAAATAAGTTTTGGCACAATGTTGGCACTAGTTCCTCATACAACATGTAGCAGGGTGTGCCAGGGTAAACGCTTTGGCGAAAATGGCACAGCAATCCCATCACCGCACCTCCATCCCATTCTGGGGAATAGAGTTTCCAACAATCCTTATGCTTTCAACTCCTAGGAATGAAGACACTGGGCTCATACCCACCACCGGAATGGCTGAACCGTTCTATTCCATTCCCCTAATACCTAAACCTGAAAAATGGCTCTTGAAAGCTACATTGTGCTGCCGGCTAAAGCAGCATGAAGGTGATGTTATTAAACACATAGAGAACTGCAAAAATGTGCAAACCGCGTTTTTAAAGCACCAAATTACTAAGCCAAGCGGTGGTCGCAAAAAGCGCTTGGTAGCTCTGCAGAAATGGATAATGCGATCAAGCGTAAAAGCCTCGCAAATGGTAAAAGTTTAAACCACCCATTTTTTTTTCGCAAACAGATGATACATATGCCTTTCCTTAGGAGATGCAAGTTTGTTTGACGAGGCCTAAAAAATGTCTTGTTCGTGCGTGGCCGTTGGTCCACTTTGACCGTATGCTAGCATTGTGCAAGCAGGCCGTAGGCCCCCTAGCTCAAAATCGACACAACTCACACAAGAACCAAGCGCACTTCATTCCCACTCCATTTCGTACAAAAGGCATGCAATTCCATTCTCATTCCATTCCTGGGTCGCAGAAGGGCGGAATCTTTCCTACTCCCGAGAGGCAACTCTGCAACACTGCTCCGTTGCCCTTATTGGCTGCAGGATGTGTTAGTCAGGGTACGTTTCAGTAGCTGTTAATGCACCACACAATGTACTGTACTTAGGTTGCCAGTCAAGACCCCCTTTCTAGAATTGAGGTGTTTGCATATTTGTGCTAACTAAGGCTACTTCACGCATTTCCAGACGAGCGACAGACTGCATTGCACTAGCTTGCGATTGCTTACAAGTTAACAATCTGGCTCCAACACAAATGCCCGAGCCATCCTTTAGCAGCTGGTCCCCCTCTACAAGAGCAATGTGGAGTGCAAGTTTGCCTGCTTCTTCAGCAGGGATTGAGGAGACGTCGGTACACCGAGCTTCGACTGGAAAAATAGTGCATAGACCTCAAGGCAAGGCTTTGATGGAAGGATAGCAGACTAACCGCTATCCTTCCATCAGTCAACCTGAGCTTGGCGTTTAAACATCAGTGTGACCCCTACGAAAAAGCAGACAAACTTGCACTCCGCATAGGGTTCTGCCATATTGCGCGATCAATTGATCATTGTTGAATGAATCACCAAGATGTGGAATTTTGGCATTTATGCTTACATGCTTAAACCGAATTTTAAGAGCATGATGTGTGCAAGGAAGACAAGCAATTCCATACATGCAGCAGTTTCATTGCATGGATTGTCCAGTTCTTATGCTGTAACCACCTCCCAAGGCTCTTTCATACTTCTTGCCCGTGTCCACGACTAGAGCTAAAGCACATGACGCTGGTCCTGGAAGGTAAGGCCATTCCATGGTTGCTGGCAAGATATTGGCCACTGGGAAGATCCGAAGCTTGTGAACGCTGAAAGCGGTAATGACCGATTAGGGATGCAATATATTCTGGTTTGCTTTCCATGATGAGGAATTTCGGCAGGAGTGTAGGGGGGGAGATCAATTGATATTCACTATCTTATTTTAAGATATAACAACACATGGCATAACTTTCTACTGCACAACCATGGAAGTTTTAATGATGTCAAAACACTGTGCATACCGCTGTTGCAGCAGAGCTTCATGTGCAAGTGGGAAACCATTTTTGCAGTGCTATTGCAACGAGAAAATCTCGGAAAAAAGTTGCACCATGTGAAGCCAGCCTGAAAGAGATCTGCAATCTGCTCTGTCAACTTGCACGTTTTTCCCGCAGGCAGCAGCAGACGACCCGTGCGAAAACCCGTGCGCCGAATTCAAGGGGGAGTCCCAACAAAGGTTCAACATTTTATTATGCATTTTCAGTATAAACATTTTTACACGTATATGAGCAATGTGGTCAAAGTAATGAATGCATGCCCTCCTCCCTTCTGAATTTTGATGGGAAGCTGACCCCCAAGATGTCCGCAACGAGAAAATTTGCTCCGACGACACTCTTGGGCAGCCCGGCACCAAGGTTTGGGCAGTTGCTTGTTGTTCCACCCTTTGCCACAGTTAAGGTAATATAGAGTGCAGCTCCAGCGGACCCAACGCTGTAAAATGAGCCGAAAATAATCGGCACCTGCGCATAGAAAACTCAAACTTTCACCGCATATACAATAAGCAGGTCAGTTTTACCTTGTGTAATTTCAAGGTGTGGTTCCCCCGCAAAAAATGAGAGCAACAAACTTGCCAAAGCCAACATCGCGTGCATTCATAAACAATCAAGTCAGCGATGCCATCTGCCAACAGTGCAGCGAGCAGACGACAGAGTGTCTCGTCTGCTCGCTACGCCCGTCGGTAGATGATACCACGAGTTAAAAACGTCGCTAGCTCGATCATCTGCAGATGCGCCCGACATTGGCAAGTTTGTTGCTCTCCTTTTTTTTATAGGAAGAGAACTGCCCCTTGAAATTGCATGACATGAAACTGACCTGTTCATTGCACATCCAGTGAAAGTTTCGAGCTTTCTGTGTGCAGGCGCCGATATTTCCAGCTCGCCTTGCGGCGTCTTATCCACCGGAGTCGCTCCATACTATGTGCTGCACCGTTAAAGCTTGACGCGTCCAAGGAAAGGGTTCCGATAGGAGCCCAGGTAAAGGTGTCCCTCGTGCTCCAGCGCCTCGGAGAGCATGTGGATCTTGTGCTGGGGAGAGTGCAGGCTGCGCACGATGTGGCCGCCGGCGTCCAACTCCGCCACCAGGCCGTACTTCGGGTAGGAGCCATACAACACCCAGCCGTTCTCCAGCTGGAATGGAAAACAATGATGGGGTCATGTCAACGACATGCGACCGACACACTCCAATCGAAGGCACATTGGTCAACGACATGCTTTCGGTGAAACTCCGACATGCTTTCGTCCAAAGTCAGCTTCAGGTTAAGAAAAGTAGGACAAGCCGGTTCTCGTGGCTTCATCGTCCAACTCTTCTCTCCAGCGTTCGTCCTGATAAGGTGGAAAGAGCGGGGGGGCTTTGTAGGAGGAGCGTGTCCTGCATTTCTCGACCTGCAACAGGCCGATGCGCTTCGACTAATGTTTGAGAAAAGCACGTAATTCGTACGGTGAACTCGGCTGTAATCGCCGACAAGGTGAGAACGGGAGGGGAGGAGCACCAATTGTCCCACCCCCAGTGCAAGTCTCCTACCTTTGAGAATGCTTCAACAATTCGTGCACCTCAAGCGCGTGCGCACGCAGCCGAAGCATGGTGGAAGGCGGCCGTTTAAAAGACACAACATGCCACTCTCATTCCGTCAGTGACTATAACCCACACTCTCAATCTCCAACATGCAAGTAGCCAACTCGAGCCAAGCACCTAAAATTCATAACTGAAACTCGGGTAACTCATACCTCAACCTTCGACGCGTTTTCGGCCGACTCGTGCAATTAACACAAAAAGCCTCCACAATCTTGTTGGTGAAAAGCCGGACGTTAACGTCGCCGGAAGGACCCCGTTCACCTGAGCACCGAGGTCCTTGAGGGCGGGAGAAGGGTAGAACCGGTCAGCGTACTTGACCGCCGCGCCGAGCAGGTAGACAAAGCGTATGGTGGCCTTCTTGACAAGAGGGTACCGGGCCACCAGGTCGAAGATGTTGGTGCTGTCATTACCGCGTCCCGTGGCGAAGGCCACCCAGTAGCCGCCGCGCTTGCTGGGTCGGATGTTGTCTGGCTCTCCCGGCAAGTTGTCGGCAAACACCTCTGTCTGGCCCTTCCTGGCTCCGCCCAGGTGGTGCCTGGTGGGCGCGGGTAAAGCAACGATTGACAGCAACGCCCGTGGCATCGGCACTTTCAGCACAGTGTGTGGGACACGGTCTCCGAGAAAAGTGAAACAGAAGGCCGCAGAAAGTGCAACACATACCTACTCCAGAGGACAGTCTGTACAGAAGAGTGGGAAATTGAAAGGAGAAAACAAAATTCTAAACGCTCCCAAAGCGAAATCGAATCAACGACCCCGTGATTATAAGCTTGACATTCTACCACCGTGCCAATTAAAGGGTAAGCACAAAGCCAGCCAGGTTTCTCTGTACCATGACGGTCTTTACTACATATTTGAACGCAAATGCCGGCATTTGCGTTTAAAACGGTTTATGGGAACAAGCAAAGCATATCCAAGACGTGCCCACCATCACTTACAAAAGGACAGAGTTTGTAATAAAATAACATGCTATAACCACTAGCACAAGCCTCAAGAATGTCGTGGAAACATATTCTTTGTATGTATATTGACTCGATCTGTAGGCTCAAGATGAATTGAGCACTTTTTTAAGGGCCCCTATCTGATGCCAATGCAACAGTTACTAGTCCCTGTTGAAGATTAAGAAAAGCAGGACAAGCTGCCCCCCAAAGCCTTACAGTCTTTCCACTATACTGTCTAATCTTGTTAAATCAAACTCTCTTAATTCAAACTTGCGGATAATTCGAACTAACATGAAGGTCCCATCCTATGCGTCTCTATGGGAGAAGACTCCCGGTAATTCAAACTTTGCTTTATTCAAACAAATTTTTGGTCCCCCTCGAGTTTGAATTAACGAGATTCGACTGTAGCAGGGCAATCACTGGAGGAGGAGAGTCCTTCCTAGCCTTCACTTGGCTCCTCTCCAGCCTTTACTCTGCCAAAGTGGCCAAAGTGTAGGGCTTTGAGGGAAGAGCCTGCCCTGCTTTTTCTTGACCTGCAACAGGGTATACTTTGTTTGCAATGCCTGTGCCACTCAACAAACACCCAATTTTTTTAGTTGCATATGCTCACAAGCCATTAAGGCTAATGCTCCACTGGCAGAGTTCCCGAGTCTCCTAAGAAACTAGATGTTAGTCAAGCTTTGGATGGTCCTTCGGTCCAGAGGATTTGCAGTTGACAGGCTATGAACGCCCCAGAAGGAAAGGGTCCAAGAACCTACACGGCGAACAAGCCGCCCAAAACGCGTGTCTCCGAGCACGACAGGGGAGGCGTGAAAATAAGAAATGAAGTTCCGCCCCTGCAGGCGGAGTTTGTTTTACCGTGGGTAGCTAACATATTGGCTGCGAGTTCTACAGCTTGTTTTAGTGCATTGGGCATTGGGTAGCGTGCCCCTTGAGGTGGTTTCTCTTTCCTCTCTCAGGGGCAGAGTCCTCGTACGTAACGAACTGACGAATTCCCGACAGCTGTAGAAAAGGCAAGGCAGCCGTTGTTGCTCCGACCAGCAAATTACATCGTGTTTCAGCAATTTCTATACTTCAATACGAGCTCAGTGTCGTGATACCACCCTACCTGTGTTCGAGGAGCAGACGCTTGCTGTGTAGGCTACGTGTTGGACGCGGTGAGTTTCCAGCACTTCATGCAATTCCATCCGGTCAATGCGCCCCAAACGAAGATACGAGGTGCGACGATTTGATTCCCAGAATGTCCACAGCATAACGCTGGGAGAGTGAGCTGGAGAAACATCTTCGAGCAAGTCCAGACACATGTTCCAACTTGCACTATCTCCAATGCAAACAACTAAAACGCATCTCTTTGAGCACGAAAAGGGGAGGTGCAAAAAGGCGAGAGGATCAAACAGAGAGGAAGAGGTCGTACCTGAGCACCCTCCGTGTGCCAAGCTCACAGACCAGCAGGCTTTGCTTGTCTTGGGAGAGCTGCACTCCGTTGGGGAGCCGGAGGTTCTTCATCAGCACTGTGGTTTTCCGGGTCTTGGTATCAAACTTCAGCACCCTTTTTGTAGGGGGGGAGAGAGAGAAGATAATTAGGTAAAGGTGTTTCATAATTAAGTCCTTTATTCACTTTTTACTTCTGTCCATTTGAAAAGGGGAGGTAAAGACAAAAGAACTTTGGGTGCTGCGTGACGCACCTTTTTCGGAGAAAGAGGAAGATTAACGGTAATAGGGAGTTTTAGTAGACTGTTTTACCAGCTCCAACAACTATCCGCAATAGTGCTACGATGTGTGCGCAAAGACACCGGGAGAGTATCATACACAATATCAGAGCAATCTACTAAAACCCCCAATGCACTTGTTAACACTTGTTTGAATGCTTGCTATAGTTACTTTAGGGGGATCTCTATGGAGTAAACGTGCACTTAATTTGAAGTTTGGCTTAACTCCTGAAATGAAAAGACGTTTTTCGTGGATTCCAGATCTTTGTTGGTCGTTATAACGATTTGCGTCCATATCTGACGGGTTCTAGTAGTTCTTCAGTCTGGTATTCAAAATATTTAGGTAGGCAAACCCTCCACATTCACACGTTGCCTCACCCCTCTTTTTGTGGGCTGTACACACTTTGCATGTCCGCACCAAGTTCTCTTCCTCTTTTCAGTTGGTGAGAGGTGCTGTGGGATGTGTTCCAATTTAATACCGGCATACCATAAACGACTTAATTTTGGTGAGGACCTATTTTTCCCAACTTTTTTGACCTCCAAGAATATAGCAAACATTTGACCTTGTGAACATATATCATTCCACGGTAAAGGATGTATAACACGCCACTTCAAATCGCAAAATTTATTGCCTGCAAAAAAAGAACTCCCAAAGACATTGGTGGCCACCAATGTCACTTGACGGAGATTTAAAAAGGGTCGAGTGGCCTCGATCGTATCACACTCTTACTTAGATTCAAATTTACCGGAGGAAAAATTGTGATATTATACCGGGTAACTGCAAAGAAAAAAAAGTTTTTTTTTTTTTAAACAGCCTAATTGGGATAAGCATCTCACAAAACAAATCTTCCGCAAAAACAAAATTTTTAGAAATATTTACGTTGCACGACGTAATTTAGTCGAAGTCACAACCTCTCCACATTTGAAACACCCGCTCTTTCGACCCGCGCTTAGGAAAAGTATGCCCCGCCCCTCACTCTTGGATTTGCTCTTGGATTGACTTGGCTGCGGAGTATGCAAAGTCTCGACTTCCGGCGTGTCTTGTCGTCTTGTCGAATGTCGCACATCGCGCGGGGCGGGTGGGGGGAACGGGGGGAAGGTTTCGCCGATGTACACTGGAACCTAGAGCCGGTTTACTTTCGCAGCTTTTGTTTGGTCGGAGAAAATCTGGCAACAACGCACATTCAACATGGTGCCAGTACTGCTTTAGTTTGACAGGGTGCGAGAAGCTTCGCGGTTCGCGAGCACATGTAGCGGAGACATGACCCAAGAAGTGCCCCTGTGATGTCCCCGGAAGACGGAAAGTATCATTCGTAATCGTCGTGTGTGCTTTGAAAGCGAAGGGAGTCACAGAGTCCACGAGTGCGCAACCACAAGCCAAAGTTCACGACAGCACTGCGCTGACTTCGGCAATCTCGTTCTGTTTGGTGCAACACGGCGATGCGACGAAGAACTGAAACGTTTGTGGTGTGTGGTGCGGGGCTTGGAATTAGAAACCCACACTAACAAAGAGGGCAAATTGGATGTTGTGGGGTTGAGGCTCAACGGGTTCAGCGCCGTCGTCATCAGCTGATCCGGTCCAGCTGGTCCGGGAGGACGCAGCGAGTGTTTTTAAAAGTAAATCTTCCTTCGTTTCGTTTCAAAATATAAAAGGTTCCCGATGCATACCGTGAGTGAAAAGCTGCGGGGCGATTTCAACAAAATTACGTCAATTTAATTGATCAATGGACTCGGGGGTTCTTGTCCTAAATCTGCCACTTTTATGCTTTGTGTTGTTAGACTTGAAGTAGATGATTCGGTCCAGCAAACGACCGGTTATACAGAATTTCAGGGAAACGTAAGTCACCACCGATATTTTCCTGTAAGTCTCATGAGAGTTTGTTGCGCTCATCATGCCGTGTGAATAAATTTGGGCAAGATTTCCTCCCTGCCACAGATGCATGAACTGAGACCGTTTTTTACGGAGTGAATTAACATAGTGCCTTCGTTTGCGTTCGCATCATGCCAGTCGTTTGCGTCTCTCCAGCAAAACGAATAAGATGATCTACAAGGGCGTAATCACAAGCCAAGATTTGCGATAACAGTACACATTCAATTCAAACAACTTTACGTAAGATGGTTCGGAGCCAAGAAAAAAAAAAAAATCTGTACTCTAACGCAGGATTTGGACGTTCGAAAGCTTTTGCAGACAGCTGTGATGTAATAACCTGGCTATGCCAGGTTTTTTTACGTAACAGCTGCGTCTTGGTTGCGGACGTTCGGTGCACCCGGTGCGAATTTCGAAGGCCTCCAGAGCGAAATGAAGAGGACATACCTGGACACTTTTGTTGCTACGCGAACGTCCTCCAGCCAAATAGCATTCAGACTGTAATCTTTCGGGGCGACATGGCTGCTGGAAGACTCGCTTCCGCAATCACTCATCTGGGAGCACTTCACAGAGCAACAGTGCTGTTTTACAGGAGCTGACATCTCCAAAAAATTGGCATTTGTACGTGCAAAAAAAAAAAAAAAAAGCGCTTAGAAAGCAAAGAGGGAAACAAAAGTAACAAACCGCGCTATGAAAGCCAAAACCCCGCGTCGCTTCCTACCACCCTCACCTGCGACAGCTGCTAAACACACACTGCTTCACTTCAGCAAGTCTCACTCAAGCACCTGGGTCAACACGAAACACTGATCACTTCGGCAAAACAGCTAGTGGAGGTAGGCAAGATAGGCGGGAGCAGAGCCTTTAGGCGGCCATGAAAGAACGGCGAAGTTTTGTTTGTTATGGTACGAATCCAAACGGAAGTGCCCGTCTTGGAAACATTTTGTAAAAAATAATAACTGATTACATGGGTTATTCTTTAAACGTAAAAATATGCCGCTCAAAAGGAAATTACCACATATAACTAGGGTTTAACAACCAAGATCTGAGATGTCAATCAAACTTTTAGCCAATGAGAAGTATAGCAGCCAATTGGGGCTAAACGTCACGCAACACCAACTTTGTGGCGCGCAATTTAAAATGGACGAAATGGCCGCCAACTAAAATCAGTCTCACCCAATAAATATTGCTCTAAAAATTTTTTTTCTCCCGGAAAAATTTAATTTTTTTGCAGTTACTTTTTAAAGGCCCGTTCACACCCTCGCATTACCTATCATACAGATAACGCCAGTGTATTCGCTCATTGCAAGAGATCCCAAAAGGTTTCTTAAGGCATTTGGTCATAAGCAGTCGCAAGTGTGTGAACCAACCTTTATTAATAATATTAATAATAATTGCATCGAGTGCACGTCGAGACAGACGGGAGTTAAAGTCGGCCTCAACGAGCGTGTTGTGTCCTGGCAGTATATGAGAAAAACTGCCGGCCAGGGTCTTTAACGTGCCCCACGCAGTAGCGATACACGACCGCACCCCGGTACGATGTTTGCCCGGATCAAAACGGCAGAGGTGCAAATTGAACCCAGAATTTATGGGTTCCTGCAGTGTTAGCTTTCGCACCAGGTGCTCCGAGCTGTGACGAGCTAACAGACTCTGTCACTGATCTCTCAGCCTTTATTCGTGGCTCTATATATACAAGAAAAAAAAAAAAATTAAACCAATGTCCGATGAAATCGAGAAAGATGGAGAGATAAATGGGGTCCACATACCTCCCGGTGTCCTCGTGTTCCATTATGGTGTAGAGGATCTTGTTAAGCTGCCACTTTCCGCTCGCCTCCGTGATGTAGAGCATGCCCTGGTCATCTATGTCCAGGTCGTCCAGAAAGAGGATGCGCTTGCCCTCTACCTCTGTGCCGGCCGGCAACAGGTGCTGGGCCGCCCCTGCGGAGGAACGCTCAGCCTCACTGCGAGGCCCATGCATATTCTCTCTTTCCGACAAATCCCCCTCACCAAATTTTCCACCGTTTCGACAGACCTTGTAAATTAAGTGCAATTTTATTGTTCACTAGCTATCTCTCATTGCATATCTGTCGAGCATTCTCCTAAATTATGTGCAATTTCGTCATCCATTGTGCCTTATCGAGTATCTACATTATAAATATTGGCTATAAAACAGTGGAGTATGCAATCTGACCGCATTGTTTCTATAAATGATTGGTATATCTGCAGCAGGACCCTCTTCTTCTCTAAGCCAAATATATAGATTCTAGTGTTTTAATAATATATGTTCATCTGGTGACAAGTCTTTTCTTATACAGCTGAGCCTCGATTTAACGAAGTCACCGGGACCCGCTAATTATTTTGTTAAATCGGGAACTTCGTAAAGTCGAGGAAGGGAGACTATACATATAGATATGTTCACTTTCCTGTATCGGGGGGCATTTTTACTATCTTACGCAATCTTCAAAGAGGATGTAATCGAAAATATGCAGATGAATTAGTTGTGCTAATCGACTGGAGTATAGCAGCCGACAAAAGACCAAATTTTCAATGATGCCGAGATTCAAACCTTGAATCTCCGAATTGCCAGTCGGTTACTAGAGACTTAAAGTTTGAATCACAGTGCCACCCAAGGTTTTGTTTTTCGGTGAGGCTTTGGAACTATTATTTCGTCGTATCGGTATGGCTCATTTATTTGCACATTTCGTATTCCCTGCCCCAGAGAACACCCACCCGGGTCCTTGGGAAAAAATAAACGACGACAATCACTACTGACAAGTTCCAAATCTGTCAAAAAAAATTTTGCCTGCTAAACAGAACCACATTTTAACTGTTTTAGAGTTTGAGCTTTTCGCTTTCACCATTCGAAAAAGGAAACGGGATTAACGTGCGTACCAGTGTTGACGTTCACCATGTAGACACCATAGTAGGCGTCGACGACATACAATTTTCCCTCTTTGTCGAAGCGCATGCCCAAGGGTCGACCACAAACCTCCTCTTCCCAGAGTCCCTCTGAAACCAAAGGCAGCACAGTTCTGTCAATTTACGATCCTTTAATCACTTATTCTAGTTTGCCGTATTTTCCGGCGTGAAAGTCATGGATTTTTACCAAAATTTCAGTCGGTGCATCTCGTACAACGGTGCGGAAATTTGCCAAAGGGGTTATATTTTTCGCTCGTTGACAAGAATATTGTAACTTGTCCTCGCTTGTGCGTTTACTGCGATCAAAACACAGATATGCGGGCTTTTCAATGCAGTTATGCTGCACCAAGCCAGGGATTTTTTTTTGGGGGGGGGGGGGGGGGGGGGGGGGCTGAGGTGGCTGGGATGTCTATGACTCGGGGTGCAGAGAAGGGAAGGGGGAGGGGGGTCGAAATGCATGTTCATATTATGAAGTCGGCTGGATTTCAGGGGAGGGGCTGAAGCCCTAGAAGCCCCCACCCTGGCTACGCCCCTGGTATGGCTTATGTACCCACTTTTTTAATTTTAAACATCTGGTTTAGTGGACGTGTGATTTACAGACAAGAAAATACAGTAATACCGTAAAACACCGGAGAAATGCCCACCTCACTTCAACTGAAAACTGGGTCGATCTCGACATGGACGTTTGTCTGGTCAAATCTGACGCTTAACATATTTTTGTGGAATTCCCAAGTTTTGGGAACTGTTAATAGTGGGCGCTTCCACGGTATTTTACGGTATAAAGCTTTTAGGATGAATCGTACAAATGATACAGTCATCAAAAACATCCCAGCACGCGAAAATTCGTGCCAATATTAACTGGCTTAACAGTTTGCTGGAACTGAATTGCACGATACTGCAAGACAGGAGTTACGGACACCAGTTGCGCATGCAGAGAGAGGTTTTAGCCCCCCCACTCCCAAATTGGCTGCACCATTGGTGGAAATAAAGAGCACTGGTCCCTTCCAATAAAAAAAACAAACAAGAGCGGCATTTTGTAGACTCCTTTGTTCCAGTGTATGTAGCACATGCCCTATCTTTTGCGAAACCTAGTGTGCAGCCATAATGAACATTGGCGGCATGCAAACGGCATCAGATCACGTGGCCGCTCGTTTCGGCCAAGAGTTGAGAAAGAAACACTGCCCGTTTTTCTCCAATTTTTTCCCGCAACTGCCGTCGTGTGGAAAGAAAAAGAAATGCCTGTTTTGTGGGCTATTTAAATGTTGAGGATTAGCTCTAAGCGGTGTTTACCGAAAGTGCAAAACTCGCATTTTAATAATATATCGCAAGAGGACTTTGGCTATTAAGTTGTTAAAATACACTATGATTTATGCTCTACAGCTGCTATGCACAAGATACTATGGGAAGAGTAAATGCATTAAATAATTGGCAGTTCAAATAATTGTAGGCATTCAGCTGTGCAGCAAAAAAAAAGAAGATATTCATGCACTTTTTTTTTATCTAAGCAATCCTACCAGCTGCACCTCTGCTAAATGGTATGTTTTGTGCCCATTTAAGTGACGCTCTATAAAGCACAAGATGCTCATTAAGCTGTTGTAATTCATTGTAAATTGGAACCAGGTTAGATAGTTTTTTTTATTTATGTCTTTTCCTGGATTTTGGTGCGTTTTATATGCGAAGTTGTGCTGTACACTGAGTAACTCTTAGCACGAACATGACATTGGTGCTTTCTCGCATTTAACATTAAGTTTTACAGCTTGGGTTAATGCCCCAGTTGAGCACTTTCCATCACACTACCGTAATATCCCGAAAGATAGCCCACTTCATGCGAGAGCAAATTGGGAGGAAATGAAGACTGAGCTAACGTTCAGTGTGCAATCGTGAAAAATTAAAAAAAAAAAGGTATTCGTGTGCGACCTGCCAAACTTGTTTTGACATTGAGGGGCAATGGAGCATAGACAACAGTACTTCCCAGTTAGCAATGTTTGCTCATCTCTTGCCACTAACTAACCCCATTTCGGCCGAGGTCACCACGCGTCGCCAGACCACTGCAATCACTAGAAGTGGGCTATCTTTTGGTGCTCTTAAAAAAATACTGGGAATCGTGTCAAAATCGGGGTGGGCTCTCTTTTGGGGTGGGACATCGTTCGGTATATTACAGTAGCAGTTTGGATGGCGGCCTTCAATTTCCAATTGAGAAAAATAGAAAAAAAAAAAAAGTGATTCCTTGTTTGCTCTAAGAGTTTCGTGCTGTGTACAATATGATAATCTCAAACATAGTGACATATCCGCATTACTGCAATATACAGTGTCCCCCAAAAAAACATTTGCAGTGCTTTTCTCACAGCAAAAATGAAACCATATGCATCAGTCTGCATCCAAATGCGCCATCCGGATACCAGATGCCAAAGTAACCGTTAGCTTATTAAAAATCTATAAATAATAAACCGCAATTTTTTTTAAACTTCCAATGGAAAATGGGGTCCGTTCCCGAAACTTGATGCCAGCATTATTTCCAATTTTCCCATTGAAAGTTTCTGAAAATTGCTTGAAACTTTTAAACGAAAATATGGCAAATGTTCAACAAAGCAATTTACTAAAAACAAAAATATATTTTTTTTTTTTTTTGTAACGGGACGGCCTTGACACGTCGCATGAAGCACGAGGAAAAAGGGCTCACCGCATTTCCTGCCGAGTTTAGCAACAAGCGTGACCTTGCCCCCGGTTATCTTGTAGATCTCTCCGCCCTCCGTTCCCGTGTAAATGCTCCCTGAAATATGATCGCCCAAATACAAAAATTAACATATATGATCCATCTCGGATATCCACTTCACAACGCCGTAAGACACGAAGAGAAGGTAGAAACGCTACAGGTGGTTTTCCATCTTACCTTTGTACACCGCTAGCGATTCCGGACCGCGAAGTTTGTTTTTGAAGAGAAACTCCACTGCATCCAATTTGTTGTTCGGTGCTAGCGGACCCACAAACCCGGGTAAACTTGCCCTGAAATGTTGTCATTATCGCAAGTTCGGTTATCGTGCCATTTTTAGAAGCACAGATATCACGCTACTGAGAGCGACTGCCTTCTCTAGGAACACAAAACGAAAGGCAGCTTGCTGTCGTTATTCGAGCCCTCTCGTAATAATTAACTATAAAAACAATATATAATAATAAAAAGTTTGCTGGTCACACAGTGTCCGTTTACGAGTTCTTCAACTCACGTGTTTGCTTGGGGCTCGAAGTCCAGCGACATTGGAATGAACGGCAACACGAGCAGAAAAAGTGCCAACAGGGTGGCAAGTTTAAAAAGCCCCGTGAAAACTCGCACAACCATGACTGCTTCGTTCCAGTAGCTTCAGTTTTGAAGAGAAGTCCCGCCGCTGTAAAGAAAGCTCCGAGCTAGAGTCCTGCGCAGCCGCGACCTTCAGCTAATCCGGATTAGTGAAAAAAGTAAAACAGCAACATGGCAACACCACCGCGGTAGCAACCGGTTTTTGATGAAGTGAGTGAAACGACGAATCTGCCCGATTTTTGCCGCCCGACTTCGCCCAAGCTGCGCCCGAGCTGCCTGGAGTGCCGGTGGCGCTATCTATGGCTCTGGCGCTATCGATATGTGCATCACGCGCCGCGCGTGGCGGACAAGAAGTGCGCTTGCAGACGACATTTTTTTCATATTTTTCGTCTGCAAGCCGCGCTCGCAAA
Source organism: Ixodes scapularis (assembly GCF_016920785.2). NCBI lineage: Eukaryota > Metazoa > Arthropoda > Arachnida > Ixodida > Ixodidae > Ixodes > Ixodes scapularis. The sequence goes on from NW_024609836.1 coordinate 77,195,808, forward strand.
CAAATATATTTTCCACGTAACTTTCACGCACCTTAATTGACTTTACGAGCGGAGATACATACAGCTCGACAGTGAAAATGCCAAATCGCCAGATCATTAGAAAGGAAGGCCCGACCGGTTAGGAGAGGATAGGATCTTCTCCAGGAAACGAGAGGGACGGTTGTTCTCGAGTGACGTTTGCGATACCGAGGATAAAGCGGCACCGCGAAGCGCAGGACAGTCTACTGTCGCTCGCACGCGCTGTTGCGTCCGTCTTTTATCAGTCTTAACGCAGTGCGGCTAAAAATATGGAGTGTTATCCGTGCGAGACACCGGGCTTATCAGACAAAAATCACTCTGGAAGTTTTTTTTTTTTTTTTTTTTTCTACTGATTTTAGCTTAAAAAAAGAAGTGCAAAAATTACATCTTTTTTTTTTTTTTATAAAATTTCCATTTAAAAAAAAAATTAAAGGCGGCATCTAGATGCACATGTAATTACTGTAGTATCAAGAAAAAATAAAAGATAAAATAATAAATAAAAACACCACAATTGTTCTTGGTGAATTTCAACAAATATATGAACATAAACATAAAAAAAAAAGAGAAATCAGGGGTGCTCATAAAATATAGCTAGAGGAAAAAAAGAAAAAGAAAATGATCGCTCGCAAAGGTGTGCTGATTGAGCAACACTTCAGTGCTGCAGATGAATCAACGTTGAGATGAATTGACTCCAACAGATGTCCAGTTCGATGATTGTGTATTTGACTAAAGTGTTCATCAGTTTTTTGTCCACCATACAAAAAAGAAGAAAGATTTGTCGTCAAAAATGTTTCAAAACGCGAGTCTAGACAGGAACAAAGTGAATAGTTAAAATTCAATTAAAAAAAAAAAGTAGACAAAAAAAGAGACTGAGGTACATGCAGCATCAACACATTTCCTCAATTAGTATGCGCACAGTTCAGTTAACCCGTACAGTCTTTCACATCACCAGCACACTGAGAGATAAAAAGTTTTCTAGAACCTTCACAGATGCAACTCTTACGTAAAGTGAGGACTGTGTTCCTCATAGTCATATCTTCTGGAATGCTCCACACAATTCTAAAACCCTAAAAAATAGGTTTAAAAAATCTTCATGGGCGCACAAAAATCATAAAGAGAAGCGCACGGTGTCAGAACTCTGCCCCCTAGTCATATCTTCTGGAATGCTCCACACAATTTTAAAACCCTTTAAAAAAATAGGCAAAAAATTCAAGGGTGCACAAGAATCTCAGAGAAACTTGTATACAATAGGCTCGTTTGATCTACTTGCACCTCCTGCATCACTAGAGAAAAGTTTAGGGCGGTTTACTTCGGTCGTATTTTAATGCACACATCGGAAGTACACTGCCCCACACTTTTCTGCACTGGTGCAGGAGGTACAAGTGAATCAAACTACCCTAATGTCAGAACTGTGCCCCTTCGTCATTTCTTCTGGAATGCTCCACACAACTTTAAAGCGCTACAAACAGGTCGAGAAAATCTATTCAGAAACACACTTGGCAATTAGTTCGCTTGGCAACTGCACCTAACGAGAAATAATTTCCCATATATATATATGTCTATGCAAAAACTCCAATAACATCCACAAACTGTACATCAACAGCTAAGGTAATGGAATGCCACAAAAACTTTAAAAAAAAAATGAACAGAAAACAAACAAATATAGATACGCTGAAACCTCTTCACCTTTTACACTTGTGAATGTGGACTGTTGCAACTCAGAGAGGCATTCACCGTGGGACACTAGCTACGTCGGTGACAGGTGTCGTTGTAGTGGTTGACGAGGTTTCGTGGTATTAAAATGTTGTTATACTACGCACTACCCAAATAATCTCTTTGGAGCGAGTTTGGTCAACGCTAAGCATGTACAGCCACACCTCCGAGTGATATGCAAATTTTACAGTTCACTTTCATGCGGGAATGGGGTAAGGGCGCAGCAGTTGGCCAAGGCTTCCGTCCCTTCCTACAAAGGTGACTTGGCACTTTGCAAGTACCAGCATGTTTCGTCGACATAAAAAGCTGCCCAATTTAATAGAGCGTGCAGCACCCTCTAGTAGGTTCTCAAATGTTCATAGAGCACTCCAGCACACAAGCAACATGCAGCTGCTAGATCAGCTTTACATTTGGGAGGCTGTGAGCAAATGAATATTTCCTCGTGCGACGAATCCGGCCTTTCCAAGTGAGCAGTCGACGAGGAGACAGTGGCAATGGGCAATAGCCAATGGTATGAGTGTGTGGCAGGCATGCTGAGCATGTTAGGGAGAACTTAGAAAGGAAAAGGACAAAGGTAAATTGAGCGAGGGGAGCGCCAGCGTATGGCCGAGCGGTCGGTGAAAGTCAGATTTTCGTCGCGGTGTAGCTTTCCATTCTCGTCGTATGTTTTTGCGCACAAAGACAAACGTCGCCGCCGACACTGGCAGAATGAGAATGGCGGGGATTGGCTGCAGATTGGGATTGGCTCTATATTGGCTGCATATGCGCTCGAGGTGTGCGAGACGTTGAAGCGCTGTCGAAGGCAGGACGCTCGCGCTGGAGACGGGACAACCAAAGCCCCTCCTTGCCGTTCTCTAGTAGTAAGAAAGATCTATGAGACTACAGTAGACTCTGAACTTGTTAGGCGGTGCATGCCGTCTTCGCCGACGCTAAATCGCCATGACATACCGAAGGTTGAAATTCGTGGCAGGCTTTCTCCGGAGGTACTAAAAGACTAAGATCATCTTCCCCCCCATGGAGGTAGGAAACTTCTGGGGGCGACGCGACGCCCCCAGAGGTGGAGCCGGAAGTGGGGAGGGACACGCCAAGAGACGCTATTTGACGAAAAGGAAAGCCGACTCAACAGCTGTTTTGGTCACCCTTGGGGCCCCCCTCCACACTTCTGTCTTCGCCTCTGGTAGCATCATGTCGCTTCCAGACGCTTCCTACCTCCATGTTCCCCCAAACACTGCAGACGGGACAAGATTTAAATTTGCTGCTAGGTCCCTTCGGAGGAACTGAGATACGTGATGACGAAACAGACGCAGAAGCGCCGCTGTCTTGGAAAGCAGCTCGAATGTGGCAAGGGCTCGAGGATGACGACCAGTGGGTGTAACTTGTTGAGATGAGCGTGACCCGCCGATCAGGCCTTGACCCTCCCGATGAAGGGATTCCGGAACGATCCGAGGTAGAGGTACCCGTCGTGTTCCAGGACCTCCGATATGAAACCGATCTTCTTGCCCGGCGAGTGTAGACTCCGCACGACGTTGCCCCTGGCGTCCACCTCCACGATGAGACCGTACTTTGGCAGAGTCTCGTACAGGATCCAGCCGTTGTCGATCTGCAGAGTCGTCGACCAGAGCACACTAAAGACCTATTCGCTCGGGCGACATTGTTTCGCTCTACAGAGGACTGTTTTAAAATTTCAGCAGGACGGATACAAGTGCTCCCTGTGAGTTAAGACGAGGATTCGGATAACTTTCCACTACAATTTTAAAACATTGAGAAGACTCAAGTGTCGTCACTCTAAGTTTGCCTAATTCGGTGGCTCTAGGGTCAACGACCTGCTAGGCACAAGCGAGATTTGGGCTACGGTATCTGGGACAAGTCTCCGAGTGGTACACATAGCGTCCTATTCCGCCCACATGTTGAAAGCAGTCCCGAAGGAGCAACAGACGACTTTGCAAAAGCCGGAGTGTAATGATGTCAGATATGATGTGATGTCACATGTCAGTGTAAGGATGCCACGCTCAGCTTCACCGCTGCAACACCGTTAGGATTGCAGCTGGTGAAGACGCGACACAACGAAAAACGGCGTTCGACGAAACGGGACGAAAGGAAGGAACGAAAGACAAACACGCTCTAGCTCGCAACCGAAATGTATACTAAAGGGACGGTGCAACGATTATAATGTTGAAAGAATTTGCAGTTTGCATTTCTTATATAGTTTCTCTAGGCACGAGTGACACAAAGCACGTCACCTTGCCCCAAGACTGCTATTCTGCTGCGTAATCGCGGAAGAAAAAATTAGTTATTTGCAAATCTGCAGCCACGTGTGGCAGTTACAGGAAAACAGCCCCGTGGCGAATCGTCTTTTGTGTCGATCCCTTGCCGCGACCTTCAGCGATCCTCGTCCTTGAAAAGTCGACAATCGCAGGGGAAGCGGCTGGGGGATCTGAAGAAAAAAAACCCACAGGGAAACCATATGGTCTTCCAGAGTGCATCACTCGAAAGGCGACGAGAGCGTTAAGGGGCACTTTGAGCTTCGATTTGTTTCATTTTTTAAAATAAAACTAGCAAGCGCAACAAAATATGTTTTCCCGTTTTTCGTTCCATAAGTGACACAGATTAATTCCCGCAGTGAACTGGCCAAAGTCAGAGAATGGTTGCACCGCTCCTTTAAAGAAATTGTGAAAGAGGAACAAGGCAGGGAAATCGCTTGCAGGTTGAACCTGGATTTAACGAAGTCACCGGGGGCTGCTAATTATTTTGTTATATCGAGGTTCAACTGTATATTCCTCTGCCTTCCTGCACCTTGACAACACGACACTTCCGCGACGTCACCGGGCGGAAACCGAGAGGCCACTTTTGGGGACGCGGCGGTCGGAGGTGCGCCACGCGAGCAAAGCACCACGCGAGCTTCTCACCCTGGCGGCAACGTCCTTGAGGGGCACCCAGTTGAAGTAGGTGGCGGTGTACTTGAGCAGGGACCCGAGCAGGTGCAGCAGCCGCACGGTGGCCTTGCGCACCAGCGGGTAGGGCCCCAGGTGGTCGCCCACCGTCAGGTTGCCCCGGGAGCGGCCCGAGGCGAAGGCCAGCCAGTAGCCGCCGCTCTTGCTGCGCCGCACGTTGTCCACTTCCCCGGGCAGGTTGTCCACAAACACCTCCAGGTCCCCCTTGTGGGCACCCTTTACGTAGTACCTGCAAACGGCAACCTCCTCGTCATTGCCGTCGTAGCCGCCTGTTCGTTTTGTGCGCTCGTGAATGGCTGATCGCTCGGATTAAGGCGCGCAGAAAAGACGGCGCGTGTTTTACTTTATAACGGCCCGTCCGCCGTCGATCGCGTGAGCACCATTTCGGGCGGACGGAGATTACGTTTTACATGACTGCATTGGGGATTTCTAGACAAATGTTTAGCATCCAAGATTTGCGAAAATTTCAGCTTGCCCTCAGAAATGGCTTATAACAGAGAACAACATACTTTTGGCCGCATAAAGCGCGCTTATAATCACCTTAAAACGGTCGGATAAGGCTAAAAGACGTCATTTCTGTCCGACAAAAAAGATGTACAGTGCAATCCACTTATAACGATACCACATATAACGATGTACTGCTACTAATGGTCATTTTCTAGAGTTTCTAGACTAGAAACAATCAGTTTCTAGTCCAGATACAACAATAATTAATAATTGGTTATATCGATTGAAATTTCGGGTTTCCTCATTATCATTATAAGTGGATTGACTTACACACCTTAACTCATTTTGTCAAATTGTTGATCATAAGATTTTCCTTTGCGGGGGAGGGGGGGTGCAGACGATATTAATATACTGTGGCCCATATTTCAGCAAAATGGGAAGCACGAGAAATTTGTATATCAGTATTGTATTGTTTGAGTCGGAGCAAGCAAGAGAGTCGGCACACTGTTCCCCGGCCAACGTCGTTCGGTTCAGCAAAAATGAAGGTTGCTGAGCACAAAATAAACGAGATGGTGCTGTACCATAATTTGCAGGGAGAGAACCGTGGAATGATCCATCAGCTGGAGCACCACAAAATGCCCGAAAAGAGCTAAACATTGTATCTACCCATGTGAAAATACAAAAAAAAAAAAAGAAAAATTAAAAAGAGAACTTTTTGAAAGCGAGAATTGAGCCCCTACATGTCAGAAGGTTAAAAACTCTAACCACGGGTGCACACCAAAAATTTGTTTAACTAAAGCAAAGTTTGAATTACCGGCAGTTTCCTCCCATAGAGACAGATAGGATGGGACCTGCATGTTATTTTGAATTACGAGAGTTTGAATTAACGAGATTCGAATGTATACCGAAAATGGCACGAAAAGGTAAACATACTTTTCGTGTTCTCCCCCATGGGGCTCCAAATGTTTCTCACCTGAGCACCCTCCTCTGGGTGGTTTCGGAGAAGAGCACGCTCTCGCCGTCGTGACTCAGCTCAATTCCGTTGGGGCAGTGGAGATCCTCAAGCACCACGTACGTCTGCCTTGTCTTGGGGTCGTACTTGAGCAGTCTGCAGGGGGTTGCACCGAAACAGAAACGTAAAAAAAGGGGGATGTTGCGAGACGAATGGGTTCTTTCCGAGGTTGCCTACGCAAAAGCGTAGCAGTAGCAGACGCAGCAGTCCGCTTCTTTTAGTGGTATTTAGAGGGTCGTATCAGCGCTTAGTAACAGTGGAGCCAGGGATTGTGCAGCGCTTCAAATGCAGTATACTGCAATTATGTTCAGCCTTCGTTTGCAACAGCAAAGTAGGCTTAATAACCGATTGGAGTTTCTCAGAAAGCCATCATATACCCTTCCTGGTTTGCCGATACACGGCGCATTATAATTACCGAAAAGGCTCATTGAAAGCCTGTGTGCAAATTGGATTGTTTACTTCTATAGAGACTCCCCTACGGTCAGGGTAAAAAAGAGGGAAGAAAAGAGAAAAAGAAATAGAAGATTGAGGTACACCCAAGCATTCCTTGAGTGTTGTGAATGCGAAAGCATGTAAGCCGCTCGTTCGCTTCCTTTTTTTGTCTGCTGCATACTTTTCGTCGCCGGTGGGCGTGTGTGCTCCCCTGGCGACCTTGGACGCTCTGTGCCGACGGACACACAGCGCCATGGGGTGATTAATCGTGAAAACTGATGAGCGCAGCGGCCAATGGGAGCCCCGTCGACGCGCGCCAGCCAATGGAACTGAAGGAAACTATCTGTCGTTTTCGCGCTTCAGACTGATGACGTCAGCTCGCTCATGAGGCCCCCCCCCCCCCGTTAATGCTTTCACATTAAAAAAAGGATCACAGCAGACGTCCTTCAGCAGCCCAGCCACTCCCTAAGCTACACTTTAGAATGACAACACTTCAGCCATATTGATGCACAGAAACAATGTTAACAGTTGTCGCCAGTTTTTGCCCACCTTCCTGACAGAAGATGCGAGAAGTGCCTTTTGTCGTCCTACAGTAGACTCCCATCAATTAAGACCCCAGGAAGTCACGAATTTAGTTTGAATGATCAGAAATTCATGTAAGTATGATGCAAAAGAAAATCATGGTTCGTTGTATGAATGGCTACAGACACAAAACAGATATTTGATGATTTCCTCTACACATGCCCCCTACTAATCAAATGCAGGTATGCCACACATGAAACCTTTGTGAAATGTATGACATTAGTTAACTTGTCCCTCAAAAATGTTGTCTATTGTGGACCATTAGCCCCGTAGAGTGCACTTCTTACCGAGCACTGGCGCACTACAAAGAAGGAACACAGGCCGAAGCGAGCACCGCGGGTGTTGCTTCTCCGCAGTGCACCAATGCTCGCTAAGAAGCATGCTCAACGGAGCCGTGCAAACAAAAAGTATGAGTTGCACAAAAACGCCGTCGTTCGAATTCAACGGCTTATAAATTGAACATTAAAAACATAGCGGGACAACCAAAATTTTAAAAATTTGTTTGAATTATCCAGAAGTATCAAATACACGAGTTTGAGTTATCGCGAGTCCACCACAAAGTGAAACAATACCACGACAATCTCCCAACTCCGCATCCATCGCTTGAACAATCACTTTTCAGAATCATGACTGCCGTAAGCAGAGCCTCACAACCCGAAATGCTGACATGGCGACATCCGCGAGCCGCTGGCGTGCAAACGAACGTCACGCGATGCCAACGGACAAACGAATGGCGTGGCGGCGTCAAACAACAGGGGAAAAGATTTCCGACACACCGATCATAGCTTTCTAGGGACTCTACGTCACGTGACAGTCACGCGGAACTGGATTGGCTCCGACGGCTCCTAGTGCCTTCTGCAATCCGTCGCTTGGTGGAACAGAGTGCGGGGGCTTACGAGACGGCATCTCACCTTCCAGAGTTTTCGTGCTCCATGATGGTGTAGATGATCTTGTTGAGGGGCCATTTGGTGCTCGTCTCGGTGAAATAGACGGCGCCGTCGTTGTCCAACACCAGATCGTTGGGGAAGAGCAGCGGACGGCCGTCCAGGTCCACGCCGTTGGGGACCAGCGGAACGACAGAGCCTGTGATGAGGGACAGATTGCAACGAGCCGCAATGGCAATTCAAGATCTCGCTAAACGGCTCAACGAATGGTGTCACGCCTTCAACAGCATCCAACGTCCGCACACACAAAACTCGGGTTCCTAGAAACCCGAGGTCTCCCCAAGGTACCCTTACGCTGTGGTTGCGTTGCCAATACGTCGTACAAAAAAGCAGTTTGCAGACTCTGTCCGAGGCACAGTTTTTCCTTTTATGACAGTCCTTTCGTCACGTTGGTCACACGAAAACCATCTGCAAACATGTTCGAAGCACACAATTATACGAAGCAAAGATGCTTGAGGCAGGTCGGCGCAGACAGGCAATTCTGTCATTCCCTATCTGCAGCTTTCGTACGATAAGTGAGCAGTGGGATTGCGACTTTACAGGTTCCTCGAGCTCCCCGATTTCCACGACTGCCCCTAATATGAAGTTAAGTACTGCTGCAGTTTAGGCACTATTTTAGCACGCCCTCCTGATCTCACTCTGTCAATGAATACAGTCGAGACCGGTTATAACAAAGTCAACGGGAATCGGAAATCACTTCGTTATATCCGCTATTTTGTTATAACCGACTTTGGTTAACAAAGTGCGAAAGGGAATGGGAAATCGTGATCGCTTTGTTGTATCCGCCACTTCTTTATAACTGACTTCGTTATAACCGGTCTCAACAGTATAGTTGCTACATCCTCCGTATCGAATATGGCAGCAAGAAAGGTTCCTTCGCTTCCCGAACGACATTTGCCCCGAAATTCTGTGGCTGGAGGTCAATTTTGCGCATAATTTCACACTCCTCTAAACCTTTCTTACCAAGCCGAGATTGTGACCTTTCGGTTGCCATTTTCATTTTCGTGATTTTACCAATGCTTGTGGATGAACAATGATATTAGAGTTAAATTTTACCATCACAAAGGCACTCTTGAGAGGGGTGCACACCAGACAAAAAGCTGCCAAGAAAGAGTCTGACCAAGTCAGGTACCCACCCCCCTGGCTTACGGAATGAACTAGCACGGGAGAGAAATAAAATAAACTAAAAAAGACAGTAGAGAAAAATAATAAAAAAGAATAAAGGGAAGCAGTTTTGGGTTCCGGCATATTCCAAGGAGGCTTCTCAAAGAACCTGGAGATTGTAAAAGAATTGCAACTTCGGGGGCGAAGGTATTTTAGACGATGGCCTATAGCGCAACAATCACAAAAAACGTCACCCTTCCAAAGCACTATAAAAGAGTACAGTTCTAACACCTAAGAGTCTTTGGCAGAACGCCAACAAAAACGGCAAAGATACAAATGACAGTGCGAACATGTGCCCAACACAAGCTTCCGAATGTGGTACGGTCCCTGACAGCTTAAGAGACACAGGGCATGTCCCGAGCGTCTTATTGCTGCCGCACAGTTAACGAGGTTACGGCACTGGTCGATTACACCATTGAGAAATTAATTCGGAAGCAAGAAACGCGTATGTGACGAGCCATGTCCCGCGTTTTCCAAGCCGTCGACGACTATGGTGGGCCGTTAAAACTTTGGGGACTTACAAGGGGCGCCCGACGTTGCACACGCGTGCAACCTTCTGGAACAGTGCCCGGAAAACATCTCTGACACGTGTGTTTCACCGCATCCTCGACCGTGCTCCCTCGATTTCTGGCTGGTGATGTCGCAGAAGTGTCATGCTGCTGCCTGCAGTAATTCCTGCAGTGCCACAGCGGCAACAACGGATGTGGCAGACGCCAGTTCTGCTGTGGGTTGCTCTCCGGTTTGACAGTCCACGACAGCTGGGAGTTTGAAACGCCGTGACGATGGTGGCGAAACTCACACTAGCTCGCACTTCTTGCCGGAACTTCTAAGACCGACTGCAGTGTTGGTCATGGAAGTTACGGCAAGAAGTTCCAACGTTTGGGGCAATGTTCAACGATTGCGTGGTATAGGACAGTGAACACTAGGTAGTCAAAGACGCGCTCCAGGGCACCATAGTCCCGGCGGGAACGCTGCACGTGACGGCTACGTCACTGCCGACAACGTGCGTCCGAGTCTTCTAGGTGTGCTGTCGAAACCGAGGAAAGAAAGAGCAAGACCGCGTTCATTGAAGGACGTCACCTGTCTTGACGTCCACCACGTGCAGGCCGTAGTAAGCATCGAGGACGTACAGCTTTCCCGCCTTGTCGAAGCGCATCCCAAGAGGTCGTCCGCAGATGCTCTCCTCCCACTGGCCCTCTGGGGAAAAAAGACGATGCGGCCAATATTATGCAAATCCTCCAAGGGGGATGGGCGGTTGAGCGTGTCGACGCACCGCAGCATGAAGCGCACGAAGCGAAAGCTCGCGCTGTTGAACCCAGGGATCCTGGGCCCAATCCTCACGCCTGCCCGTTTTGATCCGAATGAGCACCGTATCGGCGTGCGGTCATGTATCGCTATCGCGGGGTGCACGGTAAAGACCACAGGCCAGCAGCTGTATTGCACTGGCGAAATTTCTTGTCTACAGTGGAGGAACATGACACACATTGGAGCTTGCTAACTTCCCCCTGTACAAACAAACACACAACACAATTACTGTCCGGATTCTCTTAAAGGAGGACCAGCAGAAATATTCTTCCGCCTGGCGGAAAGTCCTCCTCGCCCTCTTTCTTTCTTGTATTGTAGCACGGCGAGGAGAGGGGAAAGGTCTCCTTTTGCGCCGGCTTCTTCTGAGAGGATAAGCCGAGAAAATCCCCATTCTGAGCGACGGGCGATGGGTGCGGCAGCAGCGACCTCGTGAGTTAGAGGTAGCTTCAGCTCCTATCGCGTAATCTGCCCCATTTTTTGGTGCTCACCATGCCTAGCCCCTCGGGTGTCGGTTTTACGGAGCTGTAAGGCTGCGCCCGCGCAGTCACCGAATTTCCGCTGTCGAAGGTCTTTAGTTTAGCCCGTGGCAAAGTAAACGCATACTTGAGAGCTGCGATGCATCCCCGCACCCATTGAAGGAACGTTTCATAGATATTTTCGGTTGATCAAGGAGCTCAAAACACATGCGCGAGAAGTGGTGACTTGAATATGTAAGGATGACTTACATCTTCACAAAACATTTCATCTTCAAGAAAAAACGGCTTATCACGCTCAAACCTGCCTCAAATTGGGATCGATGGAAAAGAAAACGATGTACCAGGCGCGGGCATCTTCTAGAAGGTCTCTGTTTTCTAGGAGTGAGCACAAATTATTGAAGAACTTTAGCAGACTATGTTTTCAGGCCACGCTATATTTAGCGGGAGCTCGCGCTGCCACTTCGATGCATTCTCTGAAGCGCGCGCCTGAAGTGGCAGCGGGCCTTTGAAAACGATTTACTAAAATGCCCTGTTGTGTGCCTAACTCGCAGAGCATGATGGCCAGCAAAATGCAATTCATATTTACACATTCCCAACAAGCACCTGAGGTGAGAGGGCATCAAGGGTGGATGTCAATCTTAGAAAGTTTCAGTGGGTCGCTTTTAGCCACTTAGATAACCGTATACGGTCCGTACCCCACAACGAAATGTAAGCTAGACTCGCTGTTTACATTCTTCATCGAGTGCGGCTATGGAGCGAAAAGACAATATTAAAACCCTTTTTGACGAGCCTAGCGTGTCGTGTTATGGTTCAACGTTGCTTGTATCGGTACCATAGCACGGACCGCCACTTCGAAGTATTTGCGGTGTCTTAAAGAAACTAAGGCAAAAGCAGACCATTTTTTTTTAACGTGACACAGAATTGTATTTAACATTGTAAAAAACTTGTAGGTACCCTACGCTACGCAGTTAGCACAAACTATCACCGGTGTTTCCCACTTTTTTTTTTTTTGTTAGAAGAGAACGATGTTTAGGAAACTGTTAATGCGAGTATCCAACCTAAGCGGTAGATTTTAGTGCGAGTCGATACATTGCTGGGGAAAATAGCAAAAAGCGCGATGTCGTGTTTGCGCAAACAGTGTCGCGTAATGTACGCATACCGCTGCACAATCAACGCTAACATAGTAAATCAGTAAATTTAGTGGCCCCCAAAAAAGTGGTGTTATTTTGTTTTATTTTTATGTTTGAAAAGTTGTTATTTTTAAACAAGCAATTCGGTAAAGAGTGCTTCCGTTGGGCACCAACTTACGAGGCATCATTTTGCTCTTATACACTAAATTCTGCATGGCCCTTGCGTAAAAATGTCAATATTGTGTTTGTGCTAGCTGTGTCACGCACAGTAAGAAAACAAGTTCATTGCTCGAACATTTAAACAAGGCCTTTCTTACGCCAAATAGACGTTTTGTGAGTACGCTCTATTACTGGTGGTTCATAAAATAATCTACGTTGTTTATTTAGAGGAAGGAAGTGGTGGTGAGGGGAGGGGGAATTGAATACAAAAGACGACCCAGGGAACCTTGAACTTTGTCAATATTTCGCTCCACCTATAATCCTGAGCTAATTAAATCACTTTTGCTTTGTCTGTTTTAGAACTTGTTAACAGTCGCGCAAAAGGCCAAGATGAGCGAAAAGTCAGATGCCCCTGTTTATTTGAGCAAGAAGCTTATTTATGCGAGATAGAACTGAAAAAGCGTACGAGTGTAACCGTAGCAATCTCCGACCAAGCCTGAACCTCACTTTATCGCCATTTCATCGAAAGCCGTTTCACCGAATGAACGGACACTTCATCGAACGCCGTTTCATCGAACGCAGTTTTGTCGAATCGCCAAGGGCCGTTTCATCGAATTTCTCAGTTACGGCTCTGTACCGAGTTTTGGGGCATAACAGTGCTTTATAGATGTTTCACCTTGCATTTGTTAAGACTAAGGTAGTCACTTGAGAAATTGTTTTGAAGGTGGTGTCAAATTACTAAAAATAAAAGCAATTGGCATAAAAAGAAATAAAAACAATTGGGTAAGCGACTTACTGAAAAGCTTTACTCATGTACATACATGGCTGAAACCACGACGCTGCAAATAAAGGACAGACACCTAAAACACTTTTAAGCGTCTGTGCTTTCTGTTTTTGCCTCATTTTTAATTGTTTCATGTGACATGGAGAGGGGTCATTGTTTCATGGAGGCTTTCTTCTCGAAGCAGGATATGTTCACGATGGAACTTATCTCGCCACTGCACCCAGTGATATAAAAGCAGAAACAAAAGAAAAAAAAGAGAGAATGAGATGAAGTTGTGTATAAAAATTAAAGTAAATTCCAAAGTATGACAGACTGTAACATTGTTCGATGAAAAGGCGTTCGATGAAACGGCTTCTATGAAACGGCGTTCCATGAAACGCCGTTCGATGAAACGGCTTCGATGAAACGGCATTCGATGAAACGGCGTTCGATGAAATGTCCGGACGCACTTGTAGCGGTACGCGTGCATTACGTGGCACTTTTAGCCCGAACGCGACATCGGCGCTTTTTACTATTTCTGCCCAGCAACATGTATTGGTCTAGCACTGAGCTCTGCCACTTAGGTTGGATAGTTGCATTGACAGTTTTCTAAATCACCACTTCTCGCGCATGTGTTTTGAGCTCCTTGATCAACCGAAAATATCTATGAAACGTTCCTTCAATGGGTGCGGGGATGCATCGCAGCTCTCAAGTATGCGTTTACTTTGCCACGGGCTAAACTAAAGACCTACGACAGCGGAAATTCGGTGACTGCGCGGGCGCAGCCTTGCAGCTCCGTAAAACCTACACCCGAGGGGCTAGGCTTAGTGAGCGCCAAAAAAAATGGGGCAGATTACGCGATAGGAGCTGAAGCTACCTCTAAGTCACGAGGTCGCTGCTGCCGCACCGATCGCCCGTCGCTCAGAATGGGGATTTTCTCGGCTTATCCTCTCAGAAGAAGCCGGCGCAAAAGGAGACCTTTCCCCTCGCCTCGCCGTGCTGCCGTGCTACAATACAAGAAAGAAAGAGGGCGAGAAGGACTTTCCACCAGGCGGAAGAATATTTCTGCTGGTCCTCCTTTAAGGTAAGTTCGCTCAAAAGTTAACTGCAATGCCTCACTTGCCTAGCAGACAAACTTTGGAGAAATTTACAAAAAGCACTCATTACAGGTATGAAGTGCCAGTTGGATGATACCTACACTGATCAGCCAAAACATTATGACCACCCACCTAATACCTCTGGCAGCATGCAAACAGTTGCAACCCATCTTGTTACGGATTCTACAGGTCCTTGGCAAGCGCCTTGAGCAAGCTTGTACAAGATTTGTAAGCACAGGCTGCAAAATTTCTGTAGATTACGAGGAGGTGGTTTGGCGAGTTCTGAGCTGGCGCCCCATCACATCCCCAGATGTGCTGAATAGAATCAGTATCCAACGGGTTAGGTGGCCAGGACATCAACTGGAATTCATCGTGCTCTTCGATACACTGTAGCTCAATCCTGGCCCTGTGACGAGGAGCATTGTCTTATTGGAAGATTCTGGTTCTGGTGGGAAAGACAAGCCACGAATGGGTGTAACTAGTCAGCAGTGATCTTGACATGACGATCTGCCCTCTGTCAATGTCGCTTATATCAGCAACCTTTCCCATTACATGCACGTGCAATCAACAACAGCCGTTATTTTTCATCAGCATCAGAAGATGGTAAATGACATGGATGGAGCTTCAGTTAGGAATGCTCATTCCCCGAATGCAGGGGTGGTCATGATGTTTTTGCTGATCGGTGTATAGTCCTGAACAAGATAACAATAGAAGCTCAGCTTCCAGAAAACGCTCAGTGCCTTCCACCACGCTTTGGCTGTACATGCGACAAAGTGCTATCAAAGGCAAAAAATTCATGCTGGAGGCAGAGCACCTGCTGCATCCTTCACCTGTTGCTGACTATACGCTTTTAAGCTAAAAGCAGTCTGAAGGGCGACGGATGGTTAGATAACAAGACGCTCAATTGAATAAGCCTTCACTGCTGTTAGTTACATTTATGATTATGTTTTATGATGATGAGCCTTCGTACGTAATTGAAACAATTAGTGACTCCAGCAAAACCGACACCGCGTAGCGACAACGCCGAGAAGCTCAGGAGAGGAGGTCATTTCAACTCTGTTGTCTGCTATCGCTGCTTGGTTCTCGTAGACAGCATAGAAACAAACATTGTTTCCAATAATTATTTTTATGCTTCCACCATGTCATTCCTACGCATTGACTTGAAGAAGATTTCTACCGTCGAAAAATCGCTTTGCGTTCATATGTAACACCGATTTTATGCTGCAGTGCAAGAAATTGATGGTGGTCCGCGTGCTGAACGACAAAAACGACTCCCTTTCGTCCACCATTTCGTCTGACCAGCGCGCCCTTTATAGTTTGTTGGAGTTGCGAATGAAGTCACGGAATAAAAGCTACCATATGGTTCCCGTAAAGCGATGAAGCCAAGTGTCTCAGCAAAATGCAGAGCAAACTCAGTCACCTCACCTATTTTTCTACCCCTGAACTTATTCAGAAAGAGATTGTACTATGACGCACTGATCGGTGCCAAATGTAGCATAAAGGAGGAAATAAAACAGACACATTCCTAGGTAACTCAATCTATAAACGAATGTGCCAAGCGAATTTGAGAACTCACCGCATTTCTTTCCAAACTTGGCTACGGGGGTGATCTTTTTCCCGGTGATCTTGATGAGCTGGCCACCGATGATGCCGGTGTAGATGCTACCTGCAACACGAATGACCTGGCATGAGCTCAGCGGAAGGAAAAGAACTTAAACAAGTGTCATGGTTGCCGACCGCATCGCACCTCCGTCACCTCACATTTTCCAGAAATCTAATACGTCGTACAATGCTGCAGGCATGCACCAACAACTCTAATAGCATGCGACATACCCCAGTGTCTCGGAGTACAGTCATGCCTCATTAATATGGACCTCATTATTATGGAAATCCCTCCATTTAGACAACCTTTTCGGGGATCAACTATGATACATTTTTGTCTCGTCATTATGGACAGCTCACATTATGGACGCTTTCTTGGGGAAACGAAAGTGTCCATGAAAGGCATCACCGAACCAACAATTTTCAATCGCTTGAAGTGAAGCAACTACTCCTCATAGTTTGGGGAGGCAGATTTTGTGTTGTCCTACTTTAACCAAGTAAGTTAGTGGATTCAGCAAGAGTTCCAGTATGACCACAGGCCTGAAGCATTCTGCCTGCACGGTTCAGAGTTTGACGAGACTTTTCCGCGAGGAAAAGTTGCACAATAAATTCTGCAGATATAAGACAGTGCCTGTCTGTGATGGAACCAAGACGGTCAACAAAGGGTCAATCCTTCCGTCTGCCAACTTTGCAGACAACCACTGATATTCTGCTCTGTCGCAAACACATTAGAGATAAATCTGCACAATTTGCACAAGCTTCACATGAGGTGCATGAAAGCCCAAGCAATATCATTTTGCTCTGGTGCAGACTGTCTTAGAGGGATACTAAACTGAAATTCGGATTTCGCAAAATTAGGCCGCAGAGGCGTTGAACGGGACGGTACAAACTCCAAAACATCCCTCATAGATTGATATATGAAACGGATATCCATACTTTTGGAAAAGAAGGGCGCGATCAAGCGAGATCTTCGACGTAACTGTCCTCCAGGAGAATTTGAGAACGAGGGAAAACGTCTTTGCTTCTCTCCTCCTCGCTTCGGTTCATTAGCTCGACGGGGCATAGCAAGGAGGAGAGAGAATGGGAATCATGACGTGCCTTGACTCGTCGGCCTCGTAGGCCGTGCCCAACAGCGGATTTCTTTTCCAAAAATACGGCGATCCGTTAGAGATATCGCTGTATAAGTGATGTTTTGGGGTTTTGCAGCGTCCCGCCTATCCGTCCAGCATTGTTTTGTGAGCTCGAAATTTCGGTTCAATATCCCTTTATAGGCCGACGACCAGACTCGAGATTTTGCAAGGCAGAATGTCCTTATCACCATAGGGGAAGAGGAAACATACAACGGTGGACAGGGTAGAAGGGGGGAAGAGGGGAAAAAGAGAGAAAAGTGGAAAGCGCAAACTGGTCGTCGGTCTTTAGGATTTCTGGAGGGGACGCAGAACCGTTCCCTGCAATTTCAGATGAAGGTTCGGACAACTCCATAACAATGATTTAAAGCTAAGCTAGATGGCACAAGCAGCAGAATTATAAAGGGTACAGCTGTTAGCATCCATTCATTCATTCATGTCTAAAGCATCATTACTCTGCAGCATAGTTTATTCAATGGATGTATACTCAGGGACAACCTTTTTTGGCATTTTTGAAGAGAAGACCATGCGAGCACAGCTGTGATCGGCGCTCAATGTGAGCAAGGTGCAAAGGTATTAAAAGCTTTGGCTTCATTGCCGAGAAAAGTTTTCCCCAAGTATATAAAACAAGCTATCCCAGTGTTGTTAACATGCACATACGCACACACAAGGCTGCACAGTTAGGTATAATTGTTTCATTATTCTGATTACCTTCTCGTACTTCGAAGGACTCCGGACCCACGATCTGATTCTGCAGGAGATACTCGACCTTATCGAGCGCTTTGTTGACTGCCAGGGGGCCCTTAAACTCGGGAAGATCGACCCTTTTCCAGGACAATGGAAAGAAAGAAGACAATCCATCCATCACGGCGACCCGGGAACAGAACAAAAACAATGGTGCACGGAAAAAGATAAGACCGCCACGAGTGTTCGCCGGCAGCACAGGCATACGGTGGCAGTCTCGAAATAGATAAAAGACAACTCACTTGAAATGCATTGACTCAAAAGGAATGTATCAATCCTCGTCCCTGCCCATTTTGATCTGGATGAGCATCGTACTGGTGTTTGGTCATGTAATTACTGCTCGTTCAATTTACGTGCACCATGCCTGCACTGGTGCAGAAAAGTGTAGTGCAGTGCAGAAAAGTGCAAGGCATTCTAGTATGGATGTGTTTTGCGAATGTGGCAAGTGTGTAAACCCAAGGCTAGCA
This sequence comes from Ixodes scapularis, assembly GCF_016920785.2. Classification (NCBI taxonomy): domain Eukaryota; kingdom Metazoa; phylum Arthropoda; class Arachnida; order Ixodida; family Ixodidae; genus Ixodes; species Ixodes scapularis. The sequence continues at coordinate 77,213,941 of NW_024609836.1, forward strand.
GTCATACCATGCTGACCAAATTTCCCATCAACAGCAGAGACACCAGACACCCACCGGGGCTGACTAAGCTTCCTGCTGTCCAAAACAAACAAACAAACACACACACACACACAAAAAAAAAAATCGTTAGATTACACACAAACCTGGGTTTTGCCGGGCGGTGGTAGCGATAAAGAAGTGAATAATTTGTCATCATATGTCGTGGGGTTAGTAAGTCAGGTTTTGAGCAACACGTGCTGAGGATGAGAAATTTTGCCAGCGCAGTACGACTGCTAGTTTGGAGGTAGCGCCGGTACGACGCTCACCCAGGTAGCGACGGGAAGGGAGCGATCATTCGTCAAAACAGCGACGACGACGACGACAAATACTTCAGTACTCACTTGTAAGCGACGGGCTCAAAGTCCAGGGACAGTGGTATGAAGGGCAGAACCAGGAAAACCAACAGGAAATACAGGGCGAACCTAAACACACACTTGAGTAGGCTGAAGATCATGGTTGCGGTGGTTGTCGAAGCACCCGCTTCGCCGTTTTTCTAAACAAAAAAACAAAATAAGCAGTCGATTAATAGAATGAAAAGGAAGACGCGTGCAGCATCTGAGATGAGTAATCCGAGATAAAGGTTAAGATCAGCGACCTTGTACAGTGGAACCACCTGTTGCGAGTTCCGCTATCAAAAACGATATGCGCATTCCATTCATAGATTTTTAAAAGGGTTCTTTCTAGTAGCGCGCTCACTAAACAGTACAAGTTCTAAGAAAATAACTTACGTTCAATGTGGGCTAGAGACGAGGCGGAACAGCACGCAAAAAGAAAACTCGGCAAAGTGGCCTCGGGAACGTGGATGGCCAGCCAGCGAGAACATACGAGGGAAAGGAGGCGTGTAAGCACGGCGAGCAAGGATGTTAATCTGGTTTTCTGTTTTTGTTGGTTTCGTTTCTCACTATGTCATTTAAAGGCCTTGGCATGACGTCATCGTTCGTGAAACTCTTACCACCGTTGCCCCCAAGCGGTGACGCTCCGTGGATCAACTAGCGATGACGTTTAGTTGGGACGAAATGTGCAGGCCTTTTCTTCTTGGCTGGTTCGGCGGCTTGGCTGGTTCGCTGGCTACGCTTGATTGTTTGAGGGCGAGTAAAAGAAAGGAAGATTTTTTTTGTATGCTCGTTGTTGGCCTTGGGGGCTAGGTTCTTCCTGTATGAACTCAAGGACAGAGCAGCAAAAAAAAGTTTTTCTTTTTCTTCTTTCCGTAATAGAGGAAGAAAAGAGATTTTGGGATTGGAGTAGTATAAACGGCTCTGATTGGAGTGCACTGCAGGCGCGTCTGGCGACGGCGTCTGCTACCGCTGATAGAGCAATCGGTTCTGGTTTCAAAATACGATATTGCAGAGACTTGCAGAGAGCAGTTGCTGAGAGCGCTCCCGTGAAGTTATTAAAATATTGCAAAGTAGTACATCGTAAAACATACAACCTTCCTGTCACATTAACTAAAAAAAAAAAGGTTTCTAAAAATTTTAAACGAGACGCCTTTTTCAAAAGGACGGATCCAACCGACACCCAATCGCAGGTATGTTAAAAAAAGAAAACAAAAACTAAAAAATATATATATATGAATTGTTTAACAGTACCTTAGAAATGGCAAAAGATGTAAAGAAGCTACACAAATAAATATTTGGTTTCAATCTGGTGCACACTTGATTGTTTGTTGTGTAAACATGCGCCCCTTTATTTTTAAAAAGCTAACAAAAAATAATTAAAAAGAAGCACAAATAGCGGCCGCTTCACTCCGAACGATGTGGAAGACGTAATTCACATATGAAAGAAGCAGACGTACACTTCGCGTTTTCCGCTTTTGCCCGGCTCCTCCACTTTTTCCTCTCGTCACCCTTGGCTTGGTTCTCCTCGCAGCTTAGGAGAGGGGAGCGCCTAAGAGGATTATCTTCCCTGCAGAAAACCGAGGTTGTACGTCGGCCTTTAAGCGAAAAATTCCTCCAACAATAATAATAATAATCTTTATTTTGATGTGTTCTAAACAATGGTACACTCATAGGAATAAAAAAAAAAAAATCATGCACAGAGGTTAATAAACAAGCAAATAATTGCATAATCTTAGCAGTACCCATACTTTTATTAATCACTTGAGTAATGTTCAAATTCTAATTAGCAAGTGCCACTCCCAGTCTCAGGTTTATTCAACATGGTTAACATTCGCCAGCTACACAAATATTTAATAGCTTTTAAAATGTACGGAACAGCCCCCCCCCCCCCCCCCCCTTTTTTTTCCCCATAAAGTTTTTTTTGCAAAAATTAATTACCCATTGTTGAACGCTCTTTTTCCGCTCAAATGTAGCGCTAGCGGTTCGAGCCAGATGAGAATGTTTAAGAATCGTTATGTCATTAAAAAATTACAAGTGAGTTTTTATGCCACTTTTGAATAAGATGACGGTTTATTAATGCTGAAACTTTGGCATCTGGTTCGAACGGCTAGTGCTGTATTTGGGTGGAGAATGAGCGCTCGGTGATGCATAGTTTATTTTCGCTATAAAAAAACAAAACAAAATAAAGTTTTTTTTTTTTAAATTTTATACGCTGTATGCATTGTAAAATCTTACCACACTGTCATCGAACAAACCAAAATAGCGGATTAGCGTCTTGAGTGTCCAATCTTTGTGTTGCTTACGATGGTGCCCGTCTTCAACTTCATCCCTCATCACCACCAAAAGGCAGTCGTTTGCATGGGTAGATACCAGCCATACATACACTCAGTCAAGCGGAAAGTGTCCATTGGACCCGATCCCGATGGCGTCTCTGGACGTGTTGATTGGACACGAGGCCCAGCGTGTCCTCTCATCATCACCATCGCCCTAACTATGGGTACCGGTTGATACGTTAGACCTCAAAGCATAACAATAAGCCTAACGTCAGGCCACCGCATACTTGCGTGCCCCCCTTCCGCTGCATTGCCAGCACTTCGGCTGGCTCCTTAGCAATGTTGACGCCGTAGCTATGGAGCCACGTGACATGTCGCAGCCAATGGGAATTCAGGTCTCGATTTCGGTGGTTTTGCTTAGCCAATAGAAATTTAGTTGCCGCTTATCACTGCTACAGACAACGGTAACACCAGCCACACTCAGATGACACCGGTTCGCTCCATGGGGCAGTTAATGCTTTCACATTAAAAAAACCCCAAAGGCAGAAAGGTTGTCCTGGGGTACTTGACAAGAAGTTTATCAGTTAAGGTGGCTCAAGACTTCATTCAAAGAGGACTTGAGCCTAAAAAATGGCACCACTGTCCTGCGCATTTTTTTTTATTAAAAAGAAAAAACAATGACATCAATCTCCTATTCGTACCAAGCAGCAGGAATCCTCAAAATGTTGGAACAATTATAGCTTAATTGCAATCCGAGGTTAGAGGTATGGCACACACACATGTACATACCTTCAGCATTGGTATGTTACCAACTTCATGGAAACAGTGAAAAGAGAACTGAGGCTGCTGCCACACTGTGCATCATGGCAAAATGTTGTCTCACTCCCCACCCAATTTACGTACCTACCCCAGCTGTAATCCGAGGTTACACAGTTGACATATAGACACAGTTATACGTCTCCATTGGTTCTCTGCACTTTACAAAATGAAAAAAAAAAAAAAAAAAAGTCCTAAAGTTTTACAAAGCTGCTCACTTGAACATTGCAACTGTCTTGTTTCATGTAAGCATACCTTTTAATTCCTAAGACAGCTATTTAAGCAAAAAGAGGACTACGGTCACTTGAGATGAGAATGGGTAAAAACACAGATTCAATTCAGCAATGACCATATTGCCTTTCATGACCATATCATACAAGCAATGACAGGACAAACATTTTTAGAAATTATTGAAGTTCCAACACAAGGTAGGCAACTGATGAAAGAGTTTCAGGTAAACCCATATTTTTAATAATTTTGAGCAGCTACATCTAAATCATTATATGAGACAAATTAAATAAAATATAAAATTTACAGGACAAAAAAAGTTTGCTCAAATGCAACTGTTCATTATGGAGAACACGCAGTCTCATATTTTATCCTATTTTTATCACAGACATTATCATAAATATTATATAACATTATTACTTATAGTTAATAATAATAATCATTAATAATATGATATAATAATATCATTAATATTATAAGGACATTATTACTAATAGTTGAAGGGATTACAAAGGTCTTGTATTCATTCAATCCGTCTATGGCAGTTTTACATTCGCGATGCTGTAACCTGCAAATCACCCACTCTAGTAGGCGTCGCTTCGTGAATAGCTGGCGGTTACAAGATGTGCACATGGACCACACACAGCATTGGCGAAATGTTTAAAAAAATAAAAGTAAAGGCATACAAGTCACAAAAAAGCTCTACTTCCAGCGAGTAAATGGAACGCATTAGATTTGGCGTACAGAGCCAAGAAACAAGACAACGTCAGGGTCATGGCTACGGATCAAGAAGAGGAACGGGTGATCGACGGTAAACCTGGTGGGGAATTGAAGACAATATTTTACCATCATCACGGCTGTGGCGGCAGCAGCCTCAGTCCCCTCTTCATTCACTTCGACAAAAGCTTTATGAATCACATCCGATACCACGAGATCCTTGTCGGCACTGATCCCAGAGAGGTCGCACTTCGAGGGATCAAACAGGTCTTCGACTCCCATGGTGGCCAGCACCTTCTTAAGACCCACTGCCTGCTCCAGCTTGAACTTTGGAAGGGTCAACTCAATGTCACCCTGGTGGGACAGGCCCTGGAGGATCTCCGTCAAGTTGGAGGCAGTCAAAGCCTCCTCGAGACCAGCAAGCCCGTCGATTTCTTCCGGAAGCAAGATGACCATAGACGTCTTCTTGCCCTTATACGGGATTTCGAGGGCGCTGACTTTGACGTCGGGGTGGCGGCTCATCCTGAAACGCTTCTTCTGGTACATCATGTCCACCATCTTCGATCGATCGGTGGTTTCGTGGAATTCCTGCTGAGACGTACGCATTGGATCGAACTGGTCGTGCCACAGCCCTTTGAAGTAGACAGCGTTGACAATGATCAACGACGTCGATGCATCTACGGTGCCCTTCGCAAGCAAGTCCTTGATTTTGGACCTTGTGGCTTCTTCGACCCACGCGTTCACCTGAAGACGGGCTTGATCGAAGTTACGCCTAAAGTCAACGTTTTCGATAGTAGTGCCGTACGATTTCTCCAGAAGGCGCGTGAACTCTTCGAGTGTCTTGTACGTCTGCTCGGAATAGAGGCGGTTGGCAACGTGCAGAATAACGTCGGGAGCGTAAGCGGGAAGTTTGGAGAGGAAGTCTGCAAAATGCCCGTGGATGGTGTCATGCTGCACGTGAAGGGCGCTCGAGACCTGCTTGGCTGTGTCGTGTCTTGCTCCAGCCAGGGTCATGGACAGCGCAGCAGCGATGCTGAACGGGGAGCAGATTATGTTGCCGGCACCACTGCCTTCGTTCTTCAGCTTCTTATATATATCCACGGAGAAAGAGAGGAGAGAATCGCCGAAATCGGAAGCCATTTTTTAATGTATCGGTCGAAACGTAGGTCCTGAAAAAGGAAGCCGATTGCAATTAATGTTGTATATAATACAATGCACCATTTTCTAAAATCCCGGTTTGAGGGTTTTGCGGTATGAAGTCGTGAAGGTGTGGCACCACTAACATGTGCAAACATCCCTTTGAGAAACAAAGCTTGATCCTGTTGGTTCCAAAGAGCTACGGTGACCTAGATCGCATACCATGAACATTGCTTTTGTGCCCGTTGTGGCTTGCCTTTCGCCCAAAGTTGGCACAGAGAGGATTCTCCTCTCCCCTTTTTAATTTCACTCTGTCTTTCCCCGGTTTTCTACCGAAGCCTCGAACCAGGTCTCTGAAAGGGGATGTGGTGGATTAATTTGATATCAATATGAAAATATATGCGCACTTTTTGTAGTTGTCGCTTCTTCTGTCATACCATAGGGCCTTTTCACTGACGTCACTATGCCCACCATTTTGTTCTAAGGAGCAGCCTGGCGCGTGCCAAGGGCGAACGTTTGAAAGATTGGTTTGACACCATCAAATACGCAGTGCACCGCGGTACATGTAACAACAAAATGGCGGATTGATATCGCGAAGACGCCCTAATAAAAAATCCGTTATTTTCTTTTTTACACTTGTACTTTATAATTTGATGCATGCGCGTCAAATCAAAGCTGATACTTCTACTTCGCTTAATTTTGAGAAGCTCAGACGCCGGGTCAAAGTAAGGAAGCTCGTACCGCTTTTGACGATCGATCGACTTCGGTGAGCTGGTAGGTCTGCCTCGACTGGTGTACGACGCTGACTACGCGCACCTACCAAGGTATATGCACCTACACTGTGGGAACACCTGTCGCCAACCGGAAGCACGGGAAGCGAACGACGTATGCTAAACAAATCCAGCGGTGCCGCCGCCCAACTCACTGCACATCTTCAAAACAACAAGCGCCCCAACCACAGGCCCCAACTACGGTGCTAAGGCCACGCCCTCATGCCCCCTCTAGCCTCAAGTTTTATGAGCGGCTAGATCTTAAACCAGATGCTGCAAACCGGACAATGAGAGACGAATGAAAGCCGCCATATTAGTATGCTCGCGTAACAAAAATATATATATTTTTTTTTTCGAACACAGAAATATTTTAAGCATTTTTCCCATGACGAAAATTTGGAACTTCGAAGAGCAAAATTCATTCACAAACTCTGTGTAAGAAAAAAAGGGTGCAGTTGTTTGTTGGTTTAACCTTGTGAAACTTCATGAAGTAGAAAAAGTAGCAGCTGTTCCTGCGATAAATACGGACAAACTTTCCGGACAATGACGCAGACCGTTGAATCGGTCAGGTTTGGTCTAGGGCGTCTAGAGATGTCGCGAACTAGAGCACAGAGTAGCGCAATCCTTTGATCCGCGTGTTTCGCCGACAACATGGCCGACAGAGCAGCTCGGCGTGCTGACGGGGACGGGCAGAGTTTCCCGTCAGCTCTCGGGCAACCGCTCGAGAAGAGGGGAAGGAGAAATCCTCTTATCACCAGGACTCTCCTTTGTAGGTCCCAGGCTTCCCCAAACGTCGCTATTCTCCCTGTAGAAGATTAACTTGCCACTCAAAACCCGTTCAAAAGCATCTTCCTCCTCTCTCTCTTCTCCGGTGGTAAGAAAGCAGCAGCGAGCTCAGCTATGACCGCCAGTGACCACACGGCTGATTAAAAAATAAATGCCAAGTTCACACTTTTCGAAACTAGTCTGTCGTGAAGTTGGTAAAGCAATAAACACTTTATCAAAGTTTTAATAATATTGGATGTGTGAGAAAATTTTGCGAAGGCAATTTTCAAAGCAATGGCGTTTGAGCAGACGATTGTTTTATTTCAGCGGAGATGGACTTTATGGATTGGTCGGAGCAGGTCACGTGAACGGTGTGACGTCGCCGCGTCGTCTGCTGCATGATGCTGCTCAGGCAATTTTTAAAAAAAAATTAAGTTATTTCATGGCGCACAATTCTTAGCACAAATTATTGTAAACTATTCCCTTATTATGTCAAAAACTATTGTCGTTCCATAGATCCCCAAAATAATCGGGAAGCAGAGATTTTCTCCCGTTCCCCATGCATTTGTGGCCGGAGTTGGAACCCCCGGGCGTTCGCCGCTAGTCGCCGAGAGACGCTGCGGTACTCTATGCGGTACTCTGCTCCGAAGGAGCTATATAGTGCTCTATCGCGAACCACCCTAGGTTCGAATTCGAAAGGCTTTGATATTTTCGAACCAAACTAAGGTTCGAAATCGAAAGATTTCGATACTTTCGAACGGAACCGAGGTTCTAATTCGAAAAGTTCGCAATCTTCGGACACAGTGCAGTTTCGAATCGAAAAGTTAGAAGCTTTCACGGTTTCTAAATGTTCCGGTTCGAATATTTCAAATATTCTTTTGAGGTCGAGAATTCGAAGATGTCGAACTTTCCTAACTTGAAATCAACAGATTCGAAAATTTTGAATTAATTTGAATCCGAAGTTCGAAAAATCGAAGATTTCGATTTTCTTCGGATTTGAAGTTTGAATTCAAAGATTTTGAATTTCTTTCTACATAACGTTCGAAGCTTTCAATTTTATTTTAAGGCTAAATTCGAAAAAAAAAAGCTTTCGAAGATTTTGAATTTTTTTCTAGCCGGACTTCGAACTTTGTGAACTTTCACAAAGTTCGAAGTCCGGCTTTCACGTTCCTCTACAGTTTCAGTTTCAGATAATGTTTTCACGTTTCACTGGTCTTCAGGAAACTTCCTCACTAGAGCCTCCCTACTATCACCGAGCATTGTTGAGGCTATGCGTCGTCTGCTACGGGCCAGGGGTGTAGCTTGGGGGGGGGGGGGAGGGGGAAGATAAGAGTCCTCCCCCCCCCCCCCCCAAAAAAAAAATCCAGTTGACCGTATAAATCTGTTTGCCTTAATAAATGGCAGAATAGACCTATTACGAAAGTTTGCCTTCTTTTGGATTGCTTCAGCTGCACGAGCCTCGTGCAACGGGGGCAGAAGTAGAAGCCCCCCGCTCACTCTACTTGCACATTCCGCGCGGTGTCGGTAAAGCCCCTTAATGTTTCAAAAGTAACGCAAGCTGCGTCAATGCATGAGGCACGTGCAACATGCAGCCCTTGGGAAGGTCATGGCGGTACAGCGCACCACTGGGCTCGATTTCAAACGCCATGCTCTTCCCAGAAGTTGCGCACGGCACGTGTCTCGGGCATTTCCACAATATTGAATGGCGCCACTTTTCCCAGGATAGAGGGGCTTTAGGTGTCGGTTGTTCCACCATTGAGCAGTGGATCAGATTTTTTTATGCGAAGGCATTAACTGTCTAATGGAGGGAGCCGACGTCATCACCTTTGAAGCCGCGCCAAACGGCACCGGCACCTAGTTTCTCCGATCCCAAAGAAGCGGAGTCAAGCTGATGAATTTCGGCTTCGGTGCCATTGGCTGGCGCGCATCATAGTTTCAAGGAACGAGGCTCCCATTGGCCGCTGCGCGTCAGTTTCCACGACCGCCACCCCATGGTGCTGCGTGTCCGCGCCGTCAGCGCGCCGGTAACACGAAGCGTCCAAGCCTCAAGGTCAGAGCGCCGAGAAGAGCGCGCGCCCCGCCGTCTACGCAAATACACCGCAGGCGAAATAAGGGAGCGGAAAAAATGACATGCATGCTTTTGCATTCACAACTCATAAAAAATGCTTATACCTCGAGCCTTTTTTTTTTTTTTTTTTTTTCGATCGGCACGTGACTTTTTAAAGGGGTTTGTTGCGAAACAGTTTGTTTTACCAGAAAGAAGGCGTAACACAGTGTTAGAGGTAGCCCACGACAAACCAGTTGGCGGGCACGTCGCTGAAAAGAAAACGCAGCAGCGAATGAAGAACTCGTTTTACTGCAGTCGAACGTGCAGGAGCAGATTAGCAAATACTGCAATTAAGAGTGCCACTACTGCCAGGTGAACGCGAGACCTAAAGCCATCTAACGGGTGCCTAGTACTCCGCTGGTAAGACCAGATGTTCCATTCTAGACCGTTGTAGATTGTATTGAACCGTTAGATCCTGCGTCGTGGAAGGGGCACAAATATGCCTTGAGCCTTGTCGAGGTGTGTTCGAGATGGCCGGAGGTGGTTTGTATAAGATCGCTTACGGCGAAGGCAGTGTATGACTCGCTGGTTGAAATATTCGAGCGAATGGGAGTGCCAGAAACCGTATCGTCCAATCAGGGCGCAAACTTCACGGCCGAGCTCGCACAAGAATCGCTGCGTCGATTAGGGTCGTCACCCAGGTTCTCGACGTCAGAACACCCAGAGAGCAGTGGTCTAGTTGAGCAATGTAATGGTACGCTGAAGCGCATGCTGAGACATGTATGAATGCTGGATAAAATAAAAATGCTATTGTATCAATTAGTATTTTCTTCAGTTGTATTTGGCATTGGTGCCATTACTACTGGCAATTCTAATTTGTCCTATGACAAAAGCTGCACATTAGTGTTGCTTCGATAAACGTCAATACCTTAAAATCAATAAACTCCTGGATGTAGTCGCTTCGAAGCTAGTATTCATTTCATATACTGTTCCATCAAAATATACCGCGCGTAAAGGATATAATAGAGGAGTTTCAATTGCCCCTCTTCCCTACTTAATGCAATCTCTATGGTCCATAGCTTTTACTGTTACAAAAACTCAACCTCCCTTGGTCTATCTAAATCATAAATGGTATGACCCGAACTGGAAACAAAAAACAGTCTCTCGTGACCAGAAAGTACAATGTTGTCCTGACCGAAATTTGAAACATAAGCGTGGTCACATGGTGGCATATTCCCAAGACCATTGACTCTATGCGTTGGTCAAACCATTAATTGTAAAATACTTGTGTACGGAAAGGGGAGGGGGGGGATTGGCACATCGAAATTCGGAGTTTATCGGATAAACCAAAACTTTGCCCGCGGATGTTTTTCAGAGTTTTTCAGATTTATCCGGAAACGCGGAACCCTAGAGTCGGTGACAGGTCGAAAGATGTGGAAGCCCCTCCCACATCTTTCCACTTTAGCACAGCAAACGCTGAAGAGGAGGCGACATCTTGTCCAACGTTCGCTCTGCTATAGTGGAAAGAGGTAGGAGGAGCTTCCACTTCCTTCTTGACCTGTCACCGACTGTATGATGTACCCAGTTAACTCAGAATTTGCACATACTGTGGTGTGTGTAGCAAAGCAGGATCGGTGTGTGAAAATGTGCGTTGCATGATTATCGGCAATGGAACGCAATCACTAAAGCCGGTGCCTTTTTTATGAATAATGAAACCAAAATTATCGGGTTGGTCGTGAAGGCGTCGTACACAGGTGTGCTGGACCTAAATGGCGGGTATCGGCAAATATTTCAGTTGAGGAACGATCCCCAGAAGTTTACGGCATTCCTAACCGGGAGCAGTACGCATGGACAGTAGTGCCCTACGGGTAAAAATAAATAAATAAAATAAACTTCAACTTTTCGGCCTATGATGACTGAGACGCTGCAACCACATAGGGAATATTGCCACACGCGTCGCTGAGCGTGAGCGTATACGTGGCCGAACGGTTACCGTGCTTGGCTGTCGCGCAAGGATTTGGGCTCCATTCCAGGGAGCGGAACGGTTCTTTTATTTAATATTCTTTCTACTTGTCGTTTTCGCAAATTCGAGAACTTTCTCGTCAGATCGACTTACGAATGTTCTAGGCTGAATGTTCCAGAAACCCCACGCGGCTTCAAGAGGTGCTCCGCGTTGTAAGCCGCGGGGTCAGTCTCGCCCAGCGCTCGATCCTGCTGTTTCGCCGACATCGACGCCTGCGACGCTAGCCTTTATCTATTTTGTTTTGGGCACAAGTTCGCCCCATTAAACGTTTAGTTTGCATCAGTCTTTGTCGCCTCATCAATTGTCATTCGTGACAATATGCAGGCACTTATATCGATGAGCAGTGTATCGTTTGGCATGTAAAGAGCGTTCTTGAGACCTTATGTCACGTGGGACTCACAGTTAAGCTGTCGAAATGCAGGTTTGCCAAGGGAGTGCATGTACCTGGACCACCAGGACGGTTCCGGAAAGCATGCTCCTGTCCCCGTTCGAGTCAGGGCGATTCAGACCATGGGGAAACCGAAGACAAAGAAAGAATTGAAGGACTTTTTAGGGTTAATGAACTACTATAGAGACTACATTGCGAAGTTCGAACTATGCTAAAGTGGTGTTGTCACTGACCGAGCGACCTGGAGACGTATTACCGTAGGGTGAAAAGGAGGGACAATGGAGTCTCTTGATGGAAGTTCGGGTTACGGGAGCGCCAGATGCCAGGTCACCCTTATGTTCTGTCCACTTACGGACAAAGTGCAGATGATGTAAAAGACCACCCTGTGGGTGACGTTTCTCAGTAAAAAATTAATTGCTCCCCAAATTCGGTAGGCAGTAATCGAACGGAAAGCCTATGCGGTAGTGTGGGCCTGGGAGCAACTGGAAACGTGGCTGTTTGGGGCAGTGGTGGAAATTCGCACCGACCACAACCCTTTACAGCATTTGGCGTCAGCAGCACCAAACAGTGCGGGGCAGACTCGCCGGGCGCTAGCGTTGCGAAGATTTAACCTCAGGAAAGTAAGGTATGTAAAAGGAGCAAAAATCACTCCAGCTGATACGTTGTCAAGGCTGTAGTGGGTGGGAGCTTTGTTTGAGGTTAATATGCTCGACAAGTTCTCAAGAATTCGTGTTAAGTTTTTCCTGGGATCATTCAAGCCGAGTCGACAGGAATGTACAGAGCGCGACACTGTTAGCACGAACAAGCAATTGCCGGTTTTTCCAGTCTTTCTCTTTGAAACCAAGGGATGTCATCCAAGTTATTATTGCTACGGAAAGAGCTAATTTAGTTCTATAATGTAAGCGATAAAATTTCGTGCGCGCTAATACTATTCAGAAGTACAATAACAGTGTCGCGATGTGTATGGCAATGTGTTTTCTTCCTTTCCTAGTTGATACGAGTGCAAAAAGATAAACACATTCTAATGTTCTTTGAATTGAATAAGATTTTAAAAAAAGCGGGGTTGGGGGAAGGGGGGGGGGGGCGTGTCATGCCCGCACGCCGACAGATTATTGGATTTTGTGATTTTTTTTTTTATTTTTTATATTCATGGTGTAACGCGCGTAGAGCGCCGACTGGTGGACTCAAAAACGGCTCTTGATGACGGAAGAAAAGAGAGACTGGGCAGTCGGGTGCTGGAGCACGTTGAAGCAACACTTGGACCAAGCCGAGTAAAGCGCCTCCCGCCGCAAAGTCTGGCTCCCTGCTTCCCCGAGTCCCACAGCGCCCGAAACCACAAGCCGTGACTGACACTCTGTTTATTAAAGCGACAGCCTCATGTCTCATCATTCAGTCGACCTTCAGAGTCCTTGAGCAAAAGAACACGTTGGTGATATGAAAGGTACTAAGAACTTTTACGTGACCACTCAGGTGAATTAGATGCAATGAAATTAAGAAGGATAACAAAGCGAAATAAAAGGAATCAAAGTGAATGAAGAGGAATTAAAGTGAATTAAGAGGAATTAAAGAGACGTTAGAGTAATCAATGGGAATTAAGAAGGACTATAAAGCAAATTAAGAGGAATCAAAGTGAAAAGAGTAATTAAAGTGAATTTTGAGGAATTAGAGAGAAGAGTAATCAAATTTAAATGAGAAGGATGACAAAGCTAATTAAGAGAAATTAAAGTGAATTAAGTGGATGATTAAGCCAATTAAGTGGATGACTAAGGGAATGGAGATGATGACGCAGCAGGTCGAGAAGGATGACTCAGCACATTGAGATAGATGACTCAGCGCATTGAGAAGGATGACTCAGCACATTGAGAAAGATGACTCAGTGCATTGAGAGGGATGACTCAGCGCACTGAAAAGGATGACTCAGCATGTTAAGAGGAATGACTCCGATCATTAAGAGAGGTGACTCAGCGAATTTAGCTGGCTAATTAAAGTGTCTATGAGAAAAAAAAAGAATGTGAAACAAAGCAAATCATGTGTCAGTCTTTAATGCATCGGCGCTTGGGCTCTCAGTCGTCTTAGGGATAACATGAGACCCTGCGGATTTTTAATATTCTCAGCGCCACAGGCATTGATGAGATCGTCTGTATACTAGCGTTTACAAACAAGTCCGTGTTTGCCCACAACCAGGCATGTGCATTGCGCGTGCGCGGAAGCCAATTTGCATGGAGTAAATTGTGTTTGCAGCACTTGCTCCGTGCCAACAGCAGTGCCGGCGTGGAGGCGTGACTTCAGAACTGCACGTTGGCTTCAGCTAATGAGCAATAAGAGATAGTACACAGCTAAAGATATTAGTAGACGGCATTTGAACAATATATAATACTGCGATCAAGCGAGAGAATGAAACACAATTTTTTGGTTCGCATAAATAAACTACACGCATCGCAGAAAGCCAATGCTCCGTGGGAATGTGACGCTAGCGGTGCTGATAAAGTGGGAAAAGTTTAAGTACATTACGTTGCCTGGATCAAGAGACAAAATAAAAGCGAAATTTATCTACGGCCCACCTAAGCCTGATAATCGTCAAACGGAACTTTGGGTTTGTGGGCGCTTGCAGCATTTATTTCAGTAAAAAGACTTGTTAGTGAGAAATACGTTTTTGCCTTCTTTCTTGCTGACAAAGTGTCTTACTAAAATATATGCTACACGGACCCACAACCTCGAATTTCGCGTTCGATGAATATTAGGCTTAGGTGGACGTCGGCTCACGGATACATTTCGAGTTTTTGTTTTGTATCTTTTGATTCAGGTAACTTCATGTGCTCAAACTTTTGCATCTTATCGCCACCGCCCTATTGTCACATTTTCACAAAGTCCCAGCTGTCTGCGATGAGTAGTTTCTCGATGGGGGTCAAAAAGCCGGGTCTCATTTTCTTGATCGACCCCCGTAATATATTTTTTTTTTTTTTTCAATTCAGCTGAATTAATATTTGTGCCGCTGAAAGTGAACGCTCCTCAGTCGGTATCCAGAATAGGTCCCAGCCACTTCAAGATGTCCTCAACCGTTGTACGCTTCCTGGCCGCGTAATCTTGGACCTATTGCAAGAAAAGGAAAAAGTTGGCGTTCATCGTTTGTAACATACAAAAGCGTGATCAATAAGCCCTGCATCCTAATAGGCTGTAACTTTTTTTATTCAGTGATAGAATTGAAAGATGTTACATTCCGATCAAAGTTTGGAATCTTAATTTTCTAGTCTTGGGTAAAAGACATATTAAAAGTGCTTGAAGTAAAATACACAGTAAATGAGTACTTATGCACTTCAAGTAAAATACTAAGTACACTGGTCACAATGTACTTAAAAGTAAAGTACTATAAATACAGTGTACTACTTTCAAAGTAAAGTACTATAAATACAGTGCACTATAAGTAAAGTACTATAAATACAGTGTACTACTTTCAAAGTGAAGTACAAGTACATTTTAGCCCAATATTTCATCTCCTTCCAAAGTGGTATGCATTGCTCCAGTGGTGCATGCGGAGAGTTGTGCACTGGTAGTGAAAGTGCATCGCCACCGGTAAGGACTATCTTGAAAAGTTATGCTCTCCTATAGGAGAGAGGACCAAACGGTCACTCGAATGTAACATCTTTCATTTCTATCACTGAATTAAAAAATCAAACACTAGCAGGTAAAACTTATTGATTACCCCTCGTATATAAAATCATATGTAACATCGTCGTCCATAGATGGTACACAGACATCAACCATACAGACACACACTCAAGATCCAAATACCCTACAACACAACAAGAGGTTCGTGGGAAGCGATTGTAGCTATTCTATTGAAACAGGTAAAATTTCACGTCTTCAAATTTTATGTATGTAAAACTGAAAGAAATGCTAGGATGACGTTTTGTTGTTGGTCCCCGTTCGCAAAACATTCTTATATAAACCTGCGCTCGTTCCCAAGCCGTGCAAGCGTGTGTGTGGCCTAGTCGGTAGCGTCACGTGTCACGTGACGTCAGATGGACACGTGATGCCACCGTGACGTAGTGACGTCACACGTGAGATTTGTGGGTTGTTCGAAATTCCCGCGTAAGGCCACGTGGCGTGACGTCACACGGGCCTGTGACGTCATGATCCTTTCGACCAATCAGGATTTTCCGGTCCCACTGATGCCGACGCCGGATTTTCTCCGACACGAGCTCCTTAACGCTATCGAATTAAAGAATGAGTGAACGAATGAATAAGAAAGTGAGTTTTATTTCTAAGCCTCCATATTGAACGCAATAAAGGGGGCATGAAGTGCTGAAGCATGAGTGAAATCGTGTGAAGTACCAAAGCATAAGTGCAAACACAATGTATTAAGGTATATGATGGGTCCACGAACAACACCGTGAAAAACTTACGATGGATGTTTGCATTCAGAAATGGCAGACAAGCCAACGCGCGTTTTACACATATTGATCATTAAACTTAGTTTTCTTAATGTTTTGAGCAGATTTGTAAGAACCCTTTGCATGGATTAAGAAACGAGGTAGGCAGTTCTGTTCCACGTAACTCGCCTGTTCTCCAGTGATTCTTCCCAGCGAGAAGTAAGTGGCTTGCGGGTGTGCGAAGTACAGTCCACAGATAGAGGCTGCCGGCCACATCGCGAGGCTGTCTGTCAACTCGATGCCAGTAGTGTCCCTGACGTTCAGCAGTTTCCACAGCGTGAGCTTTTCAGAGTGGTCAGGCTGGCACGGGTAGCCCGGAGCAGGTCGGATTCCCTTCAAAGAGATCATCATCATCACCATCACCATCATCGTTAAAAGGTTATTAAAAGCAGGACAAGCTCCTTAAAAAAAAAAAAAATTGGCAGTGACCGGCGTCTGAACTGCACTGCCTACCGAAGGTTTGCTCCCATTTCTGACACACGCCGTGAGATTGCGCAGTCCGACAATGCATGGAATGCAGTATTTAAGGCACAATCGTTGATATTTGTCTCGTCGAGAATGAACAGTCGGTTCGAGAAAAACTTAACTTATATATATTTATCGATTTTCCCACTAAATTTAGCGGAAAAAACTATATCAGGGAGTTTTCGTAGATCGTTTCCGCTGTTCCGCAACGCTCTCCGCAACCAGCTACGCTAGCCGGAACTCTACAGTCAAGGCCATCGGCGCACCGGCGCAGTAGCGGCTGCTTCGTTGCGGAGGGCTTAGCGGAGGAGGAAACGCGGTTTACGAAAACTCCCTATTGATGTATAAGTCACGGAATGCCAATTTCTCTGCTAAATGTAACCGGGAAATAAAATTGGTGTTTAGGTCACGTGACGTTAAATTCCGCTGCTAAATTTAACGAAAAAATTGAATTGATTGAAAATAGGTCACGTGAATTGATTGAAATTCAATTGATTGAAAATAGGTAATTAAACTGATTAAAAATAGGTCACGTGACGTAAAGTTTTCCGCAAAATTTAGCGGGGAAATTGGTGTTTAGGTTGTGCGATGTCAATTTCCTGTTTTTCTTAACCTGCAACAGACTATATCGCGGAACTGTGTCACGTGACTTGGGTGTAACCTTCCCGTGACTTGTGTATAACCTTCCCGAACAAAGGTCTGTAAGGAGGAGGGCAGGGATGGGCCGAAATTTCGCACCACTCTTGCTCCTGCATAGCTGAGCTAATGAGGCAAACTGAAACATGCACTTTGAGCGATGATTAGCTTCGATGATCACGCTACGTGCAAACCAGAAACGACAACGCTGTCCTTTAGGTGGACGTTTTGTCAGCCCATTTATTCCCTCTAACCTACTAAAGGGATGAATTGAATGTTCTTAGCAAATAGATGAAATATAACTAGAATAACGAAATTGAGCTTCGTTAGGTAGTGTGGTTATTCGTCACAGCACAGGACCGAGATTGTGATAAAATATTATAGTTCGAGAGATGAAATTGTAGTCTTAAGTTGCATGGATGATCATCAGTATGAATCATTTTTTAGTTGTTTAGTTAGATCATAAATGAAGGCGCCAGAACCGGATTTTTTTTCTTCAATAGTTGAAGGAGGACTAATAGAGTTTCGGTTATGTGACCGGAGAGACGCGTCTTGGAGTTAATCTTTCATCTTCATTGTGAAACGAACAGCGCAATTAAGAAGCCTAGTAAATCCAGTTCAATTTAGCCCCTGAGCTCCGCGTGCGAAGACTCACCTGATATTTGACGGAGTGGAGGTGCTGAAGATCGAGGTTTTCTTCCGCGCAGTAGCCCCAGTACTCCGTCCTGACTCGCTCGTGAAGCATTTCTGCAAATGCCTGAATGCCAATTTTAAGGGAAGACTTTTGAGTTGGTTGCCGTGCGCGGTGGTGCTAGAAACTATTGTTCGAGCATCAAGCAAACACGATACCACTGCCACTTCGTCATCGACTGAGAGGAGAGACGACGCACCGGGGGTGTCAGGCTCGTCAAACACGAAGTTGGGGACGAAATTTACGGAGCGCGCTGATTAGACTCTCGCAGCGATGACGCAGCGTTTTTATCGCCGAAGTCTAATCGGCGAGCTCCACGCTCCGACTTTGTGTCCGACGAGTCTGGTAGTCCATCTCTATGGACGCTTTAAACACGCGCCAGATAGAGCCACAATGGCCGACCTTTTCTTGTCTTACCAATCGAGAGGCTTATACCCCCCCGTTGTTTTTCTCAAGGCACCCCCTTAATTCGAAACAGCTTTTCTATTCTCAATGTACCCCACCTAACCCCCAACCCCCTAAAACAATTTGATAGTCTCTCTCTCTCTCTCTCTCTCTCTCTCTCTCTCTCTCTCTCTCTCTCTCTCTCTCTCCCCCCCCCCCCTAATTTCAATTCTTGGGGAAACCTTTGGGCCACTGAAGCGAGTGTTGACGAGCCTCCACAAAGGCCTATGCTGGAGAGAAGGACACAGTTGCACCTAAAGTGTCAATAACCTGTCCTGCTGAGGCAATGATGAAGTGAATCAAACAAAATAATAGGAAACAAAAACTGAAGGTCGGTTATGGCGGCGCCCACGCACAACTGCCTGAAAGAGTCGATATAGAAAGATACCCACACGCGAGCATAAGCGCAGGCCAGCTGAAATATATTTAGAAATTAATTAACGTATAAAAGTGTAAAATTGTGTGCTTGTGGTTTATTCTGAAAACAAGAAGAAAATAACAAAAAGAAAGATTTGAAGTTGAGCGAACAATATACATTAAGAAGCGATATGTTTGTTTCACAATTTCTGCATGAAGAACGAAACTTTCTGATAAACTGATTATCAAATGGCATATTGCGATGAACGAATATCAAATAATTAGCCCAGATGAAGCAAATGACGACCTTCCGATGTAAGCGTTTGAGAATGAGTTCACAAATTTGTTTTCAACGTATATTTGTGCAGGTTCAGCTCTATAGAAATGTTTTAGTTGATCGTTTCGATAACTCCGATAACGGTGCCCAATATTTTGCCGTCACCTTTGTGCATGCCTCATATCGTTTTCGGTATCGTTAGGAGAGTTAGCAGAACGATCTATTAAAACTCTCAATGTCACTCACCTCCGCTAGCCTGTCCGCGAGGGCTTGGATCATGATGACTTTGAAGTCGTCGTTTTCTTTGCGAAACCTGATCATCAATATAGAAAACATCTCATGAAACATGCGTGAAAGAGTAAACATACACTCGTGGCGGTGCATTTTCCTCACGTTATAGTCGTGTACTTCGTGCCTATTGCGATTGAGAGCCTCGATGACGCAAGATGCCACGTACAGGAAGGGTTAACATCCTTCGAGTTTTTGGACTTTAGACTGAGCACGCGAACTGAGAGAATGCACGCTTGTTGTGGTTCCATTAAATCAATAACGTTTTCTTTAAGCGAAATTGGCGAAATATTAAAAAAAAATTGAAGCGGGTTATGGCCCTGATGTTGATGTAATATAATTAACTCTATCTGAACATAAAGACTGGTTCACGCATTTGCGTTCGACTAACTGTAACCGAGTTGCACTGCAACGTGAATACAGCCATTTTTTTTTACGCACAATTCCTTCTCCACGCGGGATTAAAACCATTCCGAAGTTATATAAGCGACCATAGCTTGTAGATATATAGTGCATATAGATTTGATCTCGGAAATACTGCAAAACCTTAAGGCCACGATCACAGTCTGCGTAAAAAAAGAAAAAAACTCCAGCCATCCAGACGTCGTCTGGGGCAGGTTCCTTCCTCGCCTGATGGTCCTCTCTCATTGATCATGCAAGAACCGTCTGCACACGTGTTCCAAGCATACATGCATGTATCTGTGAAGCAAACACGCTTAAAGCTTCCGCAGATACTTGCCTCATATCACATCCGCAGCGAACACAGCGTTTCTTTCGAGTGACGCACGAACCGTGCCACTGCGCGCGGACCCCTGCAGACTTTGGTCTGCCTACCGTGGTTATATGCGCGGGTTCGCATATCGTCGGGCAGCCCTCGTTCGAGGGCTGCCCGACGATACGTGACGCCGATGCGTCAATATGTGTTCTCTCTCTCTCTCGTGGTAAGCGAATGTGATAACCATTCAAGGGTGCCCTATATATATACGATCGGAAATCGAGACATCCAATATACACCCTATTTGCGCTCTATGTGCCACCAGCGCGTGCGTTGTTGAAAGACTAAAACCAAAACATTATTTTTTTTGCAGTCAAACCTGCCTCGTGCAAGCTTCTTCGCAACCGAAGCCAGCAGAGACTGCGAAGAGGCCAACGTAATCGTGTACGCCACTTTCCAGCGGGGCAACAAAGTCCGACAGACAATGAAAAGGCATATCTGGCTTCCGAGAAATCTAAAAGAAAACAAGACATGAAACTCATAAATGGCACTGTCGCGTACGTAAAAATAGATTTTTGTATTGCTTTGCTTTGGTAAATAATTAAGCGCCCTAAATGGCGGACTAATACACTTCTAATCTCCTGGGTTCTTAACATTTCACAAACCTTATACCTATCCCAAAACCCAATATAACTTTTCGCTATCTGGATTGCGGAACAAGAAATTTGATTGGATTCTAGATTTCAGGTTTTCAGATTGCATTTCCGGTTTCCAATAACAGTTCCAGTTAGATTTCTTGTTCCATAACTCAAATAGCAAAACGTTATATTGGGTTTTGGGGTAGGAGTACGCATTAAAATTAACATATTGAATTATTTTGTTCCGTATTTACCTGCTGCCGGAGCCCGAAAAACCTTGCAATTTCGTGCGTGCGCGACGGGTCATCGTAAACGATGATGTCGTCCCCATCGCTGTTCGCTGGATAGAATCCGATAACCCCTCTGGCCCGCAGTAGGTTCCGAGTTACGATATCTGTCAGCATTTCGTTGCCTTCGTCGAAGATCTTCTTGGCTTCTTGACCTAAAAATAAATGTGTTCAATTATTACATTTACCAGTTAACCTTGACAGCAGAAACGCGGTATTTGCGACTTCAGCAAAACGAAAGGAAACTAGCGGAAAAACACCGAACTGGTCGGAACAGGTCCTTTTACAATTTCTGCTCGTCCCTTGTGACTTCCATGATTGCATGTTGTCGGCGGTTGGCGCGATTCCCGCCGAAGTGAGGGATGTTGCGTGGGTTAATTATTGTGTCCAAAGCAACGAAAACGTGAACAATGACAGGACCGCTGGGAAAACCATGATTGATAATAGCCTAAGCAATTAGGTGTGCTTGCGCCGCTTCTCACGTTGTGTTGGGCGGACAGTTGTCCACGTGACTCTGTCGTCACCGTCGTATCGGTCTGGCTAGGTCGCTAAAAGTCAAAGTGAAAAACAAAACCATGCTTAAAAAAATCAAATAAGTAATCCCTCGTTATAACGAACTCAAGGGTGCCGCAAGAAAATTCGATATAAGCGGTAATTCGATAAAAGCGATAGAGCCAAAGAAACAGTGCCAGCAGCCTCGTAGGTGGACGGGAACACTGCGGAACACTCTGACCGTATATTTAATTAAACAAGCCATGGTTATAAACATCTCGCGGCTGCATTACAGAATAAAAAATAATTAAGTGGAGTTTGCCGATAATTTGATCCGGGCATCAGTTCTCCACGAACTGCTTCAGGCATCGCAGGAACACTGTCACCGCCGCTGCACTGCAGAGCAGCCATAGGATGTTTCGCGTCTCCGCAGTCGTTGGCGTTTCCCGAGGTACCTCTTTGATCTCGTTTTGTGCTTCCTGACCACACGCGAGGTCTACGATCGCAACATCCGTGGCAGGAGCAACAACGAGAACATCCGCATCCACAATCGCGAACGAATCAAAGTTGTCCTCGGTGGCTTTGCCAACATGTTTTCACACACTCCTGTAGAGATATGGAAATCGTGTGCTGTCTCGGCAAGCATGCTCGCGAGAGAAAATCTGACATGCACGAAGCATTTGGTGATCTTTTATCTTTGGATCGCGGGTGCGCTTTCCCCTGCATGAGAAACTTCTCGAACCCGTCCAATATGCCTTGCTCATTCCGCAAAATGGTGGATAGTGTCGAGCAGCCGATGCTGTAATGTCGAATTCTTCGGCGATTTCAGACTTGGGCCGGCCACTTTTCTCAACCTCGCAGACCTAAGCAACTTTCGGTAAACACTCCCAATCTCCCATACGACGCACGTGTGCGGGTAGTACGCCACAAGCGCGCCCGTGCAGGCGTGCACGTTGGGGCGCTCTTTTTTCCGTCATCCATTTACTCCGTTCTCCCAGTTTGCCGTTTGCCACGGTGGAGAGGGAGTAGGGAACGCAAGGGTCTCCCTGCGCCTCCGTGTATGCTTGCGTGCTTTCGGCACCTCGGCCTTCGTAATAAGTGTGGTCGGCTGCCGATACATTTCGAATAATCCGGTTAAAAATTTGTGCATTTAGGTCGGGACAGCGTGGAATTTCGATAAAAGCGATAATTCGAAAAAAGCGATTTCGTTATAATGAGGGATTACTTAAATCAGATTGATTTGGTTTAAATAACTGTTGGTTGAAAATAGTGGTTCTTTACCCCTAGATGTATTTCTCAACATTGCAGATTGGTCGATCAATTCGTCTAATCACTGATAGCTATACGGAAGAAAGCATTACTGCAAATGCAGAGTTTATTTAACTTCTCATTGCTGTAATTCCCACCCTACTAGAACAAAAACAGATTAATTTCCTTTTTTCAGATAATTAAAAAGCTTTAGTTCATTTTTATTTCGCGTTCTAACTTCTTGCAATAAGAATTACTTTTCTAGTTTTTGTTTATTTTGCATTCTGTTGCAGGAGGATGTTAAGTAACAGACGAACGAAGTGGAAGGTAGAAATGAAGCTCAACGCTCCGATTTGTTCAGAACAGAAAAATTCTCATTGCCCCTTTGCTCTTATATAAATCTTTCTTGCTTGATGAATTTTTAAAATTTTAAATACCATACAAATGCTCACATCAAATAATAAACACATAGTAAATACAACAATTCGGAATGATTTTTTCGGGAAAGGTTTGATCTAAAGCATCACAGTAAAACTGGTCCGATATGAGTGACGTTTAGATCATGATTTAAACCGCGATCACTAAATCATATTGATTTTCATTCTCCACCCTGCTCGGAACAGAACCTACGCAACCGTATGAACCAGACATTGTTCGTTTACCAACATTCATCAGCGCTGTCAAAGTACAGTAGGTACCGTATTTACTCGCAGAATGAACGCACTTTTTTTTCCGAAAAATTGATGCAAAGTTAGGGGGGGCGTTCATTACGCGAAGTAAAATTTTTTCGACCGTATTTACTCGCATAATGAACGGACTTTTTATCACGAAAAATCAACGCAACTTCTTATCTCTTTGCGCGCGGCGCGCGTCCCGTAACCAAACTGGGCTGCCCAAAAAAAGAAAAAAAAAACTCCTCTTGTTTTCTTTTTCACAGTTCCTTTAATTTTTTTTTGCCGCCTGTTTTTTGCAAGTTGTTTCGTTTGCTTAGGCGAGTGCTTTCCGCTTATCTTTCTTATCTCCTTGCGCGCGGCGCCCGACTCGCGACCCCCCCCCCCCCCCCCCCCCCCTCCGTAACCAAACTGCGCTGTGCAAAAAGAAAAGCTCCTCTTTGTTTTATTTTTTTGTTCCGTGGGTTGTTTTTTTTTTTTTTTTTCCTTTTGCAGCCTTTCGCAAGCTGTTTCGTTTGCTTAAAGGGCTTCTCCGCTTCTCTTTCTTACCTCTTTGCGCGTGGCGCGCGACTCCAAAGTCCAGACGGCGCTGTGCAAAAAAAAAAAAAAAGAAGGAAAAAAGCTCTTTGTTTGTTTTTTCTCTTAGTTCCCTGGTTATTTTTTCTTTTTGCCTCCTTTCGCAAGCTGTTTCGTTTTCTTAGAGGGTTTCTCCGCTTCTCTTACCTCCTTGCGCGCGGCACGCGACCCCAAAATCCAGACTGCGCTGTGCAAAAAAAAAAAAAAAAAGCTCTCCATGTTTTTTTTTTTCTTGCTTCGGTTGACTCTTTTTTAATTTTTTTAACGCCTTTTGCAAGGCGTTTTGTTCGCCCATGCTGCCCATGCATTCGCGACCTCGCTGCACCAGGATAGAAAAGTGCGTTCATTTCGCGCGCGTGGGGGGAGGGGGTCAAAATTTTGACGTCGGAGTTCGGGGTGCGTTTATTACGCGGGTGAAAAAAAAAGTCGAAATTTTGTGAGCCGACTTGGGGGGTGCGTTCATTACGCGAGTGCGTTCATTGTGCGAGTAAATACGGTAGTTCTTTTATCGCTTCCCCGGAGAAGGCGAAGTTTCAGGAAGCTCACTTATGCCAACACACTGCCACAGGTTTGGAACGTACTGTATAAAAATCGGGGGTAAAACATCTTGAAGCCACGTCCTGATTTCTACCGCTATATATGGCCGAGAGCGGGAACTCTGATGGGATCGCTGGAGTCACGAATACCTAAAGAAAAGTAGACGATGCATATATTTTTTTTTAAAAATGCCGCTTATGTGTGTTAACAGGTACTTCAACATAATTCTTCTAATACGCGTGCTGTATTAATTAAAACAAATTACAAGGCAAACATTATTTACCATGCGGAAAAGTCATATATTTTTTTTCGCACATTTTTTTCAAAACGGACTAGAAACTGAGGATATTTGATCACTGCCACTATAAAGTTCACAATTTGACTCCCCAGAATGCGTGGATATGCCAGGAGGACATATGCATGAATATAAAAACCCGCAATATAAAGAAAGTTTTCCCCCTTTCAATCAATCAATTACTAGAAAGTAGGTCGCACCTACACTTTCATCCTCGAATATTTTGGGGTAGCGCTGGTTAGGGTACTTTCCCCTTAGTTGCCAGACGTCGAAGAATGGCTTCCAGTCGATGTAGGGGAGCAGATCGTCGATGTTCTGGTCCTCAAAAACTTTGGTCCCAAGAAACGTCGGCTTTCCTAAGATAAATACACAATTACACTGCAGGCACTAACGCAGAACTTAAGAATACCAAAAAATAAATCGTCCTATTAAAAAAAAATATAGTTTGTGGTAATTTGAGAGCGTGACTGAACCATTACTTGGCAACTAACGAAGCCATGTCTGCAAGAAACAAACACAATCTAACATTGAACCTTTGTGTACAAATATTTTGTTTCAAGCATTCGCTTACTAATACAATACGAATAAAAAAAAAAAAAAAAGAGAAGAAAACTTTTAAAGCGCTATCAGTTCGGAATCTTTCACTATTTTAAACGACGCGGTTAAAAGCTACGGGCATATATAATAAACGGGCTACCTTTGGTATAGATGAATTCTTAGATTTAGCGTCAATCCAATTAACAGGCATATTTACTTCTGCCATCAATATAAAAATAATGCATGTTTGAAAAGACGCATTGGCTGTCAGCTGAGCACAAACAAAAAGACAACAATAAATTTCAGACAGTCGCACGAAAAATTCATCCTCAGTAAAATATAAAACCATGACCTACTTGGCTTGAGGCTTCCTTCCCAATTGAGATGAAGCTTATTCCTACGGGCGTGCTCTAACGAAACGTATTTCTTGTCCTAGAAAAAAAAATACAAAGACAACAAACAGTGATAATCAGGTATAGATATGCTTAAAGCAAGATCCCCTCTCATTCAAAATAGGCACGCACCATACTTTATATTATTTTATTCATTTATATTTTTGATTACATGAAAAAGACCACATTAGCCTTTTTAATTGTTTCTTTCGACACACACGCACACACAGACACACAAGTGCGCGCGCACACAGACACACACACACACACCACAATGAGCTAAAAAATAAAATTAAGAAATCTACGCAGATATTCTGAAGTTTAATTCTGTGAGCAAGCTTCGCTGCAAAACAACTGCAAACACGATTTTGTGCCATGAAGCATTAAAGTTTTGAAAGACAACTAAAGACGAATGAGACGTCGCATCTTGGGGGAATAATGAAAATTATTGTTTTTATCTAAGCAGTACATATAGTGCAAAAACAATGGCCAGTTTCACACGTTGAATGCCAGAAATGGGCAGCGTATTCAACGTGTCTGCTTCCCCGAAATATTGGTTCCACGGGCATAGACAGGCATTCACTTGCAATCATGAATACACACTTTCATCGAATCGAAGTAGTCTTCTCTAAGCTCTTCATACTCATCTCGCAGCTCGTTGACAAAGGACATCTTGGCTTTTCTGTCGAGCAGTGTCGAGCACTGAAAAGGAGAAACAAGATTTAACACGACAATATTTTTGTTATCACTGTACGAGCAGAAAATGAGGGAGAGGAGGAAAGGAGAGCTAGCGGGGCCATCAGGACACCCAGTTCTGAGTTCAATGACTAGTGGGCAGACGAAAATAAGCCTTTGTTTTACTCACTCTACAAAAGCGTTCGAACGTCGAACGTCGGCATCCGGAGTTCGTTTTCGAACGCGTTGGAACACTGAGTAGAGATTCTGCTCACCCTTAATTTGAGACTGCAACCAAAGCTATACAAGCGCGAGCTATAGCCTGCACTCCTGGCCTTGAGACGTGCATTTCTAGTGCGAGTGCTCGTTCTGCGGAAAACGCTTCAAAGCGGCGACCTCGAGCTCTCATACTCGTGCCATTGGCTGCAGTCTCAGCTTAAAAAGAAACTGAAAAAGTTATATAAAAGAAAAATGAGTTAGGGGTGAGTTGTAGGGTATTTTGATCCCGTGAATCTGATCACAGTTCGTTTCCCCCAAAGATATATAACTAAGCGCGAGAAAACACGAAAAACATCCGACCAGTCGTTACGTCACACCCAGATCTTTCGGCCGCCAGGCGCGCCAGGTCGACACTTTGCAGCAGCTGTGCATGGGCGCCGCCATAACCGACCTTTAGCTTTTCTTTCATCTTGTTCCTTTTGCTTCACTTCATCATTGCCACAACAAGAGAGGTTATTGTCACTTTAGGTGCTACCAACGTTACCGGAGCAAGCTCAGTTTCACAGCTCCGCCTGCGACGTGGGCTCAGTGGCGGTCACGAGAACTAGCAGCGCTGCAGTCGAGTCTTACTTCCGGATCGTCTAGCCCGCGAAACTTCAATAGCAATACTTGAGCGTGGGCGAGTTGTTGATTCATACTAACACTTCACAGCGCAAGGAAACAGACGCACACAAAAATAAATTTCCTTTCCAACACTCAAAGAAAGAACACTCACAATGCGCTGACTCTGATCTCTGTGGTGTATTACACTTCATCTTCATCATCGTTTTTTTTTGCTATTATACACGCAAAAGTAAAAAAAAAAGAAGAAGAAAAGAAAAAGAAAAGGAAGCTCTCAACGCAGATGTAGCAGACAACGCGCGGGACAAGGCAGCAAGATCCGACTGTAGCGCCGCTAGTTCTCATGACCGCCAGCTGCGAAACTGAGCTTGCTTTAACGTTGGGTGCTACTGCGTCCTCCTCTTTGCCATAGGCCTCTGTGGAGGCTCGCTAATGCCCG
This sequence comes from Ixodes scapularis, assembly GCF_016920785.2. Classification (NCBI taxonomy): domain Eukaryota; kingdom Metazoa; phylum Arthropoda; class Arachnida; order Ixodida; family Ixodidae; genus Ixodes; species Ixodes scapularis. Next base: position 77,241,409 of record NW_024609836.1, read on the forward strand.
CTTCAGTGGCTCGGTATCTCAATAAGGTCGGCAATGGCGGCGCAATCTGGCGCGTGTTCAAAGCGTCTACATTCCCTTGCACTGACGCCAGTCGTGACGTCTTTTTCTGACCATTTTTTTTCAGAATAGCAAGAGTGCGCGTGCATAGCTTTGATTGGCGTTGAAGATGCGCGAGAGCGGAGATTCCGAAAACTCCTTTTATGACGTCACGCTCCGGGAAGGAGGGGCTTCAGCGGCACTTTGAAAATGGTCTTCTGCAACCTCCGTGCACCAAATTGAAAAATAATGTCGATGTTCGTGATCCCTGAAGCCAAATGAAGACGATTTAAGTGTTTTTTTCTCAAATACAGAACCGCTTTAATTTAGCTTTGCGTCTGCCCTCTAATCATTCCAACCAGAGTCCAGGGCTCTGACGTCTCCGCGCACGCTCTCGTCTTGTTCTCGCCCTCAGTTTCCACATGTATTAGGAGATGACGCGCGTGAAGACTCACTCACCACCCCGGTAAAAAATGCTGGGATACGAAAGCTCAGTAGATAAAGATGGCGGCGCACAGAGGGGGCCATCGAATGCTTTGTATTCTAACAAGAATTTCATCCATTTGCACGAGCGACGTGTCTTAGGTTTATGCATGCTCGTGACTATGATTAAAGACACAAGAGGCGCTGGTAAGCGCGTAAACTACGAATGTCCCCGAAACCTGCTCACGATGTTTAAGGTTTTAACCGCAAGATGTTACGATTAAATTTACATAAATGTGCGCACGTGTCAATGTAATGCTTGAAGAGTAAATTACGAGTTGCTCCAAAAGAGTAAGTAAGAGTCAGGTGCAGAAAATTCATTACAGCTTAAGAAGTAGTTAGTTAATAAAATTGCACCTAATTATGGTAACTTAAACATTCTTCAGTCTTCAATTTTGACTTTTCGTTTTGACAAAGGGTGCTTTTGTGATAAATATTAATACTATTCTTATTATCTTCGACGACTTTTCACCACGGCGTGGGGTTCACCAGAAAATAATAAAATGCTAGCAATCTTTTTTTTATTCATTTGAAAGAAAAGTAAACTTTTACCGCATTACACTTTTGTTTTTGTTTGACAACACTATTATCAGGGCAACAAGTAGTATATATATATATAAAAACAAAACAAAAAAAACTGCCTACCACGACGGCACTTTTTGAAGCGTCCGGAACGTAGATCACTGGGTTCTGGTAATTTGGGGCAATTTTGACGGCGGTGTGGATTCTGAGAGGAAATGGGAAACAACCGAGTTCAGAAAAAAAAAAAAAAAAAAGCTGCGGTGGCAATAGGATTTTTTTAAATAAAAATTTAATCGAGAGTCGAATAAACTAAGCGCAACTTACTTGGACGTTGTGGCGCCCCCAATGAGCAGGGGTATCGAAAATTCGTTCCGACTCATTTCCTGAGCCACGTGAACCATCTCGTTGAGGGAGGGTGTTATGAGACCGGATATGCCGACGATGTCTAGATAAAATTACCAAGGCGGCTATCAATTAAGAAAACGGAACCTAATTAAAACAAAACTTAATAAACAAACTTAAGAAAACATAAGCAACTTACCTTACTAAACTAAACAACAAAGGAAATTCTGTTTCCTCTTATAACAGCACCAAAACGTTCCAACAGTCACCGAAAATTTAAGAAACGCAGGGCGTGGCGGCCCCCGCGCATCTCATTATTCCTCTTCAGCCAATGAGGGTGCGGCATTAACCGATAAGAACGTAGGAGAACCAATCAGGAAGCGAGAATCATTAACATAGTAAGCTACGCCCAGGGACTATAGAATATATAGATAAATACACCGTCATAAATTATATTATCCCAAATATTGGCATCTGATGATAGTACACAGTAACTAAAGTGGAATCTTGTTTAATTCAAAACCCCGTAATTCAAACTCGCGGATAATTCAAACTAGCGTGCAGATCCCCTCCTATTTATTTATTTATTTATTTACAATTTTACAATTTGTTTCTAGGAAGGAAACTCCCGCGGGAATTCAAACTTTGCATTATTCAAACGAAGTTCTGGTCCCTCTCGGGTTCAAATTAACGAGATTACACTGTAATTACCAGTGTGGGCACGTAAGTCGAACAGGAAGTTAGTCGAACCTACTTCAGAGTAACATATGTTAACTGTAAAATCTTACGCGGAAGTGTACTGCGTGTAGGCAGGGAATATTTTGAAAACTAAAACAAAATAACGGCGTTTATTGTTCTTTTAACCATCTCTGAATTTTGTTACCTTAGCGTAATATACTCAGCACGATATGGCAAGAGAATTACAAACTCTTACCAGCGTTTGTTTCTCTTGCAGTGGCGAGTATCTTTTCACAGGGTGTCATCACACCTAGATCGATTACCCTGGAGTAAGCAAATAAAGTATAGTTCAATGTATCTTGCCAAAAATCTTTGTTTTGTTTTTTTCTGTGCGACGGTGCATCCTAAAACCTCACATGCTCCCCTAACACCTACCGGACGATGAAGGCACATTGAATGAATAAATAAACTTAACTAGATACGGTACAACAATATGCATATGCGTAATAATAAAAAATAAAAAAAAATTGCACAGAGCGTCGCAGTGACGTCAGCTGACTTACTGTGACAATGTTGCGTAGAACTGAGCGTAGTTGCACTGGTAATACATTAAAATAATCAGGCTAGAAAACAAAATTTTGGTGTTCACGAAAATATATCTGCTACATTTAAGAGGCGTCCAAAGCACGTGCGAGATCGCGATCAGCTAATAAAACGCTGCCCGAAAATTGTGAAAGAATTATTCGATCTCCATTTATGTCACATTCGTCTACACACTTGACGGTTGCAATCTTCAATATTGTTTTACATATCGTGTACAATTGTTTTACTACTAATCTTGAGTTGCTTAATGACAGTTTTTTTTTTTTAATATTTCTACTTAGTTTGCTTACTATCGAGTAATGGCATGTTAGGGATGACTGCTGAGACAAGCATTGTATAGCTGAACGCCAAGCAACGCGTACTGCGGGAAAGCACAGTTTTGATTCGTGCCCCCAAAACTAGGCACATCAATATTAGGGGGTATACGTTTCAGGGGCCAACAGGACGGCGGTGTATACTCAACTTGAAATTGTTGCAGGCCAGGACAACCGCCACAATGTTTTTGCCAATGTCGTGCACGTCGCCTCGTACAGTCGCCAGTACAACGACTCCAGCAGCACTGCTCACCTGAAATGAATGCATCACGAGCTGCAGTCACATAAGAAAAACACAATTAAAATCACCGCGTCATTCTGCGCGCCACCATTTTTCTCCATCAATCTGCAAAAAAAAAAAAAAAAAAAAAAAAGAGCTCTGCACATATGCGCCCCTCGCTCTGCGAAATATCAGACGACGCGCATGCGCACTACACCACCCCGTGACTCGGCATTTTTCGCTTAAATAAAAAAAGAGATTAATTTGAACAAGGGGCAAGATGGGGGGTTTAATGATGTGTACCGCGCCGAACAAAAAGTTTCAATACTCTGCAATATTTCGCAAGTTATACTTGACACGACCGTGACAATGATTTAAGCCGCGGATACGTGGCATTATTATAACATCTTCTTCGACTTGCGTTCTTGATTATACTCATTAATTTTCGCAATTAATACTAAGAAAACAAAAACGCTGACATGGTTTTAGTTTAGAGCTCATTGCACGGGCAGACTGGCGTATTTTGGCGACTATTTTAGTTTCAAAGAATTCAACCTGCGTTGTAGTATCTGCTGAAAGCCGCAAAACCTAAAGACGGAAACAATATCAGTCAAAATTTTATGCTGTATGTGCCAAAAGTCGCAGTACAAGAATTAGTTTGTTACATTCTGAGGTACGAAAAACGAGAATGAGCTTTATATAGAGTATTTTCTCAGATTTTTAAGAGTTTTAATTAAACTTTCAATCTATTTTTGTGTGCGTGTGTTTGAATGTTTCGAAGCATACATCAGATTTGTGAAAACCCTAACCCTACTATGGCTTTGCTAGTTAACGAGCCAAACATAATCAACGTAAGAAGACACAATGTCTGCTTCCCAAAAGAATCGTGATTTGCTTTCATAACAAATTGAAAAACGGTTCGTTTTGATTATATGAGTGAACTTGTGGAGGAGACAGAAGGATTAAGAATAACGGTGACATAGACATCAGTCTATTGAATCTTTTTCACTTACGTCGTCGGCACCCGATCTGTTCTCTGTGGCTCGCATCTGTTCTTTTTCCCTTTCCATGAAAGGAACGAGGTAGGCGACCGCCTTCTTCATCACCCTCGCGGACTTGATGACTTGTGGCAGGAACATCTTTCCTTCCCCAAAGAGGTCGCCCACAATGCTCATGCCCTGGTATAAAGCAAACGATCCACGAACCTCAGTAAAGGGCTGTCCAATCGAAACCGCAAAAAAATCCAAAACCCGGAACCCGTTTATTTTTTCAAATCTTTCTAAGCTCGTTGCGGCTCAAAAGTGTCCAGTAGTTTCCGGACGAAGCAGCTAGCCCACCGGCAACGGGCGGAGCAGGGGAAAAAGGGGGAAGTTGAGTCGAGGTTTTTTTTTTGTGTGTGTGCGTGTGTTTACCGCAGTAGGAGAAGTAAAAATGCGGAGTAGTGGATCGGGGCGGGAAAGGGAGAAATAGCCCCTTTCGTGGAATTTATGAGTGAATTCGAGGGGGGGGGGGGGGATTCGACAAAAGAGACTGCTTCTTAAGCCATCCTAGTTTTGTTTTTTGTAGGGTTTCCAAGAAACAATATGCTCAACCCCTTCCCCCCCCCCCCCCTCTCCACCCCACTCACGCGCACGGTTTGCGAGGAGGGTGAGGGGAGGGGGGAGTGGACCGCCTTCCCCTGATTGGCTACTGAGGAATCTGGGCGGGCCCGGGGTCCCGAAAAGTTCAACATTTTCAACTTTCGATCTGTCCCCCGGAACACAAAAAATATAACCGTTGACGTCACCAGCGACGTCACTTCCGGGTGGGACTGCGCTTTAGAAAGCTTCAATCTAAAACAGAATGAAATTTTATCAGGCAACATTAGTGGTCGCCACGTTTCGACGCCTAGTCTTGCGCGAAGCCTCTGATTGGACCAGAGCCCACGCCGAACGCTGACGCAGACCCGTGTCCAATAGAAACGCAGAATAGCCGACGCTACGAGCTAATGGAACCAACCAAGCAGCGTGAAAAGCGCGAGTCAGCACTGGGCCTTCTCTGTTTAGGATTGGTTCAGCAATGGTAGAACGCACGCAGAAAGGTGGTGAAAACCAGGACGGTGCGCTTTCGATGCTCTCTGATCGGTCCAATGAGCTCGTTGCATCCGGTGCATCTGGACTAAAGATGAAACGAAAGTATAGTATGGTGCGGACTTCTCTACCTGTTTGTGTTCCTTTCCTGGTGATTCGTAGGATGAAAATTGCACACGTCCTGTTGCCACAAAACGCTTCTTTACTAAAAAAAATATAATAAAAATAATATAGATATATTTTACAAGTTACTAATGCTTTAGGTAGTTGTTGAATTCAATCCAATGCCTAGGTGATGCAAACTACTGGCTGATTAAAATGTTTCCAGCCGTATCCATTCATTCGCTCATCCGGTCTATCGTATTTTTGTAACGCTTTTGACCTAAATGTTAATGTACACGATTTTTGCCAAAGGATATTGCCTCAACGTAGTGTTCTTTCTAAATAAACAGGGTTGCAAATTCGTGTTCCTGCTTCGTACAGGTAGGCTTGAAAACATGCACGTTTAAAGTTCAGTCCTATACTTGAATTGTAAAACATTTCATGAACAGTAGAGGTTGAATACCTAGCATTTTTTACCGTGATTAGAAATCCTACAGATCAATTTATCGAATTTGCGAGGCTTTCTTCGTACAGACACCTGCCATGTGACTCACCGCCATTAAGGGTCCCTCAATAATGTTGAGTGCTCGTGGATAAGCTTCTTTTTGCTGTCTCGCTTCTTCAACGTCCTCCTCAATGTATGTATCGACTCCCTAAAAGACATTGGCAATAATACCACTGAAACGATTTATGGACACATTTCTAAAGGGGCTTGCTACAGCACATCTGAGTCGGCTGTGGTCAGCACAGAAAAGTCCTGCAGTCATATTCAGTATTTTCTTTGTGCACAATACAACAAACATATTACATTGTTGCGTCACATTATTGTTATTAAGCTATTCGTCTCACTAAATAAAAATAACATTACAAGGTTAGTTTTAGATAAATTAAATTGTGAATTAGTTTTACAGTTACACAGTAATGAACTCCATTCATCATATATTAGGGAGGTAGTGCTTTAAGGTTCTTCGTTACATACCTTTACCAGGGCATATGAAAGCCTCTGCTCCACCGATTCCTTCCTCCAGCTTTCGGCTTGATGAGGCGACTTCTCTCCATCATTTAAAAGCTAAGATATAACAGAAGATATTGACAGGGTATTAGTGAATTATAATCCTACTACAACAGCGCCAATCGGGGTTTTAAGTATCGATGAAATCATAATTTACTCATCTGAAAATGTCTCATAGACCATTTGTCCACCACTTTTATAGGTAGCTCATTTTAAACATAAGAGTGCCTCGTATAAGGATTCTCAGCTAATAACAAGTCGTTTTATAATGAAACTCTTGACGTGACGGCCCTTTGTAGTAGTCCGCTGAAAATCCGCGAGGTGGCAGCCACTTCGCTGGAAAGTGCTTAATTTAATTTGAAGTTTACACAAAGGAATAAAAATGGAGGCTTAATCGTATGGTTTTAAATAGTTTACATAGGTATTAGCTGTTCGAATTAGTTAGTTAGTTAGTTAGTTGGCGGTACCTAACCCCTTTAGAGACAGGGGGGTCAGCAAAAGTTCAAATTGCCGACACAGGTAAAAGTTTTAGTTCTTGTTTTGTTTTAGCTTTTCCCACTTTTGGCACACTTTCACTGGTTGGCGATCAGACGTAGTCTCTCCCATTCAACGAGAATGCGCCTGGTGGCTAGTGAACTGTGGGCTCCTTCCCCGAATCCCAGCATTTCGGGAATCCTCTCTTCGCTGGTCGCCCAGGGCGGTCGACAGTGGTCTAGGGCAGGGCACCACAGCAGCACGTGGAGGACGTCCTCGCTTGACTGCCCGCACAGATGACAGGCTGTGTCGGTGTCTCCGAAGAGTTGGGCACGTCGGCAGCCTGTCATCAGCGCTCCTACCCGTGCCTGGAACAGTAGCGCACTTTCATGGTCCCCTCGATAGTGTGTGCAGGGAGACGGCTCAGGCTTGTGGAGCGCGTAGATGCTCTGGAGGCTCTGCTTTTTCCTCACCGCTTGTCTCCAGGCCTCAAGTTCAATCGCGTTCACCTCCTCTGTCACAGCCTTGAGCCATCCTTTCTCCGATGTGGCCTCATGTCGCCTTGTCCCTTTGCTGTACACAGAGTCGAGCCAGGCGATGGTGTTTGACCAGTTCGTCCTGCTGCTGCGGTATCTAATGTAGTGGAATGTCCTTTTGGCGTACGCTTCGTCTGGCATGTGAATCAGGCGCCCGAGGTATCCGAGCTTGGCCCTTGCATCCCGTTGCTTGAAAGTCGACCAGGCCATCTCTCCCGTGACGGCCAGGTTTGCAGTTGCCCCGTTTCCGCCCAGTGCCCACCTCCCGATTTCCACTTGATGGCGATCCAGTGTCTTCAGGGTGGTCTGTTGGAAGACCACTGCATCGTTAGCATAGGTGATCGCCGGTACTGCGACACTCTTCCACAGTGCCCTCGCAAGGGTGTATGGGTTATAGGAATACTTTGCCATGTTCCACAGGTGACCTTTTCGGATGTTGGAGGTTTTTAGGGTGTTCCTCTCGTGTAGTTCTAAGTACAGCGGGCCTTCTTGAAGAGTCACTCCCAGATATCTGTATTCCTTGGTATGTTCTACTTCCACCTCCTGTACTCTAAACGTGTGGTTAAGCTCGTGAACATTATAGCCCATCCACTTTGATTTTTCCTTACTGAATTTGAATCCCTCTTCATTCCCAATTCGAGTGCAGATATCGAGCATGTCTTGAAGGTGAGTTTCATTCTCTGATAACAGGAGTATATCATCAGCAAAGGCCAGTACTGGAATATAAGCTGTTTCCATGTCATTACTGGAGGTAATGGTTGTGAAAGAAACACCCTGCCCTTTGGCTTGCAGCTCCAGAATGAGATTGTTGATGTAGATGTTGAACAGGGTTGGAGAGAGGGGGCAGCCTTGGCGCAGACCCACAATCATGTTCACCTGCCCTGATAAATGTTCTCCCAAACTGTATCTGGCGTTGCATCCGGCGTACATGTTTCTGAAGAGCGATACTGTCTGAACATCCAGTGCCATCGCTTCTAACTTCGTCCACATCTTCTCATGGGGCACTGCATCATAGGCCTTTTCCAAGTCAAGGTAAGCCAGATAGAGTGGTGACCTATCTAGATTTTTTAGCTCTATTAGTTGTGTGACAGTGAATAAGTTGTCGCTGACCCGCCGGTTCCTACGGAATCCATTCTGTGCCTCGCTGAAAAGGCGGGCTTTCTCACAGAGTCTCTGCAGTCTGTCTTGCAGAATTGATGCAAAGAGTTTGTAAACATTACTTAGTATTGTTATCGGCCTGTATGAGTCTAATGATTTCTTGTCTTTATCTTTTCCTTTGTAGATTAGTTTTATTTTGGCTTGTTTCCAGGCTTCAGGAATAGCACTTTTTGCCAGCATGTTGTTTAGAAGGTACCTTAGGTGCTTCTGTGCTACCGGTTTAAGCTTTTTCAGGAACTCGTTGGGGATGTCGTCTGGACCTACTGCCTTTCCTGCTTCTAGTTTATTAATATGTCTCTGCAGTTCACCGGGCGCTATTGGTTCAAGAATGCTGCGGTCAAATTGTTCCTGAGGTCGTAGGGATGTTTCCTCCTGTGTCCTCGGTCTGTTGTAGAGGGAGGCTTGAAGTCCCTGAAAGTATTTAGTCATTCCTTCGGTGATTTCTTCTTCAGTGGTCCATTGGTCTTCTCCACTCCCTATCGTCTTGTGTTCAAGGTCCTCGTGTGGTTGGAGAGATCGCACATATCTCCAAAAGCAACGGCTTTTGTTGTCGCTTTCTTGTAGGGCTTGTTCGTGTTTCGTGTGTATCTTCAGAATTTTTGTCGCCACTAGAGATTTTACTTTATTTTTCTGTAGCTCGTAATTTTCCCAGTTTTGCTTTGCCATGCTGTATTGCTTTTTATTCATGGCCTTTCGATATTTCCTGGACCATTCCTGTCATACTTTGATTTCCTCCTTAACCTCCTTATCAAACCACGGTGTTCGTTTATCACTTTTGACTCTGGTTTGTTTTCCTACATGAGTATATGCTAGTTGCATTAGAGACTCGTAGAACTCGCTGTAGGTTGATGGGGGGCTTCTTGCAAACTCAGCATCCAAGGCATTACCCCATGCCGCCATTCTACCTTCGTCACTAGTTCTCCAGTAGCTTGTCCTCCTGTGGAGTTTATGTTTCCTCGAGCTGTGTATGAACTTCTAAAGAAACTTTCTAAAGAACACTAAAACATATTCAAGCATTATCCTATCTTATCTTTTTTCCCAGTCTCTCGAACAAGGAATTCATAAAGGCGGCGATAAACATAATCCTATTAATTTCCGCCCGATCTCTCTAACGAGCATCCCTTGCAAAATTCTTGAACACGTAATATATTCACATCTTGTTAATTTTCTTGACTCCAACTCTTTTTTCAACACAGCTCAACATGGTTTTTGAAAGTTTTATTCCTGTGATACCCAACTGCTAACATTAACTCATCATCTTCACCTCACTCTAGACCGGGGTTCTACGACTGACTGCATATTCCTGGATTTCTCAAAAGCTTTTGACAAGGTTTCTCACCAGCTACTTCTTCATAAACTTAGTAACCTTAATATAGATCCCAATGTCCTCACATGGATAAAATCATTCCTAACGAATCGCTTCCAATTTGTTCGAACTAATGACACTAATTCTTTGCCTTCACCTGTTAACTCCGGTGTCCCTCAGGGCTCCGTACTTGGACCACTCTTATTTCTTATTTATATCGATGACCTTCCTGTGCATGTTTCTTCCTCTATTAGTTTATTCGCTGACGATTGTGTAATTTATAAAGAGATAGTTAACGACTCTGACATTTCCGCCCTTCAGGTTGATATTAACAACATCTGCAAATGGTGCAAGGAATCGCTCATGGAGCTTAACATCACTAAATGTACATCTATGAGAGTATCTCGTCATAACAACACTTGTCCTTCCTACTCTATTAACAGTTCTACTTTAGTTTCTGTGTCCTCCTATAAATATCTCGGCATTCACATAACCAACGACCTCTCCTGGAATATCCACGTCCAATATGTCACTAACAACGCAAATAGGCTTTTGGGCTATCTCAAACGTAACTTTTCGCTTGCTCCTCTTTCGTTAAAACTTCTCCTCTATAAAACCCTAGTTCGTCCTAAACTGGAATATGCAGCTTCTATCTGGAGCCCCGGTATCACCCTTGCATCAGCTGTCGAATCTGTTCAGAATCGTTCTGCCCGTTTCATACTCTCGAACTATTATCGTACAGCCAGTGTAACTTCCATGAAATCGTCCCTCTCCTTACCTGATCTCTCTCTCCGAAGAAAAATATCTCGTCTATGTTTATTTCACAAGATTTATTACTCTAACCCCGCTCTCCGTCAAGCATTGTTTTTAGAACCATCGTACATATCATCACGTGTAGACCATGACCTAAAGGTAGGGATTCCCCATTGTAGCACATCCACTTTTAATGCTTCTTTTCTACCCCAAACCTCCATTGATTGGAATCGCCTTCCCGCACATATAGTCTCAATAACTAACACTGTTTATTTTAAAAATGCTATTACCAACTTTTTAACAGGTGATGCGTAGCGCGTGTTTTTGCTGTGTGTGTGTGTGTGTGTTTTTTTTTGTGTATTTTTGCCTTGTTCAATTATGTTATTTTTATCTGTCGACCGCCCACTCCTCTCTGTAATGCCTTCGGGCCCTGAGGGAATAATAAATGAAATAAATGAAATGAAAAACTTGTTGTAGGCCTGGTCAATCGTTACTTTTATCCGATTATGGTCACTTCCGCAGCTGAACACTTTTTCCTCGTCCACTGTCATGTTTTTCAGGTGCCATGGTGCACAGAATAAATCTTGGGAGGCGAGAATGTAGTCGATGGTTGATTGTTGGTTTCCTCTGCTCCATGTTATCTGCCCCTTATAGCCTTCCTCCAGATTTACTATTCGCAAATTGTTGTGCTCTACAAGTTTTCTGAGATTGTGAGCTCTTTCATCTTTACCACTTAACTCCGCCAGATGGCAGTTAAAGTCTCCCATCAGTATAATTGGGCGCGTGATGTTGCTCTCTTCAAGATCTTTCTCCAGACACTTATATATTCTTTCATTCCAAGATTCTTCTGTCCCTGCTGTGGCCATGTACACAATACCAAGCCCGATGTGGCCCATTCCCATACCTTCGAATATCGCCCACATATGTTCTGTACAGTTGTTGCCTATTGATGAAATGATGAAAGCACTGGTTATAGATGGCGGAAGTCGCCGCCTATTTAAAGGGCAGAACAGTATTCATCCATCCATTCATCAATCTAGTGAAATCGCGCTTTGCCGAAGACAAAAATTTAAGCTTGAGAACTGCCGAGCTTGAAAAGCTTGTACTAGCACCTTGGAGTACTCGAGAAGCTTTTCCGCGGCGCCCGTGTTCTTGTTGAGCACCGCGTCTTCGCACAAAGAAAGAAGTTCCTTGTCAATCTCCTGGTAGACGGGCAGGCACCCTGCGTTCACTATTCCCATGTCCATACCGGCCTGTGAAGATAGAATTCCCATCAAAATAAAACATCAACTTCATACTGAAAAGATTAAACACAAGCTGTGTCAATGTTTTTTATTCTTCTTTTTCATGGTCTGACGTTTTTTACGGTGTATATTTACTGTCCAATGTTCCACTCGATCAACCCTGCGTGGTTTGAAAAGACGACGCAAACTTTATGCTTATTTTGTCAGATGAAAAAAACAAACAAACAAAAAAAAAAACCTGGATGTCTTAAAGGTAGATGACGTTTCGCGAAGAGAGTGTCTTCAGGATAAGTAGGCCCTGAAGAAGTAAAGTCTTTTAGCGAAATCACTTTGAGGCTATCAGACGCACCTCTCTAGGTTCATCTCTCATCAACAACTACTATCTTTAACGACCTTTGCGATTAATTTAGGTGTCAGGTGGACGTTGGTTGGGAATATTACGGTTCTTAGAGTGCCATGTAGAGTGTTAATGAAACATTCAATACCTAATATTAGCAATAAGCCCCATACTCGCTCACTCTTCGAGCCCCTGGAATCTGATCTTTTAAGCTTTCCGATCCTCAACAAGGAGGCTTTGCTCACTCGTTTGGTCGCAGACTCTGTCAGAAAAGCTCACGTACGGCAATGGCGTGGTAGAGGAACACGCTGTGCATCGCCTCTCTGACGCGGTCCAAGCCTCGGAATGCGAAGGAGAGGTTAGACACCCCACCGCTCACGCGGGCACCTGGAAGCGTCTCCTGGAAAACGTCAAAAAGATCGCAACTTAAAAGGGCGGTTTCCCGGACGCTGCTTCACATCCGACGATATAACTCAAGGAGCGCAAAGGGGAACGATTTGGGTCGGACAAATTTTCGCTTACCCAATTTTTTTTGTTCTCGTCGAAGTTGTCCGATGATGAGCCATCATTTCAAGAGTTGGCTCGTATTAAACCCCTATATTCAGGTTTTTGGACTTTCAAAATATCGCCAAAGTTTTGCCATTGGGGTCTATTGCTTACCAGGTTGTAAAAGCAACATATCGGGGACAAGCTATATAGGAGGTTAAAGAACCTCTACTTATTACTAGCTATTTATTCTTAACTAGTATAAAATTTTATCTTACTTCATAATAACATATTAACCCGGAAAAGTTGTTAATTTTAGGGTTAAAACAAACCTTCTCTGCCATCAATGACATGCACAACATCAGTGCTAACATGTATATAAAGTAAACAAAAAACACTTTTTCACGAAATAAAGGCAAAACCTTTTGTGAAGTTTCTGTCAATTTTGTTATGTTCGAGCATCTCCGTCGATATAAACGAGACATCCATTATTTACCGCGGGGTAATAAACTGAAAAATTGGCTCTTGCAGTGTGCTATCCATATACTGAGGATTTCGGACGTCGTCGCATAACTATTATACCTTGATCCGTCGTGTAGCGTTGATGTAGTCAACGGCGTAGTTGCTGTGCTCTTCCATGCCCGTTGCGATGGTCAGGATGTTGGGGTCAAAGATGATGTCGGTTGGATCGAACCCAGCCTTGTCGACGAGTAGGTGGTAAGACCTCGTGCAGATCTCCACTTTTCGCTGTTCGTCGGTTGCCTATACTGAGAGCAACAAGTTCCATATGTGTAACATGTCGCGCTTACAGTTTGCTTGACATGCTTGCATAACACGCTTACAGTGTGCATAAACAAAAACTGAAATCATTACAATACCCATACCTGAAAACGTTAGCAAGAAATATACTCATTTACATTTATAGTATAGCCCCCTTCATGTTCAATTACTGCATGACGGAGTTGTAAATAAAATAGGCGACAATATCAACAGTGACTAAACACTTTCATAAGATATAAGCCACAATGTCTTTAGTGGTAGATATAGTAAACTCTAAATATCATAATAAAGAATTGACACCATGCAAAGTTCATGTTTATTTCACGGTATTCCTGGGTTACAATTGAGTTCAGACATAAAATCGTTGTGACTGAGCTGAAACATATTGCTATGAGTTTTTTTAGAGTGAAATATTATGACAAGAATTCACTTTCAAAGCTGGAAACCAACTAGGAAAACCATAACGCCAAAAGAAAATACCAGACTAACAAAACAAAACTAAAGTAATCACTTGAAGAAATTTTAACGCCCTAAGAAACGACTGCAACATTTATGCATGAACATCAAAATGAGATGCGTGGGCCGGGATCTGCCGAAAGCGAGTAGCAAATATTGATTGGCTTAGGTAACCTCTTAACCCCAAGATAAAATTCAAATTGTGAACCTCAACATGATATTTCGTTACAGTAAGTTCAGATACAAGTATTTTAATCAAGAACTCTTGCTTATTCTTTGCATTTGACAGGTTTGTTTTTATAAATTATGATTATTTGTTCTTCTCACAGGTGACAAACAGACAGGCGGTATTCTTTCGAGTAAAAATACTAAAAGAGCAACGCTGTCGATGCTTTGGTAATGTTACCTTTCTAGTGCTTATCACGAGAATCGTCGAGTCGATCGGCTGTGGATGTACGCGTGACGTCTGGTATTTCGCCCAAAAGAGCTATTGCGCATGCTCAGAACAAGTTCCGCAGCCCGGTAGACAAAGACAGCAGCGTTGTGAAGGTGATTTCGGCCCCCCAGCGTTGTGTTTAGCGTTTAATCCCACCCATACATCAAAAGTGGTCCTGAAGAGGCAACAAATGACGTCATAAAAACCTAAGTACCATGCTGTCGGATATCGCGATGTCAACCTACTTGAAGTGAGCTCCATACCTGTCCACGTTCGTCGAAGGCCATGACGACGACAGCAGCGCCAAACTGTTTCACGACGCCAGCTTCTCTTAGGAACACCTCATCGCCCTCTTTGAGACTAATGGAATTTACGATCCCTTTGCCTTGGAGACACTTCAGACCCGCCTCGATGACAGCGAAGTTCGAAGAGTCGATGCACATGGGTACCTACAGCAGAAATTCACGATTGCCTGTGGGTTCTCACCGTCTATCAGCAAGGCCATCGCCGTTATTGTCATTAGTGTCTTTCTCGGAAGATAAATTTACAAACTTTTTTGTTGTAAGAAAGTTTTGGGAATCTGGCCTTAAGTGTATATATATATGTAACGGTTAGGTTATCTGACATCAATTTCCCCACGAAATTTAGCGGCGAAACTGAATTAGTGTATAAATCACGTGACGTCAGGTCACGTGACATCAATTTTCCCGCTAAATTCAGCGGGGAAACTGAATTCGCGTATTGGCCACGTGAAATCAATTTCTTCGCTAAATCTAACGGTAAATAGACAAACGGA
This sequence comes from Ixodes scapularis, assembly GCF_016920785.2. Taxonomy (NCBI): domain Eukaryota; kingdom Metazoa; phylum Arthropoda; class Arachnida; order Ixodida; family Ixodidae; genus Ixodes; species Ixodes scapularis. The sequence goes on from NW_024609836.1 coordinate 77,256,552, forward strand.
CAAAAGTTTGGTATTAAGAGTATCATTAAAGCTTTAAAAAAAAAATATTGGCGCTTCAAGATGAAAGTTAAGGTCAGGGTCTCAGGGTCTTTGGTCTCAAGATGGAAGTCAGGCTCAGTGATTACTATCATGCTCAGTATACACCTGCCTGTCCGCACTTTAGGCATTTTTTTATTGTCGAGAGTAATTTAAACGAATCATACCTTGCTGATGTCTGGCTCGCTTGCAATTAGGTTGAGAAATTTGGTCATGGTTTTGGGACCGTCGATCAGACCGTCATCCACGTTGACGTCAAGAATCTGGGCTCCCATCTCAACCTGTTCTTTGGCGACGTTCAATGCCTCCTTGTAGAGGGAATCATGGCAAGGAACATGTTTTGTAAATATTGTAAAACTGCTATTTGCATCTGAATGATTTCAAGTAAAATAAAGTTATTAGGAAAATCAATCGTCAAATTCAGACCAATCTTCTTCTTGCAACGAAAGTTAATGATAGTAGAACAGACCGGCATTTATATCTTGCAATTTAGAACGATCTAGCTAGCCCTATGACTCGACAAAACAAATTACGCGTTTTATAATCTAATCACTAGAAAAATGAATGGAACCTTCAACAGGGCCGGGTGTTTGTATATAATTTCAAAATTTGATCTAAAATGAAAGAATACTATAACCGAATGATTTCGTTAGAATCATCAAACCAAGCCCCTCTTTCCTGTTTCTAAGTTTATTCGCCGAAGTTCCCCTCTACTTGTCTTTATGCGAAGCTAAGATTTACCATGCATTGTCAGCCCTGTTGCAAAGAGAGGTTTCAGCGATGAATTGGCCACTAAATATATCGTTATTTATAAAAGTTAAAAAGGCGTATATTATAAGTTCTTATATATAATATATATTCTCATATGTTGATTGGACACATTCATATATACTTATTTCTAACTAGGGACACACTCGAGTGCTCGGAAAAAAAAAATACGGCGGGAACGAACGTGAATATGACTGAACATCTCAGTTTGACCAAATTTCATATTCGGCAGGTACAGACGCATGCTCGAGAAAAATTTACCTGGTAATTATCCTTCCGAAGGAGTTCCGCGAAGCGCCGTGACCCAGCAATGTTGCAACGTTCACCAACGTTGACGAACAGCGTGTGCGGCCCGACTATCATGGGCTCCAGCCCTATAGAAGTCGTAATGCGAGCAAGTTTACACCCCATGCTCTTTTTACTAACTTTCAACTAGCGTCACATGTACAGTCCATTTTTTTTTTTTTGGATATTTAATTTTGTAAGCGTAGTTGAAACCTTGTGGATCAAACCAATATTGCCCTTAGATGGTAAGGACCTTCTGTGACGATCGCAGAATCTGGGGGGCTATGTTGCGCTTTTTGCACTCCCAGGAGACTAGGGAGAGGGAAGTGACGTCAACGACACAGCAAACGCAGATTGGATGTTGACAGAAGAAAACGAAATCAACATCCAATCTGCGTTTGCTGTGTCGTTGACGTCACTTCCCTCTTCCTAGTCTCCTGGGAGTGCAAAAAGCGCAACATAGCCCCCCAGGAGAGTCTCGGAACCTGGTAGGCCTTTTGTCAGTCCAGCAAAAAAACTAAATAACTTTGTTTCCGTTCCCCGGTATAAACACACTTACGCCAAGAACTAAGAAATGCATTATATCGGCGAGTCCTATATCGGTATAGTGGTTTGAAATTGGTACCGATTAACTCTGTCCAAGGCTCTTGTGGATAGTGTAAAAACCTAATCTGGCTCCACAATTAAAAAAAAAAATCTAAAGAGAAAGCAGACTTAAAAAATCGAGTCAATTCAAAAAGGTCAAGCAGATTTATTTACAAAGATTATTCTCGACAAACAAGCGTATCTCTGCTGAAAGAAAAAGCAGACTTGCCACCCCTCTCTAGCAGAAGAAAACTTCCTAGGTTAACCTTCATCCATAACATGTATTATAATAACCCACTCCTCAAGCTTGAAGTTTTAAAGCCGCCACACCGTATTTTTCTTCTATTTGATCATCTGCATAAGATACTATTACAAACATCACATACAAAACTTTTCCAGACATCGCCCTTACAGTTGGCAATTTCCGACTGGAACAAACTGCCAGCCAACATTATGTCTTTAGTAAATGTCGACAAATTTAAAAGTGTGTGCGCTCTATACGGCGTAAATTGATATGTATGCTTTCCACATGTTTTCATTATATTGTATTTTTCGCATGATGTTTGTTCATATTTTCTCTGTTCTGTTTTCTTTGTATACTGTTGAATTTCCCCCCTCATGTCTTGGACGCTTGTGAGGTACAAATAAATGAAATAAAATGAAATGAAAGATTTCCTGTCTATCATCTCGTAACTATCTGATTGTTATCCGTTAATGTTTATATTTGTACTTCCTGTAGCAAATGACAGAAGAGTTTGCCAACTTACCCGAGAGGCAAAGACATCCATCGTGAAGTCTTGAGGGAGGAGTGCGAGGAGGTAAACCCCTCACAGCCTCTGCTATGGCACGCACGTGCTCCGGCGTGGTACCGCAGCATCCCCCGACTATGTTCACCAACTTGTGCTCAGCGAATTCCTGTGCCATTGGCAAGAACGACCAACAACGGAATCAATAGGATGTCCCAAGCGGACATTACGTTGTAAAACGAGCCGGGAACATAGGCTGCTGCCCATAGAACGCTCAAACTTTCTCCATATATGCATTGAGCAGGTCAGTCTTACCTTGTTTAAATATCAAGGCGTAGTTCTCTTTCTGTAAAAAAAAATTAGAGCAAAACCTTGCCAAAGTCAAGGTAGGGCGCTTTCGCAGATGACCGATTTGGCGACGCTATTTACTTGTGGCGCCATCTACCGATAGGTGCAGCGAGCGGACGACACACTCTGTCGTCTGCTTGCCGTGCCCATGGGGAGATGACAGTGCAAATAAATGGCGTCGCTAACTCAGTCGTCTGCGAACGCGCCCAACCTTGATTTAGGCAAGTTTTTTGCACTCTTTTGTTTTTTACAGAAAGAGAACTACACCTTGAAATTTCACACGATAAGACAGACTTGTTCAGTGCACATTCAGTGAAAGTGTGAGAATTCTATATATGCAGTGCCGATTTTTCCGGCTCGTTTTACAGCGGAAGGTTCGCTTGGGAAACCCCCCTCCGTTACCTTACGATGGACCGCAGCAAACGCTACGAGCCTTTCTTAGCCAATCTAGTGCTGGAAACATATCACATGACTATGCACCCCACATGTCGCTGCGTCACTCCCGAGGGCCAGTGACACTTACATGACATTGGATTGGCTTCGCTGGCTCATAACGTCCTCTGCGGTTCGTCGTAATACGAGACGGACTGTAGCCATTCCTTGGGAATAATTTTTACTGTGGTCAGATACAATTAATCCCGAGATAGAAATACTTTTCTATCTAAACTCTGAAAAGAATGACATTTAATTAAAATGATGAAATAAATCTAGCATGTTTACATTCTGTGTTTAATATTGTTGGTAGAGTTGTACCTCAGTATACATATGCAATTAAAATAGTAATCTACCTTTTTTTTATTTTCTAATCTCGAGTTCTTTTTTGAGTTGGTTAAGTGAGTGATATATACTTTTTGCCTCCAGTTTTTAGATTACACAAGTCTTCACCTTCTAAATCTAAATTTACCCTATAAATTTGAATTTCTTCCACTCGTCGAATCAAAAACATACCTACCTTGATACGCTGAGACATTTGCAAAGCACTTTCGTCATACTCTCCAAAAGCGTTTGGAAGGCCTATGAAAAAAAAAAAAAACAAGAACATGATCTCATATCTAACGATAATCGCCTATCGCACGCACTGATGCAAAATTTACAATGCAAATGAAATTCGTTTAGCCCTAGCTGTTGCTGGCCCGTCTTGGTGCAACCTACCTGCGTTAGGGTAGCAGATCACAAAGGCGTCCGTGCTCTTGGATACCCTGTCCAAGTACGGCCACATTTCTTTGGCACCCAGCGAACAGTTGAGACCTATGCTGTGATTGAGAAAGGATTACAGTTAAACTGAAAACCCACGCAGTATTATATCCTCTACAAAATATACATATAAAAATATTATCCTCATGGTAACTCTGCCCTTCATTCTGGAGCATGCAACATTAATACAAGCTGCCGAAGCTTAAAATGTAAAAACTTAATTCTTTTTACGTTAATCTTATTAAAAAGACTTTCTCAGCCTAAGTATAATTCAAGATTCACAAAAGACATTATCACACAACTGTCTGAACGTGTGATACTAAGGAAGTTTGCTTCGTATGAATCTACACTTTTAGCGTTTTCGTATGTTTACTATCTAAGTTGCATTTTAATTACTGTTACAAGCGCATTTTGTTTATACCTTATACAGTTATGAAAACAGACGATTTATCAAAAAAGTTAGGCGCGTCTCACAAAAACGTTTTCTTCTTTATACATACGTACAGAAATTATTCAGTCCCCCCTTCCCCAAGGGGCGCACACACAATTTATTATGAACTGGATCACAGAATCTGCCAAGCATGCACTCTACGCATTACCTATGTTGCCTTTTGATTGGCGGGCCTCGATCGCTTTGGGTTCCGTCACGCCAAAGACGCATTTTAGAACACTTGCTCGCCGTATACATTGAAACATAGAGTCAGATAAAAGAAAAATCTAATTGGCCCACTTACCACATCGGCTTTGCATGCGAAATGCTCACGACAAATGCTTCAGTCGTCTGCCCCGAAAGATTCCTTCCACTTTTGTCCACCACCGTCCCGGACACCTAGGTAAATAAATAATAAAAAAAAAGTCCACACAGATTTATATATGTTAAACAGCAATGCTCCCGCCTTGTCTTGCGGCTTTCGTTATTAGTACCCATTCCTTAGGTGCTGTCTAATTTCCGCCATGTTCAACGCACATCAAGTAGACTAATTCTCGAATCTGCTAGAAGATCTTGAGTAAGTACGCACTCTAAAAAAAAAAAAAAACCGGTCCTTGAAAGGTTGCTTGACGCCCCAAGAACTTAAATGCAACTGGGTGATAAAGAACATTTTGCATCAAAAGAGGACCTTAAAGGAACCCCTTAGAGGTTTTTCCCGAAGAATACTTTTAGGGTGTGTTTAAAATAACTTTTGAGGGTGCAAAATATGGACAAGCCTAACCACCCCTAGGAGTTCTTTTATGATTAGATGTTTTTTTAGAGTGAGATTGAGGAAGTCAATTTGAAATGTAACATTGTGACAACAATTATTTATGCGAAAATCGCTGGATAACACTTACACTATTACATTATCACCGACCTTATACGCTATACGTAAGACTACGTTATAAAACATGCTATGAAGGAAAAAAAAAAAGACCAACGTAAAAGAAGACCGGCACGTGATTACTATCTCCGCAAAATGTGGCGGGCGATGTTTTCCCGCCAAATTTAGCAGATTGTGTTGACTTTACACAAGTACAAATTTATCGTACATGCTCAATGTACATAAATTTGGTCAGGCGAGACGAAAACCGGCTTCAATCATTTTACTTTATTACTGCTTCATTGCACGTGAAATAAATTAAGCAATTATAGGCAATATGGAACGCATATCACTATAAACACCTTCAAAAATTATGCCCTAGCTCTTACAGTCGATTTGAGAGCACTGTAAAGTGACGTGCGCGAAAGACGTCCTAAAAATTGCGAGTCTACCAATTGTAAACAAGTCTCTTGTAAGTGAGTATCATGTCAGTTATATGCTTGCCAGCTTGTTGACGTTTGTCTGCGCACGTCACTTGGCAATACTTTTTGATCGACAGTAAGAGGTCGTAATTATTGGAGGGGTCTATAACGTCCCTCAACTATAGTTCTGAAAGACCAAATTGAAGCCCATACAGTAAGCTCAAAAATTATACTTTAAACTATAGACCCCTTTTGGAAATTCGAAGGTCGGAACGCCTGGACAATGGCGGAACAATTGACATCGTGAAACGCGCAAGTCATTACATGAGATAGCGATCATCGGAGCGCCGCCAACGCCAGGAGCCGACGAGCCACTCAAATTGCGTCGAAAGTGGAACGTCACTGCGTTCATCACCTTTTTTTTGTGGCTGTGGTTTTTCTTCTATTCCAACTCAACGCATAAAGTGTGCCATGACGTTGCGGTTTTTGGTCCGCCATTGTGCACGGATTCCACAGCTGCCAACAGAGGGCAGTATTTCGAAAAGGGTCTATAGAGCCACTGTCAGGATGAGAACGACAGGGAGGCCTTTTGGTTGTCCCGCCTCCAGCGTAAACTTCCCGCTTTCGATGATGCTTCGGCGCAGGCACGTAGCCAGAGAGAGGCGGGGGGGGGGGGGGGGGGGGGAGCATGAGGCCTAGGCCTCCCCCGCCCCCCCCCCCCCCCCCCCCCCCCCCCGAAATCTTCAATTTTGCTGGGACCTCCTCTCCCTCCCTCTCTCTCATACAGCATTTTGTCATGGGCGATCCGCAGCGTGCTCGGGGCAGTCCCAGATAATAGAGAGTTTTAGTAGATCGTTCCGATACCTCCGATAGCCCCGATAACGATACTATGCATGCGCAAGGGAGGCGGTGGCGGAGTATCGAGTATCGTTATCGGAGTCATGGGAACAATCTACTAAAACTCTCTACTGTGCTGTGTCATCGCAAGGTTGTTGCATGCTGTACAATGGCCCTGTTGCGGGTCACCTTGAAATATGGGGTCGAGCATGAGGGTGTTAGTGGCGTTTATATGTTTAGCTGTCGCGTTCCACCCTTAAAGGCGAAGCTTAAGAGCCATCCTGCAATTTTGTGCATATGGTCGCTGGCCAACTTAGACGCGTGGCGGCACTCCGAGTAGGCCTCTCGCGAGTCCGTGTAGATGGTGATGTTTGTGATTGATGTTTCTCAGCGGTTGCGTTTAGCACTTTGGCGGCTTGTAAAATGACCTCTAATTCGGCGCCCTTAATGCCCACTCCTACGGGGAACCCCTAGGACCACACGTCGAAGTAAGTTATGTTAACCCACGCAGCCGACGTTGGGGGTGTTCCCTGTGTAGGAAAGGGGCCGCCAGCAGTGTCCGTGTATTAAACGACGTGCCGTTCTGGGTCCAGGACGGCAAAGTGTCGTTCGTGCGTCTTGGCATGACAGGCTGGTCGAACGATGGTAGGCGCCCGATCTCTTGAAAAATGGCCTGGCCTGCCTTGGTATACCCAACACCAGAGTGAGCTGGGCAGACTTGAGTTGTTCAGCTACATCCTCGAGCTTGTTGAGATATCCATGAGCGTAAAAGGCCCGGGAGCCAAGTGTGCTTGGGAAGGCCGGTGAGAAGCCGTATCGCTTCCTTGTTGAGATTGGTGTCCCGTTGGCGTCGTGTTAGGTAGTTGTATCTGCATGATGTGTTAGCAGTTTGACCACGGGTTCAGAAACGCATGCCGTGGTTTTATTATAATCCTGAATGCAGCTTGGTTCGTGATTCACTTTTCTGCGTTTTTATCGGCTTATGCCACAGTCTATAACAGGCTGCGGAGTAACGATAAGTATGATTCCACCTGCGTTTCTTAAACTGTCGTTGATTATATGGTACTGTATCCTAAAAAAAAGCGTCGCGAAACAAGGTTTCTTCGATTGATTTTGTAGACGTGAAACCTACTTGTCTTCGAAAATGACCGGAAGTTGCGCGTTTACTTACGAAAATTGGAACCTCGTCGTAGCCTTCTTTAAACACCTCCTGAATTGCAAACAAAGCAGCCTGAAATAAAAAAAAAAATAAAAGACAGGAACGTTTCAGTTCACAAAAAAAAAAAATAACATTGAATGCAGAAAGTTTAACAATGAAAACAAATTCTTAAAATAGTGGTATGTTAAGGCAGGTTATGATTACTAATGAAATTATTAGGGACTATCAACTAAAATTTCCTAAAGTCCAATGAGGAGCGAAAGTTTGTCTGCTTCTTGCGCAGGGGTTGCGTAGATGTCAGAACGCCAAGCTCTTTGGCTGGTCAAAAAAAAAAAAAAAGAGAATAGTGGTAGATCTCGAGGCATCTTTTCAATTTTTCAATCAAAGCCAATGAGAGCTTGACGTCATTTGCTGTGCGAGAAACAGACGACTTGCTCTCCGCATAGCCGAAACAGGTGAACGCTATAAATAATATAATTAAACCTAGAAAAATTCAAAGCACCAACAAAAAGTCTGCAATGTGGTACTGAGCATGATGAAATGGTACGCCCAGTCTCACAAAGCAGACTTTTTTTTCGGTGTGAATATATTTTAAACCTCATCATTGGCCAAGCTCTCACTCTTGCAGCGATTGGCTTTCCCAACTTCCAAAATGCTTTACGGGAGTGAAAGCTTTAGGATGCGGCCACACCGCTCAGAGGACAAATGAAATCAAATGTGTTTATTTCCACCTTGTAAAAATATAGATGGAGGGGCTGTGGAAAAAAAGCTGCGCTTAGCAGCTTGACGAGCCCACAGTCCCTGTATTAATGGAAACTAAGCAGCACTACGGTGGGAAGAATGGAATACATCGTGCAATTGACGGGGTGGATGTTTGCTGCAGCTATGACCAGAAAAGCATCGGCGGATTAATTTTAGGCGTGCTTGAAACATATATGCTTCATACATATGTACGTTTCAGACATGTGTAAATACATTTACTGCATGATCCATGTCACACGACCGTCATACAAGAAAGGAACACCCCTCCAGACACTGCCCTTTCTTGCAAAACAGGGAGGACAGTGTCCCGAAAATGTTTTTTTTGTCTGATGTCTCGCACACACACACACACACAAACCAGCATCATACTTTTGTGTGAATGAGACCCTACCTTACAGTTTGCAGTGTCAAAAACGGTCTCGATCAGGAGAACGTCTACTCCACCATCAAGGAGCCCTCGCGTTTGCTCCGCGTACGCAGCCACAAGATCGTCGAAGGCTGAGGGGGGAAACAAGGTAGAAAAGGAGGACAGAAGAATTAGAATAATAGCGTAACAAATGTTTTTCATAGCTTACTTAAAATACGGTGTCTAAAAAAAAAAAAAAGATTACGTGTTTGTTGTTTACAAACATGAACTGCCACTTGCGTCCCAAACAACTTCCGGTCGTGCATCGTGCAAAGACGGACCTATTGAGCTTGCGCATGTCACCACTCACCAGTGCTAGAGAGCACAAATGCTACACGAACAACAAAGCTGAAGATTGAACGAGGGTCTCGTTGGTTTACAAGAGTACTCGGAATAATTTAACGGACCTCGCTTTCCTTCGTTCTTTTGGCGTTGGCCTGGAGAATTGGTGGTTAAACGTTACATCTACATTTCAAACAGCGCTGTGAAGGTGGACGTTGTTCAATATTTTTATAAACAGAAAATTCTCTGGGACGTCAAAGAGTGGAGCACAACCTGGCGGCGTTTTCAAAAAGGGTTTATTGTATATTTAAGACAAACTTTTTTGACTGCGTAATCGTCATAAGTAAATAGAAGTCATTGTAATTGACGCAGTCGATCGCAGTCGAAAGCAAATACGTGAATCATCCATTTACGCGTTACTGTGTGCACAATCATCTCGTGCATAGCACAAAGAACAGTTTGAACAAAGTATCATACCAAAGCTTCTTAAAAAAAATAAAAAATTGCGGTGGCTTAGCTCGGCTATGCCAGGATATACATAGCGTGAGCTTATGCGCACAAAATGAGAGGCGCTATCAAGCGGCTCCGGTGCAGCGTCATACTTGGCTAATGTGCAATGGAGGCGCACAGCTGGGCACGCGGCGGCGCCAGAGCATCTGCCGCGGCTATGACGTAACTCTTCTGAAATGCGCAGACCGGCGAGGCGGGTGCAGCGGCGGCTTCGGCACGCCAGCTGTGCGCCATGTGACCGTGACGTCACTACTCCTCGCGCATGCACAGCACGGAGCACGGCTCATTATGCAAGCCACTCGAAACTGCTCAACCTCGGCCAGTGTAGCTGATGCTACGAAAGACTTCTCGGGCAAACTAACCTATGCCTCGTTGCTCGGGCTTCTCCACGGAAGGCGAGATGGACAGCGTCTTGTTCGTCGGGCCCAGAGCTCCGCAAACGAACCTCGGGATGCCTGCAAACATATTTTTTCACCCCAATGCTTATTAGGCGAAAGCGTTATATGTCTCATCGTTCAGTCGACCTTCGAAGTCCTTGAGCGGAAACATGTCGGCGACACGAAAAGTACCAAAACGTTTAGGTGACCACTCAGGCGAACTAGAGGCAATGAAATTAAGAAGGATGACAAAGCGAATTAAGAGGGATCAAAGTGAATTCCTAGACGTCGTTCTCGACGTCGTTCTTGAGGTCGTCCTAGAAGTCGTCCTAGACGACGTATCTTGAAATCATCTTAGAGGTCGTCCTAGGCGTCATCTTTAAGGTTTTCCTTGACGTCGTCCTTGTCTGGCTTTCGCCTTCCTACACGTAAGCAGTCTTAGGTGTACTCGTGTAATTTTACTTTGTTTCACGTTAAGCTCGACCGCAGCCAACGCCGCAATCCGATGTAGCCAATTAGTAAGCATCAAAAGTGCCTCGTCACTGCACTTGTCGTCTTAGTGTGCTTGCTAGTTATCACCAACTAAAGCAACCACGTGCAGAAAAAAAAAAAACAGAATAATGGCGCATTTCCACTGCACGATAAAGCTGACAGAGGAATTGCGTCGCGAGGAATTGCAAAGGAAGACGCCAAGTGCGCGAGTTTCGATGGACTCCGTGTACGACATTGAAGTTTCGACAAACGGGAAGGTGCGTAACTGCACTTCGAAACGTATAAATTTCGCCACCTGCGAAAGAAGCCGACTTCGGCAATAAATAAATATACGGCTCACACTCGTGTTATGCGTTCATCGTGCCCCGAAATTAGCACAACTTGTTTGAACGGGTGCAAAGCGGTTGACCGCTTTTCTATACAGCGAGTGTAGCTAAGCAGATACACTCTCAAGAAAAAACGGTGTCAAAAGGTGTATTCTTACACCCTTTGTCCCATATAATACACCCCCAAACTTCAATTCGACATACAGCGCCCCACAGTCGAACACACGGCCCGAAATTTTAGGAGGGGCTTGATAGCCGTTTGGTACAACTTATTAAAATAGCTAATGTATGTTTTACTTAACACGAAAACAATAATCCGGGTTTTCTTGGCCCTACTGTAAAAACTCGGTGTTTTCTCTATGTAGTCTTTGATACATACTTTAGCTATTTAAAATGTAGTACCACACAGCTATCAAGCCCTTCGTAAAATTTCGGGCCCTCTGTTCGACTGTAGGGCACTGTACATCGAATTGAAATTCTGGGGTGTATTTTATGGGAAAAAGGGTGTAAGAATACATTTTGACACCCTTTTTTCTCGAGAGTGTATATACTGCGCGGGCTGACAGTGGTGGGAGGTATTTGCCCATTCGAAAACCGTGCGAACTCCTTTGGGTTGAATCGCGGCAGTGTTCTTGCGTAGAGACCGACAACAGAGTTTTAGGGAACCATTCTCGCACGTCCGATACGATACGATGGGCTTTCCAATACGAACTCCGCATGTGCGAGTTTTCTGCGGAATCATAAATGCGTAGTTCCTACCGGAGGACCCATCTGGATGTGCAAAAAAGGTTCCCTAAAACTATGTGTTGCTTCTTGGCGTTCGCGTTAGGCCTTATAGTTAGCTCGATTCACTCGCACCGCAATTATGCGATGCAGACGAGGGACGACCTTATAAGCGCCCAGGTTTGCAGGGACGAATGCTGCTCCGTTTCTAAAGGAGGGGGACAAGAGCGTTCCTCGCTTTATGGAGGAATATATACACCTTTTTTTATCTATTCTATAAAAGTGTAGTGCCAATGTACCATAGCGTATGCAGTACAAAGAAAAATAAATATATTTCTTTTTTCTTTATGCTTCCTCGGATTGGCGTAATTTGTTGCGTGGTCAATCGTTTCCCTTCCTCTCACACAAACAAGAAGAAAAGGAGAAAGAATTACCTGTAGCATTCTCTACTGTTCGACAAGCTTGACAGGCTAGTCTCGCAGATGCCAGGTTCAGTCTGTAAGCCTGAAACCAGAGAAGATATCAGCAAGGGCCACACCTCGCACGATAGAATACAAAAACGATTTCAGATACAGAACACACGATACGGGACGTCTAAGAGACATTCTTGGGACGTTCTGACGTTCCAGGGACATTTTTCGTGAGCTTATGTTTTGTCGCGGCTTGATACTTACGAGATTACTTGTTCCATAATCGGACTGACCGACGGACGTCGAGCTGAAGGTGTTTGTCTCAACAAAATCCGCACCCGCTTCCAGGTATGCCTGATGGAGAAAAATGACAATACTACGCAGTAATGCATCTATTCTATATGACCACTGATTTTCTAGTCACAGCATGATTATATAAGAGGGACTAATCAAAATATTTACACCACATAAGGCGTTCGTACAATTCAAAGAATGCCTGTGCATCTGCCGTAGAGTGCCTCTTGAAGCAACCACTGTAATCAACGATATCCACTCTCTGACACTGAGCCTGACGTGAGCACTTGGTACCTAAGGCCCACTGTCAATGCGCAGATTGGAATTTTAGGTGGAACGTCTTATAGACCCGTCGTCATTCGCCTAGTTCTCTCTGTTGACCGTATTGAGTGCTCCAATGAGCACTCGTATGGAAAGTTGATACACCGCGGACATTGTTAGGTGTACGAACTCTTCTTTGAAATCGTTGCAATAGCTCGGTAGGCCGTATTCGCAACTCCGGAGGAGGCGACGCCACCCAGTGGAGAAGACGTGAAGAAGAGGAGCCGCGAACTACCGCCCATCCAAGTGTGCAGCGAAAAGTGGCACGAACTGGTGGCCGAAAAGTGAAACAGAGGAAAGGCTGTCAAATGCACGGGGTTCGAGTTGCCAATAGATCATTCCAATAACCAAATTCTGCACGCTGCCATTGCTGTCTACTGAGCTGCGGAACTATAGTCGGGGACAGGCTAAGGGCAAAGTAGAAGCTCCGCCCACCTCTTCCCATTTTATCAGAGTGAACACCGGAGAGGAAGTCGCCTCTTCTCCAGCGTCCGCTCTGCTGAAGTGGAAACAGGTGGGAGGAGCTTCCACTTTACTCTTAAGCTGTCACTACCTCCATGTGGAACGGATCCTGGGCATGCGCAGCAGTAGTGCTCTTCTGCGGAATATCAGATGCTGTGCACGCGTCCAGAGCCCAATGACTCAGCACTTTTCGCCTGGGTGATTGGAAAGTTGTATACTGGGTGTAATATATATACCTTTGCAGGGCTTAGTACTTAGGCAAAAATTGGCAGCGACCTTCATCTCAAAATCTCCAATGCATAAAATGCACTATCTAAAAAAAAAACTAAAAAAAAACTGAAACGGTAAAAAAAAAAAAGAAGAGTTAATGCTTCTTTTTGGCGTAGTTTGGTCTGGAGAACCTAAATTTCACCATCATTTGTACTAAAAACAACACTAAATGTGAAAAAAAAAACGCAGTTGTTTGCCACCGCCGAACGTCATTGATTGGTCGAGCAGTGATGCCATAAAATGAGCAGGTGTGATTGTAATGACCTCTGTCGCTCACCTATCAACTGGACATTCTTACCTCGTTTCGTCTTCGCTTCGCGTAAGCTCCTCGAAATCGCCGAGATGCCTGCATCTTCTGTTGAAAGGCGCTCGGAACTGCTGGACTAACAACCATTTACTGAAGAGAAACCTCTTCTTCTTCCACACCCATTCGTTCCAACTTCCGAGATATGAAACTAACGGGTGTGGAAGAAGATTTTCAGTAAATGGCTGCTGGTACTGTCGAGACCGGTTATAACGAAGTTGGTTATAACGAAATAGCGGCTACAGCGAAGCAATGACGATTTCCCATTCCCTTTTGCACTTCGTTATAACCAAAGTTTGTTATAACGAAATAGCGGATATAGCGAAGTGATTTTCGATTCCCGTTGACATCGTTATAAACGGACTCGACAGTATAACAGTGTGTTTGTCCTCTTTTCTCTCTTCGTGTATCTTCCTACGTTCAGCTGACATTTTTCAGAAGTATGAATCACCAACTAGCTCAGTATCGACGACGCACGACGCTGGCCCTGCGAGTCGAGGAGCACGTGCGAGAAGCCTTTCGTGACGTCATGGTTTCCCTTCTCCTTTTACTGCTCTCTCCCGCTGCCGCGGAGGGGCGTGGTTTCAAAGCAACCTCAGAGGTGTCTATCTAGCTAGGCGATGCGGGCATAAAATAGCCTACTTTTTGTGATATTCGTGATGCTTGGAGTCGGATTAAAACAAATCCAGCGTTTTTAATCAAATTCAAAACCACTCCAGCTTTTCTTTAAAAATGCGATCGCTAAGAATTATTTAGAAGATATCAAACTGTCGTTTTGAGGAGTGCAGAAAAACCTGTATCATTTCTGTAATCCATTTCTTTGTTACCTTAGGCGGGGAAACCGGGTTATAGGTCACGTCGAGTCAACTTCTCCGCCAAATTTAACGGGGAAACTAAATATAGGCATAGGTCACGTGATGTAAACTTTCCTGCTAAATTTAGTAGGGACATTTTATTGACGAGTCACGTGGCGTACGGTCGCGTCACGTTCATTTCCCCGGCTAAATTTAGCGAGGAAATTGAAGGTGTTTAGGTCACGTAATATCAATTTCCTCGCCAAATTTAGCGGAAAAAGACGTACGGCACGTGACATCAAGTCACGCGCCGTAAATTTTTTTTTTTTGCTATATTTAGCGAGAGAAACTATATTGGTGTAGAAGTCTCAAGACGGCAGATCACGTGATATCAAGTTTCCCGCTAAATTTAACGGGGAAAGCGAATGACATATAGGTCATGGACACAAGTTTAGTGGGAAATGCACGGACGGGATGGACGGACGGACAAACTTTTGGGATTGAATTCCTTTAAAAGAACACTTCATGCTTTAAAAATGCTGACTCACTGCATTGTATATATATATTTGACAGCTTGAACCAGGGGAAGATATAGAGAAATTGAGACAGGAGAGAATAGAACAGCTGTCTATTCTCTCCTGTCTCAATTTCTCCATATCTTCCCCTGGTTCAAGCTGTCAAATATATATATACAAGTATGTACCAACAAGCTCCACTATCAACCGAGACTCACTGCAGTGTGGATGCATGCATGGCGCCATGGCAACGCGTTCCACGGCCAAGCAGACAAAGATGGCGGTACGCAAGAGTCAATGGACCTTTTCCAAATACCGACGGCACCAGGCGGTGGCTGCACGAACTAAAAATCGAGGAAGTGACCTACCTGCGCTACCAATCGATAATGGGAGCTACGCTACCAGTTGCTTTGCTCTCTGAGAAGCGTCGCGTGCCCAACGCGACTGTAAAGAGGGAAATCCGTAGCGTCCACCCAAACGTCCTGTTTTTCTTTCCGTCCACTTTCTTTTTTTGTGTAACACAATTATATATAGGCTGCAATTACGTGTTCTACTCGTCGATCTACAGCCTCATTCCGAATTTCCTCGATTTTTCGTGCCGATTTCCACCGCTTGGCATCGGGCGCTCGCGCGTGCGCAGAACGCTTCTCGGAAAAGGTCCATTTCTGGAGTGTAACGCAGAAAGAATATTTGCACGCGGTACATTGACGAACGTTCGGATCACGTGCGGACCTCGTGTATGCCCAAGATGACGTCGGGTCTGGTGATGCTGAGGATGTCGTTGTTTCCCTGCAGAGGGTGCGGGTGGTCCCGGAACTCGGCGCCACGAAACGCGGCCTCATCCAAGCCAAGTCGCTGAATCATGGTACCCATAGCGCCATCTATGACCATGATCCGTCGTTCGAGGGTGCGCAGCAGAAGACTCGTCCTTTCGGCGCGGGCTGCACGACTTTCCTGGGATCCTACGAAGGCATCGTGAGTGTTTCATTTATGCGCCATTAATTTGAATTTTGCCATAAAAGCAAGGTTTATACTTAGCAAAAAAAAAAAAAAAAAAGAGCAATTAAAGTTAAATTTGTGCAACTAATTTCCGATAACAAAAGTGTAAACTACCTAATGAAAACATTGATATTTATGCAAGTTTAATGAAAGAGCTGGACGTAATTTATGGTTTTTACGATTTAAAACAGCTGTCAAAGAAGGATGGACATCTAAAACTAAGAATTCTTATTGGGACTAACAGGTGCCCCCCCCCCCCCCCCCTCCCCCCCGAAAAAAAAGAAAAAAAGCTATAATTATTGCGTGGTTTATTACGTTTGGAACGTTTCTTGATTCGTGATTGGCTGTTGGACGTGCTTATCGGCTTATGTCGAAGTCTGATTGGTTGGGCTACCGAATATGACGTTTTTCATCTGCATCCGGGCGCCTTCAACTGGTTATAGAGCGCTCGTCGTGTAGCCAAACTCCGGCATCAATAATAACAATGAATGCAAAAATACAGTGTCGGGAAATATACGGTAAGTAGGTTTAGAAGACATGTACTCTACTTGAAGTAGTATATTTTCTTAGTACATGCTTGTACTTTATTTGAAAAGTATTTTTTTCTGGTATTTTCCGCGCAAAGTACAACCATCGACTCCAAGGTACATTACCTAAATTTCGTGAAAGCTTTGTGCCATAGTAGCAGGTTGCAAGGCGGCTCCCTATAGAAACAGTAGCAGACAAAGTGCACAAAAATATAGTTCCTTTTGGGGAGCCGAGATTACTCTGTTTTCGGCATCCACTGCCCAATGTTATTTATGCTGGGGTGCGGATTTATAACTCAGTAGGCAGTCTCCAAGCTGTTGGCTACCCCAGAAGCAAGCTTCCACAGAAGTTTTCTCTTTCGTCGTTCTCAGAAAACAATAGCTATTGGAGGGGAGATCGATCAGTGACGCGTCTAACGGCATGCTACAGCTGTGTAGGCAAGAAACCGAATTTTCTTGCTTGTTGTTGATCGGAGAAATCGGAGAGGACTATTCGAAGGCCGCTCCTTGTGCGTCCAAAGTATATACATATTTTACTTATATACATAAGTAAAATATACACATAAAATTAAATATAATAAATATACGTAAGAAATGCATAAAATGGACTACTTTTTGTGATATTCGTGATGCTTGAGGTCAGATTAAAAGAAATCAAGTTCGCTTCAGCTTCTCTTTCAAAGACCACACGCTCACATCCTTGGCTTCCCCAGTACACAACATCTGAAGGCGAGTATGAGTTCACCAACGCCTAACAAAAAGACATGGCGTCATGTAATCACGTCCTATTGTCTTTCGAGACGTCATCCGGTTATTTCTCTCAGGGGAGTAATGTTGACTATAGACCGACACACTGTTTACAAACAAGCCCGCATTTTCCCACACCAGGTGTGGGCACTGCGCGTGCGCAGAAACCAGATTCGCGTGAGGTGAAGCTTCTGCGCATGCGCCGTAGCGACAACAGCGCCACCGCAGAGGCATGACGTCGGAGCCGCGTGTTGGTCTATAAGACTGATACAAATAAGTGTGCTATAAGTTGTCTGTGTTAAATAGTTTGTAAGCGAAAGTAAAGCTACTACTGAGTGGCCACTTGACTTTATCCAATATTCGCCGCCATTTCCAAAAATAACCGATGTGCTTCCGATTACCCCAGGGGCAATGCATACCAATTTAAAGAAAAACACTGTATAGGTGAATGAAAGGACACCATGAAAAATTGTGTTCAAAGTACTTGCACTTTACTTTGCAAATACATTGTATTTATAGTACTTGAAGTACATTGTGCCCGGTGTATACTCACTACTCTACTTCAAGTACATAACCTCTCATTTACTTTAAGTACTTTATAAATATACTTTCCCCAACACTCGGAAATTTTACCTAAAGAGATAGTGCAGAGCTTAAGATTTCACAAATTAGTAGATATCATTTGAACAATTAATCTAATTGGGATCGAGCGAGTGAATGAAACACGGTTTTTCGGTACGCACAAAACTATGCATCGCTGAAGGCTGAACCTCTGTGAGAACGTCACGCTAGCGGTGCTGATAAAATGCGGAAGTTTGAGTACATGACGTTATTTTATATATAAGCCACCGACATGCAATAAGGCAACGCGTTCAGGGACTTGCGAGTCGAGGTACGCAGACAACATTTTAGAAGCACACGGTTGAAGTTAGGTCCAGAAAACGACTTCCGAGTGATGATTGAGCAATTTACTACGTGCCTCAGGAACCTCTGAAATCTCATCATCCTGCACTTTAGAGTATATACGTATATTTCAGTACATACGCCATCAGGCAGTGACGTTATTGAATCCTATTAAATGACTATAAGAAGATGACCTATCTGCACGGTCAGAAGTCCCTGGGTGCATATCGCACCGTAAGGCACTGGAAGCACCAACCATATCTTAGGGTCAATCATTATCACGCTCCAAAGGTCTATAGCACACCAAGTGTCAATAGGGGTGGACGTCGTTTTGCCAATAAGACTGCATTACCAGATTTGAGCATTGGTCTTTATGAGGGCGGAACATTACACAGGTTAAGAGTAAAGCGCAAGCTCCTCCCACCTCTTTCCACTTTAGCAGACCGAACGCTGGAGAGGAGGTTGCCTCCTTTCCAGCGTTCGCTTTGCTAAGGTGGAAAGAGGTGGGAGGAGCTTCCACTTCCTTCTTGACCTATCACCGACTTTAGTGTCTATTCTTTACCCGTTATGTAGCCAATGAGATTCGGACATTAGAAGACAGAAACACGAAGCAGAAATCATAAAGCAGCAAAGCTTGAATTGCCACGCCCTTTGTTTCTTAAAATGTCCGTTAGGCGATCTAAAGATAACCTTACTTGTGCGTGCGGTCGACACATCGCTTTTCATGCTCGTAACCTTGGGCCGAGATTCCTGAACGTCCACTGCTAGACACACCCCGGAGGAGAACTCCTTCCGCCAAGAAAGACTGATGAACACAACTGAAGGAAAATAGGTCGGAAGCTCGCTATCTCTTCTCTCTCGCTTTCTCGTCACGGCAGACAACGATTTGATAAGGCCCCGTTTATCGGCGGTAGATAGCCTCCGGAGATTGATGTTAAAGACGTCACGCAGCTGTTTCGTTTCTGGTGGCACGCTAAAGCAAGTGCTCCGACTGCAGTTCCGAACCAATCTTTTTTTAATGCTATTTAATTAAAAGGCATTATTTAAATACGAATGGCTTCCTGATTCCGAAATGCTATGTCGTTCCCTCCAAATTCACTCAATGAAAGGCGTATGAAATACACAAATACTACATTCACCTTGAAATAAAGAATATTTGCTCGAAGATGCAGTATTGCGTAAAGTACAAAATAGCATCATAAAATTTTTAATTCAAAATAAGGGTACAAAAAATTACCGCCCAAAAAGTTGGTACAATTTTTTTTTTTATTATTTATTTACTGTCGAAGTAGAATGCAACGCGATCAAACACACCCACGAGTGTTTGATAACAAGAGCAGGCCCGAAAATCGGAGGCTGGATATTCATTAGGGCGGTTTCAAGTGACGTATTTCCGGTTCGAAATGTCGCCGGTCATTGATGAACTTTCGCTCGACGTCTTTCCGCCGCGTGGAAGCAGTGTTTTTAAAATCGTTCGAGTTCTTTCGCATGGCTTGATGGACTGCGCCAGCCAGAGTATGTTCGGGTACGCAAAAGAGCATCAGTAACCCGATTTTTATACATACCCGTGTTTATTCGGACGAGCCGGTGATGGAAATGTGGGCCCGTCGACGGCCAAATATGACCCCGGTAGATGTCGCCGCGGAGAGACCCCAAAGGGAGAAGCTGAAGAAGCATGGGTTTATGCGCCTCATGTACGTCCCCGGTCGTAGACTTACCGAATTCTGTCGCCGAAAGATACGTTACTTGTCACGCTCGTACGCTTCAACGACACCAAGAGCTAAACGTCCGCATGCAAACTAACGGGGAGGGCGGCGGACGCTGTCCATCAACATGGCGGGACGTGGCTTACCGGAAGTGGAAAGGCGTTTCGTGCCAGATCAGGTGTGGGCACTGCGCCTGCGCAGAAACGAGACACGCGTGAGATAGAGCATCTGCGCATGCGCATTGCTAACAGCAGCGGCACCGTATTGGCGTAACGTCATAGAGTTGAGTTCGTCAGACGTTTGCTGGTACGGCCTCTGGCGCTGCCATTTTGCTGCCGGTGTTGCTAGATAGTCTGATAGTCAAGCACTGCTGAGGCGTACCCACAGTTTCCAGACTGGCGCCCGAACAACGCGTTTCCTATCCACGGTGGCCAGACTATAGCTCTCGAAACGTGGCTTCTTGCAGATGTCACCAGGTCCGGCGTTTGTTAGGCTGCTCGTTAATTACGCAAATCGTATTAGAAGCCTGGTTATCCTAAATGCTATGCAATATACGTAGGCGTGAGTTTTAGGCGAAAGCCCTATAGTTTTGTTAGCATCTCTATGTCGGGTGTTTTACCAAACGTCGGCCTAAAGTTGCCTGCAAAAATCTGGAGTAAGATATAGGTAAGTTGTATAAGAACCTATTTAAGGTTCTTAAGAACCCTATACAACTTACCTATATCTTACTCCAGATTTTTGCAGGCAACTTTAGGCCGACGTTTGGTAAAACACCCGACATAGAGATGCTAACAAAACTAAAGGGCTTTCGCCTAAAACTCACGCCTACGTTATGGCAGCCGGCTAAACTTACTTCATCGAGGTTGTTTAGGAATCCACCCACTATGCTCAAATATCTATCCTTATACCTCGATTTCGAAGGAAAAAAAAAGGAAAGGACAATACATGCTAACTCGTCAGAGCATCGCAGATTCGCAGTCTAACATCCAATACACCTGCATACTAGCTGCGGTCGTATCTTGAAAATCTTACTGGAAGGTAGATTTGTCGCATCGGAATTCTTTTTTTTTTTTTCTTTCTAACTTCTGGCGCGTGTTAGTGCACCTACATCACACCCGAAATCACCCTAAAGTGCGTCCTCCTGCTCTGGACAAGTTTTCTCCCCCTAAGTATGCGACTGCACTGCGGCGAAGTTCGCTCCACGCATGTAGCTTCTCCGCAGTGCTTTCGTGCGCGGAGGAAAGCGCAGTCAACGGAGCAAACTAAGCTAACCGGCCGTTCGAACAGCGACAAACCGAGATTGGGCAGGTATACACTAGATTATATTTGTAAATACAAATACTAGGATACATAATGAAGACAGCTAAAATACTGGTACTAAAAGACATCTGTAAAAGAGTATCGCGATACGTATCAGAAATACATTTGAGAAATAGAAGAGTATTTGTAAATACAAATACAGGAACACATTTTGCCAATGCAATAATACTCTCTTCTTAAAAAAAAATCTTTTTGTGATGGGACGGCAAAAATGACTATTTTTAAAACAAAAAAGAGGAACAACATTTTGCTACATATATTATCTTTTCAAATGAAAGCGTTGCAAAACAAGACGAAACATGCGAGTTTTGCTGTTACTCTCGTCTACTTTTGACGTGAAGCGAGTTATTAAATAGCTCATCAGTCAGTTGCTGCCGATTTGGGCAACAAGTCATATTAGCAAACGAGATTAAGCGTTCCACAAGTGTCACCAAACACGAGTTCATATTAAAACAAACAAAGACCGCTTTCAAAGTGGGAAAGTTATAAACCATGCAAATATTTTTTTTTTTTTCGGTTTTCAATGTAAATGAACACTTTGCTTGGAGTTGGTAATAGGTAGGTTATGTTGACAGGGCTTGTAATTCTAAGGAGAAAATGAAAACAAAAACTCACACTAATCGTCAGGTAAATAGTGAAGTTCAAGCTGGACGTTCTCGAGCCCGAAATTATTTTCGCGTAGAACTGCCAGTTTCCTTTTATTGTAAAACTGTGGGAACTAAGCGAGTCTTCAGTAGGTTGCAATTACTTTTCAGTCCAGAATGCAGTGCAGTTCTCCTTTAGATAATGTGCACGCCTTCGTAGCAGTATCGCATGAATCTCTAAATTTGTTTTATATATACTGAAATATCCTCAAAAGGTCCCCAGCATCCTCTATACTCCATTCACCCCTAAGATGACAGTGCGGTGGGAGCTACGCTCTTGCCAGACCAATCAGCCGCCTCCATTTTCATCACCTGACAGTGCTCCCTGCGCGTGGGTATGGGCGGGAGCGTGATCTTGGGCGGAAAAAAAGACATATGACTAGTCCAACAAGCGCATAGCTTCCACCGCACTGTCAGCTTAGAGGTGGTCGAAGTATAGTCCCATGTCAGTACCTTTCCTGGAGTCAGTTCAAAACGTCGACCTGGAATGAAATGTTTATGTGATTATCTAAAGAAAGAAACTTTACGCTCGCTCTAGTAGATGGTGCTGGGAGCTAACTGAGCGGTTGTAAGGCTCGTACCGACTGTGTCTTTAACGTTTACGTTCTACAAAAATACTTGTCCAACTGAAGCGTCGCCTTAAGACGTATGAGGGAGTCACAAATGTTGCGGCTAGAATGTTCAAAAACAAACCTTGGTCCGCTTTGATAACAAACCCTCAATGTCACGTTTACTGTAAATTTAAACCCTCTGAAGGAAGTAGGAGAGGAAACAGTCCCTTTAGCTTTCGACTGAGTGTCACTGGTTTCTCGAACGTTGTAACGAGATACATTGGCCTGGGATTGTATCATGATACAAGGAATACACCAAAAATGTATTCCTATACTAAAATACTAATGCTGGCTGAAACATTGCATCGTGATACAGAAATAAAAATACTTAATGTTCAATACGAGGTTAGTATTGAACAGTCCGTTATTCGAAGTGACAATCCAAAGTTTTGAAAACTCGCAGATTCTTACCGTAACCATCTGGCAGTTTAGCGGACCTAAGCTATTAGTTCGAATACTGAGAAATTGAAACTGGCTGTTAGCACAGTGTTAGTGCAAGTTCCTCAGATTTTTGGGAAATGAATAGATGCAGCGGGGTAAGTACTTCGACGCAAATGGCGTCGCAACCACGTCACTGATTTGTCTTCGAAATCTGACAAAAGTGAGACAGTGCCCATGTTATTTCTTTTAGTATTATTTTTTTGGGATATCATACACAGAAACTATGATTCATTTTTTTTTCTAGCCTAGCCTAGTATTCTAAAAGCCAGTGCTTATTACTAATGTTGTGGACCAGGCAGTTTAGAAAAAAGGTATACCAGTACAATATTAGAACTAATGCATGTGTCAAAACCGGAACTCTTCTGAAAAAAAGTCAATGGAAAAAGTAATTTATTCAGAACTCTAGAAGATTTTACAAAAATGTGCAAGGGTACCAGTACCTACTCTATTGAGAAAGTAATAAAGGACTGTTTTTTTTCTAATTTTTTCAATACACCAGATTTTGACTTTAAATTGTGTATTTGCAATGAAGTCTCTTTTCTGATCCAAACCAGATATAAGCAACTTACTTTTCATGCCAAATCTAGCATGAAAACTATTCTGCATGTCTGAATATTGAAAACTTTTTGCAACCCTACAAAGTAAGAGGCAGATATAACAATGGCTAGAAATATTCTTTCGCACAGGTAATAAACTATCTGGTAAAAATTTTGAATAATTATTTTATTTATTTCATTCAATTTTGTGAGAAGTTAATGAATTAAGGGGACAGATTACTGAAAGAAAAAAGCACATGCAATATTAGTTAATTTTATTAGAGTACATCCATTTTAATCTTATTACTTTCTATTCCATGCTAGAACCAATTAATTAATTCATCAAAATTAAACATGAAATGTTTTAAATGCCTCAGCCATAGGAAGACATCTTAAAAGAAAGACTTGTCCTAATATAATTATCACATTTGTTTCTAAACAAAAATCCATCAATGCATCTATTTCTGACAAGAAAGGCAAATATGATCACTGATTGTACTTCGCTTCAGCTTAAGTCCAGAAGGGAGCCAATGCTACAACCGCGAGCTCCGGGCTGCAGTGTCCCTGCCAAACACGGGCGCTCGTGCACTGTAAGCACCATTCAGGGCCACACGCTTGTAGATTCGGCTGTAAGTGCAAGCCGATGCATCTGGACTTAAAGGGGCCCTGCAACGACCTTCTTACTGTTTTCTTAATTTGCACCAAACCTGAACATAGTAACTTAGTGAAGTTTTTCTTTTTTCAAAATTCGTTTTATTTTGGAAGTTATTGGCAAATTAAAATTACAAAAAACAAGCAAAAACTAACGTCCTTCATGACGTCCTTGGTCCTCTGTCCCCCCCTTTTCCCGCGCTGAAGAATTCCCCTTGCCACAGTGACTGAGGAATGTGGGGAGGTAGGGAAGACGGGGAAAGGAGCGGCTCTCTTTCCTCGGCTGACGTCAGGACCAAAAACGTCACGATTTCGTCACTGCCACGCGCACGCGCGTTTGACACCACGGGGTGCTTCCGTAGGAGGAGGAGGTTTCTGCGTCATCCGGTTAAAATATGACGCACTGATATTTAGTTACTAGAGAGTTTTAGTAGATCGTTCCGATACCTCCGATAGCCCCGATAACGATACTATGCATGCACAAGGGAGGCGGCGGCGGAGTATCGGGTATCGTTATCGGAGTCATGGGAACGATCTACTAAAACTCTCTACTCTCTCTGTCCCCTTTAGGTTGCCGGAACCACGAGACGTGGAAACTGCAAAAAAGGTAGACGCTTAAATAGGACTGCAGTGCCCCTTTAAGCTGAAACAAAGTAGAGTATTAAAAATGTGTAAAACTTTGGCCAGTTGAGACAAGAGTAGACCAGTAGCTTAGTACCCAAAAGAAAAACACATAAATAGAATCTGATGTCATGCCCACATATTTAAAGTTGATGAGAAAGCTCAACACATGGAGGGTGATATGTTTTTTTTCCTTAATCCAACAACGAACAAAAAATGAGATTAACTGGCCACAGCATAACAAGACAAGATGCCCCATAAAAACTGCACAGCCATCACGTGATTAGATGATTAAAACCCTTTAATGTCAATGATTATTTAGAATGATCACAAAATAATTTGAACATGTAGTTTTTCATAAGTGATTTTCAGGAAATATGACACCATTTTGAAATGTGACAGTTTGAGTCAAGTTTGTTGCCACTTTGTAATTCAGACAATCAAAAGGGACACTATCATAGCTCCACACCCCTTAGGGGCATCTCTCGAAGTGTAAAGCAGACATTTTGTAGAGTTGTTTTTATGAGTGACTTTTCAAAAGAAATACATTTTTGAAGTATTTATTTTTTATGCAAGCATTTCAAATGACTAATGAAACTTCTTCCCAATGTCTGCTTCAAGCAGCAGTCCTTACGTTTTCCGTCTTCTACTAAGACCTCACGAATTGATGATCTGAGTGGAGTGTGCGACAATGAAGTAAAGGAAGTTTAATTGTCTGCTTTCACATCCCAATCAAGAAAGAATGGCAGTAAACAAGAAAGGCACAAATAGAAACAAATGTAATAAAGGGTGAAATGTACCACACCCCAAAATGATGCACTGCTTTCGAACAAAGTCACTCCGTGCCCGATGGTTCCTCCGATCTAATGGAAGTTCTTGCAGGCTTTTTGAAGTTCCTGTGCCCCTTGTTAGAAGCAGTCACTTTCTGAAACGCGGCGTCAAAGTGCTCGCACCCCACGAGAAGCTTTGCGTCTGACCCTTCTTTGAGAAATGCAGTCAGCGCAATCACAGCCGCCTGCCGAACCAGCGCCGCGAGATCAGCTCCCGAGAAGCCGTCGCACCTGCTGTCCTTCCCGAGCTCCTCCAGTGACACCGACGCATTCAATGGGGGTCTGCTACCATTCCTCGTCAGCGTCTTGAGGATCTCGACCCTCTCGTCTGGAGACGGTAGCCCAACATACAGCACTTCATCTAAGCGCCCCGGTCTGAGCATAGCGGGGTCGATGATGTCGGGTCTGTTGGTGGCGCCAAGCACGAAGACCTGCTTACGCGGCTCCAAGCCATCCATCTCCGTGAGAAGCTGGTTGACGACGCGCGATGCCGAGCCGCCATCTGCAGAGTCCGAACGGCGAGGACACAAGGCATCGAGTTCGTCGAAGAAGATGACGCAGGGTGACGAGTTGCGCGCCCTCTGGAAGCACTGCCGCACCGCACGCTCGCTCTCGCCGACGTACATGTTGAGGAGTTCCGGCCCTTTCACACTGATAAAGTTGATGCCCGACTCGTTTGCAATTGCCTTCGCCAGCAGGGTCTTCCCGCAGCCCGGTGGTCCGTGCAGCAGGATGCCGGTGGGCGTGGTCAGGCCCAACATCTCATACTTGTCTCGGTGGCGGACAGGTGCAAGAATGGCAACCTGGAGGGCTTCCCGGATAGACGTCAAGGCACCAACGTCGTCCCAGGTCACGTCCGGGACCGTAGCAAAGCCCTCCCTTTTAGCCGATGGCTGCACCAGCTTCAGTGCGGACTCGAAGTCTTCCATGCCGACGGAAAGGTTCTTCAGCTGCTCCTCGTCCAATGGCGGAACTTCCTTGAGGAGTGAGAGTGCCGTGTCAAGTTTCCGCTTGGGCTCGCCTCCCGCCATGGCGGTCACCTTGTCCTCGATGCTGCGGAAGATGCGGTTGATCGCCGACATGGTGGCTTCTCTTGTGAGGGCCATCAGGTCTGCGCCGACGTGTCCCGGAGTCCTGTGGGCTACGGCGGAAAGGTTAACGCCGGGGCCGAGGGTCAGCTTGCGACAGAGAACGCCCAGGATCCTAGCCCTCGCCGCTTCGTCCGGGATGCCGAGGCAGATTTCGCGGTCGAAGCGACCCGCCCTCCTTAGTGCCGGGTCCAGGGAGTCGGGCCGGTTCGTGGCTCCGATGACGAGGACCTCGGCCGGCAGGTCTCGCTGCGAGAGGTCGTCCATGCTGGACAGCAGCTGCGCGACGATGCGGCGTTCCATCTCGCGCTGCGCCGTCTCTCGCTTTGGGGTCACGGCGTCGATCTCGTCGATGAAGAAGATGCATGGCGCGCTGTTGACCGCCTTATCGAACAGCTCCCGGATTCGCTCTTCAGACTCGCCGGACACGCCGGCGACGATTTCGGGCGCGGCCACCTTGATCATCGGCATCTCCAGCTCGCCAGCGATGGCGTGCGCAAGGAGCGTCTTGCCGCAGCCCGGAGGACCGTGTAGCAGGAAACCCCTAGGCGGCACAACACCCAGCTTCTTGTAGACTTCGGGGTGCTTGAGGTGCATCAGCATGTTGCAGATTTCTTCGAGCGGTCCCTCCATGCCTCCCAGGTCGGCGAACTTGGTCGTCGGGGTCATCAGGACGATCTCCTTTTGGCGGTTCATCCGGTTCTTGAGGTTCTGCTCGACAGCTCCGTCTACGTCGTTGGGTTTGAGCTTCCGCGGCGCTTTTCGGTTTTTCTGTGGCGGGGTTTCGGTCTGTTTCGGGTCTGGGGTCCTGTACAGGTCTGTGATGGACTTGTTCACCATGTTTTTGTCTGGGTATGGCTCAACGTCTTCGTCCGTCGGACTGGAGACTGATTCTGGATCAGGTTCGGCCGGTGGTTCGTCTTCAGCGAGCATTTCTAGGATGTGGGTTACCGAGTAACTCAGGGCGTTCCTCTTCTTTCTCTTGTATTCCGGGTATTGCTGCTGAAGTATGGCGGTAATGTCGTCGGCATCGACGGAGTCGTGCTCGTTCAGCACTTGCTTTACACGAGGAAGTAGCCGAGGATCGCCGCCGAAAGATTTACGTTTACGTTTCGCCTGCCTTTCGTTCATCACTCGTACTGGCTCGAAATAGCCGGTCTAGCACTCAGACTGTTCTTTCGATTGAAAGATGAACAATAACTCAAATCACTCACCTCTCGGCGTGGTCTGTGAACTGGCCAACGTTACCAACGTGCGACAAGCCACGACGGCCACGACAGACATTATATGTGGGCGCCGCCATGTTTATATCAACGTTGCCTGCATGTTATCCTGTATCAGTCTTTAAACCGCCTCGTTGACGTTGCCCATTTTAGACACTTTTTGACAAAATAACATAGAATATCACTTAGATCACCTTGAAAGCAAACAAAATTATGCCGAAAACTAATTATAAAATTTATAAATTATATTTTATTAGAGTTTTTATTGTCGACTTCTCACACGGTAACAAACGAACGCACTCATTGACATGATTTCCGCATCCGGCATTCGTTCAGCGTGCTTCTTGCCGTCTGCTGCTCTACCGTGCGATTTTCAAGTCTGTTGAACTCTCAATAATAGCATGACTCCCGGACCGAAACAGAGGGAACGTCGCCGAGATGTAAAACAAAAGAAACACGCGCAGGCAGCCGTCGATGTTGAGGCACCACCTGCACCGGCGTCAACGGAAAAAAAGAATAGCGTTGGCAGCTCCGCCGTTGACACATCTCGGACGTCCGAGCAAACTCTCGCAACTTCAGTTGCAGCTCCGGTATGAGATTCTCACTTGAAAGATTTAATAACCCGACTTACTTCTAACGCGTTCTAAAATTTACCCATGGTTTGCGCCTGATTAGAGTCTGTTTGCCCGGCTTGGGTATGATGAACCACTCCGAACGATCGGTACGAGTCCGATCGGATATCGGGCGCTACTGCGCCTGCGCAGAGGCGCCCTTACGTTCAGCACGTACTACGTAGTGTCGACGCTTTACCGACGCACCGATATCTCGATCGTTGAAAACAATCGCCTAAAATTTGCTATGATGGTGTGTCCCTGGACAACTCGAATTACGGTTGTTTTAAATCTTGAAAGTCTAAATCTCCAGCCTCGACTTTTCGTAACATAGGGTGACCATACTCCTCAGGGTAGAAAACGGGACAGCAAGGGGAAGGGAGGGGATTGGCGGCGAAGCGAGACAGAAAGAAAAAGCTCTGCTACTTTTATTCAGTTCATTCTGAAGACACACACTTTTCTGGGCCCTTTCCTTGGGTAGTTGAGTACACACGCATTTCTTTTACCCACTCTGCAAAACCTAAGCGTGCAAAAATTTAGTAATATAGAAAACTGCCCCGTGCATGCGACATGAGGTTTGAACAAAACTTGCGGGCAAGTTGAGCCACAGAAAAAGATGAAAATCATACTCTACCGGAGTTAACATTTTTGAACCAGTATTCTAATACACTCACAAGTAGTATATTTTGTTTTCTTCCACTAGCTTGGTACTGGTTTTTCAAGAAAGTTCCCACGAAAACTGGGCATTTGGTTTTATTCAAACAAAATGAGGGAACGGCAGGTATGAATCTCTAAATTGGGAGTGACCTGGCTGAAACGGGACGTCTGGCCACCCTATTGTTACACCCACACTACCCGCTTGCGCTCTTGCCGATTTATATATGTATTATTTTGTTGTTGCAGATTGAACCCCCGTGTGACCCCCAGTTCAGGAAGAGAGGCATCACTAGCAACTGGGGTCGCTACGAAGAGCCCCTGGAGACTGAAACAGACTACAACCGAAAAAAGGGGGAGGACTTCGAGCTGCTTTTGAGCACATCCGGTAGAGATGCTAAAAAATATGACCCGATATGTTGCCAGTTGTCATTCGTCTGTGGCTTACCAAGACTATTTAAAGGGATTGTCCGGTGTTGTCCTGATGGTACTAAGCTTTTGCGCTGGTCACGTAGAGAGGGCCTAAATATAGTCATATGTGATTTTTATTTCATTAAATGACGCGCCAATATTCGTTAAATCAATTATTAACATCAGTACGCAACTGCACGCCAAATTTCGCTAGTATGCATGGCAGGTCATGTCTTGAAGTCACATCATGCATGGTAACGTCACAGTTTCTGGCACTGACTGATTTCTGGTTTTGATCAACACAATTGATGGTGCGTACAAAGTTAATCGTGGAAGAATTGAGGTTCCCTCAATACCGTAAATCTTAATACCGTAAATCTCGTCTTTCTTAGAGCAAAGTTATTTTACTCAGACAGCAGTCAAGGGCTTTCCTGGCTCTCTTTCCATGATGTTACGTCAGAGCTTCCGCTGTTGCCAACAAAATAGCTGTGTTTTGCAGGTGCAATCCG
The DNA here is from genome assembly GCF_016920785.2 of Ixodes scapularis. Lineage (NCBI taxonomy): Eukaryota > Metazoa > Arthropoda > Arachnida > Ixodida > Ixodidae > Ixodes > Ixodes scapularis. The sequence continues at coordinate 77,286,507 of NW_024609836.1, forward strand.
AGCAGTTGGGTTGTTTAAAATTGAATTACTTTTGTGACGGAGGATTAAGAATTTGGATATCGTTGTGAATGATATTTCTAAAAGCAATGACGATATAATTTAATTGTTTTCTGAAAGACAAACTTGTACCGGACAATCCCTTTAACTTTGCCTCAACCATGCCTGCAGTGGGTCTGCGGCCATCTTTTGTCTTTTATTAATCAAATCTAACTTCTTTTTGCCCAACTTATTTATCCTCTTTAAGGATCTGCATCGCTACAACTTGCGTTCATGTGGGAGAGATGACACTAGCATAATCGGAGCAAACATATTTTATCTATAATTATTAGTGTTTTAACCTCTTCTGATCTCACGTGAATTTGCAACAAACTGATTGTGGCGTTCAACCGGACTTTCGTTTCACAATAAAGGGACATACGAATGCTAGGCACATCCGTCACAATATAACTAATGCTGCTTGCTTTAGAGAAAAGCACAACTTCCATGGATATTTGGCAAGCATACAGATTGAGACATTGCATCAACAAACAATTTAATAAGTGTGAAACAGACATTCGTAATTTATACAAGCTTCCTGTGACAGCCATCAGTTCTTGATCAGAAATAAGGGTTATGAGGTAAATTGGCAACCACAATCTTAAAATTGCTCGTGCTTTTAGCAAGGCCAAGCCTCTGAAATTTTGATCAGCAGCCGTTTGCTGTGAAACTACCTAGTGAAATTGAATGTGAAAAGAGTGAATCGTTCAGGAGCATAAATGGCAGAGAATTTAATATTAAGGTTATAATTAATCAACTACAACCCTCAATAAGCACTGCACATGCTAAGGCTGAACAATCAAAAGAATGTTATAGTGAATGACAAGCAAAGCAAGATAATTGTTCCATATCTGGAAATATTGCTTTAGACGTTACATTGTTCTTCATCAACTATCACAATATTGTAGAGCATTAGCTGCCTTAACTTGGGAGGCAAATCAGATGAAAATGGTGGTGGTCTAACTTTTTCTAACTAGTCTACTTTCACAGGCGTGTTATCCTGCTTTGTTTTGTACAGTGGGTTCGAGTGCCCACTTCCGATTCAAGGAGCAGCAGGACTGGCAAGACGACCTTCACATCGACGAATTTCTCTCGGTGGACTGCGATGCACTTGCAGATGCCCTGCAGACAATCCCCCTCCACAAGAGGCTTGAGCTGCCAGAAGAAATATTTCCCGTAAGTCCCTTCAGATAGGCTTTTTTGGGTTTGGAAACTAAAATCCACCCACGGGTCACTCTTTCGCTGTTGATGCTTAGTGATGCTGTTATATACTCCCCTAAACCTGCCTGGGTCTCTCATCCAACACTTCAATGGTTCTGAAGTCGGTTCTTCATGCATGACATCCTCATGGTGCTCAGTATCACAGCACAAAGCATGAAATAAGCAGATGCCACTGTGAAGAACTAGAATTGGTATTGCAAGAGAAACTATGCTGTTGAACTTGTTATATCATAATCTAAACCTTGAGGGCAAGTTGAAATATGATTACTAAAAACATGACCTAATATGTTACAATGTGTCTCCTTTGCCCGTTATTCTATTCTTCATCTCGGAGTGTACGTTATGACTGAATAGGCACCCGACAAAGATCTCTGGATCCAAAATCTAAGGGCTCCAGGTGGTTACTTTGGAAGTCACCAAAACCACACATGGATACTTGCTTTATTTCATCACTTATAATCACCTAGGCAAGGGGCAAAAAATATTAGACGTTTCCCAGGGAGGATACAATCTTGTTGAAATTGCCCCCTTCACTTACGCTGACCGAATAATCAGGACGAAGGATAGACAAGACTTCAGGTGTTCCCACTGTCTTGAGTTGTTGTCTAGAGTAATGTTCTAGCCCCCAAGATGTTGTTTGTTTGTTTTGCGGGAAATAGGGTTAGCAGTGCCATAACAGAAACAAGTCATGTTAGATTTACCGTAATATCCCGAGTCATCGCCCATCCCCGAGCCATCGCCCACCCTATTTTTTGGGCCAATATCAATTTCCGAAAAAACACCGAGTCATCGCCCACCCCTTCAAATACCCCAGCGCGGACTCTGCGATCCGCGAACACTCATCCTACCCGAATGACGCGGCCGCGGACCTTACAGTTGGAGGACGTCCGTGACAAAGTAAAACGAAGGAGGGAAAGACACTTCTATTTGTTTACGCATTTCCTCCGTGAGCGACCCCAAAGTGATCGTGTATCCGTGCGAAAAGAAAACGATGGAGATAACAAAATAAGAGTTTGTTAATATAACCGCGGAGTGTTAGGTCAAAGTCTGTCTCCGCCGAAGTAAGGTCACCGCGAACCCGCTCCTTCTTCCCGCCCGTCGCGACGACCCCGGTTGTGCAATATTTTAGGCAAAGCCAACGCGTAAATAAAGCTTTGCTGGAACGCCCTACACAGACGTTTGCAGAGCGTCTCAACCGTGCATTGATAGCCCGCCGTGCACGGACGCACGTATGTACGCGTCAAACAAGAAAGTTGAGCAAGAGCTCGCGATTGAGAAGGCGCCCGACTTGGCCCGACGCCAAAATATTTGCCAACGCGACCGCCGGCTTTCCCGCTTTCCCAGCATTGCTCTTGGTCGCTCCTTTGGTCCGCTCGCTCGTTGCGCCTGGTCGGTTTTTCTATTTTCTTGTAGACTTTGCTTTTTTTGACTAACTAGGAGAACATAGTGGTGACATTCTTTCACGGAACAAACGTTCGCGCTATATGCAGATCGGCGGTGTTTCTAGAGCGTATGCAAGCAACGGACTTCGCTATAGTAAAATATTCTTTCGTGAGCATTTTTTTTTTCGATAAAACAATGAAACTAAATCAAGTTTTGAGTTTGATGTATCTCTTGTGCATCAGCGCTAGATACGCAGAGAAAAATAGGCGGTTTTTTCCGCTTTATTTCAAGTGTTTGTGTTCACCCACCGAGACATGGCCCACCCCACTTTTTTAATGAATTTCAGGCAGTAGGGGGGTGGGCGATGACTCGGGATATTACGGTATGCTGACACTTCGAAAATGTACTTTTTCCCCGTTTGTATTTACCGTCTCTATTGAAAACTAAGACTTGAAGGGCCAAGAATTTTATTTATGCAGAGCACAAAAGAAAAACGTCTGCCCTATTATGTCTCTTTGGGAGTGCGTGTGACGTCTCGCAAGCCATGCCGCCACTTCTTGCCTTCTAGCCAGAAATTCTCAAACAGTACAACGAGGATGCCGCATCGCATCGGCAGAAATATGGCGGTGGCAAAATCTGCAGCTGGAAAAATGCAAGCAGTGTCAGCGACTCCCTGACGAGCACATTGCTGACGGCAGCCGGTGCAACTTCGAGGTCAACCAAGGTTAAGGGTCAAGGTCAGGATGACCTTTCAAGGTCGCTCGGGGCATGCCTGTCCCTGAGCTCTGGCCAGCAGACGCAAGGGCGGGGCAAGTCGCCCAAGGAAGAGGAAGATGACCTTGACTTCCTCCTTTCCCTCTCAAGTACTGCTAAGCCGGATCAAGAAATTGAAAAACAAGGTATAGTTTGTGGTTACCTTCACGATAAACTCGTCTCAGTGGAAACATTTTTTCCTGTGTTAGCTTGAAAGATATTACCATTTAAAGATATTACCATTACCATTTAAAGTACCAGAATCTATGTAGGTTTGGCGAATGTTTCCATGCCAAAATTATCCAACGATGGACGTCTTCTGCTGAAGTGATTGCTCCAACTTATGCTCAGAATATTAGATATAATTTATTTTTCTCTTTCTCTCTCTCAGATAATGTCTTGGTGTCTGTATTGTTATACTTTGATGTCTAGGTGACATCTGAATCAGATGCTGTTTTAATATGTTGAATCAGATGTTCCACACAAGGGTAGCAACTCGTCTTATGATGAGTTGCTACCCTCGAAGATTCTACTCTCTAAATGTTTGTACTGCTGCATCAAAAAACTAATTGTTGTTTTGGGGCACTAAGAACCTCTATTACTACTACTATTACCATGGAAGAAACTTTTGTTTCATGTGATGTGTAGCATGCACCAATTTCCATTGAAGAAAATAGTATATTATTACTATTAGGCCAAGGTAACTCATGATAACAACAATCACTCCGATATATAGGTTTCAATGGAGCCATCAATATGTTAGCCACACTCTTCAAAAATTGTAATCAATATTTTCTAGTTGTTACAAGTATTGGTATTCTGTCTCCTTGGATTAACTAGATGGACCCAAAGAACCAACAGAGTCAAGCGACCTGCCCATGAGGCCTGTTGACCAGAAGAGTACCATGGAACCTGTAGCCCAGGGTGAGTAAGCCCATGATCCCAGTAGACAAATAGGCAGTTAGTCGGATGTCTTTTCTCCATGGGAACTTGGCTATAACAAGCTCTGAAAAATTGCACAAAAATTGCACCAACTTCTGAGGGAATATAGGTATTGCCACTGAGGCAGCAGATGCTGCCAAAGTAGCTTTGTGGCATGGATATAGTTGCATCACCTATCACAGAGGCCAGTCGCCACTGTAGTACGATGCTTTCTCGCTGGAGAGATCATCAAGATATGTTTGCACTGTGATTACAAAGTCTTAGCGAGCCTTGTTCTTAATGTTGTCTGGCTTTTCTTGGTTCCTTATGTTCCTAAGGAGTGATGAAACTACACAAAAAGACATTATTCTAGTTGTAGACAACTTTCTGTGGTATTTCAGAAGTGGAGAGTGCTTGTGCACAGCTTTGATTGGCGTTCAAGGTGCTCGAGTGCCCGTCTGCCCATAGCTTTGACTGAGTGGCCACAGAAAGTTGTCCACAGAGCAAGAATTTGGTGTCCACAGTGCAAAAATAAAGCAGCACTTACAAGGGTGGAAATTGGCAAAGTTTTCAGAGGAGATAATTACCTTGACATCACTTTTCAGTTTTTGTGTGTGACCCTCACTCAAAAGTTCCCTCAGATATCTCAGTAAAAATGAACTGTGGTTAATGAGACAATGTGTCATTCTATGGGGAAGGTATGGATATCAGATTGAAATGAAATTAAGGCATCCCTTTTCCTAATGTCAGCGGTTCAATGTGTCAAGGGGTAGTTGTCATGCTTCTTTGTCCTTTCTAATGAGTGTAAAAAAAACTATCTTTATTTCTCCCTATCTTTTTCTTACAGCTGTTCAGAAGCCTACGATTGACCTGGAAGATTGGCTAGATAGCGTGCTACAAGATTGAAGTTATGTAAATATATTATATATATATATTGAAATTGCATTACTGCCTTGTCAAGGCTTTTTGAATCACAGCTCTTTGCTTTGCCGCCATTTGAAAACATGACCGACGAGTGTCTCAGCTGCGTGTCCACGACTCAAACACTCGCAGCTAAACACAATCTTGTGGCCACTGCACCTGATCATCGCAGGTGGCTCCAGGTTGGCCACACTTGTGGTGCCAGTGTAGTCTCATACAAGTAAAGCATTTGCCAAGGGAACGCCGTAACACATCAGCCAGAGCACCGAATCACTCAAGGGGGCCAACCTGGAAAGGTGGTAGCCACAACAAGACGTGGCGTCAGCGTGACATGCACTTCGGTAGCAGTCTACTTGTGCTTTGTGGAAGAACAGTGACTAACTGATAATGGAGGTGTGAGAGGAGCTTCCAGTGCATCCTTAACTCGTATGTAACCATAGGGTGTCAGCTCGACAGCAGTCCTCACACTCATGAAACAATGTGGCAAAAACCTGCCAAGGCCCTGGCCAATATTGTACAGTGTGACTAAAAATGAATATTGCGCAATGTGATCCACTGTTGATGCACAGTCGTTCGGTCTGCACGGGTTACAAAAGGGTGCCGACACTGTTCAGTGACAAGTTGCCCCATGCTTCCTGCTTGCGGCCACCAGTAACCTTCATTGACATGGCGTTGGAATTCTGCAGAAAAATCTTTCGGTCTACCTAAGGGTACATGCCCTTGGGACAAGGGCATGTACCCTAAGGCAGTGGTTCTCAAATGGGGTTCCGCGGACCCTCTGGGGTCCGCGAAGGCATTCTAGGGGTCCGCGAAGCCCTGCCTCATCTGTCAACACGGCAGTAAAAGTCGTCTTTTTTCAGGTCGAAAAGAAATGTTTCAGTTTTCGGGTGAGTTTTTTTCGTGCGCATGTCAATAACAGAGGTCTACTTCACACAGCCCTTGGTTATATTCATTTATTTAATAATTATTATATTTAACCTATACATTTCCCCTCCCCTCACCACGAACGGGATCCTCCATCATTTCCACCGATCCACAAGGGGTCCGCGAAACATCGATGTTTGAGAACCACTGCCCTAAGGTACATGCCCTTGTCACAAGAAGTGCTGACCGGCTGCTTTAGAAACTTATGAGGAATATGCAAAGGACATATCAAGCAGTGGCGTAGCCAAAGGGGTAGCTTATAAGTAGGGCTCCGTGTTTTCGGATAAATCCGAAAAACTCCGAAAAACACCCGCCGGTAAAATTTTGGTCAATTCGGATTTATCCGATAAACTCCAAATGTTTGTGTCATTTTTTTTTCTTTACAGTGTGATTAGCACAGAGTAAATGGTCCTGGGAAAATTACACCATAATTATCTTTCAAATCTCGGACCATTGTCAACAGGGGTCTTGCCGCTTGTCTCTTCAAGGTTGATTCAGGGCAACAGGTCGTTCGTTGTACATTCGGGTCACGACAAAAGCCACTCTTTTGGTTTCCGGTTTGGGCCATGCGATTTGTGATTTAGAGAAAGGAAAGGGTATTGGTAACAGTGAAAGCTATGGACCATAGTGATTGTATAAAAATGGGAAGAGGGGCAGTTCAAACTCTCTATTACCTGCTTAACCATGCGGCCGCGGGCTAGATTGATGAAATAGGATGGGATGACTACGAGCTTCCTAGCGACTACCTCCGGGAGTTTATTGATTTTAAGGCATCGGCATTTATCGAAGTGCCACTTGTGTGTGACTTTTGTCGTGGATAAACAGCGCTACGTCCGTGTCACTTCTTCGTCTGGTCCTCGTCTTTTCGCGCTGTTTTTAAATCCGATGGATAAATTAGTATTGCCAATGGCAATGGCACCAACGCCAAATTCAACTGAAAATATTTTAATTGATACAAGCGCCTCTTCTTTTTTTTTTTTTTTTAATCTGGAATACGTTTACATTCGGTTATTATTTATTTATTTATTTCAATAGGAAACACAGCGAAATTAAGCTCCAAATTTCGGAGAATTGGGAATAAAAAAAAATATAAACTTCGATAAACTCCGAATCTTCGGCAAAAAATAAACTCCGAAAAACACCCTCCGAATTTGACGAAAAATAAACTCCGAAAACACGGAGCCCTACAAGCCCCCCCCCCCCCCCCCCCCCCCCCCTTCGAAATCCAGTTGACCCTATAATATACACATGCCTTTCTTGACCTTTCTTCCTCCTCCCCCCCCCCCCCCCCCCCCTTTTCCCGAAAAGATTACTGGTTACGCCACTAATATTAAGCGTCCTGCCCAGACTTATGGACTTATGAGCACAGCTAGCTAACCGATATGCTCCTCCGCGTCATCCGCTTCTCCGATCGCGCCTATAGCCAACCGGCAACGGCCAGGCGGCGCCAGCATGGTGAGAGTTAACGGTTATACCCTGTCTCGTTGTAACTTGGCAAAGGGTAAACGATAAGCCCCACATTGCGTGCCGAAGGCTTTGAAATGCGCGACGTATACGAGCGCAACGCACACATATTGGAGCATGACGCGGCGAAAAGCCTGATACTTCTCCGGAGTTGAGGCGCGCTCCGGCGATAGGCAGTCACGTTCCGATTGGCCCGCCAGGGACGTAGCCTGCGCTCTACTGTCACGTTACGCGATCACGGCTTCCTGGGATACCCAGTATTTCTTGCTTCAGACACTAGGCTAAGCGGCGCCACCAGAGTAAAAGCTCACGTTTGAACAATGCAGCCGCCACTCCCAGGGGTACCCAATATTTCTTGTTTCAGTCGCTAGACGACGCCAAACCAAACAGCATTGCAGGTTGCCTATATGCAAAGTGGCGTAGATTAACGAGTGCGCGCCGGCGCAGGTGGTGACGCCCACCCTACCATGCGCCCCCTTCCACATGTTTGCTTTCGGACATAACAAGATCGGAAATCTCCAGTTTCTCCAAGATTATCTCAAACTTCTGAGTGGGCGCTGGCTCGGCATTCCACTTCGAGTCGTATAGGCACCCAGAAACGGTAAACAAGTCCATAGCTGTGCCCGATACCTCGCTGTCTTCAATGAGCGATGCTTGCACGATTGATACCGCAGAGTGGGCCAGCTGCCAAGCTGTTTTTCACCTGTCGGTCCAGCTGCGTCGTGGCGTCTTATGAAGTCGCCACGCATCCCCGTCGTGTGCTAACAGTCCAGCCATGCTGCCTGGAACCTGTCCTAAAAAGCGGCCCCTCGATTTCCGCCGGATGATGTCATGCAAGCGTCACTGTCGCCGGCCGCGATCCTAGCGGTGTCGCAGCAGCGGTGGAGTATGTGGCAGACGCCTGGTCTACTGCAGGTTGCTCTCCAGTTTCACAGTCCACGGAAGCTTCCCCAGCCGGGACTTGGAACTCCGCGACTGCAGCGATACTCGCGTTCTCATACTTTTCGCCGGGACCTCTAGCACCAATCGCCAGGATCGCGACGTCCGACGTCGGCTTCTGTGACGTCATTTGTTGCCACCTGGCCGTACTCCAGCTGCGTCGCCCGCAGCGCCGGGAGTCCTTACGTCTTAGGGCATGGCCGTCTTTTTATTGAAACAGTGCATATTATTATTTTTTATTGTAAAATGCGATATACGCGTGCAAGGGGACCGCCGTCTTAGAACACGTGGAAATAGTCACAGTGACTGCTGTCCAAAAATAATTAATCTATTCAGCTCTTCCGGAACATGCGAACTGCCAGCGAACAAGTTCTGTGCGATACGGTAACACGGTCTCCCTGTGGAAGTCGTTCCGGTGACGATACCCGACACCCTGCCTACGCCTTTGCGCATGCAGTTATCGGGCGTCGTTACCGGAGTTGTCGTAAAGGTCTACTAAAACTTTCTCTTATAGAGAGCTTTAGCAGGTCCTTCCGGTAGTTCCGATAACAATACGACGCGTGTGCAATGGCGTCGGCGGAGTACCGGGTATCGTTACCGGAGTCATCGTAACGATCCGCTAAAACCCGCCAATGATTCAACCCCTTCGGCCGTTCCGCCCAGAAAACCGGAATATGCTAGGAGGAAGGGAACAGACGGCAAAACTACACTTAAAGTAAAGGGACAGACTAATATGGCAAAGAAGATCACATCTCGGACTGTCTCTTGGGAACGGGGTCAGTGGGCGGTTACGGCGACCAATGGTGGAGCATCCATGTCCCAGGCAATGGATGACCGTTCCTGCTGGATTGCGTCCGCAGCCTGCACCAGCTGGAAGCAACAAGTTGCGCGAGGTTATCGCCTTACGACCGGCTGTGCAGTCGGTCGAGCGCGCTCCTTTGCTACTAAACACAAGTATGTGAACCAGACATCTTAGGGCCACTCTCGAGGGCTCTAGAAAAGCCAAGTTTCTTAGCACTGGACTGCCACTCTTGAGGCCTTCAGGACACCCTATTTCATATTTTCCCTGCCAGTTTCGATCCCCTTCGTGCTTTATTTTTGTTCGTTCGTTCTGATCGTAGAGATGGCTAATCTCTGCAGTTTTCGCTGGGAGTCCTTCCCAGAGGCAGTGGAAAGTTTTAGTCGATCGTTCTGGTATCTGCGTCAAGGTAGAGTCGTGTTTGACCCGACTTCAGCTCTTTTTTTTTGCAATTTACATCGAAAGGGTGGCACCAATATTTACCATTTAGGTTAGTATCCCAAATAAACACTTTCCACTGCTATATTTGTTTTGATAATAATCCAACGCAAAAGAAAAAAAAAAATTTTTTTTTAACTTCTTATTTTCTTAAAATGGCTGGGAGCGGCTAAATAAGGTCAATTCCCTCCGACAAAGGAAAAAAAAAAAAAAAGGCGCACGCACGGCAGAAATTGGGGCCACGCCAATTCGACTACACACCTTGGGCAACGCCGAAACATGTTCTTAGGAATTTGCCGGAAGGTGATCGGACGGGGCGGAGGGCTGTTGGTCCCGGGACGCTTGGAGCAGAGGAGGGTCCTGGGCCTTGCCGTCGTGAGGTTGCGACTCCGCGGCGGCCATGTCCGCTGACGCAGCAGCCTTCGGGAGGTCATCGCCGCCGTCGTTTGCCTCGGCCCCCACGTCCTTCTGCCGATGAACGCTGGATCGAAGTCTGCTTTTCACCTGAATCTTTGCTCCTTTGAGCAGGCCCGGCCTCGCATCGGCGCCGACTGCTTGGGCTGCGAAGATGATACAAGTGAAGATGCAGTGACGGGGCCCTGGCTTTGGAATTTTATGGCTACAGAGGAGACAGATGTCCATCGAGGTCGGTTGGCTACCCGTTGTCATTTGTACAACAGACTTGATTCTTCGACCAAGGTTCAAGAGGATGACGCAAGACCTGGACCAACTGTCATCCTGACGTCCTCCCCCCTCAAACGGCAGTGCTGAAGCAACACCTCCTAGAAAGCTCAAGTGCTGCCTTAGCGCTTGGCTGGAGCTCGCACGAGTTCCTGACGAACCTTTTGACTCAGCATTTGACTGGACTCGCGCTGATCAGATAGAGGGACTTGTTACCTGGGTGGCGTTAGAGTAACTGTATATGCACTACGCAGTTCATTTAGGTGTTTTTATTAAGGGCCGTCTAGCTGGGTTTGACTGGAGAAGCATATATATGGAGGGGGGAAATACTGGAGAGATATGGGATGCTATCTAGGAGGAGTGGGAGATAAACTACGTTGCCTGGAGACGCGCGTTTTAGCCACCGTAGATGAACTGCGAACAGAAGCTACGAAACATCCATGGGCTCGCTCGCGAGGGTAAACCGCTCTTGCCTTCCTTGGGTGACCTGGCATCGGGCAACGATTGGCGGTCCTTGGCGAGCCGTTTCTTGCTGGATATCGTGGCACCGCGAGCTGCCTCGGACGCGGCTTCGTTGCCCTCGGCTGTCTTGCGCGTTGGGATCTACGCGCACGAATGGCGTGAGAAACAGACGAATTACAATTCGCAATGGCGACACGTTAGCTTCACTCCTTGTGGTATTATACTGCCGAGCACGTATATCGTTAACTCATTCCGTGCTGGACGCCATATTTGAGCATACGCTGTTCACAACGCAGGCTTAGGACACTTAGCTCACACTCCTCGTCTGCTAAAAACGGCCCCTCGCAGAAAAATAGATCATTTATGTTAATTTCACAATATTTTTTATCACTATATCCCGGCAGTTCGTGGAGCGTTATTTTTAAAACCGTCTTACATAAAATCGCGTATAAATCATAAACTAAAAGGCATCCCCCGCAGCACCTCTTTCTTTCAGTGCTGCCTTTCTTCCGCAGACATCAATTGATTGGAATCGGCTTCCCGCACCAGTGGTCTCAATAACTGACGGCGCTAATTTTAAAATTGAAATTACTTTTTTTTTTTGTTAAGTAATGTTTCCTGGCGATATTTGTACTTTTATTTGTCTGGTTCACGTATTTTTTGCGCCTTGTTCATTTTTATATTGATGTATTTTTTGCTTTGTTTATTCTTGTATGGACATATTCATTGCCTCGTTTAGCGCTTTATTTGTTGCCCCATGCGTGCAAGCACGTGCAGCTTGCGCACGAAGAAAGCTTTGGCAGGCCCGCAATGGCGCGTGCTCGCTCACACGACGAGGAACATGGCGGCCATCTTGTCTGCAATCCTCTACCGGGTGTCCCAAGTGGCGGCCAGGCTCTTTAAATCGACAGCAAAAATCGGTTTCTTAAGCTATGCCCTTACGATTTTGTGCAGCGTTGGCCACAGGTGGTGCATTTTTTTATATAAAATTTGCAAAGAGCGAACTTACCTAAGGAAAAGGTAAAGAAAGAAAAAGGCTTAGTTCTTACAGAAACGCAGCGAAGCCACCGGTCTTCAAAACAATAGGGCGCCCTATGGTGTGAAGACCGGTGGCTTCGCTGCGTTTCCGTAAGAGTTAAAACTTTTTCTTTTTTTTTTACTTTTTCCTCAGGTAAGTTCGCTGTTTGCAAATTTTAGAGAAAAAATGCGCCACCTGTGGCCAACGCTGCACAAAATCGTAAGGGCATAGCTTAAGAAACCGATTTTTTTTGCGGTCGATTTAAAGAGCCTGGCCGCACCTTGAGACACCCGGTACAAAAAATGACGCAGCAAAAAACAAAACAAAAGACTGACACAAAACTTATAAGATGATGTGATACGATATCAAAAGCAGCCAAAGAGGGGCAGTTAATTGTGAGACGCCGTTGAACTCGATCTGGTTTTTGGAGGATCATGGCCTCACCTGGGCGGAAAGCTCGGCGCCCACTCCAGTTGAGGACGCTACGCTGGGGTTTCTTATGCTGGCCGCCTGGCTCCCTGCGTCCGTCTGGCCCGTCTCCGGAGTGTAGGGCTTGCCCGATACCAAATGGGCCTCGTTGGCACTCATCTGTGACCGGCGGAGCGTGCGCATGAGCAGCCAGACGAGGGAAGCCACCAGCAGCGACGCTATGAACACTGCGGCCACGGTTATGACGTCGCTAAACAGGTCGCCGCCGCTGGCCATGAACTGACTATGGGCCGTTGTTCGTGGAACACCGCGCTTCTTCTTCTTCTTTACCAGTAGCTGCAGCAGCGATCCACGCGAACGGGAGGCAGCTCTGTTTCACCTTATGTTGTACCGCAGTGAGGCGCGAGCTCGTAGCGTTGGCGGGTGCCCTTAATGAACGAGGGCTTGTGCCGCCGAGATCTGCCCCAGAGCAAGGAACTCGCGCTTGTAGCCTTTTCTGCGGTACATCATAAGGTGAAACAGAGTATAGTGCTTATTAACATCGGGTACAATAAGACGAACAAAAAGACTCGCAATTGTATTTTGATCTCTCCAACAAACCATCATACGCAGAACTTCGTTTTATGATAAGCACAGCGGACGCTCTTGCGGGCACGCAACGTCCTGTCTGTACAAGAGTGAGCTCGGGGCTTTCAGCGTCCCTGCTAAGCAAGTGCGCTCGTGCAGTGCGAGCACTGTTCAGTGCCCTATGCTCGCGCTTGTAGCATCGGCTGCGTCTGGATTTATACTGTGAGGGGCGGCGCAACGATATTCAGTTGGAATGTTTTTCACTTTACTCGAGCTTACTGGCACTAGTGGGACTCAAGGATACTCCCACGCAACGCCGCTGGCCAAGAAACGCCTTTGTTGCGGTGTAATTTCAAGGAGAAAAGCGAGCGTTTTCATTCAATTTTTCCTTCGCAAAACTTGATCACGTAGTTGGGCGCAACGTTGGTTGGGCGGTCGCAGTACCGCCCAGTGACGATATTTGAATGCGGCTCATAGATTGGACCCGAGCATTGCGTGGGCACTCGACTTGGGCTCGTGATAATGGAGAGCTCGAGAGGCATTCGGGTGGTCGCCCGTGTCCAATCTCTGCAAAGACGACAATTGCCGAACCTTAACAACGTCTGGAACTCAGCGCGTGTCCTGTGCTTTGCCACCCCCAGCGCGTGGACATGATCGATATTGGCGGTATATACAGGGTGTTTCAGAGAACTCAGGCCAAATCGCTCCTGCGAAAACTACACATCGCAACAAAAAAAGGCTTGTGTCGTTTTGGTCCTGGACCAGGGGCCGATTTAGGAAAATTATTAAAGTCCGAGATAATTAAGTTGTTAATTATTTTTGCGTAATTAATTTTTTTTTTTTAATATTGTGTTTAAGGGCATGGTTTCAATTAGAAAATTGCTCACCATTATCGAAAAACACTTTTCGCTGTCGTTTGATTCTAGTTCTCGCTCTAGAACTAGTTCTCGCTCTATAGAGCGAGAACTAGAATCAAACGACAGCGACAAGCCTCAAACCAGAGTCTTTCGCGATTTGAGAGGCTTTGTAGAATAAAGGAGGCTATGCTGAAACAGGAGCATCATGCACGCGAGGGTATCTTTGGCAGGCTTGCAATCACTCATGCTTCCTTCACGAGTACCGAGAGACTGAAAGCCTGTGAAAGGTACCATCACGTGCGTGCTGAATGTGTTTGAGGCTTGTCGGTGTTGGTTGTTTCTGTTTGTCGCTCTAGTGGGACTCGGGCTTAAGAACAAAATTCCTTTCCGGCAAAAGAAGTCTCATGCCCTCGGCTTCCCCTCACGCATACTCTCACAGTGGTGAAGCACGCTTTACAGGAAGTGAGCTTTTCTTTGAAGAGGGTTTTCTGCTCCTATCCCCGTGGAATAAGAATACATTTCTGCTCGTTCGGCCCGTGTTTTTCTAAAAGAGGGAAGGCAGCAGACCTTTGTTGTTGAATGTTGTTGAATCTTGTCAAAACGTGTTCGCCACTCTGTGCCTCCCATTAGTTCTCTCATTTTGTCGGTGTCGCGATATTAAGCTCGGAAAAACGAGCAAAGCTGAAGAGTCAGTGACACTAGCTGAGCTGGGCTCAGCTATTGTCACTGACCTTTCAATTGTAGAGACAACTCCAATCCGCTTCAGCTGAATTGGGGTAACTCATCTCATACATCTAGGAAGTTAAGGCCGCTGCCGCTGTGCTCCGAGAATCGGGCTATGTGACTGTCCTAAAAACGGCGAGGGAGCTTTGCGAAAGGGTTCACTTGACTCTCGAAACGCCACGAGTCACATCTCGTCAGAGACACCGCAGTAACATTCCCAAGACTTCCGTGGATGAATACTTCAGGCTCACTGCATCTCTTCCCTTCATTGATGACCTTCTACAGCTCAAAGATCGATTCAGAAATCACAAGAGGAAAACCTTGAATTCCTATCAACCCTGCTCCACAAAATTACCGCCAAAGGGGAGAAAGAGCCCGACTTAGACAAAATCGGGAACCTCTACGGGGACTTCGTTTCCTTAAAAGAGTTGCCCGGGGACGTTTTCTTTCTTCTCAGAAATGGGAGGACTGCAGCGATGCTTCGCACGTTTGTGCCGTGCAGGCGATGTCTCTTTGTCCGAACGCCTTGCACCCAAACAGCTACAAATTATGTAAAATTCTGGCCACCATGCCTGTGAGCACCGCCGAGCCGGAGCGCTCATGTCAACTCTGCGAAGGCTGGAGACTTACGTGAGAACGTCCTCATCCAAAGATTGCCTTCTGGGGCTCGCACTTCTGACGATTCACCGAGACATCCCTATCAGCCAAAAGAACATTCTATCGTCTTTTTGCATAGATCGGCGACGGCTTCGATGGAATGTGTAGAAAGATTCTGACCTAATCTGGTGTCCAACAGTTAGCGTAAGGACGCACAATACCATAGCCTCCTGTATACTCACAAAGCCTGGCAGTTCGACGACGGAGCCACAGAGCGCCCGGTCGCAGATTTAGAGCGCGAAGATCTGGTAATATGGAGCATTTCTCGGGGAGCCTGTAGTCAGCGCACAGCTTTTGCAGCGGCGAGGACCCGAAACATTGTTTTCAAACCCAACGACAAAAGAAGTGTTAGCGCGAAGAACGCGAGGAGCATGAGCGGACATTCCATCGCTCGGGACAAGTGTGTTTCGGCGTCTCGCCGCAGCGGGGCACCCGCCACATGCCTCCGTTAAAGCCCCCTTATCTTGGGTACAGTGTTCTAGAACGCTGTAATCCTGAGAAAATTGACGCCATTCATTGTTGTGGAAATGCTCGAGGCACGTGCCGCGCGCTGCTTCTGGGAAGAGCATGGCGTTTGAAACCTAGCTCAGTGCTGCGCTGTGCCGCCACGACCTTCCCAAGGGCTGCACGTTGCACGTGTCTCGTGCATCGACGCACCTTACGCTACTTCTAAAACATGAAGGGGCTTTAGCCTCCGATGTCTGACGCTCTGCCTTTTCACTTTTGGCGGCCGCGTCTCGTGGCGATCTGCCAGGCTTTGTCAGTATAGAGGAGGCTATGACTAGGGTGCCTCAATGACCTTCACTATGACAATACTGAGCTGTTTCTTTTTTCAGTTTTATTGTGCTCTTATGAAAGCGATACATTATTAGTTATATTTTTGACGTCTGATAATATCGTTGATATTCCACCCAGTTTCATATTATTTCCTTCTTATTTCTTAAGTCATTAATTTGTAAAGTTCATTATTAAAAGTTTTAGAAGTCTGCAGCTAAATTAACCGCAATGTTGGACCACAAAAACATAAAAAAAAAACATGGGCCGGCTTTGGGATTCGAATAGAATATGCCTGATCAGAATGGCCGTTTCCACTTGCCGTTTTGCCCGACAAGTTTCTCGGGATTCTTTCCGCGCAATAACGCCTCAAAGGCGAAGGTATTACCTTCGCCTCGAAGGTGAAGGTAATAATTGTGGTATGGACTCCTTTCGAAAGTGGGCCCTCTGTTGGAAGCTGAAGAATCCCTGCACGATGGTGGACACAAGTGCGAGCTTCTTGCGTTCGATTGCGCCCCAGCTGCACGAGCACTCGTACAGCGGGAGTACGCTGGCACGCTACGCTGTGTCGGTTCCACTTTTGTGCGGTGGATCAGATTTTTTTTTTTTTTTTTTCAATTAGCACGTTAATTTTGGAAGGGGTCTATTATTGTGTGATGGTACTTTGTAATGAGTAACACCACGCGGAGATACTTTCATCACCTGGGCGCCATTGTACGCTTCTCCCTCGATGTGCTGCGCCCCCTGTCCACAAATATTGAGACTTGCGTAACAATATTATTTCAATAATAAAAATAAGCTTTATTTGCAAAATAATGTTATCCAGGGTAGCTTACAATGCTAAAACAAAAAAGGCGGAAAGGCGAGAGATCGTACACCCGTGAATATCTAGCCAGTCACCTTGGGCATCAATAGAATGGTCACGAATAGTTTTCTTTCTTTTGGATTTGGAGTTTCCAATTTTATTATTTCTTTAACGAGTGACAAAGCAATACGCTCATGCTTATTGCCTTGTGACTCGTTATTCGGCATCTTTGTCAGCTAATGCCATTATCCCGTTGGCACCGGCAATAACGTGCGTCACAACGCCGCGCGTTTCTTAAATTGTCAGCGAGTATAGATGACCGGGAAGGGTCAGGTGGGTTCGCCCCATCCCACTTCCCGTACGCTTTGCTGACGTCCAAAATCACAGCGTTGACATCCCATGTTATGAGCCCGGCGGCAGAAATCAGATTACAGGAACGATTCGCAGTAAATAAGAAGTAGAATATATCGAAAATTCTTTTAGAACTATATAGCGCACAAAAACTTCACGCGTAAAGGAGGCAAGCTTCTCTAGTCTGTTGCATGTTTCGAACAGCATGACAAGCTTCTTCCACAAAACACTCCACTCTCTCCATTTTAGCGGGAGCGGACGCTGGAGAGGAGGAACTCCCCAATATGGCGACCGTAGAGCTTTGTGCGAGGCGCTTCTCGTGTGTTATTCTAAACCTGCAACGGACTATAGCCGCACGATGATCCTTGTATGGTCTCGTTGTAGGGTCGCTCGGCTGTGTCATCCTCCCCAACGTCCCAGAACAATCGTAAAGCACAGAACGCGTTGATAAACGTGCAATAAAAAAAAAAAAAAAAAAGGCTTAGCGGCGGGAAAATGACAGCTTGGACTGTCTTCTATCAGGGAGGTTAGTCGACGGCTCCTGTGGTAGAAAAATTGCTTGCTCCATCGACGAGTGCTCCCGAGAGAATATGTCCAGGGCTGGTGGCACCTGAAAGCACGAAATACACGACTCTAAGCTCCGACTATCTCGTTTTCACCTCGAGGAAGGTACGGAAGCACGGGGCACTTGTACGAGTTTCCAAAGAGACTTAATTTAGTCCCTGTCCAGCGGCCCTGACAAGACTTCATGACAGGCGACGTTAACGCGTCTTCCTCTTTGCGGCGACTCTAACAACCATCAACTTGGCAGCTGGCCGACTCTGCGGCATGCAACTGTCGTGTACAAAACGAGGCGACTATACAGTAAAAGAGAGCATTTCAACCTTCTATAAAAAAATTAAAAAAAAAGATAAAATAATGTGCGTTCTTTTCTTTTTTTTACCCGGGGCTCCGAGGACACGTATCTTGTGGAACGACCAGAGCGGCTTGAGTGCACGGACGAATCCGACAGCCGACGGATGAGAAGTGCCTGGATCGGAGTGTTGGTGCCGACTTCGTTGCCGGAGGACCGCGACGCCGTGGCCAAGTCCGCCATTGGACTCTTGGGGACTGCCCGTGCGTCGGAAGGGGCGTCTGGCCTGACCGCCGCGTCCGTCTTCGGCTGGCTGCTGGTTCGACGTTCGGCCTGGTCTCTCTTCGGCTTCGACTGGTCTCTGGATTCATGGCGGGGATGGCTTACCTCGGAAACCTCATGGCCTGGTGATAGTTACAGAAGAAATGTATTGACTTGGAAGAAGAAAACACGTTTTTGTTGTTTGTAGGCTAGGTGGCGGAAGCTACCGCCCGCTATAAAGGGTGTTCGTTATGGTCAATCTACTGTCCATGAGTTTGAAAGCCGTTTTCAGGTCATTGACATTTTTTTTAGGACGTCGAAGGCCCCAAAAGACACGAAAAAATTTCTCGAAGTCCATGACTTTTGGCGCTTTCAGTTTGGCGACAATTTGATATCCTAGCACTTATGCTTCGTTTTCCGACTCGCCTGCTCTCTCATATTCTCTAACATTTTGGTTCCTCTTCTTACAAGAGTTTGATCCCCCGTCTCTTCGGAGCAAAGAGAACATAGCGGCGGAGATCAGAGAGCCCATCTCATTAATTCATTTACAAGGGGAAGTAGGACCACGTCTTCATCTCTCTGTCTCTCGGCATTCGAGTCAAAAATCAGAAACACTTGTTGAGCTGCGCTCCGCAAGAAGGCCAAGAGCCTTTCTATCACTAGCTTTAATTGAATGTCATCTGACCGTGGCGTCAAGGTCTTACCAGGAGAACCATCCTCGCCATCTTTGGACAGGCAGATATCGGGCTGTGATTGGCGGTCCTTGGTGTGACGTGTCTTTTTCCTCCTCAATACGCTCCCGCATCTGGAGTCGTCACGAGCTGCGCCGGACACAGCCGCTTGCCCGCCGTCAGCAGTGGCCTCGGCTTTATCGGGGGCAATTTCGGTCTGTGCACGAGAACGAGCAGAACTGTCAGGGTTACTTTAGAAAGGTACAGTTAATTTCCCCTTCTATACAGTTTTCAAGTGCTTATCACACGGGCGAAAAATAGTGAGTCACCAGACTGTGGATGCCTGCGCGGTGTCTGATGTTTCGCAGAAGAGCTCTACCGAGCATGTTCAAAACTCATTCCACAGCCGGTTGACAAAAATGGCGGTGCACAAAATGCACTCATTGAAAGGGTCAATGGACCGTACCTTCATGAACAGCGCCATTTTGAATACTTCAGCGTTTCCTGGAGTGCATCGGATTCTGCGGCCGCGCTGAATTAAGGCAAAAGCTGACTTTTTTTTTTCACGCGCCATTGACGCGCGAAAGTGCAGTGAATTGCAGTATCCTGACCGCCACCATCAGGGTCCTTCTCCCGTTTGCCCCAACCCAGCAAGGAGGAAAGCGCCCGGCAACCCCTTCCCACTTGTCCCTATCTCACCTTACGATTAGCCACTGCGGACGCTACGAGTCACCCCAGCCAATCAGAGCTCTGAACGCGTTCCGCTTTGTCGCTGCCGAAGGTCGGGTGGCACTCGCACGTCATTAGGTTGGCTTTGATGGCTTATACTTAGAGCGTCTGTTACGGCCCATCGGAAGGTGAAACCGTAAAACGAAGTACAGGAATTTCAAATGAAATTCCTGCATGGCGCTGTCCACTTCCCTATAGGAAGTATTCACTGGCGGCCATAGCTGTGTGCGCGACTGCTCAGCGCGTGCTGTGGGCAAGGTTCCAGTCTTTTGTAAAGTGCATTCCGCACCCTCAGGCTTGCGGGTCTTAGCAGCCTATTAATGCGGGCTCGTTCTGAGCATGCGCTCTAGACAGCACCCACAAATATGGCCGCCCAGTGAATACTCCTTATAAAAAGCGTGATCAAAGGTGAAAAAAGTCAGATAAATTTAGCGGATAAAAATTTCCGCTAAACGTCACGATGTCACGGGACATTGACATCACGTGACACTGACGTCACGAGCCATGACGACCCTACACGAAACACACGTGCTATGTGGGCTAGAAAAGGAGGTGTGGCCATCGCTTGCTTCGCCCAGCGGCCAAGAGCGGTTCCACGATTCACGCCTCGTGTGTCTACGGTATACCATCGGTGAGCTGGAAGCAGCGCCACCACGGCAAAAACTAGTTCAGTCCTTGGAATCAACTTTAGTAAGAAAGTTGATTCCAAGTGATATAGTTGGTAGTCCAGCGATCGCTCGTCTTTACTCCTTTCTCCCTATTTTCATAGTTCAGCTGGTTTAACCGTTGCAACTTTAGTAAGGTGGTAAGTTGAACTAGTTGGGGAACGTTAAACATGACGAGAAAGGCGTTCGAAGGAACGGGGCAAAAGGGACAAGAACAAATCAGCGCGTGCTTGTACATTCCTTTTTTCCTGCCCCTTTTGAACGCTGTTCTTGATCATGTTAGTCATTTAAAAATTAAGCCCTAAAAAAAAAAAAAGCAGGCCAAAAATATTGAAATATTAACTTAGGGGTTATATATCCATTTACGGCTGAACAATACACATCTACAGAGTGGGATAAAATACTAAATCTGTCTATTTTTGTTACCACTTTCTTCTTTTATAGCCCCGGAGAGCAGCCAGGTGGTGCTGCTCCGAACATACCGATTAAGCTGTGCTTTATAGGAATAAATCGAGAGGCGGCTACGAAGCCTCGCCCCAATAAAGACTGTCGCTGTAAAGGTAACCTTGGCTGATGGACCGGCGACAGAAGTCCCTTCCGTTCCGGCCAGATTGGCCGCTGGCGGCAGGCCCCCTGAAGCACCCGCCTGGAGCACGGCGACGCCCGGATCGTCGGCGTCGACCGACCTGAAGAGCGGTTCGTTGGTCCTCCTCTGCCCTCGTCGGATCTTGCGCAGGAGCAGCCAGATGACCGCGGACACAAATATCACGACCATCAGCACCAGAAGGACGACGAGCAACATGATCTCAGCTATGCTCGACCTCAACGAAGCCACTAGAGGCTGATCAACATGAAACGCTGTGTTCGGTGCACGTCTCTTTCTTCACTTCGAATTGCGAAAATTATGACCAAGATTGCGCGAGAGGGGGCATCGATGGCTACCGTAGCTCGGAGCACATGAAGTGCAAACTCGCGCTGCCGGATGAGCAAGGGGAATCGGTGGCAGAGTGGGCTAGCGCACACATTCTTTAGCGCACATCAACTCGGAGCATGTGGAGCGAAAGCTCGCGCTGCGGAACCCAGGTAGAGTGTACTAACCCACTGTACCCAGGGTAGGGTGTACCATACTCCGTTTCACCTTATGTTGTACCGCAGCGAAGGCCAGAACCGCGAGCTCATAGCCTTTGCAGCTGCCCTTAATGCGCGAGTGCTTGTGCCGACAAGATGTGCCCTAGAGCAAGGAGCTCGCGCTTGTACATTTTCCTGCGGTACATCATAAGGTGAAACAGAGCATAGAACTAGCAGGTGTGCCGACCCAAGGCCTCCTGGCCGACCGCATCGGATCTTCCATAGAGCTGGGCGTCTATATAGGCCCAGTTCTGCCGCAGCGTTTAGCGAGGCTGGCTTGGGATATGTTGCTGTATTTCTTTTTTGTTTTGCGAGGTGTGTGAAGCGATACAATATTGTATGGCTGAGGCTAGCTGTGTCGAAGAGACAAGGGGCTCACAACGATGTCAAATACGGTGAAGAAAAAGACGGAGCGGTGCTGTTTTCTGCCGGGGTGCAACGTGGGTTACAACACAAGCAAAGAGAAACACTCCTTGTTTCGGAAACCGAGCAACGCCTACTTAGCTCGAGGAATGGGATCGTCTGATTCCAAGGAAAACAACAAAACTAATGAAGAGAGAGAGAGAGAAAGAAGTCTAAGAAAAATGTCTGACCTGTGTGACACGTCAGAGAAAACAAACTTCTCCAAGTGGGATTGCTCTTCAATAGAGACAGCACTTGAAGTTGCTCCATTTATCGTGCCAGTCTTCGTGTTTATTTTCATATGATGCATGCTCACTAGATGACATCAATTGCGGAAGTAAAAAAAAAAAAAAAAAAAGCTGGTTTTTATTAATTTAGGATGCACATAAAAGTTGTTTTAACGCCAGAACAAAATTTTTAAAGGTTTGGAAAATGTACAGCTGCCGAAAATATAATTAAAAGAGCTTTGGAACTAGAGCGGAGAGGAAAGCATCGCATATCATATCATACTCAAACTGAGATAGACAATTATTCCTCTATAACTGCATAAAAAAAAAGATTAAAGAAGCGAGACTATGTTAGTCACTGACCGCTCCCAAACGGCATTTGCGTTAAGCTTTTTCACGAGGGTGTGATACAGGATGGAACTTAATCTTTCTCAGAACCGAGCAGACAAAAACAAACAAAAAAATACGACGCTTTTCAAGGCGGTTTTTTGTTTCCTTGAAAGTACCTCAGACTCTGAGAGCTCCTGCAAATAAAAAACCTGGCGAAAAAAAACAAAAAACAAACAAACCTATTATGCGGAGCACCGTTGTTAATTTCTAGTTATCAGTGAACGGATGTCTCTTCCCAGCGAGACGGCTGCTCCTTAAGGTGTATCCACACGACGGACCAAATTGCCGTTTTGGTCCGCGGCCCGCGCTTGTGAGAAATGGCAAGCGACTTTTCTCGCCCGGACCTTGGCGGCGGAGCGCGGCGTTCTTAGTATAATTTAAGTGCGGTCTGGCAACAAGCTGACTTCTGTTGTTTAGGTCAGAATTCAAATCCAAAGTCGTGTTATTTTGGCGCCACCTGTTGAAGACGAAGAAGACGAACCTTTTGTTGTGCGACGATGGCGGCATGGTGCGACGATGCCACTTTTTACTTCATCGCACTCGTGGAGCAATTCCCCGCTCTTTGGGACAATTGATGCATGCCCTTTTCGGTTCACTTAAGTCTTCCTCGTCCTCAATAGTCAACGCCAGGGCCACCGCGGCCAAACGTCTCTTTCGTTCAACCTCCATCTTGGCTCGTTACAAATAGCCTCAAAGCGGCTCGTTGCATGCGTTTGGCGGGGCTGTGAGATCGAGGGTAGACCGGTCCGTTCACTTTGTCGTCTGCTCTCCTGGTCCGCCGTGTGGATGCTCATTGCAGCCGGGCGGCCCGCGGGCCGCGCATCACGTGATCAATCGGTCCGCGGCCCGGTCCGTCGTGTGGTTAGGGGTTCCGCGCAGCAATAATCTCGCGCATTTTGGGCCCGGCCGTGAGAACGTTAAAGGTGTATTCCGAAGGAGTTTCAAATGACGCCGCTTTTACATAGCTTTGTTGGAGTTTCTTTGCCACGTTTACGCAGTGTACAGAATAAAAATTATTTTGTTTTCAAACAATCATGCGGCCATCTTTAATCAAAAGTAACGAGTAGCGGCTAACGTAATTTGATAGGAGATACCGCAAAACATTAGTGACATTACTTTACTCGTTAGTCATTTGGGATTCTAACGAGTATGTTAGTAAAAAGAAAACTAACGCGTTACCAGCAACGTCGTTACTTGTAACGCGTTAGTTCCAACACTGCATCTTCCATAGCGGACTTCGAAATGTTTCTCTCGAGTTTACGGGTTCATCCTTCTTATTAGTACTTGTCTCCATTTTATATTGGACCGAGTTTATCCTGAATGCATTAAATTAACCTGCGTTTTTGTGTAGTGAATTGAATAAACATGTATAAACCTTTCCCTTAATATAATGCCCTAACCACGAAATTAAATTAAATGAAAAACCGGCCGATCCAAAGGGGACAGCTGCCACGCATACAGTCATGCAAAGGACGGGGCGTGGGGTGGGGGTCCGGTGATATCACGCTCATCTTTTATCTCGATGGGAGATGTCTATTTTAGGCAAAAAAGGTTCCAGGTCTTGAGTACGAGACGTCATGGAAATAAATATGATAAGCACCCCTACTTGATAGGGCTGCAAATCTTCATGCTCATAAACTCTTGCTCGAGGGAAGTATTTCACGGGCATATGGAACTTACGTTTCTTTTTCCAAAAGACGCGGACATATAGGTTGATTGGTCAATAAGCCAACATACACAACTTTATTTAAAACCACTCGAACAGACACGCTCAACCACGTCTAGCCTACTTGCAGGACCAACCACAAACCCTTCCATAAAAACATCATACACCACTTGTGACAGCATATGTAAATTCGCCCAGCACATTGCTATTAAAAAAAAATAATAATAATAATTGGGATGAGTCAAGATTTTATATCACAAGCTTGTGAGCAGGCAGTAAGATATCCTATTAATGGCTAAATTAATAAAAAAAAAAAAAAAAGAAAAGAAAGTAGAACCAAAATTTGATCGCTAAACTTCTTGCCCGCAAAGTCGATTCAAGCAGGGTTTGCAAACCTTTCCATTTTTGGCGTCCGCAAATGGAAGAAGGTTGAGGGATAAAGACGCTGGATCCTGAAAGAATAGCGCCATTTTGGTGTACGGAAAGAGCAGTTTCTCATCGACTTCTCCATTCTTGATAAGCCGAACCAACTTCCCGGTGGCAGGTTGCTTTATAAAGACATTTCTTGTACATCGGCGAAACAATGCACATCTCCGCACGGCCACCACATGCGGCGCCGGTACTTGGGGGCATTGAAGAATACTTTTCCTGCCTTGAAATATGCAAGAAGATCATTGTAAGAGATCGGCGGAGATAAGCCCGATTAAAAAGATATTTTCATAAACAGCGCCAAAGACGCCTATATTGGCGAAAAACGCTTTCAGTACGATAATGCTCTATAGCGATCTTGGATATACCGATTCTAAGCGACCCTTTCGAAGCGTCGAATATTTAAAAGGACCAAAATGGCTATTGTCATGGTAACAGAGACCGATCAGCCAATCGCCTTGCGAGGTTTTGGACGTTTGTATGTTAGTATGTTTGTGTCCGGCTAGCGGGCAAGGAAGGCAATGACGCTACTTTCTTAGGATCCAGCGACTTTAGCTAAATGAGCCCAGGATGATTACCCACCTAATTTTAGAGCGCAACTCTTAGGAGCCCGTTTCCGGCTTGAGCGGCGTCGCCGTCGCCGTAACCGCGAGGTCACGTGACCACCCCAGGTCACGTGACCCCCAGAAGTCACGTGACTTCAGAGGGTCACGTGACCTCAGGGGGTCGCCGTCACCGCGAGGTCACGTGTCCCACCTAGGTCACGTGACCCACCCAGGTCACGTGACCCCCCGAAGTCACGTGACCCCCAGAAGTCACGCGACCCCCTGAGGTCACGTGAACCCCTTGAGGTCACGTGACCCCCTAAGGTCACGTGACCCCCTGAGGTCACGTGACCACCTGAAGTAACGTGACCCCTTAAGGTCACGTGACCTCAAGGAGTCACCTATCCCTCAGTACGCTTCCATCTTCCCCCTCAAGAGCTGCGCTCTAACCGGCGTTACAGGGAATTGTAAACGGCTTTCATTTTTTTTTTCTTCTCTTCTATCTTTTTATCGTGGATGGGCATTCAGTCGGGAAATCTTACAGTAACTAACTCGCCTTCAACCTTCAGGAAACCGAAAAAGAACAGTAAAAAATCGCAGATCCGCAATATCTTCAAATACTTTACTAGAGGAATACATGTCGCTCCGCGAAAATCTAGTGGCCTTAGCGTGAAGGGGTTTTTGCGTAGTTCGGACGGCTGGATGCCGCCATCTAACGTCGTGGGCCGAGACAGTCTGCACAAGATCCCTAGTATACAGCAATCTCGGGGAACGTGGCGTCTCGGTACGCCGACGGTAAACGTATCCTTCGGCACCGTGTGCGATGCGCATGCGTTCTTGGACGCGGTTTGTCCATACCGCTAGGGGAGAATTCGGCGCTGTAGGTGCGCTAATTAGAGAGCCTTGATTTAAAGCGCATGCTTGCAGACAACGTTACTAGAAGACAGTTGGGAAACTGCCATAGACCCTCCTTTGAAAAAGTGGCTTCGATCCGCACTCGAGAACCGAACGAATGACGATCGAAACGCCGCCATTTCTCCTGCAGCGGCCACTCCGTGAACTGCGCGTCTGTACGTGTCGGTTAAAGTCGAGTCCCGCAAGGGCTGGTGGCGCCATTTCGCAGTAGCAATATAAATGAACTTTCATGTTTTTACTAGTTGCTAAAGGGTGGCGCTGTTATCGTATTTAGCTTGGTCTCGGGGGACGCGGTCTGGTCCGGGGTTTTAGGGCGTTTTTTTCAACGGAGTGTTTTAGTAACGCTGCGTGCGGACGACCAACTTTTCGACTCCTCCTCACAGCTGGTATCGCAAACGCAGCCGATATACCATGTGTCCCTGATCAAGCAGGTGACAACGCTTTGTAATCTAGGCACACCATGTACAATGCCAATGAGCGAAGTGGACTGTATTCTTTCTAGTAAAGCACTTGATACCTTCATCAAACTAAACACGAGAAACCACTTCACAATTCCGTAGAAACCACAAAAATATATAGAAAGTTGCATAGTTGTTGGTCATATATATGCATAGTCGAGGTTATGCGTGTAAACTCAGTCGGAGGGCCTCATATTGACTACGCCTTGTTCGGAAAGATACACAATGAGCTACATAGAATGATCAAACTTCTCAACAGTTGAGTAGTACTACACTCCAAAACAGCAGCTTAGTAAAAAGGTGTAGCATAAAAAAGACTAACTGCCACAAAATATAGTCTTTCATGGAAGACATGCGAAAGAGTAGTTGGGGACATGTCTAGAGAATTATCGTAGGAGAATTGTTGTAGGAGATTATAGGATGCACAGCAACAAACGGGGAGAGCAATATGGCTCTTGTATGGAAGTCGACAATACTGACAAAGCACCCAGACTTCAGATAAGGGAAAAAAAAAAAACCCACAACAGTTCAACAATGTCTTATCGTGCTCATCTGTAACTCTTTAGGAAGAGATGCACATTTGATAATTGATAATCAAACTAAGTTCTTTCGGCTGATCACACATCTTATATAATAATAGAAGAGTTCATACTATAAAAAAGCAACCCAGTTCATGTTTATAACTGCTAGCGGAAATAAGCATCTATACTAGAGGTGACAGAAAGCCAGGGCTGGATCACAACTGTCTTCTAAGTCTTGTGAAGGTCACACAACAGATATGCAGTTGAATCAATTATATAAAATCTTGTTTGACATTTTGTTTTTCAAAGGGATCAAGTGGGAAATGTGGCCCCTTTTCAGAAATATAAATGGTGCATAGAACTCAAAAAGGGATCTACGGTTTAGACATTTGTTCGTTAATGCGCTAATACACACACTAATCACAATCTTAAAACTTTTATATTTGTGGATGCTAGATTTTGGTTGAGTCAGCATCATAGAGGGTGGTGCAATCTTTCAAGCATAAAGGGTAATTATTAAAACAAGTGAATATCAACTCATTTTTTGTTACATTGACAATGGCCCACGTCAAAGGAACTGAATGTGGAGAACTGAATTGACACATTAAAAAGTATGCCATATAAATGTGGGAGAGGAAAACACTTGATCAATAACTAAACCTAAAAAAAAAAAAATCCAGTTGCCAAAAACATTTTTTTTCCTTTTGGCGATTGACGTCTGACGAAACCGATTGGTTTAGTTAGACGACGGAAAGGCAGAATTTATAAGTATGTACGTTTACCCTAGTAAAATACGGAACAATAGCACTTCATAGCCTTAAACTCTGTTGTCATAAAAAGCGACATAAGTTCGTTAAAACAAACGACTCAATTAAATAAAAAAAAAGGAACTTCGGCTTGGCACACGGTTCACTAGTAAGAACATCTGTCATATCATGTAAAACAGTTTCAGTCACTAGATGTAGAGGTCTGCACAAGTATGGGCCAGCTCGCGGGCCGGACTCGGGCATTATGGCTACATTCATGAGGAACGCGGGCGGGGCACGGGCCTTGCATTCAAGTCTACAAGGCGGGCCGAGGCAGGCCAAACCGGCAGTTACCGGTACATTTTTTTCTTTTTTAGCAGCAATGTTTTTGAAAGTTTGTTCGAGGGGTTAAGTGAGGGAGGGGGGAAGACAAATGCCGAAAGCATGTGTGTGTGTTTGTACAGTTGAACCTCAATCTAACGAAGCCCGCTAACGAAATTCCGAAACGAAATGAAGCCAGCAGTGGGTGGCTGCAACGATTTAAAAAGTGCCCCGCAGCATCGTCGGCAAGGTGGTGAGCAAAGAGTCTGCTGCGGCAAACGCAATCAGAGTTGCTGACTGGCTACATGATTGCGTCCCGGATATTTTGGCGCGCTATAACGTCGACGAACTGCATTCTTCCATTACTGCCACATATTGTTGTGGAATCTTTTTTTGTAAACGATCACTCGCAAGATGCGAGGCAATTGGAGGGTTTTGGGAGCCTGTAAGACCAATTGCAATGCTAAAAAACAAAAACCTCAGTCCAACGAAATTCGCGATTTAATAAAAGTTTTGGTTCAAAAGACGACTTCGCTAAATCAAGGCGTCTTTTGTCCGAACTCGTTGCAACGTTTTCTTTCCTTTTCAACACTGATACATGGCTTTGTCTACTGCTGCTTGCCATTTTTATTTTTCTGTCCTTTCTGATACGCGGGTCGGATCGCAAAAAAGGATGATGGAGGTCATTTTTCTTAACGAGCTGTCTAGGCCTGGAGATTAGTAGAACTAATAATAGTAGCAAAAAAAAAAAGGAAGCTTACTGCATCGCTATTGAGTACTGTGGTCAACATCTGTAGCAGTGCCACGCGAGCTGCCATGCCGCGTAATTTGTGAGCCATTCGTACTGGGCGAAAGTAGAACGAGCCTAAGCTGCCGCGTGAAAGGTACTGTCGGGCCGGGCCAGGCCAGGCCGGGTGTCAACAATGGATAGCGGGCTGCGGGCAGGCCCGGGTCCAGGCGACAGCAGGCCAGGCTGGGCCGGGCTCCTAAATATTGACTTGTGCAGACCTCTAACCGGACATATGCTTATGAAAAACTCCAAACAGTGGTTGGCACAGATCTTCCAGAAAGAGCACTTGCAGGACTGGCAACATGACAGCTTCTTGGGGATCCTCCAATACAAAGGTTCTAGCTCTAAATCCAAAACCCAAGCAATAAGCTAGCAAACCAAGAGAAAAAATTCTGCAAGAAACAGCGTCGAGCGTAGAAACATCGCGCCACATGTGACCAGTCTTGTGAAGCCAGGCTACCAATCCTTCATGAAAAGCACTGGGTTGCGGGGCTTGTTTCGCAGTGAGCGCAATTAAAAGTCGCTTTGATAGGCCTCGTTGAGAAGCCGGTAAGAAACGTGCTACCATGGAACGGCTAGAAACCTGCCCAGAATTATTGCCTCTTTGGCTTGATGACGGCCGACAGCGCCATCTGGTTCACGCCGCAGGTACCGTCCCCGCGGTAGACCCTGTAGTATCCCTGGAAAGGAATGAGAGGCTGATCAATACCACAAGATAATTTTATACAGTTGTCTCTGTCAAAAATGAACAGATGACAGAGTATATAAGAAGAATTGTGTTCAACTTAACGGACACGGCATATGTCTTGTCAACCACAGCTCAGAAATTTGGGCAGTTGAACGTGTGCCTGATGACAACGATGACATGGCTGCAGCTGCACATTACTGAGTGTATTCGTACCTACCATGGTCACATAAGCATTTTGAGCTCTCCAAAATGTCGCTAGGTGTAATGGTATTACTTCATGTTTGGCAACATTGGTAAAAAAGGTCGCAACTTTTGCACTGACTCGCACCTTGTATTGATGTATGTTTTACTTAGCCACCCCTTACAGATTTTCATATGACAGCCTTACATAAGCCTATGCAGAACAAAGAGATGTCAAATTTGTCACACAAGAGTTTATATAGTGGGAAGACACCGCTGTCGTAGAGTGGTAATTTGTACAGCGCAATACGATAGTCAACCAGGGACCTGCAAACAGGCATCATGAAGCGGCAACAACACAAAGGCATCCCGGCATTACGCCCATTCATGATTGAACCACAAACTTAAGACATCGAAACCAGCATGTCAAATTACTGCACATTATACAGATGCATATAGCGAGTGTGTCACGGCCCATGTAATATTTGTGTTGTGCGTGTGCCTATTCGGAAGGAAGCTAGTCGGCCCCAATGGGCATCTGGTGAGTTTGCCGTAGATGGGAAACTTGGCCCGTGCAGTACAACCGCTGGCCTGGGGTCTTTGACATGCGTCACACGCAATAGTGATACACGATTGCACGCCGGTACGATGCTCGTCCAGATCAAAGTGGGCAGACAGGTGATTGTACCCAGGA
Source organism: Ixodes scapularis (assembly GCF_016920785.2). Lineage (NCBI taxonomy): Eukaryota > Metazoa > Arthropoda > Arachnida > Ixodida > Ixodidae > Ixodes > Ixodes scapularis. The sequence goes on from NW_024609836.1 coordinate 77,316,909, forward strand.
CGCCTGGGTTCTGCAGCACGAGCTTTCGCTCCACGTGCTCCGAGCCGCGGTGCGTTAACTCGCTCGACGACCAGCTGAACTAGTGTCCCAAGTTGCAAGTCAGCAGAGATGTGCTGACTTGCAACTCATTCAATTACATGCATTCAATTACAAATTCAATTACACTTCTAAGAAAACTATTTAAATACAAGATACAGATACAACGGGCATAGTTGATCATCTTTAAATAATTTTTCGAATACATTTTGTTCTCAAAGACTGACATCCAAGACTTAAAGTTAACCCAGGCAAAAAGACCAGGCCCAAATGAAGAGTGAAGTTTTAAATTTACGAAAAATCAAGTGCATGGAAAAAACTTAGCAGCTCTAAAGATAAAATTTGTTTGCTGTACCTTTGTGGGGGGTACAGCATAAGGAAGAACAATGATTCAGTGTCGTTAATTGAATGTGTTTAAAAAATGAAATCACCCTGCCAAAAAGGCAATAGTTGTACTCGTCCCATTGACTCCTTGTTTTACTCTTCCTTTTTACTTCAATATTTATCCTGCGCAAAGCACAGTAGGTTTCATGCTCTTTGCACATGATTCCCTTTGCAAAGAGTGTCCACTATCACATCTGATTGAGAACAGTAGTGCTCAAAACTTGTATTTGGCACTGTATTTGAAATACATGCATCTGAAATACTCAATTTTCAGTATTTAGATGCAGTCGACAAATACATTCTCCAACGTGTCATTAAATAAGAAATTCAAAATACTAAAGGTAATTTTCAAGTACATATTTCAAATACTTGCATTAAAATACTTCCCATCCCTGCAGGTCAAAGCAATATCTTTTTTGCGAAGTCAATGAAGTTTCGCATTTGGTACGAGAGGCCCAGAGGCTCTACAGGCAACACTGAAAATGCGACGTCAGATGTTGTAACATGGAGCAATATGGGGCATTACAGCTTGTTCCCAATGGGTTGAAATGAATGCTGGTTAAAGGTACCCTGAGGAGGTTTCCGAAATCGCCTAAAAATGGTGATAACTCATTCTGCGGGCTCAAAGCAGCCTTGAAATCCATAAATCAGAACGATGTGCGGCAAATTTCCCTATTAAAATAACAATCAAAGATAGAAGACACTGAGTTCATCTCCGGCGATGGGAGGGCGTTGTTCCGGCAGCCAGGACGACATGTAACCAATAAAAACGTGACATTTCGTTGAGATTGCAAACGCTGTTATAACAAAATGTGTATGCTTTCGTAGATGACAAATGCAAACAAGAGTGGTTGAAAAATGCTAATTTTTCCCAGAGAGGGAACATCATACCGCAATAATCGTTAAAAGAAACAGCACACTATGTTTGTCTTTTTATTTATGCGGGAGTGTTGTGTTTGGTTGTTAGCTCTCGAGCGCGCGCTCGCTGGGTTGAATCATACTCCGGGCTGTATGGGCAACAAGCCGAGCGCATTCGAGATATCACTCCGTGGTTCCACCGATCAGAGGCGCGAGGATACCTCGCTCGCTATTGGTTGGCAGTGGTCCTGGTTTCGGAACATGCTCCTCCCATCGCCGGAGATGAAATCGGAGTGCTGCGATCCTCGATTGATCTTTCAATAAGAAATCGGCCACGTATTGTCATGATTTAGGATTTCTAGGATGCTTCAGAACCAGCAGAGTGAGTTATCGCCATACAGTCTATGCTCATTACAACAGATCTGGTTACAACAGACATTTGGATATAACATACCGATTTATGAGGTTTAATTGGTTTTCCTCTACATACCATAGACTCAACTTCATATCTGCATAGAACATATTCCTCTTCCAACAGACCAAAATCTTGGTCAAAACCAAGGTCTGTTATAACGAACTTAGACTGTATTTAGGCAATCTCAAAAACCTCCTCAGGGCACCTTTAAGCTCATGCCAGCAAAACGATAGTTGGGCGCAGAATACCGTGTCTTTTAGACCGACCGCTCGACTCTCAAGTTAAACAATATCTGATGTCGGCTCACTGGGCAGAGAGGGGGAAATTTGAACGCTGGTTTTGGCATAACTCATTTGCCATTTTGTCAATAGCTAGTTTGAATTTAATAGCATGCCAGAAAGAGTAAAGCCTGGGCATTCCAAGAAAGTGTTTAAATTGGGTAGCTAAAAAAAAAAAAAAAAAAAACTGTTGGAGCTTTTTTTTAGGTTGCACACTTCAGCATCAAGCTCGACTTCCGAGAAAACGTGTCTTACCTGCTCGCCCCAGTAATAGCCCCAGCTGTTCTTGACGATCCAGTATGGGACCGGCTTGCGACGGAAGCTACGCTCTGCAATGGACGAGTCGGAGACATTGTCGAGAGTAAAACGAGCAGTGGACTCAGGTACGTGATCTGGATCGGTCAAGAAGTCCACTGTCCTAGCTTAACTTTACAGCAATTTATATATCCAACTAGAACTAGGCCTTCTTTGTTTGCGTCCTTACTACAGGGTGTTTCCGAGTGGCCTTCAGGTGTAAAAAAAGCTTTATGCGTAAGCCAATGAGCGAAGTGCAATTGAACTTTTGATGACGATGTGTGTCGGAAGTGCGTCTATCATACTCAAACCCTGGAAACAAAAAGTTTTGTAAAAAAAAAAAAAAGAAAGGAAAAAATTTGACATTCTCTATGCGACAGGACAGAAGAAGAGCCATCTTGGTTGGCACTGCTACATACATATGTGTTGTAGCACGTGTGCTTGAATCTGCTGGATCTGCTTTAGGGTGTTCATCTCTAAGCTATCAAGTTTTTGTACGATCTGATGCCCTATGTGAGTAGCAGCATTCAAACCGATGGTTTGCTTCTGTTTTCCTTCAGTCATAAAAAAAAAAAAAGCTTTTATTTTCCTGCATATTTTTTTAGAAACCTACACTTGTAAAATTTGGGCGTGATAAATGCACCATCTAAAAACTCCTTTGTTAAAGGTTTTATTGCATTCCCTTTATTGGTTTGCTCATAGAAAACTTTTAATGCCCAAATGGTGCTCGGAAGCACCCAGTAGTTCCTTGAGTACGAACTAGCTAGGGAATGTTTTTTTCAGGGTTGTGCAAATATTTACATTTTTGAACAGTAGTTCAGAATAACACGCAATTCAATATTTGCTTCCAAAGTGAACCGCAATGTCCATATTTCTTTTTAAGTGTTCATTGCGGCAGGTTAGCCCCATTGAGCGTGCTTCCTCCCGAGCATGGGTGCACTGCAGAGAAGCAACAGCTGCCGAGCTCGCTTTGCGGGTGTTGGTTTGGTGCATACAAATGCCAACATTTGTGCACAAGTCACGGCAGATTCTCTACATTCGAATTTACGAGACGAATTTCCTCCACAATGTTGCACACTGGAGTGCACACTCAGCATCTTTCCAAATCATCAAAAAGTTTAGCCCAACAGCACTTCTACAAAAATGTATGTAAAAACAATAAAAAAAAAAATTCACATTATGAATATTATAACTTACTGTCGACACCGAACCCGACAAGCAAGACCCCGTGGTCAATGCTGGACGGACTGCACAGGAATTTCCACGGGTGAGAGATGCCGCCAAAGTAGAACTGGAACAGTGACAACAAACGTGGAGCGAAGCCAGTTTGAGAGCAGGGGCTCTGGCGCCGGTAAGTCGACTGCCATAGGAATTTCGAGACTTCCGAAACATTGTGTATGATTATTTTATGTAGAAGATTGACAGTGATGGAAGTGGCTTTTAGCCTTTTGTAGCAGATTCCGAAACAGGCACAGGGATGGAAGCGGCATTGCACCTTTTGTAGCAAGTTTTGTAGCGGGCAAAATATTAGTTTGGAGCAGCGACTGACGTATTTGGAGCAGACGCCAACATCTGTTAGCCCGTCGCTTGAACATGAAAATCTGACTGCGTTGCCAAGTGAGTTCATATTTCACAATGGTTGAGGGTTCCTTTTTGATACTGAAGCATATTACTTATTATCTTTTGTAGTCAGAACAGATAGAATACAAAAAGAACACACAGCCTTCTTAAGAAATGAGGCTCAGGTCAGAGTAGGTTCCATTTACAATGGGTATTTAAAAAAGACACTCAGTAGTCAATTTAGCCTGTACATAAAATTTCTGTAAAATTCCAGCAAAAATCAGCCAAAGCACTGCCAAACATGTAACATATATGTGCTTTGCACAGTATGAACCTACGAGAGCACCAGAAACAAAAATAATGTGATAACACCAACCTGCATCGCATTGGCGTTTATGCCGATTGAAATGGGGCCGTGCTGCATGAGCCAGTAAGCAAGCTCTGGAAGGCAGGAAAAAGAATACAGAAATAAAAAGTAAGTTCAGAACCTACTCTTTTATTTTATTTGCACATATACTAGAATCAAGCATATATACTATAAAACATAGGGCACACAATTTTAAGTCAGACAGATTTTTAAAAAAAAGAAAAAAAGGTGCTGAGAGTTAGACGAGTTCTGTCCTCATCACTAATTTATAGGGCTTGGCGGACAAAAGATGAGGGGATAATCGTCACAGTAAGTCGACTAATTAACTAAAATATCTCGATTAACTTTTCAATTATTGGTTTTATGGGTCATGTTGGAATTGCAGTACTGTGTCAATTACTTTTAGAGGCCAAACTAATTTAAAGAATTTGCCAAACTAATTGAAAGAGCTTGGCAAAAGGTAATAGTCTTAGAGGTATCAATCAATTTTCACATTTTTTCGCTCGATTTAAAAACTGTCCTCAAGAAGAGCATCGCAAGCCCTGCCCACAAAAGATTGACGTCGTCGTTCCATCAGGTCGTCACCACCTCGGCAGCGTGTCCCTGGTGGGTGTGTCGACGACACAAGCGACGACGTGACCTAACTCCCCTTTTCCCCACTGGAGCAGGTCTCTTGAGCTACTTCCTGCAGGAAGGAGGAGGGTCTTCCTCTTTCTCCAATGCAAAAGAGATATGAGGAAAAGTTTCCTCCCTTCTAGTTGCTCGTCAACTTTTAAGGCCCCTTGTAGTACGCTCAAGTGGCATTTCACTGTACACACTGCCCCCTAATGCATGTCAATACAGGATGAAGGAACTTGTCCACCTTTAAAACTGCCTCTCTTGTCTCCAGGAGTGTTGAACTGACGCACAATGTGCAACGATGCAACAGTCTACGCTGGGCCTTGTGAAAATGTTGCAGGCCAGGCAACAAAGACGTGGGAGGACGTATTTACCTAATGGTTAAGAAACAGGACAGGACGACACAGACACAGCGCTGTCTCCTTTCTGTTTCGTCGCGCTGTGTCTTTCTTTCTGTCCGTCGTCCCGTTGCACTTTTTAACCATTATGAATCACCAACTCTCCCAACACTCCGTCCTCATTCTTACCTGTCTCGTTCTGAGGAAGTCCCACAAAGCTCTGGACGTGCACCTTGCTTTCGGTCTTGTTGAAAGTGCAATTGTTGTCGCTGCCCTTGTACGGGTAGTCGCTTTCAGTCTCGAGGCCACCTTGCATGGGCACAAAAGGAAATTAAGTGAGAGAGATCCTCTGTCTAATATTGTTTTCACAGTGCAGGACAGAAGTCAGAAAATGCTGCAATGGTTCGTCGGTACATAAAAATCTTGCTATAACAGTATAATCACACATAGAGTTCCCAGAGTGTAATGTTATGTTCAGTTCACCTCTGCATATGGTAGTATACTTTGTTTTGGGATGGTAGTTGCAGCCATTGTTGGATCACAGTGCCTCTTATGAAACGTGAATGGGATTTCGCTTGTTTCGTTGTTCGAAGGTGGAATCTTTAGCTTGTGACATGTTAAGGGAATTTAAGAAACCTCAAAAGTGACCGAGTCGACAGCTACATGTCATCAAATGCATAAAGCTAGAAAGAAAAAAGTTGCAAACATCTTTGATGACAATTAAATTTCAATGTCAAACTGAAAATGCACTCCCCTCCCCTCCCTCCCTCCCTCCCTCCCTCCCTCCCTCCCTCCTCCTCCTCCTCCTCCTCCTCCTCCTCCTCTTCCTCTTCTTTCACTATCAACGAGTCATGGTATCGAAGCTGGCAAGCACCTGAGATTAACTTTTTTGGAATATCGCATATAATACTGCTGAAGAATGTATGGAGTATGTTTGGAGGTTGCTGGTTATGAAAAAAAGAGGGAAAAGTATGGCAGACTTTCAATAATTCAAACACAAGATTGCAATTCATACTTTTGGCTAGCTCAAACAAAGCTGAAGTGTTGGGCTTGCCGGGTATCATTTCAATGCATTTGTAAGTCGTTTAGTTCCCCCAAATGTTGTTTAGCTCATACCGTTCAAACTTTGGCTGGGTTACGAATTTTGGCCTCGCTAACAAACCCATCAAAAACAATGACAGTGGCTATGAATCGGCAATAATTAACAAGAATGCCACAATGTTCTAAAAAAATTCAGACAGCACAGCACGAGTCAAATGGATAGTTTTCTCTTTGATGTGACTGCACAAATCGGTTCCTCAAGGCATCACGCTACGATTTTGTACAGAGGTGGCCAAAAATGGTGTATTTTATGGTTTAAAATTTCCAAAAATTAACTCATCCATGTAAAAAAAGAATAGAAAAAATTGAGAACTTGATTTAGCTATCTATGGCATCTATCTGCTAAGAGAAGGCGTCCGATCGGTGACACTGCCGACGGAAGGAGGCAGGTGAAAGCCGTGCGTTCGGAAAGGTGCAAATGTGGCTAAGTACACCAGCCTGCAATATGAAGGTGAACACCTTATTTGGCTTCTTGCCTGTTTTACGGCTCCCTAAAGCTATATTAACTCTCAACGTCTCAAATGCTACCTGGCTTGGGGTCTAAACTTTGCATTCTAGCCCTCGTCTGGAACAGAGCTTGTTCCAAAAATTGCAGGAGCATCAAAAACAAGAAGAGGGCTGTTCATTTTCATATCGCTCACGGGTGTACCTCTTAGTATTCAAGCGATGATGAAACAACAAACTGCGCCAATGAAAAGACGAGGAGTTCAATCGTGCAGTTCTCTTAAGGGGGGACAGTACCCAGAAAAAAATATTAAAAAAAAAAAAAGTTGATTTTGAAAAATGCCATATTCACATCCACCAACACCTAGAGAGTATTCCCAAAAGGTTTTATGCGTTTACACTGCATAGTTAATTTTTTTAAAATTATTTTCTGATCACCGGTGCTAAAGAAAAGGTAGAGGTTCCAGCACCTTGAACGTGTTTTTCTCTGTTCCACTTTTTGCCATACATTTTACTTTAATAAAACAATTGTTTCAGTATGAAACTGTCGAGAGACTTGATATTTGCGGCTTATATCCGAAATTTTATGAAGCCGGTTACTATTAACTTAGATTTTTCCTTTTAATGTTCCTTTATTATGAAAAAATTGTAATTTGCAAAAACTAGGTAAATGTAAAAAATTTCCTAAAACTTTTTTTTATATGGAAAATGCATATTTTCTGAAATTCCTTTTCATAGCAACTGGCAAAAGGTATTCCAGTATGCATTCCACCAGAAAAATATCTGGTTATCAACACCATTTCTCAACGATAGACTCATTGAGCAGATTTCATGCAAAGCTACACTTTACTTTGTTCTGGGGGTATATTACCTCATAAAACTGGGCTGAAACTTTGCATGCCCTCCTTCACTATAGCTATATGGCTTCTATACGAGTGGTTTAAAAGTTGATGTTCCCAAGTTGCGTCCTCCCTTAAAACCTTTCCACCAAAAACCGTAAATGCACTGAAACGGCGTCTTGCCCGTCCGCATTACTGCGACAAACACACGCTCACCGGAGCTCGTCAGGCTGAGTTTTTTTTCCTTACTTTACCGAGGCGGAATTTGGGAGGAAAATGAAACCTTAAGACCATGGTCACTCACCCATTTCAATGACCGCCTTGAAAGCCTGTCCCATGTAGCCGCCCTCGCAACCGTTGTCGACGTGGTCGCAGTCCACCAGTTCTGAAAGTGAAGACCAATTGTTTCATACCGAGCTTGTCTAGTGGCTGTCGAGACATAACAATTTCCTTCGTTACTACTTGCCCTACTGCTGTCACAACAAAGAAGTGAAAATGCGCTAGTACAGTACGTCTTTCAAGTGTCTCAAAAAACTTTTGGCCAAGGTTCCAGCACTAACAAATGCTGCACCTAATTTCTAAGAGAGGAAATCAAAACATACATTGGTTGTATGTTGCACATAGTTCTCAAAAGATTCGATTGGCAGAGGAGAAAACAATGGCCGTTGCATCTGAAACGTGCACGTTTTGTTAAAATAACAGATAATTGATCTTAAACATGCATACATATATCTTAATCTACCAGATAAAGGAAGAATTAATAATTCCCTACGAGGAAGCAATCTTTTTCTACCATGCTTCTTGAGATGAAGCAAGCGAGAGATTCGTCGCCCAAGGTCTGGTAGTGGACATGTCCCACCCACCAGATACTCCATCAAGCCGAAAATTCGGAAAACGGGGGATCGTAACTGACTAGTTTTTTAAAAACTTTTTTTCACTGGTCTGCAATTCAAACAACCAAAATGTCATTTAGAATTTTTCACCTTGCTCGGAGAGCGACAAGAGTTTCTTGCGTGACAGGAACCACTGGCCCTCTATGTTTCCAGTCGTCGAGAAAGCCCAGCAAGATCCGCACGCTCCCTGAATGACAGCAACGCCACTTCAGTCAAAGCCATAAGCAAGTTTTCATGCATCAGGAGTTGTGAAATATGGAAAGTGTCCTCCGAATTTCGTGGAAATTCATGGAATGGAATTCAGTGTTTAACAGAGTTAATTTTGCGTTAAGCAAAAACTTACCTGAAATTGGCCGTCCGCCAAAGTTTAACCTTTTCTTAATAGATATTTCGAATAGTCCGATCTCACGAACAAAGTGATACACTATTCACAAATGCAAAGAAGACACAGAGAACCATTTTATGTACATCAGCAATTTTCACCCGAAACCTGCAGGATCACAGCTCGACACACTTCATGCAAAGCGAACATGTCTCGGCAGCCCACAGCGATGACTCGACAAAAGCCCTCGCAACCCAGTTACACATGGTGCACTACTGAGGCTTCCCAGGAGCCCTGGAAAGCCATAGCCATGCACATCAACGCGAAACGCTTCGAGGTTGGAAGAAGCGGCCGTCACCTGGTTCTTGACCTTGGTCACGGCCCCCTTGTCCCTCCAGTCGAAGAGGTCGGGTAGGGGCCCTGGCACGGGTCCCACTTCGATGGGGGTCACCTCAGCGAGGTGCTCCTTCAGGTCCTTCTTCAGTCCCAGGTGATGGCGCTCAAACTCGCTCACTGCGCGAGGGAATCAAGATTGGCGCGTCTAGTCATTCGCAGCACTCAATCACACTCCCCACATCCCGGGACAGTGTGCACGAGCAGTCAACTACACAGAAAGTTACGAAAGTGGTGAAGAGCAATAAAGAAAGGACGCTACAGTCACCGAGCAGGACATGGCAAGTTTTTAGCATACCATTATCCCTCTGCAGTCAATGGGATCGCAGCACTGGTCAATAAGAACGGCAATGAATGAATCACAAAGCCTGCGTTTCTTAAGCTGTCGGCGACCAAAGCTATTTTAGGATCTTTACATTCTAATTAGGCGAACACTATACAAAATTTAACCTAGTTTGAACAAAAATTTGAAGATGTAGTGGCCGTTAGTTAGTGCTGCTGTAAAGGTGGTGCAGGTGCTTGGTGAAGAGGTACTGTAGTGTTTGTATGCCGATAAACAAATAGCTAGATCATCGCCGTGTGTCTATGCTAGGGTGCCTCCCCCTTCCTCCTCCTCCTCTTATCTTGATATAAGCGCCTCATGGCCTTTTGTACAGGGAGTGCTTGACCAGCGATACGTGCGGTCTGACGGCTGGCTGACAATAAACCCAAGTTGTTGTTATTACTTGGCTGGCATCCCCCTTATAAGATACAACAGGTACCTGTTCCAACACAAGAATGTGTACTGCTGTTGCCTCAATGCGACAGCTACAATTCGTATTTCCCCTAAACCTGGCAAAGCCTGGATCCCTGCAGTGCTAGGGATGTTTGTAATGAGTGGGAGTTACTGCTGTACCTGGAGTAAGAGCCACACTCGGTGGCAGACACACACAGACCATTTCCGTCCAAAGTTTAACAGAGAATAATGCATGTATACTAGGCAGTGTTCGAGATGTGCATACATCAATGAGCAGCTCAGAATGGCTGTAAAACGTGGAAGACACTATACTATGGGGTAGGGACGGTCGAAGAAATTTGGGAGCCTGGAAAAACCACTCGAGGTGCCTGCGGAGCCTCTGCCCTGGGGGCACTCCGGGGAACCCCTGGATGTGTTTTGGGGAACCCCTGGGGATGCTAAGTTGCTCTGCCGCTGTAGCACTGTAACGGGGACTGGAGCCTTGTCAGGCGGCTTTGGTAGCCTTTTGCTCCAGCCTCCCAAACTTCTGGTCTAAATAAATACATAAATAAATAAAATAAAACAAAAAAACCTGAGGATGCTTTGGGGAATTCCTTGGGACACTCTGAAGAACCTCTGGGGATGTTTTGGGGAACTCTAGGGGGTGCTCTGAGGAACCCCTGGGGGCATTCCGAGGAACCTTTGGGAGTTTTAGGAAACCTCTGGGTTTCTAGGAACCCAGTTTGAGAACCCATGGCTTAGGCAGCACTCAGCTAGATCAAATGTGGGGTGGCACAGACTGACATTCCACACTTACAAGAGAGGTCTGAGAACTCGGTCAATCCGTAGTGGGCTGTGCCTTCCTCAAGCCTGTTGAAGAGTGCGATCCTCTCGAGGTTGTTCTTGAAGATCATGAACCTGGATTCATACTCTGAAAACAGAATGCTTTTAAATGCTGGACATGAATCTCCCGACATCTCGAAAAGAGAGGTCCTCAAGAAAGATGAAAGCCGTTCAAGTGTCGGCTTGTTCCTGTACCTTTGTTGTCCTTGTAGGTTTTGTTGTAAGCCTTGAGAAAGATACTAAACAGGGAGCGCTCCTGTGAAAGCTTCAGGTGTTTCGACACATAGGCATAGGTCAGGCTCTGTAACGATGCGGTAAAAAAAGAAAGGGGGTTTGCTTATAATAAAACAAACTACATGGAAGTTACCTAACAAGTGTGACAGTTTAGTCAGATGTCTCGTCTTCTATACATGAGACATTGTCAGTGATGCAAGTTGGCAGGAATGACAAAAATCTTGAATGGCGTGGCTTGTTTAGCCACATCGAAACGGGATATTTCTTGACAGATGAAAGTTTTCGTCCTTTAGAAGTGTAAAGCTTCCCCAAAAGCAGTGGCAGACGCTAGTTAGCGTCTGCCAATATTTGAATGCGGCTCATGAATTAGACACACAAACACTTTGTAAGCACTCAGCTTGAGCTCGATTCCTATTGACACCTTGACAGACATTCGGGTTGGGGTTTGGATTCAATGATGGGAATAGCAGAGTTCTAACAATGTCAGAAGAACAGCATGTTCCTGTGCATTAGCAACTACAGTGCATGACTATTATGAACATTAACGGTGTATAGGCTGATGCATTGCTAATGTGTGCAAACATTGCACACAAAAAGAGAGTAGCTCAGTTTTCAGCAACTTTTTTTTGCGACTGCTGGTACTCGTAGAAAAAAAAAAAGTATGAATGCAGATTTATTCTGAGCAGTGTTTAGTGAAATACAATAGTTTGATGGCCTCTTTAAGCGCCTTTTATAGTCTATGAATGGTGTACAAGGAAGTCTTACTCAAGTGCTAAGGGGTTTACCTTAAACTAGATGCGGAAATCATTACTCTTGTGTCATCAGTAAACACCTATCTGTAATGCCTTTCCAGAAATTTGAGCTACGTACCATAGAATACTGTGCATCCACCGATTCCACACTAAGCGCCTACTCCCAAAATTTGAAACATCTGAGAAAATATGCACAGTACATATATACGTAAAATCGATGACCTCACATGCACCCATTCCCTATTTTTTCGTGATTATCTTCAAATCTTCAATGGGCGCTTGCTCGTTATTTTACGTTAAGTGTTGTCCAAGTAAAAAGAGCTGGTAACAAAAAACAAACTGCTTTCACATTTGTAAATACTTTAGTCAATTTCTACAAATTTTATGTCATGACACTAACTTTTAGCTTCAAAATACTGCATGTGCAGACTTTTGCTGAACCCATGTTCCTCCTGTTCCTGCCACCACACTCTCATGATGGACTCAAGGGGCACAGATTATGGTCACACCCTGGCTAGTGCTCAACCGCTTACATACTACTTATTTAAATTACTATTAGTGAATGCCACTAGTCATTTAACAAGCCTATTTTCCAACAAAACACAACACTTTGCATTAGAGACAAGCATTTGTGAAAAAGGTGAAGAAGGTACGTACCTTTGGGTCTATCTTGCCCGAAAGTTTGGTGACTACAGGTGCAGCCTGAGCAAAGGGTGAAGCCAAAAGGATGCATTAGTCACCATACATCCCAGTCACTGTGACTCGTGCAGGTCATACCCTTGCAGCAACAAGCATGCAATGGTGCTCATGCAGGTCACTTTACCATACTAAGCAGAAGAAACAGGCAAGGCCACAGAAATACTGAACTCGATTCCAACACTCATTTGCCATGCCATACTTGTCCGTTTCCTTTGTCGAAAGTTTGATTCAAAGCAAAAGCTCAAGCGTTGATTGAAGTCCAACATGTGCTCCGGGCATTTATGGCAACTGTTCTGGTCACTGAATGACTGCCCATTGCTCCAAAGCTATTAGAAGTTTGGTTCCTTACCAATTATACAAGTATGGCTGTTAGACAGCACCGTAGCATGGGGGGGGGCAGGGCAACTTGATTGACACTTCTCGTGTTTGTTGCTTGGCGTTGCATGTTATATTTTCGAATGAAAGGACAGGGGTGGGATTAGAGCTGATGAGAATGGCAGCAGACTGACTGATTAGGGTGAAAAAAAGAAAAGAAAGCAATACATTGTTTACTTTTATTTTTATGGGACCCAATGATGAATAACCAGAATTCCATCAGTCTCGACATGAAGGCGTTTTGTACACATGCATGCATTATCAGAGTTCAGAAAGCAGAAATGACTACTACGTGGCCAGACTTCCATGCTGGATTAAATATTTGAACTTTCCGTTTTCCAGCCACTATAAAACAGTGGGGGACTTTTCCTGTTTCTGGCCAGTAATTGAACTAGATGGAAGCTTATGCCTGCCTTAGCCATTTACCTAAGAATACTATGCATCCGCCCATTCCACATTAAGCGCCGATATCCAAATTTCTAAGGTCTGAGAAAATATGCACAGTACATTTATATGCAAAATTGTTGACCGAACAAGCGCCCATACCCCATTTTTTCGCGATTATCTCTAAATTTTGAGTGGGCGCTTGCCCGGTATTTTACGGTATCACTTAAAGGGTAACTGCAAAGAAAAAAAAGTATATTTTTAAACAAGCTAATTGGGACAAGCATGTCACAAAACAATTTTTCTGCCAAGAACAAAATTTTTTACACCACTATTTATTGCGCGAGGCTGATTTTAGTTTGCGGCTATTTCGTCCGTCTTAAATCGTGCGCCACGCAGTTAGTATTCTACGTCACGGAGTGGCTGCTATACGTCACGGAGTGATGTATTACAGCCACTCAGCGCGCGTCGAAAGAGCGGGAGTTTCGAATGTGGAGAAGTTGTGACCCCGACTAAATTAGGTCCTACGGCGCAAATATTGCTAGAAAATGTTTGTTTTTTCGGGGAATATTTGTTTTGTGACATGCTTGTCCCAATTAGGCTGTTTAAAAAAACACTTTTTTTTCTTTGCAGTTACCCTTTAAAGGACTACTGCTACCATATTTTCTGCTGTATAACTTTTTTTAACATTTTTTTGGTGTGTTATATAATAATGCATGTTTTTTTTTTTGTTTTTTTTTTTCAAAAGTTTTTATGGTGCAGCGCTAGGTAAGTGGATTGCGGAAAAAGTTATCGTGCCTTTCTTGGCAGTTTTTTTTTTTCTGCCATGCTCCAGCCGCATTGCTACATGTAAAAGGAAGGATTGTGGCTAGCTGATCTTTTAGCGGTACCAAAATATTAGACGTACGTCAAGATTTATAGATCTGCCAGTGCTTTGATGCTTGTGTCGTCTCTGGAGCTTGGCCTAGGCTAGAACTAGTGGGCGAAAGCTTTGTTCGTGAGTTCCTGACATGTTAAACCTTCTTCGCTCAGCATGTGTATGCTTGAGTAAAGCCTTCTCATTCTGCACGCTTTAAGTCCTTTTGCTGCAAAGCACTTGATTGCCCCCGCCAGACAACTATGGGTATTTCTTGCGAGTCGAAACATCAAAGATGTAGCACATCAAGCGGCACGTGTGAACTAGCCAATTGTGCGAGACTCTAATTTCGCAATACTGATGCACGTAAAAAAAAATTACGTGAACCATGCAAAGAGGTGCGACTTATACAAAGGTGCGACTTACATACCAACTTTTCTGCAAAGACAGCTCAACATACGGAAGTGTGACTTATAGTTAGGAAAATATGGTAGTCTCAAGATTTTCAGTGCTGAGCGGCAACACAGTGAAACATTAGGTGAAAGTGGTCAGTTGGCGTGGAAGCTAAAAAAATAATGCAAGTAAAAAAAACAAAAACAAATCAAAGCAGGACTTTTTGTTGCCAATTGGTTTTGCTTGAACAGCTTCTGAATTAAGTGTGCTTGACCACTCAGTTTCCCCCTGTGCTTCTGCTCGACAAGTTTCTCGAGACATCTTCCCAGCAATAATGTCTCGTAGGAGATGCAGATGTTCATCAATTTATAATAAAAGTTGTTAGTGTTTGCCGCCATGAAAATGCTTAACCATGAAAAAGCTTTCTGTCACTTAGGACTAAAAAAAAGCACACAAAGCATATTATTTTAAATTAGTGTTGTGGGAATATTCGATATTCGCTTCGAGGTGAACTGCGATATTGATATTTTTCGAAGTGTTGATCAGGGCTGGTTAGCCCTGTAGAGTGCGCTTGTCATCGAGCACCGGTGCAACGCAGGGAAGCAACACCCGCGTGTGTGAGCTTCTCATGTGCTGCTTCCCCGCATTTCCCCGGTGCTCGGTAAGAAGCGCACTCAACGGGCTAACCCGCCACAATCAACACGTTGAAGAGTACAAATATCGCAGCCATGTGCTTAGGAGGAAAGCTTATTTTCAAAGCGGGATGGTGCGTGCGTGCACCTGCTGTTTTTAGAAACAGAAACTTCATGAATGTTCATATTGACATCAGATGCCCTGACAACCTCTGTTAATACACAATTGAAGAAAAGGTAATTTGCATTTGGTAAAATTATTTATAAATCCCCTTTTTTGTGCATAGCTGGACATCTCCATAGTGGTAATTTTATGTCGAGGGCGTCGTTTACTGGCTTTACCAAAGCAGGCATTGGACTTTCGGAGGCCATAGTCAATAAATATAGATCAATTAAAATTAACGTATCTAAGAAATGGAAAAGTGGAAGCTTGGCAAAAACCTTCACAAGTTCAGCTGGGTTTTCCTTTAGGCATGTTGCAGCAACGAAATGACAAACTACTGACTATTCAATTAGAAAATATTCAACCGAAATCACTATTCGCTTCAAACTCGAAATCCACTACTCGCACATGCCCAATTTTAATATATCGTGAAACAATACAGGTAGAGATAACTCAATCTACACTTTGCTATATGTTTCTGTGCCATGCTTTGTGCCTCGGACTTGACGTTACCGCAGCTGACGGTTTGTGTGTTGCTACTCTTTTACATTGGATTCAAATGTGCTGCTCTTTGAGACAATTCCCCTCTCCCTCTCCATGTAGTGGGGTCGCACTCATGCAAAAGACCTACAGAGAAAAGGGAATTGCATCGTTGCGAAACTGCTGCCAAATGACTACTCTGATTCTTGCCTCCCCAGACAAGTAACACTAACTGTTCTTACTCTTTAGTGCTGCACCATGGCCAAGATCCGTAACCTGGTTCGCCTTCCGTTAATCTTTATGCTCTTGAATCTGGCATAATTATGCCGCAGATTCCTACACATATACACAGTTGCGTTTGTGCTTCGAAACAAAAGTGATATGTCTGTAGCCGCGGAGTGGATGAAAATGGTAGGGAGGACTTTCAGTGGTCCAGGATTCAGTGCGAGCTTCTCGCCTCTGAAAAGGTGCTATATCTGACGAACTTGAGGCACGCGTGTGCAGCCAATGTACGGCATAAGGCAACGAGCACCCAGGTAAGACATCGAAAAGAGACGCTCTGCGGCTTTTATTCTGCCGGCGACTACAGTGTCAAGAAGTTAACTGGTACAATTCGCCAAATCGAGCACACAGACGAGGGTACCACGACATGGACGACGCTCAGCGCAAAAGCTCGTACAGATGGCGGTGTTAGTGAAGGAGGGCATGCAGAGAGATAGATCAAACGTTGCTCAAACATAGACTTTGTGAGCCATGAGAGAAACATGCAGCAGACAGAAAGACGGCAGGCACTGAATCGAAAGACGTAACGGGATGTCTTTGCCACACCACTCTCGGCTGCCTCGCTTTCTCAAACTGCCCGACAAATTTTGTGAATAATACAGTTTAGATGCGACGATATCTTGTGTATTGATGGTGTCAGCCCCTACCAGGCTTCCGCAGGAGTGGGCAAACGACTCCAAAGTCGTATAACACACGAAATGCAGAATTTAAGGAGCGGTTGTTTCAAATTAGTTTGGAAGACATTAAGGCGTCATTTCGGGAAGAAAAGAACATATTTTGTGGCACCATGACTTGAAACCGTGATGTTGTGTCATGTGATGAAATGTTGCAATGTCAAATCGTGATGTTACATAATACAACGATGTCACTTTTTGTGGTCAAGTGATGTGGTGCCATGGTCTCAAATCGTGGTATTACACGATACGACGTCCCATGATGCCAGGTCACGTGATGTGCACTTGCCCTCCAAATCTAACTGGGAAATATACAGACGGACAGACAGGCGGACTTAGTTCGAGGAGTAGGTAGTTCTGTTCAAAAGTATACCTACGGAATGGTACACCTATTCCAGCCGCAATTTACCCTACGCCTAGCACCAACCCTTATACTGGGCAGGGAGCACGTGCAGATGAAAACACCAACACTAGGCTGCCGGCTGCTCTGTGTTCTGACAGACAGATGGCAAGCTACAAGACTGATTTTACAGCAACATGCATTTTTATGACACTTAAGGAGTAAGACACACTGAACACACACACACATACAGCTTGTCAAAAAAATGCTTTATTAAAATGCCGGAAAGAAAATGAGCATTACTTAAATAGAAAAAACTTTCAGCCTTTCCACTTTGGTGAAGAAGGAAGAGCAGCGGAGCTGTACTATGTGCTGCCATCTATGAGCGATGGCGGCATTCAGACAACTGGCAAGCCGGTTGTCTGGTTGCCGCCGTCGCTCATTAATGGCGGTAGCTGTCCAGAGGGTTGTGTCGAGATTTATTTGTCCACAGACACGAAACTGGGGAAACTAACCCTTAACAGCTCCACTGTAAAAAAAATTTACTCATTCGTCTGGACTTTAAAAGCTCATTCAATAATGTCGTCTGAGATCGGCATAAAACTATGCACCTCATTAATTGGGTTGCCGACTAGACGTTGCAAAAGCGACGTCAACATGTTGAAGGGTAAAAGACGACGATATAAAAGTGTTATTGATCGCAGGCAGAAGACAAAGTAATAGGGGACATTTGCAGAGAATACGAGTATATAACAGGTGTCTTGCAATGCATGCTTGTTAGACAATGGCATGGCATGCGAGGGACTACATCACATGCAAGTCACCACGTAACAGGCAGCGGAAGGCTGGGACGACAGGCTTTCATACCGCCTCCTGGCAGCTGAATGAAGACACCGACTTCATGTTCTCCCAGACCTTCTCGTAAATGACAGTCGTGCAAGTCTTGCGTACCTGCAAAAACACACAACGGAGCAAAGGCAACGATGAAAACGAATGCAGCCCAGCACAACGTAAGCTTTTGCCTCGCTAGTTCAAAGAGTATGAAAGTTCTGCCAAGGTTTCAGACGGATTGTCGAGGTTTTGCTCCGAGTAATGATTTTGATGGGAGGGAATGTACATTACCGAAACTTGACTGCAAGCAGTACAATAGCAGAGTTGGGCAAGACCTTCTCTTATGATGTGGTGAACGGCACCCGCAATAAATGTTTTAGACATGGGGTTCAAACGAAAAGCGCTTGGTCAAGGTTAGGATTTGTTGACTAAACAATACAAACCAAGCCTAGCATGAAATGTAAATAACCTTTTGCTTCCTCCCTGATAATCTCATGCGCCGCAGGCTACAAAGTGACGAGTGAGACTCAAACATGAATTTCTGCATCTAGGCCCCAAGGTCGCCAGTATAAGATCCATCAGGTTCGGTGAAAAAATCCTACGAGATTGCTAAAGAAAAACTCGCTTTAGTCAAAACTAAAAGTTTGAGGGACCAAAGTTGAGTATAGTATCATACTAGTACACAACTCATGTCTCTCTGTTGCAGGTTATGTAACAATGCTGATAATAAAAAAAATAATAAAAAAAAACTTCTTTCCCCGTGTGTAAATAATCAGCCTTGCTAATCAGCAAGCTCAAGTACCCTGGAACACAGCAATCACACGTCACTGAAAGTAATTGTAGCTCAAACCAAAAACCCACACACTTTACGAGGTAGCGCAAACAGGGTGGCAGATTAACACTATGGTCCGACTTCATTCCCAGATCACATGCCGCTTAACGCTTAACTTATCAGTTCGGACTGTAAGCAAAGGTGGGTATATTTGTTTCTTTAACAAAACAGCTGTCACAAGAGAACTATAAAGACAAAGTTGGCTTTTGGCCAGTCAACATCACTTTATCTATCTACCTTCTCTGCAGGCCAACTGATAGAGGCAGTACAGGAGGTAAATAACAAGATAAGGCAGAAAAGATTTATGCTAGCCTGAATAGGGCATACTTCGAAAAGCCGGTGATCGAGATATTGCCAACACCCAATTTTTTAAAGAATACACGACGTATGGTCATTTTGTTCTGCTGCATGATTAGAATACCCCTGCTACCAGCTCCTTTTTGCTCTCAAGGTGTCTTAGCATCAGACACGAATAACATAGCAGTATGTAGTAATAGGTAAAGAATTCAGTAGGTGCTTCCACTATGGGCTTTATGCCTTTGATAGTACTTCGTCCTAAGCACAACCGAAGCCCCATGAAACGCCATGAGCATGTGCTGGATGCAGCACTTCTACGGAATTCTTAGCCTTTCACTGACTACGGAGTTTGTGGTGACTGCAGCAACCTAGATCCACCACTGAAGAGGTCCCCACAGGACTGGCACAGGGCAAAGGCCTTGAGGTACAACATTTCAGCAAGCTTCGAGAAGGTTGCAAAAAGGCAACTGCAAGATTTCTAATCATTGAAAATGAGCTTGTTGATGAATAGGTATGAATATATGAAAGAATAAAACATTGAGGACAGAGATGGAAACAACTTATTTTATTGAGCAACAACATAAAATGACACCAAACATAAAACCACAGCCCAAAGGTTGCAACGTTCTTGTAGAAGGGAAGAAGAAAATTGTTAAAGGAAAGGGAAATTTACTATACATTTAAAAGTCGTGAAGCCAGTGCTTTTTAAACTTCTAAATTTATAGTAAATTTCCTTTTGCTTTAACAATTTCCTCCTTTCCTTCTTTGGGAACATTGAAACCTTTGGGGGGGGGGGGGGGGGGGCGGTTTTATATTTTGTGTCATTCTATCCTTCTATGTTGTTGTACAATGAAAGAAGTCCTGTTTCCATCCTCGTCCTCAAAGTTTTATCCTATCATATCATGTATTCGTAACATTTCTAGCGTTCTTGGGGATAGTTTAATAACACCAAATCTGCTTTGGGGATTCACGAAAAGTTTTACCCATTAATAAAACAATAGCGTCATGAGAGATGTAATTCAGTACAGATAGGTTTCAATGGAAGCAGACAGACAGAAATGGCCTTCAAAGGAAGAAGACATTGAGATTCGTCGGCTAGCTGGCTGCGAGAGCCAAAAAACAACTCTGGTTACGAAAACGTTTGACAGCTATGAACATGTCCGGCTGGCTGTATGCGTATGTCACAGCATGACACTGATTTCCCACTAGGTTGCTGCTAAATATATGCGGAATCAGCAATGAGCCAACGGAGCCTATTTCGACAACCTAATGATGCCGAGCGACCTTAGGAACAGTTTGACAGGCAGACAGGAAAATTTACATGACACCCTTGACCTCCGAGGCCAATGCAATTCTAAGAAAGGTTTTGTCTGATGGAGGTTCTATTTTTAACCTCTTTGCAACCTTGGGATGTCATGGTCACTTCTAATGTGGTCGCTCCTTCCAGGTGGTTTTCGCTGCTGGGCTCGAGGAAGCAAAAACAGGCCTTGGAGTTCCAAAAGAAGTTGCCAGAATACCATCCGTTCTCACCATTTGCCGAGGTGATTTAAAAGCTGCCGGTCATGCACGAGGCTACCTCATACTACTTAAAGCCATTTTCTATTGCCCTTCTAAGCTGAACTGCAGAAAGTAAATGTCTGCAATTCCTTTTAAACAATTTCTGTTAGGTATCATGACTGCCCATTAAACCTGCTGGTTAAAACACAACTCATCTACAGATTGTAACAATATTACATACCACCTTTTCTGAACACATATTCATAAGGGGTTCATGACACTGTTTACCAGTTAAGTCAAAAACCATTTGTCTACCAAACAGGCCAAGCATCGGTCACAATGATATGGTTGTTCAGCTAATAGTCGTCTCCAATCTATTTGTATCACTACAGACTTGCTAAGAAAAACCCGACATATTGCAATCCCCTACATTATGTAAACCATGTGAAGTTTGTAAGTTAATCTTTATCACAAAAGCAATGTTTGCAAACCAATGTCCAGCATAAAAATATTTCATGCTCCTGCCAGTACTTGCTGTAACCATAGCCTTATGTAGAGTACAACAGAATCTTTGGTGGCTTGGACAGTGTCATCCAAACTACCATAGCCATGGTATAGGGAGTATTCACAGGATGCCATATTTGTGGGGCTGTTTAGAGCGCACGCCCAAAACGAGCTCACATCAATAGGCTGCTAAGACCGGCACTTTTGATGGTGTGGAATGCACGCTGTGGAATGCACGCTGAAAAAGAACTGTGGAAGCTTGCCATCAGCACGCGCTCAGCATTCGCGCACACAGCTATGGCCGTCAGTGAATACTTTCTATAGTGACAAGGCCACTCTAAGAGCTGCAGCGAAGAACAAAAGTTCATTTGTTGCATTTGCTTAACGTTAGATTTGACCGTCAAATTTGTCGGTCAAATCTAACATTAAGCAAATGCAACATGCAGTGATGAGACGTCTGCTCCCGTGCACAGGGGCGTTTGATAATTGGAACTCATAAGAGTCAATCCTCGACGAATGGAGGAATTCCACGTTCGATAAACCCTACGGCCAAAGCCACCTTGCTCTCAGCACTGCGAGGTTTGCTGGTCCTCGTAGAAACTCACTGCATCTGGCTTGGGTGTGCAGGCCTCCTTCGTGTATTGGGATGTAATTTCGCAGACAGACTCCGCCACCTTGAGAGTCAGTTTATAGTTGATTCCAGCAACAACCTGAAAAAACCAGAAAAGGACATCTTAGTGAGACGGCGACCATCACAAGAGATGCAAAAACAAGCTGGTTATCAGACTATGAATAGTCAGACATGCATATGATGCATGCCACAGATTGGCTTTTGTTGGCTAGCATATTGTGCATCTTGTACGTCGGATAGTTTTGTTGGACCTTACAGAATGCACTTCTTTGTGAAACTGACAAGTCGTGATAGTATATAGAGGGTGGATATAAATGCGGTGAAGCAAGATGGTTTGACAAGGGGGGGCTGCAGGCAAATGCACTGACTCGGGTGGCGACAGTCCATTGAGGCACCACTTTAGAAAGGACACTTTGCAAGAATGTTGCATTTCCATCTTGCTTTAAGTGCATTCTTTCCTCTGGGGCGTTTCACAGTAGCGACCCGACTAAACCAGATAGTTTTATAGGTGCAGAAGCCTCATATAGATATAGCGTACCAATCTATGTAGGTTACTAGTAATCATAAAGATTAAGTTAGTCAGTGTTGGGTTATGGTGCAAAAGAACTTCAGCAATTGGTGTACTTACGAGTCGTTTTCATTTATTGTCGTGAAAATGTGTCCACCAGTGTGTTTTTGTGTGATCCTGAGTGAAGCTGCATTTAGAACGAGGCACAAAATCACCGAGACCGAATTGATTACACTTCTTTCCATGGTCACTGAGAACTTAAGAAATAGAGGGCACAGCTTATTACTCGTGTCTCTTGCATTTTGATTCTCGGCATTCTTATTGAGTAATGTCGCAATCCCACTGGGTGCAGACTGATACTAAGATGCTTGGGACTCCTCACGTCCTGCGTTTCTTATGTTGTCGGTGATCAGACATTAGTCAACCAAAACTAACAGTAATGCAAACCCTCCAGATGTGTTGATCAAAATCATCCGCATTCACCGCAGACGCAAACATACAGCCTTTGCGATGAGGAAACAAAGCCCTCTTGGGTGGACTGTGGAAAGGAATGTATAAACACAGACTTTTGTTTTAACAAAGAAACAAACATGGTGACGGCTTTCCCGCAGATCGGATTGGATTGGGAGCCACGTTGCGCAGAAGTAGCCGAAGCTAAATGCGTCCTTCCTGCACAACCTGAACTAATCGAGCCTCGAGTCCGAAGCAGGATCGTAGTATAAGAAGGGAGCACCAACACAAAATGCCAGGCTGTCCACATGTTTGCTATTTCTTCAATCTAGATATAATTAATGAGTCTGTCTTTGATACTCATGATCAGAACCTGTCCCGACGCAACTGAAATAAAATGCGGCGAGAGGTGAGTCAATAGGGACTTCCAAGTTTGGTTCATGGCCAATGTGCTCGGCAAAAAAACAAATAATACAATCAAAGAGCTGTATCCATGATTCTTATTTTTTATAATGCCAGGAAAAACGTTTTTTTTCATGGTGACGCCAGAATAGTCAGAGCTATGGGGCATCGGTTTTGGCTTTAGCTTTCGGCAGGAAGCAGCAAGATAAAGAATTTATATGGGAGTTTATATGCGCATGCAATTTGAGACTGGGAGACCGTGAACCATAGTTGAAAACGATCCAGTGAGCAGAGCTGCATGGGCTTTTGCAACACTTTTCCTTGGCCTTGAAAGCTACTGTGTTAAGCAAGAGGCTCTTATTATCAAAATGAAGGTCAAATAAAAAAAAAAAAAAAAAACCTATCCATGCCAATAAAGATAATGATGTCCATGAGAATATTAGCAAATCTGCCTAGAAACAAAAAAAAGTAAATGAGCGAAAAGAAAATTAATGAAAGGTCATAGTGGTTGGGATGGGGGCTCCAAGGCCTGCCTGAGGTTGCGCTTTTTCCCAATACTGTTACAAGAGCGGATTTTATGCATTTTACCGAAAGCAGCGATGGTAACATCATTGTCTCTGGAATTTCTCCAGAGGCAAGGGAGTGAAGCTCTCCTAATGCCTCCCGGTGTCCCAATACGTTGTTGCAAAACAGAACAGCCGTCGGACAAGGTTTAACTTTGCCAGCAATTAACTAAAGGCACTAGCTTGAAAATCTGGAGCTTTAGGGAACACCTGTGAGAGTTCCTGTGGGGACAGATAACAGCCAAAAACTCAGATTTAGATTACTTTCACCAATATACGATTCTTAAAGAGACCAAGGTTGAATTTCATCAGCTAAGCCAATTAAACATAATAAAGCAACTGGCAGGAGCAAGGTATGTGTTGCTAACCTCTCATTTCAAGTACAAGAAAAAAGTGCAGAAAGAGCCACAAAGACAAAGAGAGACCAAAACAGGATGAGGTGCCCCATTCTGTTTGGGTCTGTTTGTCCTTGAGTTTTTTTCATTGCTTTTTTGTAGCACATGACGAAGCAATGGGCCCACACCACCACTTTGTTCTCACTTTAAGTAATTTGACTCAAGGTGCGTTCCAACGGCCAGTCAAACATGAATTTTGTTTTTAATGTTCCACCAGAGTTTTCTCAAATATTACCGTGAAGTCTGCAGTCTGGAGATCCATTAGTGCGTTCCATCATTATGCAGAAGCATTAATCACAAAAGAAAAAGTATCTGGGAGAATGTGGGTGGCCATCAGGATTGTTATTCAGGAAAATCCCAACCAAATGGCAGTCGTCTGGAGACATTAAGCGACCTTCACAAGCGTGTTGCCATTCATCTCTAAGGGGTGAAAACATAAAGCCGCCTTGGCTCCTTTCCGTTTTTTTTTCTTGACCCTCGTTCAAGACTTAGGTGTCTGAGAACTAAAGGTAGCTTCCTGTTTACATTTGGGCTTCATTCTGAAAAGACTCTCCTACCACATACGGTACTTCTCAAGGTCGGTGGAGGTTGTTACAAACAGCTCTGGATGTAGTTGTTTGTCTGTGTCCCTGCATGTTCCACAAGGGCCTAGTAAATAGATTTCACAATGACTGTCGCAGTCGCTTTGCAGGTGCGTGAAATCCGGAGATGTTCCGCAAGTGCTACTAAATGAGGACGAAGCAAACACAAGGCAGCACGTGCAAGCGTTTAATGTTACTTCTTTAAACTGGATCGTCTATTTTGGTGGTGTACTAGACCTTCATTCTCCCTCATATTTCACACACCTATTTATGTTGCTCTACTGGTTTCAGTTCTCATGCTACTTTGAATACGCTTTGCTTGTGCAGTCGCAACTGATGACAAAGAAACACAACAGAAAAAAAAAAGAGAGAAGTTAGGGTTCTGTTATGAACCAAACACTGCATCCAAGTTTTAGTGTGGGTCACCAGGAAAGGCAGGTGAAAATGGCAGGGACTTTCGACAATGATTCGTCGTCTTGTGAGCAGCGAGCGTTCACACATACCCAAAGCACGATGGAAGGAAACAAGCTTGCGATAGAAGCCAAGTACTAGAAAAAAGATGCCGTGTTGTTCTCATGCTGCAAGTGACTAGGATGACCCCGACCCCATCTGCCCCGACTACCTGTAAAGTGGAGGACAGTCTTCAGCACAGACATTCTTACGTGCCACCACCATGCTAAGGCTAAGGTGGTTCGGATTGATTAGGGTGCAAGAATACAAGCCAGACGAACAAAAGTTTGAAAAGAGGAAGGGATATATAGCAAGTCACATGAACTTGGAATCAGGCTCAGCCAATGGCAGAATGGAAGGTCATGTCCTATGTTGCTGTCGTTTGCAATGTTGGCAGAAATTAGAAAAATTATTCTGTCTGCTCTGAAGCGCACATATCACTGTATCGGTCATGTCCTGAAGTTCGCCATGACAAAGCGATAGGTTTTTCCACCCCAATGTTTCTAGGCTGACTCCAGATACGTTTTTGTCTCTCATATGTGACACTTGAAGGCAGCTGTATCAATTGGTAAATTGTACGTTTACACATTCCCAGATGCGTAACATCCCGGTTTCGACCCGGAAGTTAGTGCCAGAATTCCCGTCTGCACTGATGAACCTAAGTGAGCGTAACCGACACGGAAAAAGCCTGTTCAGTAGTACTCCATGCTGTTTTGTCCACAGCTTATGTGCGCAGGCATACAAACAAGGCTTTGATGGGATCGCGCGGAATCGGATAACTTCGAAACACTTATCTTGATCGTGGTATAATGCGAAATTAAGATGCCTGCTGGCAAACACGCGCAGTTGGCACCACCTCTCGGCCTTGTGACGTTACGTCAGCAGTTGAAACAACATCCCCCATTAGCAATCGCCGTGAGGGCAGTGTACGCAGGCGAAACTGGGCGTTCACACTGCACCGTAAAAGCGAGGCTGATCTCGGACCGTAATAACCCTCGTCCTTAGTACGAATTATCGAAACGATGCAAGGTGCCGACCCGTGAAATTCACAGTAACCAAACTCGTCCGTTTTCGGACAAGTTTTTTTGTCCTCACCTACGCGGAGTCCGCAATATATGCGAGCTTTCGGAGTAATCAGAGAAAACTCACCTGCGTCTGGGCTTCGAGCACTTCTTCGACGGTGTCGTAATATGCTTTGTTCGCCTGCCCGGCAGACCAAGAGGACGTTGCGAAGTGTGCGAGTTCCAGGTACTTGGGGTTAGTCTGGTGGTCGGTCTTCCGTGTGTATCCGCCCGGAATTCCGGCGGCGATGCAAGCTACGCCGCTCAGGAAAATGACCAGCGTGAGTGAACGAGCCATCTTGGAAACGATCTGGATATTTAAAACGCAAAACTGAGATGGGATGACGCGCAGAGAGAGCGACTTTTAACTGGTTCGCCTCCTGCTTGCTCAATGCCCTCCACGGCGGTTTCCAGTTGAGAAAGAAAAACAAACAGGACAGGCTCGCAGGGTTTGGATTGGGTTGGATCAGGTTGGATTTTAACGGTTTTTGTGAAGACTATAAATAACTGTGGATGTATTAACACTTCAGGATCTTAAAGTTAGGCGGAAACTCTTGTCACCTGAATACGGTGGTTTTTAAACTGCTACTGTACATTTAAAATGTGCTTTACATGCTCAAAAAAGACAAAAAATATTAAAAAAAAGGTTTGTGATTGGTTTGTTTACTAAAAGTATAAAAAAATAGCGCGGGTTTCAACACAGTTATTACAATAAACACTGGAGGCTCAGGTGGCGCTAGTGCCTAGGGGACTTCCGGTTGCAAATTGAAGCAGACAGCATGCAGTCTAGATTTCCAGCCTTCCTGTGTATTCCTATGGGAAAACGCGCGTGAATTTTGTCTCTTCGCCGGAAAATAACATGAATAACTTTTGTAATTTCGGTTGTACCGGGTAGTATGTACCTTCATTGGTATTGTGAGAGTGCAATTGCTTTAGTTACAACATTTTTCTTTGCTACTGAACGATGTTAAACTTCGCTTTATTTCAGGCCCAAACCTCTGTTGCAAGGAAGGTATGTAAAAACGAGCGACGATTCTAAGCAAACTAACGATCGAAAGCGTCCCTGTCAAGCACGCGCGTTCGTGCAGTGCGAGCATTTTTCAGGAGGTGCTGCTTTTGCGAGTAGCTTCGGCTTCGCTATCACGTAAAGTGAAACATACGTGCTTGCGGAAGCTATGAAAGAAAGCAAAGATGAAAGGAATGTTTAATGGGACGCTGCGGCCGCGAGCTGCATAATTCTTTTTTTAATTTTTATTTTCTTAGAGGTTTTGTTATCGCGCATCTTCAGATGCTTGTATTCGAACGTGGCACGTGCAAAATCGAACGTTACAGAGCCACCTGGATGGTTCAGCCATCATAACATGGTCGCGTCTTGCGGATGCGCTCGCGCCCCCTGCCCCAGAGCAACGGAAATTGAAGCAGACAGCAACCAGTCTACTTACTTTTGTGGTGCTCCTGGGCAATCCTGTCTCTTCACCGGAAAATAACACGAAACACTTTGGTTATTTGGGTCGTACCGAATAGTATATACCTTGATTAACATCGTAAAAGTAATTACTTTAGTTGGCGCATTTTTCTTTATCAGTGAACGATGTTTAACTTCGCTACATTTCAACCCCAAACGTGTGTTCCGCAGCACATATGTAGAAACAAGCGACGATTCAAAGCAAAATTACAAAATCGAAAGGAATATAGAGTGTGTTCAAGGCTCGCCAGCATTCCGGTGACGCTTATATATTGATATTGTGCCAGTCCTGTCCTGTCACGATTTGAACATGACCCCGTCTTGCATGAGCGGATAAAAACATTTAGAACGTAAATAATAAAGCTTGTGGGCTATGAAAGGTGCCTCTCCGTATTGTTTTCACTGCCAGGCAGCCTTTATCGGTCACCTGTTCTCAAACATTACGAGCGTGCGGGTGAAATTTTGAACGCAGAACAAGCATCTTCGCACAGAGCAGAAAGAATAATGCTGTACTTGTTTAAAATCGAAATATATTACGTGGCCTTCAATTTATTTTGATCGTACATGAACAGGCAGTTACTGATCCAGTGTTTCTGCGTAGTTCTTGCCATCTCCCCTTAGTCTCCAGATGTCCTTCGTTCGATTGGCACGTACGTATATACCTCATGCTGAAAAGCGCCGACGTCGTGTTCGCGCTAGGATTGCCCGACATTGCACATAAATCCTGGCTCCGCCGTTATTTTGGCTTTCGGCGGGTTCCCGAAAAACTTTAATTCGTTGATTTATTGGATTAAGTACGGTTCATTCATCTGCATATGTTCGTTTATATCCTCCTCGGATACGTGATATATATATATATATATATATATATATATATATATATATATATATATATATATATATATATATATATATATATATATATATATATATATATATATATATATATATATATATATATATATATAATACCCTTTAAAACTTTTTTGATGATTGTTCTGATTCTTGGACGTCTGCAAACACTGAGCGCCTACATCCTACACCCGAGCGGCCATTTTTTTTAGGTCAAACTGGGAGAGTTTGACCTAAAAAAAATGGCCGCTCGGGTGTCAAACTGTGGCAGGCTACACAAACCGTGTAGCCTGCCGCAGGAATAACGCAACGATGGCATTTTTCGACATCGGGCCATAACATGTGGCGAAACAATCTAGAAACTTTACCTGCCCTTTCTGGTGACACGTTCGCAAACTTGCGCGTGTCGAAGAAAACGACGTCGTCTCGACAGCAGAAGAGTCGTACGTGCTCGCCGTCGAAGCGTACATGCTGCCCTCATCGGTGTTGACGAACGTCTGCGACTGTTGCATATGAACATGGACCAAGAAGATTCCACCTACTAAAAAGGGTATTTTAGAAACAACTCACAAACTAAAAACAGATCGCTTGTATGCGTGCTCATTCAAAATCGGGAGCACCCTACTTGAGATTCAGTCGCCACGTTTTATTTGCAGGCACGCGTTACCATCCGTTCACTTATATCCCATCTCACAAATTGTGTTCAGCGCACGCGAAGGCACGGGTTTGAGAGCGTGAATGGCATGGATACGCAGAATGCGTTGTTTGCATAAGAACTCGCACAGAGAATAGCGCTTTCAAAAGCGTCGCGCTTGTAGCTGCGCCGGCACTGAAGACGCATTTGCAGTTTATTTGCCCCTAGGACGTCATAGTGGCATTTCAATGCACTGGCAAGTTGCAGAGACGCGAAACGGTACTATCATTAAAGGGATACTACAACGAAATTTCGGCGCTCATTTTTTGGTCTATGTGTTCAAAGGAGCAGCATCACATGCAACATACCAATATTTTGTTAAAAAAGTCACAAAAAGGAATTTTAAAACGAATTAAACTATTAGCAAAGAGCACCTGGTGGATGTCGCTAACGCCTCGTTTGTAATGCTCGTCTAGGAACTTTGACAGCTAGTGACGGAGGTCGTCTCGCCTCCGGCCACGACGAGAGAAGAGGGGCAGGAGGAACCCCCCTTCCGGAGAATGCCTTTTGTGTGTCGCAGAAGTCGCTATTGGCCCCCACCAAAATTATAGAAGATTAACCCATCACTCAAAATTCGTACAAAGCAGCCTGTTCGGTGGCTGGAACAGCTAGGCCATCCTCTTGACGTCAGCCTCGCCGTAGCTTTGCTCGTCTCGAGACGTTGGATGCCACGTGGTCTCCGCTGGGCCTTCTCCGAGCGCTTGCCAGAGTGGGCCGTTTATAACGAAAAATACAGCCATCAGGCTCAAAATACAAACGTGCGATTGTCATTTACGGATATTGTGAATCATATAACCTATTTTTGAACACGACGGGAATATTTCAAATTTCGTTGAGGTATCCCTTTATAAAGCGCACGCTCCCAACAGGCTCCCACTTTGCTCTGAGTGAGGCTTGCGGTAGGTTGGAGTAATACGGTAGTACCCTCACGGTTCGGGTTACCAGCACTTACAGCCACCGAAGGGTAACGAAAACGCTTACAAGCTTTAGAGAGGTTCACTATCAGAAAATCGCCGTCAAGGCAGTCATCGCGAGTGCGTCGCGGAAGAGAAGGAGATCAACAGACTGGCGCCAACCACAGCTACATCTGCCAAGGTTGCAGTCTCCGAGGTCGTACATAAATCCTGTACGTTGAAAGCAGATGTGCTCTTTCCTGCAGTACATTGCATTAACGATTGATTGCATCCTTATGATCATGCCGCTAAGTGTAGTACACATCCCGAGACTGTTCCTGCGAACATGACATCGGCGCTTTTTCGCGCTTCGAACAGCAAAAATCGAAGAACGCAACGTTTTACCACTCATTTTGATTCCCCCAAAGAGTCCTTCTCAAAAAATGCTTAGTTTTAGTGATAGGATTTCATGTGTCAAAGTTGACGAGGGAAAACCGAGGAAGATTTCGTGCTAATTGCTCAAGGACCACTCAATCTTGTCCTAATCACTCGAATAGTATTTATAAATGATACCTTTGTCTTTGTGACAGATACTTTGTTCCCTTTGCTGTCGTTAACACCACGTTGCTTGCAGAAACGTACGCAGCAATTTAGTGGCATCTATCCGGCAAAAAAAGAAGATCGCGGAGCATACACCATCGTGCACCAACCCGTTCGGCCGCTTTCCTAGACCTAGGAAAGATGGCGGATCTAGTTCTTATCGCGCCTAGTAGATGGCGCTGCGCATTTCGCATATATCTTCGCATATCCATATCAAGATAACGGATCTAGTTCTTCTCGCGCCTAGTACCAAGCCTGGCACGTCGCGAAAAAAAGTGGCCGCCGAAAGTAGGAGAGGAGGGGCGGGGAATCAGGAGGCGGAATAAAGCTTGTCTGCCAGCGCCACCCAAGAGCGAGCGGACAGACGCAGAAACAGTCTTTTTTTTTTTTTTTTCGGAATCGCGAAGAGAAACTCGACGTCAACCCTTTCCCTTCGCCGTCCCTGCGCCGCAGCAGTTTCTCCCGGAGCACGAAAACGACGGTGACGAAAACACGAAAACAAACGTGGTTCGCGGAGCGGCCGCTCATGACCCAAGCGCTCGCGGACTATCTCTGCCCTTTCTTCTATGCGCTACCATATTGCTCACCGCTTCGCGCGCTGCTCCTCTCCTTTTTTCTGCGGCCGCGCGCCCTATGGCTCCGCCGTCGATGTGCCAGGCTTTCTCCGTATAGAGGAGGCTATGCTAGTACTTATACTAGGCGCGATATATGTATATCGCGCCTAGTATAAGCTTACATGATAAAACAAAATGGCTAGGTGGCGTAAGCTACCGCCCGATCCAAAGGGCTCAGCCGGATTCATCCATCCATCATCCATCCATCCAACACCCCACAAAAAAAAAACAAGAAAAAAAAACAAAAAAAAAAAAACAACCTTCGTTTGGTTTTTAGAAAGAGAGAGAACACAGGTTTTTTTGCAATGTCCTCATTAGGGTGAAAATAAAATGCTTCATCGTTAGGCACTTTCAAATTGTCAGTATAGCGCACACAAAAATAAACCGCGCAAAAAAAAAAAAAAAAAAAAAAAAAAAAAACTTGCACGCAATGTTGTGTGTGTGCTCCTTTGTTGTGCGGTCGTCTTTTGAGTGCGCTGGTCCTCGCCGTTTAGAAGCATGTGCCGCCGACTAGCCCAAACTTTAGTCTTTCCATTGCCAAAACCTGGGATCGAGGAAACAAAGAGCATTTTACAACGCTTTCTTGGGCTTGAAAAGGGCTCGTGATAATGAAATTGGACGAAAACTCCAACCTTAAATATCAAGCTTATATTTTTTCCTAAAAATAAATAAATAGAAAAAAGAGTAAGCCAATCAATTTAAATTCATGATCTGAATCTTTTTTTTAAAGTTATTTTCACTTGCTCTTTACAATGAGACACAGCATGCTAGGGCTTTTTTCACTGTTAGAAAAATACTGTCAAACGCTTTCGTCACCATGAGTAACTGTCAAAGCGGGGTGACTTTGACGGTTACTGAGTTGTATGCAAACGATCAATACCCGGGCGTGTTTTTTTTGTTTTTTTTTCTCACTGTTTTTGTAAGGTTTCCTGGACAGGCGAAACGGAAAGTCGAGAAAAACGACAACAACAATATCTATTCTTCTTTTCCTCTCAGCGATTTCCTAGAAATGAGCTGCAGAATTGCAAAACCACCGCCAAGGTAGCTGAAGTCGTAATACCAAAGTTTCGAAATTACTGAGATTCCTAAACTCTAGAAACTGATTAAACTACAATCACAATTACTTCAAAATACTACAATTTTATTATAATTAGTGATGCAAAAATAATCAAATTACAGTTGCAATTAATTTTAAGCTAAATGATAAAATTGGAATTTTAAATTACAACCACAGTAATGATATTACAGTTATTTGGTTACTGTAATTGAATAAGTGCCCTATGGTGTCCTGGCTCGTTCATTCTTATCTTTACTGCCAACAGCTCCTGTTAGCGTTAGGGTTCTCACTTTATTTCAAAACCCTAAGGTCCCATAAAGCGTTACAGAGAAGAAAAACACGCACACACACACAATAAAAATACAAAGTAAGCAATTTCGTTAGAGCATAATTAGTCCGGCGTGTTTTGCAAAGGCGACTAGTTAACGCCTCTTTAAATAGTTCAATGGGTGGCATGTTTACCACCCATTGAGGGTCAACTTTGCCAGTATTACGCGTTCAGCCGAGCTTGGGCTGCATGCTCTCCGAACTTCCAAACTCGCCGCATCTGGCTGACTGCGCAGGCCTTGTTAGTGTTCTGGGGCGTGACTGCAGGGTAAGACGGGTTCTGCCAGCTTGAGCGTCAGTTGTTCCCGCGACCGTCCATAACATACGACAAGAGAACGAGACAGCGAAGAGAATCGGAGGTGCAGGCGCAGGTTGAGCATCAGGCTTTGAATAGAGAGGCATGTACATATGACGCAGCAGTTTAATGTCAGTTGGATGGCACACACACTCCTTCAAACACACGCCTAAAGAACTCCAAGTAGAGTAGAGAATCTGACACAAGCTTGAAAATTCAAAACATAGGCTAAAAAACAACTATATTAAGTCGAAGTAAATATAAAACAAAAATAAATAAATAAACAAACTAAAAACAACATATGAAAGAGCTCAATAAAAAAGAAAACAACACAGAATTGCATCAAAAGTCTTATGAAAGCAAGATGGGTGTAAAAGTGTTACATTAATTAAAAAAAAATTGACACAGAATAATGCTATAGACCATCAGAGGCGAATAACATAATTGGTTGGATTCCACTTCATGTATATAAACCAAAAGAAAACAACAGAAACAGCGACAACCAATTGAAGAGACGCGAAGCAAATGGAGACGTCATAAATCCGATCCACAGGTCGGTGCTTTCAGTACACTCTGTCAACATTGCATGGCAGCGAACAGAAATGACATGTCTGCGGACATTGGCCTGAGGTAGTGGCGTGCCTACACAACGAAAACATGATTCTACCAGCGTACCGGTTTCAGCGTCACCAGCATGGCGTCAACGTCGCTGGATTCAGCCAGAGCCGTATATGGAGAGGGCTTGGCCATGGCATTGGGAAGTATGGGAGGCAAATGAGGAGACGCCATTGGCCGAAAGCGTGCTGGGCGTGTTCCAGGGCGTCTTCACATATTCGAATGTGGCCAACCAGAAGCCGGAAATAATACCCTGGCGGTGGTCGCGAGAAACAAACTTGTATTAAGGTAGTAAGCTGGGCTAGTTGGGGTATCCATTAAACATGATGATAGACGGCGCACGAATACACAGAACAGACGAGGTAAGAAGAGAACGGAAGAGAAGCGCGTACTCACAACTAAAATGTGTTGCTTGAAGAAAAGGAAGATGAAGAAAGATGACAGGAGACACCGACACGTGGGCATACAATTCAGTCCCGCCCAAGACACAGCAAAAAAGCTAATTCTTTTTCGCTAATCGCCACCGACGGCTGATTGACGCGGTTAGGGTGCCTTCATGTGCGCTGTGCTTAGGGTGGAGACATCCGGCCATTTTGTCCCACACTTTTATTTTTCTTTTTTGTTCAGAGGCGCGTGAAAGAGCGTGTCCCTGCACGCGTTTGTGGCGCTGACTGTGCTATGGCGACATTTTGTTTTCGTCAATTTCTTTGTATTTTCACCGTGAGCGCGTGCTGTCGGCATCGGGTACTACAAAGGGTGGCATCACCCTAAACAGAAGGACATTGAGGCACCCTAGACGCGGTTATCGCCTAAACCCACAATGGTGTACGTCTCGAGCACCTCGCGTGTTTGTTTTTCTTTGTACCATCTAATAATTGAGGTTTTGTCGAACGATGGAGGACACGCACACTTCTTACAATGCACAGAAAGGTGACCTCCTGCAGTTGATGATAAGGAGAGATTGTGCTCACGTAGCCTCTCACTGAGACACGAGCCAGTTTGTCCCACATACTATCGTCCACAAGAAAGAGGGTTATTATACACAACACCCGACGTACAAGGAACAAAAGGGCGCACATGTTTTCTGTTGCACGTGTGATGTTGTAGTTATCCAATTTTGACCAAGCCCTTGGACAAATCAGTCGCATTCTTTTTAGGGGATGAAAGTAAAAGGTGCCCACGATACCTATTTGCAACTTGGTTTAGATTGTGTGAAATCTGGTGTAGATATGGCATAACCACTGTTCATTGACTATCAACATTTCGCTTAATTCGGGCACACCTTTTTACTTTTTTTTTTTTTACCAGTGTTCCAATTATTTCCGTCGTGACTTGAATCGGGAATCCGGAAGTTTTAAGTCATTCGATTTGGGCCACGAAGGTGCCAGGAATGGCATGGTGGCATGACTTTTTTAAGGCTGAAGAGAGGCGCAGGAGATAGCTATACCCCTCTTTACAACCTTGGAATGCGAGGACGTGTAGGGGAGAATGCCGAGCGGGGTGAGAAGGACCAGCACAAATTCGGCTAGCCAAATATGAATCGGCTTGTTTTTTTTGTTTTTTTTTCACAGAAATGCTTTATTAGCTGGATCTGCTTCTGCGTGCCTAATCACTTTGTACTTTTTGTTTTTTCGTCAATGATGTACTGCGAATGCATTATTTATATCTTCAGGTTTAGCACTGCCTGAGCTTGATCTTTTAGAAGTGTTTGCTTGTCTACAGTGTTTCGTAAAGTACATATAAAAAGTACTTGAAGTAAAGGACAAAGTAAACGAGAGTTATGTACTTACGTAGACCGGGTGCAATGTACTTCAAGTAGCCGTATTATGAATACAATATAATTCAAGGTAAAGTACAAGTACTTTTAACACAATCTTTCATTCCCTATGCAGTGTATTTTTTAATGGTATGCATTGCTCCAGGCTTAATCGGAGTTACATCACTCTTTTACGGAAATGGCGGCAAATTTATAAATTCAAGTCTCCACAGAGTACATGTTTTACTCTCGCTGACGAGGCATTTGACACAATCAACTTATAAGGCCCTTATTTGTGTCGGTCTTATAGCCGTCATTACTTCACTCAGAGAAATGACCAGATGAAGCCTCGAAAGAGCGCGTTTTCACACGACGATACGCCATTTTTTGTTTTGCGAATTCGGGGAATGTGCATTGAAGTCGGGAGTTTTACTTTCCTTGAAAAGTACCAGAAAAAACTACTTTGGAAAAGTACATGTACATGCTCAGAGAATGTATACTTCAAGTAAAGTAGAAGAAGAGTAGTGCTTTAAGTACCATGTACTTAGAGTACTTCCCAACACTGCTTGTTTATTATTTTTTTATATAAAAAAACATTGGGGGAATTACTGTAGTTTCACGAACGATCTTCGAAACTTTGAAGACCTGCATATTCTCAGCTTTGTGAGGAAAGGCAACGCAAAAAGGTGTCCTTTGCGTTGCCCTGTAGCACGCGATTCTTCGAGTACAGGACAAACTACGGGAGCACCAGATGAGCTTCAGAGCGGTGCTGCATTTTGTTGCCTCCTTTGAGTGAGAACGAAGTGTGTACACCTCCTGTAGTGGGCGAGAGTTCCTAGGTTGGGGAAAAGCGGGGACCAGCCCTTTCTTCAAATGGGTCAAGTCTCCTTGAGCTTCGGGACACAAAGAAACGGCGATAATCCCACAGTTACTCCGCCTCTCTTGCGTCATGTCTGTTCTCTCCCCGCCATACCTCGGCAAACCTCACTCATGAGGGCCCTCACTCACCCTCATCTTCACAGGTGAGGTGAGGGTGAGTGAGTTTCTGAACCAGGAAAATTCATGAGTGTGAGGGTGAGTGAGGGTGAGTGAGGGTGAGTGAGGGCCGTGAGGGCCGTGAGGGCTGTGAGGGCGGTGAGGGCCGTGAGGGCCGTGAGGGCCGTGAAGGCGGTGAGGGCCGTGAGGGACGTGAGGGCGGTGAGGGCCATGAGGGCCGTGAGGGCGGTGAGGGCCGTGAGGGCGGTGAGGGCCGTGAGGGCCATGAGGGCGGTGAGGGCGGTAAGGGGTATGAGGGCCATGAGTGCGTGAGGGGCGTGAGGGCGGTGAGTGACGTGAGGGCCATGAGTGCGTGAGTGGTGTGAGGGCGGTGGGTGCGTGAGGGGTGTGAGGGCGGTGGGTGCGTGAGGGGTGTGAGGGCCATGAGTGCGTGAGGGCAGTGACATGAGAGGCGTGAGGGCCGTGAGGGCCGTGAGGGCGGTGAGTGAACGAGGTGTGTGAGGGCCATGAGTGCGTGAGGGCGGTGAGTGCGTGAGGGCGGTGAGTGCGTGAGGCGCCCTTCAGGTCGAGCATCTTTCTCAGCAATTTTGGTGTTAATGGCGGGTTGTTCTCTAGGTTTCCCTAGATCGACACGAATTGCTGAGATCGGGTCCGGCTCGAAATAAGCAAGCAACTCGGAGCAATTCGAATACGTTTGAAGCGGCTGCATCCAATGAGGGACGCAAAATTTTCACGTGATACCTCGTGCCGGCGATGATGACACCCAGAGACTTGGTTCTGGTTTGAAATCGATCGTTTTTTTGGAAATAAACTGTTTCAGAAAGGGTGCATTAGTATTCTTCACGAGATTTAAATGCATAAAAACACGTTTATAACGCGTAATTGTGTCTAAATAGTGCAAGAAAAATAAAATTTTATGATGACGATGGCAAATTGCAGCAATTGGTTGCTGCGTGTGATCGCGGGCGGCCCGTGTTGCTGGTGTTGCGACGTAAAGTTTCTGGGCGAAATTGCCCCATCTGAAGCTGGCCTGAGTGGCGTGAGGGCCATGAGTGCGTGAGGGGCGTGAGGGGTGTGAGGGCCGCAAGGGCGGTGAGGGGCGTGAGGGCGGTGATTGGCGTGAGGGTGGTGAATAGCGTGAGGGCGGTGAGTGGCGTGAGGGCCGTGAGGGCGGTGAGTGGCGTGAGGGCTATGAGTGCGTGAGGGCCGTGAGGGCGGTGAGTGGCGTGAGGGCTATGAGTGCGTGAGGGCCGTGAGGGCGGTGGGGGTGGTGGGGTGGTGAGGGCGGTGAGTGGCGTGAGGGCGGTGAGTGGCGTGAGTGCGTGAGGGGCGTGAGGGCCGTGAGGGCGGTGAGGACCGTGAGGGCGGTGAGTGCGTGAGGGCCGTGAGGTTTAGTGAGGGTGAGTGAAGGGCTGAAGGTGAGTGTGAGGGTGAGGATGAGTGAGGGGCTGAGGGTTAGTGTAGCTGTGAGGGTGAGGGTGAGTGAGGGGCTTAGGTGAGTGTGGCTGTAAGGGTGAGGGTGAGTGAGGGCGACCTAAAATGCCGAGCTCTGCTCCCCGCGCCTCGTAGCAGGGTTGTTGTAGTGAAGGGCTCGTGAAAATTTTGGGAGGTTTCGGACTCTCCAAACCACCTTCTCCCCCCACCCACCCCTCTTTCCTATGCCATATTCTTCGCCCTCTTTGGACATATCAGCTGAACTTCCAATATCTTATCTCTTTGTGCAAGAATGTTTGTTGATAGACAAAATAACCACTAAAATTCTAAAGTAATTTTGAATTTGAGTAGAAGTTACTTGGAAGAAGTAATTAAAGTAAACTACTAATTACCGAAATAAAGATGTAATTGAAAGTTTCTAAACTACTCAGTAAAGTAGTTAAACTACAGCAACTTGAGTAGAATAGTTGAACTACGTACAAGTCTGGAGGGGAGACAGCGAGCAAAGACCCCAAAAGGCAAATAGACTTTTCATCTACCTACTAGTCATTCCGATCCAGGGGTTCCGCCCGCAATCAAAATTAGAGGAGGTGTCTGAATTTCCAGGGGTCTGGAAAGGGGGGGGGGGGGGGTTTAAGGAGGCAATTTTATCTCGGTATTTACTCCCCCCCCCCCCCCCCTCCCCGCATATGTGCTGCGTGCTGCCCGACAGAGCTTCTGCGACTGTATACTTTCAACATAACATATTATAACATTCAATAAAAATGCAAAACTAAAAAAAAAAGTAAAGCAAAAACCAACTTGAGAAAATATCAATCACGGTATCACTATTGTGATACCGCAATAAATGTCAATAACAAATATATATATTCGACTGAAGAAGAATCTATGAGCACAGAAACTTTTTTCTCATATTTCGAAAAAAATCGCCAGCAAAAGTAAAAGCTTTCTCTTTATTAAGATGCAGACATATAGAAGAAGAGGTTATCTCATACAATATAAAATGGGGCGACCAATGTTAATAAAATCTAGTCGCACCTTTTCTTCCGACGTAACAAAGAAGACGACGATATAAAGTACAACCTCTGGTACCACATTGACCAAAAGTTCGGAACACAATTTTTAGGTATTTCGTATTGAATACAAATGACATATGCTTATAATTTAACACACTGGAGATGAAGCGAACCTGAACAAAAGAAAGAACCCCACACCACCGCACCGATACACACATGCGCACACGTGAACGTCGTGAAACACAGGCTCTTATGCAGTTGACCAGAACACACCAACACAATAATTATTTAATTATGCACTCCCCAGAATCTCCCAACCATGAATGCTCAGGACTGTTCTGACGCTCGGAAGATGCGTATCAGAGCTCTCCACTTTGCGATTAAACCCAGACGATGCATGGAAACCGTGACGAGACGTCCCCGGGAGCTTTCATCTTCTCCTCTCCCGCTGTTTCTCACCGTATAGGCTCCTTGCACATGACGTCATTTCCGATACCCTCCAGAGAAGAGGGGGAGAAGGAGCTCCCCTCTTATCAGGACCCTCCTTTGTGCCTCCCGGATTTGCACAGGCGTCGCTATTCTCCTCCCAGAAGATTATAGAAGATTAACCCGTCACTCAAAATTCTTACAAAAGCAGCTTCCCTCTCCTCCTTTTACTTGGTGTGCAAATGTGTGCGATGTGACGTCAATGCAAGGAGCCTATAGGCTCCTTGCACAGGACGTCATTTCCGTTGCCCTCCAAAGAAGAGGGGAAGGAGGAGCTCCCCTCTTATCAGGATCCTCCTTTGTGCCTCCCGGATTTGTACAGGAGTCGCTATTCTCCTCCCAGAAGATTATAGAAGATTAACCCGTCACTCAAAATTCTTACAAAAGCAGCTTCCCTCTCCTCCTCTTACTTGGTGTTCAAAAGTGTGCAATGTGACGTCAGTCAGTGAGGAGGAAACGAAGCGTATAAAAGTCGGTCGGATCTCGTCGCGATCGCTAGCATCACACTTCGCTGGCGCGTTTACAATTCTGTCGGGGTCCGCTTCAAGATGACTTCTTCCTTCGCTTTGGTCCTTCTGCTCGGCGGCATGGCAGTCTGTGTCGCCACGGGAGTTTTCGGAGGCTACAGCGAGAGGGCGAACCACCAAGCCAACCCGGAGTTTCTGAACCTGGCTCACTACGCGACTTCGACTTGGTCCGCTCAGCAGCCCGGCAAAACTCACTTCGACACCGTAGCTGAGGTGCTCAAGGTAGAGACGCAGGTAAGGTTCTCTATCCTATTAAAAAAAAAAAAGAAAGGTTTAGCAGCTGCGTATATTAAGTTCAACAAACTCCCAATATGATTTATCGCTGTCATATGTTCAGGTATTATGAATATAGTAAGATACCGCTATAATTTGACTAGTAAATACGGGCAGATACAGACACTGACATGATTTAATGTCTAACTTTACTGAATTCCGGTGCAATTACACAGAACGATAACAAAGTAGGAAGGCTCTGATGGGGACAAGCCTTGAATGTGTGGTTTAAAAACGTTTCCGCTACGGCGCAGTGACGATTTATCAAAACATCGATCTGCATTGAAGTGTGAACGTTTTATAGTGATACGGAACCAAATTAGTGTTCAAGATATGCAAGTTTTAGTTTGGCATAAAAACCTACACAATCTCGGGCAAAAAAAAAAAAAAAAAAGCAATAGGATGTGCATACACAGTTTGTGTCACAAGACAATGAGATTTTCTGGGAAGCTTAAAACAGACAAGTAGCACAAGTCTTCGCAGATAAAGAACACTTAAATAAACTAGCAGCTGACGTTTCGCTAACAGCTGACTTTACACGAAACGTGCATTCACAATTCAGCAGGTTTTTCTTCAAGTACTTCCTAGAAGCTTCAACGAAATAAGAGCAATATAAGAAATGGTCGGTTTAAAAGGAGTGCATGCATAGAACTGGAAATGAGAGCACAATGATAAATTGAGTTACTTTTCAGTGTCATCAGCAGGACACTGTAGATAAAATCGAGTCGATCACTCCCCTCTTCTTTTTTCCTTTCGGAAGATGCAAACACTCGCTGAAAGTGTCACTTCATTTGGCATTTCTGTGCATCCCACACAAGTTTTCGAAAGGGGTTTCTAAAGCTATGTATTTTCAGACCCCGAAAATAAAAATTCGAACGGAATTTATACCGGAAATTTAAAGTGGATGGCAACAAAGCGAGCGCGCGAGTCGTTGTGAAGAGCAATCATGGTAACTGACATCTTAAGAAACCCCGGGCATATACGTGCCGAGTCCCGAGACCTAATTACCGCTCTGGAGCCGATGAGATTACTGCATTGGCCGATAAGAGCGTAGAAGCCACGCCTCGCGTTTTTTAAGTTGTAAGTCATGATACTGTACTCCTTGTAGCTTGTATGATTATGCTCGGTCACTGCAAAACACCTCTGCCGAATGTTTTCAGGTTGTTGCTGGAACCAACTACAGACTGACGCTCAAGGTCGCAGAGTCGACCTGCGAACTCACGTCCACGTACAACAAGGACACCTGCCTACCCAAAGCAGACGCGGTGAGTTTGGTCATTGTTAGTGACACTAGTCTCAGACCCGGCTGAACGCTGCCGGATGACGGAAAAGTGATTCCTGTGGCTGATCGAAATGGTGTTCAGATTATACCATGCCAGGAGAGCCATTACGTCGCGGTTCCTGAATCAATGTCATTTCGTTGCTTGGTTGTAATTTGGGGGACTATATATTGAGAGCGTTTTAGTATCAGTAACTGTAGATTGTTACTTTTAGTTAACGTAAAGTACGAGTCACTATTCTCCCTTAGCAGAATTCTACTTCAGTGCTTCTCTTTGAAGCTAAATGTAATTAAATAAATTTAGGGCCATTAATTAAAAACATAATTTGAATTACAATTAGGACTACTTCAGTGGTGATTTTTAAACGCTGCAGCTCATTCTTATACGGTCACTAGAAAGTTTTAGTAGACCGTACGCTGCAGACTGCTGGCCTAGCGAACGCGTGCTCAACCCGCGTACTTCAAAGTGACGGCATGACCTCTCTCTAGCAACGTAAAGCTCTAGCCTAGGGTCTACTCGGGGATTGTGGGTTCAACCCCCACCCCTGCCCGTTTCGATCTGGATGAGCATCGTACCGGCGCGCGGTCGTGACGGAAGTTAAAGACCCCAGTCTAGCGGTTGTACCGCACTGGCTAAATTGCTTATCTACTGCTGAGACACCAGACGCCCATTGAGGCTGACAAACTTCCGGCTGTGTAAGCATACACGTAACGCTAATATTATTATTACGGTCTACTGAAACTCTCTACTGAGAGGGAGGCTGACTTTGGTAGCCGGAAAAGTGCGCCCGAGCTTCGAACGTGTAGATGCAACTCTACGACGCGCTCTGGAAGTCATAGCGCATGTGCTATTCTCAAAGAAGTTTGAGTTTTACATATACGACGAGGAACTGATGGTGACTACGAGACGGGAGCGCGAGGGGGTCGTCGGAACACCGGGCTCTGGTTGGAATGATTAGCGGGTAGACTTTGTCTCGACTCGCTGCCCGAACGCTTTCGAACGCAAACGCCGGACACCGGCGTTCGTCTTTCGAACGCGTTCGAAGAATGAACAGAGACAAAGACAGCAATTTAGGTCCACCATGCACTTGTCATTCCAACCAGAGCTCGGTGTTCCGACGTCCCCGTGCGCTCCCGTTTCCTCCTCTCCCTCAATTTCGTCCCGCATGGGTTTGCATTCTTCACCATATTCCTTTAATTGCAGCCTTTAAAAAAAAAACACAGTAAAGCAAAACATCCAATACAACATAATATTCTGGTCTTCACTCTAAGGCACAAAATACGTCGAAGTGTCTGTTATATTTCTATGCACACTTACAAAAAAAAAAAATAAACATTTTGTGGGGTCTTTTTTTGCAGAACACGGAAGCAGCCAATCACGGCGAACCATAGAAGGATTTTGACGAATCACGAAGCTCGGAATACGATCGGATCTTAAATATGCGATGTGCGCAAGTACACTGCGCAAGTGAAATGTCATGCTCATTGTCCATGAGCACATTGAATTTCTCAGATATAATCGTATTCTGAGCTGTATCATTTGCAAGGATCCTTGTATGGTTCGCCGTGATTAGCTGCCTCCATGTTCTGCAGGAAAGACAACCCACGTACCATTTTTTTTAGAGCGTATTCGCTCTGAACTAAATAGCTAAAGGTCAAAACCGATATTAAAAAAAAAAAATGCTTTCCGTCGTGCTGTTGCCTGCCCTGTTCTCAAATGTCGGTTCGTTCCATTTGTCTTGTAGGCGCACAGGACTTGCACGACTGTCGTTTTCGAGAGCCTGCAGGGAGAAAAGTCCGTCAGCTCCTTCGAGTGTGAAGCCGCATAGAAGTCCAGCTGTCTTATTGACCCTCCATTGTTTGTCACGTGATGATTGCATCGTCTTCGATTGCTTCTCGTTGCTTTCTGTCTCGTCCTCTTGGGGCGAACTTATTTTGTCATTCGTGACAATATGACACGTATACGGGCTCAATCGTCTTCTAGACAGAGGGGTTTTTGTTGTGGCCTGGTTGCGTTTTTTTAGCAGCCTTAACGACTTCGGTCGAACATGTTTTGCAAGGGT
The DNA here is from genome assembly GCF_016920785.2 of Ixodes scapularis. NCBI lineage: Eukaryota > Metazoa > Arthropoda > Arachnida > Ixodida > Ixodidae > Ixodes > Ixodes scapularis. The sequence goes on from NW_024609836.1 coordinate 77,360,115, forward strand.
GGAGGTGCAAATAAACCTTTATTTCTGGGAATGATGCTAAGTTTCTACTACACTTGTAATAAAAAAAAATCTGCCGACAAGTTGTTTGCGTGTGTTCTGTGTGCCTTGTTTGATGGAATATGATTTTCGTGAGAAAGAAAGAAAATATTTTTTTCCTTGCTTCCAAGTATTCTTCATAAATGCCCCATGCGTCCACAATATTTTTTTTTTGTTTTGACGATATGAAGTGGATGTCGGCTCATAGACGAATTTCGTCTTTCTTTTTTATATTTTGATACAGCGAACGTCAAACTCTCAAACTTTGGTGTCCTCATCACAGCTAGCGCCGAATTCGTGCAGAGTTTCAACTTTCTGTGCTGCCTAGTTTACTTACGTGACGCGAAAAGCCACAGCTCTCTTTTTTTCTTTTTTTTCAAACACCCGGTAAATATGCTCGGAACCGTTTCGCAGCACAAGCGAAAAAGACGGACATGACAGATTACGTGTATTGCTGCTCTTCAATGTCGAGATATTCATTTTTTAAACATTCCTGTTTACTATTAGCCGCACAGAAAACAAAAAAGAGAATAAAAAAAAAGAGTAGGTGAAGATCAAGTTAGCACGAACCTTAAGGTTGGCCGAAGAATAAAATGACTAGTGATACCGAGATATCAGCTGGCTCACAGCCAAAGGAAAAAAACAAAAAGAAAAACAATTAAAGCAAGCGCCACAAAAAGGTCATCTGGCACTTATATATTTTTGTAGCCTGACGCAGGATGCCTCCCACATTGCGATACCATCTTTCACGCAGTCAAGAGGTGCGGGTTTCGGCTTTTGAGTATATAAACAGGAAGCTAAAGATGAATACAAAAAATAAATAAAAAAGTGTGCGCATACAATTTTAGACAGGGAGAGCGTCAACTCTGCTTGAATACAAATCAATTGGCGAGGTTGCCAGATTGTTGTAACACTTTTACTTGACCTTGAAAGCTACTGCATGGAGCGTGTGAGTCCCATCGGAGTGAAGGCCGCTTGTTCAATAAAAGAAGGAAAGTTATCAAAACATTGAATAAGTGTGAAGAAAAACAAAACAAGAACCAATTCAGCAAATCAAATAAATGAGGCCATTCTTTATAGATAGAGCTCCGTGTTTTCGGATAAATCCGAAAAACTCCGAAAAATACCCGCCGGTAAACTTTTGTCAATTCGGATTTATCCGATCAACTCCGCACCCCCCCCCCCCCCCCCCCCCTAACACACACACACACACACAACAAAAAAAAAAAGTTTACAATTTTTGCAGCACACAACAAAAAAAGAAAGAAAGTTTACAATTTTTGCAGCGCAGGATCAGTGGTCCTTGGAAAATGACACCGTAATTATCTTTCAAGCCTCGGACCGTTGTCCAAAGGGGATGTTACGGCTTGTCTCGTCAAGGTTTGTTCACGGAAACAGGTCATCGTACCATTCGTGTCACGAGTTAAGCCACTCTTTTGGTTTCCAGTTTAGGCCATGGGATTTGGGACTTAGAGAAAGGAGATGGTATGCTTTTGGGGGTAACAGTGAAAGCTATGGACCATAAAGATTGTATAAAATAGGGAAGGGGGCAGTTGAAACTTCTCTATTACATCGTTAACCACTCCACCTCGCGCGGCCGCGGGAGAGATTGATGGCATGACTACGACGAGCTTCCCTGCGGCTACCTCCGGCAGTTTATTCATTTTAAAGTATCGACGTTTATCGAAGCCACCATTGTGTGTGACTTTTGTCGTGGGACAAATTAGTATTGCCAATGACACCAACGCCAAATTCAACTGAAGAAATCTTAATTGATACAAGCAAGTTTTATTTTTTATGTGGCATAGGTTTGCATCCGGTTATTATTTATTACTTTTTAATAGCAAATACTGCAAAATTAATTTCCGAATTTTGGAGAATCGGGGATTTACAAAATATAAACTCCAATAAACACCAAATCTTTGCTAAAAAATAAACTCCGAAAAACGCCCTCCGAATTTTACGAAAAATGAACTCCGAGAACACAGAGCCCTTTTTATAGAATATCAGCATGTTTGTCAGGAGGAAAGTAAGAAGAAGGCTAACAAGAAAAGCTGCTGGAAGGTCTTATTTGTAAAGATAAAAATCTAAAACTTGCTCAAGGTGACATTTTTTTTCCTGATACTGCTATCGTTCTGTTATTTGAACATTTTTCGGTGGATGATAATAATTTAGGGGGAGACCCAGTGTGGAGAATATTTACCCAAAAGTAAATTGACTTCCACTTGAGATGAAGGGCAGTTCGGGCCCTCACAACTGATCTGTCGCTAACAAATCGGTCTCTGTTTGCACTTAGAAATTTCCTGAGCAATTAACTTCAGTTTTTACCAAATGGTTATATCTTAAGAAACGGAGCAGCCGTCGCGAGCAACGCGCTATGAACTTTTTGCTTTAAGCAACGTGATCATTGATACACTGCAACTGCTAAAATTGATCTGAATATTCCCCTTAACGTCGCATTGGTGTTGTAATCTTTATCCTTAATCGCACATATATGTAGGCTGTGTTTTGAAATAACATCTTCAAAGTAGCATTTCATCATCGTTGAAACTTGGCCACTCTGCCCAACTCTCGTCGTTGCGGTCAGTACCATTGTCAACGGTGATTGAAAAGGACACTGTCCCAAATCGACATCTTCCCATCACGTGTGAAGGTGTCGTGTGGACGGTGTCGTACCCACGCACACCTTCGGGGGTGTGTTCTGTCGTCGCTTTCGTCACATTGAAGTAGAACATATTTTGACTCTCTTTTATTCCGCGCGATGGCAAGCAGCTGCCTCTCCTACAGCGAAGTATTTTCTTGACAGACGAGGCACTTGAAGCGGGCGCATAACTTTTATGTGCAAAGCTTTCCTCAATTAATGATCAGTAATAGTTGCATCTGGTGCTATCAGTGAAAAAGGGAAATCTGGCCAGTGCCTATGCCTTTAGGATTCTAAAGAGTCGAAGCCTGCAGATCGAACCACCGCCGTGGATAAAATAAGTAAACCCCACAAGTTTCGATGTAGGGTAATCTCGTCAGGCGTTTGGGTGCGGACCGTCTGGTGCTTGGGAATTTTGTTGTGTGAATCTTTCGGTGGACATACATTTCAGTGAATGGATGCTTTGGTCCAGGGTATATTCATTATGGTATAGTCGGGGGAAAGGGGTATACAATGTATGTACAATGTTACGAATGTCTCACTTTTTCAACCTACCTACGAGCTGCGCCTCGCTCAGGCTCGGAGCATTGGAGCCTGCGCTATGAATTATGCAATGTACGAACGCGCAGACAATGCAACTGATTTGATATTTTATACTCAAGTGCCCGTAAGGCACTTGAGTATAAAACAGATCCCTTTCGTCGGATGGGTGTTTTAAATTTTTGATTGGGTGGTCATTGGTAAGTTTAGTGTTCTACAGCAGCGCGACGGTTTCGGACCCATTAGCCTGCTGAAAGTAGACAAAACAATTTAGGAAACCTCGCGCCTCCCACATACAACTTGCCAGGTGCATCGCGACTAAACGCCTCAGCATCGGCAAAGTTTCTCACCAAGATGTGTGGGGAAAAATTTGGAGCAATATATTAGAGTTTAAACCGTTCTTGAACATGACACCTACCGGGCAAGTGACTATGCTAATGCTAATGCTTAATTGTCATTTAGTTGTCTGTGGTTGGACAGAAAAAGGTTGGTCAGCAAAATGCGTTGCAAAGAAGCCTACATTTTAGGACAGATTTCATCGAACAAAGTATACAGTACACGGATAGGCTTGTTGAGTTTTTTTTTTATTATTATAATCGTTGCAGAAAATTAGCACTATTTGCAAGGCGCAAGACCTTTTCGCACCTTGACCCTTTCAAAACTTGTTTGATGATAGTCGTCAAGACTGACAAACAACTAAAATCAATATTTGCAAAAAAAAAAAAAAGAGCAACAAAACCGGTCAACTTTGGAAGGGTTTGAGACCGCGTCATGGACCGAGGGAAGAGAAAGGAAGAAAAAAAGAACGATTCAAAGACCATTTAATCATTCCGCGATGTACAGTGAGATTCAAATATGGCAGCTGGGCATTTATGCGGCCGCACACTCGAAGGAGCTAATGGACTTCTCTCCTTGCAGGTTCCGGTAAATGACAGTCGTGCAAGTCCTCTGCGCCTACAAGAAACATAAAACAAATCGAACATTGAGAGCAAAGCAATCACAAGCACAGTGTAAAATGTAAAAAAAAACAATATCGATTTTAACTTTTTTAAAAATCACATAAAAATATAAACCCTTTCGAAAGTCCCGTGCTGACTGTTAGAAGGTAGAAATCTCTGCACAATGGCCGAACAAGCGACACTGCGAAACGTCCAAGTCATTGCATAAGATGATGGCGAAATGAAACTAGAATCATCAGGGTTCTAAGATTACTCGACATTATTCATTTTCATCGACGCTATGAGAAATATTTTTCTAGAGGCAAATATAAGGCCCCAGAGGAGCACTGCCGATGTTAGAAGTCACCCAATAAGATCGTTTAGGAAAAAAAAAAAGGACTTAGTCTCGGAGAAGCTACCGGGGAGAAAATCGATGGATGAGTCTACTCTTTTATAAAAGACCGCCACGAACCCGTCGAAGAGATGAACGATTGAAATCTATATATATACTTGACTCTTACGGGGGTTATATTATTGCCGAAACATTTAAACACCACGTGTTTAAATAACAAAAAAAAAATCTTTTTTTAATTTGTAGGTTTTTAAGTTTTTTTATGGATGGATGGATGGATGAATCCGGCTGAGCCCTTTGGATCGGGCGGTAGTTTACGCCACCTAGCCATTTTATTTCTACGTCATACAGCGCCACTTGTGCTAACAAAGTGCACTAGCACAAAAATGGCTGCTTATCATGCTCATGTCTCTTTTTTCGCGATCCGCTCTTGGGCGCCCTCATTGTGTAGCTACCGCTCCCTCGTCGGTCCGGGAACAAGAAAGCGCTTGGGACACGGCACGCCCCGCGTTTCTAAAGCAGTCCTTGACCATAGGTGTCACAACGACAGAACTCACCGCATTTGCATTGGCTTGGCAGGTGTCCTTATTGTAGGTGGACGTGAGTTCACAGGTGGACTCGGCCACCTTAAGCGTCAGTCTGTAGTTGGTGCCAGCAACCGTCTGAAAGAAAAGAAAATTCGGCAGGGATGTGTTTAGCAGAACACCAGAGGTGTTCTAGCAGGTCTTCGCGATAACAAGCGCGCGGTTTATTTTGTTTGAACGATTCCTGAAATGCAAACCATATTTGGGACTCGGGCGCCTCCGGAACTACCATGAAGGGACAAAAGCTCGACCATGACGACGAAAGAAATAAATAATAGTCAGCCAGTAGGCGTGTTCTTATCATTTTTATTATTCAGGCGAAAAAGCTGAGTCAGTAGGATGTCGACGCGTACGGAAGAGAGGTTCTGCGCTTGCTTAGAACACGTTCGATGGCCCTGCGGACAAAGATGGCGGCTTGCAGAAGGCGATTTGTAGAATAGTGGCTGCGTTCGATTTACCCATACGCATCTCCTGCACGGGTGCAGAAAAGTGTAGGGCAGTGCACTTCCGGTATGTGTATCGAGATACGACCGGAAGTACCCCTCCCTACACTTTTCTGCACCGGTGCAGGAGGTGCCGGTAAATCAAACGCATCTACTCTATACAACTTTGCAGCGTTTATCTCAGACAAAAACTGCTGAGTCATTGGGCTGTCAACGCATACTTGTCGCGGACATTCCGGAGAAGGGTTACTGCGCACGTTCAAAATGGCTTCCACAGCCCGGTAGACAAAGATAGCCGCGAGCAGACGACGATAACGTAGTTGGTCTAAAGGGCATGAGACGCTCACCTGCGTTTCGACTTTCAGCACTTCGACTACGGTGTCGAAGTGAGTCTTGCCGGGCTGCTGAGCGGACCAAGTGGACGTAGCGTAGTGGGCGAGTTCCAGGTACTCTGGGTCATCCTGGTTCGACCTCTCGCGGTATCCCCCTCTAAGGGCGAGTTCGGCGCAGACTGCCGCGCCGCCGAACAGAAGCACCAAAGCGAGGGAGGAAGTCATCTTGGAAGGCGAATCTCGACAGTTGTGAACGTGCCAACGACCACAGAGGGAGTCGACTTTTAAAAGCATCGCTTCCTCCTCGCACGCGCTCTCTTTCCCCAGGTTTAACTACCGACGAGCCTGTTGGCTGGCTCCAGCGACGGTGGCGCCAACCCTGCCGACCGTTCGCTGAAGCTGGAACGCCGGTAAAACAATACGGAACTTATTTTCTTCTTCTTTTCTTATTTTTAGGTTTTACATATTTTTACAGCTACACTATGCGGTCTGTGCAATCGACAGATTATATCTTGGGGCTAATCATCACGGTAAGTCAACTAATTAACTAAAACTTATTAATTTGTGAATTTGTTAAAATTAATGGTTGGTTTCAATTATACACTTGCTGGTCGTCATCGAAAATCCCTAAATCAAATTTTGAAAAGAACTCGGAGCGCGTGGGGAAGCGCTGTGGTGTGCTAAAGTTACAAATTGTGCAAAAGGTGCAATGCTGGCGGTGCGAAATCCCGGATGAAACATTCTTATCAGTGTTTCCTTACCGGAAACGTGAGACTGTGTACCGCTGACCGGTGTCTCGTGCTTCTAACTTATTTGGCTCTAAACGAGATGCACAAAATACCTGTAAAATGTTCTGAAATACAAATGCAACATACTTGAACAAAACAGTATTTAATCGAAAATTCAATTACATTTTTTTTATTTAAAAATATAAAAATGCAAGATACAAATACAAACAAGGGTGTTTGATGATCTTCATATACTTCTACACATACACTTTGCTCTTATAGACTAACATCTTAGACTTACATTTAACCCAAGCAAAATAACAACGACCCCTGTGTTCAAATAATCAAGCGCTGAAAATAGAAAAATGTTGCAGCTCTAAAAGTAACCTGTTTTTGTCATGACTAGACAGGCGAGTAGAACATCAGTAAAACAATGCATTCAGCGCGAGATAAATTTCGGAGTCTGAGTTACTGTATGAAAGCATCTTCAAACATGGCAATTTCATGCGATGTGTTAAAAAAAAAAAAAGTAAGTAGCAAAACCAAAAAAAAGTCAATAATTGTATTCATTACGTTCATTACTCGTTCTGCTTTTTTTTTTTCTTCTGCCTTTGACAAATTTTTAGGCACAAAGCGCAGCAAGCTTTACCCTCTTTGCGTACGACTCCCAATGCGAAGAGTGCCCACAATCGCATTTGATTGCGTAGAACAGTGCCCCAAATTATATCCCAAATCAATATCGCTCAAATTGTATTTGGGCGATATCAAAATACACGTATAAAAAAGAAAGAAGAAACCTCAAAATTCCAGTGTTTAAAAGCAGACGACAGACACCATTCCCCAGTACTTAATTAAATTACGAATGCAAAAAAATACTCAAAGTATTTTCAATACGTATCTCAAAGTTTTGCATTTAAAATTCTGCCCATTCCCGGCTTTATATACACATACAGAAAGAAGTTACTCACGAATAGAAAGGATATAGATATTTCGAGGAAAGAAAAAAAAAAAAGTCGCTCAACGAGGAGAGTCTGTAGGCGTCCCTTTGGGGTGGCGATTACCCGCCAAAACGTCATCCATTTTAAAAATGACTTTTCCCCCGATAGTCACTGTCGACTGGAGAAACGCAGGGCGCGGCACTTCATGTACACGCGTCTCGCTTTGTGACTGGCTCTTCAGTGCTCTTTTCGGCAAATGCCGCAATTTGATTAACTGCGGAACCGTAATGAGACGCTTTCGACTCGTGAGCAGTGCCCTGGGTTTCATACGCTGTCGGGGACGAGTGTTGAATATTTATCTCGATTTAATAATAATATTAATAATAACGATGACGACTACGACGACGACGATAATGAGAATGCCAATAACGAAGATGGTGATAATGACGATGATGATGATGACAATGACAATAAGCTTTATTTTTTACGCGCCCACAAACAACCTCGCGGTCTATACTGCGTGGTGCGCAAAACTTTGAGTGGAGTTATGACACGTGAAACTACAACGAGAATACTGGTCATTAATAGCTCTTGAACGAGAAATGGCAAAAAGCGGATGACTATAAGGGTGTACCCGCGTTGCAGTGCTTACAAGGAAGACATCCATTCGCTTACGAACGCCTTCTTGTTTAATTTCATGGGAAGAGAGGTCTTGTAATTATGACGGTGCCCCGTTGATGATGCACCGTTCTATGAACCTTTTGAATACGTCGTGCAAGTTTCTCTGCTCCTTGCGCACCTCGTGTGTTTGTTTACCCCTCAAACGCCGATCGCGATTAAGTCAACTGTCGTTGGTTTAATGAAAGTTAAGAGCGTTAGTTTAACTAGGGCATTAGATACGTAAAATGGTAAGGTAAAGGCATACATGCTTCGGCAATACTTTGTCTATTTCATAAAGACACGTTACAAAACAGCGTTACATTAATGAACGATCTTTAGACCAATTGGATGATTCTGATCGATCATCGCAAGTTTGGATTGGACCGATCATCGCACCAAAGCGAGGGAGGAAGTCATCTTGAAGACGAATCTCGACAGTTGTGAACGTGCCAACGAACACAAAGAGAGCCGACTTTTAAACGCATCGTTCCGCATCGAAGCGGAACACCAACATCCAATCTTGGCGTTCCGCTTCGTCTCACGGACGTCTGCGAGGAGGCCCTGACACCTGCTTTACTAGATCATGGCTATTGTGCTGTCTCGTACAGCTACACGTTGAAAAAAAAAGAAAAAAAAAAGTAGGCTCTATTTGCAACTTTTAGCGATGGTGGTATCGCGGGGTGAAAATCGAGCCCCCTAGCTCCTGGATGATTGGCTTCACAATAAAGGTGCTTGCCTACACCCTCCTGTCGTGAAAAAATAAAGTAAGGCTCTAATAGTGCTCGTATATAGCAAAACTATAATTACTTACGCTTCGCAGACCCAGCCCCGTACTGCTCTTATACGACGATCATCCAGATGACAGCCATTTTCATAGGCGCAAGTGCGGATAGTCCTCTGCTAACCAAGGTAGCACTGGAATGACAGACTTTGTTGTCACCCTTTATCGACTCAACGAGATGCTAATCTTTGTATAGATTAGCCTAAAATGTAAGGTCCCAAACTGTAAGTCCACCTCAATATATATATATATATATTTTGTTTTTGCAACGGCGCTCCTTTTGGTTCTTTTTCACGAATTTCAAATTTTTTTTAGAATAAAATTTAAGCCAGCTTCTCGGTTTCTTTGTTGTATATGTTTTACTGTTGAAAAACTGCTATCGAGGTCACGCATTCGATCGAGTGAGCTGAGTTCGCTTGAAGCCAAATGTGTTCTTCAGAAAGAAGTCGTGTGGCGCACTGCAGAAATAAAACGAAGCGCACTTGGTTGAAGTGTACTAAATTAGCACGTCTGACAAGGGTATTATATACTGCTTCACATCAATTCTGACAGCAGCCAACGCTGCACTCTCACAAATAAGGGGTGTAGTACTTACATCCCTTGTCTCTCATATAACATCCCAAAATTACATTTCGACGTTCAGTCCACTGACGTTGAACTGAAGATACAAACTTTCACGAGCGGCTTGATAGCTGTGTGATAGAAATTACTAACTAGCTAATATATACCTATCAAAACTACTATAAAAAAAAAAAAAAACAAAAAAACCCGAGGTTTTGCAGCAGGGCGAAGAAAACCTTGAGTGTTTTCCTGTAGTCTTTAATGCGTACATTCGCTATAGTTTAGTAGGTTGTATTAGTCGACTATCAAGCCGGTCGTGAAAGTTGGTATCGTCGGTTTTACGTAAGTTTGATGAACGTCCATTTGTAGCTTTATGGGTGTAATTTATTTCTTTATTCTTGATTTGAAGATGCCCATTAACAGCTACACGCCTTACCAGTGACACACCATAACACATTCACAACGAAACAAGTAATGCGAACACTGCAATACTAAACGTACAAAAACAACATTGAAATACAGATGTCCTATGCCATTTTCGCTACTACTACGTTTTTAAAATCGCTAAAAATCAAGACGGCATCTTTTGCGGGTGACGCAAAATTGTTATACAAAGCCATCATTTTTGTGAGAGGCGAGAGGTTAGAATGTCTGCGAACACAAAAAAGCTCAGTATATCTTAAGGAGCGAGATAGTACGCGAATGCGTATATCGGTTTGCAGACCTGGGCAAGCTACTGGGCAATAATTTATGCAAAAATAACAAATCCCGAATATTTCTTCTCTCAGCAAGTTTGGTCATTTGAAATTTACAAGGTAACCAGCTATAACCCTAGTAAAAGTTTTTACCGAGGTGTCAATCGTAAATAAAACGGATAACGCACCTCTGCACGCCTTCAATGCGCTCTAGTCTAGGCAAAGTCAATGAATTCCACGCAGTTATGTAAATTTCAACCTCGAGCGGTCGTAACAGTTATGATTCGTGTGATTCTGGACACTATGCCAAGCATCCTCGATGATGAAGCAATTACAGCATTGACATGTTCTTCCATTCAATGGGTGGAATCCTGTAATACACCAACATCACGAATTTCAGATTTCCTTTCTATTTCACAGTGGTTCAGCATATAAGAATGCATATGCACTATATTTTTCCGGATAAATGTATAATGACGTTGGGTTTTCTTGTATTTAACATGAGACAATTTTTTGAACACCACGCACTGACCGCATTAATCACTTTGCAATTGCAAGCAATCTCCAGGGGCCTCAATTTGGTGAAATATTTTCGTCGTCAGCATAGTGCAACATCTGATAAAACTTTAGACAGTCGAAAAGATCGTCGGAAAAAATTATGTATAAAAGGGGACTAAGATTTGATCCCTGAGGCACTCCAGAAGTAGCGACGTATGGGGGGAGACATGACGCCTTGAATGCTTACAAAATTCGCGCGCCCCGACAAATAACTTCTAAACCATTTTGTGTACCTTTCTCTTACGACATATTCAGACATCTTAACTGAAAGCAATTCATGATTGACCGCATCGAAAGCTTTCGTCACGTCTAAATGAATTACATCAACTTGTCTTTTGTTTTCTATGGTTGGAGCGCTAAACTGAATAAACTGGCAAAGGTTTGTTTTTACCAATCTGCCCTTTATGAATCCATGTTAGGAAGGGTTAGTTCTGTGCTAAAAATCGATACAGTCGTTTACAAAGAACCATTTCATAATCTTTCGATAGATTAGGCAGCAATGACACCTGCCTATAATTTTTGTTTTATCGGTAGGGTTTCCCGATTTAAAAACCGGTACAATAACAACGGCTTTCCAGGCGGCAGGAAATGCCTCTGACCTTAAAGACAAATCAAAAATATATTTTAAAATGGGTGCGAATATGCTACTACAACCATTTAGAATAAAACTGGGAATGCTATCGAGACCGTTAGGTAGCTTTGGCTTGAACTTCCCCAGTGCATCTATTATTTCAGAATTCTCGACTTCATCCGCTACCATACCGTACCCACAACTCCAAGGAGTGTGGAAAGTGTCAATATCGAGAGATTTAGATGAAAAAGGTGAACTAAAAGCTCGCAAAACTTCTGAGCGACATCTAGTGGGGGGTCATAACTGCAACCCTCTTCGGTCAAAGTAATATCCTGTCGAGGTTCTTTCGTGCATTTCTTCGTATATTGCCAAAAATATCTAGGATTTGTCCTAAATTTCCCTCAACTCTCATTTTGTGCCTCACGTCATCTTGCTCATATAATTTCTTCACTAAAGCTCTACACACACTGTATTTGTTGTACCAATACTGTAAGCCAGTCATCTTGTACTGTCTGCGGCAATGAAGCTTTCTGCAATAGTTCCGTCTGAGTTCCGGTGAAAACCAAAAAAGAAATTTTGAAGATTTTACTGTACCCACAGAAATAAAAAGCGCATTCTAATCAAAACAGTTTCTATAATGCTCCGTCGCAGTGTCAACATTTTTTAATTTCGGGATCACAAAAGAATCGAGATTATCGTAATATCTGTACAAACCTCTGTCTAGTCTCCTCTGTTATACCGAAAAGAAGGAGAGCTATTCGTTTGAGGCTTGGAAAAACTAATTGAAACAGAAAGTGCAATTGGAGGACTTCGGGGCACTGGTCATTTAAGAGGACTAAATACAACACGTTATTAGCCAAACTGGCAATGTTACATTAAGGGAAGTCGTTAAGGTGTGCGAAATCAAGCAAAGGAAAAGCTCTTAATCTTGTTGCAGTGTCACTGCAATTCACTGTTTCAGATTTCCACTCCACACCTGGGAGGTTAAAATCGCCATATATATACCCAGGGCAGTCGGACGCAGCAAGTAGACTCCGACGTATTAATTCTATCATTAAAAACAGCTGAGTCCGAGAGTGGTGGGAAGTAGTAATTTCCTATCAAGTATCTTGTGCCTCCAGCAGACCTCCGAAGTGTAATACTTGTCTTATTCACTACAATAATCACACCAACACCTAATTTACAGTTCCGATTGGCATAATCACGATCCCTCCGAAACACTGCAAACTTTGGAAAAAAAAAAAACAAAAAAACTCGGAACTAGATATACCACTATGCAACCATGTCTGTGTCAGACACACAATATCATAATCTGACGTTAGGAGGCCATGCACGAACTCACTTGCCCTCGTCCATAGCCCGCGCACATTTTGATAATAAACTTTCACATTCATATTCATTCGTTTGAATTGCTGCTCTCGTTTTCGGCTGAAAGCCCAGAACGCATCGATGGCAACAATCGCCCAAAGAACTGCCTGAAGATGCTGCCGTTGAGCCAGAGTTTGGGTGCATTGACACGTACAGAAGCCACGATTTCAACAACGTCCGTTTCGCTTGTGTTTGGCGCCAAGCGTGACACAAATAGATTTCGTTCTTGGGTGACCAGGAACGGCCGTTATGACTGAATCTTTAGCCACTCCCGTTTTCATCATAGGTTTTCGTCTTCTTACCACTTTGGAGAATCCGTTGTCATCTTCAGCTGAAACTAACATCCCTTACGGTTGCTGAATCTCGTTGAGATGTCCAGCTTTTCCTGTCGACGTCCCGTCGGTGTAGCAGTTCACTGACAGTAACCTTTGCTGAAACGCCCTTAGGTTGATTGTCCTTCACTACCGCAGAATACGCAGGCACGGTCTCCGATGCAGAGCCCCCACCATCCGAGGCATTTGACCGCACGACAGACACGCTCACCTGCTGACGCAAGGCCTGACATTCTACCTTGACGTAGCAGACTTCGCTCGTAAGAACGTCGTCCTTCGTCAGCAGCTGCCGAATCAAGTCGTCAGTGGTCTGCAGATTACTTATTTTCTTTCGAAGACTGGTCGCTTTCACTTGCCTTGCCGGTGGCCTCAATCGAATCGGTGGAGTACCGCCGCGGTGAGGTGCAATAGGCCTATCGTCTTCCGCACCCCGCGAGTGCAATCACTGCATTCGAATGCGCTTGAGCCCTTTTGCATGAAGATTTCATACTCGACAAGTCCCACGTTTACGCAATTACAGTGATAGCTGCCTTGGCAACGACTGGAACAATAAAGAAACTTAACTTAGCAGAGCATTTCCCCCAGATCGCTTTGTCCGCCATCTTGGCAGTTGGCCCTTTTGGCAGCTATGTTTGGAACCGACACCCCTTATTTCTAAGAATGTATGATCTGATAAAGTCAATCAGACAGCGCCAGAAGTCCATCGTCAGGGCGCATGGTCGTTTTTGCCGGTTTGCTAGCTCATCTGCTGAGCCAATCATGCAAAAAAAAAAAAACACAAAAAGTCTTTAGGATTTTGACATTTTTACCGCTCCTGAATGGTGTAAGCGATGATGGTAAACGCAGCAAAGTGACGAGCCCCGTGACTATGCGGTTTTGGCGCTGCCTGATCGGCACTGTCCGGTCGTAGCGTCCGCTGTTTGTTTTTAATGGCATATTGTTTGTTGGGATTTATTCAATAAAAATGAACAGTTCTACATATGGCAAGACGCCCCGTAGTAATGCGGAAAGCAAGTCGTCTGCTGCTAGCGCAAGAGTTGCGGTGATGCCAGAAATACGTCGAGCTCTGATTGGCGGACAGTGGGCAGACCTGAAAGCAAGCGGCCCGGAAGTCTACCCACTATCCTTCGCCCAGAACCAATCAGAGATCGGCGTTCTGACGTCACCACAACCCATGTAAAAGAAGCAGACGAACTTCCTAGATCCAGAGCTAACTGAATCTGGGAAAGCAGCGCCATTGCCTTCCCGCCTGCTAGCCAGACACAAATTAACGCCAACATGTGCCTGATCAGTCGACCGCCATTTTGGGCCTTGCCAATCACCGAAGCTGCAAAAAAGTCGTTCCAACCAGCCACACCAAGATCGCTATGAAGCATCATTGTATTGACAGGACGACGAGACGTCGTCCTGTCTATTTTCTGTCCCTTCTACGTTTTGATGTTTCTTCTCTACCCCAGTCTCAGGTTAATTCAACATGGTTAATATTCACCAGCTCGCCTTTGTGTTGTATTGAAAGCGTTCCTCGGCCAACATAAGCTTCTTTGGTACTATGCATGCAATAAACGTATGACTCATGCTTATCTCTCCAGATCTCTTACAATTATTTGGCTCTTCGTGCGTTTTTAACTCAGTAAAATTATTTTTCAATGCCTCCAAGTACTGATGTTACATCTGATGGCGGTACGAAGATGTACGTCATGGCGTCTGTGTTTGGAGGCATCGAAAAATAATTTTACTGTCTTCAAATACACAAGAAGAGTAACGTAACTGTAAGAGATTTGGAGAGATAAGCACGAGTGATAAGTTTATTGGATGCACAGTGACAAAGACGCTTATGTTGGCCTAGGAACACGTTTAGGACGATGATGCTCTATAGCGATCTTGGTGCGTCTGGTTGGAATGACCCTTTCGGAGCTTCGAAGATTTTAAAGGCGAAAGAATGGCTATCGCCATGGCAACCGAAATCGATCGGTCAATCCTCTTGAAATGTTTTGTCGCTTGTATATCTGTAATTCTTCGAGCAGGTGGGAAGGCTCTTGCGCTACTTTCCCAGATCCAATGACTTTGGGGCCACCCCCCATAAAATTTGACCAAGAAATATAGGTAATTGCGCGGAGATCCCGAATGTTACAATTATTGCTCTTTTTAGGTGTGTCATGCAACATATTTTTGACAAAAACTTCAAAAATTTGAGTCTCGGAGACGTAACACGGCAATTATTGTTTGAAAACGCCGTCTGACGGTGGCTGATGGTGTCTGCTCCAAGGTACGGAAAGAGGGGCGCGTCACGATCTTTGATTACGTTTTAAATACGGAAATGGGCCACCCACAATTTCGCTCTTTCTGCGATGATTAGAGCCCCATATATTAGTTATCACCATAAATAGACGATTTCAGAACCCACTGTAAAACGGAGTATACAGCCTGCCAAGATCCGCAGCCTTGATTAGAGCCAATAAAAAAACCTATGCTTCGGAGTAACAACCTTTCAGTTATCAGAAGCTTTTTCCGAAGTCGCCGGAAACTCTTTTCCGTTCTCCAGAAATTACGAAAACAGTCCGCGACAAGGGCGAAACGATATCGGCCGAGCTTCCTGTAATTGTTTCTATAGCTCAGGAAGTCGTAATTTTGGAATCCTAACGATCGCCAATTAGTCCCGCACTCTGCACTAAGTGGGGCGGCGTCCACAAGGAATTGGAGTACCGATACTGGGAGCGTATCTCAATTAGTGGCTCTAGTCTCGATGGTGCGAATGGACTTCCGGTAAGCCTCTGCGCACGCGTACACCCCCTCTCCCGACCTCACTTCCGGCTGTCGCCATTTTAGGAGGGTGTACGACCAGCATTGTAAGCACCTATCGTCGCGTGTATATTTAATCATTTTGGATGATTCTTTTCAGGGTATCGGTAGTATGGGGAAAAAACAAACAAACAAGGAAATCCATGCAACACCACAATGCCAATGTGTTCTGACAGGCGGAGGCATGGTTGGGCTGCCCTTTATTTGAAGTTCGCAGGACCACTCACCAGACGGCGCTCGTTACTAAAAATATAATAAAAAAAAAAGGGCTTTGGGATTTAAAGAGGCTAGAACACGCCCAAAATGAAATACGAGATGATCATACCGCTAGGGCCGGTTGTATGTTCCTATATTTCTGCTAAAATTTGTTTTGAAATATGGAAGGATAGTTTCGTATATAAATTGGCTTATACGCGGGACCCTCGGATCCCCCCCCTTTCGGGAAGGCGTCCTTGTTTGTTCTCTCGGTGACGTCATTCGCAGAAAATAAGTGGCGTCCACTTGCACGCACTCCCAGGCTTGGCTCTCTCGGCGCTTCGTGCTTCAGCTTCCTTGTTTACCTTCCGCGTTTCGGGCATGCTACTCGCAACGTTTTTGTCTACGGCATCGCTCGCTTCGTCGGAGTCTTCGACACCGATCGCAGCAGCGACGAGAGTGATCGTAGTCAAGAGAGCTTGGAAGCTGGTCATTTTGACTGCGACCCGCTGGCGACCAGCTCCAGCGACGACGAGATCGTCACCGGCGAACTCGCCGTGGTCGCCGTCGTCCGTGACGATATCGAAGGTGCATGTAGGTACAAGGTCAAAGGGCAGGGAACGAGAGCGAGTGTAGCTTTGGAGTCGCTGAGTTTGCGTGAGAGGTTTTTATCGACCCGTGGCGAAGCAATATTGGGCGAGCAGGAGGGGGCGCTCAGAATAAAGGAGTCTTCATGATCACTCGGTTTATGGGCACCATGGTGTTACTAACTTGGGTAGTGTTGCCTGGTCTCCCAATAAAGATGATCAACATTCGTAAATTTATTAATTACTAGAGCTCTAAAACTCGCGGAACTTAGTGTATATGTCAAGAAGCCTTTTGGCCTCGAGACCCAGATTGAATTTAGGGAAGCGTTCTTTTGTCTACCCATGCTTCTCAGTGAGGTACGTGGTGATTCCCTGTATCAACAATGCGGGTGGAGACAAAGCACCCATACTTATGGCACAGAACACGGGCAAGGGTACAGTGCACGGGCTCTTAGCAGTTGGTTCCAGTGCCCGAGGGCTGCATTAACGTTTCCGTGGCTTCGGCTTCGCGTCAGTAGCATTTGTTTCGCTCCAAGTAAGTGTAAAACAAAGCCTAGTTCTGCTTTTTACCTCATGAGCCGTGGCGACCGAATCTTGAGGCGAATAAGTATTCCATTACAAGGATAATATACCCGTCTAATTTTCGTGACCTAATCCATCTAAAGGCATCGACGGAAAAATAGACGTTCGAAAGCGGAGGTCACAAAACACTGGTTATCGGACTCTAGATAATGTAGTCGAGGAAAGAATAAAGCTTTGTTAATCTCTTACTTCCCGTCTGTTGGGCGAAAAGTGCGCGCACCGTGGTTGCAAAAAAGCCACACCGTCACACAGATCAAAACTTTCGGCTGTGGAGAGTGGTAGATGAATGCTTGCACCTAGCGGTGATACGAGATAGTTTCCGTTCTCTATTAAATCAGAGTTTAATCGGAAATTAGTTAATTGTTGAATTTAGAAGCTTTGGCTACAGGTGACGCGAGCCGCCGCCCGACTGAACGGGGTTGAGCCGTATCTATGCTGAATCCACCCGAAGTTCATTGGTCCTGATGAAAGCTTGCTGCAAAACACCGAGTCCCGTGCATATAATTACCGCTCCACAGCCATTGAGAGCGCGGCATTAGCAGATAAGAACACCGAAGAACCAACCACAAAGCGAGAAGTGTGAACATAATAAGCCACACTCTGTGTTTCTTAGGCAGTCAGTGACCAGACCACGTTGGACAAAGACAACAATACTGCAAACGTTCGGGATGTTTCGCTCCGACTATTACGTAACCCGCATTAATCGCAGATGAGCGAAGCGCAATGTTTACAGTGAGCGAATGATTCTCCTTGAGCTTGTTCAACCATAGCCTCCTCTCTACTCACAAAGCCTGGCAGTTCGACGACGGAGCCATAGAGTGTCCGGTCGCAGATTTACCGCTCATTCACACTGGAAGCGGATCCGCGTTCGCAAAGCGGTTGCGAACGCGGTTGTATAAATATCCAGTACAATCGCAAGCGCTCTTGATGTCATCGACTGCGCGTGCAATTGCACTGTATCTTTATACAACCGCGTTCGCAACCGCTTTGCGAACGCGGATCCGCTTCCAGTGTGAATGAGCGGTTAGAGCGCGACGACCTGGTAGCAAAGAGCATCAACGAGCCATTTCTCGGGGAACCTGGACGTCAGCGCACAGCTTTTGCAGTGGCGAGGACCCAAAACACACTTGTTCGCTCGGGAGAAGTGTGTTTCAGCGTCTCGCCGCAACGGGGCGCCAGTCGCGTGGCTCTCATCGCATCCGTTGTCTGCCACTCCACCTTTTCGATTTCGGCGGCCGCTTCTCGTGGCGATCTGCCAGGCTTTGTCAGTATATAGGACGCTATGGTTCAACTATACTCTGTTAAGCTCCGCCTTCAATGCGAGCTCGCTGGCTTCACAGCGCATTGGTTGCGTGTGCCTGCGCGTTCACATTTGTGTTAGCGAGGGAAGAAAGTTCGCGCTAAAGTGTCTATTAATGGTGCCTCGAGGAGGTTTCTGAGATCGCCTAAACATAGCGATAACTAACTCTGCGGGCTCTAAGTATCCTAGAAATCCATAAATATTAACGGTGCGAGGCCGATTTTCCTATTGAAAAATCAGTCAAAGAACGAACTCACCGATTTCATTTCCGGCGAAGGGAGGAACATTGTTCCGGCGGCGAACCATTGGCTTATAGTGGTCCTGGTTTCGAAACATGCTCCTCCCATCGCCGGAGATGACTTCGGTGTTTTACAGTCTTTGATTGCTTTTCTTAATTAGGAATTCGGTCGCGTATCGTGATGATTTAGGAATTTGTAGGATGCTTAAAGCCAGCATGGTGAGTTATCGCCATATCTAGGCGATCTCAGAATTCTCCTCAAGGCACCTTTAAGACATTTAGAACTTTATGGTTAACAATATATTTCCCATACAGTGTAGATCTATAACATCTTGGCCCGGGACGGTATCGAAGCACAAGAAAATAAGACAAAACGTGCCAGCTCGCCTGCGAATTGCATCTCTTCAAGTTAGGATTAATCAATACCTTCATTTAAACATTCCTGGTCCCCACCTCAACCTGCCTAGTAAAAATTAAACGAAAATAGGTGAGATACAGGTTAACAGGAGCTTCTAAGTTTGCCACAGAACAGACGACAAAATAGCTCATAGCCAGCCCCAAGAAAAAAAAAACAAATGCCACAGAAATGCTTTCTGGTACTTTTCATGTAGAGTGAATCTTGGTCTATCTCCTCCATAGCGAGGTCTTGAGCGTATGAACGGGAAGCATCAAGACAAACATGAATGCATGAGAGTATACGTGACTTGAATTGACGTCACATCAGCGGCCATGTTAGTGTCCTTGCAGCCGAAGATGTTCCTTCTGCGGTATACATTTCGCACCATCGAAATAATTTTTCCGGCAAAAAACAAGTAGAAATGTAACCAAGATAACTACAAGCATACGACGATAACGTCATGTGCAAGTCTTGCATACATATGCGCATACAACTTATTTTACAGAGGAAAGTGTCAACGGCCCTTCAAAACAAGCCAGTTGGCACGGTGGCACGGTTTGATGCAACTTTCTTTCTTGACCTTGAAAGCTACCGTATGAAGCAGGCGAGTCTCATCAGAATGAAGGCCACTCGTTCAATTGTGAAAGGAATCATTAAATGGGAATAAAGGAGAACGAAACAAAAATATCCAGTCTAACTAAGTAAGGAAGCAGGTTCTATGTCAGCCGATGTATCCAGTGAAAAAAGGTTAAGAAATGAAAAAGAAAACCCAACCTTGCACTTTCTCCTGATATTTTGATAATTGTACTGCTTTTGTACGTTTAAGTTGTATTTTTTTATTATTAAAAGTGAATTGGTAATTCGCTGGCCAAAGAAGATTCCGGTACCTTATTCAGCCGTCTGGAAAGCTATAATGTTTTCAGCAATCAACTAAATCCCGCCATCGTCGGCGACGATTTCGTACGTATACGGAGGGTGGAAGGTCAAAGGGCCGGGGACGAGAGCGAGAGTAGCTGAACTGGCCGTGAGAGCTCTCGTTTGGGATACGAAACGGTGATTGTATTTCAAGGACTGAAGAAACAGCCGTAACAAGGAATGCATATTGTAAACTTTCCGTGTATCCAAGGTGACCATTGATGTACCCTAACTACTAATTTTGACCCGAATGTTTGTTTCTTTGCGGTATTTGATCTATGACCCGAATCGGGCATATAGATGTGGGCCGGCTTTTAATATTATATCTTGAAAATAGCCTTCATTCATCCTTTAAACGTGTCGCCTTTGATTAGTTTCGTCTTCGCAATCGGTCGCATGGTAAGCGACCTTTGAAAGGGACGTAAATCGACATCGTCCCGTCATGCATGTAGGCGTTGTGGGACGGAGTCAAAGTCGTGTCTACCCACACATTTGGGTGATTGTATTGCGCCGTCACTCTTGCCTCAAGGGGATAAGAAACATTCCAACCCTTTTTAGAGCGCAGCTCTTAGGCGCCCGTTTCTGGCTTGAGCGGTGTCGGCGTCGCCGTCGGCGTAACCGCGCGGTACATTATGGGACGTTTCCCATGATGACGTCGCACGTGACGTCACGAGGATCATGAGTTACGTCACTTGTGACGTCTCCGCGCGTTGCATTATAAGTAAAATTTCCCCGCTAAATTTATCGAAAAGATTTCCCCGCTAAATTTAGCGGAACGAAATTCCCTGCTAAATTTAGCAAAAAATTTCCCCGCTAAATTTAGTGGAAAACTTCCTCCGCTAAATTTAGCAGAAATAAATAATTTAGCGGAAAAATTTTCCCGCTAAATGTAGAGCAAAAATTTCCCCGCTAAATTTAGCGGGAAAAATTCCCCTCTAAATTCAGCGGGAACATTTCCCCGCTAAATGTAGCGGAAAAAAATTCCCCGCTAAATTTAGCGGAAAAAAAATTTTCGCTAAATTTAGCGGGGAACGTTTTCCGCCACATTTAGCGGGGAAAATGTCTGCTAAATTTGGCGGGGAAGTTTTTTTGCTAAATTTAGCGGGAAATTTAGCGAAAAACTTTCCGCTAAATGGTAGGCGAGCAGGAGAAGATGAGGGGAGGTTGAAATGAGGAGGAGGGGCATTCCCTCCTCTTATCCTCCTTTTTCCCCTCCTCCTCCTCAAGAGCTGCGCTCTAATTCAGTGTGCAAAGGCATTGTGAACGTCTTTCATTTTTTTATTTCGTGCTATATATATCAAGCAGGTACAGTTTCCAACAATATAAAAAGAACTAATCGCCGATACAGCTTATGAAGAGGAGTTCACACTTTTTCCAGTGGCACTTTAGTTTTAGAAAGAAAATATAGCAGAGAATAATTAATTTTATCACCCCAAGCTATGTGGGTTTGACCAAGAAGCAAATCCGCGACGGCCGCCTAAAATTGCCTTGTCCAATGGGTCCTTCACATTGTTCGAGACTGCAGCTTTGCTGCCACGCACAGCGGCGCAACTCTTCACAGCGGAGGCACTTTAAGGGGACGGACGGCTTTTCTGTGTGAAGTTTTTGATGAATTTTTGAAATATACAAGAATGAATTGATTTCCACCCGAGATGGAGTGCAACTTTCGGCAACAAAGCGATTGGTGGGCCGCTGAAAAAAAATCTGCCTGGTCCGGGAATCAATACTGAGACCTCTAAAATACTAGCAGAGGGCTCCTATAATAATTGAACTAACCAGATGTTAGAGGTCAGTAGAGGGGGAAGGTATTAACAGTTCCAGGTGAATTCACTCTTGCGTACGCCTTCATCACATCGAAAAGTTTTTCTGTCTCCTTAATTAACGCGGAATTCTTCACAGTAGTAGCTTGGTGTCTCCAGCGAAGATGGCCAGTCGGAATAGCCCTTACGTGTAGGATTCTGAAGAACCAGGACCCAAGACTGAACGTGCAGCCCGTTGTGGGTGAAGATGTCCGCCATTATTTTACATTTAGGGTCTTTTGTTGTAGGGTGTTTGGGTGCAGTTTTTTCGGTGCACGGAAATTTTGTTGTGTGAATATTTCTGTGTACGGACACCTCAGTAACTGAGTGCCTCGGTCCAAGGAACTTTTAACATGCTCTACTCGGAAGAAAAGTTTTATGTACAATGCAGAAATGTCAAAATTGTTTCCAGCCTTCAGACCAATGCGTGTAGTATAGCTCGAAGCGTTGGCGCCGTTCGTGCATCATTTATTAGATTACACACACATATATATATATACATATATATTGATTTTACGTTTCGGCGGGTGGTATTATACTGTTGATTTCGTGGTCGTCGGTAAGCCAAGCCTGGTTCGTTTGGTTGGGTGATTTTGTTCGGATTCTATAGCCTACAGAAAAGAGGAAAGTGCACCAACAAAAGAATTTTCGGGAACCTTCTGGCTCGATCGCACTTCGACTGACAGTCGCATCGGGACTAGATGATAATTACACCGGAATGTCGGCAAAGTCGGAAGCAGCACCCGCACACACGAAAGAGATTATCGGGGAGAGGAGAGTTCCTCCTTCCCCTCTTCTCTCGTAGTGGCCGGAGGCGAGACAGTTACCGTCACTACCTGTGAAGGCTCCTAGACGGGCATCACAAACGAGGTGTTAGTGACGTCCACCAGGTGCTCTTTGCTAAAAGCTTAATTCGTTTTAAAATTCCTTTTTGTGTCTTTTTTAACAAGATATTGGTGTGTCCGATAGGATACTGCTCATTTGCAGACACGTAGAGCAAAAAAAAAAAAAAAAAAATAAGCCCCGAAATTTTGTTGTAGTATCTCTTTAAGGCTTATGTTAAGGCTTAGGACTGGCTGCGTTGCTGGAAAGTTTAAGCCGCCACAAGAGGCTTAGAAACCTGTCTTGTCTCAATCGGGTGGGAGTTAAACGCAAGTGTGTGAACGGGCCTTGACGCTTAACTGCCTGTTATCCTTTTAAATGCGTTGCGCACTAGCACCTTACGACCCATTTCATCGAGCAACACAGAACACGCGCGTCTACGGCTTGTTCAAAAGGTCTTTTATTTATATTGTGGGCAAAAAATACTGAAACTTTTAATGCGAATGTATTAAAGGGATACTGAACCGAAATTTCGAGCTTACAAAACAAGGCTGGACGGACAGGCGGGACGTGCAACACAAAAGCATCACTCACACAGCGATATTTCTAACGGATCGCCGTATTTTTGGGGAACTGCGCGATTGAACATGGCTGACGACGACGACGAGCCAATCACGTCACGATTCTCATTCCCTCTCCTTCTTGCTACGTCCCGCCGAGGTGGTGAACCGAAGCGTGCAGGAGCGAAGCGACGCCGCATTCTCAAATTTTACATGGGGACAAGGACGTCAAAGACCTCGCCTGATCGCGCCCTTCTTTTCAAAAAGTACAGCCATCCGCTCGAGATATCGATGTATGGGTGATGTTTCGTAGTTCGTAGCGTGCCGTTGAACGCTTCTGCTTATTTTTCAAAATCAAAATTTCAGTTTAATATCCCTTTAACTGTCCCATGGGGCGAAGCCGGCGTTGTCTGAGTAAAGCCGGCGTTATCGTTGTCTGTAGCAGTCATAAACGGCACCTTAATTCCAATTGGCTGCGAGGTGTCATGTGGCTCCATAGCAACGGCGTCATCGTTACAGGAGCCGGCTGAACTGCTGGCGGCGCAGCGGTAAAAGGGGGGGGGGGGGGGGGGGGGGGGGGGCGTGGATGCAGGTATGCGCTTGTTAGGCCTAAAGTTATGCTTTTAGGTCTAACATTGTCAACCGGTACCCGCAGCTTGGGCGATGATGATGATGAGAGGAAAGCTGATTTCAGCTCCGCACCGCGCCGAGCTTCACGCTCCCGCCGCTGCCTCACCCAGCGGCGCAGCAGTCACCAGCGAGGAGGACTCAGCGGCGTTCAATTGGACATTAATTCTTTCGCATTCACAACTGATAAGAAGTGCGTAGGTGTCCTCGGAATTTTTTGGAGGGAGAAAGATTTCTTTGAACTTCTACCCGTTCAATGCTTCGATACTTGTTCAATAATAATCATCAAAGCTGAAAAAAAAAGAATGCGATTAAACTTTGCAAAACAAAAGGAAGACAAGGTCAACTTGCAGAATGAAATAATGCAGTAGGTGTCAGATTACAAAAGGAAAAACAAGAATCAATGAGGAATAATTGAAGACCGTGGTATAATATATAAAGGTACGATATATTTGTATTCATATGTATCCAGTCATTACAGGGTAGTCATCACAGTAGAGGGCTGAAAGGTGGCAGCTGGGAGTTTAAGCCGTGCACTCGAAGGAGCTGACGAACTTGTCTCCCTGCAGGGGTTCGGTAACGACGGTCGTGCAAGTCCTCTGCAGCTGCAAGACACACGAAACAAACCGAAATTTTGAGGACAAGCAGGCAACAGAACAACGGAAGAAATTTTTATAAAGTCAACGTTGTACTTCAGCTATTCAGGTCAATGTGCACGCTATAAAAATGTACGTGGGCTCTTTTTTTAGCAGAACTCGGAGGCAGCCAATGACGACGAACCGTAGAAGGAACCTCAGAAACGACAAAGTTCAAGAAACGATTAGATAAAAAAAAAAAAAGTCTATGTGCACATATGTGCACAGGAACAATTAGAAGGACGTTTGACTCGCTGATTGTACCTGCGCACATTGCATCTTGCGTCACTCGGCTGTATGTGCATGATCGAAGCTCAGGCGCATTTTTTTTTTCGTTGCCAGACTCAGTTTTTTTGTGAACTGCACAGGAATGAACTGCGGTGTTTCAAAATCACGCCTAAACTATACACCATTTCACCTTACGTCCGGACGAAGCTGACGTTAATAACGAGCTATTCTAGCCGATCCCCCTTTGTGGACGTAGCCTGTCACGTGACACTCGAAAGACCTTGGTTCAAGGTCACGTGACACTCGGAAGACCTTGGTTCAAGGTCACGTGACACTCAAAAGGCCTTGGATTGTCTCCGATGGCTCTTAGCATCCGCTGCGCTCCGACGTGAGGTTAAATGGAGTATAGCAGATGTCTTTGAAATCACCGACTGAAATAGTTAACTTAGGATTGCTTTAAAGAAAATATTAAATTAGAATTCGGTCGTAAAAACAAATGAATGAATTACAACTGATGGTTAAATATAAAAGTAACTATCCTCACTAGCGGATACTAAATTGCATTCGAGATGTAGTTGCGCAAATTACAACCAAGTAACGAAGTTACAATGGTTTAATTACCGTAATTTACTAGTACTGTATAATCCGAACACAATTTCAGCCAGCTATATTATATTGATTCCTTTTCTGTCATTGCCGCTCAGCCGACCCCGACTGCTCTGACAAAGTGACAAAACTCACCGCCTCTGCATTGGCAGAACAGGTGTCCTTGTTGTACGCGGACGTGAGCGGGCAGGTGGACTCTGCCACCTTGAGCGTCAGTCTGTAGTTGGTCCCAGCAACCGTCTGAAACATTCGGCAGGGGTGTGTCATACAGTTACCGAGCATGACGCTGATAGCAGAACAAAAGTTATGCACTATAGTTTATCTTCAGAGTGATTCGCGCATGTTAGTTTTGAACGATGCCTGAAAGTCGCAGTCGCGCTGCCAATACGTCATACAAAAGCCGTTCTGGAGACACTACCTGAGACGTGTTTCTTGCAAAGACTGTCTGCATACATATTCGAAGCATACATGTATATAAAACGAACATGCTTCAACATGCATTGAGGCGTGTCCGCCTATGATTATGTCATGTCTCCATCGCGCACCATGTCTTTTCTAAGATGCGTGAAAAGTGCGACTGGGGCTTAAAACCATCGTTGGGATTCTCTGGTGCCCCGGGATCCCGAAGGAACGAAGCCTCAGCTATGGCTAAACGTCACCCCCCTATCACCAACGCCCTTATCACCCTTAACACCCTTATCACCAACGCGAAATATTTGGAGTCACTTGGCTGTGGATGCGTGTGAGCCACGCCTGATATTCTGCGAGAGAGATAGTGCTCCTGCGGATGCTCGTAGACATGCTTCACAGCCTGCAGTCGACAGAGATGGCGGCGCGAAGTGGGCGATTGCTGGAGGGTCGTGCATTCGTAGCATAAGCTCCCTTTACCCTACAATCCCTTTGAGCTTACCCGAAGAGTTTTTATCTTATTTGGGCCACTAAAAATGAAAAGGCTTTGCATAACCGTTTTTAAAGGCTTCACGCAGAAGGCAAAAAAATACCGATTGAACTATGATTTTGGGTGCATGTTTGTAGCTTTGGAGGGGAAAACAGTGGGAGGTTGGAGTTATAGATTTTACGTGTGGGGATGCGCAAGTTCGTCTGCTTCTTGCACAGGGGCTGCGATGTCAGCACGTCGAGTTCTTATTGGCTGATAGAAAAAAAAAGAACATAGTAGGTAGAATTTAAGGCATCTAGCATTGATGTCTACAAGAAGCAGACGACTTGCTCTCGGCATAGTGTACAGCTGAAAGAGACGGAGCGGATGACACTGAGAAAGCAACTTAATTTATGGCACAGATGTCTGGTACAGTCTCCAGTACATTCATGCACTATTTTGGAACCGATCATTATTTTTGATCGCTCCTATTTTATCAATGTCTGGAAGGAAAAACTCGTAAATAAGCCCCGTGACAGTCTTAAGTTAGAAGGAAATGCTTCATTTAGAGACTTTGCTTCTAAGCAAAACGCGGGACGCGCGAAACGCAGCACAACGTAACGCAGATTGTTTTTCCTCAGAATTTGTCACCGCTATAGCCGTAGCGGATATAGGTTCTTGAACCCTGCAAGTTTGGGCCATTAGACCATCATAATCGGCCCGACATTGAGCGACAATATAAGATTCTCGAAGCTCGCCATGACCCGCGTTTATTAAGCTCTCAGGTCACAGTTGACTAAAGGGTACAGAAAAGCTTACCTGCGTCTCGACTTTAAGCACTTCCACCACGGTGTCGAAGTTCGTCTGGCCGGGCCTGCTATGCTCTGAGGACCAAGTGGACGTAGCGTAGTGAGCCAGTTCTAGGTACTCGGGGTTGCTATGGTGGTCCGTCTTCTCGCTGTAACCGCCGAGGACGGCCGTGGCGGTGCAGACTGCCACGCCGCCGAGCAGAAGGAGCAGAGCGAGAGAGGAAGTCATCTCGAAGCGAATCTCGACAGTTGTAGGCGTGAGAAAGATCAAGGGGTGATGTTGGCGACCACGACGAGAACCAATCTTTTATACGTTTCGTTTCCTCCTCGCACACACACTCTTTCTTCGGCTCGCTCCAAACCGGGTTGGCCACCGACGGGCTTATTGTCTGGCTCCTGCGACGGTGGCGCCGCAGTGGCTACCATTCGCTGAAGGCGGCACCTCGGACACCTCCTAAGACCGGTGTTTGCAGAGGTGCCATTCCTGTTCACGGTCATACAGCGATGGCAGAAATACTGCGCAATAAAGGCGCCGACCCGTCGATCAGATTGGCGACTTTTGGTCTAGCCAGCCTTCTCTTTTAATTATTGTCGTTTCTCGGTCAATACTAACACGTAAAATTCAACAAAATTTCCTATTGACTTTAAGTAGTTTGTAGCATAAGTTTGTGTTAACCACTGTAGAATCATTATTATGTATTTTTACATGCGTGTTGATCTCAAAAGGTACGAAATGAGATTATTTCTAGTTTTATTGAAACCCATTCCGGAGCTGTCTTATGTTCGTTTGCATTTTTTATAATCCCTTTGACACACTCTATATATTTCTGGGATATTGTTTTAAACTTTACTCAACTTGTGGCCACATTGTGGGGCGCTCTTTGTTTATTGAAATAAATACAAATATGTCGATGGTAACAAAGGAACAGTCAAACTACAGGCGGACTGGTGTAGGTATAGTCATGATGGTTAGTGCTCAGACTTGAGGTGAAAGACGGAAAGAAACCACACAATGGAAATGGCAAAAAAAAAAAAAAAATTAAAAGAGACGGTTAAATTTAGACGCTGTCGGTAACTTTTTTCCCCCGTCGCTTTCATTGTCTGGTTCTTGTTTGTTTCCTATTCCAGCCTCAGGTCCTACCGTCGTAATATTATTGGTAATGATATGACTTAAAGAAAGAAACAAAAGGAGAGGATGGGACGAGAACGCAATGACGTCACAGAATGCCGAGCTCTGATTGGAAGAATAGTGGGTAGACGCGAAGGCTGGCTGCTTTTTGCCTCTACACAGTCTTTCTCCAATCAGAGTGAACGAGAGCGTCGTCTGCTCTTTGCGAGAGGTCTGGCGTTCGGCGTTCGAAAGCCAAGCCCAGCGCGAGAAGCAGGCGACGCTATTCTTCACACTGAATGAAGAAAAACTACAGACGTTTTTCGTTTCCTCTCGTTCTCAGTCACTCGGGTTCCGTATCTGGTATGCGGGACTAAAAAATAACAACATTTCAACCTGGAATATGTGAGAAAATGTAGGTAATTCAAAACAAGAATGTGTGACAATTGCACATTTTTTAACGCATACCATTAGTGACGACGTTCAAGATGGCTGCACGCTTAAAGAAAAAAAAAAAAAAAAAGGTATATATCCTTCCAATCCGAGCCCGACGCTACACTCTTAATCTGGTTCTACATAGGTTCCAGTTAAATTAACGTTCTGTAACAAGTCAATACTTTGTGTGGATAGAGTAATATATATGGAACGCCAGTTATGTTCGCTTTATTTTTGTTCCTGTAATGTGGAACCCGTAGGTGTTATGCAGATGAGGCGGCCGTTCCACTTAGCCTGCTGCACTTTCGCGCCAATCTGTTCCAGTTAAAACCGGGACCAAGTGTATTTTCTTGTTCTTTTTTACATTTGTCGCTTTCCAGTTAGAATCTTTCAGTGAAAAATCCGCGCAGACCGAGCAAAAAGGAGACAACTAAACCACGAACAAATACATACCATAGGAGGCGGCCAGCGTCCAGGAAGCGTCGGCAAGAGCAGCGAAACACATACAAAAAGAAAACGAAAAGGGAACCTGATGACCAGGTTCTTCCTCCGCCTAAGAAAATAGTTCCAATGAAGGCCCTTTGCTTTGCTTAGAGTTCCCGTGGTATGGTTCAAGCGGTTCGAGAATTTTGAAAGCGGGCATCGCGTGTTTTTACAGGGTGAGGAACCTGCTGCAGTATGCAGCGCGGCCGCGCGCGTACAGTTGCGGCGGTAGCGGTCGTTCCGTTTTGTGAATGCGATAATAGTTTGTGATTGTGTCATTTTAGATTTGTCCTAAAACATTAGCCGGTAGAAATTAGGGCTCTAGTCGCTTTAATATTGTGATGTGCTTTCACCTTTAGATATCTTGCGATCTGCTCTAACAGAGAGCGAATACCATAGCAGCCAGCAAATTTCGTGTAGCCAGAAGTATTTTTCTTGCAGATTTCTGGCTTGATGGCTTGAAGTATCTGGAACAGTTACGAAAACATACCAGACATATCTCAATACATGAAACACCGTTTCGCATAACATTCTTGTTAGTGTATGTGAAACAGCTTTCCAAATGTCAATATGTGGGACAATGTTTTTTCTTTGTTCTTTTTACGCCACCTTCACAATTTATTTGAAACACTGCTCTGCATAAACTAAGAGGTATACAGAACACAGTCTCCCCAAGTAAATCGAAACCTTTTTTTGCAAAAAAGGTCTAGTTACTAACTGCAACCTAAGTGGAACGAGATTAAGAGCGTAGTGACGTCATCGCACGCTCTCCATATCCTTCTTTCCCTCACTTTTCTCCATATAGTTTCCTGTATTGATTCTATGCGGAACGCGATTTCGTCTTCTTCTTGCGGAGGGGTTGCTGTGTCGTCAGAACGCCGCGCTCTGATTGGCTCTGCTTGGAAGGATAGTGGGTAGACCTCGATGCTAGCTGTCTTGGGATCTACCAAATATCCTTCCAATCAGAGCCAATCAAAACTCGGCGTTCCGCGCAAGAAGTAGACAAACTTTTGCTCCGTGTAGGATGAAAACATGCTAGAGAATATATCTGAAAAAAAAAAGAAAAGAACTGTATTATTACCATCAATTCCTAATTCCAGTGCGTCAATCAGTCATTTTCAAAACTTCATCTGGCAACATTGGCGGCCACCAGTTCTTGGGGTGGAGAGCGTAGGATTGGGTCCCAATGTGACGCGTCACTCGTTTTCGGTACCAACTGAGCCAATCTCTTCACGCCGAACGCTGTCGCCACCCCCGCGTCCAATCAATGCTCATCGTAATAGCTCAAACACTGGCAAACCCGGACGATCGACGCAGCAGCTGCTAAATAATCTATTGCTTCGCGTAGAACCCTACTGCCTCCGCCGTAGAAATGAGAAACGAAGAGCTACGTTTTTTTCTGCGGTATGCACCAGATTCACGGCACCGACTGAAACTGCTCGCGAATTTATTCGGGGTGTAGTTCTACGTGTTTCTTTAACATTTACAGTGGTTCAACTTAAGTTTTTCGCCTTGGAACTTGCGATGACATTGAGAGAGAGTTCAGATGCGACTGATCAGATGGTGTCGACCGTGACATGGTTTCGACATTCTCATTTATATACTAGTGAAAAGAGAGACCTTCGGATCCCGAATAATTTTTTGTTTCTTCATTTAAACAAGATTTCACGCGTTCTTTCTTTTGAAACGCAAGACATAAAAGCAGGAGCTTCTGTTCTGCACGCATAATCTTCGATACATCTACGACCGTCGGTAAGTTGCGAACGAACGTTAGAATTATAGCCCTCTGCAGGAAGAAGAGAGCGATGGATTTGATATCGTTGATAGTGCAGCTTGAAAAACGAGCTCCCGGGAACTTAGAGAGAAATACACCTATTCGCCTGAGCCCTTCGTCTCTTTAAAGACGAAATGCCTAAAAAAGAGATTTCGTAAGATTAAAGTGGTTCCGTGAGGCAATGCCTTTATGACGTTTTCCTAGAATATGACGTCAAGTGGGTGGATTAAAAAAAATTAGATGAAAGGCGATCTTAATTATCTGTACGTGATGACTATACTCTAGGGCTTTGCGTCGACCATGACATGGTTTCAACATTCCAATTTATATAGTAGTGAAAAGAGAGGTCTAGGGATCCCGAACGATTTTTTGTTTCTTTATTTAAACAAGATATCACACGTTCTTCGTTTTGAAACGCGAGAAATGAAAGCAGGAGTTTAAGTGCCGTACGCCTAATCGTTTGATACATCTACGATCGTCGATAGGTTGCGAACGAATGGTAGAATTATAGCCCTTGGCAGTGAGAAGAAAGCGATGCATTTGATATCGTTGATAGCGCAGCTTGACTGACGACACGGAGCTTCAGGGAACTTAGAGAAAAAAACACCTGTTCGCCTCGGCCCTTCGTCTGTGTAAAAGCGAAATGCCTAAAAAAAGAGATTTCGTAACCTTAAAATGCTTTCGTGAGGCAACGCCCTAATGACTTTTTCCTTGACAGTGACGTCAGTTGGGTGGATTAAGAAAAAAAAAAAAAGAAGAAAGGTGATCTTAATTTTTTGATCGTGATCACTATATAGCGCTTTGCGTCGATTAAAATGTTGATCGATCAATCGGTGTTCTCTAAGCGATTAATTAATCGGTTAATAGGTCAAAGTGTTGAGGCCGACATAGTTGCTAACGTAATGCGACGGTACAGATGTACCGTTATGTGTTTAGAGAACACAATTCCTACAAATTCGTCACGAATAAGCCTCATCGGTGCAGAAAGTATGCTTAATGAAGCGAACTAATTTTGCTTCATAGGGTATGAATGCATTCGAATTTACACGTGTTGCCAACTGTATCGGAAACTCGATCGGGACTGCTGAGAAGGTAATTAATATTAGAATTGTAAAAATGTATCTTATGAAGAAAATGCTTGATTTTTCTTGATTTTACGGATGAAGTTGCCGATTTATACACAGAATGGTTTCCAGGACATTTTGTGAAGTGTGTGATGAACACTTAATTATATATATATATAAACGAACTTATGCAGATGAATGAACCGTACTTAATCCAATGATTCAAAGAATCAAAGTTTTACGAATAAACGGCGAAGCCAGGATAGGCACCAGTGCGCCCCCTGTAGGCCGTGAAAGTTGCGAATAATGTCTATGGGGGGTTGGGTGGGGGAGGGGGGGGGGGGCGAATGATTCTTTTTGAATGTGTTCAACTCAAAGTGGATACAAAATGTTTATTAAGACTTTTAGAACTTTATAAATGACGAGATATTGCACGTAGAATCTAGACCGATAACACCAATTGAACCGGGACAGTATCGAAGCACAAGAAAAGAAGACGAAACGTGCCAGCTAGCCTACGTATTGCATTTCTTCAATTTAGGGTTAATTAATACCTTCCTTTACACATTCCTGCTCACCTCAACCTGACCCGGTAGAAATTAAACAAAAACTGCTAAGAGGCAGGTTAACAGGAAGCTTTCGGTTTCCTACGGAACAGACGAGTTATACTGGCTCATAGCCAGCCATAAAGACAAAGCAAATGCCACGGAAAGGCTCTCTGGCATTTTTAACGTAGAGTAAGACTCGATATGTCTTGTCCCTAGCACAGTTTTGAGTGTGTAAACAGGCAGCATCAAGACAAACACAAGTGCATGAGCGCATGAGAGTATAGGCCTGTTTACACATACAGCGGAGCGCTAAGTTAGCGCTACGTGAGGGCTCGAAGGAGCTCATGTGGCGCTTCCGAGCGCGTGACTTCGTTCTAATATAGTGCGTGATTAGCGCTCCAGTAGCGCCTTGTTAGCGCTCCAGTAGCGCCTTGTTAGCGCTCCAGTAGCGCCTTGTTAGCGCTTCAGTAGCGCCGTGTTAGCGCTTCAGTAGCGCTTCTTGTACCGCGCGCGGTGCTGCGGATTAGCGCGTGCGCTGCGGTTCCGGTTCCTGTGGTTGGGTGTGCATCAGCAGCACCATGGCGGACATGTGAGATGCTGAAATAAAAATGCGACAAATTCTCGTACATACCAACGTTACTGGTACTATCGCGGACAATGTGAGCTGAAACAGCGGTCCGGCCGGCGCGCGGTACTACCTGCGCCGCCTGTCGCCTTGCTCCGCACACATGGCGCACCCTGAGTCCGAGATATTTTCTCACTTGCGCTCGCTGCGCCACTGCACTCTTCCGGCTGTCTGCAAGCGAGACGGTGGGTGCTACAGCGGGCATGTGTGGTAGGGCGGAGGGGGGAACAAAAAATTACGCATGTCGTTCCCCTTTTGGTATTGATTTACTTTACTCTATCGTGCAAAATCCCATAGAAAAAATGCTGACTGGTGAAGAAAAAATATTGAAGTGTCTCAAATTTCAACTGCGATTACCGTTTTTGAGAGTCATATCAAAATACGTTGCAGGTTGTTTTTGTTTGATATAGGTGCATGCACAAAGTGGGACATCGTAAAATATAGGCCAAAATCTGTATGCCGGATTCAGTCCGGCTTCAATGTATCTTTTTTTTTTTTTTCTGTTTATCTGATCACAGATGTTCAAACAACGGTAAGCATACATGTTATTGAGAAGGTTTTGTAACCTTAATTAGTATGAAAAGGTTCAAAAATATTATTTCTTTATTACTGGGCCCACGTGTTTGTTTCAAGCAAAACAAGCTGCTGACAAGACACCCGTTTTTTGTTCACGAATTCCTAGTCTTAATAAGGTGGGACAAACAGTCATATATTTGTCAGGAGGAGATTGAAACTTAATCGAAAGAATATTTGCAGACGACATTGTCAGACACAGAAGATTAATAGTCGGCGTGGAAGTTCAACTGCTCTATACAAGAAGATCGGGATGAAGGGGCACCCCTCAAAAGTATGCGCGGTTAAAGGCGTCAAACAGTGTGTCGCAACCGTTGTATCAAGCTTTGTTCCAATCGGTAGAAGTCCAGTTCAGGGGGTCCTGAGGCGCAGTAAAACTTGCAAGATAATTTAATACCGCGTCATTCTCCCCTGACCCGCCGCGACCACGCTCTCATCCTGTCTGGTAAGAAATCATAAAGCACGGCCCCGACGTCTGGCTCATCCCCGAAGCCACTACCATTCACCTCCCATTGCTTTCCACAATTTTTAGGCAGTGGCGCGGTGGAGGGGACGCCGTAATATGGCTACCTTGATGCGGCTCCAAATGTTTTCGATGATATTCAGATCGGCTCCTTTTAGGGGCCACGGTAGGTCAGGCAGTGCTCCTCGAGGAGGTACGAGCGTGACAGCGCATTTTCCACTTAGGCGCTTTCTTGAATTGAACTGAAATGCATGGTAGCTGAAGACGTGAACATTGGGCTAGCAGACGGCCGGAAGAGCGCAGTGGCGCAGTGAGCGCATAGTGATAATTTATCTCGGCCTCAGGGTGCGCCGTGTTTAGGGAGCGATGCGACAGGCGGCGCAGGTAGTACCATGCACAGGCCGGAGCGCTGTTTCATCTCATATTGTCCGCGATTGTACATACGCGATTACTGCATATGTGCGTGGACAGCTTAACGCCCAGAACTTCTGGGTGCGCGAAATCTTTCGCCACCGAGACACCGACGGGCACCCGGCGAACCTTGTTCCTAGGCTGAGGGACCGAGACACAGAGCTCTTTCGAAGGCGATTATTTTTAACTGCGTGTCCTTGAAACCAGCGTCACGCATATCGAACAGAAAGCGATGAGCTCGTACCCAATCAATTAGTCGCTCAGAGTCCATGACTCTGGATCGCCTGCCCGACCCTTTGCTTAGAGAGCGACTCTTTTATTTCCTCTTCTTTCAGTGCCAAAGGAAAAAAACAACAAAGGAATCGCCGTGCACGCACTGTTCTGCAGTAGCAAGCATAGCACAAGGACCGTTAGAGCGCTAACAGAGCGCTATACTTCGTCTCACCTTAGCATGGACTATTGTTAGCCGCACATGCTAAAAGCGCGAGCCAGTTGCTTTAGATGAAGCCTCGGCGGCTGCAGAAGTGCTCGTGCAGCGAGTGTTCCGGTCAGTGCAGTCAAGGCTAGCCGCTCGCGCTTGCACAGCCTGAGCAGTTAGTCTATATGCTAAGGTGAGACGGAAGTATAACAGAGCGAAGCGCTAACAGAGCGCTACATCACGCGCTGGGAAGCGCCACATGAGCGCTCCTTCAAACGCTCACGAAGTGCTAACTTAGCGCTCCGCTGTATGTGTGAACCGGCCTTAAAGGGGGCATTCATTGGACGCCCTATTTGAGGGCGATGTTTGGGGCGCATGCCCAGAATGAGCTTACATTAATAGCCTGCTAAGACCGGCAATCTCGATGGTGTGAAATGCACGTTACAAAAGATCTGTGGAAGCTCGCCGTCAGCACGCGCTCAGCAGTCGCGCACACAGATATATGGCCGCCAGTGAATACTCCCTCTAGGGAGTATTCACTGGCGGCCATGGCTGTGTGCGCGAATGCCGAGCGCGAGCTGATGGTGAGCTTCTACAGTTCTTTTGCAACGTGCATTCCGCAGCATCAAGAGTGCCGGTCCTAGTAGCCTATATTGATTTGAGCTCGTTCTGAGCATGCGCTCCTAAACAGCACCCACAAATATGGCGTCCAGTGGATACTTCCTATACATGAGTTGAATTGACGTCACATTAGCGGGCATGTTGATAAACTTGCTGCTGAGCGCGTCATTGTGCAGCATTAATTTCGCACCGAATTTGTTTTTCTCGGCAAAAACAAGCAGGAATGTCTCAAGATAATCACCAGGATTGGGCGATAAAGTCATGTGCAAGTTAGAGTCACTGGATCTTGGGGAAAGTAGCGTCATTGCCTTCCCTACCAGCTGGCCGGACACAAAAAGAAACAGTTGTATTATCTTGATTTTTTTTTCGCATGAAGTCAATACACACAGAATGTTTTCCGGGGCAGTTTGGAAAGTTTGCGATGAACATTGCGATTTTTTTTAAATATATTTTTCTTTGTGTGTTCTATCATGTTATTTTGTCATAAACTCTGTCCTTTTCTATGTGCGTGCGGGCGCGTCTGAAATTTCTTGTGTCTTTTCATGAACCGTTCGAACACCAATGTCGAACGCGAATGCCGAAAACGAAAGACGTAACGCCGGAACGCCGAACGCCGTATCGCCGAACGCTGGTATCTGGCGTTCGTCGCGACGGCGTTACGGTGTTCGTCGTTATGGTGTTCGGCGACCACGTTCGAACAGTTAGTAGATTCCAATGTGGTAGACAGAAAGCCAGGTAGGTTGGTATCTACCCACTCCAAAACACTTCTATGATGTGTATCGTCCGCTGCATTTGAAGGGTATCAAAGCGGATTTTTTTCAATCGAAGCTGATGTCTCCCAGGGCTCGGTCTTAAGCTCACTATTATATAACCTTTATGTTAATGACCTCTTCATTGTGCTACCAATTTCATCATTTTAATACGCTGACGATAACGTTATTTCACCTAGAGCGTCCAATTATTCAGATGCCTTTTCGTCTTTACAAACTGCGGCAATTAAATCTATGAACGGGTTTGAAGCTAATTTAATTTAAGTGAATGCATCCAAAACGCAGTTTTTATGTTTCCACAATTCTTGGAAAAAGTTGTTATGACCTTTTTTAGACGGTTACATACGTCTGTATGTCTATCATGTGCATGTGAGCCTATATACAGCATACATCTTCTATAAAAATATATCTCGGCTTATTCTTTGACAGTGGCCTAACCTGGAGCTCTCATCTTGCTCATGTATGTAAGAAAATTCGTGCAGTGTCTTGTTTGTTATACAACAGTAGATAATTTATGCCAATATCCGTTCGAAAAATTGTGCACGCTCTAGTTTACAATGTGCTCCTTTACGGCATTACCGGTCATTGTGCTCTCCGTTGGCAATTTCGAATTAATTTGAGTCTGCGTTCTTTGCTAAAGAACATTTCCTATGATTTATGCCTTGGAAATGACATTCACACATTTAAAGCATTGTATTTGCCTGATTTTAACTCACTATTGATGGAAACTGTCGTTCATAGACATTTTTGGGGTAGCTACGCAATTTAAAGCTCTATATGTACCTTCTCATGTTCTTAGACCCAAAGAGCGTTACCGGATACCTGGATGTTGGACAAGATTTGAAAAAAAGGCGCGCGGTTATTATGTATCAAAATTGGTGAACAAACTACCCTCTAGCATTTCTAATTTAAGAACAAACGATAAGCTCGAGAAAGCCCTGAGAGATTTTAGTTTGTAAATTGCTCACTAGT
Source organism: Ixodes scapularis (assembly GCF_016920785.2). Classification (NCBI taxonomy): domain Eukaryota; kingdom Metazoa; phylum Arthropoda; class Arachnida; order Ixodida; family Ixodidae; genus Ixodes; species Ixodes scapularis. The sequence continues at coordinate 77,397,414 of NW_024609836.1, forward strand.
TTGCTTTTTTTTTAAATTCTAGTTTCTTATTGTGGATTTTGTTTTACATGTTTTCTTTTGCGTACGGCTGGTTCTACTGATTGTAAGACGCTGCCAGTCAAGCCCAACGTGGTTTAGGCAGGTCTGACTTCACACTCACTTTGTTCATTTGTAATACAATTATTATTTGTGATTAAAAAAACCAATGCTAAAGAGTAAGAAAACTTGTCACATCAAGGAAAGAGAAAGTTTTGCGCATCGTTCATGCGCTTCACGAAGTAGTTCCTACAAGATTTGGTTGTCGAGGAGAGAGGTTTAATTTGTTATGAACGGATTAAGTGCTTAAGCAATTTTGACACAAAACAAGCGCACATAGCAGCTTGCCAGCTGCCAGGGGCGCTCATCCAAGGCTGCGACCAGTCTTGGGTAAGTTACTTTTAAAAAGTAATTCGTAACGGTTACAGTTACTTGCAGAAAAAGTATCGAAGTTACCGTTAAAGTTACCACAACAAAAGAGTAACTCGTTACAGTTACAGTTACATTTAAAAAGTAAAGACGTTACTTTTCAGTTACTTTTCTATAACACGAAAAATTTAGGAAAAAAAATAGAAAACGCTCCTCACCAAGTTTTATAGCATAAAAGTAAAAAAGTATGCCTTTTACTTCATATTGTAAGTTAGCAACAGTTGCTCCTCGAAATTAGTGTCTGAAAGTTTCCCTCGTTTTTTGGCAAACACGTTTCTGCCCTTTCTGAACAGACACCGCACAACCAGAGCAACAAGCAAACCCCGAACTAACAGCAGTAAATTTTGCCTCGACTGTTGACACCACGCCAGAGTAGTGGCGCAAGTCAAAATACAAAACATGTGCAGTGCGGAGTAGTGGCGCAAATCAAAATACGAAACATTCGCAGTGGCCTCCGTGTGTATTGTTGTTTACGGTTGATCCCCCCGATTAAAAAGCGTTTGCACAGAAAAAAGAACAACCTTAACATAGATAGTGTTTCAAGATACTGAGATGTAAATGTTCAGTCACAAAGTGGAATTGCGTGCGTAAAGATAACTAGATTTTTTTTCATCACATCTACATCTGGCTATATTCGGGTCGTGACTCGCGAGAAAGAACGTATTTACAAGTTCCGTGCAAGGTCAACTTGACACTCGAAACCGCGGAGCAGATAATTTGGAAAGTGCAACGAATAGCTAGATTGTACTCGTTCAATTATATAATATTCATAAAAAACTGGAAAGTAACGACAAAAGTAACGTCGTTGCTTTCATCGTTACCTGAGAAAAAGCAATAGAACTACAGTTACAGGTTAAATTTTTAAAAAGTAATCCGTGGCAGTTACAAGTTACCAAAAAAAGGAACGAAGTTACAGTAACGTGTTACAAGTAACGCGTTAGTACCCAAGACTGGCTGCTACTTCAGATGCATTCCAAGGTGCGATAGCTTTGTAGTGTGGCGCTGATGAGGGACCTTTCCAAAGCTTTCGTGAAGTCAAGAAATATGACATCAATTTGAACATTTTTGTATCAAGTTAAAATAAATATTCTAAGCAAAATATTCAAGTCGTTAAAAAATATATTGCGATGTGTTGGTTTGGACATTACAACACTTTGTAAGAGGTTTATTACGTTTCAATACATAATATGCTGGAAAAGTATATAAGATGGAAACTACCGATGGATACTTGGCGATAGTCAGTGACAAGGTTTCGGCCCCTGTTTATGCAAATGGGAAGTATGTTCGCTACTTTACAGTCAACTGGAAGTACCCGCGTGTTCAGTAATAGTTTAATATGTTGTACAAATGAAAGCAACCTTAAAAAAAGGTCTTAAAATAGTTTTTGAATCTGTCTTTTGCACTGGAAGTTATAAAGTTTCATTTGATTTCAAAACATCAAGACACAAAATGTGAATTAGATTCATTGGCGTATATTATACATTTTAATAAATTAAAATCTCCATTATCGACGTAGAAAGAGGGATTTATAAATTTCCAAACGTTATCAGGGTTACTTATGCGACGATTGTTTGGAATTTATAAACCGAAACTTCTTCATGGTTTTCAAGATTTATAAGATCGCCGACACCTACAGGCTTGTCTATAAGAATATTTTTGAGGATTTATGATTCCGACAATTCCAGGGGTTTTTGGGATTGATAAATTTGTAAATATTTTCAGTGTGTTAATTATACTATTGGTTGGGATTTATGACCACAAACATTTTCAAGTTTTTTTAATATAACTATAGTTTGGGGTTTATGATCCCAAACATTTTTAGGATCTTTGGGTTTTATGAGTTTCCAAATATTGTTAGGGTGGTTATAGGACTACTGTTTGGGATTCATGGTTATACACATGTTTACAAAATTTCTTGGGATTAAAGAATTTTCAAATATTTTCAGGGTTCTTCATAAAATATCAAATAGGCCAACTTGAATAAAACGTTGCTCAGTCGCAGCATACTTAAAGGGGTCATGAAACGATTTTTCTACTTCTTCCTCCTTAGCTTTAATCCTCAACTCAAATGCGAAATGTGAAATCACGTGGTCGTGACATTCCTTCGGCACCGGTGCGATGGCTCCTAGCTTCCATCGTGCTTTTTATGCACACCATAGAACTTGTCATTCCCCAGTGACAATAAGTTCCGTCAGGGCACTCATTGGCCACGAACGCGAATCCAAATATTCGTCGACGGATTAATTGTTGACGAGCGCATACGTCCGAGTGACGCAGTTCTCGTGTCCAATGCGTGAGCTGAGCTCTGCTGACGTCAGTTTGGCGCCGGTGACGCGCTTTTGGAACCGCGGATGTGTCATAGTGAAAAGGCAAAGAGCTTTCGAGGGCAAGAAGGTACAAAATAGTCCGCTATATTTTAAAATGTTCGTACCGAAAAGCTGGCTTTTGACTTTCTAGCCTCTTTCTTTTGACCAACTAAACGATATGCGATTAATAAAGTCCCAATTTAAAATCATTCATCCCAACCGAAAATTCGTTTCATGGCCCCTTTAAGTCCGAAGCGTATTCAAAATTTAACCAAATAGGCTATGATTCGAGATGCGTTAAGCGGTGCTTTTATGTTTTATGTGTAAAGTAAAATGATTGAATGCTTTATTGATTAATTGAGTATTTAAGTAACAAAAAAGTTGGAGGGATAAAACTAGCTTTGTAGACGCAATGTATATTATGCAAAATGCGCCATTCGACCGTTTGCTCCCCAGAATTGCAATAAATACTGTATGCATATTGGCATTTCATTAATTTCTACTGACTTTTATTCTACCAGCTGAATAAGCAAAGCAATTTGGTTCCGTTCGGCATCCTCTGACCGAATAAGCAGTTAAATTATTAGTCGGCAATCAAAGAATTATTCGATCAATCTAGGTTTTCGATATCCAGAACAGACATAGGACACATTAACAAACATTAAGCGCACATTTTTCTCGTAATATTCAAATGCAATCTAGTCAGTGTTAAAAAAATTGGTACTGTTCACCACACATCTGATTGCCATTGCTTGTTCTGAAGTGCGGCCCTAATAAAGTGTCTAGACAGTGTGTGTCGTAGGCCACATATATATTCTTAAGGTTGGAAATTAATATAAATAACATTTATTACGACTTAAATATTTTGTATGAAAAAAAAGAAAAATCTTAGTGATGTGGAATCTGTTTAATATTAAGATAATTAAAAATAACTCTATATATCGTACGCGGTGTGGTATGTTATATAGGCAGTTTCGTTTTTGTAAAGTACGTATCCCACCCCCGTGTCCTGTTTCTTCAACATAATCCTCGATAAACGCCCATTTTTTTACAACACCAAAAATAAACACCGAAAAACACCGAATCTGTGGGAAAATTAACACGAATGCACACAACCCTAGTGATAAAAACTGAGTCGGCTTATCTTGGAACGCCAGGCACCAGTTTCGATTGGTCTCAAGCACAATGTACATGCCATCCATCGGCTTACTTGTCAACGTGCATGTCGTGAAGATGCAAATACCGACGCTCGACTGGCAAATTTTTGTTAAATGTTCCGAAAGATGAGTGGTCATCAGCAAAACACGTTTCACAGCATGACTTTGTCGAGGATCGACGAAGTAAGGCAGACGGAACACACATTTAATAGCGGATAGTTTTTTTTTATTTGTATCATGGCCACAATAAACATAAATTGAGGCAAACCATTTTTACGACTAATTCAATATAGTAAGACACATGAAACACCAATATGATAATGATTAAGAGTCTTTTTATTACAGTCCTGACAAACTAAGAATTATTTCGAAGAAAAAAAAATTTGTTCATTGCTCTACCTCTCCAGAGCTTAGTTGATGATTGTGTTCCCAGGCTGGCGAAAATATTCTAACTTGGAGAGAGACGCAAGGCAGCCTGAAAACACTGAAGTGTCATACATTGCTAAGAGACAAAATGCGATCAGAAACAATCGAAGGAAATGCAGTTGTCACGTAACGCACGGTGGAGGGCTGGTACAGCGGCTAGGCTTTTAATGCACTGCGCAGTCAAAGGAGCTGACGGACTTCTCTCCCTGCAAGTTCTCGTAAATGACGGTTATGCAGTTCCTGTGTGCCTGAAAAGACGTCAAGGGCGCGAAGACGCATTGTAACCAAAGCAATCAATATCAAGGCCAAAGGCATACATGCGTTAGAAAAAATGCTTGTGTACTTCAAACTCTCCAGCTCTTGAGTATACAAACGCCCAAAATGCATAGTGTCAGAACATTCACTGAGCATCACACTTTTGTGCGAGGACATTCAAGTCAATCTGCAATGGCTGGAGAAAAAAGAACAGCACGAGAAAGACCCTATCCCGTGCCTCTTTTCCGGCCAGTTATTGCATAGGAATGATTTGCAGTTTCAAGAAATCACGGTTAAATTATAGGTCTATTTAGAATGCAAGATTTTTTTTAATAAGTGGAACTAAGAAGTGTTCCAAGTCCAATATCAGTTATATTCGAGGAAAATGAATTGATTGCAATTACAAATTACGACAAATTAACGAAATTATATTATTCAATCATTGCAACTAAATCACCCTCCCAGCATGCTTAACTCCGACGACACTGCCATAGACATCTGGAAGGCCTCCGGAGCGAACTCCCTCAAACAAACGGTGAATCGGCACACTCCAATAGGCGCATGCACAGTTGAGATCACGGGACGTTTCGCCGATTCTTTAATGAAGTTTGTTCTGAGGAGAGCCCGTAATACAGAGGTATTAAAGTCGACATCTTTCCTCATAAAACTTACGTTCGAAACCAGATCGCACGTTCACAGAGCGCGGTTGCTGTTGAGCACGATTCCCACTATACTTCGTCTCACCTTAGTATGAACTATTGTTAGCCGCGCGTGCTAAAAGCGCGAGCTAGTCGCTTTGAATGAAGCCGCGGCGGCGGCTGCACGAGCGCTCATGCAGCAGGTGCTTTAGTCGAGGCGGTCAAGGTTGGCCGCTCGCGCTAGCACAGTCTTCGCGGTTAGTCCATGCTAGGGTGAGACGAAGTATAGATTTACAAACAGAAGCCACCGACACCGACAAGCCTCGTGCACGTGCAAGAGGCACGCGAAGGTATTATTGCATGCTTGCAATCATTTGTCCTTACTTCACGAGCACCAAGATACTTCAAGCCTGCACTTGTCCAATTTCCTTGTTTCTGTTTGTCGCTTCAATTGTCGCTTCATTACAATTACAAAAAAAAGCTTACCGCATTTGCTTTGGCTGTGCAGGCCTCCTTGCTGTACGTGGACGTGAGTTCGCATACGGACTCAACAACTTTGAGCGTCATTCTGTAGTTGGTTCCAGCAACAACCTGGAAACATTTGTCAGGGTTGTCTTAGTGCTACAGTATTGCGACCATAAAACGGGGAGGAAAAAATATATGCAATAAACGATGGGTGTCTACGCCAGTAATCAGAATTATAGTCGTCATTTTATGTTTAGAAAAACAACATTGTAAACAATATTGTAGGTACAGTTTCGTAGCCCTCGTTGAAAAGGACGCAGTCTTTAGCAAACTAGAAACTACACTAAAACTACAAGCAAAACAAAATGTAGTTGAAGCTGGGAGCAAGGTCTATGAAAGGAACCTGCCAAAAACTTCAGAGCGGCACCCTGTAGGTTTCAGTAAGTTCTTGGAGAGTTTTAGAATAGGAGACCCTCAACGCTTGGGGGACCGGAACTACCGGGGCCCCCTATTCTAGAACTCCTTAGAATAAGTGGCCCCAATGCTTTCGGTCCCCCGATGAGCTATGGGCGTCGCACTGCGCAGACCTATCTAGTCTTGACCTTCACCGTCCGGCAACAAAACCTTGCCGGTTTGCGCCGAACGGCGTTCGGCCTTCGAACGCCGCGAGGAGCGGCAGACGACGCTCCGGCTCGCCTTGAAGGGAGGGGGACAACGTGGGTATACATACAAGGGCAGTTAGCCTTCGCGACAACCCGCTGTCCTTCCAATCAGAGTTCGGATGCTCCGACTTCACCGCTACGCTCTGGTCTCCCCTTTCTCAGTTTATCTCAGTATATGCCTCCTGCGCTGAAGCTTTGAACAAACTGTAGCGCCCTCATTTTGGGTAGTACAAGCTCACCTGATTGAGCCTCGCACTACTTATGGGACGTTGGTTGAGCTTTTTTTAATTCTGGCTGGCGCTGAAGAACGAAAAACCACCTTTGGACGCCAGAAATTGGCCAGACTCAACGCCGCAAGACAATCGGAAGGACCAAATTCATGGCACCACCGCTAGGGTGCGCGTCTCTTATCACTGGGTGGTGACGTCAAAACAGCTGTCTCGCGACGCTTTCATTTTTCTTTGTCATGTCTACTTTGGAACGCGTGAAACGGCAGTTGTTGGCTCGCGCTCTTAGCGTCTTAGCTTTGACGGCGTTTGAATTTCGTTGTTTCTTTGTATTTTTATTGTGATCTCGCGCACCGCACCAGAACAGGCACGCTTCTGCATGCGTGAAAGTTTGAGACGCTAAAGTTTGTACCCAAAACAATGCCTAAGAAGTCCCTTTTCGCAGCACCCCCTGGGCAACGCACGAGGCCCATAGGGCACGGTATAAGATAATACTCTTCAAGTGAGGACAGCGCGCTCCTCGCGACGTGCCCGAGAAAGTTCGTTCTTCACTCTCTCTCACTATGGTTTCAAGCGGCGCCGGCAGATGACTCGTCGACCCGTGGGCACGTACAAGACGGCTCGCTCCGCCTCATGTACCACACGCGCAGAGGTCCAGCGAGGTTGCCGCACGTGCAGAAAGACCACGGTGTACTGGGGTGTCGTGGCAACGAGATCATTTTTCTCGCTCTCACACAGTTTCGCCGTTTGACCGCCGGCGACACTGTCAGCCGCGGGCACGGTGGCAGCGGAATGATGCAGCCTTTCGGATAGGCCCGTAGCTCTCAAGTTTTGAGCAGCGCTCCAGGCGAGCAAAATAGAATATTTGGCTCGCGTTTCGAACGTGCGTCAATACCCTTCCCCACTACAGTTTTTTATACTCCGTTCCATTCTAAGTGCCAGCGTAGCAGAGGCTACAAGAGCGAGCTCCGAGCTCTTAGTGGCCCTGCCAAGCACGCGAGCTCGTGCAGTGCGAGCATCATTCAGGGGACATGCTTTAGCAAGTATAGCTTCGGCTTCGCTATCAAGTAAAGTGAAACATACAGGCTCACGGAAGCTATGAAAGAGAGCAATAAGCTTGAAGGAATATTTAATGGGACGCTGAGGCCACAAGCTGCATAATGTTTTTTTTTTTTTTTAGACGTTTTGTTATTGCGCGTCTACAGATGCTGACAGATCTTGCATTCGAACGTGGCCACGTGCAAAATCGAACGTTACAGCGCCGCCTAAATGGTGCTGCCAGCATAACATGGTCGCGTCCTGCGGACACGCTCGCGCCTCCTGCCCGAGAGCAACGGATCTATGCCCATCGAACGAACTCTATCTGATTAATGTGAAGTCTGGAGTTCCTCAGGGATCGGTTTTGGGCCCCTTGTTATTCCTTATCTATATTAATGATATTGCCACTAGCATTTCCTCTACAGTCAGACTCTTTGCCGACGACTGCGTTATTTATAGAACTGTAAAAAACCAGACCGACTGTCTCTCACTACAGCATGACTTAGACGCCCTCTCTTTATGGTGCGACCGCTGGCAAATGAACATCAATACCTCAAAATCTAAATTTATGAGCTTCTCCACAAAAAAATCCACTGTAAGTTTCAACTACTCAATAGGACATTTATCAATTGAGAAAGTAAATAAGTACAAATATCTAGGAGTTATTTTGAGCGAGAACCTACACTGGCAGGACCATGTAAATTATGTGGCTAGCAAGGCTAGTAGGTCATTAGGTTTTCTAAGACGAAATTTATATCTGGCACCTCCGGACGTTCGTTTACTCGCTTACAAGTCATATGTTCGGTCTCAATTAGAGTATGCCTCTATCATATGGAATCCTTGTCAAGACTACCTTATTCAACAAATAGAGTCAATTCAGAATAGGGCAAGCAGATTTATTTACAAAGATTACTCTCGACACTCCAGCGTATCTCAACTGAAAGAAAAAGCTGACTTGCCACTCCTCTCTATCAGAAGAAAACTTTCTAGGCTAGCCTTCGTCCATAACATCTATTATAATAACCCACTCCTCAAGCTTAAACTATTAAAGCCGCCACACCGTATTTTTCCTCGATTTGACCATCAGCATAAGGTATTACTACAAACATCACATACTAAACTTTTCCAGACGTCACCTCTACAGTTGGCAATTTCCGACTGGAACAAACTTCCAGCCAACATTGTAACTTTAGCAAATGTCGACGAATTTAAAAATGCGTGTGCTCAATACTGCGTAAATTGAAATGTATGTTTTCCACGTGTTTTCATTATATTGTTATTTTTGCATGATGTGTGTTCATATTTTCACTGTTCCGTTTTCCTTGTATACTGTTGAATTTCCCCCCTCATGTATGCCCCCTTGGGGCGCTTGTGAGGTACAAATAAATGAAATGAAATGAAATTCCTCGTGCCGCGCGTTCAGCCCCGCCGTGTCCTCACCTAAAAAGTGTATCTTACACCGTGGTATAGGGTAAGAAAAAGAGAGCTGACAACTCTCTTTTTTCACAGGAACGCCGTAGCGTCGAGCTCTGATTGATATGATTAGTGGGTAAACGCGAAGGCTGGCTGCTTTGTATCTTTACCCAGTGTATCTCCCTAATCAAAGCGAACAAGAGTCTGCTCCTCGCGCTGTGTCTGGCGTTCAAATGCCGGACGCCGGCATTCGGCGTTCGAACGCATTCAGACGCATTCGGACAGTGAGTATACAGAAAGGCAGCTATAGCTTTGCGTCTGCCTTCTAATCATTCCAACGAGAGCTCGGTGTTTTGACGACCCCGAGCGTTCTCGTCTCCTCCTTCCCCTCAGCTCAAGCCTCGGGGTTTTCGGCCCACGAGAGGTCCATTCCGTCCTTGTAGGCATTGGGAAGAAAGATCACCTGAGTCTCGACCCTCTCCACTTCTTCTACGGTGTCGAAGTGGGTTTTGCCGGGCTGCTGGGCGGACCAACTGGACGTCGCGAAGTGGGCCAGGTCCAGATACTTGGGGTTGGTGTGGTGGTCCGTCTTTAAGCTGTATCCCCCGGGAATTCCCTGGGCGGTGCAGACCGCCACGCCGCCGAGCAGAAGGACCAAAGCGAGGGAGCAAGTCATCTTGAAGCGAAGCCCGACAGTTGTAAACACGCCAACGGAGTGTGGTGTTAGCCTTCACAATGAGAACCGCCTTTTTATAGGGTTTCACTTCCTCCTCGCACGCGCGTTCTTTCCACGCGGCTTTCTCCAAACAGGTTTTGTTTATGACCAGCTCCATGCGACGGTGTCGTCTTCGCGGCGGCCACTCTCTGGAACACAGTCAAATGATCGCTTGCGCCAGCGTGAAGGTTTGACATTAGTTTATGTAGATATGGCCACCCATGACCAGAGACCTTTCCAGCGTCTCTGGTTTTGAGAGGGTACTTCAGTGTTGCCCGACTGCGCGGGGCTGTGGGTTTTCTCGTCAGTTATAGGCTGTGGCAGCCCGCGTAGGCGCAATTCCGAACGCTGGCGGCGGCAAAATCGCCTCGTTTTATTTTTTGTTTTGCGCTCCATGGCGAAGAGAATTTCTCGAAGGAGTCAAGAAAGCATTGCACTATTTTTAGGAACAAAAACAAAGAAATGAAAGCTATTTTCAGCGAGTCCGTGGGCGACAGAACAAATGCAACTGGAATGTTTCTTTCATTTTATGCTGATCTTTTTAACGGCACAATACACTCAGCCGTGTCAATCTACAAAGGTCTCAACTGCCTACAATATTTGACCACATCACAGGATATCCGAACTGCATGGATATTCCCCGCTCACAACATGATTTTCAACGAGTCTCATCAATTGAACAACGTATATTGTGCGTACCCCACGGTTCCGCGTTATCTGAACAGGATTGGAGAAAAGGTCTCAAATAACACAGAATATCTAATATACAGTGTCGACGATCGGACGGAATCCGTCTTGTCTTAGAATGCGTTTTAAAGAATAATGTTTTTTTTTTTTTTTTTTTTTTTTTTTTTTACACAAAATTAAAGCAAATGAACGATTGTGTCTGTTCAGTACCCATACCCCGGACCCTACCAGCTACTTTTTGCCGAGATCGGCAACATAGCCGGGAAGGCTTTTCGGAGATTATCTCAACGGAAATAATCCCCGAAGAACGTCCAACGGCTCACGTCGCGGGCTGCTTGACGTACGCTCTCTTCGCTCGCTCTCTTCGTTTGTTTCCTGCGGAAGTCGAGCAGGTTACGAGCCCTGGTGTTCGCCCGTTCTCACAGAGAAAGATAACACAAAACACGCAAGGCATCCTGAACAGGCAAATAAAGTAAACACTTTCAAGGAAAGTCGGCGAAGTCCGAACGCACAATGCAAGTGGGGAGTCGCGCTGACCGGGTTTCCACAGCTCAGGCGGGTGGTAGAAATATTTGACTGATGGGGGCGACCCCTATCAGCCAAATATTTCTGCCAAATATTTCGAGTCGCAAAATGGCGGCGGCCAGAGAGCTCTTTTTGCAAAGGTCTATACGAAGGAACAGAAACAGCGGTATAATGAGACATGCCAATTTATTGTTTGAAATCTAGGTGCATATTTGGTTCCCGGTATGCCGAGCGGAAGTTTGTCTGCTCCTTGTGTTGTTTGCTATAGTGCGCTGTGGTATGTGGATTCATGTGCAACCAGCTCGCCCAAGCTGGTACCGTTAGCAGTTCACACCATTACTTCGTTTTAATGGGAGAATCAACGAATTAAGGCAGACGAAACACACACTTAATGGTGGATGAGAGTCTCTTTATTAAAATCACGGCAAAAATAAGCATTATTTCAGACAAAACATTTTTACGACAGATTAAATGTAGTAAGGCCATGAAACACCGACATAATGATGACTAAGGGATTCTTTATTGCAGTCCTGGCGAACTATGAGTATTATTTGAAAGTGAAAAAAGTTAGTTCCAGAGTTTGGTTGAGGATTGTGCTCTCAGGCTGGCGAAACAATTTTGACACCTTATGGGCAACTCGTTGACTGGATTCGTAAAGAAGTATCCACTAGCTTGGAGAAGGACGTAAAGCAGCCTGAAAACACTGAAGTGTCATAGATCACTCAGAGACAAAACGCGACGAGAAACAATCAAAGGAAATTCAGTTATCACGTAACGCACAGTGGGGGGCTGGTATGGCGGTTATGCTTTTATTACGGTACGCAGTCGTAGGAGCTGACGGTCCACTCTCCCTGCAAGTCCTCGTAAACGACGGCTACGCAGCGCCTGCGTGCCTGCAAATACGTCAAGGGCGCGAAGCATTGTAACCAAAGCTATCGACATCACGACCAAATGCACACATGCGTTAGAAAAATGCTTTTGTACTTCAATCTCTCCATCTCTTGAGTATACAAACATTTATTGAGCATCACACTTCTGATTAGGACATTCAAGTCAATCTGCAATGGCTTGAGAAAAAAAAACAAGAAAAGACAACAACAGCACGAGAAAGACTTCATCCCCGTGCCTCTTTTCCTGTCAGTTTTTGCATAGGAACGATTTGCAGTATCAAGAAATCACGGTTAAATTATAAGTCTTTTGGAATGCAACTGGCACTAACAAGTCTTACAACTCCATTATCAGTTATATCCAAGAAAAATTAATTGATTACAATAACAAAAATTACGACAAATTAAAGAAATGATATGTTTTTAATCCTTGCAACTGAATCACCATCCCAGCATGCGTAATTTTGACGCCACTGCCATTGGCATCTCAAAGGCCTTCAGAGCGAACTGCCTCAAACAAACGGTGAACCAGCACACGCCGATAGGTACGTGCAGAGTTGAGGTCACGGGACGATTTACCGATTCTTCAATGAAGTTCGTTCTGAAGAGGTATTAAAGCCGACATCTTTCCTCATAAGACCTACGTTCGGAATCAGATCGAACGTTCACAGAGCGCGGTTGCTCTTGTGCCCTATTCCCGCTGAATGTACAAACAGAAACAGCCGACACCGACAAGCCTTGTGCACGTGCACCAGGCATACGAAGGTATCTTTGGCATGCTTGCAATCATTTGTCCTTACTTCACAAGCATCAATATACTTGAAGCCTGCACTTGGCGGATTCCCTTGTTTCTGTTTGTCGCTTCGGTTGTCGCTTCATCACAATTACAAAAAAAAAAAAGAAGCTTACCACATCTTCTTTTGCTACGCAGACCTCCCTGGAGTACGGGGACGTGAGTACGCAGACAGACTCAACGACCCTGAGCGTCAGTCTATAGTTGGTTCCAGCGACAACCTGCAAACATTCGTCAAGCTTGTCTTAGTGCTATTGTATTGCGAGCTAAGACGGGGAGCAAATATATATATGCAATATATGATAGATTTCGACGCCAGTGTTCAGAATTGGTCGTCATTATATGGTTACAAAAACAACATTGTAAACATTGTTGTCGGTACAGTTTGTAGCCCTCATTGAAAAGGACACAGTCTTTAGGTCGTCAATTTCTACATAGTCTTGACTACGAACAAAACAAAATGTAGTTGAAGCTGACAGTAAGGACTATGGAAAAAAACCTGCCAAAAACCTCAGAGCGGCACACTGTAGGTTTCACTAAGTTGTTAAAGAGTTTTAAAGTAGGGGGCCCCAACGCCTGAGGGACCGGAACCACCAGGACCCCTTATTCTTGAGCTCCCTAGAATAGGGGGCCCCATTGCTTTGAGTCCCGCGATGAGAGCTTGGGGCGTCGCACTGCGCAGACTTATTTAGTCTTGACCTTCACCGTCCGGCAACAAAACCTTGCCGGTTTGCACCGAACGGCGTTCTGCTTTCGAACGCCGCGAGGAGCAGCAGACGACGTTCCTTCTCACTTTGATGGGAGCGGGACATCGTGGGTATCCATACAAGGGCAGCTAGCCATCGCGACTACCCGCTATCCTTCCAATCGGAGCTCGGATGCTCCGACTTCACCGCATGCTCTGGCCTCCCTTTTCTCAGTTTATCTCAGTATAGGGTAAGAAAAAAGGAGCGGACATCTCTTTTTTTTTGCACGGGAACGCCGAAGCGTCGAGCTCTGATTGAAATGATTAGTGGGTAAACGCAAAAGCTGGCTGTCTTTTTTTCTTTACCCAGTGTATCTCCCTAATCATAGCGAACAAGAGCGTTGTCTGCTCCTCGCGCTGTGTCTCGCGTTCGAATGCCGGATGCCGGGTTTCGGCGTTCGAACGCGTTTGAACGCATTCAGACACATTCGAACAGTGAGTATACACAAAGGCAGCTAGCTTTGCGTCTGCCTTCTAATCATTCCAACGAGAGCTCGGTGTTCTGACGACCCCGAGCGTTCTCGTCTCTTCCTTCCCCTCAGCTCAAGCCTCGGGGTCTTCGTACCACGAGAGGTCCATTCCGTCCTTGTGGGCCTTTGGAAGAAAGATTACCTGAGTCTCGACCCTCTCGACTTCTTCTACGGTGTCGAAGTAGGTTCTGCCGGCCTGTTGTGCAGACCAAGTGGACGTCGCGAAGTGGGCCAGGTTTAGATACTTGGGGTTGGTGCGGTGGTCCCTCTTTAAGCCGAATCCCCCGGAAACTCCCTGGGCGGTGCAGACTGCCACGCCGCCGAGCAGAAGGACCAAAGCGAGGGAGCAAGACATCTTGAAGCGAAGCCCGACAGGTGTGAACACGACAACGGAGTGTGATGGTAGCCTTCACAGTGAGAACCGACTTTTTATAGGGTCTGGCTTCCTCCTCGCACGCACGTTCTTTCCACGCAGCTTTCTCCAAACAGGTTTTGTTTTTGACCAGGTTTTGTAATTCCCCGGTGCTATCTTTCCAAAAGATACGTGTGGGGTCAAACAAGTCTTGCACGCCTTGGACCTCACTAGATGCGCGCTTACATGGAAGGTGTCGGCCGGCTCCGGGCGAGAACCTGCCGATGAGAAGGAGAAGACAGGCAACCGATCTCGAGGTGACGAGGGCAGATCTGAGACGAGCGCCTCGAGCAGATTTATTTATCATATTTTTGGTGACCGAAACATGTCTTGCCGCCACGCGGCCCGTGGTTTTGTACAACACGTGACACGTGCAATCGGCACAATGTAGGTGGTGCCATCTCTGAATGAAAGACATCCCTAAACATGATCACTACACCAGGTCCTCGACGGTGTCGTCTTCGCGGTAGCCGCTCGCCGAAACACAATCAAATGATGGCTTGCGCCTGCGTGAAGTTTGAAATCAGTTTATGCAGATATGCCACCCCTGCCTACTGGTATACGAGGGAAAAGAAACAGCGGTATACTAATTCTTGCCAATTCGTTGTTTGAAATCTAGGTGCATATTTTGTTCCCGGTATAGACCAACACGCGGCTCTGACGTCACACCTCTGCGGTGGCGCTGTCGACGGCACTGCGCATGCGCAGATGCTTCATTTCACGCGAAATCGGTTTCTGCGCATGCGCAGTGCCCACACCTGGTGTGGACAAGCGCAGGCTTGTTTGTAAACAGCGTGTCGGTCTATACCGAGCGCAAGTTCGTCTGCTCCTTTTGCAGGGGTTGTGTTTGCGTCAGAACGCCAAGCTCTGATTGGCTCTGATCAAAGAATAGTGAACAGACCTCAAGGCAGCTTGTTTTAATGTCTACCCACTATCCTTCTCAATTAGAACCAATCAGAGCTCCACGTTCTTACGTCAACAGAACCCCTGCGCATGAAGCAGGCGAACTTGCGCTCGCAGTGCCTCACAACGAGCGCGACGCTAGCACGTGGTGATGCCAAGAGGGACGCGACTGCAGCTTTGCGGCGCCCATCGTCGCTCCTCAGCGTATGTGCCGCTTGGGGCGTGCAGGTCGGGGGCCTACAAACGACGATGTCATTCGCAGGCCTTGCCTTCTAGGTTGTATTGCTTGTACTCGACCGTGGCCCGTGCATAAAATTCGGACGCTAAAGCGCCGCTTTCACGGTCGCGTTTTCGTGCCTGCTAATTGTGCCGGCGTCTTGCATATAAAGTAACAGTGCTCCGCACGCGCTGCAAGTACAGTTATTGTACTTGCGGGTATGCAGAGTGCCTTCACACAAACACACGCTTCTGCATGAGTGGTGACATCTCGGCCATTTATCGGCGCAATCGTATTTTTTATGAATGTTGAAGTGCGCACACCGGTGGAACTCATCTCGAGCGCGTAGCCCTGGCTAATGCCGAAACGCCATTTTACCTCGCCATTCGCACATTGGCGTGCCAGCGCGTCACGCGCTGGCCCACTGAGTGCAACATGGTGCGACAGAGGATGTCTTCCCCCTGAGACAGACAGATTTGTAGGCAGCCTACTTGCGTATAAAGTCCATTGATAAGAAAAGTACTGCCTACCATTGTTGTGGAAACAAGCAAGATACTTTCCAAGAGCGGGTGCTCCGCTACCTATAGGGAGTATTCACTGGGCGCCATATTTGTGGGTGCTGTTTAGAGCGCATGCTCAGAACGAGCTCATATCAATAGGCTGCTAAGACCGGCACTCTTGATGGTGCGGAGTGCACGTTGCAAAAGAACTGCGGAAGCTCGTCATCAGCACGCGCTCAGCATTCGCGCACACAGCTATGGCCGCCATTGAATACTCCCTATTCGCTTCCAAGGCCAGCTCATTTCAGCGCTGCGCCGTCATTTGCTTCCAAGGGCCGCTCGAGACAAGGACCTGCAGAAAAGTAGACGTTGCACGCGCGCTGGGGTACATTCCCCTGCTTTTGAGCGCGCCGCGCGCCTCGAACGTGCGGCGCCGCCATTTGCCGAATTTAATCACGTGACGAGCGGGATCAACATGCCATGCAGGAAAGACGGCGCTACAGAGATGAACGCGCAAATCTGGCTCCCGTACCGCTCATTCGCACTGAAAGCGGATCCGCGTTCGCAAAGCAGTTGCGAACGCGGTTGTATAAAGATTCAGTACAGTGTCACGTACACTTGATGTCATCGAGTGCGCGTGCAATTGTACTGGATCTTTATAGAACCGCGTTCGCAACCGCTTTTCGAACGCGGATCCGCTTCCAGTGTGAATGAGTGGGTAGGGAGCCTATACAGGAACTCTAGGGGAAAGTAGCGTCAAGCTCCCCCTATGGTCGCCATTTGGGTTCATGAAATAAGCGATTTCTCCTTGTCCCCTTCATTCTCAGTGAGCCGATCTAAATTCACTGGTGACGGTAGCTTTATGGAGACGCTTCTTGTAATTAAGTACAAAACGAGCGTGTTAGTAACAGTATAATTAAACATGAGGAAGATACACAGAAAGGGGGGACGGACACTTCGTTGTCCGTCCCCCCTTCCTGTGTAGCTTCTTGTACACCAAGAGTTTTCTATCTACACACCGGCGAAACAAACGTACGTCTTCGTAGCGCCACCACTTTCAGTGTCGGTGCTTGGGGGCATTAAACAATATACTTCCTGTTTTGAAATACGCAAGAAGAACAATATAATTGTAAGAGATCCATGTAGATGGGAATGGTTGATAAGTTCATTGCATACACAGTGTCAAAGACGCTTATGTAGGCGAGGAACTCCTTGAGTACAATGATGCTCTATGGGGATCTTGGTGCTACGTGCTGGATCAAAGCGACCCTCTCGAAGCTTTGAAGGTTGGAAGGGGCCGAAATGGCGATTGGCATAACAATAGAGACCGATTTTTGAATTGCCTGGCGAGGTTGTGGTCGTCTGTATGCAATGGCGTACCAAGTTGTTTTCGAGCCGGGGGGGGGGGGGGGGGGGGGGGGGCAAACCAGACCTCCCCCTCTCCCCCTCCCAAGGGCCGGGGGGCGGTTCTCTTGGTATCCCTTGGTCGCCGCAGGCCAGTGTTTGCCCTGCCCAGTGGCGGCTGTTTCAGGGGGACGGGGGCAAAACACATGGCTTGGCTCCCCACTCTGAAAACTGGGGGGGGGGGGGGGGGGGGCAATCGCCCCTTGGCCCCCTGGTTGGTACGCCCAAGTCTGTATGTTAGTATTTGTTTGTGTTCGACTAGCAGGCAGGGAAAGAAATTGCGCTACTTTCACTTCAGTAGCAACCACAGCCAAACAATAGACCCTTTCCGAAATTCAGTCTGGTCACTTTGATCACTACCATCATCATCTGAAAAATGGCATATGTGCCATACCAATGGCGGCTTTCGATTTACTGATGAAGGAACATGTTGAAGATACTCCTAAGCTGAGGATTCGAGGCCTACATATTCTAGATGTTAGCACGTTGCGAAACCGGAATTGAATGCGAGCGCTGCGTAAGTGTTCATTTCCCTAATTCGAGCCCAGTGAACCTGTTAGTTGGGACTTTATCAAGGTGTCTGTCTGGGTTGGCGCTTCGTTCTGACTGGTTGCATCGTTGTGGGAATCGACACTGGAAGAGATGATCCAGAAAAACCTGTATAGCGAAAAGTTTATCCTCGTCGGCCGTTGACATGCAAAAGTGACGGTGCCCGATAAAATACTGCAGGCTACGGGTTCATTGCCGCCATTCGTATGGCAAAAGTTAAATTGCCATTTCAGCCACCAGATGGCACTGAATTTCGGAAAGGGTCTATAACAAGACGAAAAGGAAGTTGAACCGGCGCACGAGATTTTCTTCTTTTGGAATTCTAGCGAAGGCTAGCATTCATTCAGAGCTAATGTAATTATTGTAAATAAATAATTTGTGTATATCTTCTGACCTACAGCATGCTACGAAGTGGTGACCAGGACTTCGAACGCCGCAACAAGCAACGCTAGGATGGCAAACAACGACCCTGCCTTCAGTACTTCATCGCAGGTCGCAGCTCTTGCTGTTCGACTTCTACCGATCTGGCCAAATTATTCCAACTTGTGGTTAGCCCAAGTGAAGTCCCCATTCGCGATATGACGAATCGTCAATCAAGTTCCCTCACGTAGTGAACAAATTATCCTCCAACGACGCAGCAGAGATTTGTGATATCATCATCGCACCTCCTCCAGCTCCTCTGTCCTTCGGAACCAACTCATCCGTCGTACAGGGCTGTGAGAACAGCAAGGATTCTAACAACTCTTTACTGAGAAAAAACTTGGAAATAATAGTCCGTCACAGCTCCTCCATCGAATAAGACAGCTTCTCGCCAATGCCACAATTGACGGAGCATTATTCCATCAGCTGTCCCTGCAACGCCTTCCAAGTAATGTTCGCATGATGTTGGCATCAACTGACAGCGCTACACTGCGCGACCTGGCCAAGTTGAACGCTAGAACTCTTGGTGCTTTGCAAGTATACCCTCAGAGGTGAGTCAAGTAAGTCATGTGACTCAGGCAGCGCCAATGACTTCTGAAGTTAGCACGAGCATGGAGTGTCATATGAACGAGCTAACGGAGATGGTCTCTGCTCTTCGAGCTTAACGATACTCTGTCCGACAGCCACTCTCCGAATCATCGCTTCAGTCGGTCGCGCAGCGCTTCTAATCAGCAACGCTGGTACCACCGCACTTCCGGCGCTGACGCACAAAAATGCGGCTGCAGTCTAAAAAAATCTGGTCGTCCGAATATCCACCGCAATATCAGTGCCACCGCCACCGCAATATCAGTGGTTGGCATGCCGCGTGCCCAAGCTTTTGTTTTTTAAAAACTCATTGCCATACAGCATTTGAAGCACGGACCTCGCGGTGAGTCACGTTCGAGTCTGTTTGAAAACTTTCTTTGGATGATATATATGCAGTGTGAAACCCGGTTTAGGGGTTCATCGGCGTGTCCATATTTTTCACACTAAAATTTATTTTAAGCCCCCCTAAACGGTTTATTCGTGGAAAACCTATGAGGGGATCTTTTAAGCTCCTTTTTAGACGCGAAAGAGTTCTTCATCGCCCAGTTGCCTTTTTAGTGCGCCAGGGGAAGGTTGTGCTTGAGGCGAAACCCTTCTTCACCAGCTGAAATAAGTTCCTGGGGCGCCGAAGTTCCTTTCAAGAACGAATTTTTTTTTAGAGTGTGCCAGAAGAAGGAAAAGAGCCGGCAGCTAGGGACGATGGGTACTGCTGGCCAGCTACAGAGCCGTTCGTGACTTTTTTTTTCTTTCCTTCTTACCGGTAAGGACTTCAAAACGCGTTTGCTTGTCGGTACTAGCGCTGAGGTCTCGATCATTCAACTGTCTCCTCAAGATCGCAACCGACAACCTTAAAAGCTCAAGGCCGCCAATGGCACCACCATTATTACCTATGGACTGCGTACAATCACTGTCAGCATCAAGTTGCGTGCGTTGCATTTTTCCATCGGAATTTATCGTCGCAGCCATGCAATACCTCATTCCGAGAGCAGATTTTTTTTTAAAAACTTCACCTTCATGGTGAACGTTCATAGCCGACGCCTGCTTGATGGCTCAACTCTTTTGACAGTATCTGGAGTCCACACACTGCGCTCTACAGGACTTGCTCCTCTGCTTTCTGTTTCCGACTCCCCGCACACTACGGTTCTCGAAGACTTCCCAAAACGAACGACAAGAACAATGCTCAGTCCAGCACGCACCTACATATGTCAACTGGAACGTCAACACCCTGTACGATATTCCCTGCACATATGGGAGAGTGTCTCTTGGTCAGTCTGGGCGCTGCATTAATGTAAGACTACGAGAGCATGAGCTTTCCCTACATTCGTCCCCATCAGGTCACCTAGCCATACATGTCAAAGACAGTAAATGCACTACTCTATTTAACCAAACAGAAATCCTCAAACACGTTCGGAAGAAGAAAGTCGAGTTTTGAAACTAAGCGACTAATTAGCGGAGATCTCTTAAATAACTTTTTAATTATTGTTTTTAGAGGGCCTATTGCATTTACGAAATTGAAGCCCAACCTTAATATGCTCCAACCCCACAGCAAAGTAAAGGCACAAACAATTTCTGCGCGCGTTTCTGGCCAAATTATTTCATTCCCGCAGGCTCTTTCAAACCGAAACTGATTAGAACAAGAGCGTCAATGACGTCAATATTTTCACTCTTGCTTGGCGTCAACGCAGTGACGTCACCTGTGATGCAGGCACTGCCGTCAGCGCTTTTGCAATACGTTGCTCTCCCCTGAGTGTTTTGCTTACCGCGGCAGGTGTAATTTAGGCGTCTGCGGTTCGACGTCAACTGTGCTGTGTCATATCCCTCTCTTGACCTGCGGGCGACGCGACGCTTTCGTTGGCACGATAAATGCTATTGCATGCATTACCAACGGCCGGCAACGTTAGACGAGCTTCCTGCGTTTTATTTGGGAAAACTATTTTTTCAATGCTGGAGACTTCTGCTACTTATTATTGGCCACCGCTGCTTTACTTCTAAGTTCTTGCTTTTTGATGCATTAAACTAGCCAGGTGTTTTTTTTTTCTTTAAAGAACATAGTAATCATGCTTGTGCAATATCACTCGTTGCCCCCTCTGGCAGTTAAACTATTGCAGCGTGTAACAAAATAATCTTTCTTTGTTCTATGTTTTATGGGCTCTTAATAAATGAGGAAGGAGCCTTGCACCGGCGTCCTGGCTCACGTTGCGGTAGTCATGTGCTGTGCGCGGCACAGTGTGAACACGGCATCGGCGCTTTTTCAAGTGCAGCTCGAACAGGGCACTGTTGAGAACTGTTTACTGCCTCACTTAGAGCCCCAAATAATACTGCAAGAATAAACAGAGGGACAGACAGAACAACGCATCTTTCGTGCTTTCGTGCCTCTGTCCGTCCAGCTCTCTGTTTATTCCACTGTCCGTCCCTCTGCTTATTATTTCAGTATTATTTAGTTTACCAACACGCTGACGTCTAACTTAGAGCCCCAAATTAGCACTTTTCACAGCACCAGTATTTTCTTCGGAAACCTTTTAGTTCGTTCAGAAAAGCAGGCAAAAATATGGCTTAGCGCATTTTGGTACCACATAATTTTTTTTCAAGAATCCAGGATCCCGGTCCATTTCAATCAGGGCCCAATTGCAAAAGTCCAGTCGTCATTGGAAGTCATTGCCATGTAGCTCTTGGTGCAGGCTAACGTGAAACGGATGCATGCGATGCTTCACAAGCACTTTCCACACTGTAGAGATCGTTGTCCCAGAAGACCTCGCAATTTCGCGCACGCTTGCTTCAGGCTTAGCTGTTACGTACGCAAGAACGTCAGTCTCGAATTCGCGGCCACGGACATAATTTTTTCTGTCTCCGCCCCCTCACCACCGCGTCACTTGATGCAAACTTGTGGAAAACCCGTATGAAGGGATGTGGGCAGGAACGAAGCGACCTGGGTACTGAGCGGCATAAAGTTGCGCAGCATGACGAGCATTCTTTTGCATAGTTAAATATGCGATCACCATGTCTCTTTTTTCTTTAAAGGAAATCCTTGTCGCAATGAGCGACGCCATTCAGATGTGTTTCCTGCCACAGTCAGAGAAAGAAAGGCACAGCACCGTGAATCGCATAGCGCCCGTGTCATTTGTAGCCTTCGTCCTTCCAAGGATATGGGTGCAAACCTGTGTATTTTACAACAGAGGAGCAAGTGACGCAGCGTTCGTCGCTTTGTAGCACCATTGGCAGAAGTTTTCAGGGCAGCTTCTATCTAATCAACGAAAGGAAAGGGTAGCGTCACGATGCCCGCTGGGACAGCGTGATTTACACCTGCCGCGGTATGCAAAACACGAAGGAGACAGCAACGCATTGCAATAGCGCTGACGGCAGTGCCTGGATCACAGGTGACGTCACTGCTGTGATGCCAAGCGAGGGCGAAGACATCGACGCCATTGACGCTCTTGTTCTGGTCAGTTTCGGTTTGAAAGAGCATGCGGGAATGAAATAATTTAGCCAGAAACGCGCGCAGAAATTTTTTGTGCCTTTACTTCGCTGTGGGGTTGGAGCATATTAAGGTTGGGCTTCAATTTCGTAAATGCAATAGGCCCTCTAAAAACAATAATTAAAAAGTTAATTAAGAGATCTCCGTTAATTAGCAACCTAGTTGCCAAAAATACTTTGTTCCTAGTGGGCGCCAGGTCGGGTATACTAATGGCATAACTAAAAGTGCCCTTACGCAGCTCTTCTTTTTTGAAAATTTGGTGCAGCCAAAAAAAAAAAGAAAACGCCCTGTAGAATAAAAAGAGAAACTTGAGGAACGTGAGGAAAAAGAGAAACGTCCGGCTCCTCGGCTTGAATGTAAATAGAAGCAACTCTTTATTTCCCGCTGTACGGATTGCTCTTAACGACTGACGCTGGCCCTGAATTTACGCACTTACGTTTCTTGCATACTTACTGCACAACTCTTGCATTTGTCTTTGCAAGTCCGATAACGTTTTAGCGAAAGTGAAGATGCGACTCGGCCGATAGCTCTTTCAAATCGTTCTGAACGTACGTGACTTGAGTTTTTATTTGGGTACCAATAGAGTGATTCTAGTGATCCCGGACGTTTCTGTTTTATCTAAAAAAAAAAAATCGTAACTTGTTTGGTTTCTTCGTTAGGACGCAGGAAATATAAAAAAAAAAGTGCCAATGTTCTTCAAATAATTTTTTTAATCTCTTTACCTTCGAGAAATTTTTCAATCGAAAGAAATCAAAGCATCAAGAGAGAGAGAAAGAGAGAGAGAGAGAGAGAGAGAGGGAGAGAGTTGTTTAAAACGGAGATTCGGGGACGGCGGATACGATGTCGACTGCTTTGGACTCTAAACGAATAAGTCTAATCTCCTCAGCCCTCCGTCCCCACAAAAAAACCCTCTCGGGGGAAAAAAATACAAGAAAACAAAATAAAACAAACAAGAACACCAAATAACTACATCAACAACTGAATTTTAAGTGCGAAAGGGTTCAGCGACATTTGGAAATGCCTCTATCATTCTGTCTTCGAAACTCGTGGCTAAAAGGTTTCATCAAAAACAACTTGATTAGAATTTTTTTTATGTGTTCCCATCCAGTTTGTAGCGCACACTTACATAGTTTTATTGCAGCGTACGATAAACACCAGCGGAAGGAGAAAGGCACTGAATACTGATAATGAGTCCAAAGAAAGTTCGAAGGCATCAGAAGATGTTAGGATGAACTCTTAGGAAGGGTCATCTACACACCATAACGATCCTCGTCCTAGCTTGCGATCTCTTCAGCCCAGCACGAGCATGTTCGTTGCTTCGGAAAACGCGCCATATGCACGAACGCTAAAAATGGAAGCGGTCAGGAGCCATTTTTTGGAAGGGTCTATACACCTTTTTCACAAGAGCGCAGTCATCTTGAATGTCGTCACTTCTGGTATGCGGTAAAACGTCGTTTTCATCTCTCCACGCCGCCAGAAGGTGTCTACGAAATATCCGTGATTGTCAGACATTCCTGTTTTGCCTCACTTATAATATTCTCGCATATTCCCAGGTTGAAACGCTTTATTTCTTCATCCCGCATACCAGATACAGAACCCACGTTCGCGATTCCTCCACTCGTGGCACGTGCTCGCGACCCCAGAACGCGGGCTGACTCGCAAAAAAAGAACAAGCGAGCGAAGCTTTCCCAACACAAAAGAAGGCTGCCGTTCCTGTGGACTTCTTATGGTAAGATTACTACCCATTGGCGAATGCTCAACACTGTCGGGTAGAATGTTAAACACCTCATAGACGCTCTTCGACAGCTGTACGTCCAGGCGCTGCCGTAGCCAGTAAAGTAAACACAAAAGCTGGAAATTGTTGTATTAAAAAGGCGGTGCAACGACAGTCAGATGGAATTTTTTTTTTGTCATTACACGAGCTTACTCGAACTAGTATAAGCAAAGTACACTGCAACTCAAGTATACTCACAAGCAATTCCATTGACCAGAAAACCTCTTTGTTGCGGTGTAATATCAAAAATGAAAGGGAGCGTTCTTTTTTACCTTGCCTTCGCATTGCGTTGTGTGGGTACTCGATTTGGGCATGCTATAATCAGTAGCTCCACAAGCATTCGGGTAGTAAATTCATCTGAGTCAGATTTGTTGAATATTGTTGGTGGCTTCCTGCGAGTGAACTGGAGCATAATGGCAGAAAACCTTGAGGTGTTGACACCTGACCAATTGAAGCTTCTTACGAATAAAAAGGTAGAAATATGCTTTCAGCTTTTTTCATTTAAATGTACAATCTGCCAGGACCAAGGAAGATGACCTACGGATACATTTTGATTCCGTTCAGAGTTACTTTATTATTATCATGTTAACAGAAACATGATATAAAGATGTTGAAGTTTTTTTTTTTTTTTTGTACTTCCTGGATATAACTATTTTTATTTAAATAGAGATTATGAATGTGGTGGCGGTGTCTCGTTGCACGCAAACTTTCCTGACCTCGAAATTCTTTCAGGTTATTATATCGTGACACGGAACTATGAAATACCTTGTGTTAGAAGAAAACGGGATATATTTTCTGTTTTGTACAGCCACCTGGCGGAAACGTTGAAGACTTTTGGAACTTTTTAGATGTTTTGCAAATGAGGAAGGATGTGAGCTCTTTCCTGGTGTACATGTGAACATAAATCTGCTAGAGGAATAGTGTCTTAGAGATAACTTTCTTACTTTACTTACGTCTAACAACTTTCGCAATGTCATTGTCCCTCCTACTCGTGTCACAACCACGTCATCAAGATTGATTGATGTGTTTTGTGACAAACCGCCAGGAAAGTCGCATTGGTGCTGGTGTTTTAGGTTATGGTCTCTAAAAAAGAGGGTTTCACTGTACACCCTTTTGTCCCATATAATGCACCCCCAAACTTCAATTCGACGTACAGCGCACTAGGGTCGAACAGACGGCCCCAAATTTTACGAGGGGCTTGATAACGGTGCGATATAACTTATTCATGAGCTAAAACACGTATCAAAAACCACAAAAGAAAAAAAAAACAAAAAAAAAACAACAACTGAGGTTTTGCAGGAGGGCCCAGAAAACCCCGATTATTTTTTTTCTTATGTCGTCGGTAACACGTACGTTAGCTATTCTAATAAGTTGCACCACACGGCTATCAAGTTTCTCGTAAAAGTTAGTACCGTCAGTTCGACATCGGTGTGCTGAGGGTTTTAGGGTGTAATATGTGAGGCAAAGGGTGTAAGAATACACCTTTTCGCCTGAGAGTGTCAGTGATCATTTACCAATTATAATGTTTATAATGAAGACTGCGCCCCAGGACACTTTTTATTTATCTTTTTTCAGGTACGGAATTAGAATACTTTGTTAATTAGACTAATGCTTCACTAAAGAAGCTGTATGATTAGTGTGAAGTTAGGTCACTAATAATCAATACAAGCAAAAGCAAGGCTATCCTTTTTAAACCTAAGAATAGACGTGTTTCTTTTTCTTTTAATATTTTTAATATTATCCTTGGCCCCTCAGTCAGAAATATTACGCCGAACGTCAAAATACTCATAGTCTATTTTAATGAACATATGTACTGAGATTTTGACGTTAATAATGTTAAGAACCTATCAAAAGCGCTTGGAAAACTATGTCAATTGAGAAATTTATTACCTCTTCAGATAAAAATGCTTATATACATGGCTCTTTTTGTACCCTATGTGAACTTTAATTTAGTGTGGTGTACCGCATCTTTGTCAAATATAAACAAATTACGCATTATTGAAAAAAAAAAGGCTGTTCTCACAATATACTCAATGTTCCTTTCGATACCACCCCCCCCCCCCCCCCCCCCACTGTTCAAAGAACTGCGTCTAATAACTGTCCCACACCTATATGAGTATACTCTACTTACACGATATAGATCTTCCCTTCATTATAACGAGGCTTTCCTTGGATATGTTTCAAACCTAACACCAAATATCAGGGTATATAACGTTCGTGAGGGGGAGCATTGGAAAATACAAATTGATCGTACAAATTACGGTTTTTAAATGCTGAGGTACAATCTTCCATTTGTCATAAATAAACTTCAGAAGCATAATTTGACAAATATTGAGAAACTGGATCTCAGTACAATTAGAAGTTTTTTTTTCTGTATTAAAATGTCGCTTATATTGTCGGATCGTGTATTCTGTATATTTCTTTATCCTTGATATAATATGATTGTCATTTCTACAGTCCTGTCATATACCTATATATGTCATCATGTGCCTAAGATATATTATTTATTTTCTGTCTTGATGGTGGACCTATTTGATGCTGTTCTTTTTTTTTTTTGCTTAATGTTACTGTAAACATTAGCACTCTATATGCAGTATGTTGCCGTGAGCCAGTTGTAAGGCTCAGAGGCCTTGACAAGTCATAGTTCTGACCTCTCACCCCTGCAGCGTAGATTAGTTTCTGATCTGAAATAAAGGATTGATTGATTGATAGATTTGATTGATTGCTGCAATGACGACAATAGCCGAACCCTAACAATGTCTGGACCTCTGCGCGTGGCTATGCTAAGCACTGGCGCAATATTGTTGCGGAAGGAAAAGACTCGACGAGCGTAAACTAAAAATAAAGGTTTAGTCGGCAGACTTGCCAGAATAAAAAAGAAAGAATGAGCGTCGAAAAATCAGAAGCGGGTGTTGACGTGACAGGCGGCTTGAGCGAGACAGCGAATGAGTCGGCAAGGTCACGCTCGGCTCCTTATCTGCTGCGCTCGTGGTAAGAGTACACTCGAATCTTCTAGAGGTACGGAAAAGCGTTCCTTCTCGGTCATGCACGTGTCAACATAATCGACTTTAAATCACGTGGCCGCTCGTCTTTTCCGCGAGTTGAGGGCGTAATCTTTGCTCGTTTTTCTTTGATTTGTTTCGCTACCATTGCACGAGGAGGAAAAAAACCGGCGCGTGTTTCATACGTTATAAACGCCAGGGATTCATTTTGCGTGGTATTTACGCATGGCGAAAAAATCGTTGCACTGCCCCAATCTGCACTTCGCAGTCTTCTGTAGGATATTAGAGAATTATATTTTGTAATATCCACAGTTACCTCTCGTCGCCCAATTTTCTGATTCGTTTTATAGGGGTAAATAGTTATCGCTTGGCATATCCTCTTCACTACCGACTATAAAGTTGGTTATGAACTGGGACAACTGACTGACATACCTGATTAGACATCTCGTCGAGAGTATATATATGAAAAAAAAAAAAATCTAGTTTGATTTTTTCGGGGCAAACAGATCTGTCCATAAATGTGGACATTAGGTCTGAAGCTTATATCAATATAGACTGATGAGCGTGTTGGTGGATTTGAACACCGAAATAATAAGACACAGCGAGGGGGTACGAGGAGGGATATACAATTTCTTTCAATGAAACAAAATTGTGCGTCTTCCTTCGTCCCATCTGTGTCTTGTTCTTTTGGTGTTCCTGAAGGTTGTGAGTGACATAAAAATGATTTTTTTTTGCTTGCAGGCAAAGAAAGACATTGCATTTCCGGCATTTTACCCTGTATTCCTGCTCACCTCACGAACCGTAGTTAAAAAATGTTCGGCTGCTCGCGGGATGTTATTGAGTTTAAACTTCATGTTATGAATTGAGATACATGTAGGTGCATCCCACATTAGCTTTATGTAATTTGACCAAGATACACATATAAACGTCAAAAGCGTGCGTTTTCTTCCTTAGTCAACCAAATAGCGTAAGAACTACTTCGCCCAGCGCATGAAGAATGCACAAAACATATGACAGCGAGTATAGTTTTCTTTTGCGGTCTTTATTTCTGCGTTGCATGCTGTTGTCGAGTCTGGCCTTTTCTAGAAAATAACAGAAGCCGGGAGTCCAGCTTTGGCACTTCGATTGGCCTTGCTTTCCGGACCTGTGGGATATTCACTTGTCGCTAGAACTGAGAGCCGTTAGCATGTCTGAGTTTGAATATCAATGTTTCCTCAATTCCTTGTACGAGTGCCAGGAGGGGGGTTTTCATGCCTCGGGACCAGTACATGTTATCTTGAGGAAGGCTCATTACACCCGTAAGCAGGTGTATTTCTTCAAGCTTCATCACTTCGATGACGCTGGTTTTGACAGAGCGATAATAGGTGCCTTTGTACACAGTACAAGCGAGTCTGCTCATGACACTTTTGGTGAAATTTGCCTGGAAAGTACTCCGTAAAATATTGATGATGAGATAGGAGATATTGACGTCCTCACTCTAAAGGATCTTTATTCCTCCGTGTTCTTTATTGTTGAAACATTAAAAAAGTGTGATCTCACACACAGAATGGTTAAAACAAAATATGAACTTTTTTGTGGCTTATTGGTGGTCATCTGTTTAATTTTGCCATGCGTGCCGTCTTCATGGTAACTTTCATCACTGACAATTCCAGCTACATCATGAGAAGAAATAATATATCTTAAGTACTCAGTGTCCAAGATATCCGCATCGCTCGCAGCAATTTCTCCGGTGAGAAACCTCGATGTAAAGCTCTAAAATATTTTTTTTTCGTCGAACACAACGTTTTTCCACAGACGTGGACACTAAATCCAGAGCACGATTATTTCGAGAAAAAAAAAATGTATTCTCATATTCTCTACATCTTTCCAGTTACTCCTTAGGGTGTCGGCTTTACGTGCAATTTTTACTATTTCCGAAACACGTTTAAATGTATTTGCAGATGCTGTAAACTTGGATCGTGGAAACTTCAGACAGCTCAAGTTATAAATAATAATTTTTAACCCCCTTTTTTTTCCTGGCCGTTCGAGTGGACGGCTTGCATCCTCCCTTGAGGGGAGAAGCATCAAAGAATGAATAAGAACACTTAAGGACAAAGACAGACAGCACAGTTATTTCTTAAAAGAACTGTGCTGTCCTTGTCCCTAAGTGTTTTTATTCGTCCTTTGACTCTTGTATTTTCAGCAACCCGCTCTTTGTTCTTTGTCACAACACATATGATGTTCACCTTACGGGAACTGAGGATGCGAACTGTTATAAATATTTAAGTAAGAATTTTTATATCCGACTTTAATCTGTGGACGCTGGTGGTGAAAAAGATGACGTCCAACAAAAATGGCCTAATGAAATGTGTTTGTTTTAAAAACGCGAAGCTGAAATAAAGCAAAAGAGTGACGAAGAAGAAATGACGGTTTTCACGGTTGAATATTAAAATATTTATAGGTATCTGTACTCCGTTTCACTTTAAGTAGACCGCAGCTGACTCTGCGATCTGATGGGGTCAATTTGGCTGCGTCAAAAGTGCATGGTCACAGCACTCATTCGGAATGTGCGTTTGCTGCACCCAAATAACGCAATCGCGCGCAGTTAATGCACCGCGATGGAAGCCTTTTTTTTTCTGTACGACGTTGCTTCTGCGGCAAGAAAAAGTGGAGTGGAAGCTGAGCTACCTGACGTTGCAGCTGCCAGATCGCAGGCGAACATTGCTTTTGCCAAAATCCCAGAACACCGCTGGCAAAGTGGTAATATACGCTACTGCTTGGCAAAGGAGTAGCCAAAGCTAGCGCACGAGCATAGTGGAACGTGAATTCAAGTCTCAAGTTTATCAAGCACTGGCGTGCCCGGGGCCTAGCAGACATTCATACAGAAGGTCCTTAGCTAAGACGCTGTTTTATAGCAAACCTGCCCTTGTGCAACAGAATGGGACATAACGAAAGTTCTGGTTCGATACATAACTGGCACGCGACGTCATTACATTATGCCAGTAGTTATTTCTGCTTGTCCTCGCGAAAAGACAAATACATTGGTGCGAAATGTATGCTGCAAAGGGTACGCTCCTAGCAGCAAGACTACCAGCGTGGCAGCTAATGTGACGTCAGTGCAAGCCATTTCGAAGGAAGCTCAAGAGCATCTTCCTCTGTAAAACGAGCCGAAAAATCGGCCCCTGCACATAGAAAGATAAAAATTTCACCCGTGTGCACTTAGTAAACCAGCTTTACCGTAGGAAATTTAAAGGCCAGTTCTCTTTCTCTTCCAAGGTCAAGGTTGAGCGCGTTCGCAGACGACCGATTTAGGGACGCTATTCACTTGTGGCGCCATCTTCCGATACGAGCAGCGACCAGGCGTCGCACTTCGTTGTCTTGTCGTAGCGTCTATCGGGAAAATGGCGCCAGAACTAAATAGCGTCGCTAACTCGGTCGTCTGCGAGCGCTCCCAACCTTGTTTATGGCTCCACATCTTTTTTTTTTACAGGAAGAGATTTACGCCTTGAAATTTCATACGCTAAACCTTACCTGCACAGTGCACATTTCGTGAAAGTGTGAGCTTTCTATGCGCACGCGCACATTTTTCCAACTAGATTTTCAGCGGACGGTCCGCTTGAGCCACCCTACACACCCATGTGCAGTTGTTTGGAAGTTAACCTTGTATATTCCTTGAAATTGCCAGATAAATAAATGTCCTGCCACTGCGAAGTTGTGCACCAGAAGAGGACCACTGGCACAACAGTTATCTTTTGTGTGGGAGGTGATAGATCCACTAATACAGATTATAGTATCACCACTTCGTTCCCCGATTTTGTTGTGGGGCGCCGCCATTTTTGTGCTTAGTGCAGAGCGGGCGCAGCTGGAGTTTATTTAGATAAAAAAATTCGACTTGCTGAGCTTTAGACACGGTGTCAGAAAGCTTTGGGGATAGCAGTTTGTCAATCGCGAACTGGTTTCCCACGTCTGGAGAGTAAGGCTTCAGATAACTAGCAATAATAATTTTAAGCCCCACAATGGCTCAAATGTCGTTCCTCTAAAGCGTAGCTTCTAATTAAGTGGCTTTGGGAGGGGTTTTGCTTTTTGTGGGCGGTGTCTCTTCTGTACACCTTAGAGTCCGACCTACAGAATCGTCTTCTACCGGGGAAAAACCGGTTCCCAGTTTCCTTCTCTCCCTTCCCTCTCGCCCACTTTTCCCCTCCTCTCCACACAGGAGCGGATCTCTGAACTATTCCCGGTAGAGAGAAGGAGAGCCTACCTTTTTCTCGAATGAAACGGAGGAATTGAGGGAGGGTTCCCTTCTCTCTGCTTGTCGGTCTGCCTTTAAAGGCCGACCTACAGAATCGTCTTCTGCCGGGCAGAAAATCGGCTCTGAGTTTCCTTCTCTCCATTCTCTATCGCACACTTCTCTCTTCTTTTCCCCGCAGAAACGGGTCTCGAAACTACTCACCACGGATAGGAGGAGGGTTTTCTTCTCTTTCAAATGGAAAGAAGGAATTGAGGGATAGTTTCCTCTTTTCTGGCTGAGCGTGGGCCTTTAAGAACTGTCCAAACAAAACTTTTTTTTTTTTTTTTTTGCAGTCACGACATTTTGTTGTGCTAAGGGTTTTCCCTCTGGTTCCGGTCTGCCGCGCTGCCATCCACGGACAGTGGCTAGATGTGTGCTTATCACGGGGGTCAGGACGGCGCTATTCACGCGCTCTGCTGGCTGTCGTCAAGGTCTCCGCAGCTGTTGGCAGTCGCAAACCAGAGAGAGTTTGGTCAATGGGAGGCGCGGGCAGAGCCAGGCCGTGCACCAGACGCAGAAAGTTGGCTTGACATTCTCTCTTGGCCAACCATAAGCCGAAAAGAATCCCCTAGGAGTGGTAGCGAGAAACTGTTTTAATCAGAGATATATATCGGTATATGGTTTTAATAAGCGCGTAAGAGTGAAGTGTAGTAACCCCTCATGGTTGAAAATAGGGTGCACGCCATGTTTTGTTCATGATCGTGCAGAAAGATGTAAGAAAAGAATCCCCCCCTCAACTCCGTTTTTCTCGGCCAGAGTGTGGACCGCTCGGACGGCAGATTCCCGGCCTTCGGCGCCTCGCGTACGGATTATGTCGATCGTTCCACTAGTCGCACTCTTCCACCACGAATTCGGATGACCTTGATTGAAACATCACGTGCAGATATTTTCAGTCACCGAGAGTTACTCCGACGCACCTATTAAATTCGTTTCTCGCGACCACCGCCATGGTATTATTTCCGGCTTCTGGTTGGCCACATTCGAATTTGTGAAGACGCCCTGGAACACGCCCAGCCCGCTTTCGTCCAATGGCACCTCCTCATTTGTCTCTAATACTTCCCAACGAATGGCCAAACTCTCTACATATATATATATACGGCCCTGGCCCAGACCTCCCAAACACAAGAAAAGAAAGGTGACGATAGCGAGAAAGTGAAGAGAAAAACGACGCTCGTCTTGTGAGCACGCGCGGTCAAAGCCCGGCGAAGGGCAGCGAACGGAAAGCTTTCTGTCGCCGGCACTAAAACAACACGTCGCAAAGGCGAAAAGACGTTTGGACGTGAACGGGTTTCGTTATCGTTCCCAGATGAAAGAAGTTGGCCAAGGTGCCTGCGGCTGCGAGGTCAGTCAGGAAGCGTGACAGACATTTTAAGTCTTTGCACCATTTGCTAAGACCGACATCACAACACTCGTACCGAGGGGCTAGTTGACACGTTTTATTCGGTTACGTTCGCAGTGATTGACACACACAAATGCTCTGCGCTTACATTCCAAGGGGGGACACTGCCTTTGAATGTCAACTTTTGAACCGCTTATTCAATCGGCGTGATATTTTCAGGTGATGTTTGTAGCCATATAGAAAGAGGGCATGCAAAGCTTCAGCCCTGTGGACCAACTTTATACCCCCAGAACGAAGTAATTAAATCATAGCTTTGAATGGAATCTGCTCAATAAATCTATCATTGAGAAATGATATTGATAGCCACATACTTTTCTAGTGGAATGCATACTGGAATACCTGTTGCCGGTTACTATGAAAAGAAATTTTATAAAATATGAATTTTCAGGTAAAAAAATGCATAAACATTTTTTTTTCCACATTTACCAAGTTTTGAAATTACAATTTTTCATACTATAGGAATATGAAAATGCAAAATCAAAGGTTATAGTAACCGGCTCCATAAAATTTCGGCATATAATCCGCAAATATTACGTCTGTCGATAGTTTCATACTGAAACAATAGTTTTATTAAGGTGGGATCTATGCCAAAACATGGATTGGAGAAAAACGCGTTCAAAGTGCTCGGACCTCAACCCTTTTTTAACATTGGTGGACTGAAAATAATTTATAAAAAATAACTACGTACTGTATCTAAATGAAACTTTCTGGGAATACGCTCTAGATGTTGGCGGATGTAAATAGGGCATTTTTCAAAATCAACTTTTTTTGCAGAATTTTTTTTTTCTGGGTTGTGTCCCCCCTTAAGGGGTATGCAAACTGGCGCCGCGGTTCGTGAATGTTTCACCGCTACTGCGCTACATCACCTATATTCTGGAAGCACGAACTCGTACGTACGTGCAGAAGGTTTACGTCAGCGAGGGTGCGCACTGTGTAGGCCCGTATGTGTGCGTGTTGGATGGGGAGAAGCGATGATACGATGGCGGCGGCGCCGGTGACGAAGAGGGACGCCACCGCTAGTGCTCTGGAAGAGCATTCGCTGCACACACACCGAACCGTACAAAAACATATACACGCAGACACAGATTCTTTCAACATTTGGGTCTCCTCCACTGTGATCCATCTCACAACACCCCAAACCACAGCTTCCACAAAACATTGCTGCTAAAAAAAAAAATAATAATAATAATGGTTGGCTTGACCCGCTTCGGCCAGCCTTGTAGACTTGAATGCAAGGCTGGCCGAATGAGTAATGATTTTATAAATGTTCCTGAATATAGACCTGTTACGGATGACTATGGAATACTGTATATAAAATGAAACTTTTATATTTTTTTCTGTTAGATATCGTCCGCCCAGCGGAAATGTGGCACGATTTTTTACATTTATAGATAAACTGCTGTGTTGCGCAAACGAAAGCAATCATGTTATTTTTGTTGGTGGTGACTTAAATATTAATTTATTAGAACTATCGCTGCCGAGTTATTATTATTGTTAAAACTTAGCGTTATCGCGTTGAGCTGGCACATGACACGGTACGGTCTGATTTACACCGCCATATTTGCCCGATAGTGGCTCCCTCTCTAGGTCGCTGGAATCGCGGATGAAGCAAGTTAGAATAGCTGAAGATTTAGCAATCCGTTCTCTGATGGCGTAAAACAGCTCACACGCCCCTAAATTAATGACATTGAGACGGGTGAAATGTGTCGAAACGTCTTTGGAAACACAGTCGAATAAAATAACTGCCTTGCGGTCTTTTTTTAGCAATCAGCTTATATGCAGGTTTACCTGGCTCGTTTCTTTCTTTCTCAATATCCACTGAGAACTGCCTCCAAGGACAACCGATGTTAGATATGGGAAGAACTGAAATTACCACAATTGCAACAATATTGCATCGCTATAATCCGAAGTTATTTTTGGTGTATGTACGTCAAGACGAACCTTGAGTGACGTAAGAGATTTCGGATCTTGGATTGATTTTATTTATTTTTTTTGCCAAAACGGCGGTAGTCTATTGGGAGGTCAGGCACTCTCAGGGATTTTCGTTGCGTCTCTACACACTGAGAACCTCCGTTCTCGGAGCGATTCGCAAGGGCCACGTTCTCCTGAATTGTCATATTACTAAGAAAGTCGCCCAAGGCGGTCTGTAGTTGACAAAAAAACGTAAGTCCTTGTCAAAGGGTAAAAAAAAAAAAAAAAAAACTTTCAGCCTTATACATTTTGGTGAAGAAGGAAGCACCAGCAAAGCTGTACTATGATGGGAATGAAGTAATGGCCGGCCGGAAGTCGCCAAGCCAGAG
Source organism: Ixodes scapularis (assembly GCF_016920785.2). Lineage (NCBI taxonomy): Eukaryota > Metazoa > Arthropoda > Arachnida > Ixodida > Ixodidae > Ixodes > Ixodes scapularis. Next base: position 77,432,471 of record NW_024609836.1, read on the forward strand.
TGGAAAGGTCGGAAAGGTGGCGCCATCTATGAGCGACGGCGGCAACCAGACAACTGGCAAGTCGGTTTGCTGGTTGCTACCGTTACTCACAGATGGCGGTAGCTGTCCAGAGTTTCGTGTCATCATCTGTTTGCTTACGGACACGATACTGGGGAAACTAGCCCTTAACAGCTCCGCTGTAAAAAAGCGGAGTGAATCCGTATTTTTTCTTGAGTTTTAGGCTCTACTCTGCAAAGGCTATATTATTGAAACAAGTCACGTGCGTAAAATACAGATCCTTATTTTTTGTTCAAGTTTGAATAGATATTTTTTAGAAATTTAGAAAGCACCAATAGACCCCTTTTTGAAGTTTAGTGTGGTAACTTCAAAAACGGTCATCATTCAGGTGTACGGCACATATCTGTTTATGTTAACGGCGACATGTTCAGGGCTAACAAAGAAAGATTTTGAAGAGTAGCGTGTTCGAAGGGTCGCAGAATCAAATTCCCACCTAAAATTCTTAAAAAAAAAAGTTTTTTTAGAGGACACATGCAAAGGAAAAAAATCTTTTTTTAAACAGCCGGGTTGAGAAAAGGAAGTCATAAAACGAACTGCAACAAGGTGGAAACACACAGCGCTGTGTCTGTTTGTTTCCTTTCACTGGTCCTTCGTCTTTTTTGCGCTGTTTTAACCCAATCAATATCATCATAAAACGAATTTACAAAGAAAAAAAAATTTAGAGCTATATTTACGGCGCTATACGAATTTGTAGTTGGTACCCGCGGGGGCCGCGGAAAAGTGGGCCATATTTATCACGTGACTGGCCCCTATTTGTCACGTGAAGCTCAAAGACATTGCAGCCGCTCTCGCCTTGCTGGATTTCTTTCAAGCTACATATGTCCTCGGACAGTATTCTATGCTTTCTGTTTTTATTCGTGCACCCTATGACCCAGCAATGGTGTCCCGGTGACCGGGGGACTGTTGCCATCAAAGACCATGGCTCTAATTAAGTTTGGGAGTTTGAAACGTAGAAGAAAGCGCGAACGAAATTGGGGCACTGCAGACGCCCAACACCGGCCAAGCCTCTCATCCGGGACTTCCACTCTTTCTACACAATCAGAAAGGGGGAAAGCGCCGGTATCCCTTTCTCCTTTTCTCTCTCGCTTTCAAAATGGCGATACCCACGATAAAACGGTCTATACCGACAAAAGCGGAAAACAACGGATGAGAGGAGAGGCATGTGACTGGCGCCCCCCTGCGGCGAGACGCCGAAACACACTTCAACCGAGCGAACTAGTGTGTTTCGGGTCCTAGCCGCTGCAAAAGCTGCGCGCTGACGTCCAGGTTCCTCGATAAATGGATCCTTGATGCTCTGTGCTACCAGATCCTCACGCGGCAATTCTGCGACTGGGGACTCTATGGCTCCGTCGTCGAACTGCCAGGCTTTGTGAGTATAGAGGAGGCTATGGCACCACACGCCTCACGCGAGCCGCTCCGGTCCCAACACTACACCGTATTCTAGTACACTGTAGCACAGCGTAGGCAACGAACCCGTGCCGGAGTCCGCGGACATTCGAAAGAGACGCCGTGCCCTACTCATCCTGTCAGCGACTATGTTGGGGCCTTCTGCGAATGGCTCCTAAATGTTTCACGCGCTGGCATGACAAGTACGCTCGCCGGCTTTCTGGAGCGAATCAGATATTCACTTCGCCAGGTGGTGTAAAATCATTATGTAAAAGCCAAAAAAAAAATATTAAAAAAAGTTCTTTTTCCCGACATAGCATTTGAAAAAACAAAACAAAAAAAAACAAGTTTCTTAAGTATTAACAAACCTATTAAGCACATTTCTGCAACGAACGTTAAAATTTATATCCCTGACCCCATCGAAAGGCGAAACAATCATCACGTACCTCTGAATTGACTTTTGTCAGCAGAATAGGCGCAAACTTAATCACACATAACTAATCATAATACATCTTTGTGCCCGTAAGAAAACAAATTTAAACAGCGCGACGACGGGGAAAGTGTGGAAACACAACCACCTCGGGTTGTCTGCCGCCTCGCCCCGTCGTTGTTTGTTTGCATTGTCTAAAAACTATGCACCAACCATCCGGAATGACCGTTGCTTTACTGCTCAGTATGGCTATACATATTTAAGACTTTGATGAATGCTTAATATGTAGGAGAAATTACAGTGCTGGCCGAGGTTTGTTGGTGTAGTGTGTACGCATGTGTTGACGCCGTGTTTCTCGGTCAATAAACCGAGTCTGCACTACCGCACCAACACGAACAAAGCTTTGAGTAACATAACAGCAAATTGACGAAATATGGCCGCATGCTAACTATTGAAGAAAGGATTTGCTGTATGTACTATCATGAAGGTAGTGCCATGTTTTAATGCCACGTAAAATAATCATATTCAAAGGGCAGTGAAGTTTAGCAACATTGATGCATTTTGTCATGACCCTTTTCTCTTCTAAGGGTACAACTAGTTCTGTATTAAAGAGTACAGGACCAAACTTAAATCCGACATTGGACGAGGTACATATGCGCACACTGACTAGATATCTTATGTAAATTATGGCGGATGTTCCAAAGCAGTGTGGTAGTTAAAGCTACTCTGACTCCATGCTTGAGTCATCTTTGTCGTCACATTTCAGAGCAGGGATCAAATGACACACAAACGTCTGCACTGTGTGTCATTTGAGTCGGTTCCTTTTGGTGTGGACCCCGCTGAACTTCGACAGTTTCGTTCGCATGCATGCAGCGGAGGAAGGTGGAACTTGAAGAAGGTGACGAGCAATTGCTCCGGGAGTTCAGAGGCACACAGCCCTCGCCCCCACGTGGATGGTGAAATATGTTTCGCCGAGTCCTCCATGCTTTCCTCGGCCAAGCCAACACCACCTAGACAGAAGGCCTCCGCATGGTTTCCTCTTCTTCTATGAAACGTCATCACAGTCGGATCGCGCTCGGTCGGCTATTGGACCCGAGCCCGACCTTCGACGCGCTGATTGGCCACGAGCCGCAGCCGAACACTGACGCAGCACTCGTGCCCAATCTCTCGCCTCGATCGATCCGACTATGATGACGCGTGTGGAGGCCTTCTGTCTAGGTGGTGTTGGCCAAGCACCTGACAGGACCCGGTATTCGGCAAAATTTGACAACACTTTTCCTGCATCGAGACACATCCTCTCCGCCGTCTCTGTGATGTAGTCCATTGCGTGACATACCCTTTTTCACCTTTGGACTTCGGTTCAAGCAAATGTGCTGCCGCATGTACTGAACGACAAATGAAGTTGCGTCGCTGACGCAGAATTTCTGCTACTCTTTCCTTTTTGCCCGTTGTCAAGGCAGAGTTTGGAACGGTCTCTTCGACTTGTCTTCTTACTTTAACAGGATATCATGGACGTCTAAGAGAACAGCAGTGTCTGACTCAACCTCAGAAACAGCACGGGCAACTGGCTGCAACACGAGGAAGGTGCTTTTCACATCTCGCCAAAAGTAGCCTTCACCTAATATCCTTGTTCTTATTTCCGTGCTCACTTAAAGCTCCACAGCGATCACAGTTTTCTGTAAAGCTTTTCTGTTATTTAGTAGGCCTTCTTGGAGCTCTTACAAGCTTCTTGCCATTTCACCAGTTTCAGCATTGCCGACCCCAACAAGTTTAGTCCATGAGCACAGCATCCAAGAATAGTGATGCTAGGATAGCGCAGACTGACGATTGTCCACGCGGCCTTCATGTTGCTTGCATTGCCGGCAACAAGAGCGAAAACCTTGTCGGTTCCAATGTTCTCCCCAACCTTCGAAATCTCTCCCGCGATGTAGTCTCCTGTGTGAATGTGATCTTCATTTTCCACGGCACTACAGAAAAAAAGGCATTGGTGTTGAAACCACAAAGTTCAAGATGGTCTCGCAGTGTGCATTGGTCCAGCCGTCCGTGAGTACAGTGACGCAAAGAGCGGCGTTGGCTTTCTCTCGCACCTGCGTCATCACTCGGGCATACACGGCCTCCAAGAGCCACTCATCTAAAGAATGCCTGGAAGGCGACGCGAATGAGGGCCTGAGGAGCTTGAGCGCTTCTCGCTAGTATCTGTTTTCCGTAACTGGCACATATCGCTCGAGCCAGCGCCTCATCAAGCTTGCTTCGACACTCTTGCGTCATTCTGTCAACGAACGCTGCTATACAAGTTCGCTGCTTGACATAGCTGTCGGCCTCATTTTGAGAGCTTGGCTTTCATTTTCCACTGGTGCACGCTCTGATTGTAAAACTTTTACACATGGGCTCCTGGACCGACATGCCGCAGACTCTGATCTTGTCGGGTCGTCAGATGCTGCAGGACCTGATGTCAGGGAGCACTTCGGACACCTCGCGATGTGCCGCCGCAAGCGGGTTTCATTGGGAAATTCGTATTTGGCACATCAAAATCTGCACAACGCTGGCATCTTACACTGTTCAGCACGTCGAAGTTCCCCCAAACGTTAGAGCGCGGCCTCACTATGGCGCACAGCGCAAAGTTTTGACGGATCCACGGAAAAGTCTATTCCGGAAAACAATGCGCGCGAGGTTTCGGAAACGGCTCTGGGGAAGCTAAAGCGATATAGCTGCCCTAGCTGGCTTCTTTACGTCGCACAACACACAGTTTCGACAGATCCACGGTCCACAGCAAGTGTCCACACCCGAGTATGATGCTGACGACTTTCACTAAGGGGCAGGGAAAGCTGAAGTGATATCGCTCCTCCGGCTGCCTGTTGAGAGTGCGGCACTAACCACACTAGGCGGCGCTAACGGCGGGAACGAAGACCTGCGTATGTGCTGTCGCTTGTTGCCAGATGAGTAGTCAAATCTTAGCTGAATTTACAAACGTTGTCGTAAACGTTAAAAAAAGTTGATATAATAGTCCACCATAAAAATAGCGGAAATAACTTGCGGTTGTTGACCTTTGTCCCTATATTTCGAATCCTTTCTGAATTATAGCTGTTGAGAAAATTTTTCGAATGTTTCCAATATTTCCGGAAAAAAACTTCGTCGTTTTTTCCGGCCGTTAAAATTTCCGGAAATTTCATATCTCTAGTCTAAAGGCGAGGCCGTAAAATAATAAGTTAAAAAACACGTGATGAAAGTCTCCGAAAGCCGGCAGATGTTAAAAAAAAAAACAGAAAAAAAAACTATTTGCTTTTTGAAATCGAAGGAGAAACGTTCGCGATCAAAGGTTCTAAAGGAAAACAGTGACTCGCGCAGGCCACCGTGGCGCAGGCAAATAATTTATTTTGATCCTACAAAAGACGTGGACGCGCTCTTGACGGTTGGACTGGATCTCGATGATTACCTCCTTCGCATGTCAGCACTTTTCAGCTGCCAACATCGGGGGTTCGCATTCGAAACGCGTAATGGAAGTTTGGTTTAGCCAGGGAACTTCGTAAACGACCGCGGTGCAATTCCGTTCGGCCTGCAAGAATTCGCAGCGAGGAAAATGAGGGCTACACCACATTGGAAGCCTCCGAATAATAAACACAGATTAAGGAGTACAGGCCAACAAAATGCAGGCATTTTCTTTTTTCCTCCACACTTCAAACTCCCTCTTCCTATCCAGTTATACTCCCACATCTCTTCCTCCACAAACACACACACACACGAACCTACATGCTACAACCACTCACTCTGAAGCGTCTGTTCCCCCCAAAGCCCCTGGGAGAGCCAGTCACTGCTTATGCGGAAAGAGCCTAGGCGAAGGACAAGGCCGAGAAGATGTTCAGTCCTAAACAGAAACTGTCTACGCTGTAAGGCTGAGAGCATGATGTTCCACCTTTTGCAATATCACAGCACACAATTTTTTTTTTTTTTTTTTTTTTTTTTACGTATTAACATAATTTTGGCCTCGTCCTTCGCCGAGCTCCGACCGTAAGTTGCAGCCCTCAGGGATTTTTCGAAGACCGCGTTTCCCCCTCCGCTAAGCTCTCTGCAACCAAGAAGCCGCTAATGCGCCTGCGCACCGATGGTCTTGTCTGCAGATTTTCGGGTATCGTAGCGGGTTGCGGAGGGCGTTGTTGAAAGGCGAAAACGATGTACGAAAACTCCCTATTGGCAACTCCAAGTGTTTTTCGGCTAACTATAGACACTCCAGATGTGCGTAGAAGATGCCTCTGGCTACTTTCTGGCTTGCTTTAACTTTTTCAGGTTTATTTGCACCCGTACGTATATACACTATATACTTTGTTCACCCTAACCACTGGTTCAAACGGCCTCGTTTTGTAACGTTTCGTTGCCTCATGAAAGCTCACGTACAAGTCACCGTGACACCTGTGCTTTATGTCATGCGTGGATACCAGTTGATGGAGATCGCCTGGCACGTGACATTCGCGACACTAATTTTTCGGGTACTTAGACGTAACGGAAGAAATTGGTGCGGTGTAAAGGCTGGTTCAAACAGAAGGCTGGTTCAAACAGATCCGTTTTCTTACGGAACGTTACGTTACGTTACGTCATTTTACAAACGCTGAAAAACAAACTATTCATTAGCCCCCATTCATTTCTCCCCGCATTGATCACAAACTTAAAGTTGGCATACCTCACTGCCAAACTTCAGCTTACATCAACTCTTTCATCCCTAGAACGTCATCTGAATGGAACCACCTTCCCGCATCATTAGTAACTATTCTATAAATAGATTTATTTAGAAAAGCTCTAACTACTAACTTTTGCTAGGATTATGCCGTACTAACACTTATAACGAAGTTGCCTTGTTGTTTGAATTTTATGCAGAGCCAATATTTTATGTTCACCCCCTCTGTATTGCCCCTGGGCCCTGAGGGCATTGAAATAAATAAATAAATAAATTTGGGGGACTACAAACATTTATTGATTGCCCAAAATGGGTAGATTTGGTTCTACCTTACCCATTATCTACGACCCAAGCAACAAAAAGTGTTTATTAATATTAAGCGCAAATATATTAGGTGTTTATATTTATCTCTTTATTAATTTCGTTTGATAGCCGTACCGGCGCTGCAGGCGAGAAACGCAAGCATGCCACGCTGCGTATTGAAAACCCTTTTCCATAAGCCGGCAGGGCGAGTATTGTTGAATTTGTGTCGCCCCATGGCTTAGGGGACCACGAGCGTAGCTGACCACTATTCTAAAACTCCCTAAGGAAGTCACGAATTGATGATTTACCTCGTTCACTTTCGGCGGACAGCACTCCATGCTGTAGACCTCAGTTTTGCAAATCGATTTTGCGGTGGTGAAGTTTAGTTTGTAATTCACTCCTGCAACGACCTAAAAAAAAAAAAAAAACACAAAAGATTAAACAAAACGGTGAATTTTTTCTTATTACGTTCGTTTCAAAATGAGGCCGTCAAGAAACACGATTACTATCGCATTCATGAATATCAGGTTGTAATAAAAAGGTACGTTGAATGTGCAACAACTAAACTGTTTACTGTTTGCTTATTACTATTCGTTTATAACTCCTCCAACACTTAAAAATATGACCTTCGACTGCCCCGATTTAGAGTCCTATAACGTCCATGTCTCAAAAGTGACCCCTAAGTGGCAACAAAATGACGCCAAAGAAGTCGGCGTGTCGTGGTGTCGGATGTCGCAATCCTGGCGGTTGGTGACAGAAGTCCTGGCAGAACGTATACGAGCGAACACGAATGTCGGTATCGTCGCGAAGTCTTAATTCGTGACTACTGGCTTGAGGTTCCGTGAACTGTCGAGCTGGGCAGCGGCCTGCAACAGAACGGGCGTCTGTCACATCCACCACGGCTGCTGTGACACTGGCTGGATAGATGCCGGCGTCCACATGACACTTCAATGACGTCATCAGGCGGACATGGAGGGACCATGTTCGAGGACGTGGTAAACACAGCAGTCGAAGGCGGGTTTAAGGCGCCATAGTTTCGCTAATACGTCCAGTTTCCAGATGTACCTAAAATATTCGTCAAGTTTCGGAGAAGTTGTCAGACAATGTTGACAAGGCTGTAAAAATACGGGGTAGTTGAAAGCTAAAAGTCTTTGAGTTTCATGAATGAAGTTAAACACGTACGTTTCGAATTCACCCTTCTAGAGGAACTGAATTGCACGTTGGTGCACCCGATGACTAAAGCAGGGTTCAAACAGTTGCATTTACCTGCGTTTGACTTCGTTGCGGCTGCGAGAAACCAGGACATCCCTGGTTTCCAGGGGGAATACATTCCACTCCTCTCAAATACAATAGCCTCGGCGCGGACAGGTTTTCTGGGCTTGGCGAGAGCCATCTATCGTCGGGGAGGTCTCGGCTATCGGGCGGTAAATGATGATAGTGATGATGGCAATTGTTCTACATACCAAATTTATTGTTCTGGAAATGCTCGAGACACGTGCCGCGCGCCACTTCTAGGAAGAACATGGCGTCTATACTTCGTTTCAGCTTCGGTCCAGACGCAGCCAAAGCTACAAGCGCCAGCTTCAGGCTTTCAGCATCCCTGCCAAGCACGCGCGCTCGTGCAGTGCAAGCACTGTTCTGGGCCACATGCTCGCGCTCGTAGCATCGGCTGCGTCTGGACCGAAGCTGAAACGAAGTATAAACTCTAGCTCAGTTACAGTGTTCTAGAGGGTGTAGTGGCAAGAGCGGCGCCCGCTTACAATGAAGCGCGTGAAGACGGTCGACGTAGATACCGCGAGTGGCGCTGGAGTTCTGTGCCCTAGGAGAATTAATGGCACGTGTGCGATGAACGAAGAAGACGACGAGGGTGACGCGGTACGCTTCTCCAAAATGTAGCCCCGTAGAACTTGTTTCGCGGCTATTAAGCCTGCAGCCAAGTGATAGCGTTGCTGAACGATGTGTCAGTACTGGGGGGGGGGGGGGGGGGGGGGGGGGGGAGGGGGGGGGGAGGGGGGTGTCGATATTAATTAAATAATCTCCCTCAAAACACGCGAATATTTCAAGTAGAGGATAGCACACACTCTACAGGCATTAGTCCAAAGGCAGTACTACAATTTACTATACTTCGTTTCACCATATGTTGTACCGCAGCGAAGGCTAGAAGCGCGAGCTCATAACGTTGGCAGCTGCTCTTAATTCACGAGAGCTTGTGCCGCCGAGATGTGCCCCAGAGCAAGGAGCTCGCGCTTGTAGCCTTTCCTGCGGTACATCATAAGGTGAAACAGAGTATACAGAACAACATTAGCAGTTGTTTCGCACCGCGAAAAGCTCCAGTCAAACCACAGTAGTAAGCGCCGAACAGCGCTGATGATGGGGCTGACGGGGGCGCGCTCCTAGGGCACAGAACAGCAGCGCCATGGTGTCGTCTACGCGCAAAATCTTCACAAAGTGACCGCCGCTCTTGCCACTACAACCCCCTCTCGAACACTGTAGCTCAGTGCTGCGCCAAATACTTTGCTGCGCTGTGCCGCCATGATCTTCCCATGAATTGCATGTTGCACGTGCCTCGTGCATCGACGTACCTTGCGCTACTTTTGAAACATGAAAGGGTTTCAGGTGGAATTGGAGACGACACCGCCGCGGCCGCCGCGAACCTCCACGGGCCCATGCGCGTGGACTGACGCGGACCTCCTCTCCCTCAGGGCTGGATTCGGCGCTGTAGGCGTTCTGTCTAATGCAAATGAGCGGAGTGGTATGTATTCGCCCTAGTAAAGTAATTGGCGCAACGTTGAACATCTGCGAACGTCTCCGCCTTTCCGTCTGCTTTCCTCCTCTCCACGAGGAAACGCAGCGCATGCGCATTCGCGACCAATCTCCGCAGGAGTCGTCCGCCATTAAATTGCAATCACTCCCCATGGCCGGAGATGGACCCTCTCTACAGTCTAGGCTGCCTAACACTTTTCCAAACATTGCATTTTCAACTCGTTTTACATTTTTGTGGAGGCTGCATTAAAGTAACCTCCACACAAGCACGTCACACCTTAGACTGTTAAGTCACGTGAAGTAGCTGACAGTATACATAGACAAAACAAAAATATATATAAGAATGCACGAACAAAGCGCTGTGGCGCAAGTTAGCCGGTGTAAGTTCCGTCAATGCAAAATTCGCCCCCCCCCCCCAAAAAAAAAAAAAAAAATAATAAAGAAAAATAACGAAAGGAAAAAAAAAAAAGATCTGAATTCGTCACCTGCGTTTCGACAGCTGTCAGGTTGAGCACAGTATCGTAGTAGTCGTGGGCCTTCGTTTGATTCGAAATCACCGCATGGGCCAGTTGAAGATACTTGGGATTACCACTGGCGTTCTGTACGGTCCATCCTCCGAGCAGGTGTCCTCTCGTCGACGCGCCATTGCCTCCGAGCAAATCAATCGAAACGTATAGGTAGCTCAGGAGCACAATCCAAGCACGAGGCAGAACGCACATTTCCTCTAGTTACTTCTTCTCTTTCTTTTTTTCTGTAGGGACGAAGAGATAAAATTATATTGTCAATGCTATATACAGACTGAAATACCTAAACCACGGATACATGCTAATACATGATACAAAAGAAAGTATGTATGCTTCTTGTGTCATGGAGCCTGCAGCGAGCGCTGTGACCTTCGTGTATGATGGATGAGCGGTACACAAAGACTCGGTTCACAAGCAGCGTTTGAAACTTCAACGACTGAACCAGGGTGACCCGCAACAAATGCCCTCTCCTACGGGCTTTTGTACCTTAGTCGGGTGACTGAACTATTTCCGCTCTCAAAACTTGTCGAACCAGGGTAACCTTTCGTTACCTTTATCTTCGAAGTAAACTGCGCCGCGTATCTGCGCGGTTTGTTCAATATGCGCCCACTATTTTATACCTCTGCGCACGGCTAAATTCCGAAATACGTTTTGTAATGGTGTAACTACGTTGCGCACACTCGAGGGTCGCGCGCTTTCTGAGAGAAATAAAGGACACGGCACTATATAGGGGATGACCAAAACGGGCGAAGACTGCAGCTGCTTGCATGTGCGTAGAGTTTTGGGCTGAGAAAACGCCTCAACCGAGCCAAACACGACCGCTCTACATGGATGTTAATCTTTGAAATTTGAGAGACGTAGCGGTCTAGCAAAATCCGTATAAGTGCCATCGATCCACTCATAACGATACTGAGAAAACCCGAAAATGTAATCGTTATAACCGATTATTGTTGTATCTGTAATAGAAACCGATCGTTATAAGCGGTACAGATCGTTATACGCGGTATCGTTATACAGTTGGATTGCACGTACTATTTTTCGTTTCCTCATACATCAAAGCGCGGTGAATAGGAAAGCTAGACGACATACAAATAAGAATATAAGATAATATTGCGCATTCACATGCGCTTGACTGACACACAGCTGCAGTGGTAGCACACGGAAACGATGAACGCCATAACGTTACAATTTCTGGTGCAGCTTAATTTGGCTATGATTGGCTCGTAGCGTTGGCTACTCTCTGACTCAGTGGTAAACGGAGTGCGTGTAACTAGAGCAAGAGTGCAGGCGACCCAGTTCACCCCTGACACAGTAAACCTCTGAGCGAGAGAAAAAAGAAACTGGCGAACACACAGACAAAAATGTTTTGTGTTTGTCTGTTCTTTCGCCCCCTCGTTTCAGGATTTACTATGCGTAAACTTCTCGTACCTCGGTGTTGTGACATCCGAAACATTCGCAGCGTTGTTGCTCAAAAGTCCTCCAGCGGCGTGTTGTACACAGTTTGAAAACAAAAACAATACAACCTTTGGAAGCCCCAAACACTCTGACGTGGAGAGGCGGAGCACGAGGAGAACTGCAGTATGACTAAAGTTTGTTTCTGTCGCGGTCCAAGCGTAGTCGTATGTATTTGACTGGGAACGACTCATGGCCTGAATCACGTCGAGTTGATTACTTAATCTTTATTTTTTTATGTTGCAAATGGGGGTTTGTGTTTGTCTTGGCTGGTCGTCTTTTGGATGCGTGCCCACCACTTGTTAAGATTGCAGATGAGCTCCCGGCTTCCGAATGCAGTTTTTTTTTTTTTACTACAAACATTGCAGGGTACGAAGAAGAAACATGAAAACTGATTAAGAAGCGACGTGCGCAACTTTTTTTTTTACGAGGTACACGTGCCGCCTCTTCTGTTATTTTTTGTATATTTTATTTTGTACGTATTTTTACCGAAACCTTTTCTGGTTGTACTTTCAATTCATGCAAGTTTCGAGCAACTGAGGGGTTTACGCTTAAATGTCTTTCATTCAAAAGCGAAGATTGAAATCTTTGTTTTCTAAAAACAAAATAGCTAAATTTATAGATACATTTTTTTTCGAAAGGACACGTGTTGAGTTTTGATTTTTTCGGTGACTGAATTATGTGTTAAAAAACAAATTCATTAGAAATACTTTATAGCGTCGCGTGACTAATTTTGGGTATCGCCACGTGCTCCAATTTTGTGCTCCCATTCCTGTACGACTCGCGGAAATACAGGGTGATTCAAGGAGACGCCAGGGGTGCTATGTTGCGCTTTTTGGACTCCCAGGAGACTTGGAAGAGGGAAGTGACGTCAATGACACAGCAAACGCAGATTGGATGTTGACAGAAGAAAACGAAATCAACACCCAATCTGCGTTTGCTGTGTCGTTGACGTCACTTCCCTCTTCCTAGTCTCCTGGGAGTCCAAAAAGCGCAACATAGCACCCCAGGCTCTTTAAATGCACCAAAAAATTTGGTTTCCTAACCTATCGCGCTACGACTTTGTGCAGCGTTGCCCACAGATGGTGCATTTTTTTTTTGTAAAATTTGCAAAGAGCGAACTTACACGAGGAAAAAGTAAAGAAAGAAAAAGGCTTAGCTCCTATGGAAACGCAGCGACGCCACCGGTCTTCAAACAACACGGCGCCGTTTCGCACGGGAGGAAAGAGATGGCGCAACGAACGCCGCCAACGAACGAGCATACGGCGCCGAGAGCCAGCGTCTAGCAGACGATATTTTCGATTAAAAAGCGGCGCGCGTTCCGCGGGCGGCGACAGTTGCAAAAACAAAATCAGGTGCGGTAACAACAAGGAACTGCAGTTCCTTCTCTGCTAAAGATGCCGGCTCTCGGCGTCGTATGCTCGTTCAACGGTGGCAGTTGGCGTCGCGACCGCTTCGCCATCTCTTGTCTCGCGTGCGAAACGGCGCCGTGTTGTTTGCAGACCGGTGGCGTCGCTGCGTTTCCATAGGAGCTAAGCCTTTTTGTTTCTTTACTTTTTCCTCAGGTAAGTTCGGTCTTTGTGAATTACAAAAAATAAAATAAAATAAAATAAAAGCACCATCTGTGGGCAACGCTGCACAAAGTCGTAGCGCGATAGGTTAAGAAACCGAATTTGGCGGTCGATTTAAGGAGCCTGGCGTCTCGTTGAATCACCCTGTAGAAACATGTTTTGGAATAGACCACTGATCTCTATGACAATTGCTGGATCGCGTTTGCCCGCTCCGCGAATGCGGTCACTGGCGGCCATCTTTAGGTAGAGTTATATCACCTCTAGCCAATGTAAGCTGCTGCAGCCGCTATCATCCATCCATGGCAGAGAGCGTTTTGGCAGGTGGGTTGGCAGGCTGCGGTCAAAATAGCATGGGTGATATTGCGTGCTTGATTAAAATTATTTGACGAAACATATTTTTGAAACCCGGCGTGAACAGTAGTCCGGTTTTTGAGGACCTGGTAAAAGTTTCACGAAATCGCAGTACCGGGAGAAAAGCAGCACAGCACGTATCGAAAGTCGCATCGAAAGAAGCATCGAAAGCAGACGACGGTACGGAGTCTGCTTTTGATGCGAGCTGCGCTGCTTTCCCCCGGTGCTGCGCTTTCGTAGAACTTTTGCCGGGTCCTTAAAGATGAGGCTACCGTTCACGCCGGGTTTCAAGAATCTGCTTCGTCGAACAACTTCAATCAAGCACGAAATGTCACCCACGGTACAGTGTACTAGATCTACGGCTATTTTTATGGCAGCCTGCCGCCATTGCGCTGTCCGCCATATTACTATGATGGCTAGAGATGATATAACTCTACCTAAAGATTGCCGCCAGTGACCGCATTCCGGTCCATAGGAGGAGCTGGTCAAACGCGATCCAGCAAATAGACATAGAGATCAGTGGAATAGGCCATTTGATATATTACCCAAGTACAGCGAACTAGAATATAGGGCAGTGGAGCGAGCGGAGAGTGGAGCGCCTTGTGTTGGCTGTCACCGCCGGTGGCGAAAGATGCGGCGGCGCTATGATCGCCGACTATTGAATGGGGCAGACTGGGGCACGTTCGGACAGCGCGTTTCGTCTTCTTTCTTCTCACAGCGTGTTCTATTGCTACTTTGCTCAGAACAGTGGCCTATCCTCCAGTCGATCTGCGTGTTGACACTACGGGTCAATGAGCCTTAAAAGACGTCTGAACCACTGCTACGCTCCAGGATGCAACACAGGGTACGCCCGAAGCCACGACGCAAGAAAGCTCTCGATGTTCAAGGCGCCCGCCGATCCTGAACGAAGAAGGCTGTGGGATCAGAGCTTGCACAGAGCTGGCAAGCCGCTCACCGCAGACTGCGTAATTTGCGAACTTCATTTCCAACCACATTTCATTATTAGAGACTATGTGCACCAGATCAACGGTGAGGAAGTTCGCATCCCACGAGGGAAACCTACACTCGCTCCTGACGCTGTCCCCATGGATTCACGGAGCCTCCCACCTTGCACAAGCATGCATGCGGCTCTCAAGACAGATCAGCGGGACGTGACAAGCGACGAAGGTGTCACGCCAGCAAAAAAGTCACGCCCATCGACTTCAGACGGACCCGAATTTGTCGACCATCCAGATGGTACTAGCAGACCCCCTGTGGTCACACCTCTCGCCACGTTGAAGGGAATCATACCGCCGAACAGGCACTGGGTTCTTCACCAGCTTGACGACACCGAGGGAGTGTGTTTCACATCGTGCTCTCTCAACTCGCTCACCGGTGAAGTGAAGGTAGAAAAGGCAGTGTTCTTCACCGCAGACAGTGCCGGTGTTTTCTATTCAAAGGCGTTTGTGCTTGGTAAGCTGGTGGCCGGCTCGGCAATGTCAAACATGCAGGACGCAGCAAACGTATTGCAGCGCGTGTGTGAAATGCATCCCTGCAACGGCGCCGCAGCACTAAACGAAGCTTTCCTGGTGAGCAACCTCACAACGAGCTTGCGAGACCAAACAGAACGCAAGTCTGGAACTATTTTCAGCGTTAACTGCCAAGGAAGGGCGACAAAAAAGGGCACACCTTGCACCGCTTGCAGATATTTAAGAAAGGCCCTCTTTACTCGGCAGTCACGTCTCAAAAGACGTAACACAATGCCCAGAAGCAGCAGAGGGTACGCTATGCAAAAGCTGCGAGCATGCACCCGCAAAAACAAGCGCCTTTTACTGAGGCTAGACAAGCTTGCAGGAGATGTCAACAGAATGAAAAATGAATGTGCCGCGACTCCTGATGATGTGCTTACCGAAAAGATAAAGTCTCTGCCACCGAAACAGCAACTGGCTGTCAGACAATGCTTTGAAGCATCGAAGAGAAAAGACACACGCGGCATGAGGTATGACAAGCAATGGATTCTGGAGTGCGTCCTGCTTAAAATGAAAAGCCCAAAGCTCTATCGGTACATGCGTAGGCAGGGCATTCTGACCCTTCCAAGTGAGACAACAATTAGGAAATACACAGCTCAGTAGAAAGGTAGTTATGGCTTTAATGAAAAAATGCTGAGAGTACTGAAGCAAAAGACTGCCAAACTTGACGAGTTTCATCGGCACGGGGGATTAATTATTGATGAAATGAAGCTCTCTGAACACCTGTCGGTCACTACAGGAGCCGAAATCGAAGGCTTTGTTAACCTAGGACCCTACACACCTGATGAACAAAAAACGTTGCCATGCAATCAAGGCCTTGTTGTAATGTTTGTCCCTCTGCTAGGCGCTTGGACGCAAGTTCTTGGGGCTTTTGGAAGCAATGAGAACGTAAAGGGTGACCTTCTAGCCAAAATTGTGCTGGAGGCCACAGTTCTGGCAGAAAAGGCTGGTCTCTTCGTGGACTATGTGACATGCGATGCGGCGTCATGGAACAGAAAAATGTGGCGAATGTTCAACGTGCGGGCATCTTTGAAAGAAGTGATTTGCAAAATACAACATCCAGTCGACAGCAGCCGGTTCCTTCATTTTTTTTCTGATTTTCCCCACCTTGTAAAGAACGTCCGGAACAGACTCCTCACCACGACTTTCAAAACGCATGCAGTTTGTGAGAGAAGCCCTCAAGCTGGAAGGCAGTGCAGCCACTTTGAAAGTGATGCCAGGGATAACAAGTGTCCATGTCGCACCCAACAATTTTGAAAAAATGAGAGTGAGTTACGCCTTTCAGCTGTTCGGACAGGGCCCTTTGCGAGCATTCTTCTTTTATCGCACGCGGCTGCAGAGGAACTGCGGTGACATCGAAGGAACACAACGGTTCTTCATGAGAATGAAATCTCTGATTAGTGTCATGACTGCCAGACACCCGACAGAAGCCCTGAGACCCGGCTCTGCAGGTATAGAGCAGATCAAAGAAATGCTCAATTTTCTGAACACATGGGAGTATCAGGCTGATAAGTTGCACTTCCTAAGCAAGTCGACTGCAGAGGGACTAAGGATCACTCTCACCAGTACTCTTGAGCTGCTCCGCTATTCGCGTGAGAAGGTAGGATACACGTACGTGCTCACCTCGCGGCTGAGCCAAGACAAGATCGAGAACTTTTTTGGAATAGTTAGACTCTCTTCAGGTTGCAACACGCACCCCACGCCGCAACAATTTTTGCTCACAGTTCACTGTTTGTCGTTCTACAACTTAGCACGCAGCGTTGCAGGCAGCAATGCAGATGAGGATGTGATCAGCTCTCTCCTTGACGCTGGAGACAAGGGACAAGAAACTGCCAAGCAAATGCTGATCAACACAGTGAAATCCCACACAGATGAGAAGGCAACGTTGTCAAGTTCACATACCTCGGATGAGAGTATAGAACATAAATACCATGTGCAGAGGAGCGACTCTAGGCTCATATACTACCTGGCTGGGTACGTTGCAAGAAAATGCGTTCTTCCGAGCAGATGCTCTGCTTGTGTTGGCACACTCCTGCTGCCGGAAGAGGAGGGACGCCTTTTGCATGCTGCAGAGACTGTGCGCTATAATGACAAAGGTGGCCTGCTGTATCCTTCAGTCGAACTTTTTCGCTTCATAACAGTGTTGGAGGATATCTTCACAGGCTGCTTCAGTGTACGGAAAGTTCACCGGGAGAGTGTGATGGACATTTTGGAGATGATTAACTGTGCTGGTCTCTTGAAGATTGGATGCGCAGATCACGCAAAGAGCCTGACGCCTTGCGTTATCAGCTTTTATGTAACATCGAGACTTCATTTTTTTGTGAAAAGTCTGAACAGGTCCAATCTTCTATCTAAGAGAAGGGCAGCTACGCACGCCAGGATAAGCAAAATGTGTTAGTCTTGTGGAATTCACTACTTGACGGCAGCACATTCCTTGCGTGTAGATGCAAGCATGAAAGTATGCTTGCATCTATTATAATAACTAAATGTGAGAAATAGTTGATTCCTAGAGAAGAAGTGTATGAACTATCTGAATAAAATTGGAACTCTTTGTCTGCGGTCAATCGCTTTTTTGCACCGATAATCACCGATTTTAGCCTCGTCGTGAGACGTTCCACCGAAATACACCAGTGTTTTGAAAATAAATAAACACCGAGAAACATCCGCCGATTTTCCTCACAAATAAACACCGGAAAGTACACACCCTACCTATATTCTAGTTCACTGTAACCCAAGCATCAAGGATAATGCAGAGATTGGTGTTCCACGCGCCACACGCGCACGCCTTCCCCGTGTGAAAGATTCGAAGTAAATAACCAAAATAAAGCGTTGATGAACGCGCGTGCAAGATGCCATTTGTTTTAGGTGTTTGTTTTAGAAAAGTTACTACTGCAGACGCCGGCACGTGCGGCGCGTGGAACACCAATGCCTGCGTTCTCCTTGATGCTTGGGTAATATAGCAATAGGTCTATTGCTCCGCACTTAAAATGGATCTCACGTGTTAAATGTATTGGAACCTGTTTTTGTTTCGCAGAAACTTCATTGTTTTGTCATACATACGTCTACAATCTAGGTGCCATCTTCGTACGATTATACTTGCGTCAGAGCGCTTGTGTAAAGGCCGCCTATTTGAGTGGCCGTGGCAACTCGATTAGGCTAGATTAGTTTCCGCTTTAAGGTGAGATTGTAGTGTTCGGGTGTAAAAATAGCCCTGGCTAGGAGCCATCAATTTTTTTTCCTGGTTCTATACATCTACCAAGTACGAGATGATTGCATAGATTGCACACGAGAGAAATGTAGCGGAAGTTCGCTGGCGACTCAATTAATAATAAGAAAAATATAACTACGTGTGCACCTATAGCAAGCAGGTGTCGAAATGTACATATTCATTTATCCCATTCTAGCAGGTATTTGATCAATCAATGTTATTTTTAACGACAATAAGTTCTTTCAACCAGCTTTTATAATCGCAAAAAAACATCGCAGCACTAATCTAGCAAAGAGTATAGACGGAGATTTCGCTCATTCGAACGAAAAGAAAAGCTGACGTCCGGTCGATAATCGCATGCGGCGTTAAAGTCACCTGTATGTTAGAATACGCAGAGTAAAGCGGAGAATTACTGCGTATCTCAGCGAATGAGAAATATCCTACCAATTCCCTAACAGCTGAAGCTGCGCTAAGCCGTTGTTTTATTGGCACAACAATGCGGATAAGGGGATAAGATTTTTTAGCCAATACAAATACCAAGCCACTGCCACTACTATAGGCAGGACACAGCAGCATATGTGTAACACTCCTAGCTTTAAAAAACATATAGACATAAAACAACTGAATTACGCATGGACACAGCAATTTAGTTCAGACCCACTAAAGCAAGTATGAGCACAATACATCATGTTAAAGAAGCAATGGAATATATCACACACACACACACACACACACACGCACACACACACGCACGCGCACACGCACACGCACACGCACACACACACACACACACACACACACACACACACACACACACACACACACACACACACACACCTGACGTTCGACAGTATATAAGAGATGATCAAATGCACTATAGTACTGAAAGCCTACAGACAGTAGATAAATAAACGATTGAATGATTCTTACCTGGCAATAAGCGAATCGCTCGCTCAAGAATCGCGCACCCATTTTCGCGCTTTCCTAAGCGTGGCTGGCATTACGCGGGAAACGAAAGCGCTTACACTGCCGCGAATCATCCTGACATGTACCGCTGTCTTGTATATACCGAAGGGGAGCTTCAAGATGGCGGTCGTTGCTACGCATGGGCGTCTAGTTATCGTATAGTCGTCGGACTGTGCGACTCCGCTGTTAAGTCTCCGTGCCCGGGGATGAAGTATACGCCAGAGGAAACGGGCGAGATTAACAGCAGTCGCTAAGTCTCGCACTCTCGACGCCGGGCCATAACGCGGGCTCCGATGCCGCAGATGCGGGCTCGGTCGGCGCAGATGTTGGGGGGAGGGGGGAAGGGGGGGGGGGGAGCAACAAAACAACACAGTGAAGGCCACGAGCCATCGGAGCCGAGTTTGAATGACACAGCGACGTGAGGGGGTCAGGTGACACGTTCTCGGCACGGGATTGGCTGGAATGGCTTGTAGCGTCCGCCGCGGTGCATCCTAATGTCAAACGGATTTTGAGCGAGTTTTATCGAATGCGCTTTGGGACAGAAGAGAAACGAAGGAAATGTGGCTGTAGCAAGAATTGGTATAGACGCTTTTCGGCAGCTGCGCATGGGCACCACCAGAACGGCCCTTCAGTTTTTGTTTCTTCTTATTACATTTACTTCATTTCGTCGTGACC
Organism: Ixodes scapularis; assembly: GCF_016920785.2. NCBI lineage: Eukaryota > Metazoa > Arthropoda > Arachnida > Ixodida > Ixodidae > Ixodes > Ixodes scapularis. Next base: position 77,452,331 of record NW_024609836.1, read on the forward strand.
CCAATTCAGGGCATGTCATTGATATTTTAGATTCTATGCTGTGTGCTTACCCTCAGCAGTGGCCTTTATGGAAGCTCGTCAGCGCCCGCCTCTCACTGGCTCGGCATCTGTGTAAGGCGAGAGATCAATAATGGCGGCTGTAATCTGGCGCGTGCGCAAAGCGTCTTTAGACATTTGCGAGCATGGCACCTCACTGCATGGTGTCCCATGCGTGCAAGCATGTGCAGCGTGCGCGTGAACGTAGCCTTGGCAAGCTTGTAATGGCACGCACTTGCCCGCTTGACCAGAGACATGACGAGCTTGCAGAGATAAGCAGTCGCGGTTGATGCTGTCTTAAGGTGCAACCCCACCCTTGGGTAGTGTGATTCTGAACTAACAGATGGCGGTGGGATCGCCTTCCAGGCCTGTACACCAATCCGAGAAATCGTCTGTGGTGGCGCTTCGATACAGTGGGGTATTTTTCTATATCCTGAATTTGACATCCCTGGTCCCTTGCTTGTTTTTCTCCGCACGAGCTTTCTTTGGAACGCGCACGGCTGCGCCAGTTCTCGTGCGAGGGGGCCAGTTGCCACGCTCCGAGCTCACGTCTCCAGCAAATGCAGGCAGAACAAAACGCGAAAATCGTCCTGAGGCGAATGGCGAGACACATGCACAACAAAACTACTGACGCGTTGAAAAATATAAAATTGCCTGTGCGCCGTTATCGGAGATTTCAGAGGCCAATGACATATATTACAATGTGATCAGATTTATACTGATACGAATGAAGGTGAGGAGAGGACGAACAGTGAACTGGCAAATAAAGGTTTAATCGGCGAACTTGTTTCAAACAAAAAAAAAAAAAGTAAACAAAGAGCGTCGAGGCAGCAGAAAAGCAGGCGGCGATTCGGCAGCGTAACAGAGAGCGAGAGCGAGAGTGACTTGACAAGGTCGCTGGCAGCTGCTTGTCTACAGTGCGTCACCATCTCGAACGTTCGGAAAAGAAGGTTCGAGCGTCGCGCGCTCGGGGCGAGGATGAACTGGCACTTTCGAGAACAAGAAAGCAGGGCGAAAGTTACGTCTGGGTGCAAGAATGAACGCCAATCTTCTAGAAGACCGTGACCGAGCGTTGCTTTCTCGGCTCGGCGGGCGGCAGTATGACGGGCCGGCCCTTTTGTCGTGCATGTTTGGCTCTTTGTGGATTTCCAGGAAAAGGAGATGACGGAATAGACTTGGGTCTCCAAAATTCTAGCTTGAGGATTCAACTACCTAAAAAATAAAAAAATAATTAACTATTTTTTGGGCGGTCAGGTGTCTCATTTAGGTAGCTGCGTGTTTATTTTGACCAAAACTACGAGACTGGAAAACACAAAAAATGACACTCAGGTTTAGATGTTGAGTTTGGTAAACCCAAAGTAGGGCTGGTGCGGAAGACATAATAAAAAAAAAAAAAAATGCCGATGTTCAAAATTTTACTCACAGCAATAACTGATAATTAGTTTTAATACGAATTCAGTGATAAATGCAATGATTGGTCAGGCAAAGATTCTTGGTCTGTGGATAGCTTTTACACAGTTTAAGCAATGTACACGATGTCACAAAACAAAAACAAAAGAAAATTACAGGGTCTTTTTTTTACCGCAAGAATAAACTAGGCATCGCCGAACGCTCATTTTCCGCCCAAGGCCAGCGCTAGAGGTCACAACCAGATGTCAAAGTTCAGCCCGATCCGATACCTTATTCAAAAGTTATAGGTGATTTTTTGAAAAGTTCATTGCGAAAATGGCGGCCGACGGAGTTTTCGAATACATGGGGCTCTATGGCACCAGAAACCGAAAACGGGCAAAAGTGGGCTTCATTTTCCCAATAAAATTTTCAGAAAATCACTATAACTTTTGAATAAGATGTCCGTTCGGGATGAAACTTTGGCGTCTGGTAGTAACCTAGCGCTACCTTTTGGCGGAAAATGAGCGTTATATGATGCGTAATTTATTTTTGCGGTACAAAAAAAACCTGTAATTTTTTTGTGTCATTCTGTGCCAGTCTTAATTTGGTGATTCATGCGCGCAAGTAGTGGTGTGCAAAAATGAAAAAAGATGCAAACGGGTAGAGTTTGACATTGTATAAAATATAGTGTAAGCACTCACATGGTACTTAAGAATGAAACAACCCTACATTTTACACTAGCGTTGAGTGCATCGAAAGTTAAGGGTGCATTAAAGGCTAAAGCTTGTACACATATACTGCTCAGGCCATTATGTTTGAGTGCTCATAGTACTTTATTACCCTCAGCTTTGGTGTAAGTCCTCTCCTCATTGCTTACAACAGAAAGAAGGAAACATTCTAAGTTTGGGTTGATAGAGAAACTCCACCTGCTGACAGCTACCAATCATCTCGGCGCCGATTATGAGTATTCACTGCACGCCAACGGTCGCGTGCTTAGAACGAGTTTTTCCCACGTGGTTTCATACAATCACAATTGTTCTTGAGCAACAACAATGTTTACTCAGGCAAGCGGTCATATGTGAAGCTTAGAATATTTTGTATTGATTGTGGCACACGTGGCGAGCTGCATAGGCTTTTTTACAATCCGCGAAATAGAATGCTTCTGGGTTACCTTGGTCTCTAATGCATGTAGCACACAAAAGAACACGAACTGAATTGCAGTGGGAAACGAAAATAAATGATCAAAAACAAGCGTGTAGTCACGCGAAAACTGAGGGCATTGCACATATACAGAAGATAAGCTTTGTTTCACTAAATACATTACCAGTAAAGTATTTGGTTTTACCCTGCGAGCGAAGCGGAACATACAAGTGCGAGCATACTGCCCTGAACTATACTTCCAGTAAACAAACGCACCATCCAAAGCATCGAGTTCGTTTTTATAGCTCTTGGTACGCTCAAACCTCTGAAAACAGAATTATAATCAATTCTATTATTTTAATTATTTTTATTAAGTGCACCTATATGTTTTTTTTTTGTCTGTTGCGTTCACGTGCCATTTTTTTAGTTATATAATATTTTTTTAGAAGTCCGACACCTATAGTCTGGTTCATTATAAGTAGGGTTCCGCGTTTTCGGTTTCTATTTTTTCAAAATTCGGCGTACTTTTTTCGGTGTTTATTTTAATATACAATTTTCGGTTTTTTTCGGCGGATATTTATGCCCACAAAAGTTTATCGGCTTTTTTCGGTGAATATAAAATAAACACCAACGGACACCGGATCAGTTGATCCTTGTACGTAGCTCTGATGTTTGTGATCACTCAAAGAAGAACGGCACAGATACATTGAAAAAGAAATGGACACTTCGTTTGGCAAATGTGTGCAACTGTAAAAGAAACAAGAAAAAAACCATAGAAGTACAAACAAGTCAGATATGAAGCCTATGCCCAATAAACATGGAACTTCATTTTCTGTACATCAGGATTACGCAATCTCATTATAGTACACACACATGTACTTGCCAAGGTTCTTCTCCTTAATCCGCACTATTTCTCTTCTGTTAATATGCCCCTGAGCTTCGAGAATGCCCTCTCAACGCTAACATTGGACACGGACAGGCTGAGGAGATGAAGCGCTGCCTGAGCCAGCATCGGCCCATCAACCAGTTGTGACCGCCGAAAAAGGCACGGTGCGACGTTTTAAAGCACAACACAACATGCAGAGCTTGGATCACGTCAGTCTTCCTTACAACGAGTTTGAAAGCATGCTCGTACACGGCGAAGTCATGGGGCATTTCGGACTTCACGTTCCGATCAATGATGCGCACATTAAACCAAAACGTTGTGATGCCATTCGTGTATCCCATACTTTCTGACACGTTTCGACAGACACTGTCGTTCCACTTTTTTGCCACGGCTCTGTTGTACGACTGGAAGGTCAAAGTGACCTTTTCCGGTTAACACTGAATTTTAGAAAATGGACTGGACGAACTTTTATCGGTTTAAATCGAAAATGCCGAACCTAAAAACTGACCTTTTTCGGTTAAAACCGAATTTCCAAAAATGAATTCGGCGTACCTTTATCGGTTTTTATCGGTTTAAACCGAAAACTCCGAGCCCTAATTATAAGTAAGGGCCGCATAATCAAAGATGTAGACAAAAAAAAAAAAAAAAAAAAAGAACGCGAACAAGCGAACACACATTAAAAATGCAACATAACGGCACATTCAAAACTAGTCGTTAGTTTTTTAGAGAGCAGCAGTTTGGTAGGGCGATTTTGTTACCCGTTGAAGGTTATAAAAAGTGCAGTACAACTGTTAGCTCGGGGTCTTTAACGTGTATTCCGCAGTATATGTGGTACACGATCGCACGACGGTAGGATGCAGATAGGCGACTGAACCCAGGGTCCCTGCTAAAGCCCCTTGATAAAAGCGTTTTTTACAAGTACCGCCAACCTATAGAAACGCGCAAGACACGCGCCACGAGCGGGTGCTCCGCCGCCATTCGCTTTCAAGGGCCAGTCATTTTAGTGCTGCGCCGCCATTTGCCTCCAAGGGCCGCTCGAGACACGGGCCTCATGCACTGGCACCTTTGAGGTTATTTGAAAAACCAACGCAAACACATCGAGGCTCTTTAGTCCCTACTAGAGCCGTCCCTACAGGTTCCGCATACGTTGGGTTCCGCAGCGTGAGCTCCGTGCTTTGAACGAAGCTCGCGCTCGAGCATTTCTCCACGTGCTCTGATCTGCGGTGCCACTACACACATGGCCAACGATCCCCTTCCGCACTTGGTTTAGCCTGCGAGCTAAACCAAATGAGCTACGCTTAGAGTATCGGCACTTTTTCCCCGGATATTATTTTGGGCCCCGCCATCTTGCTGGTTAGTAAACAATCAAACGCAACTGCCGATCGTCATGATTCAAAAGTGCGACCTTTTTAGCATTAGTTTCGGTGTCAGGCAGCTCGCGTAATATTGCTTTGCTTTGTCGCGAACTGTTTAAACATTTGTGGAGGACGGAAAGGCGTTTCCTGTGACTTCAAAAGCGTCAAATAACTGACAACCGTTATTTTAAGCACCAAGATGTCTATGAAGCGTAGAAAAAATCGTAAGGGTGCAGGCGAGCTGGTGAATATTAACCATGTTGATTTAACCTGAGACTGGGGTAGAGAAGAAACATCAAAACGTAGAAGGGAAAGAAAATGGACAGGACGACGTCCTGTCTATTGACGGAAAACAAACAGCGCAAGGACAAGGACAGAGTAGAAGGCGGTAGACACACACAGCGCTGACTTACAACTGAGCTTTATTGGCACTGACAACATGTATAAATACACAATTTGCCCTGCCCAAAAGCCAAGAAACGAAATACAAGAGGAGGACTACACGTGTTCCTAGAGTCATCTGCAGGCGCCGTTGCTCTCCGATCTGAGTAGAAAAATACACTCCTTTTCCGTCCAGGCAAGTGACGGGGCACTAACACACTCAGAGCCCGATTGTCCAATGGCGCGGGCTTCTATAATCTCACGTGTCAGTTTATCTTTTTGTTTACTGATGACCGTGCATCGTTCAAAAAACGGAGTACATCCGCAATCGCGGCAATGCACCCCAAGGTGCCCCGACACAACCTGAGACACATTATATCGATGCTCTCTTAAACGCTCATTAAGACAACGTCCCGTCTGCCCTATGTATCTCCGGCCACAGGACAGGGGAATAGAGTAGACAACACCCGCAACGCATGCAACAAACTGGCTTTGGTGTTTCTTGGCGCACACCTGTCTCTCTATTACATGAGAGTTCACTCTTTTGCACATCATAGATAGCTTGTCTGGAGCCGAAAAGACCACGTGAACACCAGCTCGGCGTCCCACTTTTTTCAGATTATGGGATATTTTGTGTAGGTACGGTAGTACTGTGATGTTCCTGTTTTTCCTGTTAACTTGTTCAGCATTCTCAATCCGTCTTCTCTTTAGTAGAGTTTCTGCGACTGCCGTTAAGAGGCGCAACGGGTAGCCCTCGGCCGTGAGCCTCGCTACTTGATTCTTAAAGCTATCCTTGACTAAGTGAAAGCATGATTTATTAAGGGCGTTTTTAAAGCAAATGTTGATGATTCCCCTTTTTACCAGTTTAGAGTGGGCAGACGAAAACGACAGGAGGGGTTTATTACTCCTTGGCTCATAAAGCCAGCAGGTGTGTGTGGGGAGACACTGCAGCCTAAGGTCTAAAAATCTTATGGAACCGTTTACTGGTAATTCATGCGTGATAACCAGTGGTTCCAAGCATTTACTAAAAGTGGCCAAAACCTCAGAAATTTCGCCAGCAAAGTGGTCTGAGTCACAGTCAACAAGCACTAAGTAGTCATCTACAAACCTAAAAACCTTTTTTAGCCTAGAGCCTTCAAGTCTATTAGATAAAATTCTGTCATAAAATGCAAGATAAATATTGCTCAATACGGGAGCTAAACAGGAACCGATGCATATGCCGTTTTTCTGAATGAAAGTCTCTCCATTCCAAGTTGTAAACGTCGACTTTAGATAAAAGGTTAAAAGCTCCAAGAAGTCTCTTACCCCCAGACGACATTCATTTTGAAACGCTACACACCCGTGGTTGTCAATACACTCTTCGACGCACATTAAAAGCTCCGTGTGTGGAATCGAGTAGTATAAGTCCTTAATGTCTACGGAACATGCTGAGAGGCATTGGTCAGGGCATTGTTTAAGGAAGTCTATTATCTGCTCCGAGTTTTTTACCTGAAAGGGGTCGTCAATAACTAAAATGTTCAATTTCGTTTGTAAAAACATGGCCACCGACTTCTGCCACGTTCCAAATTCCGATACTATAACGCGTAGCGGACAGTTGGCTTTGTGCGTTTTAGCTGAAAAAAACAGATCCAGATTCAGGCCTCTGCCCTTATCGACCGCTAGGGCTAGTTTATCTAAACTCAGCCGTTTGCAAAGTTTACGTGCTTCAATTTTTACTTTTGCTAGGGACACGTCATTCCTGCGTACAAAAGTGGCCTCTATAGCGTCTAAAGCTTTTGAGTTGAGCATGCCTTTGGGTAGTACTACAAAGCCCCCCTCCTTATCAGCAGGTAACAAGGACAGGGCGTTATCCTTTAGGTAAGCGACTGTGGACTGCACAGGGACCCTGCTACCAGACGGCCTGCACTGCAGCAATACGTCTACACCATCCGCAATGCACCTGTCCGCCTCAGACTCCGCAGCTCGTCCCGACACTTGCCTTACCAGAGACAACAACTCTGGGGGCGACTTTCTCGGCTCGACGGCGAACTTGGGGCCGTGGCTCAGCACTTGTTCCACTTGTTTTGGAAGGCGGACGTCACCCAACTTGTGGACCTTGTTCCCCGTAGCCGCAGGACGCCTCCCAGGGATGCTCGCTCGAAGAAGAGGCAGTGTTTGCTGCCAGAGGAAGTCAGCCGTTCTGTCGATGGTACGTGAGAGCTCCCGCCACCGCGATCCACCGCAGGACGAACGGTCACCCGCACGAAGACGTAGGTGTAGGCACTCACGATACAGCCGTATCTGCCGCTGGCACTCGGTGCGTAGGATCTTGCATATCCTCATCCCATGGCCAGGCGAGGGCTGGCAACCACCGAACAATATCAGGACATCCAGTGGCAGGATTCGGTGACGAATGGAAAAAGCCAGCACCCGGGAACGGCATACAGCGCCAGCAGTTATAGCCACCAGGACACTCGGGTCCGCGGATAAACACTGAATAGGGCCCGTTGTATTAGAAATGAAGTTCAGTAGTGTTGACGATTGGGCTAGTTGGTCATTCATATTAGCGGAAAACAAACAGCGCAAGGACAAGGACAGAGTAGAAGGCGGTAGACACACACAGCGCTGACTTACAACTGAGCTTTATTGGCACTGACAACATGTATAAATACACAATTTGCCCTGCCCAAAAGCCAAGAAACGAAATACAGGAAAAACAGGAACATCACAGTACTACTATTTAACAGGAAAAACAGGAACATCACAGTACTACCGTACCTACACAAAATATCCCATAATCTGAAAAAAGTGGGACGCCGAGCTGGTGTTCACGTGGTCTTTTCGGCTCCAGACAAGCTATCTATGATGTGCAAAAGAGTGAACTCTCATGTAATAGAGAGACAGGTGTGCGCCAAGAAACACCAAAGCCAGTTTGTTGCATGCGTTGCGGGTTTTGTCTACTCTATTCCCCTGTCCTGTGGCCGGAGATACATAGGGCAGACGGGACGTTGTCTTAATGAGCGTTTAAGAGAGCATCGATATAATGTGTCTCAGGTTGTGTCGGGGCACCTTGGGGTGCATTGCCGCGATTGCGGATGTACTCCGTTTTTTGAACGATGCACGGTCATCAGTAAACAAAAAGATAAACTGACACGTGAGATTATAGAAGCCCGCGCCATTGGACAATCGGGCTCTGAGTGTGTTAGTGCCCCGTCACTTGCCTTGACGGAAAAGGAGTGTATTTTTCTACTCAGATCGGAGAGCAACGGCGCCTGCAGATGACTCTAGGAACACGTGTAGTCCTCCTCTTGTATTTCGTTTCTTGGCTTTTGGGCAGGGCAAATTGTGTATTTATACATGTTGTCAGTGCCAATAAAGCTCAGTTGTAAGTCAGCGCTGTGTGTGTCTACCGCCTTCTACTCTGTCCTTGTCCTTGCGCTGTTTGTTTTCCGCTAATATGAATGACCAACTAGCCCAATCGTCAACACTACTGTCTATTGAGATTGCAACTATATAAGGAGGTGGACTAAATAAATGAGTTAGCTGAGTTTGAGACGTCGTCCTGTCCATTTTCTTTCCCTTCTACGTTTTGATGTTTCTTCTCTACCCAAGTCTCAGGTTAAATCAACATGGTTAATGAAGCGTAGCTTACTTAGTTGTTCTAGTTTATCCCGACCGCATAGGCACAGAAAGAACAAACAGCTCAACTTTACGCTCTTGGCGCTGCTTCAGTGGCTTCATCAGCCCGTAGCGTTGGCTGCGCTCCGAACTAAGGTAAAGCAAAGAAAATATTCAGATCTTAGGGTTTTACAAGCCAAACCAACAAAAATCACTTAACACGCCCAATAAAAAAAAAAGCGGGTTTATGTTGACTAATTGGAGATCTTTTGACGTGCAACCGAAATCTCAGATTGACCTCCGTCAGATTGCGGGCACCTCGGCAGATATTTAAACCCGACAAATGTGGATTCATGGGCAAGTGCGTTGGCTCAGAGACACTGAGACGATTTAATGTTTTGTGTTTTGTTTTAATATCATTGCCCTTTAAACTCCGGCGATTTTTTTAGCTACCTCAACTAACTATATTTTCTGACTCCCCGGCCTTTACCCTTTCCGGTGTGCTATTTAGTATCGCGAAATTCATAATAGTTATCGTGAAATCGGCAAATGAAAATGAAACAAAAACCAACATTCAAATATACCCGCACTTTTCGGTGCCGTGACGTCAATGGCGGGCAGGCTTGCCAATCGAGCCAGCAGTCTAATAAATAGAATATGCCAATGATTTGTTCTCTGCTAGAGCGTAGGTGCTAGAACGAGCTTCCACAGCGTTCATTTGACACCATGAAACTGCTTGTAATCAGTCGGGAACAAATTCTACAGTCCAAAGACTGGACCCCTGCCTTCCACTGACGTTACTTTTTCGTTGTTGCCAGTAGAGACTTTCAGATTGAAAAACACGATGAGGACCAAAATTGTAAATTCAATAACTTTATGAAAAAAAAACATTATTTTGACCTAATATTTGGGAAACTATTTTAGCGATGTTGTGTGGCGAGTTTAGCAAAATTTCAAGCAAATCGGGGACCGTGAAGAAATCGCCGAAGTACCCCTTTAAGAACCACCGAGGTGGTTTTTGAAACAAAGCATAGTCAGTCCATTCCGACAAGCATAGTTTGATTGCGAAAATGGTGTTTCTAAGTGATAAAAACATTAAAATGTTTTCGCATACGTGGCGGGATCTGAAATGGCAGAATGAATTTCATGGCGCCCATTTCATTTGGATCGCGTCGGGAATGTGTACCGACGCACAATATAACGCGCGCAAAAGTAGCGGTGGTGCACCCGCAGCCTCGCGCTTGTGTTTCTGACATCTCTGGCTCGCTCACTGCGGGCATCCAGGCATCTGACACCCTGACATCTGGCACTTTTTTTGTCTTTCACGTGGCGTTCCAAGCGGCACACGACGGAAGACGCACATCAAGCTGTTCTTGAACACGTGTCGCCATCTGTATTTTATATTAAGAAACTACAATTTTCCGTAACTGAATGGGAAAAGTTTGAGGTCTTATAACATTTTTAACGTGTAGTATATCAATATGGAAGTTCTGGAAAATTTAATATCGAAGGATGCTTCACAATTTAATGTCTCGTTATTTTGATTAGTTGAAGTGATTCCGTTTTTATAGCGCCATAAAATAATGTCATTTTAAGCTTTATTTTTTATTTTAAAATATAAATTATCTGTTTAGTTCGTTGTTTACTTTTTTAACTTATTACATGAAACCAAACCCTTACGTAAAATATCGTGGACAATGGGACGTTATAACTCGAGAAATATTTTTTTCAACATTAGAGACTGTGGTCTATTAAAAGATAAATAACTAACTAACAACCAAAAATATTCTTAATTTCGAGACATTAAAGGATCGCCGAAAAACAGCTCTTTAATTTGACATTAACTTTATAATTGTAAGATACATAAAACGAAAGTTATAAGCCGTCACAAAAGCACCAAAACGTCATGCACGGTGGGGTTGCACCTTAAGGCTGGTTAACCCCGCCCCGTTCTTTGACGTTACGCCACGTTCCAAAAGCTTACGTCTGCTGCAGCCGCAAGTCATCGGAACGTTTGTGCTTCATATTAAGCGTGGCTAGGGGCAGCAGCTTAGACTTTCCGTTTTCCCGGGGGGGGGAGGGGGAGGGGGGTGCGGGGGAGGGGGTGCTTTTCTGCGCAATTTTTTGGGGACACATTTTACAGCATATGTATATCGCCATGTTTCCGTCGCTGTGCGTCAATGTCAATCGCCGTGCGAGCGTAGCCGTGTGTTCATCACCGGTACCACGGTGCACGCGCCGGCGAGCGCAACTCTGAAATCTTTAGTAGCGACTCCGTGGGAGTCGCTACTTTTGAACAGCTCCGGATGGTGTAGGCGCCCTCTATATGAACTTCCGGTTGTTTTGTTTATCTTCTTCCTTTTCTTTTTCTGGTGGGACATCGCAAGATGGCAGGCTGCTAAGGAAGCAGACCAAGCGGATGTAAAACTGATGCCGCGTTACCTTCTCGCCAGAACTGGAGACTGAAGCTAACGAAAGCACGCTGGGATTCCATTTCCCATGTATTTTGTCAATAAAGGCAACGTGGGCGTTAATTTGTTTACATGTCACTACTAGAAACTGGTACATGGCACGTGAAAAGAGTCTCGGTATGCTCGGTAAGGATCATGGCCCGGGGGGGCTAAAATCATAGAGCGCTATGATTTCAGGAGTCCACCATGCCCAATACAAACACCATCGAACTTGTTATTCACGAGGTAATGACGTCACGAAAAGCAACCAAACGAGGGCGCCACCAAAGCACCCCGCCGCTAATAGTTACAAATGTGAGATACTAAAATAAGGAGCACGTATCTGACAGGAAGGGGGGCTTATACAATACCATCTACCGTATTTACTAGATTAATAGCCGCACTATTTATGAACAATGCCCTTGCGTCTACTTTTCCATGGAACACATATACTGCCAATCATTGCGTTGCGCATAAATAACTTAGGGAATAATCAGATCGAGAACATGATTCTCCATACAAACGCAATCTTCACAGATGATATCTTCGCGCGAAGACGTTATCTCTGTCCTGTAAACAGCTGGAATCATGTTTTCGATCGCGGTGATTGGCAATCTGCGTGCTCCGCGGAAAAGCGAACCCTCAGGTTTTCTTCATAAACAGTGCGACTATTACTCGAGTAAATACGGTAAAAGACAAGGCCTGCACATGACGATTCGTAGATCCCCGACCCGCCCTTAGCGGCAAACAGGCCGAAGCATGACGAGAGTATCGGTCACCTGCGGCCGCAACTGCAGAGCGCGAGCTGATAGCGAGCTTCCACAGTTCATTCGCAACATGCATTCCGCACCATCAAGATTGCCGGTCTTAGCAGCCTGTGAGCTCGTTCTAAGCAGGACCACTGAAGCAGGCGATGGAACAGACGATGCCGCAGACGATGCTGCTCATCCGGGCTACCTAGGGGGCGCTGAGGGGATGTACGAGTGATGAGCTCAAAGCGTCATTGACGACAACATGCTTGGGGTTCTTAGTTCCGCGAATTGGGAAGAAGCACCATTTAGAGACGTGCCCACTTCGGTGTAGCTAAAACGGAGATTACGAGGAATATAGCGTGCCATTAAAGGGCCTCTGACACGCTCCAAATTTTTTTTTTCATGCTAGGCATTAAAATGATGTATCAGGATATCACCAAAGAATTGTTTCACTTTAGAGTTGCGTAGATATTTTATAAAAAATAAAAATACGAAGCCAATTCAAAGTTCCCGCCAGTGCACTGTAACGTAACAGTGTACCGCAAGAGGTCGGGGCGATCAGAAGGGAGGCATCGCCGCAAGTTACGTTAGTTGTATCACTCCTCGTGCTTACCGCGACGGCGCGTAATATCGTTTTCATAGTTTTGTTATTCTCCGCACCTGCGAGAGCAATCCAAGCATACAAGGTTTCTTTATTTGCTTTCCATCGTTTAATGTTGCTGTAACGGCAGAAGAAGAGGAGTCAGTGAACATAGTAAACAAATTCTGCTCATGTTCTAAACAAAACACGTACTTTATACTCGACGTTTACTCGTACTTGGTACACTCACCAGTTCGTATTCTCTAGACGGGAAACATCTTCAGCCTGGAGAGTATCCGATAATTCGACGACCTCGGTGTCTGAACCTTCAGCAATGCGATCGGGCGTGTCGTATGCTACAGATCCTAATTTCTGCGAGCGTTCTAATTTTTATTTTCAAAAATCGACAGCCTGTTTTTTGCCCAGTATGGCTCTGTACTATCGGACTGATGGCATGCACTCGAACACTGGCTTGTACTCGCAACGCTTTATCTTTGACCTTCATCACGTCGATCTAACGACTCTTCGTCCTCAACTTTTACAGCGCGCAAACTAACAAACGGTGCAGTGATCAAAAAGCTAGTGGAACTGAAACTTCGTTTTTTACACTCGCTCGTGGAGAAGACAAAAAAAAGTGTTAGGCACGGTCGTGGGGAGCACGAGGAGTGTCACTCACGTGACTTCCGGCGAACACAATTTAGTGACGTAAGTCAATGCGTCCCTTCTGACCGCCCCGACACCTTTCGGTACACTGTTACGTCACAGGGCACTGGCGGGCACTGAATTTTTTTTGGCGTGTCAGAGGCCCTTTAAGGCTCAAAGGACTTTGCTCATTGCAAAGAGCGTTCTTGTAGCTTTTTTAGAACACCGTCACCACTGTCCACAATGTGCGCCGATCGCGCACATTGTGGACATTGTAATGGCTGACCAACTACACGCTGTTATAAATATCCACACAACCCCAATTATTAATTCAAGGTGCACCGATCGCTCAAAAAATGTCAACTTTAAACAGATCTGTTTTTGTGCGGTGTATAGGTGTTAGAGCCATGAGATGAAGTATCGCACAGGAGTCATTAGTTTCGCAAACCTTTTTTGTCCCTGAATTTGTTTTTTGTTGCCTTGGAAAAGCATTGTTATGGCGTCTGTTGTCTGCAGGGCCCCGGAGAGTCCCCGCACTTTGACGTTGGCAGCACGGAACGAATGTCGTTATTGGTTATACCTCAAGAAGTCCATCAGAATACAAGATTACAGTTTTCTCTTTTATGCATGAGAATATTCTGACGGGATTGAGAACTACTAGGCGGATGCCTAAATCAAGCGATAACACCAGTAGATGGACTTTATTTCAGTCATGTGACGTCCTTCCTCACTGAGGTGCGGTGTATGACTTTGGTTCGGAGCAGAGAAATAAACGTATATCTCCAAAGTTCTATAACGCATGAAATCCAGTATTTGAGGAGTGATTGTTGAAATCTGTCTAGAAGACATTAGACAGTCGTTTTTGGAAGTAAAGAAGAACCTATATTTTCATTAATTTCGAAGCTAAAGTTAGCAGAAAAACTGACTTCGTACAAAGATCATGTGACGTCGATTAATTGCTATAGAGGTCACGTTACGTCAGGTCGCGTGAAATCATTTTTTCCCGCCAAATTTAGGGGAGAAAATGAATTGATAGAATAGCTCTCGTGACCTCAGGCCACGTGACATTAATTTCCTTGCCAAATTCAACGGAGGAACTGAATTGGTACACAGGTCACCAGACGTAAATTTTCGTACCAGATTTAGTGGGAAAACTGAAATGGTCTGTAGGACCCGTGTCCTCGGGTAGCATGTAATCAATTTCCCCGCTAAATGTAGCGGGGAAACTAACTTGGTGTTTTAGTCACGTAAAGTCGATTTCCCGCGAAATTTAAAGGGAAATGCAAAGATGGACGCACGAACGGACAAAATTTTGGGATTGCGGGAATCCGATGAAAAAAACATTTCATGCCCTAAAAAAAAGAAAAACACGCGCATCTTCGCTTGCAGACCATTTCAATAATGGCTTTCTGCGAGCTGCCATTTTTGTATATTGGTCTGTCAAACGCGTTTTGAGCATGCGCAATAGGTCTCTTCTGCCGAATATTAGACATCGCGTATGCATCCATGGCCCAGTGACTCGGCATTTTTGGTCTGCATGATGAACGCCGGAAAGTTTTATAGCGAAGCTACGAGATCAGGGGTTCTAATCTCGACACTTGACGAAAAGGTCGGCGAGGCGCTTGACCTTGGCGCCGGTCAATCACGGGTGCCGGATTTCTCGCCGACTTTTTTTGCCAAGTGTCCTACTTAGGGCCTCAGCTATAATTTTTTTCGCGTGTTTCTTATAGCACTGCAACTCTTATTTATGATGCCACGCTGATCTCTTTGAAAAGCGGGTTAGTGCACATGCCCAGTTCCCAAACTCACCTGCAGAGTCAGACATGTTTGTAAGCTATAGAGGCAGATGTTAGTTGAGTGATATATATAGTACAAAGGTGCATGGTCCTTTGGAATAAAGAACCTTATAGGTTTTACTGTGTACTTCTAGCTTCGTAATCTTCAAGAACCCTTCCGCTGAGCTTCGTGGACTAAAATAGCTTCTATTAAAAAAAAAAAAAAGACTTGGTTGACTAAATAAAATGTAATTTAAGAAAAACGACAACAACAAAACTGTGTTCTTTGTAGCCTACTAATAAACTGACCCGCACAAAGTTGTGTTTTCGAAATACTGTCATTCCATGGCTTCGTGTGTGTCATATGCTTCGTACATTGTGCTGTCAATGTTTCATTAGAGGCAAACGAAATTGCCCGCTTTGAACGCTCTCCCGAATAGGGCCTAAATACGTGTGCACGAAACAAAACATAGGCTTATTCCTGTAACTAAGCGGATATTAGCCCGTCTCGTCTTGATCGGCCGCGCATTGCATCCGATCAATCTTTCCTGACAGGAGAATAAGAGCGCATGAGCAGTCTCCATTATTAGGACACCGATCGCGTAAAGACCGTAAATGATTTACTTCTTTCGCTACCACACTCCAGTTATAGTGAAAGCACACAGACGGCCGCTCATCATAAGTCCTGGGGCCATAAACTCGTCAAAGACAAAGTTGGAACTGAAAGTTCGGGAAGCGTGCCGATTGGATCCCGGCGACAGAAGCGCGAAGTGATCGTCGTGATAGTCCAATCGGCACGCTCCGTGAGCTTCGGCCGCAACTTTGTGTTGGACGAGTTTGGGCCCTAAATTCATCAAACACAAAGTTGGAGCCCAAAGTTCGTGGAACGCGCCGATATGATGCTGGCGACAAACGCGCGAAGTCGTCGTCGTGAGAGTCGAATCGGTGCGCTACGTGAACTACAGCCCCAACTACGTGTTAAACTTTAGAGGCCCAGAGGACGCCGTTTAATATAGGACGGGGAGCGGAAGCACAAGTGATTGGACACGTCCCCGTTCATCCCGGAAGCGACCGTAGCCTGCACCACGTGACTATTGTACACAAAAAGCCCACACCCTTGCCAAAAATGTTTCTATGACATCATAGGTTAGCGCCCCTCATAGGAGTGCCTATGATAGCGTCGACACTCCGGAAGATAGCAGCGTCTTTGGCTTGCCGAAAGCAGAATCTTCTACGGTGAGACGTCCCTCTTGAAGACGATTCAAAGGGTCAGGAGGATGTACGGATTAGTCATCGTTATGGCGGCGACCGTTCTGGCCGCCCTGGATCTACGGAGAGATTTCTTCGAGGGTTGCAGAGAGCCTGAACCGGACGCCGAAACCCCGGATTGTGTTTATGTGCCGAGTGAGTGGCTGAAAAGTGAGACGTACCGCTGGTTTGCCCACGCGGCACTTGGAAACTACTCTTATTACAGCGGCGACTACTACAACACGGTGTTGAACGTCACGCGGGTGGCGAACAAGGTAAATTAATTTGCCTTTTAAGTTAAGTAATGCACCGGAAGAAAACGTGCGGTGTTCGTGTTGCTAGATTTGAACAAGCTTCTTAATTGTTCGTAAGTTGGCACTGCACCATCTAAGCTCATGCATTACCGCAAATACGCCATATAAGATAGCAAGTGCGTGCTGTCTTGAGCGCGATAATACATATGTCGACGTTCTACACAGCGTGATAAAAGATTTGATACAGTGTTTGTGAAACAGGTTCAGAAAACAAGAATCAAGGTATCGGTGTTGTTTTGGGAGTTGGACATGATATGATGTACATACACTCAGGTAGGGACAGGTGACTCTAGTTTTTTGGAACGTGTGATAATGTTTTGTCATTTATATATATGTTTTTCCCTATTGCACTGCATTATAAGTAATGTAGGACAATATCATAAACCTTTCCAATAACGAGCATATGGCCAGTGCCATTTTCTACGTTCTTTCGCTACTCAAAGTGACGAACACACGTGTTGACTTCTGGAAATCGCACGTCGCGCTGCTGACTTGTAGAAATTAGTATGGTGTTAAAAGTCGAATTTACACTAATGGCGATACTATCGGATCAGAATTCGACCAATGACGCACACCCAGTTCACCTCTTTCTTCCTGATCGCAGTCGGTCACAATCGACTTGGACACACTTTTGTCGAATTCAAGCAATTCTATACTTCGTTTCAGCTTCGGTCCGAGCGCGGCCGATGTTATGAGCCGAAGGGCCAATGAAACAGCGAAACAGGCACAACGTCAAGGCGTGCTCTCTTCAGTTGATAGGACGAGCCGATATTCGCCGTGTCTCTGCGCGCTCCTCCGCCGGCTAGTCTTATCAGGCACAGAGAGCATGCCATGACGCTGCGTTTTTTGCGCTGTTTGATTGGCCCTTCCGCTCATAATATCGGCTGCGCTCGGACCAAAGCTGAAACGAAGTATAGCTTCGTCGCACTCAAGAGGGCCTGGGAACAAAAACAATGTGCTAAAAAATGTCGATAACCTTTATCCCTGACGAATGCCGAGAACTGTCCATAGTATTCCAAAGTACGGCCTGCGAAAAGTGCTCCGCGAAGCTTCGATTACGCGTCTTTCCTGATTGATGGTGTGGAAATGGTATGAAAACGACAGAGCGTCTCTTGCCGGTGCACGGTCTCCAGCGCGCGTTCGCTGCCTTCCGTCATGCTGGTGTGCACGCTTGAGGCACTCAAGTCGCGGGACAACCAAGGGACTTCCCTGCCGTTCTAATCCTGTCAGCGACTGTAAATAGCTGAAATAATGCTCGGCGCTTGGAGAAGGAGACATCGCCATTGCTTTTATCTTCTTACTGTGTGCCTTTAGGAAATCCCAATGGGACTCGGCACGGTCGTGGAATTCACAACAGTCCGGAGCAGCTGCAAGCTGGCCGATACACCCGTCTACTCGAAGGAGCTCTGTCGTCCTACCAGTAACAAGGTACAGACACGTTCACTGAGCGAAACTGTTAGCACGAATAAGGGATCGCCAGTTTTTTTTTTTTCTCCCTGTCTGCCACGCTTCGTTTCACGGTAGCTTGCCAGAAAGCAAACGTTACGGCACACTCGAGAAAAATAGTCAGTTTTAGTATAGCGTTGCTGGCTCTTACGTACGCCAAACGCAGTAGTATAGACGTACGCTGAAGTCTACAAGCTACTTCGGACCGATTTTAGTTGCGCGTTGCGTAAACGCTGCCAAGTGAACATCTCGGATGGTCTTCTTGATTCAATTTTCCAAAGCCGTAGAATTCCGCGTGCTTACAGTGCCATCAAGCTCGTCAAAATAGGTATTATAAATGAAAACTTTTCCAATTATTTTATGTACAATTATACCAAGCCGCAGAAGCCTGATCAAGCGCGCTTTTCTGCGGTGTACGTGGTACTACGAGTACGTGTGTGTTATTCGCTCACGGAGCCTCCGTCAATCGTGCCGTGGCAAAGGACACTTTTTATCAATGCTATCGCGGGCTATCGGAGTCATAATGACTGTGACGGAGGACAAGCACGTGACACACCTTACCGTAGATTCCCAAGCAGTTAGAGATGAAGGAGAGGAGGAACTCCCCTCTTTTCTGGATCTTGTTTTGTTTCTAGCATACGTAGCTTTTCTCCACCCCGGAGAATAGCCTGCCGCTCAATTTTTGTTTAAAAGCGGCTTTTCCCTCTCTCCCGCCAATGGCTTCCACAGCCCTGCGTTTAGAGCGAGATAGACCGTAGCAGGGGTGGCCAAACTGCGGCTCGCGAGCCTCATGCAGCCCTTCGCGGGTTCAAGTGTGCCTCCTCCTCTGCCCCAAAACAAAACAAAAGTTCTAGAATTAAAAAAGAAAGAAGAAAAAAGTTCACAGACTTGGCAGCCTTGTACAACACAATACCTACAGCTTGACCACTTGCTGACGCGTAGATCTGTCCAGTGACCCTGTTTCGTGCATTGTTCTAGAGAGAATTTAGAACAGCATGGGCATAACAACCGTCAGGGTCACTGGCCGGCTAGCGAACAACGCATTCTTCTTTGTTTAGCGGTTCAAGAAACGTTCTGCAGCCTGATGGAATTTGTTGTAATCGACAATTATACTTGTGGAAAGAACTGTTTTCTCCATGTCATTTCTTGTTAAAAATACCCCCCCCCCCCCCCCCCCTGTTTTTTTCTTCTATTTTTCTGAGGCTGTCTGAACTTTTGTATATTGTCTGCGGCTATAACCCCAAGTCGCTCTGGCCGCCTCTGGACTATACTCACGTGTCTTTCTCCGACGCGTTGTTTGGTTCACTGGTACCGTAGCCTTTTACATTTGCCAAGTTACGGTGAGTCGAAGTGGCAGAAACGCCTCATGGAGGGCAGCGCGAAATATCCATCCGATCCGACGTCCGATCCGGCAGTACGACTGCCTGATCCGAAAAATTTGGTCGCTTCAAGCGCGAGACACATACACGAAAAATCCATCCGATCCAACGTCCGATCCGGCAATACGACTGCCTGGTCCGAAAAATTTGGTCGCTTCAGGCGTCGGATCGGCGACCCAACGTGCGTCCAACGCGCCAGATAGTTTCGCACGGCGAACGGATTGTCGGATGCGTCCAGCCAATGACAGCACAGCTAGCACAAACGTCATGATGACGTACTGGGTCTGGCGGGACGAACAAGAAAACGGGACGGGTGACGGGAAGCTGGACGCGTGGATTTCGCTGACCCATTCGAGAAAGATGGCTCCGGCAAAGAATGCACGCGTTAACGAGCACGAGCTTCTAAGTTTGCTCGTGTGAGCTAAACCGTCAATCTGGGACCAGAGATCTGTGAACGCGGACCTCCGCTGGGGTGCTTGGATCTCCTGGGCGGAGCCGAACGGATCGTCGTGTCGCATGCAAGGTCGGAAGCGTGTGTCTCAAACTGTCGCGTGCGGCAATTCGGAGCGGCGTTCGGACTGTCGGATCGGACGTCGGATCGGACGATTCTGCCGTCCATGTGTCTCGCGCTTTAAGAGAAAATCTTTTCAGGGAGTCAATATTCTCTCCGAGTGAGGCAGAAAAGCGGCCATTTCGCGTCTGCTCATTGTGCCTTCGATGACTGCCGCTTGTCAATGCCTGGTATTTGATTTTGTTAATTCAAGACGTTGTTCTTTGTTCCACCTATAGCTTGCACGTGCGTAACGTCACCACACAGTAAAATAGTCATTACTACGTGTTATTCCCGGTGAGTAAAACAACAAAAGAAACCGGTGATGCGAAATTTATGTTACAGAAGGTACGCGCGCAGGAGCAAGGTCCTTCTCAATAGACGATAATTTCATGTACCATTTTATCTTCGTAATAATTTTCTTTTCTTATCGTAATAAGTATATCTTGATAAGTATAACATAAAATTGATGAATTGGTCTTATCATTGTTTTTATGATATCTTCATAAATTGATTAATTGTTGACATCATAGTTTTCTTCCGATACCTTAATAAGATGCTACATTATCTTAGGAAAGTATAGGCACAGCCGCTGATAAGATATATATGCCTTGCGGAGTTTATTTGATATACTGCATTTAATTTGAGTACGGGCATGTTTATCGGTACAGATAGGGGCAAAAGTGAGTGCCGAAAACCAATAACAGCGTTTCGGGTATTACAAGAAAAACAAAACAAACAAAATGTGAGCCATTGTTTGAAAACACTGAAGTCCTGGTAATAGTCATATCGCAGGAATACTGAAAAAAAGGGATAAAAAAAATTTCCAGCGGCTTGCTCACGAATGGCTTTGATCAACAAAAGTCTAACGTTGCTATGTCGGCAAAAATGAAATCGAGGTTTGTTGGTTTTAACGAATTCACTTCAAACAAATCTTTACTGAGTGTTTTGGGAGTAGCTTTTCGGTGTGCATATTCGTTGACCAAAAATAACGTATGCTTCGTTTGAGCTTAAGTCCATGGACAGAGCCGACGCTACGAGCTAATCTGACCAATCAGGCCGCGTCAAAAGCACGAGTCAGTGGGTAATATTTCTGTTTATGACTTGTTCAGCGATGATGGAACACGAATACAAAAAATGATGAACACTGTGCATGATGGTGCGTTTTTGACGCCGTCTGATTACTCCCACCAGCTCGTGGCGTCGTGTCTGGACTAAGTGAAGCCACTAAAAAAGCTACGCTTCAGAGCAACGACACTTCAGCCTTCTTCGGGCTTACAATCATGGTTGCCACTTATCTGAAGCTTATCTGAAATCGCAGGAAGAACTCTTCCGTCTTCTGGAAATGTTAATACAGTTCGCGACAGACAAAAACAATGTCACCTGAGCTTCCTAACGCCGTATCTAAAGCTGAGGAAGTTAAATTTTTGAATTGTGACGATCGACAGTTGCGCCAGCTCTGCACTAAGCATCAAGATGGCGGCGCCCACCAACAGATCGCGGAATGAAGTGCCGATACTCTAAGCGTAGCTCATATAGTGGCTCTAGACTGAAGGTTAAACGAAGTATATTTTTAACTTATATATTTGTTTCCCTCTACTTTCCAGGTAAATGGTTTGTGTCAAGCCAAGTTCAACGTGTTTCCACCAGTAAGACTTCTGGCGGTGGCCTGTCAACCGCTTGTAGGAGCCTGAAGGACGGCATCTGACGTCTTCGTTCTTGCGCGCATTGCAGCGAACATGTCGAACTTGTGACTACATCATTTGCGTCTTTGTTTATTACCGTGAAGCATTATCAGATGAGCAGGATTTAAACAAATTTGTGTACCTTTCAGATTTGGTTATATGTCATGCAAAAATAAAGTCGGATGTTCGGATACTGATGTAGAACATGTGGTGTAACTGTACATTTCCTTTTTGGGCATAGTGCATTGTTTCATGGCCGATAGGGTCAGCATGGTGATTGCTCGCACGCTGTTTCGCTATGTATGGGGATTTAGCAGTAGTGTCTGTGATTTGTTCGGTGGCACACCATGCACTTTTGTTTCTTCCATCCTGTCAGTGGCACACCACGGAAATTATAATTATTCCCTGTCATTGCCCTATACTGCCTTGGTCTGGGATGGTATGTAGTGTATTGTAAATAAATAACTTAACTTCTTAAACTTTTTTTTTGCGAGTTTTACGTGGGAGGAACCAGAGGGATGATTGCATACTTTCCGAGACGGGAAAGCACGGGAAGTGCTCTACCATATACTTAGGTTGACCCAGCGTCGCCCTCAACGGCATTTTTCATTAAATATAAGGGTTATCAATACATTAACGTTTTTGCAGAGCACATGTCCGCTGAACTTCGAATTTACTAAGCTGACTGATAACAGGGCCTCTCATACCTGTTACATTGCCTTATACGCAAACTTGCGCTTACTCCACTGTGCAAGCTGTAATCTTGTAATCACAAACACGTCGAAATAACTTCGTAATGCGAGTAGAAAAGTACCGTAACCGCAAACATAGCGCTATTGAAATCTTGATAATGACAAGTTTTGCACTACCTCTTCCTGTTCCTAAAGTCATTTTTTATTAATCTGATCGCATAGATATTTTCTTTCTAAGAAGGTATTGCCTTCTACATTGACTTACGCAACTCTGCTAATACGTCGCTATGCTATACCGACATTCATTTCTTATCCGGTGGAAGTTGGAGGATATATATTTGAGATACAGCGCTGCGGTAGCACCAGCTGCATGGCACCTGTTCGCGTTCCCAGCCTTATTATTTTTGTTTGCCATAATCCAAGGTCGATTGAGGTAACCTGTCGTCAGTTGAACAGGCCAGTATAGGTCTGACCGCAGGAAGATGATTGAAAGAAGAGTTGGTTGATAATTTCACCTAATTAACACCGCCGAGCTGAGAACGTTTTGATACGTAATCCCTAAACTCAGTGAGCCGACACTCCAATCTGGTGGGGACAATCGAGCATGCGCCAAAAACGGTTGGAAACGCGAGTATAGTGGGCATTCGAACTTACCTTGGAGGATCTCTGTCGCCTCACTTTGGCGTACAGCCATCCCTCACCTTGGGTACAGGACAGGGAAGGTTCTTTCGAATTTGATGCCTTGGCGCGTTAGGCCAATTGTTTCGTTACGGCCTTGGAGGTCTTGTTGCATTTATCCGAGTTCAAGTTTTATCGGGATCAGTTCGCTCAGTTCGCTGTTTGTTAGGCTCATGGTCGTTTGGTTCGTTGTGTCCTTCCTTGTCTAGAGTTCCGGCTTTCGCCAGAAAAGTGTACGTTTTGAGTGATCCTTAAAACGTCTTTCTTTTGGGGATCTTTTTTTTTTTCTGGGGACTGCCGTTGTCAACAGTTATAGATTTTTTTTATTTTTTTTATTTTTTGTGTTGTTTAACGGAGGTCACTGCTTCTCAATTCTATTGTAAAGGTTGTTTACGTTGTCGAATGAATTTCAGGGGCGAATCGGTGGCCGAGTGAGCTAACGCCTCTCCTCTCGGAGCGTTGAGTGAAAGCTTGCGTTGAGAAGCACGTGGGTTCAATCCCCACCGCCTTCGTACGTTTTGATCTGGATGAGTTCGTGTAATCACTACTACAGGATGCACGTTAAAAAACCCAGGTTGGCGGTTGTACTGCACTGGCTAAATTTGTCATCCACAGCTAAGCGACCTGTCACCCGTTGAGGCGTTTCAACATCAAGGCTGTATAAACATACAAAGCAAGGTTGTTTTTTTTAAAATTAAATTTAAGCTGTGTTTGAGATTTTGTGTTTGTCGTGCTCTACTCCGTCTCGGGATTTCTAGTCGAATGTTTACTCCGATTCATTTTCGTCGCTATATACCTTGAGAACCAATATCAAATGCTAAAAGCAAACGGGGGTTCATCTCTTCTTTCTTTCGTTTCACTCTATGCGTGACAGAGGTTCCCGTTACAGTCCGCTGGCAAGAATCATGCAGAGCAAAAAAGTGCATCGTAACGGCCCTGGTCATGTTTTCACGTCCGCTATCGCCGGGTAAACCTAAAGTCCATTGCTACTTCTTTTACAAGTAAAGACAAACACAAATGACAAAGCACGTTCCGCTGGAACAAAATGGCGGCATTCAGTTCAAACCACTGTTGTGTGCCGCAACAGTGGTTTGTGACCTGCACCGTCACGCAATCAGCGCTTCAAAGAATTTGGCAGCGCTTGGCTGGCTAAAATGTAACTAGCGAGAAAAGCCAAAAAATCTCCAACCAGTCGTGACGTCATACTAGGATCTTGGGGTCGCCAAGCGCGTGTCGCTCGTGTTGGGCAGCGCACCACGCATACGCAGTGCCACTCCTCTCCCTGGCGAGACGCGCCCGTACTTGTTAGCAGCACGAGGAGCAGACGACGCGGGAATCTGGTGCGCTTGGCGTGCTGGCCTCGCGTTTCGCGAAGTAATGTACCAAATGCAAAATGTACTAAGATGCCACAGCATCGTATTAAACAGAAAGGTATCTGTCCCACCAAGATATTTATTTGGTTCCTGGGAGGTGATTCAAGAAAGGCAGACACAAGCATGGATCGTCAGCTGTGCGGAGGACAGGGTTAATTATTGTTTCTCTATCTTATCGCGTGGGGGGGGGGGGGGGGGGAGGGAGGGAGGGAGGGGGGGGGGCACGAGCCTCGATGCCCCCACGTAGTCTACGCCTATGGCTAGGAGTTCGAAGAAATAGCCTGGCACGCGACATTCGACACACTAATGTTTCGGTGACTTCAACGTGACGTAAGAAAACGTAAAAAAACGCTGCTGTTGGAAGCGGCCTTTAAAGGGGTATCCACACGAAGGAGAACTCCGCGGACGGATGTCGTGACGTCAACATCCCGGGAAACTCCGTCCCCGGCTCCGCCGCGCGCACTTGCGGAGTTCTCATGCTAAGAGTACGAAGCCTCCGCGCCTCCGCCACGGAGGAGAACGAGAGAACGGCGCCCCGAGGCGTCGAAAAGGGATGACGTATGTCTCACGTGATGCGCGCTCCGCGGAGGAAAGGAGCGGATTTCTCCTTCGTGTGGATACCCCTTTAAGGGGTATCCACACGAAGGAGAACTCCGCGGACGGATGTCGTGACGTCAACAACCCGGGAAACTCCGTCCCCGGCTCCGCCGCGTGCACCTGCGGAACTTTTGTGCTGACAGCACGAAGCCTCCGCGCCTCCGCCACGGAGGAGAACGAGAAAACGGCGCCGCGAGGCGTCAAAAAGGGATGACGTATGTCTCACGTGATGCGCGCTCCGCGGAGGAAAGGAGCGGATTTCTCCTTCGTGTGGATACCCCTTTAAGGGCTATCCACACGAAGGAGAACTCCGCGGACGGATCTCGTGACGTCAACAACCGGGGAAACTCCGTCCCCGGCTCCGCCGCGCGCACTTGCGGAGTTCTCATGCTAAGAGTACGAAGCCTCCGCGCCTCCGCCACGGAGGAGAACGAGAGATCGGCGCCACGAGGCATCAAAAAGGGATGACGTATGTCTCACGTGATGCGCGCTCCGCGGAGGAAAGGAGCGGACTTCTCCTTCGTGTGGATACCCCTTTTAGCCGATTCACACGACGGACTGATCCGCGGACGGATTGATCACGTGACGACATATCCGCGGTTCGTCCGTCTCCCAAGCGCATCCACACGAGGGAGACGACGAGCAGACGCCAGTGAGGACGGACCGAACCTGTTCGCACCCCACAGTGCCGCGAAACTCCCACATCGCACAGTAGCACCGTTGTCCAAGAGAGAAATCGACGGTTGCTACCGCGACAAAGAATCGTACGCCGCTGCTACGTACAGATCGAGAACAAAACACCGGGACAGGCTTCGCGCGAAGCGCCACTAACTTTACTAACCCAAAGCATGACAGTGACACAGGCATGATCCTGCTCGAAAAAGCTTCGGCGTAGACGCGACGAACTTCTGGGCTCGCGGAGGGGCGTTTGGAGATGCCTTCACACACTCCGCGCTCGTGCACAACACTCAAGCACACCACATCCACAAGAGGGGGCTTGCTCGGTGAAGTCCTGATTGGACGTGCAAGAATTATCGCGGCGTGCTAGACTAGTTTTGACGGGAGCTTCTTGACACGGACCCGGAGGAGCACCGGAACCTGCGTCGCGTCAGCCGGACAAAGTTTCTGGAGTTTCTCTCACGCGTGGAACCAAGAATCGTACGACAAAATGAACCAACAAACGCACAAAACGCAACGACGCGCCATTTTTGTTTTGAACGCACAGAAGCAAAATACCAAGAAAACCATGTACCGTTGCCAGACTAAATGCTTTCCAAGTCAGTCTGCCGCCAAACGTCCGCGAGTGAAAAAGGCGCTCGACTTTATCAGTCCGCGCCTCCGCGGAGGAGGCGCGGATCGCAGGAATCGGTGACGTGCCGGTCACGTGGTACACGGTCCGCGGACGAAAATCGCGATTTGGTCCGTCGTGTGAATCGGCTATTTAAAGCGGTATCCACACGAAGGAGAACTCCGCGGACGGATGTCGTGACGTCAACAGCCCGGGAAACTCCGTCCCCGGCTCCGCCGCGTGCACTTGCGGAGCTTTCAAGCTGACAGCACGAAGCCTCCGCGCCTCCGCCACGGAGGAGAACGGGAGAACGGCGCCGCGAGGCGTCAAAAAGGGATGACGTATGTCTCACGTGATGCGCGATCCGCGGAGGAACGTGGCGGATTTCTCCTTCGTGTGGATCCCCCTTTACGACGACAACTCTTTTTTGTTGCCTTCACTGCTGGAGCGACGTGCGTGATGAAAAGCGTCGCCGTGGTCGGCCTTCCACGATTGGCCGAATGCTGACTATGACGTCAGCAGAGGTTTCTTCATCGACAGAAATAAGAGTAATGTAAGAACTTCAATTTTGACGCTGTTGGCAGTATTCGTTTCAGAGGGCAATGATCTCAAGCTTACACCATGCTAATTATAAATACCGTCGAACTTGTTGTTCATAAGGTAATGACGTCACGAGAGGAAACCACAAAAGGGCGCCACCCAAACATATCGCCGCTAATACTCCGTTCACTCTTAAGCTGATAATGCAGCCAAATCTACAAGCGCCAGCTATACCGTGCTCCTAGCTTTAAACTACTTGCATTTCTAGCGTGAGTGCTCGCTTTGTGGATCAAGGGGTCCAGCTTTCGTGCTGCAGTCTCACCTTACCGGTGAACGAAGTGTATATAGTTACGAATGTGAGATACTAAAATGAGGAGCATGTATCTGACACGAATGGGGTCTCATACAATACCGTCTAAAAGACGAGGCCTGCATATGACGATTTGTAGATCCCCAACCCGCCCCGAGCGGCAAACAGGCCGAAGCATGACGAGAGTATCGGTCACGTGGGGCCGCAACTGCAGAGCGCGAGCTGATAGCGAGCTTTCACAGTTCATTCGCAACGTGCATTCCGAGATTACGAGGAGTATAGCGTGTCATTAAGGCTCGATGGAGTTTGCTCATTGCAAAGAGCGTTGTTGTACCTTCTTTAGAACACCGTCGCCACTGTCCACAATGTGCGCCGATCGCGCACATTGTGGACATTGGAATGCTTGACTAACTACGCGCTGTATAAATATCCACACGACCCCAATTATTAATTCAATGTGCGCCGATCGCTCAAAAAAATGCCAACTTTAAAAAGATCTGTGTTTGTGCGGTGTATGGGTGTTAGAGCCATGAGATTAGGTATAGCACACAAGTCATTAGTATCGCAAATTTTTTTTTGTTCCTGAATTTGTTTTTTGTTGCCTTGGAAAAGCATTGTTATGGAGTCTCTCGTCTACAGGGCCCCAGACGCACTTTGACGTTGGCAGCACGCAGTGGCGTACCAACTTGTTTTTGAGTGGGGAAGCAAGCCAGACACGACCCAACCCCCCACCCCCCTAGGGCATTGGTATCCCTTGGTCGCCGCCGGCCAGTGTTTGCCTTGCCTTGCCCCCCGCTCTGAGAACTGGGGGGGGGGGGGGCAAGCGCCCCCCTTGCCCCCCCCGGTTGGTACGCCCTTGGCAGCACGGAACGGATGCCGTTATAGGTAATACCTCAAGAAGTCCAACGTAATACAAGATTACAGTTTTCTCTTTTATGGAGGAAATGTTCTGACGGGATTGAGAACTACTTGGCGGATGCCTGAATCAAGCAATCACACCAACAGATGGATTTTATTTCAGTCATCTGACGTCTTTTCTCACTGAGGTCCGGTGCATGACTTTTGTTCGGAGCAAAGAAATAAACGTATATCTCCAAAGTTCTATAACGCATGAAATCCAGTATTTGAGGAGTGATTGTTTAAATCTGTTTCGAAGACATTCGTTTTTGGAAATAAAGACGAACCTATATTTTTATTAATTTTGCCACTAAATTTAGCAGGGAAACTGACTCGAAACGTCGATTAATTGCTGTATAGGTACGTTACGTCAGGTCGCGTAAAATCATTTTTCTCGCCAAATTTAGGGGAGAAAATGAATTGGTAGAATAGCTCTCGTGACCTCAAGCCACGTGACAATAATTTCCTTGCCAAATTCAACGGAGAAACTGAATTGAAATACAGGTCACCAGACGTAAATTTTTGTACAAGATTTAGTGGGAAAACTGAAAAGGTCTCTAGGTCTCGTGTCCTCAATTTCCCCGCTAAATGTAGCGGGGAAACTAAACTGATGTTTTGGTCACGTAAAGTCGATTTCCCCGCTAAATTTAAAGGGAAATGCAAAGATGGACGCACGAACGGATAAAATTCTAGAAACATTTCATGCCCCCCCCCCCCTTCCCCCCCCCCCAAAAAAAAAACAACAAAAAACGAAACAAACACGCGCGTTTTTGCTCGGAGATTATTTCAATAATGGCTTTCTGCGCGCTGCCATTTTTGTATATTGGTCTGTGAGACGCGTTTTGAGCATGCGCAATAGGTCTCTCCTGCCGAATATTAGACATCGCGTATGCATCCACGGCCCAGCGACTCGGCAATTTTGGTTTGCATGATGAACGCCGGAAAGTTTTATAGTGAAGCTGCGAGATCTGGGGCCCTAAGCTGGACGCTTGGCGAAAACGACGGCGAGAAATCTGGCGGCCGCGATTGGCCAACGCCTCACTTGACCTTGGCGCCGGCCAATCATAGCCGCCGAATTTCTCGCCGACTCTTCCGCCAAGTGTTCAGATTAGGGCCCCAGGGGTTCTAATCTCGACACTTGGCGAAAAGGTCGGCGAGAAATCCGGCGGCCAACGCCGCGCTTGACCTTGGCGCCGGTCAATCATGGGTGCCGGATTTCTCGCCGACTTTTTTGCCAAGTGTCCTAGTTAGGGCCCCAGCTATAATTCTTTTCGCGCGTTTCTTATAGCACTGCAACTCTTATTTATGCTGCCACGCTGAGCTCTTTGAAAAGCGGGTTGGTGCACATGCCCAGTTCCCACAACTCACCTGCATATATAGTCAGACATGTTTGTAAGCTATAGAGGCAGATATTAATTAGGTGATATATATATAGTACGGAACTTTGGAATAAAGAACCTTATAGGTACTATGGCCTTGTAGCTTCGTAATCTTCAAGAACCCTTCCTCTGAGCTTCGTGGGCTAAAATATCTTCTAATAAAAAAAAAAAAAAAAAAAAAAAAAAAGACTTGGTTGACTAAATAAAAAGTAATTTAAGAAAAATGACCACAAAACTGTGTTTTTTTGTTGCCTACTAACAAACTGACCCGCACAAAGTTAAGTTTTCGAAATACTGTCATTCCATGGCTTCGTGTGTGTCATATGCTTGGTACATTGTGCCGTCGATGTTTCGTTAGAGGCAAACGAATTTGCCCGCTTTGAACGCTCTCCCGAATAGGGCCTAAATATGTGTGCACGAAACAAAACATAGGCCTACTCCTGCAACTAAGCGGATATTAGCCCGTCTTGTCTTGATCGGCCGTGCGTTGCATCCGATCAATCTTTCCTGACAGGAGAATAAGATCGCATGAGCAGTCTCCATTATTATGACACCGATCGCGTAAAGACCGTAAATGATTTACTTCTTTCGGCACCACACTCCAGTTGTAGTGAAAGCACACAGACGGCCGCTCATCATAAGTCTTGGGGCCCTAAACTCGTCAAAGACAAAGTTGGAACCGAAGGTTCGGGAAGCTCGCCGATTGGACGCCGGCGACAGAAGCGCGAAGTGATCTTCGTGATAGTCCAATAGGCGTGCCCCGTGAGCTTCGGCCCCAACTTTGAGTTTGACGAGTTTGGGCCCTAAATTCATCAAACACAAAGTTGGAGCCGAAAGTTCGCGGAACGCACCGATATGATGCCGGCGACAAAAGCGCGATGTCATCGTCGTGAGAGTCGAGTCGGTGCGCTACGTGAACTACAGCCCCAACTACGTGTTAAACTTTAGAGGACGCCGTTTAATATAGAACGGGGAGCGGAAGCGCAGGTGATTGGACACGTCCCCGTTCATCCCGGAAGCGACCGTAGCCTGCACCACGTGACTACTGTACACAAAAAGCCCACACCCTTGCCAAATATGTTTCTATGACATCACAGGTTAGCACCCCTCATAGGAGTGCCTATGATAGCGTCGGCACTCTGGAAGATAGCAGCGACTGTGGCTTGTCGAAAGCAGAATCTTCTACGGTGAGACGTCCCTCTTGAAGACGATTCAAAGGGTCAGGAGGATGTACGGATTAGTCATCGTTATGGCGGCGACCGTTCTGGCCGCGCTGGGCCTACAGAGAGATTTCTTCGAGGGTTGCAGGGAGCCTGAACCGGAC
Organism: Ixodes scapularis; assembly: GCF_016920785.2. Classification (NCBI taxonomy): domain Eukaryota; kingdom Metazoa; phylum Arthropoda; class Arachnida; order Ixodida; family Ixodidae; genus Ixodes; species Ixodes scapularis. Next base: position 77,483,014 of record NW_024609836.1, read on the forward strand.
GCCGAAACCCCGGATTGTGTTTATGTGCCCAGTGAGTGGCTGAAAAGTGAGACGTACCGCTGGTTTGCCCACGCGGCACTTGGAAACTACTCTTATTACAGCGGCGACTACTACAACACGGTGTTGAACGTCACGCGGGCGGCGAACAAGGTAAATTAATTTGCCTTTTAAGTTAGGTAATGTACCGGAAGAAAACGTGCGGTGTTCGGGTTGCTGGATTCGAACAAGCTTCTTAATTGTTCGGAAGTTGGAACTGCACTATCTAAGCTCATGCGTTACCGCAAATACGCCGTTTAACATAACACCTGCGTGCTGTTTTGAGCGCGATAATACACATGTTGACGTTCTAGACAGTGTGATCAAAGATTTGAATATGTGTTTGCGAAACAGGTCCAGAAAACAAAATTCAAGCTATCGGTTTTGTTTTGGGAGTTGGTCATGATATGATGTACATACATTCAGTTAGGGAGTGGGCCAGGTGATTCCAGCTTTTTGGAACGCGGGATAATATTTTGTCATCTATATATAATTTTTCGATATTGCACTGCATTATAAGTAATGTCGGACAATATCATAAACCTTTCCAATAACGAGCATATGGCCAGTCACATTTTCTACGTTCTTTTGCTTCTCAAAGTGACGAACACACGTGTTGACTTCTAGAAATCGCACGTCGCGCTACTGACTTGTAAAAATTAGTACGGTGTTAAAAGTCAAATTTTCACTGATGCGATACTATCGGATCAGAATTCGACCAATGACGCACGCCCAGTCCACCTCTTTCTTCCTGATCGCAGTCGGTCACAATCGACTTGGACACACTTCTGTCGAATTCATGCAACTCTAGCTTCGTCGTACTCAAGAACAATGAACTGTGAACAAAAACAATGTGCTAAAAAATGTCGATAACCTTTATCCCTGACGAATGCCGAGAACTGTCCATGGTATTCCAAAGTACGGCCTGTGAAAAGTGCTCCGCGAAGCTTCGATTACGCGTCTTTCCCGATTGATGGTGTGGAAATGGCAGTATGAAAACGACAGAGCGTCTCTTTCCGGTGCACGGCCTGCAGCGCGCGTTCGCTGCCTTCCGTCATGCTGGTGTGCACGCTTGAGGCACTCAAGTCGCGGGACAACCAAGGGACTTCCCTGCCGTTCTAATCCTGTCAGCGACTGTAAATAGCTGAAATAATGCTCGGCGCTTGGAGAAGGAGACATCGCCTTGCTTTTATCTTCTTACTGTGTGCCTTTAGGATATCCCAATGGGACTCGGCACAGCCGTGGAATTCACAACAGTCCGGAGCAGCTGCAAGCTGGCCGATACACCCGTCTACTCGAAGGAGCTCTGTCGACCTACCAGCAACAAGGTACAGACACGTTCACTGAGCGAAACTGTTAGCACGAATAAGGGATCGCCAGTTTTTTTTTCTCCCTGTCTGCCACGCTTCGTTTCACGGTAGCTTGCCAGAAAGCAAACGTTACAGCACACTCGAGAAAAATAGTCAGTTTTAGTATAGCGTTGCTGGCTCTTACGTACGCCAAACGCAGTAGTATAGACGTACGCTGAAGTCTACAAGCTACTTCGGACCGATTTTAGTTGCGCGTTGCGTAAACGCTGCCAAGTGAACATCTCGGATGGTCTTCTTAATTCAATTTTCCAAAGCCGTAGAATTCCGCGTGCTTACAGCGCCATCAAGCTCGTCAAAATAGGTATTAAAAATAAAAACTTTTCCAATTATTTTATGTACAATTAAGCCAAGCCGCAGAAGCCTGGTCAAGCGCGCTTTTCTGCGGTGTACGTGGTACTACGAGTACGTGTGTGTTATTCGCTCACGGAGCCTCCGTCAATCGTGCCGTGGCAAAGGACACTTTTTATCAATGCTATCGCGGGCTATCGGAGTCATAATGACTGCGACGGAGGACAAGCACGTGACACATCTTACCGTAGATTTCCAAGCAGTTGGAGATGAAGGAGAGGAGGAACTCCCCTCTTTTCTGGATCTTGTTTTGTTTCTAGCATACGTAGCTTTTCTCCACCCCGGAGAATAGCCTGCCGCTCAATTTTTGTTTAAGGGCACAGGGTAAGTCCTATACTCCCCATGCATTTGAGGCCATGTTGAGGAACATTTTTCTCGGCGACTATTAGGAGTATTCCTGTCATGTAAATATCATTTTGTTCGAAATATTGTGTTTTATCCACTGAACTAGAATTATTTAAACCAATCTAAAATAAGTTTTTTTAATTTTTTTATTCTAGTACTGAAATTTTATTTGTTTTCATCTATTAAAAACTTCGTAACTCAAAAACTGCTAGGTGCACATTTTTAATTTTAGTTCAGTATTTTTAAACACCCATGTATGTGGTAGGAACAAAAAATCAACCCTCTATAATGTCAGGTTAAGGAAAAAATGGTACGTATGTACTAAAAAACACTGTTTTGAGATAATCGAGTTTAAAGTAAAAAAAACTGGTGAATAACGAATTTCTATTGGCACCAACAGCCTCAGAGTCATTTTTTCAATAGCCGCCAGCTTGAAAGGCATTGCTAAAGTCATGTCTTCGCCTTTAGGCTTATCGCCTTGCTTGCCGGGCCTCTTTTGTGACCTGCCATGTCGCTTGGTCCGTAAAGTATATTAGAGTGACGTCAACTTCCCTCAGCCACTTGATGGCTTTCCAAACAGGGTTCCATCCACAAAACTTCAAAACATTGGCTTGTGCAATGCTGCCACCATTGAATAAAGGAACAGCATTCAATGGCGCCATTTTGTCGTTACGAAAACACAAACGCTTGAATGTACACACGGTACAAACCTGGGAAAAACGTGCACCGCGTCTCGTGATTGTCTTGGTTGAAAAAAAGCTATGCAATAGTTGCGAAATAATTTTTTGAGATTATCTGTTACTGGACAAGATTTTAGGTCTTGTGTTGATTTTGTTTTGTTGGAGAATTCATCGATAAACAGGGAGTGTATCCCAGAAGGAGGCGTGGTCACCTGCTGCTTGCTTTCGGAAGAAGTGATTTTCAGCCCGAAATATAGCTTTCTAAAAACACTGGGACAATGAAAAATGTGCAGAAAGAACTAAACTTTTCAAATTGCGAAAAAAACTAAAATCGAATTTTTTTACAATTTTACCTTACCCTGTGCCCTTAAAAGCGGCTTTTCCCTCTCTACCGCCAATGGCTTCCACAGCCCTGCGTTTAGAGCGAGATAGACTGTAGCAGGGGTGGCCAAACTGCGGCTCGCGAGCCTCATGCAGCTCTTCGCGGGTTCAAGTGTGCCTCCTCCTCTGCCCCAAAACAAAACAAAAGTTCTAGAATTAAAAAAGAAAGAAGAAAAAGTTCACAGACTTCGCAGCCTTGTACTACACAATACCTACAGCTTGACCACTTGCTGACGCGTAGATCTGTCCAGTGACCCTGTTTCGTGCATTGTTCTAGAGAGAATTTAGAACTGCATGGGCATAACAACCGTCAGGGTCACTGGCCGGCTAGCGAACAACGCATTCTTCTTTGTTTAGCGGTTCAAGAAACGTTCTGCAGCCTGATGGAATTTGTTGTAATCGACAATTATACTTGTGGAAAGAACTGTTTTCTCCATGTCATTTCTTGTTAAAAATACACCCCCCCCCCCCTGTTTTTTTCTTCTATTTTTCTGAGGCTGTCTGAACTTTTGTATATTGTCTGCGGCTCTAACCCCAAGTCGCTCTGGCCGCCTCTGGACTATACTCACGTGTCTTTCTCCGACGCGTTGTTTGGTTCACTGGTACCGTAGCCTTTTACATTTGCCAAGTTACGGTGAGTCGAAGTGGCAGAAACGCCTCATGGAGGGCAGCGCGAAATATCCATCCGATCCGACGTCCGATCCGGCAGTACGACTGCCTGATCCGAAAAATTTGGTCGCTTCAAGCGCGAGACACATACACGAAACATCCATCCGATCCGACGTCCGATCCGGCAATACGACTGCCTGGTCCGAAAAATTTGGTCGCTTCAGGCGTCGGATCGGCGACCCAACGTGCGTCCAACGCGCCAGATAGTTTCGCACGGCGGACGGATTGTCGGATGCGTCCAGCCAATGACCGCACACCTAGCACAAACGTCATGATGACGTACTGGGTCTGGCGGGACGAACAAGAAAACAGGACGGGTGACGGGAAGCTGGACGCGTGGATTTCGCTGACCCATTCGAGAAAGATGGCTCCGGCAAAGAATGCACGCGCTAACGAGCACGAGCTTCTAAGTTTGCTCGTGTGATCTAAACCGTCAATCTGGGACCAGAGATCTGTGAACGCGGACCTCCGCTGGGGTGCTTGGATCTCCTGGGCGGAGCCGAACGGATCGTCGTGTCGCATGCAAGGTCGGAAGCGTGTGCCTCAAACTGTCGCGTGCGGCAATTCGGAGCGGCGTTCGGACTGTCGGATCGGACGTCGGATCGGACGATTCTGCCGTCCATGTGTCTCGCGCTTTAAGAGCAAATCTTTTCAGGGAGTCAATATTGTCACGGGTGGTGATTCGTGACCAATAAACAAGAAATAAACAGAAATAAATAAACGTTTAATGTGGCGAACTTGTGCCAAAAATAAGGAAGGAAACAGAAGAAAGCAGAGCGTCGCGGGCGTCGAAGTCGGCGTGTCAGCAGAATCGAGCGCTGGGGCGAGACTGACTCGACAAGGTCGCGGGCGGCCTCTTATCTAGAGTGCGTCGCTATCTCGAAGATTCGGCGAAAGCGGTTCGAGCGTCGCGTGATCGGGGCGAGAATGAACACGTACTTTCTAGAAAACAAAAGCAGGATAAATGATAGAAGTTACGGGCGGTACATGAATAAACGGGAGCTTTCTGGAGGACCGCGACCGAGCGTTGCTTTCTCAGCATTGCGCGCGGCATTACTCCCCCTTTAAAAGTGCATCGCCCCGATGCAGTGTAAAACAAATCAAAATAAAAAAAGAACGATAAACTAAAGAGTCTTTTGGAGCACAAAAGGTCCACAGTCCTATCGAGCGTAGTACGGCTTCAGGCGCACGACGTGGACGACCTCAGGTCGTGGTGGGCGGCGTGACGATGTTCGTGTTCCGTCGGGCATCACCTCGTAGTTCAGATCCCCGAGTCGACGAAGCACTTTGTAGGGTCCAAAGTAACGTTTCAGGAGCTTCTCGCTGAGACCGCGGCGGCGAATCGGTGTCCACACCCACACCCTGTCTCCGGGCTGGAAGTGGACGTCCCGACGACGAAGGTTGTAGCGGCCAGTGTCGACACATTGTTGAGCCTGAATCCGAAGTCTGGCGAGCTGACGGACTTCTTCTGCCCTTTGGGCAACCACCTGGGCGTCGTCACTTGCGTCGACAGCCACTTCGTGGGGTAACATAGCGTCCAACATTGTCGTTACCTTGCGCCCATGCACCAGCTGAAAGGGTGTCATTCCGGTGGTCTCTTGTACGGCCGTGTTGTAGGCAAATGTGACGTACGGCAGCACCTCGTCCCATGTCTTGTGCTCCACGTCGACGTACATGGAGATCATGTCGGCGATGGTCTTGTTGAGTCTCTCCGTTAGCCCGTTGGTCTGCGGGTGGTACGCCGTGGTGCGGCGATGGCTGGTGTGGCTGAGACGAAGGACTTCTTGCGTCAGCTGGGCCATGAATGATGATCCACGGTCTGAGATCAGGACTTCGGGAGCGCCGTGCCGGAGGACGATGGATTCAATGAAAAACTTGGCAACTTCCACAGCAGTTCCGGAAGGAAGGGCTTTCGTTTCGGCATACCGCGTGAGATAATCTGTGGCGACGATGATCCAGCGATTTCCCGACGTCGACGGATGAAAAGGGCCAAGTAGATCCATTCCGATCTGCTGGAAGGGTGCTGTTGGCGGAGGAATTGACTGCAAGAGTCCGGCCGGCCTCGTCGGAGGTTTCTTCCGTCGCTGGCATTCATGACATGATCGCGTGTACAGGTGGACGGTTTTGGGGAGCTTGGGCCAGTAATACTTTTCACGAATACGTGCCAGGGTCCGGCTGTAACCAAGGTGTCCGGACGTCGGGTCGTCGTGGCAGGCTTGAAAGACCTCCTCCCGAAGGTCGGTCGGGATTACCAGCAGCCATGGCGAGTTGTTGTTCCCGAAGTTCTCTTTGTAGAGTACACCTTGTCTAATGGCGAAGGTCGGCAGCGCTCGTGAAAAAACACGTGGCACGGTACTCCCGCGCCCTTCCAGGTGCTCTATTAGTGCGCGCAGCTCAGGATCGTCTCGTTGACGCCGGGCCATGTCGTCGATGTTCACTGCGCCCAGAAAACACTCGTCGTCATCGTCGTCGCTGCTGCCGGAAGGTGTTGCGACGGGAGCTCTGGACAGGCAGTCGGCGTCGCTGTGCTTGCGGCCTGACTTGTAGACGACGGTCATGTTGAACTCTTGTAGTCGGAGACTCCACCGCGCGAGGCGTCCTGACGGGTCCTTGAGGTTCGCAAGCCAGCAGAGCGAGTGGTGGTCCGTGACTACCCGGAACGGGCTCCCGTATAAGTACGGACGAAACTTCGTGATTGCCCAGACGACCGCAAGGCATTCTTTTTCAGTCGTGGAGTAATTTCTCTCCGCCTTGGTCAATGTCCGACTTGCGTAGGCGATGACTCGCTCGGTGCCTTCTTGTACTTGAACCAAAACCGCGCCAAGCCCTGCGTTACTTGCGTCCGTGTGAATCTCGGTTTCCGCATCCTGGTCGAAATGTCCAAGAACAGGAGGAGTCTGCAGTCGTCGCTTCAGCTCGTCAAATGCCTGCTGCTGTTCATCGGCCCATTCGAACTTCTCGGCGTCCTTCGTGAGGTGTGTGAGCGGTGCGGAAATTCTTGCGAAATCTCGAACGAAGCGCCGATAGTAGGCACATAGCCCAAGGAACCTTCGGACGGCCTTCTTGTCTCTTGGCGCTGGAAATGCTGCGACGGCACGAGTCTTCTCGGGGTCTGGGCGGACACCTTCGTTACTAACCACGTGGCCGAGGAACTTCAGTTCGTCATAAGCGAACCGACACTTTGACGGCTTCAGGGTGAGTCCGGCGGTCCGTATGGCTTGGAGAACTGCTCGGAGTCGTCGCAAGTGCTCGTCGAAGTCGCTGGAAAACACGACGACGTCGTCGAGGTAGACGAGACAGCTCTGCCACTTCAGTCCTGCCAGTACGGTGTCCATGACACGTTGGAAAGTTGCTGGCGCCGTGCACAGTCCGAAGGGCATCACTTTGAACTCGTACAGTCCATCCGGCGTGACGAAGGCTGTCTTTTCTCGGTCCCTTTCGTCGACTTCGATCTGCCAGTAGCCGCTCTTCAGGTCCATCGATGAGAAATATCGAGAGTGGCGCAGCCGGTCTAGAGTGTCGTCGATGCGGGGGAGTGGGTAGACGTCTTTCTTCGTCACCGTGTTCAGCTGCCGGTAGTCTACACAGAACCTAAGCGTCCCGTCTTTCTTCTTAACCAGTACGACTGGAGAGGCCCAAGGACTGCTTGAAGGTTGAATTATGTCGTCGTTCAGCATTTCTTGAACTTGCTCCTGGATCGCCTGCCTTTCCTTAACGGAGACTCTGTATGGCGATCGATGCACAGGGCGCGCGTCGTCCTCGGTAACGATGCGGTGCTTCGCAACGGTGGTTTGGCGCACCTTCGACGACGTGGCAAAGGAGTCGCGGTATTCGGCGAGAAGGTTAATCAACTGTCGTCGTTTCGGGCCCGGGAGTTTAGGGTCAATGTCGAGCTGCGCTGGCGACGCACTGTCTTGCTGAGGTGGCGAGAATTCGTCAGTAATGGCGGCGACAGCGGCGGAGTTTTGGAGTTCCTCAACCTGGCCCACGGCTGCACCTTTTGTGAGGTGTTGCGCTTCGTTTCGGAAGTTCGTGACGAGGACCACAGTGCGGCCATCCTGAAGTTCAGCAACTCCTCTTGCGACGCCTATTCCTCTTCCCAGAAGCAACTGGAGGCTTCCTTCGAGCAGAACTTCGCCGCAGAAATCTTCGGTGATCCCGACGGGTACGAAAACACTCGACCGCGGCGGTAAGTTAACGTGGCTGGCGAGGACTCGGACCGCAGATGACGTCGCTTTGGGTTCCTCCGGTGGTGAAACAGGCTTTCGCAGCGTCAACCGGTTTGCGCCGAGGTCGATGACGGCGCCATACTCGCAGAGGAAGTCCATTCCGAGGATAACGTCCCTCGAATAGTCTTGCAGAACGACGAACTTTACAGGGCACGTCTCACCGTGGATCTCGACGCGAGCGGTGCATCGCCCGATTGGTGTGATGAGGTGCCCACCGGCGGTTCGTATTTGAGGTCCATCCCACGGCGTCGTGACTTTTCGAAGGCGGCGGGAGAGCCTCCCACTCAAAACTGAGTAGTCTGCTCCGGTGTCCACGAGTGCCGATGCGTCGTGGCCGTCGATGATGACGTTTAGGTTGTTGGACACCGTTTCAGGAGCGTCGTTTCGGTCTCCGGTAGCGTTCGAGTGGGGGCCCTCCGACGTTCGTGGAGGATCTTGGCGTCGGTCGTCTTCGGCAACTCCACCTCCAGGGGTTGCCGCGCCTAGTTTCCCCGGCGTGGAGCAAGGGGCGACAGGCTTTCACGTCGGGGTCGGTGCATCGGCGAAGCTGGACGTCGTGGTGAAGGCGATCGAAACTCTCGGCGGGACGCAGGCTCGGGGGACTGGGGTCGTCGCAAGTACTCGTCGATCTCCCGAGGGCGTTCACCATACCTGGGACGCGGGTCGCTTGGGTGGAATCCGCGCAGCCCGAGTCGTCGGTATGGGCATCGGCGGTACACATGGTCAGCTTCCCCGCAGTGGTAACACAGCGGGCGTCGGTCGGCCGTCCTCCAGACGTCTGTCTTCCTCGGCGCAGGTCGGTCTGGGTGAACGTGCGCTTGATCTTCCTGTCGTCGGGGGTAATGCGGCGTTGGGGCGTCTCTTCGGGGCAGCGACGTGGCTTGGCGGGGGGCTTGCGGCGGTCGTCGGGCCATTGCGGCGTAGCTCAACATCGGTTCCTCCGGTGCCACCGTGGTGACGGGAACCTCTGGTTGGAGCGCCCGATGCACTTCTTCGCGCACAGCCTCGGCAATGGAGAGTGTCGCTGGACGACTTGCAGCTGGCAGCAACTGGCGGAGTTCCTCCCGGACGACCTCCCGGATAATTTCGCGGATGTCCGTACCAGGAGCGTTCTCGCCGCCAAGCAGCGCGGTTGCAGCGACACTTGGACTTGGATGTCGCTGGTAGTGGGAAGCGCGCGCTTGGAGGGCGCGCTCGATGTTTGTCGCCTCGGTGACGAAGGCTTCGATGGTGCCCGGCGGGTTGCGCACGAGGCCTCCAAAGATGTCGTCTCTCACCCCGCGCATGAGGACCCGCAGCTTCTTGTCGTCTGTGGCTCGTGGGTCGGCACGGGCGCTCAGGCGGAGGACATCTTCTACGAAGCTTGTGACGCTTTCGTCGGGGCCCTGCGTTCGAATTCGGAGGAGATCTTCTGCCTTCTCCCGTCGGTGTAGGCTGGCGAACGTCCGCTGCAACTCGGCCACACAGATGTCCCACGACGTAAGCGAAGCCTCGTGATTCTCGAACCAATGCCTCGCAGTACCCTCCAGCGAAAAGTAGAGGTTCTGGAGGCACTGCTCCGCAGTCCATCCGTTGTGGCGCGCCACACGCTCGTAGTGCTTGATCCAGTCTTCGACATCCTCGTGGATCTCGCCGTGGAAGGGTGTCGGCATACGGGGAGCGGCGGGCAAGTAGACGATGGCAGGAGCGGCGGGCGTCGGCGACTGGTTGGCCATCGTCGGCTTTGTTGACTGCTTGGTCCTGGGCGGCAGAAGTTCGTGTTCCGGGGGTAGACCTCGGATGCGGCGACTTGACCGGGTCTCGATCTGGTCTTCGTCGGGTCCTCGGGAGGCTGGGTCCGGACTTGTACTGCGGGACCTCGGAGGGGTACGCGGCAGGGGCATGCGTTACCCCGCACCTCCACCAGAATGTCACGGGTGGTGATTCGTGACAAATAAACAAGAAATAAACAGAAATAAATAAACGTTTAATGTGGCGAACTTGTGCCAAAAATAAGGAAGGAAACAGAAGAAAGCAGAGCGTCGCGGGCGTCGAAGTCGGCGTGTCAGCAGAATCGAGCGCTGGGGCGAGACTGACTCGACAAGGTCGCGGGCGGCCTCTTATCTAGAGTGCGTCGCTATCTCGAAGATTCGGCGAAAGCGGTTCGAGCGTCGCGTGATCGGGGCGAGAATGAACACGTACTTTCTAGAAAACAAAAGCAGGATAAATGATAGAAGTTACGGGCGGTACATGAATAAACGGGAGCTTTCTGGAGGACCGCGACCGAGCGTTGCTTTCTCAGCATTGCGCGCGGCAATATTCTCTCCGAGTGAAGGGCCGCCCACACTAGCGAGAAAACGCGCCCGGCGCGCCGATAAATCGGTTAAGCGGCAAGATAAAGGGCGTGTCTCTGCACGCGCTCGTGGCGCTGACTGTGCTTCGGCGACATTTTGTTACTTGCCGCGATCGGCGTGCCACGCGCGTTTTCTCGCTAGTGTGGGCGGCCCTTGAGGCAGAAAAGCGCCCATTTCGCGTCTGCTCATTGTGCATTCGATGACTGCCGCTTGTCAATGCCTGGTATTTGATTTTGTTAATTCAAGACGTTGTTCTTTGTTCCACCTATAGCTTGCACGTGCGTAACGTCACCACACAGTAAAATAGTCATTACTACGTGGTCTTCCCGGTGAGTAAAACAACAAAAAAACCCGGTGATGCGAAATTTATGTTACAGAAGGTACGCGCGCAGGAGCAAGGTCCTTCTCAATAGACGATAATTTCATGTATCATTTTATCTTCGTAATAATTTTCTTTTCTTATCGTAATAAGTATATCTTGATAAGTATAACATAAAGTTGATGAATTGGTCTTATCATTGTTTTTATGATATCTTCATAAATTGATTAATTGTTGACATCATAGTTTTCTTCCGATACCTTAATAAGATGCTACATTATCTTAGGAAAGCATAGGCACAGCCGCTGATAAGATATATATGCCTTACGGAGTTTATTTGATATACTGCATTTAATTTGAGTACGGGCATGTTTATCGGTACAGATAGGGGCAAAAGTGAGTGCCGAAAACCAATAACAGCGTTTCCGGTATTACAAGAAAAACAAAACAAACAAAATGTGAGCCATTGTTTGAAAACACTGAAATCCTGGTAATAGTCATATCGCAGGAATACTGAAAAAAAGGGATAAAAAAATTTCCAGCGGCTTGCTCACGAATGGCTTTGTTCAACAAAAGTTTAACATTGCTATGTCGGCAAAAATGAAATCGAGGTTTGTTGGTTTTAACGAATTCACTTCAAACAAATCTTTACTGCGTGTTTTGGGAGTAGCTTTTCGGTGTGCATATTCGTTGACCAAAAATAACGTATGCTTCGTTTGAGCTTAAGTCCATGGACACAGCCGACGCTACGAGCTAATCTGACCAATCAGGCCGCGTCAAAAGCACGAGTCAGTGGGTAATATTTCTGTTTATGACTTGTTCAGCGATGATGGAACACGAATACAAAAAATGATGAACACTGTGCATGATGGTGCGTTTTTGACGCCGTCTGATTACTCCCACCAGCTCGTGGCGTCGTGTCTGGACTAAGTGAAGCCACTAAAAAAGCTACGCTTCAGAGCGACGACACTTCAGCCTTCTTCGGGCTTACAATCATGGTTGCCACTTATCTGAAGCTTATCTGAAATCGCAGGAAGTACTCTTCCGTCTTCTGGAAATGTTAATACAGTTCGCGACAGACAAAAACAATGTCACCTGAGCTTCCTAACGCCGTATCTAAAGCTGAGGAAGTTAAATTTTTGAATTGTGATGATCGACAGTTGCGCCAGCTCTGCACTAAGCATCAAGATGGGGGCGCCCACCAACAGATAGCGGAATGAAGTGCCGATACTCTAAGCGTAGCTCATATAGTGGCTCTAGACTGAAGGTTAAATGAAGTATATTTTTAACTTATATATTTGTTTCCCTCTACTTTCCAGGTAAATGGTTTGTGTCAAGCCAAGTTCAACGTGTTTCCACCAGTAAGACTTCTGGCGGTGGCCTGTCAACCGCTTGTAGGAGCCTGAAGGACGGCATCTGACGTCTTCGTTCTTGCGCGCATTGCAGCGAACATGTCGAACTTGTGACTACATCATTTGCGTCTTTGTTTATTACCGTGAAGCATTATCAGATGAGCAGGATTTAAACAAATTTGTGTACCTTTCAGATTTGGTTATATGTCATGCAAAAATAAAGTCGGATGTTCGGATACTGATGTAGAACATGTGGTGTAACTGTTCATTTCCTTTTTGGGCATAGTGCATTGTTTCATGGCCGATAGGGTCAGCATGGTGATTGCTCGCACGCTGTTTCGCTATGTATGGGGATTTAGCAGTAGTGTCTGTGATTTGTTCGGTGGCACACCATGCACTTTTGTTTCTTCCATCCTGTCAGTGGCACACCACGGAAATTATAATTATTCCCTGTCATTGCCCTATACGGCCTTGGTCTGGGATGGTATGTAGTGTATTGTAAATAAATAACTTAACTTCTTAAACTTTTTTTTTTGCGAGTTTTACGTGGGAGGAACCAGAGGGATGATTGCATACTTTCCGAGACGGGAAAGCACGGGAAGTGCTCTACCATATACTTAGGTTGACCCAGCGTCGCCCTCAACGGCATTTTTCATTAAATATAAGGGTTATCAACACATTAACGTTCTTGCAGAGCACATGTCCGCTGAACTTCGAATTTACTAAGCTGACTGATAACAGGGCCTCTCATACCTGTTACATTGCCTTATACGCAAACTTGCGCTTACTCCACTGTGCAAGCTGTAATCTTGTAATCACAAACACGTCGAAATAACTTCGTAATGCGAGTAGAAAAGTACCGTAACCGCAAACATAGCGTTATTGAAATCTTGGTAATGACAAGTTTTGCACTACCTCTTCCTGTTTCTTAAGTCATTTTTTATTAATCTGATCGCATAGATATTTTCTTTCTAAGAAGGTATTGCCTTCTACATTGAGTTACGCAACTCTGCTAATACGTCGCTATGCTATACCGACATTCATTTCTTATCCGGTGGAAGTTGGAGGATATATATTTGAGATACAGCGCTGCGGTAGCACCAGCTGCATGGCACATGTTCGCGTTCCCAGCCTTATTAATGTTTTTGCCATAATCCAAGGTCGATTGAGGTAACCTGTCGTCAGTTGAACAGGCCAGTATAGGTCTGACCGCAGGAAGATGATTGAAAGAAGAGTTGGTTGATAATTTCACCTAATTAACACCGCCGAGCTGAGAACGTTTTGATACGTAATCCCTAAACTCAGTGAGCCGACACTCCAATCTGGTGGGGACAATCGAGCATGCGCCAAAAACGGTTGGAAACGCGAGTATAGTGGGCATTCGAACTTACCTTGGAGGATCTCTCTCGCCTCACTTTGGCGTACAGCCATCCCTCACCTTGGGTACAGGACAGGGAAGGTTCTTTCGAATTTGATGCCTTGGCGCGTTAGGCCAATTGTTTCGTTACGGCCTTGGAGGTCTTGTTGCATTTATCCGAGTTCAAGTTTTATCGGGATCAGTTCGCTCAGTTCGCTGTTTGTTAGGCTCATGGTCGTTTGGTTCGTTGTGTCCTTCCTTGTCTAGAGTTCCGGCTTTCGCCAGAAAAGTGTACGTTTTGAGTGATCCTTAAAACGTCTTTCTTTTGGGGATCTTTTTTTTTTTCTGGGGACTGCCGTTGTCAACAGTTATAGATTTTTTTTATTTTTTTTTATTTTTTGTGTTGTTTAACGGAGGTCACTGCTTCTCAATTCTATTGTAAAGGTTGTTTACGTTGTCGAATGAATTTCAGGGGCGAATCGGTGGCCGAGTGAGCTAACGCCTCTCCTCTCGGAGCGTTGAGTGAAAGCTTGCGTTGAGAAGCACGTGGGTTCAATCCCCACCGCCTTCGTACGTTTTGATCTGGATAAGTTCGTGTAATCACGACTACGGGATACACGTTAAAAACACCAGGTTGGCGGTTGTACTGCACTGGCTAAATTTGTCATCCACAGCTAAGCGACCTGTCACCCGTTGAGGCGTTCCAACATCAAGGCTGTATAAACATACAAAGCAAGGTTTTTTTTTTTAAACTAAATTTAAGCTGTGTTTGAGATTTTGTGTTTGTCGTGCTCTACTCCGTCTCGGGATTTCTAGTCGAATGTTTACTCCGACTCATTTTCGTCGCTATATACCTTGAGAACCAATATCAAATGCTAAAAGCAAACGGGGGTTCATCTCTTCTTTCTTTCGTTTCACTCTATGCGTGACAGAGGTACCCGTTACAGTCCGCTGGCAAGAATCATGCAGAGCAAAAAAGTGCATCGTAACGGCCCTGGTCATGTTTTCACGTCCGCTATCGCCGGGTAAACCTAAAGTCCATTGCTACTTCTTTTACAAGTAAAGACAAACACAAATGACAAAGCACGTTCCGCTGGAACAAAATGGCGGCATTCAGTTCAAACCACTCTTGTGTGCCGCAACAGTGGTTTGTGACCTGCACCGTCACGCAATCGGCGCTTCAAAGAATTTGGCAGCGCTTGGCTGGCTAAAATGTAACTAGCGAGAAAAGCCCAAAAATCTCCAACCAGTCGTGACGTCATACTAGGATCTTGGGGTCGCCAAGCGCGTGTCGCTCGTGTTGGGCAGCGCACCACGCATACGCAGCGCCACTCCTCTCCCTGGCGAGACGCGCCCGTACTTGTTAGCAGCACGAGGAGCAGACGACGCGGGAATCTGGTGCGCTTGGCGTGCTGGCCTCGCGTTTCGCGAAGTAATGTACCAAATGTAAAAGGTACTAAGATGCCACAGCATCGTATTAAACAGAAAGGTATCTGTCCCACCAAGATATTTATTTGGTTCCTGGGAGGTGATTCAAGAAAGGCAGACACAAGCATGGATCATCAGCTGTGCGGAGGACAGGGTTAATTATTGTTTCTATATCTTATCGCGTGGGGGGGGGGGGGAGGGAGGGAGGGGGGGGGGCACGAGCCTCGATGCCCCCACGTAGTCTACGCCTATGGCTAGGAGTTCGAAGAAATAGCCTGGCACGCGACATTCGACACACTAATGTTTCGGTGACTTCAACGTGACGTAAGAAAACGTAAAAAAACGCTGCTGTTGGAAGCGGCCTTTAAAGGGGTATCCACACGAAGGAGAACTCCGCGGACGGATGTCGTGACGTCAACATCCCGGGAAACTCCGTCCCCACCTCCGCCGCGTGCACCGGCGGAGCTTTTGTGCTGACAGCACGAAGCCTCCGCGCCTCCGCCACGGAGGAGAACGAGAGAACGGCGCCACGAGGCATCAAAAAGGGATGACGTATGTCTCACGTGATGCGCGCTCCGCGGAGGAAAGGAGCGGACTTCTCCTTCGTGTGGATACCCCTTTAAGGGCTATCCACACGAAGGAGAACTCCGCGGACGGATCTCGTGACGTCAACAACCGCGGAAACTCCGTCCCCGGCTCCGCCGCGCGCACTTGCGGAGTTCTCATGCCAAGAGTACGAAGCCTCCGCGCCTCCGCCACGGAGGAGAACGAGAGAACGGCGCCCCGAGGCGTCGAAAAGGGATGACGTATGTCTCACGTGATGCGCGCTACGCGGAGGAAAGGAGCGGATTTCTCCTTCGTGTGGATACCCCTTTAAGGGCTATCCACACGAAGGAGAACTCCGCGGACGGATCTCGTGGCGTCAACAACCGGGGAAACTCCGTCCCCGGCTCCGCCGCGCGCACTTGCGGAGTTCTCGTGCCAAGAGTACGAAGCCTCCGCGCCTCCGCCACGGAGGAGAACGAGAGAACGGCGCCCCGAGGCGTCGAAAAGGGATGACGTATGTCTCACGTGATGCGCGCTCCGCGGAGGAAAGGAGCGGATTTCTCCTTCGTGTGGATACCCCTTTAAGGGCTATCCACACGAAGGAGAACTCCGCGGACGGATCTCGTGACGTCAACAACCGCGGAAACTCCGTCCCCGGCTCCGCCGCGCGCACTTGCGGAGTTCTCATGCCAAGAGTACGAAGCCTCCGCGCCTCCGCCACGGAGGAGAACGAGAGAACGGCGCCCCGAGGCGTCGAAAAGGGATGACGTATGTCTCACGTGATGCGCGCTCCGCGGAGGAAAGGAGCGGACTTCTCCTTCGTGTGGATACCCCTTTAAGGGCTATCCACACGAAGGAGAACTCCGCGGACGGATCTCGTGACGTCAACAACCGGGGAAACTCCGTCCCCGGCTCCGCCGCGCGCACTTGCGGAGTTCTCATGCCAAGAGTACGAAGCCTCCGCGCCTCCGCCACGGAGGAGAACGAGAGAACGGCGCCCCGAGGCGTCGAAAAGGGATGACGTATGTCTCACGTGATGCGCGCTCCGCGGAGGAAAGGAGCGGATTTCTTTTTCGTGTGGAACCCCTTTAAAGGGGTATCCACACGAAGGAGAACTCCGCGGACGGATCTCGTGACGTCAACAACCGGGGAAACTCCGTCCCCGGCTCCGCCGCGCGCACTTGCGGAGTTCTCATGCCAAGAGTACGAAGCCTCCGCGCCTCCGCCACGGAGGAGAACGAGAGAACGGTGCCCCGAGGCATCAAAAAGGGATGACGTATGTCTCACGTGATGCGCGCTCCGCGGAGGAAAGGAGCGGACTTCTCCTTCGTGTGGATACCCCTTTAAGGGCTATCCACACGAAGGAGAACTCCGCGGACGGATCTCGTGACGGCAACAACCGGGGAAACTCCGTCCCCGGCTCCGCCGCGCGCACTTGCGGAGTTCTCATGCCAAGAGTACGAAGCCTCCGCGCCTCCGCCACGGAGGAGAACGAGAGAACGGTGCCCCGAGGCATCAAAAAGGGATGACGTATGTCTCACGTGATGCGCGCTCCGCGGAGGAAACGAGCGGATTTCTCCTTCGTGTGGATACCCCTTTAAGGGCTATCCACACGAAGGAGAACTCCGCGGACGGATCTCGTGACGTCAACAACCGGGGAAACTCCGTCCCCGGCTCCGCCGCGCGCACTTGCGGAGTTCTCATGCCAAGAGTACGAAGCCTCCGCGCCTCCGCCACGGAGGAGAACGAGAGAACGGCGCCACGAGGCATCAAAAAGGGATGACGTATGTCTCACGTGATGCGCGCTCCGCGGAGGAAACGAGCGGATTTCTCCTTCGTGTGGATACCCCTTTAAGGGCTATCCACACGAAGGAGAACTCCGCGGACGGATCTCGTGACGTCAACAACCGGGGAAACTCCGTCCCCGGCTCCGCCGCGCGCACTTGCGGAGTTCTCATGCCAAGAGTACGAAGCCTCCGCGCCTCCGCCACGGAGGAGAACGAGAGAACGGCGCCACGAGGCATCAAAAAGGGATGACGTATGTCTCACGTGATGCGCGCTCCGCGGAGGAAAGGAGCGGACTTCTCCTTCGTGTGGATACCCCTTTAAGGGCTATCCACACGAAGGAGAACTCCGCGGACGGATCTCGTGACGTCAACAACCGGGGAAACTCCGTCCCCGGCTCCGCCGCGCGCACTTGCGGAGTTCTCATGCCAAGAGTACGAAGCCTCCGCGCCTCCGCCACGGAGGAGAACGAGAGAACGGCGCCCCGAGGCATCAAAAAGGGATGACGTATGTCTCACGTGATGCGCGCTCCGCGGAGGAAACGAGCGGATTTCTCCTTGGTGTGGATACCCCTTTAAGGGCTATCCACACGAAGGAGAACTCCGCGGACGGATCTCGTGACGTCAACAACCGGGGAAACTCCGTCCCCGGCTCCGCCGCGCGCACTTGCGGAGTTCTCATGCCAAGAGTACGAAGCCTCCGCGCCTCCGCCACGGAGGAGAACGAGAGAACGGCGCCCCGAGGCATCAAAAAGGAGTGACGTATGTCTCACGTGATGCGCGCTCCGCGGTGGAAAGGAGCGGATTTCTCCTTCGTGTGGATACCCCTTTAAGGGCTATCCACACGAAGGAGAACTCCGCGGACGGATCTCGTGACGTCAACAACCGGGGAAACTCCGTCCCCGGCTCCGCCGCGCGCACTTGCGGAGTTCTCATGCCAAGAGTACGAAGCCTCCGCGCCTCCGCCACGGAGGAGAACGAGAGAACGGCGCCCCGAGGCATCAAAAAGGAGTGACGTATGTCTCACGTGATGCGCGCTCCGCGGAGGAAAGGAGCGGACTTCTCCTTCATGTGGATACCCCTTTAAGGGCTATCCACACGAAGGAGAACTCCGCGGACGGATGTCGTGACGTCAACATCCCGGGAAACTCCGTCCCCGGCTCCGCCGCGCGCACTTGCGGAGTTCTCATGCTAAGAGTACGAAGCCTCCGCGCCTCCGCCACGGAGGAGACCGAGAGAACGGCGCCCCGAGGCGTCAAAAAGGGGTGACGTATGTCTCACGTGATGCGCGCTCCGCGGAGGAAAGGAGCGGACTTCTCCTTCGTGTGGATACCCCTTTAAGGGCTATCCACACGAAGGAGAACTCCGCGGACGGATGTCGTGACGTCAACATCCCGGGAAACTCCGTCCCCGGCTCCGCCGCGCGCACTTGCGGAGTTCTCATGCTAAGAGTACGAAGCCTCCGCGCCTCCGCCACGGAGGAGAACGAGAGAACGGCGCCCCGAGGCGTCAAAAAGGGGTGACGTATGTCTCACGTGATGCGCGCTCCGCGGAGGAAAGGAGCGGACTTCTCCTTCGTGTGGATACCCCTTTAAGGGCTATCCACACGAAGGAGAACTCCGCGGACGGATGTCGTGACGTCAACATCCCGGGAAACTCCGTCCCCGGCTCCGCCGCGCGCACTTGCGGAGTTCTCATGCTAAGAGTACGAAGCCTCCGCGCCTCCGCCACGGAGGAGAACGAGAGAACGGCGCCCCGAGGCGTCAAAAAGGGGTGACGTATGTCTCACGCGATGCGCGCTCCGCGGAGGAAAGGAGCGGACTTCTCCTTCGTGTGGATACCCCTTTAAGGGCTATCCACACGAAGGAGAACTCCGCGGACGGATGTCGTGACGTCAACATCCCGGGAAACTCCGTCCCCGGCTCCGCCGCGCACACTTGCGGAGTTCTCATGCTAAGAGTACGAAGCCTCCGCGCCTCCGCCACGGAGGAGAACTAGAGAACGGCGCCCCGAGGCGTTAAAAAGGGGTGACGTATGTCTCACGTGATGCGCGCTCCGCGGAGGAAAGGAGCGGACTTCTCCTTCGTGTGGATACCCCTTTAAGGGCTATCCACACGAAGGAGAACTCCGCGGACGGATGTCGTGACGTCAACATCCCGGGAAACTCCGTCCCCGGCTCCGCCGCGCGCACTTGCGGAGTTCTCATGCTAAGAGTACGAAGCCTCCGCGCCTCCGCCACGGAGGAGAACTAGAGAACGGCGCCCCGAGGCGTCGAAAAGGGATGACGTATGTCTCACGTGATGCGCGCTCCGCGGAGGAAAGGAGCGGACTTCTCCTTCGTGTGGATACCCCTTTAAGGGCTATCCACACGAAGGAGAACTCCGCGGACGGATGTCGTGTCGTCAGCAACCCGGGAAACTCCGTCCCCGGCTCCGCCGCGCGCACTTGCGGAGTTCTCATGCTAAGAGTACGAAGCCTCCGCGCCTCCGCCACGGAGGAGAACGAGAGAACGGCGCCCCGAGGCGTCAAAAAGGGGTGACGTATGTCTCACGTGATGTGCGCTCCGCGGAGGAAAGGAGCGGACTTCTCCTTCGTGTGGATACCCCTTTAAGGGCTATCCACACGAAGGAGAACTCCGCGGACGGATGTCGTGACGTCAACAGCCCGGGAAACTCCGTCCCCGGCTCCGCCGCGCGCACTTGCGGAGTTCTCATGCTAAGAGTACGAAGCCTCCGCGCCTCCGCCACGGAGGAGAACGAGAGAACGGCGCCCCGAGGCGTCAAAAAGGGGTGACGTATGTCTCACGTGATGTGCGCTCCGCGGAGGAAAGGAGCGGACTTCTCCTTCGTGTGGATACCCCTTTAAGGGCTATCCACACGAAGGAGAACTCCGCGGACGGATGTCGTGACGTCAACAGCCCGGGAAACTCCGTCCCCGGCTCCGCCGCGCGCACTTGCGGAGTTCTCATGCTAAGAGTACGAAGCCTCCGCGCCTCCGCCACGGAGGAGAACGAGAGAACGGCGCCCCGAGGCGTCAAAAAGGGGTGACGTATGTCTCACGTGATGTGCGCTCCGCGGAGGAAAGGAGCGGACTTCTCCTTCGTGTGGATACCCCTTTAAGGGCTATCCACACGAAGGAGAACTCCGCGGACGGATGTCGTGTCGTCAACAGCCCGGGAAACTCCGTCCCCGGCTCCGCCGCGCGCACTTGCGGAGTTCTCATGCTAAGAGTACGAAGCCTCCGCGCCTCCGCCACGGAGGAGAACGAGAGAACGGCGCCCCGAGGCGTCAAAAAGGGGTGACGTATGTCTCACGTGATGCGCGCTCCGCGGAGGAAAGGAGCGGACTTCTCCTTCGTGTGGATACCCCTTTAAGGGCTATCCACACGAAGGAGAACTCCGCGGACGGATGTCGTGACGTCAACAGCCCGGGAAACTCCGTCCCCGGCTCCGCCGCGCGCACTTGCGGAGTTCTCATGCTAATGGTGTACTCACACGACGGAGATTTGCTCGCGAAATACCCGCGGCGAAGCGTACACGTCATCAGAATTTGAGGTCACGTGTTCTACGTGACGCGCTGCCTGCCTCCGCGGCGCTGCCGCGATCGCCCCGGAGAGGCTGTCAGCGAGTGACAGAAGCCCCGTTGGCCCCGTCGTACGGAGTGCGGAGAAAGATGGCGACCAACGGTCAAGTTGCCGACATCGCGCTCTCCGAGGAGGCATTTTTTACGTTATTTTTGATGGTTGAAGAGAACGAATGCTTGTGGAAAATCGACCATGAGGGGTATAAGAACGTCCACAACAAAGACCGTATTTGGAAGGAAATATGCAGACGGCTGCAGGAAAGGTTTCCGAACCTGAATGCCCTGAAACCAGGTACGTAGAATAGAACCACGTGCAAACGCTCGTTCTCGCACGAACATCGCGGCTGTCGCTCTTTGAATATGCATTAGTTTTAATTAAAATGTATCGGCCGTGTACAGCGGCAATATTCTATTGCTTCAATACAGCTCGCTCATCCGTAACAGCCCGCTATTGCTCGAGCCGTCAGTGCGCGTTTCTTTTTGTAGTATTTCTCAAAAGTTTGGAGCAAACCCCTCTAGTCTCCGGAACGGCTCGCCTCCGTACGAGGATCCTGTCACCGTCGGCGTTTGTTATCGAGGTGCGAGTGACGCAGGACTAGCGTTCCCGCAGCCGTACTACGAGAGCGAGCCCTCGTAGTACGGCTTCGAAGACTCTACTCCTGCGTCGCTCGCAGGTGTCCACGCTCGCGTGGGCTACCAACTTCTGACCAAGTTTTTTAGATCTTCGAATCGGTGTAAAGGACCAAAGCTTACAACGTGGGTATATGTTACTAATACACACGCTGATTACTTTGGAAGTCACCCACTCATGTTGACAGTGCGACCGTTTCGGCATGAATGAACTTAAATTATAATCAACTATCAGTCCCATCTTGAGAGCATGCATCTGGTGCAGCGGAGTCCAGTTTTTTTTCAAATGATTTCTGAGACATTACCGTTTCTAGCTTACTGTACTAGTTTGTTTTTCTCCTTTCAGATGAAATAAAAAGACAGTTCAACAACAAAAGACGTCAGTACCAGGACGAAAAAAAAAAAGAAGACCTTCGTCAGAAGTGGTCAAGCTGCTCCCACCTACGTTGGAAAATGGAAGTTTTTTAGCGCGCTCTCTTTTCTTGAGCAAAAGTGTCCGCCACCACCCCAAGGACACGTACTGGGAGTAGAAGAGGTACAATCCAACTTTCATATGAATAATTTTTAATGCTATATGTACTCCGGATTCCGGTCAACTCGTTAAAATCCTGTTCGTTGAAGGGCCCTTTGGTTGACTCCTTTAAAACTCAAATTTAGTATGTCTCCATTAATGTTATGAAAATTCGCCGGACAGAACATTTTATAGTGGGGCTCTTAGGCAGATATACTTATTGACATTCAGTCTGTTTGCGTTTTCCAACTTCCCACAAATGTGCAGATTGAAACACAAACAGCTGGTGCTTGGTTTTTGACCAATCACCCAGAGGCAAAACGCCCCGAAGTTTAAGATGTACCGACCGAGGGTCTAACATGTCGAAACAGGAGTCGCTTGCAGCCCTAATCTGGTGCATTGCCCCTGGGCACGTGCTTCCCCAGCTCGCGCATGCATGGGACGCTTCTTGAAAAAGGTTCATTGTCACTTCCCTAGAGACGGTTTCTATGTGATTGTGTGATTGTGCCTATATTAATGCACAATAAATTGCAATACGTGAAATTGAATTCGTAAAATGGAAACGAGTGTTGATTTCAATTTGTGTGGTGCTGGGAATCAGTAAAACTGTGTTCACTTCTAGCTTTCCAACGGTGGTTTCAAGTTTTACCTAGCATACTAAGCATCAGAAGCAATCAAATACCATCAATTGCAAAGTCGTTTCGTCAGTGGACGTAAAAAAAACTCATAACAAACTTGGTGACCAGCATCGACGATGTGCTGTACTACATCTTCACACGTATTGTCGGTTGCCTTGGAGATGTGCTTATGGGTAGCGGTAATTGCATTTTTTTTTTGTGTGTGTTCAGGAGCTTCGTGAGGAAGACCTGGCGTTTTCTGTGGTTGACGGGGAGGCTCCAGTCGACAGTCCGTCTGAGCCGGACAACTTGGAGGACGACCCGCAGCCAGAGCCACAGCGCGAGCCACAGCTGCCGAAAAAGAAAAAGCCGAAGAAGGGCAGCGACGACAGCTGTGAGGGCAGGCTGGCCGCCCTCAACAACATTGCTGCCGCCTTGACAGTACCCACGGAGGATGACGAGTGCGCCATTTTCGGCAGACTCATCGCTAGCCGCCTCAGGCGTCAGCCAGCTGAAAGACAAAGCTGGTTTCAAGTTTTGATGCTTGAGTACGCTACCACTCTGGAGAACACAGAGATGCCACCCAAGTAAATGCTGTTGTTAATGTAAAAAAATATTTCATTGTATAAAATTTGTTCCTTCCAAATAATGTTGAATCTGCTAAAATATGAAATTACCTATGCCATCACAAATTGTCGGCTGCACAGTTAAACACACCAAAACACTGTAAAACATCCATTATTGTGTTGCTCTTCTAACCCGAGGGAACAACCAAACTTTGAATGTATGAAAAAGAAATCTCTTTTTTGTTTATTGCTGAATTGAATTGTAGCATTGTCAAGCGACCTACATATGTCGGTCTCAGGTGAACGGTAGACCGGTGACCCGAACTAGGATAACCCAAGCTCCCCCCCCCCCCCCCCCCCCCCCCCCCCAAGATACCCAAACCAAATCTATTTCCTAGAGTTGGGGTAACAGAAACAACTTTTTTTTTCAATTTTAGTCTGCTTCTGGGCCTCACCTCCCAGAATTCTATGGCAAAGCTCCTACAGTGGAAAAATAATTAGTCAACTCGTTCCGGATGAATGCTGCAGTTGCACCATACCGGGCACCACATGCCCCTAGAGGCAGCAACTTGCTTGTTGTTTTCGGTTTGTCAGAAGTGGCCGGCAGTGGGGGGCTCGAACCACGCTTGAGGAGGTTGTGCAGAATGCACGTCGCCTTGATCAGGTCTCTCACATGGTCAGGCTCGGCGTAGATGGTAGTATGATACCCACGAAACCTGTTGGCCAGCTGGCCGAAGCTGTTTTCTACCACCCTCCGAGATCTTGAGAGGCGTTCATTGAAGGTGGCCTCTTCGTCCGTTAGGTTGCTTTTTGAATGCGGCTTCATAAGGTGCTCAGCCAGTGGAAAGGCATCGTCTCCTACAATCACCGCCGGCAGCTGAAGCGGCGAGTTCGGCAGAGCCACTGTTCTCGGCAGGTGTGCATTGCCTCTAGCCACCTGTTTGCCCAGGGGAGTCCTTGCCCAAACTCCACCATCGCTTGCGGAGCCATAAGAACTGGCGTCAACGTAGATGAAGTTGTATCTTGCATCCGTGAGTGCGAACAGCACAAGACTAAATGTCTTTTTATAATTGTAGTAGAGACTACCAGACCTCGCAGGTTTAACGATCTGGACATGTTTGCCATCAATGGCAGCGACGCAATTGGGGAACTGCCAGATCATCTTGAAGTCTTCGGCCTTGGCCAACCACTCTTCCTCGGTGGCAGGTGTGTGGACTAGGTGGCCCAGGGTGGTGCATATTGCTGCGCACGTCTCCCACAGTATTGCGTGCACGGTACCGTGGCCAAGTCTGAACTGGTAAGCCAGGCTTTTCTGGCTCTCTCCTGGAAAGTAAGTGCACATATGTTTAGACTTGAAACATCGGAGAGGGGGGGGGGGGGGATAAAATTTAAAATTTTGCCATCCAGCTGCTCTAGTCAAATTCCAGATACAAAGTAATCGATAAATAAAAAAGCATGAAAAATCAAATAGATGACAACCAACAACTGTGAATTGGGTCAAATCATTTAGCATCGATAAAATGAGCTATACAAATTTTGATATGCTGATATGCCAGCCCCCAAAGTTATCGACGCGTAGCGAGGACATTTTATATCGCTACAGTTTCGATTCAGGTAGTATGCACATGCTCGACCGTGTTGCGAAAGCACATTTCACGCACTGCTGCACTCGGCTTTATTTGAGGGTTGAAATCCTTTCCCCTGCTACTCTACTCTTCGATTAAGGCTTTGTTTCAAGCGACGCGCTTCCCAACTGGGTACACACACACTTCACTATCATTATGATTGGAAGTTCATAAAGCAGCGTCAAAAGAAATTCTTCATTAAAACGCGACGCAAATGTGCTCGTTCTGCATGGATGTCGTAATGAAGAAAGCTGAACCCACCTGTGGCTAAGAATCTCAATGTGAGTTCCAGTCTGGTGTCGGGCTTGATCGACTCCCTCATGTTGGTATCTTCTTTTTGAATTAATGGCCTTACGAGGCCCAGAAGCTCTTCGAACGTGCCCTCATCCATCCGCAAGAGCTCTCGGTACGCCTTGGGATCAGTTAGGCGAAGGTCGGGCAGTAGCGTGTTCTGAATAGCCCTTTCCTTTCGCAAGAGCCATTCTCTTGCCCAGGGTCTCGGTTGTTTTGCGGGCGCGTGATCACAGTCTAGACTTTCATCGATTAGCAGGGCCATGCCGATCAACTTACGCTTCGAGGCGGCCATGTTTGAATACTCACGAACCGGCGACCGGAGCAAAGCGAACGGCAATACCCTCGCTTGAACGTAGGGGGCGCGACGGTCTTTCTCTTCGCTGCGGCTGACGGGCTCACCCCGTCGTGCGAATGCTCGCCCGGATATTCCCGATCTTCCCGCGCCGCCTCCTCACCCTCGTGACTTTTCCTCCTCGCTTTTCTGTGACGTATCCGGTTTTCTCCCAAGAGAAATCTCCGTCGTGTGAGTACACTATTAGAGTACGAAGCCTCCGCGCCTACGCCACGGAGGAGAACGAGAGAACGGCGCCCCGAGGCGTCAAAAAGGGGTGACGTATGTCTCACGTGATGCGCGCTCCGCGGAGGAAAGGAGCGGACTTCTCCTTCGTGTGGATACCCCTTTAAGGGCTATCCACACGAAGGAGAACTCCGCGGACGGATGTCGTGACGTCAACAGCCCGGGAAACTCCGTCCCCGGCTCCGCCGCGCGCACTTGCGGAGTTCTCATGCTAAGAGTACGAAGCCTCCGCGCCTCCGCCACGGAGGAGAACTAGAGAACGGCGCCCCGAGGCGTCAAAAAGGGGTGACGTATGTCTCACGTGATGCGCGCTCCGCGGAGGAAAGGAGCGGACTTCTCCTTCGTGTGGATACCCCTTTAAGGGCTATCCACACGAAGGAGAACTCCGCGGACGGATGTCGTGACGTCAACATCCCGGGAAACTCCGTCCCCGGCTCCGCCGCGCGCACTTGCGGAGTTCTCATGCTAAGAGTACGAAGCCTCCGCGCCTCCGCCACGGAGGAGAACTAGAGAACGGCGCCCCGAGGCGTCGAAAAGGGATGACGTATGTCTCACGTGATGCGCGCTCCGCGGAGGAAAGGAGCGGACTTCTCCTTCGTGTGGATACCCCTTTAAGGGCTATCCACACGAAGGAGAACTCCGCGGACGGATGTCGTGACGACAGCAACCCGTGAAACTCCGTCCCCGGCTCCGCCGCGCGCACTTGCGGAGTTCTCATGCTAAGAGTACGAAGCCTCCGCGCCTCCGCCACGGAGGAGAACGAGAGAACGGCGCCACGAGGCGTCGAAAAGGGATGACGTATGTCTCACGTGATGCGCGCTCCGCGGAGGAAAGGAGCGGACTTCTCCTTCGTGTGGATACCCCTTTAAGGGCTATCCACACGAAGGAGAACTCCGCGGACGGATGTCGTGACGTCAACATCCCGGGAAACTCCGTCCCCGGCTCCGCCGCGCGCACTTGCGGAGTTCTCATGCTAAGAGTACGAAGCCTCCGCGCCTCCGCCACGGAGGAGAACTAGAGAACGGCGCCCCGAGGCGTCAAAAAGGGGTGACGTATGTCTCACGTGATGCGCGCTCCGCGGAGGAAAGGAGCGGACTTCTCCTTCGTGTGGATACCCCTTTAAGGGCTATCCACACGAAGGAGAACTCCGCGGACGGATGTCGTGACGTCAACAGCCCGGGAAACTCCGTCCCCGGCTCCGCCGCGCGCACTTGCGGAGTTCTCATGCTAAGAGTACGAAGCCTCCGCGCCTCCGCCACGGAGGAGACCGAGAGAACGGCGCCCCGAGGCGTCAAAAAGGGGTGACGTATGTCTCACGTGATGCGCGCTCCGCGGAGGAAAGGAGCGGACTTCTCCTTCGTGTGGATACCCCTTTAAGGGCTATCCACACGAAGGAGAACTCCGCGGACGGATGTCGTGACGTCAGCAACCCGGGAAACTCCGTCCCCGGCTCCGCCGCGCGCACTTGCGGAGTTCTCATGCTAAGAGTACGAAGCCTCCGCGCCTCCGCCACGGAGGAGAACGAGAGAACGGTGCCACGAGGCGTCGAAAAGGGATGACGTATGTCTCACGTGATGCGCGCTCCGCGGAGGAAAGGAGCGGACTTCTCCTTCGTGTGGATACCCCTTTAAGGGCTATCCACACGAAGGAGAACTCCGCGGACGGATGTCGTGACGTCAGCAACCCGGGAAACTCCGTCCCCGGCTCCGCCGCGCGCACTTGCGGAGTTCTCATGCTAAGAGTACGAAGCCTCCGCGCCTCCGCCACGGAGGAGAACGAGAGAACGGCGCCACGAGGCGTCGAAAAGGGATGACGTATGTCTCACGTGATGCGCGCTCCGCGGAGGAAAGGAGCGGACTTCTCCTTCGTGTGGATACCCCTTTAAGGGCTATCCACACGAAGGAGAACTCCGCGGACGGATGTCGTGACGTCAACATCCCGGGAAACTCCGTCCCCGGCTCCGCCGCGCGCACTTGCGGAGTTCTCATGCTAAGAGTACGAAGCCTCCGCGCCTCCGCCACGGAGGAGAACTAGAGAACGGCGCCCCGAGGCGTCAAAAAGGGGTGACGTATGTCTCACGTGATGCGCGCTCCGCGGAGGAAAGGAGCGGACTTCTCCTTCGTGTGGATACCCCTTTAAGGGCTATCCACACGAAGGAGAACTCCGCGGACGGATGTCGTGACGACAGCAACCCGTGAAACTCCGTCCCCGGCTCCGCCGCGCGCACTTGCGGAGTTCTCATGCTAAGAGTACGAAGCCTCCGCGCCTCCGCCACGGAGGAGAACGAGAGAACGGCGCCACGAGGCGTCGAAAAGGGATGACGTATGTCTCACGTGATGCGCGCTCCGCGGAGGAAAGGAGCGGACTTCTCCTTCGTGTGGATACCCCTTTAAGGGCTATCCACACGAAGGAGAACTCCGCGGACGGATGTCGTGACGTCAACATCCCGGGAAACTCCGTCCCCGGCTCCGCCGCGCGCACTTGCGGAGTTCTCATGCTAAGAGTACGAAGCCTCCGCGCCTCCGCCACGGAGGAGACCGAGAGAACGGCGCCCCGAGGCGTCAAAAAGGGGTGACGTATGTCTCACGTGATGCGCGCTCCGCGGAGGAAAGGAGCGGACTTCTCCTTCGTGTGGATACCCCTTTAAGGGCTATCCACACGAAGTAGAACTCCGCGGACGGATGTCGTGACGTCAGCAACCCGTGAAACTCCGTCCCCGGCTCCGCCGCGCGCACTTCCGGAGTTCTCATGCTAAGAGTACGAAGCCTCCGCGCCTCCGCCACGGAGGAGAACGAGAGAACGGCGCCACGAGGCGTCAAAAAGGGGTGACGTATGTCTCACGTGATGCGCGCTCCGCGGAGGAAAGGAGCGGACTTCTCCTTCGTGTGGATACCCCTTTAAGGGCTATCCACACGAAGGAGAACTCCGCGGACGGATGTCGTGACGTCAGCAACCCGTGAAACTCCGTCCCCGGCTCCGCCGCGCGCACTTGCGGAGTTCTCATGCTAAGAGTACGAAGCCTCCGCGCCTCCGCCACGGAGGAGAACGAGAGAACGGCGCCCCGAGGCGTCAAAAAGGGGTGACGTATGTCTCACGTGATGCGCGCTCCGCGGAGGTAAGGAGCGGACTTCTCCTTCGTGTGGATACCCCTTTAAGGGCTATCCACACGAAGGAGAACTCCGCGGACGGATGTCGTGACGTCAGCAACCCGTAAAACTCCGTCCCCGGCTCCGCCGCGCGCACTTGCGGAGTTCTCATGCTAAGAGTACGAAGCCTCCGCGCCTCCGCCACGGAGGAGAACGAGAGAACGGCGCCACGAGGCGTCGAAAAGGGATGACGTATGTCTCACGTGATGGGCGCTCCGCGGAGGAAAGGAGCGGACTTCTCCTTCGTGTGGATACCCCTTTAAGGGCTATCCACACGAAGGAGAACTCCGCGGACGGATGTCGTGACGTCAGCAACCCGTGAAACTCCGTCCCCGGCTCCGCCGCGCGCACTTCCGGAGTTCTCATGCTAAGAGTACGAAGCCTCCGCGCCTCCGCCACGGAGGAGAACGAGAGAACGGCGCCCCGAGGCGTCAAAAAGGGGTGACGTATGTCTCACGTGATGCGCGCTCCGCGGAGGAAAGGAGCGGACTTCTCCTTCGTGTGGATACCCCTTTAAGGGCTATCCACACGAAGGAGAACTCCGCGGACGGATGTCGTGACGTCAGCAACCCGTAAAACTCCGTCCCCGGCTCCGCCGCGCGCACTTGCGGAGTTCTCATGCTAAGAGTACGAAGCCTCCGCGCCTCCGCCACGGAGGAGAACGAGAGAACGGCGCCCCGAGGCGTCAAAAAGGGGTGACGTATGTCTCACGTGATGCGCGCTCCGCGGAGGTAAGGAGCGGACTTCTCCTTCGTGTGGATACCCCTTTAAGGGCTATCCACACGAAGGAGAACTCCGCGGACGGATGTCGTGACGTCAGCAACCCGTAAAACTCCGTCCCCGGCTCCGCCGCGCGCACTTCCGGAGTTCTCATGCTAAGAGTACGAAGCCTCCGCGCCTCCGCCACGGAGGAGAACGAGAGAACGGCGCCCCGAGGCGTCAAAAAGGGGTGACGTATGTCTCACGTGATGCGCGCTCCGCGGAGGTAAGGAGCGGACTTCTCCTTCGTGTGGATACCCCTTTAAGGGCTATCCACACGAAGGAGAACTCCGCGGACGGATGTCGTGACGTCAGCAACCCGTAAAACTCCGTCCCCGGCTCCGCCGCGCGCACTTCCGGAGTTCTCATGCTAAGAGTACGAAGCCTCCGCGCCTCCGCCACGGAGGAGAACGAGAGAACGGCGCCCCGAGGCGTCAAAAAGGGGTGACGTATGTCTCACGTGATGCGCGCTCCGCGGAGGTAAGGAGCGGACTTCTCCTTCGTGTGGATACCCCTTTAAGGGCTATCCACACGAAGGAGAACTCCGCGGACGGATGTCGTGACGTCAGCAACCCGTAAAACTCCGTCCCCGGCTCCGCCGCGCGCACTTGCGGAGTTCTCATGCTAAGAGTACGAAGCCTCCGCGCCTCCGCCACGGAGGAGAACGAGAGAACGGCGCCACGAGGCGTCGAAAAGGGATGACGTATGTCTCACGTGATGGGCGCTCCGCGGAGGAAAGGAGCGGACTTCTCCTTCGTGTGGATACCCCTTTAAGGGCTATCCACACGAAGGAGAACTCCGCGGACGGATGTCGTGACGTCAGCAACCCGGGAAACTCCGTCCCCGGCTCCGCCGCGCGCACTTGCGGAGTTCTCATGCTAAGAGTACGAAGCCTCCGCGCCTCCGCCACGGAGGAGAACGAGAGAACGGCGCCACGAGGCGTCAAAAAGGGGTGACGTATGTCTCACGTGATGCGCGCTCCGCGGAGGAAAGGAGCGGACTTCTCCTTCGTGTGGATACCCCTTTAAGGGCTATCCACACGAAGGAGAACTCCGCGGACGGATGTCGTGACGTCAGCAACCCGTGAAACTCCGTCCCCGGCTCCGCCGCGCGCACTTGCGGAGTTCTCATGCTAAGAGTACGAAGCCTCCGCGCCTCCGCCACGGAGGAGAACGAGAGAACGGCGCCCCGAGGCGTCAAAAAGGGGTGACGTATGTCTCACGTGATGCGCGCTCCGCGGAGGTAAGGAGCGGACTTCTCCTTCGTGTGGATACCCCTTTAAGGGCTATCCACACGAAGGAGAACTCCGCGGACGGATGTCGTGACGTCAGCAACCCGTAAAACTCCGTCCCCGGCTCCGCCGCGCGCACTTCCGGAGTTCTCATGCTAAGAGTACGAAGCCTCCGCGCCTCCGCCACGGAGGAGAACGAGAGAACGGCGCCACGAGGCGTCGAAAAGGGATGACGTATGTCTCACGTGATGGGCGCTCCGCGGAGGAAAGGAGCGGACTTCTCCTTCGTGTGGATACCCCTTTAAGGGCTATCCACACGAAGGAGAACTCCGCGGACGGATGTCGTGACGTCAGCAACCCGTGAAACTCCGTCCCCGGCTCCGCCGCGCGCACTTGCGGAGTTCTCATGCTAAGAGTACGAAGCCTCCGCGCCTCCGCCACGGAGGAGAACGAGAGAACGGCGCCCCGAGGCGTCAAAAAGGGGTGACGTATGTCTCACGTGATGCGCGCTCCGCGGAGGTAAGGAGCGGACTTCTCCTTCGTGTGGATACCCCTTTAAGGGCTATCCACACGAAGGAGAACTCCGCGGACGGATGTCGTGACGTCAGCAACCCGAAAAACTCCGTCCCCGGCTCCGCCGCGCGCACTTGCGGAGTTCTCATGCTAAGAGTACGAAGCCTCCGCGCCTCCGCCACGGAGGAGAACGAGAGAACGGCGCCACGAGGCGTCGAAAAGGGATGACGTATGTCTCACGTGATGGGCGCTCCGCGGAGGAAAGGAGCGGACTTCTCCTTCGTGTGGATACCCCTTTAAGGGCTATCCACACGAAGGAGAACTCCGCGGACGGATGTCGTGACGTCAGCAACCCGTGAAACTCCGTCCCCGGCTCCGCCGCGCGCACTTGCGGAGTTCTCATGCTAAGAGTACGAAGCCTCCGCGCCTCCGCCACGGAGGAGAACGAGAGAACGGCGCCCCGAGGCGTCAAAAAGGGGTGACGTATGTCTCACGTGATGCGCGCTCCGCGGAGGAAAGGAGCGGACTTCTCCTTCGTGTGGATACCCCTTTAAGGGCTATCCACACGAAGGAGAACTCCGCGGACGGATGTCGTGACGTCAGCAACCCGTGAAACTCCGTCCCCGGCTCCGCCGCGCGCACTTCCGGAGTTCTCATGCTAAGAGTACGAAGCCTCCGCGCCTCCGCCACGGAGGAGAACGAGAGAACGGCGCCACGAGGCGTCGAAAAGGGATGACGTATGTCTCACGTGATGCGCGCTCAGCGGAAGAAAGGAGCGGACTTCTCCTTCGTGTGGATACCCCTTTAAGGGCTATCCACACGAAGGAGAACTCCGCGGACGGATGTCGTGACGTCAGCAACCCGTGAAACTCCGTCCCCGGCTCCGCCGCGCGCACTTGCGGAGTTCTCATGCTAAGAGTACGAAGCCTCCGCGCCTCCGCCACGGAGGAGAACGAGATAACGGCGCCCCGAGGCGTCAAAAAGGGGTGACGTATGTCTCACGTGATGCGCGCTCCGTGGAGGAAAGGAGCGGACTTCTCCTTCGTGTGGATACCCCTTTAAGGGCTATCCACACGAAGGAGAACTCCGCGGACGGATGTCGTGACGTCAGCAACCCGTGAAACTCCGTCCCCGGCTCCGCCGCGCGCACTTCCGGAGTTCTCATGCTAAGAGTACGAAGCCTCCGCGCCTCCGCCACGGAGGAGAACGAGAGAACGGCGCCACGAGGCGTCGAAAAGGGGTGACGTATGTCTCACGTGATGCGCGCTCCGCGGAGGAAAGAAGCGGACTTCTCCTTCGTGTGGATACCCCTTTAAGGGCTATCCACACGAAGGAGAACTCCGCGGACGGATGTCGTGACGTCAGCAACCCGTGAAACTCCGTCCCCGGCTCCGCCGCGCGCACTTCCGGAGTTCTCATGCTAAGAGTACGAAGCCTCCGCGCCTCCGCCACGGAGGAGAACGAGAAAACGGCGCCACGAGGCGTCGAAAAGGGATGACGTATGTCTCACGTGATGCGCGCTCCGCGGAGGAAAGGAGCGGACTTCTCCTTCGTGTGGATACCCCTTTAAGGGCTATCCACACGAAGGAGAACTCCGCGGACGGATGTCGTGACGTCAGCAACCCGTGAAACTCCGTCCCCGGCTCCGCCGCGCGCACTTGCGGAGTTCTCATGCTAAGAGTACGAAGCCTCCGCGCCTCCGCCACGGAGGAGAACGAGATAACGGCGCCCCGAGGCGTCAAAAAGGGGTGACGTATGTCTCACGTGATGCGCGCTCCGCGGAGGAAAGGAGCGGACTTCTCCTTCGTGTGGATACCCCTTTAAGGGCTATCCACACGAAGGAGAACTCCGCGGACGGATGTCGTGACGTCAGCAACCCGTGAAACTCCGTCCCCGGCTCCGCCGCGCGCACTTCCGGAGTTCTCATGCTAAGAGTACGAAGCCTCCGCGCCTCCGCCACGGAGGAGAACGAGAGAACGGCGCCACGAGGCGTCGAAAAGGGATGACGTATGTCTCACGTGATGCGCGCTCCGCGGAGGAAAGGAGCGGACTTCTCCTTCGTCTGGATACCCCTTTA
This sequence comes from Ixodes scapularis, assembly GCF_016920785.2. NCBI lineage: Eukaryota > Metazoa > Arthropoda > Arachnida > Ixodida > Ixodidae > Ixodes > Ixodes scapularis. Next base: position 77,516,318 of record NW_024609836.1, read on the forward strand.
AGGGCTATCCACACGAAGGAGAACTCCGCGGACGGATGTCGTGACGTCAGCAACCCGTGAACCTCCGTCCCCGGCTCCGCCGCGCGCACTTGCGGAGTTCTCATGCTAAGAGTACGAAGCCTCCGCGCCTCCGCCACGGAGGAGAACTAGAGAACGGCGCCCCGAGGCGTCAAAAAGGGGTGACGTATGTCTCACGTGATGCGCGCTCCGCGGAGGAAAGGAGCGGACTTCTCCTTCGTGTGGATACCCCTTTAAGGGCTATCCACACGAAGGAGAACTCCGCGGACGGATGTCGTGACGTCAACAGCCCGGGAAACTCCGTCCCCGGCTCCGCCGCGCGCACTTGCGGAGTTCTCATGCTAAGAGTACGAAGCCTCCGCTTCTCCGCCACGGAGGAGAACTAGAGAACGGCGCCCCGAGGCGTCAAAAAGGGGTGACGTATGTCTCACGTGATGCGCGCTCCGCGGAGGAAAGGAGCGGACTTCTCCTTCGTGTGGATACCCCTTTAAGGGCTATCCACACGAAGGAGAACTCCGCGGACGGATGTCGTGACGTCAACAGCCCGGGAAACTCCGTCCCCGGCTCCGCCGCGCGCACTTGCGGAGTTCTCATGCTAAGAGTACGAAGCCTCCGCTTCTCCGCCACGGAGGAGAACTAGAGAACGGCGCCCCGAGGCGTCAAAAAGGGGTGACGTATGTCTCACGTGATGCGCGCTCCGCGGAGGAAAGGAGCGGACTTCTCCTTCGTGTGGATACCCCTTTAAGGGCTATCCACACGAAGGAGAACTCCGCGGACGGATCTCGTGACGTCAACAGCCCGGGAAACTCCGTCCCCGGCTCCGCCGCGCGCACTTGCGGAGTTCTCATGCTAAGAGTACGAAGCCTCCGCGCCTCCGCCACGGAGGAGAACTAGAGAACGGCGCCCCGAGGCGTCAAAAAGGGGTGACGTATGTCTCACATGATGCGCGCTCCGCGGAGGAAAGGAGCGGACTTCTCCTTCGTGTGGATACCCCTTTAAGGGCTATCCACACGAAGGAGAACTCCGCGGACGGATGTCGTGACGTCAACAGCCCGGGAAACTCCGTCCCCGGCTCCGCCGCGCGCACTTGCGGAGTTCTCATGCTAAGAATACGAAGCCTCCGCTTCTCCGCCACGGAGGAGAACTAGAGAACGGCGCCCCGAGGTGTCAAAAAGGGGTGACGTATGTCTCACGTGATGCGCGCTCCGCGGAGGAAAGGAGCGGACTTCTCCTTCGTGTGGATACCCCTTTAAGGGCTATCCACACGAAGGAGAACTCCGCGGACGGATGTCGTGTCGTCAGCAACCCGGGAAACTCCGTCCCCGGCTCCGCCGCGCGTACTTGCGGAGTTCTCATGCTAAGAGTACGAAGCCTCCGCGCCTCCGCCACGGAGGAGAACTAGAGAACGGCGCCCCGAGGCGTCAAAAAGGGGTGACGTATGTCTCACGTGATGCGCGCTCCGCGGAGGAAAGGAGCGGACTTCTCCTTCGTGTGGATACCCCTTTAAGGGCTATCCACACGAAGGAGAACTCCGCGGACGGATGTCGTGACGTCAACAGCCCGGGAAACTCCGTCCCCGGCTCCGCCGCGCGCACTTGCGGAGTTCTCATGCTAAGAGTACGAAGCCTCCGCTTCTCCGCCACGGAGGAGACTAGAGAACGGCGCCCCGAGGTGTCAAAAAGGGGTGACGTATGTCTCACGTGATGCGCGCTCCGCGGAGGAAAGGAGCGGACTTCTCCTTCGTGTGGATACCCCTTTAAGGGCTATCCACACGAAGGAGAACTCCGCGGACGGATGTCGTGACGTCAACATCCCGGGAAACTCCGTCCCCGGCTCCGCCGCGCGCACTTGCGGAGTTCTCATGCTAAGAGTACGAAGCCTCCGCGCCTCCGCCACGGAGGAGAACTAGAGAACGGCGCCCCGAGGCGTCAAAAAGGGGTGACGTATGTCTCACGTGATGCGCGCTCCGCGGAGGAAAGGAGCGGACTTCTCCTTCGTGTGGATACCCCTTTAAGGGCTATCCACACGAAGGAGAACTCCGCGGACGGATGTCGTGACGTCAACATCCCGGGAAACTCCGTCCCCGGCTCCGCCGCGCGCACTTGCGGAGTTCTCATGCTAAGAGTACGAAGCCTCCGCGCCTCCGCCACGGAGGAGAACTAGAGAACGGCGCCCCGAGGCGTCAAAAAGGGGTGACGTATGTCTCACGTGATGCGCGCTCTGCGGAGGAAAGGAGCGGACTTCTCCTTCGTGTGGATACCCCTTTAAGGGCTATCCACACGAAGGAGAACTCCGCGGACGGATGTCGTGACGTCAACATCCCGGGAAACTCCGTCCCCGGCTCCGCCGCGCGCACTTGCGGAGTTCTCATGCTAAGAGTACGAAGCCTCCGCGCCTCCGCCACGGAGGAGACCGAGAGAACGGCGCCCCGAGGCGTCAAAAAGGGGTGACGTATGTCTCACGTGATGCGCGCTCCGCGGAGGAAAGGAGCGGACTTCTCCTTCGTGTGGATACCCCTTTAAGGGCTATCCACACGAAGGAGAACTCCGCGGACGGATGTCGTGTCGTCAGCAACCCGGGAAACTCCGTCCCCGGCTCCGCCGCGCGTACTTGCGGAGTTCTCATGCTAAGAGTACGAAGCCTCCGCGCCTCCGCCACGGAGGAGAACTAGAGAACGGCGCCCCGAGGCGTCAAAAAGGGGTGACGTATGTCTCACGTGATGCGCGCTCCGCGGAGGAAAGGAGCGGACTTCTCCTTCGTGTGGATACCCCTTTAAGGGCTATCCACACGAAGGAGAACTCCGCGGACGGATGTCGTGACGTCAACAGCCCGGGAAACTCCGTCCCCGGCTCCGCCGCGCGCACTTGCGGAGTTCTCATGCTAAGAGTACGAAGCCTCCGCTTCTCCGCCACGGAGGAGACTAGAGAACGGCGCCCCGAGGTGTCAAAAAGGGGTGACGTATGTCTCACGTGATGCGCGCTCCGCGGAGGAAAGGAGCGGACTTCTCCTTCGTGTGGATACCCCTTTAAGGGCTATCCACACGAAGGAGAACTCCGCGGACGGATGTCGTGACGTCAACATCCCGGGAAACTCCGTCCCCGGCTCCGCCGCGCGCACTTGCGGAGTTCTCATGCTAAGAGTACGAAGCCTCCGCGCCTCCGCCACGGAGGAGACCGAGAGAACGGCGCCCCGAGGCGTCAAAAAGGGGTGACGTATGTCTCACGTGATGCGCGCTCCGCGGAGGAAAGGAGCGGACTTCTCCTTCGTGTGGATACCCCTTTAAGGGCTATCCACACGAAGGAGAACTTCGCTGACGGATGTCGTGACGTCAGCAACCCGGGAAACTCCGTCCCCGGCTCCGCCGCGCGCACTTGCGGAGTTCTCATGCTAAGAGTACGAAGCCTCCGCGCCTCCGCCACGGAGGAGACTAGAGAACGGCGCCCCGAGGTGTCAAAAAGGGGTGACGTATGTCTCACGTGATGCGCGCTCCGCGGAGGAAAGGAGCGGACTTCTCCTTCGTGTGGATACCCCTTTAAGGGCTATCCACACGAAGGAGAACTCCGCGGACGGATGTCGTGACGTCAACATCCCGGGAAACTCCGTCCCCGGCTCCGCCGCGCGCACTTGCGGAGTTCTCATGCCAAGAGTACGAAGCCTCCGCGCCTCCGCCACGGAGGAGAACGAGAGAACGGCGCCCCGAGGCGTCGAAAAGGGATGACGTATGTCTCACGTGATGCGCGCTCCGCGGAGGAAAGGAGCGGATTTCTCCTTCGTGTGGATACCCCTTTAAGGGCTATTCACACGAAGGAGAACTCCGCGGACGGATGTCGTGACGTCAACAGCCCGGGAAACTCGGTCCCCGGCTCGGCCGCGCGCACTTACGGAGTTCTCATGCTAAGAGTACGAAGCCTCCGCGCCTCCGCCACGGAGGAGAACGAGAGAACGGCGCCACGAGGCGTCGAAAAGGGATGACGTATGTCTCACGTGATGCGCGCTCCGCGGAGGAAAGGAGCGGACTTCTCCTTCGTGTGGATACCCCTTTAAGGGCTATCCACACGAAGGTGAACTCCGCGGACGGATGTCGTGACGTCAACAGCCCGGGAAACTCCGTCCCCGGCTCCGCCGCGCGCACTTGCGGAGTTCTCATGCTAAGAGTACGAAACCTCCGCGCCTCCGCCACGGAGGAGAACGAGAGAACGGCGCCACGAGGCGTCGAAAAGGGATGACGTATGTCTCACGTGATGCGCGCTCCGCGGAGGAAAGGAGCGGACTTCTCCTTCGTGTGGATACCCCTTTAAGGGCTATCCACACGAAGGAGAACTCCGCGGACGGATGTCGTGACGTCAACAGCCCGGGAAACTCCGTCCCCGGCTCCGCCGCGCGCACTTACGGAGTTCTCATGCTAAGAGTACGAAGCCTCCGCGCCTCCGCCACGGAGGAGAACGAGAGAACGGCGCCACGAGGCGTCGAAAAGGGATGACGTATGTCTCACTTGATGCGCGCTCCGCGGAGGAAAGGAGCGGACTTCTCCTTCGTGTGGATACCCCTTTAAGGGCTATCCACACGAAGGAGAACTCCGCGGACGGATGTCGTGACGTCAACAGCCCGGGAAACTCCGTCCCCGGCTCCGCCGCGCGCACTTGCGGAGTTCTCATGCTAAGAGTACGAAGCCTCCGCGCCTCCGCCACGGAGGAGAACGAGAGAACGGCGCCACGAGGCGTCGAAAAGGGATGACGTATGTCTCACGTGATGCGCGCTCCGCGGAGGAAAGGAGCGGACTTCTCCTTCGTGTGGATACCCCTTTAAGGGCTATCCACACGAAGGAGAACTCCGCGGACGGATGTCGTGACGTCAACAGCCCGGGAAACTCCGTCCCCGGCTCCGCCGCGCGCACTTGCGGAGTTCTCATGCTAAGAATACGAAGCCTCCGCGCCTCCGCCACGGAGGAGAACGAGAGAACGGCGCCACGAGGGGTCGAAAAGGGATGACGTATGTCTCACTTGATGCGCGCTCCGCGGAGGAAAGGAGCGGACTTCTCCTTCGTGTGGATACCCCTTTAAGGGCTATCCACACGAAGGAGAACTCCGCGGACGGATGTCGTGACGTCAACAGCCCGGGAAACTCCGTCCCCGGCTCCGCCGCGCGCACTTACGGAGTTCTCATGCTAAGAGTACGAAGCCTCCGCGCCTCCGCCACGGAGGAGAACGAGAGAACGGCGCCACGAGGCGTCGAAAAGGGATGACGTATGTCTCACGTGATGCGCGCTCCGCGGAGGAAAGGAGCGGACTTCTCCTTCGTGTGGATACCCCTTTAAGGGCTATCCACACGAAGGAGAACTCCGCGGACGGATGTCGTGACGTCAACAGCCCGGGAAACTCCGTCCCCGGCTCCGCCGCGCGCACTTGCGGAGTTCTCATGCTAAGAGTACGAAGCCTCCGCGCCTCCGCCACGGAGGAGAACGAGAGAACGGCGCCACGAGGCGTCGAAAAGGGATGACGTATGTCTTACGTGATGCGCGCTCCGCGGAGGAAAGGAGCGGATTTCTCCTTCGTGTGGATACCCCTTTAAGGGCTATCCACACGAAGGAGAACTCCGCGGACGGATGTCGTGACGTCAACAGCCCGGGAAACTCCGTCCCCGGCTCCGCCGCGCGCACTTGCGGAGTTCTCATGCTAAGAGTACGAAGCCTCCGCGCCTCCGCCACGGAGGAGAACGAGAGAACGGCGCCCCGAGGCGTCGAAAAGGGATGACGTATGTCTCACGTGATGCGCGCTCCGCGGAGGAAAGGAGCGGATTTCTCCTTCGTGTGGATACCCCTTTAAGGGCTATTCACACGAAGGAGAACTCCGCGGACGGATGTCGTGACGTCAACAGCCCGGGAAACTCCGTCCCCGGCTCCACCGCGCGCACTTGCGGAGTTCTCATGCTAAGAGTACGAAACCTCCGCGCCTCCGCCACGGAGGAGAACGAGAGAACGGCGCCACGAGGCGTCGAAAAGGGATGACGTATGTCTCACGTGATGCGCGCTCCGCGGAGGAAAGGAGCGGACTTCTGCTTCGTGTGGATACCCCTTTAAGGGCTATCCACACGAAGGAGAACTCCGCGGACGGATGTCGTGACGTCAACAGCCCGGGAAACTCCGTCCCCGGCTCCGCCGCGCGCACTTGCGGAGTTCTCATGCTAAGAGTACGAAACCTCCGCGCCTCCGCCACGGAGGAGAACGAGAGAACGGCGCCACGAGGCGTCGAAAAGGGATGACGTATGTCTCACGTGATGCGCGCTCCGCGGAGGAAAGGAGCGGACTTCTCCTTCGTGTGGATACCCCTTTAAGGGCTATCCACACGAAGGAGAACTCCGCGGACGGATGTCGTGACGTCAACAGCCCGGGAAACTCCGTCCCCGGCTCCGCCGCGCGCACTTACGGAGTTCTCATGCTAAGAGTACGAAGCCTCCGCGCCTCCGCCACGGAGGAGAACGAGAGAACGGCGCCACGAGGCGTCGAAAAGGGATGACGTATGTCTCACGTGATGCGCGCTCCGCGGAGGAAAGGAGCGGACTTCTGCTTCGTGTGGATACCCCTTTAAGGGCTATCCACACGAAGGAGAACTCCGCGGACGGATGTCGTGACGTCAGCAACCCGGGAAACTCCGTCCCCGGCTCCGCCGCGCGCACTTACGGAGTTCTCATGCTAAGAGTACGAAGCCTCCGCGCCTCCGCCACGGAGGAGAACTAGAGAACGGCGCCACGAGGCGTCAAAAAGGGATGACGTATGTCTCACGTGATGCGCGCTCCGCGGAGGAAAGGAGCGGACTTCTCCTTCGTGTGGATACCCCTTTAAGGGCTATCCACACGAAGGAGAACTCCGCGGACGGATGTCGTGACGTCAGCAACCCGGGAAACTCCGTCCCCGGCTCCGCCGCGCGCACTTGCGGAGTTCTCATGCTAAGAGTACGAAGCCTCCGCGCCTCCGCCACGGAGGAGAACGAGAGAACGGCGCCACGAGGCGTCGAAAAGGGATGACGTATGTCTCACGTGATGCGCGCTCCGCGGAGGAAAGGAGCGGACTTCTCCTTCGTGTGGATACCCCTTTAAGGGCTATCCACACGAAGGAGAACTCCGCGGACGGATGTCGTGACGTCAACAGCCCGGGAAACTCCGTCCCCGGCTCCGCCGCGCGCACTTGCGGAGTTCTCATGCTAAGAGTACGAAGCCTCCGCGCCTCCGCCACGGAGGAGAACGAGAGAACGGCGCCACGAGGCGTCGAAAAGGGATGACGTATGTCTCACGTGATGCGCGCTCCGCGGAGGAAAGGAGCGGACTTCTCCTTCGTGTGGATACCCCTTTAAGGGCTATCCACACGAAGGAGAACTCCGCGGACGGATGTCGTGACGTCAACAGCCCGGGAAACTCCGTCCCCGGCTCCGCCGCGCGCACTTACGGAGTTCTCATGCTAAGAGTACGAAGCCTCCGCGCCTCCGCCACGGAGGAGAACGAGAGAACGGCGCCACGAGGCGTCGAAAAGGGATGACGTATGTCTCACGTGATGCGCGCTCCGCGGAGGAAAGGAGCGGACTTCTCCTTCGTGTGGATACCCCTTTAAGGGCTATCCACACGAAGGAGAACTCCGCGGACGGATGTCGTGACGTCAACAGCCCGGGAAACTCCGTCCCCGGCTCCGCCGCGCGCACTTGCGGAGTTCTCATGCTAAGAGTACGAAGCCTCCGCGCCTCCGCCACGGAGGAGAACGAGAGAACGGCGCCACGAGGCGTCGAAAAGGGATGACGTATGTCTCACGTGATGCGCGCTCCGCGGAGGAAAGGAGCGGACTTCTCCTTCGTGTGGATACCCCTTTAAGGGCTATCCACACGAAGGAGAACTCCGCGGACGGATGTCGTGACGTCAACAGCCCGGGAAACTCCGTCCCCGGCTCCGCCGCGCGCACTTGCGGAGTTCTCATGCTAAGAGTACGAAACCTCCGCGCCTCCGCCACGGAGGAGAACGAGAGAACGGCGCCACGAGGCGTCGAAAAGGGATGACGTATGTCTCACGTGATGCGCGCTCCGCGGAGGAAAGGAGCGGACTTCTCCTTCGTGTGGATACCCCTTTAAGGGCTATCCACACGAAGGAGAACTCCGCGGACGGATGTCGTGACGTCAACAGCCCGGGAAACTCCGTCCCCGGCTCCGCCGCGCGCACTTACGGAGTTCTCATGCTAAGAGTACGAAGCCTCCGCGCCTCCGCCACGGAGGAGAACGAGAGAACGGCGCCACGAGGCGTCGAAAAGGGATGACGTATGTCTCACGTGATGCGCGCTCCGCGGAGGAAAGGAGCGGACTTCTCCTTCGTGTGGATACCCCTTTAAGGGCTATCCACACGAAGGAGAACTCCGCGGACGGATGTCGTGACGTCAACAGCCCGGGAAACTCCGTCCCCGGCTCCGCCGCGCGCACTTGCGGAGTTCTCATGCTAAGAGTACGAAGCCTCCGCGCCTCCGCCACGGAGGAGAACGAGAGAACGGCGCCACGAGGCGTCGAAAAGGGATGACGTATGTCTCACGTGATGCGCGCTCCGCGGAGGAAAGGAGCGGACTTCTCCTTCGTGTGGATACCCCTTTAAGGGCTATCCACACGAAGGAGAACTCCGCGGACGGATGTCGTGACGTCAGCAACCCGTGAAACTCCGTCCCCGGCTCCGCCGCGCGCACTTACGGAGTTCTCATGCTAAGAGTACGAAGCCTCCGCGCCTCCGCCACGGAGGAGAACTAGAGAACGGCGCCACGAGGCGTCAAAAAGGGATGACGTATGTCTCACGTGATGCGCGCTCCGCGGAGGAAAGGAGCGGACTTCTCCTTCGTGTGGATACCCCTTTAAGGGCTATCCACACGAAGGAGAACTCCGCGGACGGATGTCGTGACGTCAGCAACCCGGGAAACTCCGTCCCCGGCTCCGCCGCGCGCACTTGCGGAGTTCTCATGCTAAGAGTACGAAGCCTCCGCGCCTCCGCCACGGAGGAGAACTAGAGAACGGCGCCACGAGGCGTCAAAAAGGGATGACGTATGTCTCACGTGATGCGCGCTCCGCGGAGGAAAGGAGCGGACTTCTCCTTCGTGTGGATACCCCTTTAAGGGCTATCCACACGAAGGAGAACTCCGCGGACGGATGTCGTGACGTCAGCAACCCGGGAAACTCCGTCCCCGGCTCCGCCGCGCGCACTTGCGGAGTTCTCATGCTAAGAGTACGAAGCCTCCGCGCCTCCGCCACGGAGGAGAACTAGAGAACGGCGCCACGAGGCGTCAAAAAGGGATGACGTATGTCTCACGTGATGCGCGCTCCGCGGAGGAAAGGAGCGGACTTCTCCTTCGTGTGGATACCCCTTTAAGGGCTATCCACACGAAGGAGAACTCCGCGGACGGATGTCGTGACGTCAGCAACCCGGGAAACTCCGTCCCCGGCTCCGCCGCGCGCACTTACGGAGTTCTCATGCTAAGAGTACGAAGCCTCCGCGCCGCCGCCACGGAGGAGAACTAGAGAACGGCGCCACGAGGCGTCAAAAAGGGATGACGTATGTCTCACGTGATGCGCGCTCCGCGGAGGAAGGGAGCGGACTTCTCCTTCGTGTGGATACCCCTTTAAGGGCTATCCACACGAAGGAGAACTCCGCGGACGGATGTCGTGACGACAGCAACCCGTGAAACTCCGTCCCCGGCTCCGCCGCGCGCACTTACGGAGTTCTCATGCTAAGAGTACGAAGCCTCCGCGCCTCCGCCACGGAGGAGAACTAGAGAACGGCGCCACGAGGCGTCAAAAAGGGATGACGTATGTCTCACGTGATGCGCGCTCCGCGGAGGAAAGGAGCGGACTTCTCCTTCGTGTGGATACCCCTTTAAGGGCTATCCACACGAAGGAGAACTCCGCGGACGGATGTCGTGACGTCAGCAACCCGGGAAACTCCGTCCCCGGCTCCGCCGCGCGCACTTGCGGAGTTCTCATGCTAAGAGTACGAAGCCTCCGCGCCGCCGCCACGGAGGAGAACTAGAGAACGGCGCCGCGAGGCGTCAAAAAGGGATGACGTATGTCTCACGTGATGCGCGCTCCGCGGAGGAAAGGAGCGGACTTCTCCTTCGTGTGGATACCCCTTTAAGGGCTATCCACACGAAGGAGAACTCCGCGGACGGATGTCGTGACGTCAGCAACCCGTGAAACTCCGTCCCCGGCTCCGCCGCGCGCACTTACGGAGTTCTCATGCTAAGAGTACGAAGCCTCCGCGCCTCCGCCACGGAGGAGAACTAGAGAACGGCGCCACGAGGCGTCAAAAAGGGATGACGTATGTCTCACGTGATGCGCGCTCCGCGGAGGAAAGGAGCGGACTTCTCCTTCGTGTGGATACCCCTTTAAGGGCTATCCACACGAAGGAGAACTCCGCGGACGGATGTCGTGACGTCAGCAACCCGGGAAACTCCGTCCCCGGCTCCGCCGCGCGCACTTGCGGAGTTCTCATGCTAAGAGTACGAAGCCTCCGCGCCTCCGCCACGGAGGAGAACTAGAGAACGGCGCCACGAGGCGTCAAAAAGGGATGACGTATGTCTCACGTGATGCGCGCTCCGCGGAGGAAAGGAGCGGACTTCTCCTTCGTGTGGATACCCCTTTAAGGGCTATCCACACGAAGGAGAACTCCGCGGACGGATGTCGTGACGTCAGCAACCCGGGAAACTCCGTCCCCGGCTCCGCCGCGCGCACTTACGGAGTTCTCATGCTAAGAGTACGAAGCCTCCGCGCCTCCGCCACGGAGGAGAACTAGAGAACGGCGCCACGAGGCGTCAAAAAGGGATGACGTATGTCTCACGTGATGCGCGCTCCGCGGAGGAAAGGAGCGGACTTCTCCTTCGTGTGGATACCCCTTTAAGGGCTATCCACACGAAGGAGAACTCCGCGGACGGATGTCGTGACGTCAGCAACCCGGGAAACTCCGTCCCCGGCTCCGCCGCGCGCACTTGCGGAGTTCTCATGCTAAGAGTACGAAGCCTCCGCGCCGCCGCCACGGAGGAGAACTAGAGAACGGCGCCGCGAGGCGTCAAAAAGGGATGACGTATGTCTCACGTGATGCGCGCTCCGCGGAGGAAAGGAGCGGACTTCTCCTTCGTGTGGATACCCCTTTAAGGGCTATCCACACGAAGGAGAACTCCGCGGACGGATGTCGTGACGACAGCAACCCGTGAAACTCCGTCCCCGGCTCCGCCGCGCGCACTTGCGGAGTTCTCATGCTAAGAGTACGAAGCCTCCGCGCCGCCGCCACGGAGGAGAACTAGAGAACGGCGCCGCGAGGCGTCAAAAAGGGATGACGTATGTCTCACGTGATGCGCGCTCCGCGGAGGAAGGGAGCGGACTTCTCCTTCGTGTGGATACCCCTTTAAGGGCTATCCACACGAAGGAGAACTCCGCGGACGGATGTCGTGACGACAGCAACCCGTGAAACTCCGTCCCCGGCTCCGCCGCGCGCACTTACGGAGTTCTGATGCTAAGAGTACGAAGCCTCCGCGCCTCCGCCACGGAGGAGAACGAGAGAACGGCGCCACGAGGCGTCGAAAAGGGATGACGTATGTCTCACGTGATGCGCGCTCCGCGGAGGAAAGGAGCGGACTTCTCCTTCGTGTGGATACCCCTTTAAGGGCTATCCACACGAAGGAGAACTCCGCGGACGGATGTCGTGACGTCAGCAACCCGGGAAACTCCGTCCCCGGCTCCGCCGCGCGCACTTGCGGAGTTCTCATGCTAAGAGTACGAAGCCTCCGCGCCTCCGCCACGGAGGAGAACTAGAGAACGGCGCCACGAGGCGTCGAAAAGGGATGACGTATGTCTCACGTGATGCGCGCTCCGCGGAGGAAAGGAGCGGACTTCTCCTTCGTGTGGATACCCCTTTAAGGGCTATCCACACGAAGGAGAACTCCGCGGACGGAGGTCGTGACGTCAGCAACCCGGGAAACTCCGTCCCCGGCTCCGCCGCGCGCACTTACGGAGTTCTGATGCTAAGAGTACGAAGCCTCCGCGCCTCCGCCACGGAGGAGAACGAGAGAACGGCGCCCCGAGGCGTCGAAAAGGGATGACGTATGTCTCACGTGATGCGCGCTCCGCGGAGGAAAGGAGCGGACTTCTCCTTCGTGTGGATACCCCTTTAAGGGCTATCCACACGAAGGAGAACTCCGCGGACGGATGTCGTGACGACAGCAACCCGTGAAACTCCGTCCCCGGCTCCGCCGCGCGCACTTACGGAGTTCTGATGCTAAGAGTACGAAGCCTCCGCGCCTCCGCCACGGAGGAGAACGAGAGAACGGCGCCCCGAGGCGTCGAAAAGGGATGACGTATGTCTCACGTGATGCGCGCTCCGCGGAGGAAAGGAGCGGAGTTCTCCTTCGTGTGGATACCCCTTTAAGGGCTATCCACACGAAGGAGAACTCCGCGGACGGAGGTCGTGACGTCAGCAACCCGGGAAACTCCGTCCCCGGCTCCGCCGCGCGCACTTACGGAGTTCTGATGCTAAGAGTACGAAGCCTCCGCGCCTCCGCCACGGAGGAGAACGAGAGAACGGCGCCCCGAGGCGTCGAAAAGGGGTGACGTATGTCTCACGTGATGCGCGCTCCGCGGAGGAAAGGAGCGGAGTTCTCCTTCGTGTGGATACCCCTTTAAGGGCTATCCACACGAAGGAGAACTCCGCGGACGGATGTCGTGACGACAGCAACCCGTGAAACTCCGTCCCCGGCTCCGCCGCGCGCACTTACGGAGTTCTGATGCTAAGAGTACGAAGCCTCCGCGCCTCCGCCACGGAGGAGAACTAGAGAACGGCGCCGCGAGGCGTCAAAAAGGGATGACGTATGTCTCACGTGATGCGCGCTCCGCGGAGGAAAGGAGCGGACTTCTCCTTCGTGTGGATACCCCTTTAAGGGCTATCCACACGAAGGAGAACTCCGCGGACGGATGTCGTGACGACAGCAACCCGTGAAACTCCGTCCCCGGCTCCGCCGCGCGCACTTACGGAGTTCTGATGCTAAGAGTACGAAGCCTCCGCGCCTCCGCCACGGAGGAGAACTAGAGAACGGCGCCCCGAGGCGTCGAAAAGGGGTGACGTATGTCTCACGTGATGCGCGCTCCGCGGAGGAAAGGAGCGGACTTCTCCTTCGTGTGGATACCCCTTTAAGGGCTATCCACACGAAGGAGAACTCCGCGGACGGATGTCGTGACGACAGCAACCCGTGAAACTCCGTCCCCGGCTCCGCCGCGCGCACTTACGGAGTTCTGATGCTAAGAGTACGAAGCCTCCGCGCCTCCGCCACGGAGGAGAACTAGAGAACGGCGCCCCGAGGCGTCGAAAAGGGGTGACGTATGTCTCACGTGATGCGCGCTCCGCGGAGGAAAGGAGCGGACTTCTCCTTCGTGTGGATACCCCTTTAAGGGCTATCCACACGAAGGAGAACTCCGCGGACGGATGTCGTGACGACAGCAACCCGTGAAACTCCGTCCCCGGCTCCGCCGCGCGCACTTACGGAGTTCTGATGCTAAGAGTACGAAGCCTCCGCGCCTCCGCCACGGAGGAGAACTAGAGAACGGTGCCGCGAGGCGTCAAAAAGGGATGACGTATGTCTCACGTGATGCGCGCTCCGCGGAGGAAAGGAGCGGACTTCTCCTTCGTGTGGATACCCCTTTAAGGGCTATCCACACGAAGGAGAACTCCGCGGACGGATGTCGTGACGACAGCAACCCGTGAAACTCCGTCCCCGGCTCCGCCGCGCGCACTTACGGAGTTCTGATGCTAAGAGTACGAAGCCTCCGCGCCTCCGCCACGGAGGAGAACTAGAGAACGGCGCCCCGAGGCGTCGAAAAGGGGTGACGTATGTCTCACGTGATGCGCGCTCCGCGGAGGAAAGGAGCGGACTTCTCCTTCGTGTGGATACCCCTTTAAGGGCTATCCACACGAAGGAGAACTCCGCGGACGGATGTCGTGACGACAGCAACCCGTGAAACTCCGTCCCCGGCTCCGCCGCGCGCACTTACGGAGTTCTGATGCTAAGAGTACGAAGCCTCCGCGCCTCCGCCACGGAGGAGAACGAGAGAACGGCGCCCCGAGGCGTCGAAAAGGGGTGACGTATGTCTCACGTGATGCGCGCTCCGCGGAGGAAAGGAGCGGAGTTCTCCTTCGTGTGGATACCCCTTTAAGGGCTATCCACACGAAGGAGAACTCCGCGGACGGATGTCGTGACGACAGCAACCCGTGAAACTCCGTCCCCGGCTCCGCCGCGCGCACTTACGGAGTTCTGATGCTAAGAGTACGAAGCCTCCGCGCCGCCGCCACGGAGGAGAACTAGAGAACGGCGCCGCGAGGCGTCAAAAAGGGATGACGTATGTCTCACGTGATGCGCGCTCCGCGGAGGAAGGGAGCGGACTTCTCCTTCGTGTGGATACCCCTTTAAGGGCTATCCACACGAAGGAGAACTCCGCGGACGGATGTCGTGACGACAGCAACCCGTGAAACTCCGTCCCCGGCTCCGCCGCGCGCACTTACGGAGTTCTCATGCTAAGAGTACGAAGCCTCCGCGCCTCCGCCACGGAGGAGAACTAGAGAACGGCGCCACGAGGCGTCAAAAAGGGGTGACGTATGTCTCACGTGATGCGCGCTCCGCGGAGGAAAGGAGCGGACTTCTCCTTCGTGTGGATACCCCTTTAAGGGCTATCCACACGAAGGAGAACTCCGCGGACGGATGTCGTGACGACAGCAACCCGTGAAACTCCGTCCCCGGCTCCGCCGCGCGCACTTACGGAGTTCTGATGCTAAGAGTACGAAGCCTCCGCGCCTCCGCCACGGAGGAGAACGAGAGAACGGCGCCCCGAGGCGTCGAAAAGGGATGACGTATGTCTCACGTGATGCGCGCTCCGCGGAGGAAAGGAGCGGAGTTCTCCTTCGTGTGGATACCCCTTTAAGGGCTATCCACACGAAGGAGAACTCCGCGGACGGATGTCGTGACGACAGCAACCCGTGAAACTCCGTCCCCGGCTCCGCCGCGCGCACTTACGGAGTTCTGATGCTAAGAGTACGAAGCCTCCGCGCCTCCGCCACGGAGGAGAACTAGAGAATGGCGCCACGAGGCGTCGAAAAGGGATGACGTATGTCTCACGTGATGCGCGCTCCGCGGAGGAAAGGAGCGGACTTCTCCTTCGTGTGGATACCCCTTTAAGGGCTATCCACACGAAGGAGAACTCCGCGGACGGAGGTCGTGACGTCAGCAACCCGGGAAACTCCGTCCCCGGCTCCGCCGCGCGCACTTGCGGAGTTCTCATGCTAAGAGTACGAAGCCTCCGCGCCTCCGCCACGGAGGAGAACGAGAGAACGGCGCCACGAGGCGTCGAAAAGGGATGACGTATGTCTGACGTGATGCGCGCTCCGCGGAGGAAAGGAGCGGACTTCTCCTTCGTGTGGATACCCCTTTAAGGGCTATCCACACGAAGGAGAACTCCGCGGACGGATGTCGTGACGACAGCAACCCGTAAAACTCCGTCCCCGGCTCCGCCGCGCGCACTTACGGAGTTCTCATGCTAAGAGTACGAAGCCTCCGCGCCTCCGCCACGGAGGAGAACGAGAGAACGGCGCCACGAGGCGTCGAAAAGGGATGACGTATGTCTCACGTGATGCGCGCTCCGCGGAGGAAAGGAGCGGACTTCTCCTTCGTGTGGATACCCCTTTAAGGGCTATCCACACGAAGGAGAACTCCGCGGACGGATGTCGTGACGTCAGCAACCCGGGAAACTCCGTCCCCGGCTCCGCCGCGCGCACTTACGGAGTTCTCATGCTAAGAGTACGAAGCCTCCGCGCCTCCGCCACGGAGGAGAACTAGAGAACGGCGCCACGAGGCGTCAAAAAGGGATGACGTATGTCTCACGTGATGCGCGCTCCGCGGAGGAAAGGAGCGGACTTCTCCTTCGTGTGGATACCCCTTTAAGGGCTATCCACACGAAGGAGAACTCCGCGGACGGATGTCGTGACGTCAGCAACCCGGGAAACTCCGTCCCCGGCTCCGCCGCGCGCACTTGCGGAGTTCTCATGCTAAGAGTACGAAGCCTCCGCGCCTCCGCCACGGAGGAGAACGAGAGAACGGCGCCACGAGGCGTCGAAAAGGGATGACGTATGTCTCACGTGATCCGCGCTCCGCGGAGGAAAGGAGCGGACTTCTCCTTCGTGTGGATACCCCTTTAAGGGCTATCCACACGAAGGAGAACTCCGCGGACGGATGTCGTGACGTCAGCAACCCGTGAAACTCCGTCCCCGGCTCCGCCGCGCGCACTTACGGAGTTCTCATGCTAAGAGTACGAAGCCTCCGCGCCTCCGCCACGGAGGAGAACGAGAGAACGGCGCCACGAGGCGTCAAAAAGGGATGACGTATGTCTCACGTGATGCGCGCTCCGCGGAGGAAAGGAGCGGACTTCTCCTTCGTGTGGATACCCCTTTAAGGGCTATCCACACGAAGGAGAACTCCGCGGACGGATGTCGTGACGTCAGCAACCCGGGAAACTCCGTCCCCGGCTCCGCCGCGCGCACTTACGGAGTTCTCATGCTAAGAGTACGAAGCCTCCGCGCCTCCGCCACGGAGGAGAACTAGAGAACGGCGCCACGAGGCGTCAAAAAGGGATGACGTATGTCTCACGTGATGCGCGCTCCGCGGAGGAAAGGAGCGGACTTCTCCTTCGTGTGGATACCCCTTTAAGGGCTATCCACACGAAGGAGAACTCCGCGGACGGATGTCGTGACGTCAGCAACCCGTGAAACTCCGTCCCCGGCTCCGCCGCGCGCACTTACGGAGTTCTCATGCTAAGAGTACGAAGCCTCCGCGCCTCCGCCACGGAGGAGAACTAGAGAACGGCGCCACGAGGCGTCAAAAAGGGATGACGTATGTCTCACGTGATGCGCGCTCCGCGGAGGAAAGGAGCGGACTTCTCCTTCGTGTGGATACCCCTTTAAGGGCTATCCACACGAAGGAGAACTCCGCGGACGGATGTCGTGACGTCAGCAACCCGGGAAACTCCGTCCCCGGCTCCGCCGCGCGCACTTGCGGAGTTCTCATGCTAAGAGTACGAAGCCTCCGCGCCTCCGCCACGGAGGAGAACGAGAGAACGGCGCCACGAGGCGTCGAAAAGGGATGACGTATGTCTCACGTGATGCGCGCTCCGCGGAGGAAAGGAGCGGACTTCTCCTTCGTGTGGATACCCCTTTAAGGGCTATCCACACGAAGGAGAACTCCGCGGACGGATGTCGTGACGTCAGCAACCCGTGAAACTCCGTCCCCGGCTCCGCCGCGCGCACTTACGGAGTTCTCATGCTAAGAGTACGAAGCCTCCGCGCCTCCGCCACGGAGGAGAACTAGAGAACGGCGCCACGAGGCGTCAAAAAGGGATGACGTATGTCTCATGTGATGCGCGCTCCGCGGAGGAAAGGAGCGGACTTCTCCTTCGTGTGGATACCCCTTTAAGGGCTATCCACACGAAGGAGAACTCCGCGGACGGATGTCGTGACGTCAGCAACCCGGGAAACTCCGTCCCCGGCTCCGCCGCGCGCACTTGCGGAGTTCTCATGCTAAGAGTACGAAGCCTCCGCGCCTCCGCCACGGAGGAGAACTAGAGAACGGCGCCACGAGGCGTCAAAAAGGGATGACGTATGTCTCATGTGATGCGCGCTCCGCGGAGGAAAGGAGCGGACTTCTCCTTCGTGTGGATACCCCTTTAAGGGCTATCCACACGAAGGAGAACTCCGCGGACGGATGTCGTGACGTCAACAGCCCGGGAAACTCCGTCCCCGGCTCCGCCGCGCGCACTTGCGGAGTTCTCATGCTAAGAGTACGAAGCCTCCGCGCCTCCGCCACGGAGGAGAACTAGAGAACGGCGCCACGAGGCGTCAAAAAGGGATGACGTATGTCTCACGTGATGCGCGCTCCGCGGAGGAAAGGAGCGGACTTCTCCTTCGTGTGGATACCCCTTTAAGGGCTATCCACACGAAGGAGAACTCCGCGGACGGATGTCGTGACGTCAGCAACCCGGGAAACTCCGTCCCCGGCTCCGCCGCGCGCACTTACGGAGTTCTCATGCTAAGAGTACGAAGCCTCCGCGCCTCCGCCACGGAGGAGAACTAGAGAACGGCGCCACGAGGCGTCAAAAAGGGATGACGTATGTCTCACGTGATGCGCGCTCCGCGGAGGAAGGGAGCGGACTTCTCCTTCGTGTGGATACCCCTTTAAGGGCTATCCACACGAAGGAGAACTCCGCGGACGGATGTCGTGACGACAGCAACCCGTGAAACTCCGTCCCCGGCTCCGCCGCGCGCACTTACGGAGTTCTCATGCTAAGAGTACGAAGCCTCCGCGCCTCCGCCACGGAGGAGAACTAGAGAACGGCGCCACGAGGCGTCAAAAAGGGATGACGTATGTCTCACGTGATGCGCGCTCCGCGGAGGAAAGGAGCGGACTTCTCCTTCGTGTGGATACCCCTTTAAGGGCTATCCACACGAAGGAGAACTCCGCGGACGGATGTCGTGACGTCAGCAACCCGGGAAACTCCGTCCCCGGCTCCGCCGCGCGCACTTGCGGAGTTCTCATGCTAAGAGTACGAAGCCTCCGCGCCGCCGCCACGGAGGAGAACTAGAGAACGGCGCCGCGAGGCGTCAAAAAGGGATGACGTATGTCTCACGTGATGCGCGCTCCGCGGAGGAAAGGAGCGGACTTCTCCTTCGTGTGGATACCCCTTTAAGGGCTATCCACACGAAGGAGAACTCCGCGGACGGATGTCGTGACGTCAGCAACCCGGGAAACTCCGTCCCCGGCTCCGCCGCGCGCACTTACGGAGTTCTCATGCTAAGAGTACGAAGCCTCCGCGCCTCCGCCACGGAGGAGAACTAGAGAACGGCGCCACGAGGCGTCAAAAAGGGATGACGTATGTCTCACGTGATGCGCGCTCCGCGGAGGAAAGGAGCGGACTTCTCCTTCGTGTGGATACCCCTTTAAGGGCTATCCACACGAAGGAGAACTCCGCGGACGGATGTCGTGACGACAGCAACCCGTGAAACTCCGTCCCCGGCTCCGCCGCGCGCACTTACGGAGTTCTCATGCTAAGAGTACGAAGCCTCCGCGCCTCCGCCACGGAGGAGAACTAGAGAACGGCGCCACGAGGCGTCAAAAAGGGGTGACGTATGTCTCACGTGATGCGCGCTCCGCGGAGGAAAGGAGCGGACTTCTCCTTCGTGTGGATACCCCTTTAAGGGCTATCCACACGAAGGAGAACTCCGCGGACGGATGTCGTGACGACAGCAACCCGTGAAACTCCGTCCCCGGCTCCGCCGCGCGCACTTACGGAGTTCTCATGCTAAGAGTACGAAGCCTCCGCGCCTCCGCCACGGAGGAGAACTAGAGAACGGCGCCACGAGGCGTCGAAAAGGGATGACGTATGTCTCACGTGATGCGCGCTCCGCGGAGGAAGGGAGCGGACTTCTCCTTCGTGTGGATACCCCTTTAAGGGCTATCCACACGAAGGAGAACTCCGCGGACGGATGTCGTGACGACAGCAACCCGTGAAACTCCGTCCCCGGCTCCGCCGCGCGCACTTACGGAGTTCTCATGCTAAGAGTACGAAGCCTCCGCGCCTCCGCCACGGAGGAGAACTAGAGAACGGCGCCGCGAGGCGTCAAAAAGGGATGACGTATGTCTCACGTGATGCGCGCTCCGCGGAGGAAGGGAGCGGACTTCTCCTTCGTGTGGATACCCCTTTAAGGGCTATCCACACGAAGGAGAACTCCGCGGACGGATGTCGTGACGACAGCAACCCGTGAAACTCCGTCCCCGGCTCCGCCGCGCGCACTTACGGAGTTCTCATGCTAAGAGTACGAAGCCTCCGCGCCTCCGCCACGGAGGAGAACTAGAGAACGGCGCCACGAGGCGTCAAAAAGGGGTGACGTATGTCTCACGTGATGCGCGCTCCGCGGAGGAAAGGAGCGGACTTCTCCTTCGTGTGGATACCCCTTTAAGGGCTATCCACACGAAGGAGAACTCCGCGGACGGATGTCGTGACGACAGCAACCCGTGAAACTCCGTCCCCGGCTCCGCCGCGCGCACTTACGGAGTTCTGATGCTAAGAGTACGAAGCCTCCGCGCCTCCGCCAAGGAGGAGAACGAGAGAACGGCGCCCCGAGGCGTCAAAAAGGGGTGACGTATGTCTCACGTGATGCGCGCTCCGCGGAGGAAAGGAGCGGACTTCTCCTTCGTGTGGATACCCCTTTAAGGGCTATCCACACGAAGGAGAACTCCGCGGACGGATGTCGTGACGACAGCAACCCGTGAAACTCCGTCCCCGGCTCCGCCGCGCGCACTTACGGAGTTCTCATGCTAAGAGTACGAAGCCTCCGCGCCTCCGCCACGGAGGAGAACGAGAGAACGGCGCACCGAGGCGTCGAAAAGGGATGACGTATGTCTCACGTGATGCGCGCTCCGCGGAGGAAAGGAGCGGAGTTCTCCTTCGTGTGGATACCCCTTTAAGGGCTATCCACACGAAGGAGAACTCCGCGGACGGATGTCGTGACGACAGCAACCCGTGAAACTCCGTCCCCGGCTCCGCCGCGCGCACTTACGGAGTTCTCATGCTAAGAGTACGAAGCCTCCGCGCCTCCGCCACGGAGGAGAACTAGAGAACGGCGCCACGAGGCGTCGAAAAGGGATGACGTATGTCTGACGTGATGCGCGCTCCGCGGAGGAAAGGAGCGGACTTCTCCTTCGTGTGGATACCCCTTTAAGGGCTATCCACACGAAGGAGAACTCCGCGGACGGATGTCGTGACGACAGCAACCCGTGAAACTCCGTCCCCGGCTCCGCCGCGCGCACTTACGGAGTTCTCATGCTAAGAGTACGAAGCCTCCGCGCCTCCGCCACGGAGGAGAACGAGAGAACGGCGCCACGAGGCGTCGAAAAGGGATGACGTATGTCTGACGTGATGCGCGCTCCGCGGAGGAAAGGAGCGGACTTCTCTTTCGTGTGGATACCCCTTTAAGGGCTATCCACACGAAGGAGAACTCCGCGGACGGAGGTCGTGACGTCAGCAACCCGGGAAACTCCGTCCCCGGCTCCGCCGCGCGCACTTACGGAGTTCTCATGCTAAGAGTACGAAGCCTCCGCGCCTCCGCCACGGAGGAGAACGAGAGAACGGCGCCCCGAGGCCTCGAAAAGGGGTGACGTATGTCTCACGTGATGCGCGCTCCGCGGAGGAAAGGAGCGGACTTCTCCTTCGTGTGGATACCCCTTTAAGGGCTATCCACACGAAGGAGAACTCCGCGGACGGATGTCGTGACGACAGCAACCCGTGAAACTCCGTCCCCGGCTCCGCCGCGCGCACTTACGGAGTTCTCATGCTAAGAGTACGAAGCCTCCGCGCCTCCGCCACGGAGGAGAACTAGAGAACGGCGCCCCGAGGCGTCGAAAAGGGATGACGTATGTCTCACGTGATGCGCGCTCCGCGGAGGAAAGGAGCGGACTTCTCCTTCGTGTGGATACCCCTTTAAGGGCTATCCACACGAAGGAGAACTCCGCGGACGGATGTCGTGACGTCAGCAACCCGGGAAACTCCGTCCCCAGCTCCGCCGCGCGCACTTGCGGAGTTCTCATGCTAAGAGTACGAAGCCTCCGCGCCTCCGCCACGGAGGAGAACGAGAGAACGGCGCCCCGAGGCGTCAAAAAGGGGTGACGTATGTCTCACGTGATGCGCGCTCCGCGGAGGAAAGGAGCGGACTTCTCCTTCGTGTGGATACCCCTTTAAGGGCTATCCACACGAAGGAGAACTCCGCGGACGGATGTCGTGACGTCAGCAACCCGGGAAACTCCGTCCCCGGCTCCGCCGCGCGCACTTGCGGAGTTCTCATGCTAAGAGTACGAAGCCTCCGCGCCTCCGCCACGGAGGAGAACGAGAGAACGGCGCCACGAGGCGTCAAAAAGGGGTGACGTATGTCTCACGTGATGCGCGCTCCGCGGAGGAAAGGAGCGGATTTCTCCTTCGTGTGGATACCCCTTTAAGGGCTATCCACACGAAGGAGAACTCCGCGGACGGATGTCGTGACGTCAGCAGCCCGGGAAACTCCGTCCCCGGCTCCGCCGCGCGCACTTGCGGAGTTCTCATGCTAAGAGTACGAAGCCTCCGCGCCTCCGCCACGGAGGAGAACGAGAGAACGGCGCCACGAGGCGTCGAAAAGGGATGACGTATGTCTCACGTGATGCGCGCTCCGCGGAGGAAAGGAGCGGATTTCTCCTTCGTGTGGATACCCCTTTAAGGGCTATCCACACGAAGGAGAACTCCGCGGACGGAAGTCGTGACGTCAGCAACCCGGGAAACTCCGTCCCCGGCTCCGCCGCGCGCACTTGCGGAGTTCTCATGCTAAGAGTACGAAGCCTCCACGCCTCCGCCACGGAGGAGAACGAGAGAACGGCGCCCCGAGGCGTCGAAAAGGGATGACGTATGTCTCACGTGATGCGCGCTCCGCGGAGGAAAGGAGCGGATTTCTCCTTCGTGTGGATACCCCTTTAAGGGCTATCCACACGAAGGAGAACTCCGCGGACGGATGTCGTGACGTCAGCAACCCGGGAAACTCCGTCCCCGGCTCCGCCGCGCGCACTTGCGGAGTTCTCATGCTAAGAGTACGAAGCCTCCGCGCCTCCGCCACGGAGGAGAACGAGAGAACGGCGCCCCGAGGCGTCAAAAAGGGGTGACGTATGTCTCACGTGATGCGCGCTCCGCGGAGGAAAGGAGCGGATTTCTCCTTCGTGTGGATACCCCTTTAAGGGCTATCCACACGAAGGAGAACTCCGCGGACGGATGTCGTGACGTCAGCAACCCGGGAAACTCCGTCCCCGGCTCCGCCGCGCGCACTTGCGGAGTTCTCATGCTAAGAGTACGAAGCCTCCGCGCCTCCGCCACGGAGGAGAACGAGAGAACGGCGCCCCGAGGCGTCGAAAAGGGATGACGTATGTCTCACGTGATGCGCGCTCCGCGGAGGAAAGGAGCGGATTTCTCCTTCGTGTGGATACCCCTTTAAGGGCTATCCACACGAAGGAGAACTCCGCGGACGGATGTCGTGACGTCAGCAACCCGGGAAACTCCGTCCCCGGCTCCGCCGCGCGCACTTGCGGAGTTCTCATGCTAAGAGTACGAAGCCTCCGCGCCTCCGCCACGGAGGAGAACGAGAGAACGGCGCCACGAGGCGTCAAAAAGGGGTGACGTATGTCTCACGTGATGCGCGCTCCGCGGAGGAAAGGAGCGGATTTCTCCTTCGTGTGGATACCCCTTTAAGGGCTATCCACACGAAGGAGAACTCCGCGGACGGATGTCGTGACGTCAGCAACCCGGGAAACTCCGTCCCCGGCTCCGCCGCGCGCACTTGCGGAGTTCTCATGCTAAGAGTACGAAGCCTCCGCGCCTCCGCCACGGAGGAGAACGAGAGAACGGCGCCACGAGGCGTCAAAAAGGGGTGACGTATGTCTCACGTGATGCGCGCTCCGCGGAGGAAAGGAGCGGATTTCTCCTTCGTGTGGATACCCCTTTAAGGGCTATCCACACGAAGGAGAACTCCGCGGACGGATGTCGTGACGTCAGCAACCCGGGAAACTCCGTCCCCGGCTCCGCCGCGCGCACTTGCGGAGTTCTCATGCTAAGAGTACGAAGCCTCCGCGCCTCCGCCACGGAGGAGAACGAGAGAACGGCGCCACGAGGCGTCGAAAAGGGATGACGTATGTCTCACGTGATGCGCGCTCCGCGGCGGAAAGGAGCGGATTTCTCCTTCGTGTGGATACCCCTTTAAGGGCTATCCACACGAAGGAGAACTCCGCGGACGGATGTCGTGACGTCAGCAACCCGGGAAACTCCGTCCCCGGCTCCGCCGCTCGCACTTGCGGAGTTCTCATGCTAAGAGTACGAAGCCTCCGCGCCTCCGCCACGGAGGAGAACGAGAGAACGGCGCCCCGAGGCGTCGAAAAGGGATGACGTATGTCTCACGTGATGCGCGCTCCGCGGAGGAAAGGAGCGGACTTCTCCT
The DNA here is from genome assembly GCF_016920785.2 of Ixodes scapularis. Taxonomy (NCBI): domain Eukaryota; kingdom Metazoa; phylum Arthropoda; class Arachnida; order Ixodida; family Ixodidae; genus Ixodes; species Ixodes scapularis. Next base: position 77,540,426 of record NW_024609836.1, read on the forward strand.
TCGTGTGGATACCCCTTTAAGGGCTATCCACACGAAGGAGAACTCCGCGGACGGATGTCGTGACGTCAACAGCCCGGGAAACTCCGTCCCCGGCTCCGCCGCGCGCACTTGCGGAGTTCTCATGCTAAGAGTACGAAGCCTCCGCGCCTCCGCCACGGAGGAGAACGAGAGAACGGCGCCACGAGGCGTCGAAAAGGGATGACGTATGTCTCACGTGATGCGCGCTCCGCGGAGGAAAGGAGCGGACTTCTCCTTCGTGTGGATACCCCTTTAAGGGCTATCCACACGAAGGAGAACTCCGCGGACGGATGTCGTGACGTCAGCAACCCGGAAACTCCGTCCCCGGCTCCGCCGCGCGCACTTGCGGAGTTCTCATGCTAAGAGTACGAAGCCTCCGCGCCTCCGCCACGGAGGAGAACGAGAGAACGGCGCCACGAGGCGTCGAAAAGGGATGACGTACGTCTCACGTGATGCGCGCTCCGCGGAGGAAAGGAGCGGACTTCTCCTTCGTGTGGATACCCCTTTAAGGGCTATCCACACGAAGGAGAACTCCGCGGACGGATGTCGTGACGACAGCAACCCGTGAAACTCCGTCCCCGGCTCCGCCGCGCGCACTTGCGGAGTTCTCATGCTAAGAGTACGATGCCTCCGCGCCTCCGCCACGGAGGAGAACGAGAGAACGGCGCCACGAGGCGTCGAAAAGGGATGACGTATGTCTCACGTGATGCGCGCTCCGCGGAGGAAAGGAGCGGACTTCTCCTTCGTGTGGATACCCCTTTAAGGGCTATCCACACGAAGGAGAACTCCGCGGACGGATGTCGTGACGACAGCAACCCGGGAAACTCCGTCCCCGGCTCCGCCGCGCGCACTTGCGGAGTTCTCATGCTAAGAGTACGAAGCCTCCGCGCCTCCGCCACGGAGGAGAACGAGAGAACGGCGCCACGAGGCGTCGAAAAGGGGTGACGTATGTCTCACGTGATGCGCGCTCCGCGGAGGAAAGGAGCGGACTTCTCCTTCGTGTGGATACCCCTTTAAGGGCTATCCACACGAAGGAGAACTCCGCGGACGGATGTCGTGACGACAGCAACCCGTGAAACTCCGTCCCCGGCTCCGCCGCGCGCACTTGCGGAGTTCTCATGCTAAGAGTACGAAGCCTCCGCGCCTCCGCCACGGAGGAGAACGAGAGAACGGCGCCCCGAGGCGTCGAAAAGGGATGACGTATGTCTCACGTGATGCGCGCTCCGCGGAGGAAAGGAGCGGACTTCTCCTTCGTGTGGATACCCCTTTAAGGGCTATCCACACGAAGGAGAACTCCGCGGACGGATGTCGTGACGACAGCAACCCGGGAAACTCCGTCCCCGGCTCCGCCGCGCGCACTTGCGGAGTTCTCATGCTAAGAGTACGAAGCCTCCGCGCCTCCGCCACGGAGGAGAACGAGAGAACGGCGCCACGAGGCGTCGAAAAGGGGTGACGTATGTCTCACGTGATGCGCGCTCCGCGGAGGAAAGGAGCGGACTTCTCCTTCGTGTGGATACCCCTTTAAGGGCTATCCACACGAAGGAGAACTCCGCGGACGGATGTCGTGACGACAGCAACCCGGGAAACTCCGTCCCCGGCTCCGCCGCGCGCACTTGCGGAGTTCTCATGCTAAGAGTACGAAGCCTCCGCGCCTCCGCCACGGAGGAGAACGAGAGAACGGCGCCACGAGGCGTCGAAAAGGGATGACGTACGTCTCACGTGATGCGCGCTCCGCGGAGGAAAGGAGCGGACTTCTCCTTCGTGTGGATACCCCTTTAAGGGCTATCCACACGAAGGAGAACTCCGCGGACGGATGTCGTGACGACAGCAACCCGTGAAACTCCGTCCCCGGCTCCGCCGCGCGCACTTGCGGAGTTCTCATGCTAAGAGTACGATGCCTCCGCGCCTCCGCCACGGAGGAGAACGAGAGAACGGCGCCACGAGGCGTCAAAAAGGGGTGACGTATGTCTCACGTGATGCGCGCTCCGCGGAGGAAAGGCGCGGACTTCTCCTTCGTGTGGATACCCCTTTAAGGGCTATCCACACGAAGGAGAACTCCGCGGACGGATGTCGTGACGACAGCAACCCGTGAAACTCCGTCCCCGGCTCCGCCGCGCGCACTTGCGGAGTTCTCATGCTAAGAGTACGAAGCCTCCGTGCCTCCGCCACGGAGGAGAACGAGAGAACGGCGCCACGAGGCGTCAAAAAGGGGTGACGTATGCCTCACGTGATGCGCGCTCCGCGGAGGAAAGGAGCGGACTTCTCCTTCGTGTGGATACCCCTTTAAGGGCTATCCACACGAAGGAGAACTCCGCGGACGGATGTCGTGACGTCAGCAACCCGGGAAACTCCGTCCCCGGCTCCGCCGCGCGCACTTGCGGAGTTCTCATGCTAAGAGTACGAAGCCTCGCGCCTCCGCCACGGAGGAGAACGAGAGAACGGCGCCACGAGGCGTCGAAAAGGGATGACGTATGTCTCACGTGATGCGCGCTCCGCGGAGGAAAGGAGCGGACTTCTCCTTCGTGTGGATACCCCTTTAAGGGCTATCCACACGAAGGAGAACTCCGCGGACGGATGTCGTGAAGACAGCAACCGGTGAAACTCCGTCCCCGGCTCCGCCACGCGCACTTGCGGAGTTCTCATGCTAAGAGTACGAAGCCTCCGCGCCTCCGCCACGGAGGAGAACGAGAGAACGGCGCCCCGAGGCGTCGAAAAGGGATGACGTATGTCTCACGTGATGCGCGCTCCGCGGAGGAAAGGAGCGGACTTCTCCTTCGTGTGGATACCCCTTTAAGGGCTATCCACACGAAGGAGAACTCCGCGGACGGATGTCGTGACGTCAGCAACCCGGGAAACTCCGTCCCCGGCTCCGCCGCGCGCACTTGCGGAGTTCTCATGCTAAGAGTACGAAGCCTCCGCGCCTCCGCCACGGAGGAGAACGAGAGAACGGCGCCACGAGGCGTCGAAAAGGGATGACCAATGTCTCACGTGATGCGCGCTCCGCGGAGGAAAGGAGCGGACTTCTCCTTCGTGTGGATACCCCTTTAAGGGCTATCCACACGAAGGAGAACTCCGCGGACGGATGTCGTGACGACAGCAACCCGTGAAACTCCGTCCCCGGCTCCGCCGCGCGCACTTGCGGAGTTCTCATGCTAAGAGTACGAAGCCTCCGTGCCTCCGCCACGGAGGAGAACGAGAGAACGGCGCCACGAGGCGTCAAAAAGGGGTGACGTATGTCTCACGAGATGCGCGCTCCGCGGAGGAAAGGAGCGGACTTCTCCTTCGTGTGGATACCCCTTTAAGGGCTATCCACACGAAGGAGAACTCCGCGGACGGATGTCGTGACGTCAGCAACCCGGGAAACTCCGTCCCCGGCTCCGCCGCGCGCACTTGCGGAGTTCTCATGCTAAGAGTACGAAGCCTCCGCGCCTCCGCCACGGAGGAGAACGAGAGAACGGCGCCACGAGGCGTCGAAAAGGGATGACGTATGTCTCACGTGATGCGCGCTCCCCGGAGGAAAGGAGCGGACTTCTCCTTCGTGTGGATACCCCTTTAAGGGCTATCCACACGAAGGAGAACTCCGCGGACGGATGTCGTGACGTCAGCAACCCGGGAAACTCCGTCCCCGGCTCCGCCGCGCGCACTTGCGGAGTTCTCATGCTAAGAGTACGAAGCCTCCGCGCCTCCGCCACGGAGGAGAACGAGAGAACGGCGCCACGAGGCGTCAAAAAGGGGTGACGTATGTCTCACGTGATGCGCGCTCCGCGGAGGAAAGGAGCGGACTTCTCCTTCGTGTGGATACCCCTTTAAGGGCTATCCACACGAAGGAGAACTCCGCGGACGGATGTCGTGACGACAGCAACCCGTGAAACTCCGTCCCCGGCTCCGCCGCGCGCACTTGCGGAGTTCTCATGCTAAGAGTACGAAGCCTCCGCGCCTCCGCCACGGAGGAGAACGAGAGAACGGCGCCACGAGGCGTCAAAAAGGGGTGACGTATGTCTCACGTGATGCGCGCTCCGCGGAGGAAAGGAGCGGACTTCTCCTTCGTGTGGATACCCCTTTAAGGGCTATCCACACGAAGGAGAACTCCGCGGACGGATGTCGTGACGACAGCAACCCGTGAAACTCCATCCCCGGCTCCGCCGCGCGCACTTGAGGAGTTCTCATGCTAAGAGTACGAAGCCTCCGCGCCTCCGCCACGGAGGAGAACGAGAGAACGGCGCCACGAGGCGTCAAAAAGGGGTGACGTATGTCTCACGTGATGCGCGCTCCGCGGAGGAAAGGAGCGGACTTCTCCTTCGTGTGGATACCCCTTTAAGGGCTATCCACACGAAGGAGAACTCCGCGGACGGATGTCGTGACGTCAGCAACCCGGGAAACTCCGTCCCCGGCTCCACCGCGCGCACTTGCGGAGTTCTCATGCTAAGAGTACGAAGCCTCCGCGCCTCCGCCACGGAGGAGAACGAGAGAACGGCGCCCCGAGGCGTCAAAAAGGGGTGACGTATGTCTCACGTGATGCGCGCTCCGCGGAGGAAAGGAGCGGATTTCTCCTTCGTGTGGATACCCCTTTAAGGGCTATCCACACGAAGGAGAACTCCGCGGACGGATGTCGTGACGTCAGCAACCCGGGAAACTCCGTCCCCGGCTCCGCCGCGCGCACTTGCGGAGTTCTCATGCTAAGAGTACGAAGCCTCCGCGCCTCCGCCACGGAGGAGAACGAGAGAACGGCGCCACGAGGCGTCGAAAAGGGATGACGTATGTCTCACGTGATGCGCGCTCCGCGGAGGAAAGGAGCGGATTTCTCCTTCGTGTGGATACCCCTTTAAGGGCTATCCACACGAAGGAGAACTCCGCGGACGGATGTCGTGACGTCAACAGCCCGGGAAACTCCGTCCCCGGCTCCGCCGCGCGCACTTACGGAGTTCTCATGCTAAGAGTACGAAGCCTCCGCGCCTCCGCCACGGAGGAGAACGAGAGAACGGCGCCACGAGGCGTCAAAAAGGGGTGACGTATGTCTCACGTGATGCGCGCTCCGCGGAGGAAAGGAGCGGACTTCTCCTTCGTGTGGATACCCCTTTAAGGGCTATCCTCACGAAGGAGAACTCCGTGGACGGATGTCGTGACGTCAACAGCCCGGGAAACTCCGTCCCCGGCTCCGCCGCGCGCACTTCCGGAGTTCTCATGCTAAGAGTACGAAGCCTCCGCGCCTCCGCCACGGAGGAGAACGAGAGAACGGCGCCACGAGGCGTCGAAAAGGGATGACGTATGTCTCACGTGATGCGCGCTCCGCGGAGGAAAGGAGCGGACTTCTCCTTCGTGTGGATACCCCTTTAAGGGCTATCCACACGAAGGAGAACTCCGCGGACGGATGTCGTGACGTCAGCAACCCGGGAAACTCCGTCCCCGGCTCCGCCGCGCGCACTTCCGGAGTTCTCATGCTAAGAGTACGAAGCCTCCGCGCCTCCGCCACGGAGGAGAACGAGAGAACGGCGCCACGAGGCGTCAAAAAGGGGTGACGTATGTCTCACGTGATGCGCGCTCCGCGGAGGAAAGGAGCGGACTTCTCCTTCGTGTGGATACCCCTTTAAGGGCTATCCACACGAAGGAGAACTCCGCGGACGGATGTCGTGACGTCAACAGCCCGGGAAACTCCGTCCCCGGCTCCGCCGCGCGCACTTCCGGAGTTCTCATGCTAAGAGTACGAAGCCTCCGCGCCTCCGCCACGGAGGAGAACGAGAGAACGGCGCCACGAGGCGTCAAAAAGGGGTGACGTATGTCTCACGTGATGCGCGCCCCGCGGAGGAAAGGAGCGGATTTCTCCTTCGTGTGGATACCCCTTTAAGGGCTATCCTTACGAAGGAGAACTCCGCGGACGGATGTCGTGACGTCAGCAACCCGGGAAACTCCGTCCCCGGCTCCGCCGCGCGCACTTCCGGAGTTCTCATGCTAAGAGTACGAAGCCTCCGCGCCTCCGCCACGGAGGAGAACGAGAGAACGGCGCCCCGAGGCGTCAAAAAGGGGTGACGTATGTCTCACGTGATGCGCGCTCCGCGGAGGAAAGGAGCGGATTTCTCCTTCGTGTGGATACCCCTTTAAGGGCTATCCACACGAAGGAGAACTCCGTGGACGGATGTCGTGACGTCAACAGCCCGGGAAACTCCGTCCCCGGCTCCGCCGCGCGCACTTGCGGAGTTCTCATGCTAAGAGTACGAAGCCTCCGCGCCTCCGCCACGGAGGAGAACGAGAGAACGGCGCCACGAGGCGTCAAAATGGGGTGACGTATGTCTCACGTGATGCGCGCTCCGCGGAGGAAAGGAGCGGATTTCTCCTTCGTGTGGATACCCCTTTAAGGGCTATCCACACGAAGGAGAACTCCGTGGACGGATGTCGTGACGTCAACAGCCCGGGAAACTCCGTCCCCGGCTCCGCCGCGCGCACTTGCGGAGTTCTCATGCTAAGAGTACGAAGCCTCCGCGCCTCCGCCACGGAGGAGAACGAGAGAACGGCGCCACGAGGCGTCAAAATGGGGTGACGTATGTCTCACGTGATGCGCGCCCCGCGGAGGAAAGGAGCGGATTTCTCCTTCGTGTGGATACCCCTTTAAGGGCTATCCACACGAAGGAGAACTCCGCGGACGGATGTCGTGACGTCAGCAACCCGGGAAACTCCGTCCCCGGCTCCGCCGCGCGCACTTACGGAGTTCTCATGCTAAGAGTACGAAGCCTCCGCGCCTCCGCCACGGAGGAGAACGAGAGAACGGCGCCCCGAGGCGTCAAAAAGGGGTGACGTATGTCTCACGTGATGCGCGCTCCGCGGAGGAAAGGAGCGGATTTCTCCTTCGTGTGGATACCCCTTTAAGGGCTATCCACACGAAGGAGAACTCCGTGGACGGATGTCGTGACGACAGCAACCCGGGAAACTCCGTCCCCGGCTCCGCCGCGCGCACTTGCGGAGTTCTCATGCTAAGAGTACGAAGCCTCCGTGCCTCCGCCACGGAGGAGAACGAGAGAACGGCGCCACGAGGCGTCAAAAAGGGGTGACGTATGTCTCACGTGATGCGCGCTCCGCGGAGGAAAGGCGCGGACTTCTCCTTCGTGTGGATACCCCTTTAAGGGCTATCCACACGAAGGAGAACTCCGCGGACGGATGTCGTGACGACAGCAACCCGTGAAACTCCGTCCCCGGCTCCGCCGCGCGCACTTGCGGAGTTCTCATGCTAAGAGTACGAAGCCTCCGTGCCTCCGCCACGGAGGAGAACGAGAGAACGGCGCCACGAGGCGTCAAAAAGGGGTGACGTATGTCTCACGTGATGCGCGCTCCGCGGAGGAAAGGAGCGGACTTCTCCTTCGTGTGGATACCCCTTTAAGGGCTATCCACACGAAGGAGAACTCCGCGGACGGATGTCGTGACGTCAGCAACCCGGGAAACTCCGTCCCCGGCTCCGCCGCGCGCACTTGCGGAGTTCTCATGCTAAGAGTACGAAGCCTCGCGCCTCCGCCACGGAGGAGAACGAGAGAACGGCGCCACGAGGCGTCGAAAAGGGATGACGTATGTCTCACGTGATGCGCGCTCCGCGGAGGAAAGGAGCGGACTTCTCCTTCGTGTGGATACCCCTTTAAGGGCTATCCACACGAAGGAGAACTCCGCGGACGGATGTCGTGAAGACAGCAACCGGTGAAACTCCGTCCCCGGCTCCGCCACGCGCACTTGCGGAGTTCTCATGCTAAGAGTACGAAGCCTCCGCGCCTCCGCCACGGAGGAGAACGAGAGAACGGCGCCCCGAGGCGTCGAAAAGGGATGACGTATGTCTCACGTGATGCGCGCTCCGCGGAGGAAAGGAGCGGACTTCTCCTTCGTGTGGATACCCCTTTAAGGGCTATCCACACGAAGGAGAACTCCGCGGACGGATGTCGTGACGTCAGCAACCCGGGAAACTCCGTCCCCGGCTCCGCCGCGCGCACTTGCGGAGTTCTCATGCTAAGAGTACGAAGCCTCCGCGCCTCCGCCACGGAGGAGAACGAGAGAACGGCGCCACGAGGCGTCGAAAAGGGATGACCAATGTCTCACGTGATGCGCGCTCCGCGGAGGAAAGGAGCGGACTTCTCCTTCGTGTGGATACCCCTTTAAGGGCTATCCACACGAAGGAGAACTCCGCGGACGGATGTCGTGACGACAGCAACCCGTGAAACTCCGTCCCCGGCTCCGCCGCGCGCACTTGCGGAGTTCTCATGCTAAGAGTACGAAGCCTCCGTGCCTCCGCCACGGAGGAGAACGAGAGAACGGCGCCACGAGGCGTCAAAAAGGGGTGACGTATGTCTCACGTGATGCGCGCTCCGCGGAGGAAAGGAGCGGACTTCTCCTTCGTGTGGATACCCCTTTAAGGGCTATCCACACGAAGGAGAACTCCGCGGACGGATGTCGTGACGTCAGCAACCCGGGAAACTCCGTCCCCGGCTCCGCCGCGCGCACTTGCGGAGTTCTCATGCTAAGAGTACGAAGCCTCCGCGCCTCCGCCACGGAGGAGAACGAGAGAACGGCGCCACGAGGCGTCGAAAAGGGATGACGTATGTCTCACGTGATGCGCGCTCCCCGGAGGAAAGGAGCGGACTTCTCCTTCGTGTGGATACCCATTTAAGGGCTATCCACACGAAGGAGAACTCCGCGGACGGATGTCGTGACGTCAGCAACCCGGGAAACTCCGTCCCCGGCTCCGCCGCGCGCACTTGCGGAGTTCTCATGCTAAGAGTACGAAGCCTCCGCGCCTCCGCCACGGAGGAGAACGAGAGAACGGCGCCACGAGGCGTCAAAAAGGGGTGACGTATGTCTCACGTGATGCGCGCTCCGCGGAGGAAAGGAGCGGACTTCTCCTTCGTGTGGATACCCCTTTAAGGGCTATCCACACGAAGGAGAACTCCGCGGACGGATGTCGTGACGACAGCAACCCGTGAAACTCCGTCCCCGGCTCCGCCGCGCGCACTTGCGGAGTTCTCATGCTAAGAGTACGAAGCCTCCGCGCCTCCGCCACGGAGGAGAACGAGAGAACGGCGCCACGAGGCGTCAAAAAGGGGTTACGTATGTCTCACGTGATGCGCGCTCCGCGGAGGAAAGGAGCGGACTTCTCCTTCGTGTGGATACCCCTTTAAGGGCTATCCACACGAAGGAGAACTCCGCGGACGGATGTCGTGACGTCAGCAACCCGGGAAACTCCATCCCCGGCTCCACCGCGCGCACTTGCGGAGTTCTCATGCTAAGAGTACGAAGCCTCCGCGCCTCCGCCACGGAGGAGAACGAGAGAACGGCGCCCCGAGGCGTCAAAAAGGGGTGACGTATGTCTCACGTGATGCGCGCTCCGCGGAGGAAAGGAGCGGATTTCTCCTTCGTGTGGATACCCCTTTAAGGGCTATCCACACGAAGGAGAACTCCGCGGACGGATGTCGTGCCGTCAGCAACCCGGGAAACTCCGTCCCCGGCTCCGCCGCGCGCACTTGCGGAGTTCTCATGCTAAGAGTACGAAGCCTCCGCGCCTCCGCCACGGAGGAGAACGAGAGAACGGCGCCACGAGGCGTCGAAAAGGGATGACGTATGTCTCACGTGATGCGCGCTCCGCGGAGGAAAGGAGCGGATTTCTCCTTCGTGTGGATACCCCTTTAAGGGCTATCCACACGAAGGAGAACTCCGCGGACGGATGTCGTGACGTCAACAGCCCGGGAAACTCCGTCCCCGGCTCCGCCGCGCGCACTTACGGAGTTCTCATGCTAAGAGTACGAAGCCTCCGCGCCTCCGCCACGGAGGAGAACGAGAGAACGGCGCCACGAGGCGTCAAAAAGGGGTGACGTATGTCTCACGTGATGCGCGCTCCGCGGAGGAAAGGATCGGACTTCTCCTTCGTGTGGATACCCCTTTAAGGGCTATCCTCACGAAGGAGAACTCCGTGGACGGATGTCGTGACGTCAACAGCCCGGGAAACTCCGTCCCCGGCTCCGCCGCGCGCACTTCCGGAGTTCTCATGCTAAGAGTACGAAGCCTCCGCGCCTCCGCCACGGAGGAGAACGAGAGAACGGCGCCACGAGGCGTCGAAAAGGGATGACGTATGTCTCACGTGATGCGCGCTCCGCGGAGGAAAGGAGCGGACTTCTCCTTCGTGTGGATACCCCTTTAAGGGCTATCCACACGAAGGAGAACTCCGCGGACGGATGTCGTGACGTCAGCAACCCGGGAAACTCCGTCCCCGGCTCCGCCGCGCGCACTTCCGGAGTTCTCATGCTAAGAGTACGAAGCCTCCGCGCCTCCGCCACGGAGGAGAACGAGAGAACGGCGCCACGAGGCGTCAAAAAGGGGTGACGTATGTCTCACGTGATGCGCGCTCCGCGGAGGAAAGGAGCGGACTTCTCCTTCGTGTGGATACCCCTTTAAGGGCTATCCACACGAAGGAGAACTCCGCGGACGGATGTCGTGACGTCAACAGCCCGGGAAACTCCGTCCCCGGCTCCGCCGCGCGCACTTCCGGAGTTCTCATGCTAAGAGTACGAAGCCTCCGCGCCTCCGCCACGGAGGAGAACGAGAGAACGGCGCCACGAGGCGTCAAAAAGGGGTGACGTATGTCTCACGTGATGCGCGCCCCGCGGAGGAAAGGAGCGGATTTCTCCTTCGTGTGGATACCCCTTTAAGGGCTATCCTTACGAAGGAGAACTCCGCGGACGGATGTCGTGACGTCAGCAACCCGGGAAACTCCGTCCCCGGCTCCGCCGCGCGCACTTCCGGAGTTCTCATGCTAAGAGTACGAAGCCTCCGCGCCTCCGCCACGGAGGAGAACGAGAGAACGGCGCAACGAGGCGTCAAAATGGGGTGACGTATGTCTCACGTGATGCGCGCTCCGCGGAGGAAAGGAGCGGATTTCTCCTTCGTGTGGATACCCCTTTAAGGGCTATCCACACGAAGGAGAACTCCGTGGACGGATGTCGTGACGTCAACAGCCCGGGAAACTCCGTCCCCGGCTCCGCCGCGCGCACTTGCGGAGTTCTCATGCTAAGAGTACGAAGCCTCCGCGCCTCCGCCACGGAGGAGAACGAGAGAACGGCCCCACGAGGCGTCAAAATGGGGTGACGTATGTCTCACGTGATGCGCGCTCCGCGGAGGAAAGGAGCGGATTTCTCCTTCGTGTGGATACCCCTTTAAGGGCTATCCACACGAAGGAGAACTCCGTGGACGGATGTCGTGACGTCAACAGCCCGGGAAACTCCGTCCCCGGCTCCGCCGCGCGCACTTCCGGAGTTCTCATGCTAAGAGTACGAAGCCTCCGCGCCTCCGCCACGGAGGAGAACGAGAGAACGGCGCAACGAGGCGTCAAAAAGGGGTGACGTATGTCTCACGTGATGCGCGCTCCGCGGAGGAAAGGAGCGGATTTCTCCTTCGTGTGGATACCCCTTTAAGGGCTATCCACACGAAGGAGAACTCCGTGGACGGATGTCGTGACGTCAACAGCCCGGGAAACTCCGTCCCCGGCTCCGCCGCGCGCACTTGCGGAGTTCTCATGCTAAGAGTACGAAGCCTCCGCGCCTCCGCCACGGAGGAGAACGAGAGAACGGCGCCACGAGGCGTCAAAATGGGGTGACGTATGTCTCACGTGATGCGCGCCCCGCGGAGGAAAGGAGCGGATTTCTCCTTCGTGTGGATACCCCTTTAAGGGCTATCCACACGAAGGAGAACTCCGCGGACGGATGTCGTGACGTCAACAGCCCGGGAAACTCCGTCCCCGGCTCCGCCGCGCGCACTTCCGGAGTTCTCATGCTAAGAGTACGAAGCCTCCGCGCCTCCGCCACGGAGGAGAACGAGAGAACGGCGCCCCGAGGCGTCAAAATGGGGTGACGTATGTCTCACGTGATGCGCGCCCCGCGGAGGAAAGGAGCGGATTTCTCCTTCGTGTGGATACCCCTTTAAGGGCTATCCACACGAAGGAGAACTCCGTGGACGGATGTCGTGACGTCAACAGCCCGGGAAACTCCGTCCCCGGCTCCGCCGCGCGCACTTGCGGAGTTCTCATGCTAAGAGTACGAAGCCTCCGCGCCTCCGCCACGGAGGAGAACGAGAGAACGGCGCCCCGAGGCGTCAAAATGGGGTGACGTATGTCTCACGTGATGCGCGCCCCGCGGAGGAAAGGAGCGGATTTCTCCTTCGTGTGGATACCCCTTTAAGGGCTATCCACACGAAGGAGAACTCCGCGGACGGATGTCGTGACGTCAGCAACCCGGGAAACTCCGTCCCCGGCTCCGCCGCGCGCACTTCCGGAGTTCTCATGCTAAGAGTACGAAGCCTTCGCGCCTCCGCCACGGAGGAGAACGAGAGAACGGCGCCCCGAGGCGTCAAAATGGGGTGACGTATGTCTCACGTGATGCGCGCCCCGCGGAGGAAAGGAGCGGATTTCTCCTTCGTGTGGATACCCCTTTAAGGGCTATCCACACGAAGGAGAACTCCGCGGACGGATGTCGTGACGTCAGCAACCCGGGAAACTCCGTCCCCGGCTCCGCCGCGCGCACTTCCGGAGTTCTCATGCTAAGAGTACGAAGCCTCCGCGCCTCCGCCACGGAGGAGAACGAGAGAACGGCGCCCCGAGGCGTCAAAATGGGGTGACGTATGTCTCACGTGATGCGCGCTCCGCGGAGGAAAGGAGCGGATTTCTCCTTCGTGTGGATACCCCTTTAAGGGCTATCCACACGAAGGAGAACTCCGTGGACGGATGTCGTGACGTCAACAGCCCGGGAAACTCCGTCCCCGGCTCCTACGCGCGCACTTCCGGAGTTCTCATGCTAAGAGTACGAAGCCTCCGCGCCTCCGCCACGGAGGAGAACGAGAGAACGGCGCCCCGAGGCGTCAAAATGGGGTGACGTATGTCTCACGTGATGCGCGCCCCGCGGAGGAAAGGAGCGGATTTCTCCTTCGTGTGGATACCCCTTTAAGGGCTATCCACACGAAGGAGAACTCCGTGGACGGATGTCGTGACGTCAACAGCCCGGGAAACTCCGTCCCCGGCTCCGCCGCGCGCACTTGCGGAGTTCTCATGCTAAGAGTACGAAGCCTCCGCGCCTCCGCCACGGAGGAGAACGAGAGAACGGCGCCCCGAGGCGTCAAAAAGGGGTGACGTATGTCTCACGTGATGCGCGCTCCGCGGAGGAAAGGAGCGGATTTCTCCTTCGTGTGGATACCCCTTTAAGGGCTATCCACACGAAGGAGAACTCCGTGGACGGATGTCGTGACGTCAACAGCCCGGGAAACTCCGTCCCCGGCTCCGCCGCGCGCACTTCCGGAGTTCTCATGCTAAGAGTACGAAGCCTCCGCGCCTCCGCCACGGAGGAGAACGAGAGAACGGCGCCCCGAGGCGTCAAAATGGGGTGACGTATGTCTCACGTGATGCGCGCCCCGCGGAGGAAAGGAGCGGACTTCTCCTTCGTGTGGATACCCCTTTAAGGGCTATCCACACGAAGGAGAACTCCGCGGACGGATCTCGTGACGTCAACAACCGGGGAAACTCCGTCCCCGGCTCCGCCGCGCGCACTTCCGGAGTTCTCATGCTAAGAGTACGAAGCCTCCGCGCCTCCGCCACGGAGGAGAACGAGAGAACGGCGCCCCGAGGCGTCAAAATGGGGTGACGTATGTCTCACGTGATGCGCGCCCCGCGGAGGAAAGGAGCGGATTTCTCCTTCGTGTGGATACCCCTTTAAGGGCTATCCACACGAAGGAGAACTCCGTGGACGGATGTCGTGACGTCAACAGCCCGGGAAACTCCGTCCCCGGCTCCTACGCGCGCACTTCCGGAGTTCTCATGCTAAGAGTACGAAGCCTCCGCGCCTCCGCCACGGAGGAGAACGAGAGAACGGCGCCCCGAGGCGTCAAAAAGGGGTGACGTATGTCTCACGTGATGCGCGCTCCGCGGAGGAAAGGAGCGGATTTCTCCTTCGTGTGGATACCCCTTTAAGGGCTATCCACACGAAGGAGAACTCCGTGGACGGATGTCGTGACGTCAACAGCCCGGGAAACTCCGTCCCCGGCTCCGCCGCGCGCACTTGCGGAGTTCTCATGCTAAGAGTACGAAGCCTCCGCGCCTCCGCCACGGAGGAGAACGAGAGAACGGCGCCACGAGGCGTCAAAATGGGGTGACGTATGTCTCACGTGATGCGCGCCCCGCGGAGGAAAGGAGCGGATTTCTCCTTCGTGTGGATACCCCTTTAAGGGCTATCCACACGAAGGAGAACTCCGCGGACGGATGTCGTGACGTCAACAGCCCGGGAAACTCCGTCCCCGGCTCCGCCGCGCGCACTTCCGGAGTTCTCATGCTAAGAGTACGAAGCCTCCGCTCCTCCGCCACGGAGGAGAACGAGAGAACGGCGCCACGAGGCGTCAAAATGGGGTGACGTATGTCTCACGTGATGCGCGCCCCGCGGAGGAAAGGAGCGGATTTCTCCTTCGTGTGGATACCCCTTTAAGGGCTATCCACACGAAGGAGAACTCCGCGGACGGATGTCGTGACGTCAACAGCCCGGGAAACTCCGTCCCCGGCTCCGCCGCGCGCACTTCCGGAGTTCTCATGCTAAGAGTACGAAGCCTCCGCGCCTCCGCCACGGAGGAGAACGAGAGAACGGCGCCCCGAGGCGTCAAAAAGGGGTGACGTATGTCTCACGTGATGCGCGCCCCGCGGAGGAAAGGAGCGGATTTCTCCTTCGTGTGGATACCCCTTTAAGGGCTATCCACACGAAGGAGAACTCCGCGGACGGATGTCGTGACGTCAACAGCCCGGGAAACTCCGTCCCCGGCTCCGCCGCGCGCACTTCCGGAGTTCTCATGCTAAGAGTACGAAGCCTCCGCGCCTCCGCCACGGAGGAGAACGAGAGAACGGCGCCCCGAGGCGTCAAAAAGGGGTGACGTATGTCTCACGTGATGCGCGCTCCGCGGAGGAAAGGAGCGGATTTCTCCTTCGTGTGGATACCCCTTTAAGGGCTATCCACACGAAGGAGAACTCCGTGGACGGATGTCGTGACGTCAACAGCCCGGGAAACTCCGTCCCCGGCTCCGCCGCGCGCACTTGCGGAGTTCTCATGCTAAGAGTACGAAGCCTCCGCGCCTCCGCCACGGAGGAGAACGAGAGAACGGCGCCACGAGGCGTCAAAATGGGGTGACGTATGTCTCACGTGATGCGCGCCCCGCGGAGGAAAGGAGCGGATTTCTCCTTCGTGTGGATACCCCTTTAAGGGCTATCCACACGAAGGAGAACTCCGCGGACGGATGTCGTGACGTCAACAGCCCGGGAAACTCCGTCCCCGGCTCCGCCGCGCGCACTTGCGGAGTTCTCATGCTAAGAGTACGAAGCCTCCGCTCCTCCGCCACGGAGGAGAACGAGAGAACGGCGCCACGAGGCGTCAAAATGGGGTGACGTATGTCTCACGTGATGCGCGCCCCGCGGAGGAAAGGAGCGGATTTCTCCTTCGTGTGGATACCCCTTTAAGGGCTATCCACACGAAGGAGAACTCCGCGGACGGATGTCGTGACGTCAACAGCCCGGGAAACTCCGTCCCCGGCTCCGCCGCGCGCACTTCCGGAGTTCTCATGCTAAGAGTACGAAGCCTCCGCGCCTCCGCCACGGAGGAGAACGAGAGAACGGCGCCCCGAGGCGTCAAAAAGGGGTGACGTATGTCTCACGTGATGCGCGCCCCGCGGAGGAAAGGAGCGGATTTCTCCTTCGTGTGGATACCCCTTTAAGGGCTATCCACACGAAGGAGAACTCCGCGGACGGATGTCGTGACGTCAGCAACCCGGGAAACTCCGTCCCCGGCTCCGCCGCGCGCACTTGCGGAGTTCTCATGCTAAGAGTACGAAGCCTCCGCGCCTCCGCCACGGAGGAGAACGAGAGAACGGCGCCCCGAGGCGTCAAAATGGGGTGACGTATGTCTCACGTGATGCGCGCTCCGCGGAGGAAAGGAGCGGACTTCTCCTTCGTGTGGATACCCCTTTAAGGGCTATCCACACGAAGGAGAACTCCGCGGACGGATGTCGTGACGTCAGCAACCCGGGAAACTCCGTCCCCGGCTCCGCCGCGCGCACTTACGGAGTTCTCGTGCTAAGAGTACGAAGCCTCCGCGCCTCCGCCACGGAGGAGAACGAGAGAACGGCGCCCCGAGGCGTCAAAAAGGGGTGACGTATGTCTCACGTGATGCGCGCTCCGCGGAGGAAAGGAGCGGACTTCTCCTTCGTGTGGATACCCCTTTAAGGGCTATCCACACGAAGGAGAACTCCGTGGACGGATGTCGTGACGTCAACAGCCCGGGAAACTCCGTCCCCGGCTCCGCCGCGCGCACTCCCGGAGTTCTCATGCTAAGAGTACGAAGCCTCCGCGCCTCCGCCACGGAAGAGAACGAGAGAACGGCGCTACGAGGCGTCAAAAAGGAGTGACGTATGTCTCACGTGATGCGCGCTCCGCGGAGGAAAGGAGCGGATTTCTCCTTCGTGTGGATACCCCTTTAAGGGCTATACACACGAAGGAGAACTCCGCAGACGGATGTCGTGACGTCAGCAACCCGGGAAACTCCGTCCCCGGCTCCGCCGCGCGCACTTGCGGAGTTCTCATGCTAAGAGTACGAAGCCTCCGCGCCTCCGCCACGGAGGAGAACGAGAGAACGGCGCCACGAGGCGTCAAAAAGGGGTGACGTATGTCTCACGTGATGCGCGCCCCGCGGAGGAAAGGAGCGGATTTCTCCTTCGTGTGGATACCCCTTTAAGGGCTATCCACACGAAGGAGAACTCCGCGGACGGATGTCGTGACGTCAGCAACCCGGGAAACTCCGTCCCCGGCTCCGCCGCGCGCACTTGCGGAGTTCTCATGCTAAGAGTACGAAGCCTCCGCGCCTCCGCCACGGAGGAGAACGAGAGAACGGCGCCCCGAGGCGTCAAAAAGGGGTGACGTATGTCTCACGTGATGCGCGCTCCGCGGAGGAAAGGAGCGGACTTCTCCTTCGTGTGGATACCCCTTTAAGGGCTATCCACACGAAGGAGAACTCCGTGGACGGATGTCGTGACGTCAACAGCCCGGGAAACTCCGTCCCCGCCTCCGCCGCGCGCACTTACGGAGTTCTCATGCTAAGAGTACGAAGCCTCCGCGCCTCCGCCACGGAGGAGAACGAGAGAACGGCGCCACGAGGCGTCAAAAAGGGGTGACGTATGTCTCACGTGATGCGCGCTCCGCGGAGGAAAGGAGCGGACTTCTCCTTCGTGTGGATACCCCTTTAAGGGCTATCCACACGAAGGAGAACTCCGTGGACGGATGTCGTGACGTCAACAGCCCGGGAAACTCCATCCCCGCCTCCGCCGCGCGCACTTACGGAGTTCTCATGCTAAGAGTACGAAGCCTCCGCGCCTCCGCCACGGAGGAGAACGAGAGAACGGCGCCACGAGGCGTCAAAAAGGGGTGACGTATGTCTCACGTGATGCGCGCTCCGCGGAGGAAAGGAGCGGACTTCTCCTTCGTGTGGATACCCCTTGAAGGGCTATCCACACGAAGGAGAACTCCGTGGACGGATGTCGTGACGTCAACAGCCCGGGAAACTCCGTCCCCGGCTCCGCCGCGCGCACTTGCGGAGTTCTCATGCTAAGAGTACGAAGCCTCCGCGCCTCCGCCACGGAGGAGAACGAGAGAACGGCGCCACGAGGCGTCAAAAAGGGGTGACGTATGTCTCACGTGATGCGCGCTCCGCGGAGGAAAGGAGCGGACTTCTCCTTCGTGTGGATACCCCTTTAAGGGCTATCCACACGAAGGAGAACTCCGTGGACGGATGTCGTGACGTCAACAGCCCGGGAAACTCCATCCCCGCCTCCGCCGCGCGCACTTACGGAGTTCTCATGCTAAGAGTACGAAGCCTCCGCGCCTCCGCCACGGAGGAGAACGAGAGAACGGCGCCACGAGGCGTCAAAAAGGGGTGACGCATGTCTCACGTGATGCGCGCTCCGCGGAGGAAAGGAGCGGACTTCTCCTTCGTGTGGATACCCCTTTAAGGGCTATCCACACGAAGGAGAACTCCGTGGACGGATGTCGTGACGTCAACAGCCCGGGAAACTCCATCCCCGCCTCCGCCGCGCGCACTTACGGAGTTCTCATGCTAAGAGTACGAAGCCTCCGCGCCTCCGCCACGGAGGAGAACGAGAGAACGGCGCCACGAGGCGTCAAAAAGGGGTGACGTATGTCTCACGTGATGCGCGCTCCGCGGAGGAAAGGAGCGGACTTCTCCTTCGTGTGGATACCCCTTTAAGGGCTATCCACACGAAGGAGAACTCCGTGGACGGATGTCGTGACGTCAACAGCCCGGGAAACTCCATCCCCGCCTCCGCCGCGCGCACTTACGGAGTTCTCATGCTAAGAGTACGAAGCCTCCGCGCCTCCGCCACGGAGGAGAACGAGAGAACGGCGCCACGAGGCGTCAAAAAGGGGTGACGCATGTCTCACGTGATGCGCGCTCCGCGGAGGAAAGGAGCGGACTTCTCCTTCGTGTGGATACCCCTTTAAGGGCTATCCACACGAAGGAGAACTCCGTGGACGGATGTCGTGACGTCAACAGCCCGGGAAACTCCATCCCCGCCTCCGCCGCGCGCACTTACGGAGTTCTCATGCTAAGAGTACGAAGCCTCCGCGCCTCCGCCACGGAGGAGAACGAGAGAACGGCGCCCCGAGGCGTCAAAAAGGGGTGACGTATGTCTCACGTGATGCGCGCTCCGCGGAGGAAAGGAGCGGATTTCTCCTTCGTGTGGATACCCCTTTAAGGGCTATCCACACGAAGGAGAACTCCGTGGACGGATGTCGTGACGTCAACAGCCCGGGAAACTCCATCCCCGCCTCCGCCGCGCGCACTTACGGAGTTCTCATGCTAAGAGTACGAAGCCTCCGCGCCTCCGCCACGGAGGAGAACGAGAGAACGGCGCCCCGAGGCGTCAAAAAGGGGTGACGTATGTCTCACGTGATGCGCGCTCCGCGGAGGAAAGGAGCGGACTTCTCCTTCGTGTGGATACCCCTTTAAGGGCTATCCACACGAAGGAGAACTCCGTGGACGGATGTCGTGACGTCAGCAACCCGGGAAACTCCGTCCCCGGCTCCGCCGCGCGCACTTGCGGAGTTCTCATGCTAAGAGTACGAAGCCTCCGCGCCTCCGCCACGGAGGAGAACGAGAGAACGGCGCCCCGAGGCGTCAAAAAGGGGTGACGTATGTCTCACGTGATGCGCGCTCCGCGGAGGAAAGGAGCGGACTTCTCCTTCGTGTGGATACCCCTTTAAGGGCTATCCACACGAAGGAGAACTCCGTGGACGGATGTCGTGACGTCAACAGCCCGGGAAACTCCGTCCCCGGCTCCGCCGCGCGCACTTACGGAGTTCTCATGCTAAGAGTACGAAGCCTCCGCGCCTCCGCCACGGAGGAGAACGAGAGAACGGCGCCCCGAGGCGTCAAAAAGGGGTGACGTATGTCTCACGTGATGCGCGCTCCGCGGAGGAAAGGAGCGGACTTCTCCTTCGTGTGGATACCCCTTTAAGGGCTATCCACACGAAGGAGAACTCCGCGGACGGATGTCGTGACGTCAACAGCCCGGGAAACTCCGTCCCCGGCTCCGCCGCGCGCACTTGCGGAGTTCTCATGCTAAGAGTACGAAGCCTCCGCGCCTCCGCCACGGAGGAGAACGAGAGAACGGCGCCCCGAGGCGTCAAAAAGGGGTGACGTATGTCTCACGTGATGCGCGCTCCGCGGAGGAAAGGAGCGGACTTCTCCTTCGTGTGGATACCCCTTTAAGGGCTATCCACACGAAGGAGAACTCCGTGGACGGATGTCGTGACGTCAACAGCCCGGGAAACTCCGTCCCCGGCTCCGCCGCGCGCACTTGCGGAGTTCTCATGCTAAGAGTACGAAGCCTCCGCGCCTCCGCCACGGAGGAGAACGAGAGAACGGCGCCCCGAGGCGTCAAAAAGGGGTGACGTATGTCTCACGTGATGCGCGCTCCGCGGAGGAAAGGAGCGGATTTCTCCTTCGTGTGGATACCCCTTTAAGGGCTATCCACACGAAGGAGAACTCCGCGGACGGATGTCGTGACGTCAGCAACCCGGGAAACTCCGTCCCCGGCTCCGCCGCGCGCACTTGCGGAGTTCTCATGCTAAGAGTACGAAGCCTCCGCGCCTCCGCCACGGAGGAGAACGAGAGAACGGCGCCACGAGGCGTCAAAAAGGGGTGACGTATGTCTCACGTGATGCGCGCCCCGCGGAGGAAAGGAGCGGATTTCTCCTTCGTGTGGATACCCCTTTAAGGGCTATCCACACGAAGGAGAACTCCGCGGACGGATGTCGTGACGTCAGCAACCCGGGAAACTCCGTCCCCGGCTCCGCCGCGCGCACTTGCGGAGTTCTCATGCTAAGAGTACGAAGCCTCCGCGCCTCCGCCACGGAGGAGAACGAGAGAACGGCGCCACGAGGCGTCAAAAAGGGGTGACGTATGTCTCACGTGATGCGCGCCCCGCGGAGGAAAGGAGCGGATTTCTCCTTCGTGTGGATACCCCTTTAAGGGCTATCCACACGAAGGAGAACTCCGCGGACGGATGTCGTGACGTCAGCAACCCGGGAAACTCCGTCCCCGGCTCCGCCGCGCGCACTTGCGGAGTTCTCATGCTAAGAGTACGAAGCCTCCGCGCCTCCGCCACGGAGGAGAACGAGAGAACGGCGCCACGAGGCGTCAAAAAGGGGTGACGTATGTCTCACGTGATGCGCGCCCCGCGGAGGAAAGGAGCGGATTTCTCCTTCGTGTGGATACCCCTTTAAGGGCTATCCTTACGAAGGAGAACTCCGCGGACGGATGTCGTGACGTCAGCAACCCGGGAAACTCCGTCCCCGGCTCCGCCGCGCGCACTTCCGGAGTTCTCATGCTAAGAGTACGAAGCCTCCGCGCCTCCGCCACGGAGGAGAACGAGAGAACGGCGCCACGAGGCGTCAAAAAGGGGTGACGTATGTCTCACGTGATGCGCGCCCCGCGGAGGAAAGGAGCGGATTTCTCCTTCGTGTGGATACCCCTTTAAGGGCTATCCACACGAAGGAGAACTCCGCGGACGGATGTCGTGACGTCAGCAACCCGGGAAACTCCGTCCCCGGCTCCGCCGCGCGCACTTGCGGAGTTCTCATGCTAAGAGTACGAAGCCTCCGCGCCTCCGCCACGGAGGAGAACGAGAGAACGGCGCCACGAGGCGTCAAAAAGGGGTGACGTATGTCTCACGTGATGCGCGCCCCGCGGAGGAAAGGAGCGGATTTCTCCTTCGTGTGGATACCCCTTTAAGGGCTATCCTTACGAAGGAGAACTCCGCGGACGGATGTCGTGACGTCAGCAACCCGGGAAACTCCGTCCCCGGCTCCGCCGCGCGCACTTCCGGAGTTCTCATGCTAAGAGTACGAAGCCTCCGCGCCTCCGCCACGGAGGAGAACGAGAGAACGGCGCCACGAGGCGTCAAAAAGGGGTGACGTATGTCTCACGTGATGCGCGCCCCGCGGAGGAAAGGAGCGGATTTCTCCTTCGTGTGGATACCCCTTTAAGGGCTATCCACACGAAGGAGAACTCCGCGGACGGATGTCGTGACGTCAGCAACCCGGGAAACTCCGTCCCCGGCTCCGCCGCGCGCACTTCCGGAGTTCTCATGCTAAGAGTACGAAGCCTCCGCGCCTCCGCCACGGAGGAGAACGAGAGAACGGCGCCACGAGGCGTCAAAAAGGGGTGACGTATGTCTCACGTGATGCGCGCCCCGCGGAGGAAAGGAGCGGATTTCTCCTTCGTGTGGATACCCCTTTAAGGGCTATCCTTACGAAGGAGAACTCCGCGGACGGATGTCGTGACGTCAGCAACCCGGGAAACTCCGTCCCCGGCTCCGCCGCGCGCACTTCCGGAGTTCTCATGCTAAGAGTACGAAGCCTCCGCGCCTCCGCCACGGAGGAGAACGAGAGAACGGCGCAACGAGGCGTCAAAAAGGGGTGACGTATGTCTCACGCAGACTTGTACACGTTACTGAAAAAAAGTAACTGATTACAATTACAATTACTACAGTCAAAAAAGTGACCGATTACCGTTACTGATTACTGCCTCCCAGAAGTAATTGAACAATTACTGCACAGTAATTGATTACTTTTCAAGTTACTTTTACGTTACTTCTTATTGCGATGACAGAAATACACAAATACACAGTCAAATATTGCGTACACAATTTTGTTTGGTTATTGTTCCCTTTTTTGTTTTCAGACCCGGACCTTGTCGTGTAGCTGACGCGTCGACCTAAGGAACAAAGCCCACTAAAAAGTCAATAGCGAGTTCCCGCTTCCCGTCGACTTTATCAGCAATCTGCAACGAGATCCGGAACTCCCCAGCCAAGGCTGGTGGCGCGCTTGTAGAAGAGCGTGGCGCAAAAGAAAAAAGGATTTGCCGACTAATCCTAGTTTTATTTTTTTTACATGTTAAAAAAATGTCAATCATTTTTGCTCCATGGATGAGTGACTATGTTGATTGTTGTGAGAAAAAAAATTGTGGAATGAAAAATGTAATTGGTAATTGTGTAATTGATTTTGTAATTGATTACAGGAAAAAAGTAATTGAATTACTCCGAGCGTTACAGCTTGACAAATGTAATTGAAGCGTTACAAAATTACACTTAACTGTAATTGATTACAAGTAATCAATTACTTGTAACGCGTTACGTACAAGTCTGGTCTCACGTGATGCGCGCTCCGCGGAGAAAGGAGCGGATTTCTCCTTCGTGTGGATACCCCTTTAAGGGTTATCCACACGAAGGAGAACTCCGCGGACGGATGTCGTGACGTCAGCAACCCGGGAAACTCCGTCCCCGGCTCCGCCGCGCGCACTTGCGGAGTTCTCATGCTAAGAGTACGAAGCCTCCGCGCCTCCGCCACGGAGGAGAACGAGAGAACGGCGCCACGAGGCGTCAAAAAGGGATGACGTATGTCTCACGTGATGCGCGCTCCGCGGAGGAAAGGAGTGGATTTCTCCTTCGTGTGGATACCCCTTTAAGGGCTATCCACACGAAGGAGAACTCCGCGGACGGATCTCGTGACGTCAACAACCGGGGAAACTCCGTCCCCGGCTCCGCTGCGCGCACTTGCGGAGTTCTCATGCCAAGAGTACGAAGCCTCCGCGCCTCCGCCACGGAGGAGAACGAGAGAACGGCGCCACGAGGCGTCAAAAAGGGGTGACGTATGTCTCACGTGATGCGCGCTCCGCGGAGGAAAGGAGCGGATTTCTCCTTCGTGTGGATACCCCTTTAAGGGCTATCCACACGAAGGAGAACTCCGCGGACGGATCTCGTGACGTCAACAACCGGGGAAACTCCGTCCCCGGCTCCGCTGCGCGCACTTGCAGAGTTCTCATGCCAAGAGTACGAAGCCTCCGCGCCTCCGCCACGGAGGAGAACGAGAGAACGGCGCCACGAGGCGTCAAAAAGGGATGACGTATGTCTCACGTGATGCGCGCTCCGCGGAGGAAAGGAGTGGATTTCTCCTTCGTGTGGATACCCCTTTAAGGGCTATCCACACGAAGGAGAACTCCGCGGACGGATCTCGTGACGTCAACAACCGGGGAAACTCCGTCCCCGGCTCCGCTGCGCGCACTTGCGGAGTTCTCATGCCAAGAGTACGAAGCCTCCGCGCCTCCGCCACGGAGGAGAACGAGAGAACGGCGCCACGAGGCGTCAAAAAGGGATGACGTATGTCTCACGTGATGCGCGCTCCGCGGAGGAAAGGAGTGGATTTCTCCTTCGTGTGGATACCCCTTTAAGGGCTATCCACACGAAGGAGAACTCCGCGGACGGATCTCGTGACGTCAACAACCGGGGAAACTCCGTCCCCGGCTCCGCTGCGCGCACTTGCGGAGTTCTCATGCCAAGAGTACGAAGCCTCCGCGCCTCCGCCACGGAGGAGAACGAGAGAACGGCGCCACGAGGCGTCAAAAAGGGGTGACGTATGTCTCACGTGATGCGCGCTCCGCGGAGGAAAGGAGCGGATTTCTCCTTCGTGTGGATACCCCTTTAAGGGCTATCCACACGAAGGAGAACTCCGCGGACGGATCTCGTGACGTCAACAACCGGGGAAACTCCGTCCCCGGCTCCGCCGCGCGCACTTGCAGAGTTCTCATGCCAAGAGTACGAAGCCTCCGCGCCTCCGCCACGGAGGAGAACGAGAGAACGGCGCCACGAGGCGTCAAAAAGGGGTGACGTATGTCTCACGTGATGCGCGCTCCGCGGAGGAAAGGAGCGGATTTCTCCTTCGTGTGGATACCCCTTTAAGGGCTATCCACACGAAGGAGAAATCCGCGGACGGATCTCGTGACGTCAACAACCGGGGAAACTCCGTCCCCGGCTCCGCTGCGCGCACTTGCAGAGTTCTCATGCCAAGAGTACGAAGCCTCCGCGCCTCCGCCACGGAGGAGAACGAGAGAACGGCGCCACGAGGCATCAAAAAGGGATGACGTATGTCTCACGTGATGCGCGCTCCGCGGAGGAAAGGAGTGGATTTCTCCTTCGTGTGGATACCCCTTTAAGGGCTATCCACACGAAGGAGAACTCCGCGGACGGATCTCGTGACGTCAACAACCGGGGAAACTCCGTCCCCGGCTCCGCTGCGCGCACTTGCGGAGTTCTCATGCCAAGAGTACGAAGCCTCCGCGCCTCCGCCACGGAGGAGAACGAGAGAACGGCGCCACGAGGCGTCAAAAAGGGGTGACGTATGTCTCACGTGATGCGCGCTCCGCGGAGGAAACGAGCGGATTTCTCCTTCGTGTGGATACCCCTTTAAGGGCTATCCACACGAAGGAGAAATCCGCGGACGGATCTCGTGACGTCAACAACCGGGGAAACTCCGTCCCCGGCTCCGCTGCGCGCACTTGCAGAGTTCTCATGCCAAGAGTACGAAGCCTCCGCGCCTCCGCCACGGAGGAGAACGAGAGAACGGCGCCACGAGGCGTCAAAAAGGGATGACGTATGTCTCACGTGATGCGCGCTCCGCGGAGGAAAGGAGTGGATTTCTCCTTCGTGTGGATACCCCTTTAAGGGCTATCCACACGAAGGAGAACTCCGCGGACGGATCTCGTGACGTCAACAACCGGGGAAACTCCGTCCCCGGCTCCGCCGCGCGCACTTGCAGAGTTCTCATGCCAAGAGTACGAAGCCTCCGCGCCTCCGCCACGGAGTAGAACGAGAGAACGGCGCCACGAGGCGTCAAAAAGGGATGACGTATGTCTCACGTGATGCGCGCTCCGCGGAGGAAAGGAGTGGATTTCTCCTTCGTGTGGATACCCCTTTAAGGGCTATCTACACGAAGGAGAACTCCGCGGACGGATCTCGTGACGTCAACAACCGGGGAAACTCCGTCCCCGGCTCCGCCGCGCGCACTTGCGGAGTTGTCATGCCAAGAGTACGAAGCCTCCGCGCCTCCGCCACGGAGGAGAACGAGAGAACGGCGCCACGAGGCGTCAAAAAGGGGTGACGTATGTCTCACGTGATGCGCGCTCCGCGGAGGAAAGGAGCGGATTTCTCCTTCGTGTGGATACCCCTTTAAGGGCTATCCACACGAAGGAGAAATCCGCGGACGGATCTCGTGACGTCAACAACCGGGGAAACTCCGTCCCCGGCTCCGCTGCGCGCACTTGCAGAGTTCTCATGCCAAGAGTACGAAGCCTCCGCGCCTCCGCCACGGAGGAGAACGAGAGAACGGCGCCACGAGGCATCAAAAAGGGATGACGTATGTCTCACGTGATGCGCGCTCCGCGGAGGAAAGGAGTGGATTTCTCCTTCGTGTGGATACCCCTTTAAGGGCTATCCACACGAAGGAGAACTCCGCGGACGGATCTCGTGACGTCAACAACCGGGGAAACTCCGTCCCCGGCTCCGCTGCGCGCACTTGCGGAGTTCTCATGCCAAGAGTACGAAGCCTCCGCGCCTCCGCCACGGAGGAGAACGAGAGAACGGCGCCACGAGGCGTCAAAAAGGGGTGACGTATGTCTCACGTGATGCGCGCTCCGCGGAGGAAACGAGCGGATTTCTCCTTCGTGTGGATACCCCTTTAAGGGCTATCCACACGAAGGAGAAATCCGCGGACGGATCTCGTGACGTCAACAACCGGGGAAACTCCGTCCCCGGCTCCGCTGCGCGCACTTGCAGAGTTCTCATGCCAAGAGTACGAAGCCTCCGCGCCTCCGCCACGGAGGAGAACGAGAGAACGGCGCCACGAGGCGTCAAAAAGGGATGACGTATGTCTCACGTGATGCGCGCTCCGCGGAGGAAAGGAGTGGATTTCTCCTTCGTGTGGATACCCCTTTAAGGGCTATCCACACGAAGGAGAACTCCGCGGACGGATCTCGTGACGTCAACAACCGGGGAAACTCCGTCCCCGGCTCCGCCGCGCGCACTTGCAGAGTTCTCATGCCAAGAGTACGAAGCCTCCGCGCCTCCGCCACGGAGGAGAACGAGAGAACGGCGCCACGAGGCGTCAAAAAGGGGTGACGTATGTCTCACGTGATGCGCGCTCCGCGGAGGAAAGGAGCGGATTTCTCCTTCGTGTGGATACCCCTTTAAGGGCTATCCACACGAAGGAGAACTCCGCGGACGGATCTCGTGACGTCAACAACCGGGGAAACTCCGTCCCCGGTTCCGCCGCGCGCACTTGCGGAGTTGTCATGCCAAGAGTACGAAGCCTCCGCGCCTCCGCCACGGAGGAGAACAAGAGAACGGCGCCACGAGGCGTCAAAAAGGGGTGACGTATGTCTCACGTGATGCGCGCTCCGCGGAGGAAAGGAGTGGATTTCTCCTTCGTGTGGATATCCCTTTAAGGGCTATCCACACGAAGGAGAACTCCGCGGACGGATCTCGTGACGTCAACAACCGGGGAAACTCCGTCCCCGGCTCCGCCGCGCGCACTTGCGGAGTTGTCATGCCAAGAGTACGAAGCCTCCGCGCCTCCGCCACGGAGGAGAACGAGAGAACGGCGCCACGAGGCGTCAAAAAGGGGTGACGTATGTCTCACGTGATGCGCGCTCCGCGGAGGAAAGGAGTGGATTTCTCCTTCGTGTGGATACCCCTTTAAGGGCTATCCACACGAAGGAGAACTCCGCGGACGGATCTCGTGACGTCAACAACCGGGGAAACTCCGTCCCCGGCTCCGCCGCGCGCACTTGCGGAGTTCTCATGCCAAGAGTACGAAGCCTCCGCGCCTCCGCCACGGAGGAGAACGAGAGAACGGCGCCACGAGGCGTCAAAAAGGGGTGACGTATGTCTCACGTGATGCGCGCTCCGCGGAGGAAAGGAGTGGATTTCTCCTTCGTGTGGATACCCCTTTAAGGGCTATCCACACGAAGGAGAACTCCGCGGACGGATCTCGTGACGTCAACAACCGGGGAAACTCCGTCCCCGGCTCCGCCGCGCGCACTTGCGGAGTTGTCATGCTAAGAGTACGAAGCCTCCGCGCCTCCGCCACGGAGGAGAACGAGAGAACGGCGCCACGAGGCGTCAAAAAGGGGTGACGTATGTCTCACGTGATGCGCGCTCCGCGGAGGAAAGGAGTGGATTTCTCCTTCGTGTGGATACCCCTTTAAGGGCTATCCACACGAAGGAGAACTCCGCGGACGGATCTCGTGACGTCAACAACCGGGGAAACTCCGTCCCCGGCTCCGCCGCGCGCACTTGCGGAGTTGTCATGCCAAGAGTACGAAGCCTCCGCGCCTCCGCCACGGAGGAGAACGAGAGAACGGCGCCACGAGGCGTCAAAAAGGGGTGACGTATGTCTCACGTGATGCGCGCTCCGCGGAGGAAAGGAGTGGATTTCTCCTTCGTGTGGATACCCCTTTAAGGGCTATCCACACGAAGGAGAACTCCGCGGACGGATCTCGTGACGTCAACAACCGGGGAAACTCCGTCCCCGGCTCCGCCGCGCGCACTTGCGGAGTTGTCATGCTAAGAGTACGAAGCCTCCGCGCCTCCGCCACGGAGGAGAACGAGAGAACGGCGCCACGAGGCGTCAAAAAGGGGTGACGTATGTCTCACGTGATGCGCGCTCCGCGGAGGAAAGGAGTGGATTTCTCCTTCGTGTGGATACCCCTTTAAGGGCTATCCACACGAAGGAGAACTCCGCGGACGGATCTCGTGACGTCAACAACCGGGGAAACTCCGTCCCCGGCTCCGCCGCGCGCACTTGCGGAGTTGTCATGCCAAGAGTACGAAGCCTCCGCGCCTCCGCCACGGAGGAGAACGAGAGAACGGCGCCACGAGGCGTCAAAAAGGGGTGACGTATGTCTCACGTGATGCGCGCTCCGCGGAGGAAAGGAGTGGATTTCTCCTTCGTGTGGATACCCCTTTAAGGGCTATCCACACGAAGGAGAACTCCGCGGACGGATCTCGTGACGTCAACAACCGGGGAAACTCCGTCCCCGGCTCCGCCGCGCGCACTTGCGGAGTTGTCATGCTAAGAGTACGAAGCCTCCGCGCCTCCGCCACGGAGGAGAACGAGAGAACGGCGCCACGAGGCGTCAAAAAGGGGTGACGTATGTCTCACGTGATGCGCGCTCCGCGGAGGAAAGGAGTGGATTTCTCCTTCGTGTGGATACCCCTTTAAGGGCTATCCACACGAAGGAGAACTCCGCGGACGGATCTCGTGACGTCAACAACCGGGGAAACTCCGTCCCCGGCTCCGCCGCGCGCACTTGCGGAGTTGTCATGCCAAGAGTACGAAGCCTCCGCGCCTCCGCCACGGAGGAGAACGAGAGAACGGCGCCACGAGGCGTCAAAAAGGGGTGACGTATGTCTCACGTGATGCGCGCTCCGCGGAGGAAAGGAGTGGATTTCTCCTTCGTGTGGATACCCCTTTAAGGGCTATCCACACGAAGGAGAACTCCGCGGACGGATCTCGTGACGTCAACAACCGGGGAAACTCCGTCCCCGGCTCCGCCGCGCGCACTTGCGGAGTTGTCATGCTAAGAGTACGAAGCCTCCGCGCCTCCGCCACGGAGGAGAACGAGAGAACGGCGCCACGAGGCGTCAAAAAGGGGTGACGTATGTCTCACGTGATGCGCGCTCCGCGGAGGAAAGGAGTGGATTTCTCCTTCGTGTGGATACCCCTTTAAGGGCTATCCACACGAAGGAGAACTCCGCGGACGGATCTCGTGACGTCAACAACCGGGGAAACTCCGTCCCCGGCTCCGCCGCGCGCACTTGCGGAGTTGTCATGCCAAGAGTACGAAGCCTCCGCGCCTCCGCCACGGAGGAGAACGAGAGAACGGCGCCACGAGGCGTCAAAAAGGGGTGACGTATGTCTCACGTGATGCGCGCTCCGCGGAGGAAAGGAGTGGATTTCTCCTTCGTGTGGATACCCCTTTAAGGGCTATCCACACGAAGGAGAACTCCGCGGACGGATCTTGTGACGTCAACAACCGGGGAAACTCCGTCCCCGGCTCCGCCGCGCGCACTTGCGGAGTTGTCATGCTAAGAGTACGAAGCCTCCGCGCCTCCGCCACGGAGGAGAACGAGAGAACGGCGCCACGAGGCGTCAAAAAGGGGTGACGTATGTCTCACGTGATGCGCGCTCCGCGGAGGAAAGGAGTGGATTTCTCCTTCGTGTGGATACCCCTTTAAGGGCTATCCACACGAAGGAGAACTCCGCGGACGGATCTTGTGACGTCAACAACCGGGGAAACTCCGTCCCCGGCTCCGCCGCGCGCACTTGCGGAGTTCTCATGCCAAGAGTACGAAGCCTCCGCGCCTCCGCCACGGAGGAGAACGAGAGAACGGCGCCACGAGGCGTCAAAAAGGGGTGACGTATGTCTCACGTGATGCGCGCTCCGCGGAGGAAAGGAGTGGATTTCTCCTTCGTGTGGATACCCCTTTAAGGGCTATCCACACGAAGGAGAACTCCGCGGACGGATCTCGTGACGTCAACAACCGGGGAAACTCCGTCCCCGGCTCCGCCGCGCGCACTTGCGGAGTTCTCATGCCAAGAGTACGAAGCCTCCGCGCCTCCGCCACGGAGGAGAACGAGAGAACGGCGCCACGAGGCGTCAAAAAGGGGTGACGTATGTCTCACGTGATGCGCGCTCCGCGGAGGAAAGGAGTGGATTTCTCCTTCGTGTGGATACCCCTTTAAGGGCTATCCACACGAAGGAGAACTCCGCGGACGGATCTCGTGACGTCAACAACCGGGGAAACTCCGTCCCCGGCTCCGCCGCGCGCACTTGCGGAGTTCTCATGCCAAGAGTACGAAGCCTCCGCGCCTCCGCCACGGAGGAGAACGAGAGAACGGCGCCACGAGGCGTCAAAAAGGGGTGACGTATGTCTCACGTGATGCGCGCTCCGCGGAGGAAAGGAGTGGATTTCTCCTTCGTGTGGATACCCCTTTAAGGGCTATCCACACGAAGGAGAACTCCGCGGACGGATCTTGTGACGTCAACAACCGGGGAAACTCCGTCCCCGGCTCCGCCGCGCGCACTTGCGGAGTTCTCATGCCAAGAGTACGAAGCCTCCGCGCCTCCGCCACGGAGGAGAACGAGAGAACGGCGCCACGAGGCGTCAAAAAGGGGTGACGTATGTCTCACGTGATGCGCGCTCCGCGGAGGAAAGGAGCGGATTTCTCCTTCGTGTGGATACCCCTTTAAGGGCTATCCACACGAAGGAGAGCTCCGCGGACGGATCTCGTGACGTCAACAACCGGGGAAACTCCGTCCCCGGCTCCGCCGCGCGCACTTGCGGAGTTCTCATGCCAAGAGTACGAAGCCTCCGCGCCTCCGCCACGGAGGAGAACGAGAGAACGGCGCCACGAGGCGTCAAAAAGGGGTGACGTATGTCTCACGTGATGCGCGCTCCGCGGAGGAAAGGAGTGGATTTCTCCTTCGTGTGGATACCCCTTTAAGGGCTATCCACACGAAGGAGAACTCCGCGGACGGATCTCGTGACGTCAACAACCGGGGAAACTCCGTCCCCGGCTCCGCCGCGCGCACTTGCAGAGTTCTCATGCCAAGAGTACGAAGCCTCCGCGCCTCCGCCACGGAGGAGAACGAGAGAACGGCGCCACGAGGCGTCAAAAAGGGGTGACGTATGTCTCACGTGATGCGCGCTCCGCGGAGGAAAGGAGTGGATTTCTCCTTCGTGTGGATACCCCTTTAAGGGCTATCCACACGAAGGAGAACTCCGCGGACGGA
Source organism: Ixodes scapularis (assembly GCF_016920785.2). Taxonomy (NCBI): domain Eukaryota; kingdom Metazoa; phylum Arthropoda; class Arachnida; order Ixodida; family Ixodidae; genus Ixodes; species Ixodes scapularis. The sequence goes on from NW_024609836.1 coordinate 77,571,676, forward strand.
TCTCGTGACGTCAACAACCGGGGAAACTCCGTCCCCGGCTCCGCCGCGCGCACTTGCAGAGTTCTCATGCCAAGAGTACGAAGCCTCCGCGCCTCCGCCACGGAGGAGAACGAGAGAACGGCGCCACGAGGCGTCAAAAAGGGGTGACGTATGTCTCACGTGATGCGCGCTCCGCGGAGGAAAGGAGCGGATTTCTCCTTCGTGTGGATACCCTTTTAAGGGCTATCCACACGAAGGAGAACTCCGCGGACGGATCTCGTGACGTCAACAACCGGGGAAACTCCGTCCCCGGCTCCGCCGCGCGCACTTGCAGAGTTCTCATGCCAAGAGTACGAAGCCTCCGCGCCTCCGCCACGGAGGAGAACGAGAGAACGGCGCCACGAGGCGTCAAAAAGGGGTGACGTATGTCTCACGTGATGCGCGCTCCGCGGAGGAAAGGAGCGGATTTCTCCTTCGTGTGGATACCCCTTTAAGGGCTATCCACACGAAGGAGAACTCCGCGGACGGATCTCGTGACGTCAACAACCGGGGAAACTCCGTCCCCGGCTCCGCCGCGCGCACTTGCAGAGTTGTCATGCCAAGAGTACGAAGCCTCCGCGCCTCCGCCACGGAGGAGAACGAGAGAACGGCGCCACGAGGCGTCAAAAAGGGGTGACGTATGTCTCACGTGATGCGCGCTCCGCGGAGGAAAGGAGTGGATTTCTCCTTCGTGTGGATACCCCTTTAAGGGCTATCCACACGAAGGAGAACCCCGCGGACGGATCTCGTGACGTCAACAACCGGGGAAACTCCGTCCCCGGCTCCGCCGCGCGCACTTGCAGAGTTCTCATGCCAAGAGTACGAAGCCTCCGCGCCTCCGCCACGGAGGAGAACGAGAGAACGGCGCCACGAGGCGTCAAAAAGGGGTGACGTATGTCTCACGTGATGCGCGCACCGCGGAGGAAAGGAGTGGATTTCTCCTTCGTGTGGATACCCCTTTAAGGGCTATCCACACGAAGGAGAACTCCGCGGACGGATCTCGTGACGTCAACAACCGGGGAAACTCCGTCCCCGGCTCCGCCGCGCGCACTTGCAGAGTTGTCATGCCAAGAGTACGAAGCCTCCGCGCCTCCGCCACGGAGGAGAACGAGAGAACGGCGCCACGAGGCGTCAAAAAGGGGTGACGTATGTCTCACGTGATGCGCGCTCCGCGGAGGAAAGGAGTGGATTTCTCCTTCGTGTGGATACCCCTTTAAGGGCTATCCACACGAAGGAGAACTCCGCGGACGGATCTCGTGACGTCAACAACCGGGGAAACTCCGTCCCCGGCTCCGCCGCGCGCACTTGCAGAGTTCTCATGCCAAGAGTACGAAGCCTCCGCGCCTCCGCCACGGAGGAGAACGAGAGAACGGCGCCACGAGGCGTCAAAAAGGGGTGACGTATGTCTCACGTGATGCGCGCTCCGCGGAGGAAAGGAGCGGATTTCTCCTTCGTGTGGATACCCCTTTAAGGGCTATCCACACGAAGGAGAACTCCGCGGACGGATCTCGTAACGTCAACAACCGGGGAAACTCCGTCCCCGGCTCCGCCGCGCGCACTTGCAGAGTTCTCATGCCAAGAGTACGAAGCCTCCGCGCCTCCGCCACGGAGGAGAACGAGAGAACGGCGCCACGAGGCGTCAAAAAGGGGTGACGTATGTCTCACGTGATGCGCGCTCCGCGGAGGAAAGGAGCGGATTTCTCCTTCGTGTGGATACCCCTTTAAGGGCTATCCACACGAAGGAGAACTCCGCGGACGGATGTCGTGACGTCAGCAACCCGTGAAACTCCGTCCCCGGCTCCGCCGCGCGCACTTGCGGAGTTCTCATGCTAAGAGTACGAAGCCTCCGCGCCTCCGCCACGGAGGAGAACTAGAGAACGGCGCCCCGAGGCGTCGAAAAGGGGTGACGTATGTCTCACGTGATGCGCGCTCCGCGGAGGAAAGGAGCGGACTTCTCCTTCGTGTGGATACCCCTTTAAGGGCTATCCACACGAAGGAGAACTCCGCGGACGGATGTCGTGACGTCAGCAACCCGTGAAACTCCGTCCCCGGCTCCGCCGCGCGCACTTGCGGAGTTCTCATGCCAAGAGTACGAAGCCTCCGCGCCTCCGCCACGGAGGAGAACGAGAGAACGGCGCCACGAGGCGTCAAAAAGGGGTGACGTATGTCTCACGTGATGCGCGCTCCGCGGAGGAAAGGAGTGGATTTCTCCTTCGTGTGGATACCCCTTTAAGGGCTATCCACACGAAGGAGAACTCCGCGGACGGATCTCGTAACGTCAACAACCGGGGAAACTCCGTCCCCGGCTCCGCCGCGCGCACTTGCAGAGTTCTCATGCCAAGAGTACGAAGCCTCCGCGCCTCCGCCACGGAGGAGAACGAGAGAACGGCGCCACGAGGCGTCAAAAAGGGGTGACGTATGTCTCACGTGATGCGCGCTCCGCGGAGGAAAGGAGCGGATTTCTCCTTCGTGTGGATACCCCTTTAAGGGCTATCCACACGAAGGAGAACTCCGCGGACGGATCTCGTAACGTCAACAACCGGGGAAACTCCGTCCCCGGCTCCGCCGCGCGCACTTGCAGAGTTCTCATGCCAAGAGTACGAAGCCTCCGCGCCTCCGCCACGGAGGAGAACGAGAGAACGGCGCCACGAGGCGTCAAAAAGGGGTGACGTATGTCTCACGTGATGCGCGCTCCGCGGAGGAAAGGAGTGGATTTCTCCTTCGTGTGGATACCCCTTTAAGGGCTATCCACACGAAGGAGAACTCCGCGGACGGATCTCGTGACGTCAACAACCGGGGAAACTCCGTCCCCGGCTCCGCCGCGCGCACTTGCAGAGTTGTCATGCCAAGAGTACGAAGCCTCCGCGCCTCCGCCACGGAGGAGAACGAGAGAACGGCGCCACGAGGCGTCAAAAAGGGGTGACGTATGTCTCACGTGATGCGCGCTCCGCGGAGGAAAGGAGCGGATTTCTCCTTCGTGTGGATACCCCTTTAAGGGCTATCCACACGAAGGAGAACTCCGCGGACGGATCTCGTAACGTCAACAACCGGGGAAACTCCGTCCCCGGCTCCGCCGCGCGCACTTGCAGAGTTCTCATGCCAAGAGTACGAAGCCTCCGCGCCTCCGCCACGGAGGAGAACGAGAGAACGGCGCCACGAGGCGTCAAAAAGGGGTGACGTATGTCTCACGTGATGCGCGCTCCGCGGAGGAAAGGAGCGGATTTCTCCTTCGTGTGGATACCCCTTTAAGGGCTATCCACACGAAGGAGAACTCCGCGGACGGATCTCGTGACGTCAACAACCGGGGAAACTCCGTCCCCGGCTCCGCCGCGCGCACTTGCAGAGTTGTCATGCCAAGAGTACGAAGCCTCCGCGCCTCCGCCACGGAGGAGAACGAGAGAACGGCGCCACGAGGCGTCAAAAAGGGGTGACGTATGTCTCACGTGATGCGCGCTCCGCGGAGGAAAGGAGTGGATTTCTCCTTCGTGTGGATACCCCTTTAAGGGCTATCCACACGAAGGAGAACTCCGCGGACGGATCTCGTGACGTCAACAACCGGGGAAACTCCGTCCCCGGCTCCGCCGCGCGCACTTGCAGAGTTCTCATGCCAAGAGTACGAAGCCTCCGCGCCTCCGCCACGGAGGAGAACGAGAGAACGGCGCCACGAGGCGTCAAAAAGGGGTGACGTATGTCTCACGTGATGCGCGCTCCGCGGAGGAAAGGAGTGGATTTCTCCTTCGTGTGGATACCCCTTTAAGGGCTATCCACACGAAGGAGAACTCCGCGGACGGATCTCGTAACGTCAACAACCGGGGAAACTCCGTCCCCGGCTCCGCCGCGCGCACTTGCAGGGTTCTCATGCCAAGAGTACGAAGCCTCCGCGCCTCCGCCACGGAGGAGAACGAGAGAACGGCGCCACGAGGCGTCAAAAAGGGGTGACGTATGTCTCACGTGATGCGCGCTCCGCGGAGGAAAGGCGCGGATTTCTCCTTCGTGTGGATACCCCTTTAAGGGCTATCCACACGAAGGAGAACTCCGCGGACGGATCTCGTGACGTCAACAACCGGGGAAACTCCGTCCCCGGCTCCGCCGCGCGCACTTGCAGAGTTCTCATGCCAAGAGTACGAAGCCTCCGCGCCTCCGCCACGGAGGAGAACGAGAGAACGGCGCCACGAGGCGTCAAAAAGGGGTGACGTATGTCTCACGTGATGCGCGCTCCGCGGAGGAAAGGAGCGGATTTCTCCTTCGTGTGGATACCCCTTTAAGGGCTATCCACACGAAGGAGAACTCCGCGGACGGATCTCGTAACGTCAACAACCGGGGAAACTCCGTCCCCGGCTCCGCCGCGCGCACTTGCAGAGTTCTCATGCCAAGAGTACGAAGCCTCCGCGCCTCCGCCACGGAGGAGAACGAGAGAACGGCGCCACGAGGCGTCAAAAAGGGGTGACGTATGTCTCACGTGATGCGCGCTCCGCGGAGGAAAGGAGTGGATTTCTCCTTCGTGTGGATACCCCTTTAAGGGCTATCCACACGAAGGAGAACTCCGCGGACGGATCTCGTGACGTCAACAACCGGGGAAACTCCGTCCCCGGCTCCGCCGCGCGCACTTGCAGAGTTCTCATGCCAAGAGTACGAAGCCTCCGCGCCTCCGCCACGGAGGAGAACGAGAGAACGGCGCCACGAGGCGTCAAAAAGGGGTGACGTATGTCTCACGTGATGCGCGCTCCGCGGAGGAAAGGAGCGGATTTCTCCTTCGTGTGGATACCCCTTTAAGGGCTATCCACACGAAGGAGAACTCCGCGGACGGATCTCGTAACGTCAACAACCGGGGAAACTCCGTCCCCGGCTCCGCCGCGCGCACTTGCAGGGTTCTCATGCCAAGAGTACGAAGCCTCCGCGCCTCCGCCACGGAGGAGAACGAGAGAACGGCGCCACGAGGCGTCAAAAAGGGGTGACGTATGTCTCACGTGATGCGCGCTCCGCGGAGGAAAGGCGCGGATTTCTCCTTCGTGTGGATACCCCTTTAAGGGCTATCCACACGAAGGAGAACTCCGCGGACGGATCTCGTGACGTCAACAACCGGGGAAACTCCGTCCCCGGCTCCGCCGCGCGCACTTGCAGAGTTCTCATGCCAAGAGTACGAAGCCTCCGCGCCTCCGCCACGGAGGAGAACGAGAGAACGGCGCCACGAGGCGTCAAAAAGGGGTGACGTATGTCTCACGTGATGCGCGCTCCGCGGAGGAAAGGAGCGGATTTCTCCTTCGTGTGGATACCCCTTTAAGGGCTATCCACACGAAGGAGAACTCCGCGGACGGATCTCGTAACGTCAACAACCGGGGAAACTCCGTCCCCGGCTCCGCCGCGCGCACTTGCAGAGTTCTCATGCCAAGAGTACGAAGCCTCCGCGCCTCCGCCACGGAGGAGAACGAGAGAACGGCGCCACGAGGCGTCAAAAAGGGGTGACGTATGTCTCACGTGATGCGCGCTCCGCGGAGGAAAGGCGCGGATTTCTCCTTCGTGTGGATACCCCTTTAAGGGCTATCCACACGAAGGAGAACTCCGCGGACGGATCTCGTAACGTCAACAACCGGGGAAACTCCGTCCCCGGCTCCGCCGCGCGCACTTGCAGAGTTCTCATGCCAAGAGTACGAAGCCTCCGCGCCTCCGCCACGGAGGAGAACGAGAGAACGGCGCCACGAGGCGTCAAAAAGGGGTGACGTATGTCTCACGTGATGCGCGCTCCGCGGAGGAAAGGAGTGGATTTCTCCTTCGTGTGGATACCCCTTTAAGGGCTATCCACACGAAGGAGAACTCCGCGGACGGATCTCGTGACGTCAACAACCGGGGAAACTCCGTCCCCGGCTCCGCCGCGCGCACTTGCAGAGTTGTCATGCCAAGAGTACGAAGCCTCCGCGCCTCCGCCACGGAGGAGAACGAGAGAACGGCGCCACGAGGCGTCAAAAAGGGGTGACGTATGTCTCACGTGATGCGCGCTCCGCGGAGGAAAGGAGCGGATTTCTCCTTCGTGTGGATACCCCTTTAAGGGCTATCCACACGAAGGAGAACTCCGCGGACGGATCTCGTAACGTCAACAACCGGGGAAACTCCGTCCCCGGCTCCGCCGCGCGCACTTGCAGAGTTCTCATGCCAAGAGTACGAAGCCTCCGCGCCTCCGCCACGGAGGAGAACGAGAGAACGGCGCCACGAGGCGTCAAAAAGGGGTGACGTATGTCTCACGTGATGCGCGCTCCGCGGAGGAAAGGAGCGGATTTCTCCTTCGTGTGGATACCCCTTTAAGGGCTATCCACACGAAGGAGAACTCCGCGGACGGATCTCGTGACGTCAACAACCGGGGAAACTCCGTCCCCGGCTCCGCCGCGCGCACTTGCAGAGTTGTCATGCCAAGAGTACGAAGCCTCCGCGCCTCCGCCACGGAGGAGAACGAGAGAACGGCGCCACGAGGCGTCAAAAAGGGGTGACGTATGTCTCACGTGATGCGCGCTCCGCGGAGGAAAGGAGTGGATTTCTCCTTCGTGTGGATACCCCTTTAAGGGCTATCCACACGAAGGAGAACTCCGCGGACGGATCTCGTGACGTCAACAACCGGGGAAACTCCGTCCCCGGCTCCGCCGCGCGCACTTGCAGAGTTCTCATGCCAAGAGTACGAAGCCTCCGCGCCTCCGCCACGGAGGAGAACGAGAGAACGGCGCCACGAGGCGTCAAAAAGGGGTGACGTATGTCTCACGTGATGCGCGCTCCGCGGAGGAAAGGAGTGGATTTCTCCTTCGTGTGGATACCCCTTTAAGGGCTATCCACACGAAGGAGAACTCCGCGGACGGATCTCGTAACGTCAACAACCGGGGAAACTCCGTCCCCGGCTCCGCCGCGCGCACTTGCAGGGTTCTCATGCCAAGAGTACGAAGCCTCCGCGCCTCCGCCACGGAGGAGAACGAGAGAACGGCGCCACGAGGCGTCAAAAAGGGGTGACGTATGTCTCACGTGATGCGCGCTCCGCGGAGGAAAGGCGCGGATTTCTCCTTCGTGTGGATACCCCTTTAAGGGCTATCCACACGAAGGAGAACTCCGCGGACGGATCTCGTGACGTCAACAACCGGGGAAACTCCGTCCCCGGCTCCGCTGCGCGCACTTGCAGAGTTCTCATGCCAAGAGTACGAAGCCTCCGCGCCTCCGCCACGGAGGAGAACGAGAGAACGGCGCCACGAGGCGTCAAAAAGGGGTGACGTATGTCTCACGTGATGCGCGCTCCGCGGAGGAAAGGAGCGGATTTCTCCTTCGTGTGGATACCCCTTTAAGGGCTATCCACACGAAGGAGAACTCCGCGGACGGATCTCGTGACGTCAACAACCGGGGAAACTCCGTCCCCGGCTCCGCCGCGCGCACTTGCAGAGTTCTCATGCCAAGAGTACGAAGCCTCCGCGCCTCCGCCACGGAGGAGAACGAGAGAACGGCGCCACGAGGCGTCAAAAAGGGGTGACGTATGTCTCACGTGATGCGCGCTCCGCGGAGGAAAGGAGCGGATTTCTCCTTCGTGTGGATACCCCTTTAAGGGCTATCCACACGAAGGAGAACTCCGCGGACGGATCTCGTGACGTCAACAACCGGGGAAACTCCGTCCCCGGCTCCGCTGCGCGCACTTGCAGAGTTCTCATGCCAAGAGTACGAAGCCTCCGCGCCTCCGCCACGGAGGAGAACGAGAGAACGGCGCCACGAGGCGTCAAAAAGGGGTGACGTATGTCTCACGTGATGCGCGCTCCGCGGAGGAAAGGAGCGGATTTCTCCTTCGTGTGGATACCCCTTTAAGGGGTATCCACACGAAGGAGAACTCCGCGGACGGATCTCGTGACGTCAACAACCGGGGAAACTCCGTCCCCGGCTCCGCCGCGCGCACTTGCGGAGTTGTCATGCCAAGAGTACGAAGCCTCCGCGCCTCCGCCACGGAGGAGAACGAGAGAACGGCGCCACGAGGCGTCAAAAAGGGGTGACGTATGTCTCACGTGATGCGCGCTCCGCGGAGGAAAGGAGCGGACTTCTTCTTCGTGTGGATACCCCTTTAAGGGCTATCCACACGAAGGAGAACTCCGCGGACGGATCTCGTGACGTCAACAACCGGGGAAACTCCGTCCCCGGCTCCGCCGCGCGCACTTGCGGAGTTGTCATGCCAAGAGTACGAAGCCTCCGCGCCTCCGCCACGGAGGAGAACGAGAGAACGGCGCCACGAGGCGTCAAAAAGGGGTGACGTATGTCTCACGTGATGCGCGCTCCGCGGAGGAAAGGAGCGGATTTCTCCTTCGTGTGGATACCCCTTTAAGGGGTATCCACACGAAGGAGAACTCCGCGGACGGATGTCGTGACGTCAACAGCCCGGGAAACTCCGTCCCCGGCTCCGCCGCGCGCACTTGCGGAGTTCTCATGCTAAGAGTACGAAGCCTCCGCGCCTCCGCCACGGAAGAGAACGAGAGAACGGCGCCCCGAGGCGTCGAAAAGGGATGACGTATGTCTCACGTGATACGCGCTCCTTGGAGGAACGGAGCGGACTTCTCCTTCGTGTGGATACCCCATTAAGGGCTATCCACACGAAGGAGAACTCCGCGGACGGATCTCGTGACGTCAACAACCGGGGAAACTCCGTCCCCGGCTCCGCTGCGCGTACTTGCGGAGTTGTCATGCCAAGAGTACGAAGCCTCCGCGCCTCCGCCACGGAGGAGAACGAGAGAACGGCGCCACGAGGCGTCAAAAAGGGGTGACGTATGTCTCACGTGATGCGCGCTCCGCGGAGGAAAGGAGCGGATTTCTCCTTCGTGTGGATACCCCTTTAAGGGGTATCCACACGAAGGAGAACTCCGCGGACGGATCTCGTGACGTCAACAACCGGGGAAACTCCGTCCCCGGCTCCGCTGCGCGTACTTGCGGAGTTGTCATGCCAAGAGTACGAAGCCTCCGCGCCTCCGCCACGGAGGAGAACGAGAGAACGGCGCCCCGAGGCGTCGAAAAGGGATGACGTATGTCTCACGTGATGCGCGCTCCGCGGAGGAAAGGAGCGGACTTCTCCTTCGTGTGGATACCCCTTTAAGGGCTATCCACACGAAGGAGAACTCCGCGGACGGATCTCGTGACGTCAACAACCGGGGAAACTCCGTCCCCGGCTCCGCCGCGCGCACTTGCGGAGTTCTCATGCCAAGAGTACGAAGCCTCCGCGCCTCCGCCACGGAGGAGAACGAGAGAACGGCGCCACGAGGCGTCGAAAAGGGATGACGTATGTCTCACGTGATGCGCGCTCCGCGGAGGAAAGGAGCGGACTTCTCCTTCGTGTGGATACCCCTTTAAGGGGTATCCACACGAAGGAGAACTCCGCGGACGGATCTCGTGACGTCAACAACCGGGGAAACTCCGTCCCCGGCTCCGCCGCGCGCACTTGCGGAGTTCTCATGCCAAGAGTACGAAGCCTCCGCGCCTCCGCCACGGAGGAGAACGAGAGAACGGCGACCCGAGGCGTCGAAAAGGGATGACGTATGTCTCACGTGATGCGCGCTCCGCGGAGGAAAGGAGCGGACTTCTCCTTCGTGTGGATACCCCTTTAAGGGCTATCCACACGAAGGAGAACTCCGCGGACGGATCTCGTGACGTCAACAACCGGGGAAACTCCGTCCCCGGCTCCGCCGCGCGCACTTGCGGAGTTCTCATGCCAAGAGTACGAAGCCTCCGCGCCTCCGCCACGGAGGAGAACGAGAGAACGGCGCCCCGAGGCGTCGAAAAGGGATGACGTATGTCTCACGTGATGCGCGCTCCGCGGAGGAAAGGAGCGGACTTCTCCTTCGTGTGGATACCCCTTTAAGGGCTATCCACACGAAGGAGAACTCCGCGGACGGATCTCGTGACGTCAACAACCGGGGAAACTCCGTCCCCGGCTCCGCCGCGCGCACTTGCGGAGTTCTCATGCCAAGAGTACGAAGCCTCCGCGCCTCCGCCACGGAGGAGAACGAGAGAACGGCGCCCCGAGGCGTCGAAAAGGGATGACGTATGTCTCACGTGATGCGCGCTCCGCGGAGGAAAGGAGCGGACTTCTCCTTCGTGTGGATACCCCTTTAAGGGCTATCCACACGAAGGAGAACTCCGCGGACGGATCTCGTGACGTCAACAACCGGGGAAACTCCGTCCCCAGCTCCGCCGCGCGCACTTGCGGAGTTCTCATGCCAAGAGTACGAAGCCTCCGCGCCTCCGCCACGGAGGAGAACGAGAGAACGGCGCCCCGAGGCGTCGAAAAGGGATGACGTATGTCTCACGTGATGCGCGCTCCGCGGAGGAAAGGAGCGGACTTCTCCTTCGTGTGGATACACCTTTAAGGGGTATCCACACGAAGGAGAACTCCGCGGACGGATCTCGTGACGTCAACAACCGGGGAAACTCCGTCCCCGGCTCCGCCGCGCGCACTTGCGGAGTTCTCATGCCAAGAGTACGAAGCCTCCGCGCCTCCGCCACGGAGGAGAACGAGAGAACGGCGCCCCGAGGCGTCGAAAAGGGATGACGTATGTCTCACGTGATGCGCGCTCCGCGGAGGAAAGGAGCGGACTTCTCCTTCGTGTGGATACCCCTTTAAGGGCTATCCACACGAAGGAGAACTCCGCGGATGGATCTCGTGACGTCAACAACCGGGGAAACTCCGTCCCCGGCTCCGCCGCGCGCACTTGCGGAGTTCTCATGCCAAGAGTACGAAGCCTCCGCGCCTCCGCCACGGAGGAGAACGAGAGAACGGCGCCCCGAGGCGTCGAAAAGGGATGACGTATGTCTCACGTGATGCGCGCTCCGCGGAGGAAAGGAGCGGACTTCTCCTTCGTGTGGATACCCCTTTAAGGGGTATCCACACGAAGGAGAACTCCGCGGACGGATCTCGTGACGTCAACAACCGGGGAAACTCCGTCCCCGGCTCCGCCGCGCGCACTTGCGGAGTTCTCATGCCAAGAGTACGAAGCCTCCGCGCCTCCGCCACGGAGGAGAACGAGAGAACGGCGCCCCGAGGCGTCGAAAAGGAATGACGTATGTCTCACGTGATGCGCGCTCCGCGGAGGAAAGGAGCGGACTTCTCCTTCGTGTGGATACCCCTTTAAGGGCTATCCACACGAAGGAGAACTCCGCGGATGGATCTCGTGACGTCAACAACCGGGGAAACTCCGTCCCCGGCTCCGCCGCGCGCACTTGCGGAGTTCTCATGCCAAGAGTACGAAGCCTCCGCGCCTCCGCCACGGAGGAGAACGAGAGAACGGCGCCACGAGGCGTCGAAAAGGAATGACGTATGTCTCACGTGATGCGCGCTCCGCGGAGGAAAGGAGCGGACTTCTCCTTCGTGTGGATACCCCTTTAAGGGCTATCCACACGAAGGAGAACTCCGCGGATGGATCTCGTGACGTCAACAACCGGGGAAACTCCGTCCCCGGCTCCGCCGCGCGCACTTGCGGAGTTCTCATGCCAAGAGTACGAAGCCTCCGCGCCTCCGCCACGGAGGAGAACGAGAGAACGGCGCCCCGAGGCGTCGAAAAGGAATGACGTATGTCTCACGTGATGCGCGCTCCGCGGAGGAAAGGAGCGGATTTCTCCTTCGTGTGGATACCCCTTTAAGGGCTATCCACACGAAGGAGAACTCCGCGGACGGATCTCGTAACGTCAACAACCGGGGAAACTCCGTCCCCGGCTCCGCCGCGCGCACTTGCAGAGTTCTCATGCCAAGAGTACGAAGCCTCCGCGCCTCCGCCACGGAGGAGAACGAGAGAACGGCGCCACGAGGCGTCAAAAAGGGGTGACGTATGTCTCACGTGATGCGCGCTCCGCGGAGGAAAGGAGCGGATTTCTCCTTCGTGTGGATACCCCTTTAAGGGCTATCCACACGAAGGAGAACTCCGCGGACGGATCTCGTGACTTCAACAACCGGGGAAACTCCGTCCCCGGCTCCGCCGCGCGCACTTGCGGAGTTCTCATGCTAAGAGTACGAAGCCTCCGCGCCTCCGCCACGGAGGAGAACGAGAGAACGGCGCCACGAGGCGTCAAAAAGGGGTGACGTATGTCTCACGTGATGCGCGCTCCGCGGAGGAAAGGAGCGGACTTCTCCTTCGTGTGGATACCCCTTTAAGGGCTATCCACACGAAGGAGAACTCCGCGGACGGATGTCGTGACGTCAGCAACCCGTGAAACTCCGTCCCCGGCTCCGCCGCGCGCACTTGCGGAGTTCTCATGCTAAGAGTACGAAGCCTCCGCGCCTCCGCCACGGAGGAGAACGAGAGAACGGCGCCACGAGGCGTCAAAAAGGGGTGACGTATGTCTCACGTGATGCGCGCTCCGCGGAGGAAAGGAGCGGACTTCTCCTTCGTGTGGATACCCCTTTAAGGGCTATCCACACGAAGGAGAACTCCGCGGACGGATGTCGTGACGTCAGCAACCCGTGAAACTCCGTCCCCGGCTCCGCCGCGCGCACTTGCGGAGTTCTCATGCTAAGAGTACGAAGCCTGCGCGCCTCCGCCACGGAGGAGAACTAGAGAACGGCGCCCCGAGGCGTCGAAAAGGGGTGACGTATGTCTCACGTGATGCGCGCTCCGCGGAGGAAAGGAGCGGACTTCTCCTTCGTGTGGATACCCCTTTAAGGGCTATCCACACGAAGGAGAACTCCGCGGACGGATGTCGTGACGTCAGCAACCCGTGAAACTCCGTCCCCGGCTCCGCCGCGCGCACTTGCGGAGTTCTCATGCCAAGAGTACGAAGCCTCCGCGCCTCCGCCACGGAGGAGAACGAGAGAACGGCGCCACGAGGCGTCAAAAAGGGGTGACGTATGTCTCACGTGATGCGCGCTCCGCGGAGGAAAGGAGTGGATTTCTCCTTCGTGTGGATACCCCTTTAAGGGCTATCCACACGAAGGAGAACTCCGCGGACGGATCTCGTAACGTCAACAACCGGGGAAACTCCGTCCCCGGCTCCGCCGCGCGCACTTGCAGAGTTCTCATGCCAAGAGTACGAAGCCTCCGCGCCTCCGCCACGGAGGAGAACGAGAGAACGGCGCCACGAGGCGTCAAAAAGGGGTGACGTATGTCTCACGTGATGCGCGCTCCGCGGAGGAAAGGAGCGGATTTCTCCTTCGTGTGGATACCCCTTTAAGGGCTATCCACACGAAGGAGAACTCCGCGGACGGATCTCGTAACGTCAACAACCGGGGAAACTCCGTCCCCGGCTCCGCCGCGCGCACTTGCAGAGTTCTCATGCCAAGAGTACGAAGCCTCCGCGCCTCCGCCACGGAGGAGAACGAGAGAACGGCGCCACGAGGCGTCAAAAAGGGGTGACGTATGTCTCACGTGATGCGCGCTCCGCGGAGGAAAGGAGTGGATTTCTCCTTCGTGTGGATACCCCTTTAAGGGCTATCCACACGAAGGAGAACTCCGCGGACGGATCTCGTGACGTCAACAACCGGGGAAACTCCGTCCCCGGCTCCGCCGCGCGCACTTGCAGAGTTCTCATGCCAAGAGTACGAAGCCTCCGCGCCTCCGCCACGGAGGAGAACGAGAGAACGGCGCCACGAGGCGTCAAAAAGGGGTGACGTATGTCTCACGTGATGCGCGCTCCGCGGAGGAAAGGAGTGGATTTCTCCTTCGTGTGGATACCCCTTTAAGGGCTATCCACACGAAGGAGAACTCCGCGGACGGATCTCGTGACGTCAACAACCGGGGAAACTCCGTCCCCGGCTCCGCCGCGCGCACTTGCAGAGTTGTCATGCCAAGAGTACGAAGCCTCCGCGCCTCCGCCACGGAGGAGAACGAGAGAACGGCGCCACGAGGCGTCAAAAAGGGGTGACGTATGTCTCACGTGATGCGCGCTCCGCGGAGGAAAGGAGCGGATTTCTCCTTCGTGTGGATACCCCTTTAAGGGCTATCCACACGAAGGAGAACTCCGCGGACGGATCTCGTAACGTCAACAACCGGGGAAACTCCGTCCCCGGCTCCGCCGCGCGCACTTGCAGAGTTCTCATGCCAAGAGTACGAAGCCTCCGCGCCTCCGCCACGGAGGAGAACGAGAGAACGGCGCCACGAGGCGTCAAAAAGGGGTGACGTATGTCTCACGTGATGCGCGCTCCGCGGAGGAAAGGCGCGGATTTCTCCTTCGTGTGGATACCCCTTTAAGGGCTATCCACACGAAGGAGAACTCCGCGGACGGATCTCGTGACGTCAACAACCGGGGAAACTCCGTCCCCGGCTCCGCTGCGCGCACTTGCAGAGTTCTCATGCCAAGAGTACGAAGCCTCCGCGCCTCCGCCACGGAGGAGAACGAGAGAACGGCGCCACGAGGCGTCAAAAAGGGGTGACGTATGTCTCACGTGATGCGCGCTCCGCGGAGGAAAGGAGCGGATTTCTCCTTCGTGTGGATACCCCTTTAAGGGCTATCCACACGAAGGAGAACTCCGCGGACGGATCTCGTGACGTCAACAACCGGGGAAACTCCGTCCCCGGCTCCGCCGCGCGCACTTGCAGAGTTCTCATGCCAAGAGTACGAAGCCTCCGCGCCTCCGCCACGGAGGAGAACGAGAGAACGGCGCCACGAGGCGTCAAAAAGGGGTGACGTATGTCTCACGTGATGCGCGCTCCGCGGAGGAAAGGAGCGGATTTCTCCTTCGTGTGGATACCCCTTTAAGGGCTATCCACACGAAGGAGAACTCCGCGGACGGATCTCGTGACGTCAACAACCGGGGAAACTCCGTCCCCGGCTCCGCTGCGCGCACTTGCAGAGTTCTCATGCCAAGAGTACGAAGCCTCCGCGCCTCCGCCACGGAAGAGAACGAGAGAACGGCGCCACGAGGCGTCAAAAAGGGGTGACGTATGTCTCACGTGATGCGCGCTCCGCGGAGGAAAGGAGCGGACTTCTCCTTCGTGTGGATACCCCTTTAAGGGCTATCCACACGAAGGAGAACTCCGCGGACGGATCTCGTGACGTCAACAACCGGGGAAACTCCGTCCCCGGCTCCGCTGCGCGCACTTGCGGAGTTGTCATGCCAAGAGTACGAAGCCTCCGCGCCTCCGCCACGGAAGAGAACGAGAGAACGGCGCCACGAGGCGTCAAAAAGGGGTGACGTATGTCTCACGTGATGCGCGCTCCGCGGAGGAAAGGAGCGGATTTCTCCTTCGTGTGGATACCCCTTTAAGGGCTATCCACACGAAGGAGAACTCCGCGGACGGATCTCGTGACGTCAACAACCGGGGAAACTCCGTCCCCGGCTCCGCTGCGCGCACTTGCAGAGTTCTCATGCCAAGAGTACGAAGCCTCCGCGCCTCCGCCACGGAGGAGAACGACAGAACGGCGCCACGAGGCGTCAAAAAGGGGTGACGTATGTCTCACGTGATGCGCGCTCCGCGGAGGAAAGGAGCGGACTTCTCCTTCGTGTGGATACCCCTTTAAGGGCTATCCACACGAAGGAGAACTCCGCGGACGGATCTCGTGACGTCAACAACCGGGGAAACTCCGTCCCCGGCTCCGCCGCGCGCACTTGCGGAGTTGTCATGCCAAGAGTACGAAGCCTCCGCGCCTCCGCCACGGAGGAGAACGAGAGAACGGCGCCACGAGGCGTCAAAAAGGGGTGACGTATGTCTCACGTGATGCGCGCTCCGCGGAGGAAAGGAGCGGATTTCTCCTTCGTGTGGATACCCCTTTAAGGGGTATCCACACGAAGGAGAACTCCGCGGACGGATGTCGTGACGTCAACAGCCCGGGAAACTCCGTCCCCGGCTCCGCCGCGCGCACTTGCGGAGCTCTCATGCTAAGAGTACGAAGCCTCCGCGCCTCCGCCACGGAAGAGAACGAGAGAACGGCGCCCCGAGGCGTCGAAAAGGGATGACGTATGTCTCACGTGATACGCGCTCCTTGGAGGAACGGAGCGGACTTCTCCTTCGTGTGGATACCCCATTAAGGGCTATCCACACGAAGGAGAACTCCGCGGACGGATCTCGTGACGTCAACAACCGGGGAAACTCCGTCCCCGGCTCCGCTGCGCGTACTTGCGGAGTTGTCATGCCAAGAGTACGAAGCCTCCGCGCCTCCGCCACGGAGGAGAACGAGAGAACGGCGCCACGAGGCGTCAAAAAGGGGTGACGTATGTCTCACGTGATGCGCGCTCCGCGGAGGAAAGGAGCGGATTTCTCCTTCGTGTGGATACCCCTTTAAGGGGTATCCACACGAAGGAGAACTCCGCGGACGGATGTCGTGACGTCAACAGCCCGGGAAACTCCGTCCCCGGCTCCGCCGCGCGCACTTGCGGAGTTGTCATGCCAAGAGTACGAAGCCTCCGCGCCTCCGCCACGGAGGAGAACGAGAGAACGGCGCCCCGAGGCGTCGAAAAGGGATGACGTATGTCTCACGTGATACGCGCTCCTTGGAGGAACGGAGCGGACTTCTCCTTCGTGTGGATACCCCATTAAGGGCTATCCACACGAAGGAGAACTCCGCGGACGGATGTCGTGACGTCAACAACCGGGGAAACTCCGTCCCCGGCTCCGCCGCGCGCACTTGCGGAGTTCTCATGCTAAGAGTACGAAGCCTCCGCGCCTCCGCCACGGAGGAGAACGAGAGAACGGCGCCCCGAGGCGTCGAAAAGGGATGACGTATGTCTCACGTGATGCGCGCTCCGCGGAGGAAAGGAGCGGACTTCTCCTTCGTGTGGATACCCCTTTAAGGGCTATCCACACGAAGGAGAACTCCGCGGACGGATCTCCTGACGTCAACAACCGGGGAAACTCCGTCCCCGGCTCCGCCGCGCGCACTTGCGGAGTTCTCATGCCAAGAGTACGAAGCCTCCGCGCCTCCGCCACGGAGGAGAACGAGAGAACGGCGCCACGAGGCGTCGAAAAGGGATGACGTATGTCTCACGTGATGCGCGCTCCGCGGAGGAAAGGAGCGGACTTCTCCTTCGTGTGGATACGCCTTTAAGGGGTATCCACACGAAGGAGAACTCCGCGGACGGATCTCGTGACGTCAACAACCGGGGAAACTCCGTCCCCGGCTCCGCCGCGCGCACTTGCGGAGTTCTCATGCCAAGAGTACGAAGCCTCCGCGCCTCCGCCACGGAGGAGAACGAGAGAACGGCGACCCGAGGCGTCGAAAAGGGATGACGTATGTCTCACGTGATGCGCGCTCCGCGGAGGAAAGGAGCGGACTTCTCCTTCGTGTGGATAGCCCTTTAAGGGCTATCCGCTATCCACACGAAGGAGAACTCCGCGGACGGATCTCGTGACGTCAACAACCCCGTCCCCGGCTCCGCCGCGCGCACTTGCGGAGTTCTCATGCCAAGAGTACGAAGCCTCCGCGCCTCCGCCACGGAGGAGAACGAGAGAACGGCGCCCCGAGGCGTCGAAAAGGAATGACGTATGTCTCACGTGATGCGCGCTCCGCGGAGGAAAGGAGCGGACTTCTCCTTCGTGTGGATAGCCCTTTAAGGGCTATCCGCTATCCACACGAAGGAGAACTCCGCGGACGGATCTCGTGACGTCAACAACCGGGGAAACTCCGTCCCCGGCTCCGCCGCGCGCACTTGCGGAGTTCTCATGCCAAGAGTACGAAGCCTCCGCGCCTCCGCCACGGAGGAGAACGAGAGAACGGCGCCACGAGGCGTCGAAAAGGGATGACGTATGTCTCACGTGATGCGCGCTCCGCGGAGGAAAGGAGCGGACTTCTCCTTCGTGTGGATACCCCTTTAAGGGGTATCCACACGAAGGAGAACTCCGCGGACGGATCTCGTGACGTCAACAACCCCGTCCCCGGCTCCGCCGCGCGCACTTGCGGAGTTCTCATGCCAAGAGTACGAAGCCTCCGCGCCTCCGCCACGGAGGAGAACGAGAGAACGGCGCCCCGAGGCGTCGAAAAGGAATGACGTATGTCTCACGTGATGCGCGCTCCGCGGAGGAAAGGAGCGGACTTCTCCTTCGTGTGGATAGCCCTTTAAGGGCTATCCGCTATCCACACGAAGGAGAACTCCGCGGACGGATCTCGTGACGTCAACAACCGGGGAAACTCCGTCCCCGGCTCCGCCGCGCGCACTTGCGGAGTTCTCATGCCAAGAGTACGAAGCCTCCGCGCCTCCGCCACGGAGGAGAACGAGAGAACGGCGCCACGAGGCGTCGAAAAGGGATGACGTATGTCTCACGTGATGCGCGCTCCGCGGAGGAAAGGAGCGGACTTCTCCTTCGTGTGGATACCCCTTTAAGGGGTATCCACACGAAGGAGAACTCCGCGGACGGATCTCGTGACGTCAACAACCCCGTCCCCGGCTCCGCCGCGCGCACTTGCGGAGTTCTCATGCCAAGAGTACGAAGCCTCCGCGCCTCCGCCACGGAGGAGAACGAGAGAACGGCGCCCCGAGGCGTCGAAAAGGGATGACGTATGTCTCACGTGATGCGCGCTCCGCGGAGGAAAGGAGCGGACTTCTCCTTCGTGTGGATACCCCTTAAAGGGGTATCCACACGAAGGAGAACTCCGCGGACGGATCTCGTGACGTCAACAACCGGGGAAACTCCGTCCCCGGCTCCGCCGCGCGCACTTGCGGAGTTCTCATGCCAAGAGTACGAAGCCTCCGCGCCTCCGCCACGGAGGAGAACGAGAGAACGGCGACCCGAGGCGTCGAAAAGGGATGACGTATGTCTCACGTGATGCGCGCTCCGCGGAGGAAAGGAGCGGACTTCTCCTTCGTGTGGATACCCCTTTAAGGGGTATCCACACGAAGGAGAACTCCGCGGACGGATCTCGTGACGTCAACAACCCCGTCCCCGGCTCCGCCGCGCGCACTTGCGGAGTTCTCATGCCAAGAGTACGAAGCCTCCGCGCCTCCGCCACGGAGGAGAACGAGAGAACGGCGCCCCGAGGCGTCGAAAAGGAATGACGTATGTCTCACGTGATGCGCGCTCCGCGGAGGAAAGGAGCGGACTTCTCCTTCGTGTGGATACCCCTTTAAGGGGTATCCACACGAAGGAGAACTCCGCGGACGGATCTCGTGACGTCAACAACCCCGTCCCCGGCTCCGCCGCGCGCACTTGCGGAGTTCTCATGCCAAGAGTACGAAGCCTCCGCGCCTCCGCCACGGAGGAGAACGAGAGAACGGCGCCCCGAGGCGTCGAAAAGGAATGACGTATGTCTCACGTGATGCGCGCTCCGCGGAGGAAAGGAGCGGACTTCTCCTTCGTGTGGATACCCCTTTAAGGGGTATCCACACGAAGGAGAACTCCGCGGACGGATCTCGTGACGTCAACAACCGGGGAAACTCCGTCCCCGGCTCCGCCGCGCGCACTTGCGGAGTTCTCATGCCAAGAGTACGAAGCCTCCGCGCCTCCGCCACGGAGGAGAACGAGAGAACGGCGCCCCGAGGCGTCGAAAAGGAATGACGTATGTCTCACGTGATGCGCGCTCCGCGGAGGAAAGGAGCGGACTTCTCCTTCGTGTGGATAGCCCTTTAAGGGCTATCCGCTATCCACACGAAGGAGAACTCCGCGGACGGATCTCGTGACGTCAACAACCGGGGAAACTCCGTCCCCGGCTCCGCCGCGCGCACTTGCGGAGTTCTCATGCCAAGAGTACGAAGCCTCCGCGCCTCCGCCACGGAGGAGAACGAGAGAACGGCGCCCCGAGGCGTCGAAAAGGAATGACGTATGTCTCACGTGATGCGCGCTCCGCGGAGGAAAGGAGCGGACTTCTCCTTCGTGTGGATACCCCTTTAAGGGCTATCCACACGAAGGAGAACTCCGCGGACGGATCTCGTGACGTCAACAACCGGGGAAACTCCGTCCCCGGCTCCGCCGCGCGCACTTGCGGAGTTCTCATGCCAAGAGTACGAAGCCTCCGCGCCTCCGCCACGGAGGAGAACGAGAGAACGGCGCCCCGAGGCGTCGAAAAGGGATGACGTATGTCTCACGTGATGCGCGCTCCGCGGAGGAAAGGAGCGGACTTCTCCTTCGTGTGGATACCCCTTTAAGGGGTATCCACACGAAGGAGAACTCCGCGGACGGATCTCGTGACGTCAACAACCCCGTCCCCGGCTCCGCCGCGCGCACTTGCGGAGTTCTCATGCCAAGAGTACGAAGCCTCCGCGCCTCCGCCACGGAGGAGAACGAGAGAACGGCGCCCCGAGGCGTCGAAAAGGAATGACGTATGTCTCACGTGATGCGCGCTCCGCGGAGGAAAGGAGCGGACTTCTCCTTCGTGTGGATACCCCTTTAAGGGGTATCCACACGAAGGAGAACTCCGCGGACGGATCTCGTGACGTCAACAACCGGGGAAACTCCGTCCCCGGCTCCGCCGCGCGCACTTGCGGAGTTCTCATGCCAAGAGTACGAAGCCTCCGCGCCTCCGCCACGGAGGAGAACGAGAGAACGGCGCCCCGAGGCGTCGAAAAGGAATGACGTATGTCTCACGTGATGCGCGCTCCGCGGAGGAAAGGAGCGGACTTCTCCTTCGTGTGGATAGCCCTTTAAGGGCTATCCGCTATCCACACGAAGGAGAACTCCGCGGACGGATCTCGTGACGTCAACAACCGGGGAAACTCCGTCCCCGGCTCCGCCGCGCGCACTTGCGGAGTTCTCATGCCAAGAGTACGAAGCCTCCGCGCCTCCGCCACGGAGGAGAACGAGAGAACGGCGCCACGAGGCGTCGAAAAGGGATGACGTATGTCTCACGTGATGCGCGCTCCGCGGAGGAAAGGAGCGGACTTCTCCTTCGTGTGGATACCCCTTTAAGGGGTATCCACACGAAGGAGAACTCCGCGGACGGATCTCGTGACGTCAACAACCGGGGAAACTCCGTCCCCGGCTCCGCCGCGCGCACTTGCGGAGTTCTCATGCCAAGAGTACGAAGCCTCCGCGCCTCCGCCACGGAGGAGAACGAGAGAACGGCGACCCGAGGCGTCGAAAAGGGATGACGTATGTCTCACGTGATGCGCGCTCCGCGGAGGAAAGGAGCGGACTTCTCCTTCGTGTGGATACCCCTTTAAGGGCTATCCACACGAAGGAGAACTCCGCGGACGGATCTCGTGACGTCAACAACCGGGGAAACTCCGTCCCCGGCTCCGCCGCGCGCACTTGCGGAGTTCTCATGCCAAGAGTACGAAGCCTCCGCGCCTCCGCCACGGAGGAGAACGAGAGAACGGCGCCCCGAGGCGTCGAAAAGGGATGACGTATGTCTCACGTGATGCGCGCTCCGCGGAGGAAAGGAGCGGACTTCTCCTTCGTGTGGATACCCCTTTAAGGGCTATCCACACGAAGGAGAACTCCGCGGACGGATCTCGTGACGTCAACAACCGGGGAAACTCCGTCCCCGGCTCTGCCGCGCGCACTTGCGGAGTTCTCATGCCAAGAGTACGAAGCCTCCGCGCCTCCGCCACGGAGGAGAACGAGAGAACGGCGCCCCGAGGCGTCGAAAAGGGATGACGTATGTCTCACGTGATGCGCGCTCCGCGGAGGAAAGGAGCGGACTTCTCCTTCGTGTGGATACCCCTTTAAGGGCTATCCACACGAAGGAGAACTCCGCGGACGGATCTCGTGACGTCAACAACCGGGGAAACTCCGTCCCCAGCTCCGCCGCGCGCACTTGCGGAGTTCTCATGCCAAGAGTACGAAGCCTCCGCGCCTCCGCCACGGAGGAGAACGAGAGAACGGCGCCCCGAGGCGTCGAAAAGGGATGACGTATGTCTCACGTGATGCGCGCTCCGCGGAGGAAAGGAGCGGACTTCTCCTTCGTGTGGATACACCTTTAAGGGGTATCCACACGAAGGAGAACTCCGCGGACGGATCTCGTGACGTCAACAACCGGGGAAACTCCGTCCCCGGCTCCGCCGCGCGCACTTGCGGAGTTCTCATGCCAAGAGTACGAAGCCTCCGCGCCTCCGCCACGGAGGAGAACGAGAGAACGGCGCCCCGAGGCGTCGAAAAGGGATGACGTATGTCTCACGTGATGCGCGCTCCGCGGAGGAAAGGAGCGGACTTCTCCTTCGTGTGGATACCCCTTTAAGGGCTATCCACACGAAGGAGAACTCCGCGGACGGATCTCGTGACGTCAACAACCGGGGAAACTCCGTCCCCGGCTCCGCCGCGCGCACTTGCGGAGTTCTCATGCCAAGAGTACGAAGCCTCCGCGCCTCCGCCACGGAGGAGAACGAGAGAACGGCGCCACGAGGCGTCGAAAAGGGATGACGTATGTCTCACGTGATGCGCGCTCCGCGGAGGAAAGGAGCGGACTTCTCCTTCGTGTGGATACCCCTTTAAGGGCTATCCACACGAAGGAGAACTCCGCGGACGGATCTCGTGACGTCAACAACCGGGGAAACTCCGTCCCCGGCTCCGCCGCGCGCACTTGCGGAGTTCTCATGCCAAGAGTACGAAGCCTCCGCGCCTCCGCCACGGAGGAGAACGAGAGAACGGCGCCCCGAGGCGTCGAAAAGGGATGACGTATGTCTCACGTGATGCGCGCTCCGCGGAGGAAAGGAGCGGACTTCTCCTTCGTGTGGATACCCCTTTAAGGGCTATCCACACGAAGGAGAACTCCGCGGATGGATCTCGTGACGTCAACAACCGGGGAAACTCCGTCCCCGGCTCCGCCGCGCGCACTTGCGGAGTTCTCATGCCAAGAGTACGAAGCCTCCGCGCCTCCGCCACGGAGGAGAACGAGAGAACGGCGCCCCGAGGCATCAAAAAGGGATGACGTATGTCTCACGTGATGCGCGCTCCGCGGAGGAAAGGAGCGGACTTCTCCTTCGTGTGGATACCCCTTTAAGGGCTATCCACACGAAGGAGAACTCCGCGGACGGATCTCGTGACGTCAACAACCGGGGAAACTCCGTCCCCGGCTCCGCCGCGCGCACTTGCGGAGTTCTCATGCCAAGAGTACGAAGCCTCCGCGCCTCCGCCACGGAGGAGAACGAGAGAACGGCGCCACGAGGCGTCGAAAAGGGATGACGTATGTCTCACGTGATGCGCGCTCCGCGGAGGAAAGGAGCGGACTTCTCCTTCGTGTGGATACCCCTTTAAGGGCTATCCACACGAAGGAGAACTCCGCGGACGGATCTCGTGACGTCAACAACCGGGGAAACTCCGTCCCCGGCTCCGCCGCGCGCACTTGCGGAGTTCTCATGCCAAGAGTACGAAGCCTCCGCGCCTCCGCCACGGAGGAGAACGAGAGAACGGCGCCCCGAGGCGTCGAAAAGGGATGACGTATGTCTCACGTGATGCGCGCTCCGCGGAGGAAAGGAGCGGACTTCTCCTTCGTGTGGATACCCCTTTAAGGGCTATCCACACGAAGGAGAACTCCGCGGATGGATCTCGTGACGTCAACAACCGGGGAAACTCCGTCCCCGGCTCCGCCGCGCGCACTTGCGGAGTTCTCATGCCAAGAGTACGAAGCCTCCGCGCCTCCGCCACGGAGGAGAACGAGAGAACGGCGCCCCGAGGCATCAAAAAGGGATGACGTATGTCTCACGTGATGCGCGCTCCGCGGAGGAAAGGAGCGGACTTCTCCTTCGTGTGGATACCCCTTTAAGGGCTATCCACACGAAGGAGAACTCCGCGGACGGATCTCGTGACGTCAACAACCGGGGAAACTCCGTCCCCGGCTCCGCCGCGCGCACTTGCGGAGTTCTCATGCCAAGAGTACGAAGCCTCCGCGCCTCCGCCACGGAGGAGAACGAGAGAACGGCGCCACGAGGCGTCGAAAAGGGATGACGTATGTCTCACGTGATGCGCGCTCCGCGGAGGAAAGGAGCGGACTTCTCCTTCGTGTGGATACCCCTTTAAGGGCTATCCACACGAAGGAGAACTCCGCGGACGGATCTCGTGACGTCAACAACCGGGGAAACTCCGTCCCCGGCTCCGCCGCGCGCACTTGCGGAGTTCTCATGCCAAGAGTACGAAGCCCCCGCGCCTCCGCCACGGAGGAGAACGAGAGAACGGCGCCCCGAGGCATCAAAAAGGGATGACGTATGTCTCACGTGATGCGCGCTCCGCGGAGGAAAGGAGCGGACTTCTCCTTCGTGTGGATACCCCTTTAAGGGCTATCCACACGAAGGAGAACTCCGCGGACGGATCTCGTGACGTCAACAACCGGGGAAACTCCGTCCCCGGCTCCGCCGCGCGCACTTGCGGAGTTCTCATGCCAAGAGTACGAAGCCTCCGCGCCTCCGCCACGGAGGAGAACGAGAGAACGGCGCCCCGAGGCATCAAAAAGGGATGACGTATGTCTCACGTGATGCGCGCTCCGCGGAGGAAAGGAGCGGACTTCTCCTTCGTGTGGATACCCCTTTAAGGGCTATCCACACGAAGGAGAACTCCGCGGACGGATCTCGTGACGTCAACAACCGGGGAAACTCCGTCCCCGGCTCCGCCGCGCGCACTTGCGGAGTTCTCATGCCAAGAGTACGAAGCCTCCGCGCCTCCGCCACGGAGGAGAACGAGAGAACGGCGCCCCGAGGCGTCGAAAAGGGATGACGTATGTCTCACGTGATGCGCGCTCCGCGGAGGAAAGGAGCGGACTTCTCCTTCGTGTGGATACCCCTTTAAGGGCTATCCACACGAAGGAGAACTCCGCGGACGGATCTCGTGACGTCAACAACCGGGGAAACTCCGTCCCCGGCTCCGCCGCGCGCACTTGCGGAGTTCTCATGCCAAGAGTACGAAGCCTCCGCGCCTCCGCCACGGAGGAGAACGAGAGAACGGCGCCCCGAGGCGTCGAAAAGGGATGACGTATGTCTCACGTGATGCGCGCTCCGCGGAGGAAAGGAGCGGACTTCTCCTTCGTGTGGATACCCCTTTAAGGGCTATCCACACGAAGGAGAACTCCGCGGACGGATCTCGTGACGTCAACAACCGGGGAAACTCCGTCCCCGGCTCCGCCGCGCGCACTTGCGGAGTTCTCATGCCAAGAGTACGAAGCCTCCGCGCCTCCGCCACGGAGGAGAACGAGAGAACGGCGCCCCGAGGCATCAAAAAGGGATGACGTATGTCTCACGTGATGCGCGCTCCGCGGAGGAAAGGAGCGGACTTCTCCTTCGTGTGGATACCCCTTTAAGGGCTATCCACACGAAGGAGAACTCCGCGGACGGATCTCGTGACGTCAACAACCGGGGAAACTCCGTCCCCGGCTCCGCCGCGCGCACTTGCGGAGTTCTCATGCCAAGAGTACGAAGCCTCCGCGCCTCCGCCACGGAGGAGAACGAGAGAACGGCGCCCCGAGGCATCAAAAAGGGATGACGTATGTCTCACGTGATGCGCGCTCCGCGGAGGAAAGGAGCGGACTTCTCCTTCGTGTGGATACCCCTCTAAGGGCTATCCACACGAAGGCGAACTCCGCGGACGGATCTCGTGACGTCAACAACCGGGAAAACTCCGTCCCCGGCTCCGCCGCGCGCACTTGCGGAGTTCTCATGCCAAGAGTACGAAGCCTCCGCGCCTCCGCCACGGAGGAGAACGAGAGAACGGCGCCCCGAGGCATCAAAAAGGGATGACGTATGTCTCACGTGATGCGCGCTCCGCGGAGGAAAGGAGCGGACTTCTCCTTCGTGTGGATACCCCTTTAAGGGCTATCCACACGAAGGAGAACTCCGCGGACGGATCTCGTGACGTCAACAACCGGGGAAACTCCGTCCCCGGCTCCGCCGCGCGCACTTGCGGAGTTCTCATGCCAAGAGTACGAAGCCTCCGCGCCTCCGCCACGGAGGAGAACGAGAGAACGGCGCCCCGAGGCATCAAAAAGGGATGACGTATGTCTCACGTGATGCGCGCTCCGCGGAGGAAAGGAGCGGACTTCTCCTTCGTATGGATACCCCTTTAAGGGCTATCCACACGAAGGAGAACTCCGCGGACGGATCTCGTGACGTCAACAACCGGGGAAACTCCGTCCCCGGCTCCAACGCGCGCACTTGCGGAGTTCTCATGCCAAGAGTACGAAGCCTCCGCGCCTCCGCCACGGAGGAGAACGAGAGAACGGCGCCCCGAGGCGTCGAAAAGGGATGACGTATGTCTCACGTGATGCGCGCTCCGCGGAGGAAAGGAGCGGACTTCTCCTTCGTGTGGATACCCCTTTAAGGGCTATCCACACGAAGGAGAACTCCGCGGACGGATCTCGTGACGTCAACAACCGGGGAAACTCCGTCCCCGGCTCCGCCGCGCGCACTTGCGGAGTTCTCATGCCAAGAGTACGAAGCCTCCGCGCCTCCGCCACGGAGGAGAACGAGAGAACGGCGCCCCGAGGCGTCGAAAAGGGATGACGTATGTCTCACGTGATGCGCGCTCCGCGGAGGAAAGGAGCGGACTTCTCCTTCGTGTGGATACCCCTTTAAGGGCTATCCACACGAAGGAGAACTCCGCGGATGGATCTCGTGACGTCAACAACCGGGGAAACTCCGTCCCCGGCTCCGCCGCGCGCACTTGCGGAGTTCTCATGCCAAGAGTACGAAGCCTCCGCGCCTCCGCCACGGAGGAGAACGAGAGAACGGCGCCCCGAGGCATCAAAAAGGGATGACGTATGTCTCACGTGATGCGCGCTCCGCGGAGGAAAGGAGCGGACTTCTCCTTCGTGTGGATACCCCTTTAAGGGCTATCCACACGAAGGAGAACTCCGCGGACGGATCTCGTGACGTCAACAACCGGGGAAACTCCGTCCCCGGCTCCGCCGCGCGCACTTGCGGAGTTCTCATGCCAAGAGTACGAAGCCTCCGCGCCTCCGCCACGGAGGAGAACGAGAGAACGGCGCCACGAGGCGTCGAAAAGGGATGACGTATGTCTCACGTGATGCGCGCTCCGCGGAGGAAAGGAGCGGACTTCTCCTTCGTGTGGATACCCCTTTAAGGGCTATCCACACGAAGGAGAACTCCGAGGACGGATCTCGTGACGTCAACAACCGGGGAAACTCCGTCCCCGGCTCCGCCGCGCGCACTTGCGGAGTTCTCATGCCAAGAGTACGAAGCCTCCGCGCCTCCGCCACGGAGGAGAACGAGAGAACGGCGCCACGAGGCGTCGAAAAGGGATGACGTATGTCTCACGTGATGCGCGCTCCGCGGAGGAAAGGAGCGGACTTCTCCTTCGTGTGGATACCCCTTTAAGGGCTATCCACACGAAGGAGAACTCCGCGGACGGATCTCGTGACGTCAACAACCGGGGAAACTCCGTCCCCGGCTCCGCCGCGCGCACTTGCGGAGTTCTCATGCCAAGAGTACGAAGCCTCCGCGCCTCCGCCACGGAGGAGAACGAGAGAACGGCGCCACGAGGCGTCGAAAAGGGATGACGTATGTCTCACGTGATGCGCGCTCCGCGGAGGAAAGGAGCGGACTTCTCCTTCGTGTGGATACCCCTTTAAGGGCTATCCACACGAAGGAGAACTCCGAGGACGGATCTCGTGACGTCAACAACCGGGGAAACTCCGTCCCCAGCTCCGCCGCGCGCACTTGCGGAGTTCTCATGCCAAGAGTACGAAGCCTCCGCGCCTCCGCCACGGAGGAGAACGAGAGAACGGCGCCCCGAGGCTTTGAAAAGGGATGACGTATGTCTCACGTGATGCGCGCTCCGCGGAGGAAAGGAGCGGACTTCTCCTTCGTGTGGATACCCCTTTAAGGGCTATCCACACGAAGGAGAACTCCGCGGACGGATCTCGTGACGTCAACAACCGGGGAAACTCCGTCCCCGGCTCCGCCGCGCGCACTTGCGGAGTTCTCATGCCAAGAGTACGAAGCCCCCGCGCCTCCGCCACGGAGGAGAACGAGAGAACGGCGCCCCGAGGCATCAAAAAGGGATGACGTATGTCTCACGTGATGCGCGCTCCGCGGAGGAAAGGAGCGGACTTCTCCTTCGTGTGGATACCCCTTTAAGGGCTATCCACACGAAGGAGAACTCCGCGGACGGATCTCGTGACGTCAACAACCGGGGAAACTCCGTCCCCGGCTCCGCCGCGCGCACTTGCGGAGTTCTCATGCCAAGAGTACGAAGCCTCCGCGCCTCCGCCACGGAGGAGAACGAGAGAACGGCGCCCCGAGGCATCAAAAAGGGATGACGTATGTCTCACGTGATGCGCGCTCCGCGGAGGAAAGGAGCGGACTTCTCCTTCGTGTGGATACCCCTTTAAGGGCTATCCACACGAAGGAGAACTCCGCGGACGGATCTCGTGACGTCAACAACCGGGGAAACTCCGTCCCCGGCTCCGCCGCGCGCACTTGCGGAGTTCTCATGCCAAGAGTACGAAGCCTCCGCGCCTCCGCCACGGAGGAGAACGAGAGAACGGCGCCACGAGGCGTCGAAAAGGGATGACGTATGTCTCACGTGATGCGCGCTCCGCGGAGGAAAGGAGCGGACTTCTCCTTCGTGTGGATACCCCTTTAAGGGCTATCCACACGAAGGAGAACTCCGCGGACGGATCTCGTGACGTCAACAACCGGGGAAACTCCGTCCCCGGCTCCGCCGCGCGCACTTGCGGAGTTCTCATGCCAAGAGTACGAAGCCCCCGCGCCTCCGCCACGGAGGAGAACGAGAGAACGGCGCCCCGAGGCATCAAAAAGGGATGACGTATGTCTCACGTGATGCGCGCTCCGCGGAGGAAAGGAGCGGACTTCTCCTTCGTGTGGATACCCCTTTAAGGGCTATCCACACGAAGGAGAACTCCGCGGACGGATCTCGTGACGTCAACAACCGGGGAAACTCCGTCCCCGGCTCCGCCGCGCGCACTTGCGGAGTTCTCATGCCAAGAGTACGAAGCCCCCGCGCCTCCGCCACGGAGGAGAACGAGAGAACGGCGCCCCGAGGCATCAAAAAGGGATGACGTATGTCTCACGTGATGCGCGCTCCGCGGAGGAAAGGAGCGGACTTCTCCTTCGTGTGGATACCCCTTTAAGGGCTATCCACACGAAGGAGAACTCCGCGGACGGATCTCGTGACGTCAACAACCGGGAAAACTCCGTCCCCGGCTCCGCCGCGCGCACTTGCGGAGTTCTCATGCCAAGAGTACGAAGCCTCCGCGCCTCCGCCACGGAGGAGAACGAGAGAACGGCGCCCCGAGGCATCAAAAAGGGATGACGTATGTCTCACGTGATGCGCGCTCCGCGGAGGAAAGGAGCGGACTTCTCCTTCGTGTGGATACCCCTTTAAGGGCTATCCACACGAAGGAGAACTCCGCGGACGGATCTCGTGACGTCAACAACCGGGGAAACTCCGTCCCCGGCTCCGCCGCGCGCACTTGCGGAGTTCTCATGCCAAGAGTACGAAGCCTCCGCGCCTCCGCCACGGAGGAGAACGAGAGAACGGCGCCACGAGGCGTCGAAAAGGGATGACGTATGTCTCACGTGATGCGCGCTCCACGGAGGAAAGGAGCGGACTTCTCCTTCGTGTGGATACCCCTTTAAGGGCTATCCACACGAAGGAGAACTCCGCGGACGGATCTCGTGACGTCAACAACCGGGGAAACTCCGTCCCCGGCTCCGCCGCGCGCACTTGCGGAGTTCTCATGCCAAGAGTACGAAGCCTCCGCGCCTCCGCCACGGAGGAGAACGAGAGAACGGCGCCCCGAGGCGTCGAAAAGGGATGACGTATGTCTCACGTGATGCGCGCTCCGCGGAGGAAAGGAGCGGACTTCTCCTTCGTGTGGATACCCCTTTAAGGGCTATCCACACGAAGGAGAACTCCGCGGACGGATCTCGTGACGTCAACAACCGGGGAAACTCCGTCCCCGGCTCCGCCGCGCGCACTTGCGGAGTTCTCATGCCAAGAGTACGAAGCCCCCGCGCCTCCGCCACGGAGGAGAACGAGAGAACGGCGCCCCGAGGCGTCGAAAAGGGATGACGTATGTCTCACGTGATGCGCGCTCCGCGGAGGAAAGGAGCGGACTTCTCCTTCGTGTGGATACCCCTTTAAGGGCTATCCACACGAAGGAGAACTCCGCGGACGGATCTCGTGACGTCAACAACCGGGGAAACTCCGTCCCCGGCTCCGCCGCGCGCACTTGCGGAGTTCTCATGCCAAGAGTACGAAGCCTCCGCGCCTCCGCCACGGAGGAGAACGAGAGAACGGCGCCCCGAGGCGTCGAAAAGGGATGACGTATGTCTCACGTGATGCGCGCTCCGCGGAGGAAAGGAGCGGACTTCTCCTTCGTGTGGATACCCCTTTAAGGGCTATCCACACGAAGGAGAACTCCGCGGACGGATCTCGTGACGTCAACAACCGGGGAAACTCCGTCCCCGGCTCCGCCGCGCGCACTTGCGGAGTTCTCATGCCAAGAGTACGAAGCCTCCGCGCCTCCGCCACGGAGGAGAACGAGAGAACGGCGCCCCGAGGCGTCGAAAAGGGATGACGTATGTCTCACGTGATGCGCGCTCCGCGGAGGAAAGGAGCGGACTTCTCCTTCGTGTGGATACCCCTTTAAGGGCTATCCACACGAAGGAGAACTCCGCGGACGGATCTCGTGACGTCAACAACCGGGGAAACTCCGTCCCCGGCTCCGCCGCGCGACCTTGCGGAGTTCTCATGCCAAGAGTACGAAGCCTCCGCGCCTCCGCCACGGAGGAGAACGAGAGAACGGCGCCACGAGGCGTCGAAAAGGGATGACGTATGTCTCACGTGATGCGCGCTCCGCGGAGGAAAGGAGCGGACTTCTCCTTCGTGTGGATACCCCTTTAAGGGCTATCCACACGAAGGAGAACTCCGCGGACGGATCTCGTGACGTCAACAACCGGGGAAACTCCGTCCCCGGCTCCGCCGCGCGCACTTGCGGAGTTCTCATGCCAAGAGTACGAAGCCTCCGCGCCTCCGCCACGGAGGAGAACGAGAGAACGGCGCCCCGAGGCATCAAAAAGGGATGACGTATGTCTCACGTGATGCGCGCTCCGCGGAGGAAAGGAGCGGACTTCTCCTTCGTGTGGATACCCCTTTAAGGGCTATCCACACGAAGGAGAACTCCGCGGACGGATCTCGTGACGTCAACAACCGGGGAAACTCCGTCCCCGGCTCCGCCGCGCGCACTTGCGGAGTTCTCATGCCAAGAGTACGAAGCCTCCGCGCCTCCGCCACGGAGGAGAACGAGAGAACGGCGCCCCGAGGCATCAAAAAGGGATGACGTATGTCTCACGTGATGCGCGCTCCGCGGAGGAAAGGAGCGGACTTCTCCTTCGTGTGGATACCCCTCTAAGGGCTATCCACACGAAGGAGAACTCCGCGGACGGATCTCGTGACGTCAACAACCGGGAAAACTCTGTCCCCGGCTCCGCCGCGCGCACTTGCGGAGTTCTCATGCCAAGAGTACGAAGCCTCCGCGCCTCCGCCACGGAGGAGAACGAGAGAACGGCGCCCCGAGGCATCAAAAAGGGATGACGTATGTCTCACGTGATGCGCGCTCCGCGGAGGAAAGGAGCGGACTTCTCCTTCGTGTGGATACCCCTTTAAGGGCTATCCACACGAAGGAGAACTCCGCGGACGGATCTCGTGACGTCAACAACCGGGGAAACTCCGTCCCCGGCTCCGCCGCGCGCACTTGCGGAGTTCTCATGCCAAGAGTACGAAGCCTCCGCGCCTCCGCCACGGAGGAGAACGAGAGAACGGCGCCCCGAGGCATCAAAAAGGGATGACGTATGTCTCACGTGATGCGCGCTCCGCGGAGGAAAGGAGCGGACTTCTCCTTCGTATGGATACCCCTTTAAGGGCTATCCACACGAAGGAGAACTCCGCGGACGGATCTCGTGACGTCAACAACCGGGGAAACTCCGTCCCCGGCTCCAACGCGCGCACTTGCGGAGTTCTCATGCCAAGAGTACGAAGCCTCCGCGCCTCCGCCACGGAGGAGAACGAGAGAACGGCGCCACGAGGCATCAAAAAGGGATGACGTATGTCTCACGTGATGCGCGCTCCGCGGAGGAAAGGAGCGGACTTCTCCTTCGTGTGGATACCCCTTTAAGGGGTATCCACACGAAGGAGAACTCCGCGGACGGATCTCGTGACGTCAACAACCGGGGAAACTCCGTCCCCGGCTCCGCCGCGCGCACTTGCGGATTTCTCATGCTAAGAGTACGAAGCCTCCGCGCCTCCGCCACGGAGGAGAACGAGAGAACGGCGCCCCGAGGCATCAAAAAGGGATGACGTATGTCTCACGTGATGCGCGCTCCGCGGAGGAAAGGAGCGGACTTCTCCTTCGTGTGGATACCCCTTTAAGGGGTATCCACACGAAGGAGAACTCCGCGGACGGATCTCGTGACGTCAACAACCGGGGAAACTCCGTCCCCGGCTCCGCCGCGCGCACTTGCGGAGTTCTCATGCCAAGAGTACGAAGCCTCCGCGCCTCCGCCACGGAGGAGAACGAGAGAACGGCGCCCCGAGGCATCAAAAAGGGATGACGTATGTCTCACGTGATGCGCGCTCCGCGGAGGAAAGGAGCGGACTTCTCCTTCGTGTGGATACCCCTTTAAGGGGTATCCACACGAAGGAGAACTCCGCGGACGGATCTCGTGACGTCAACAACCGGGGAAACTCCGTCCCCGGCTCCGCCGCGCGCACTTGCGGATTTCTCATGCTAAGAGTACGAAGCCTCCGCGCCTCCGCCACGGAGAAGAACGAGAGAACGGCGCCCCGAGGCATCAAAAAGGGATGACGTATGTCTCACGTGATGCGCGCTCCGCGGAGGAAAGGAGCGGACTTCTCCTTCGTGTGGATACCCCTTTAAGGGGTATCCACACGAAGGAGAACTCCGCGGACGGATCTCGTGACGTCAACAACCGGGGAAACTCCGTCCCCGGCTCCGCCGCGCGCACTTGCGGAGTTCTCATGCCAAGAGTACGAAGCCTCCGCGCCTCCGCCACGGAGGAGAACGAGAGAACGGCGCCCCGAGGCATCAAAAAGGGATGACGTATGTCTCACGTGATGCGCGCTCCGCGGAGGAAAGGAGCGGACTTCTCCTTCGTGTGGATACCCCTTTAAGGGCTATCCACACGAAGGAGAACTCCGCGGACGGATCTCGTGACGTCAACAACCGGGGAAACTCCGTCCCCGGCTCCGCCGCGCGCACTTGCGGATTTCTCATGCTAAGAGTACGAAGCCTCCGCGCCTCCGCCACGGAGGAGAACGAGAGAACGGCGCCCCGAGGCATCAAAAAGGGATGACGTATGTCTCACGTGATGCGCGCTCCGCGGAGGAAAGGAGCGGACTTCTCCTTCGTGTGGATACCCCTTTAAGGGCTATCCACACGAAGGAGAACTCCGCGGACGGATCTCGTGACGTCAACAACCGGGGAAACTCCGTCCCCGGCTCCGCCGCGCGCACTTGCGGATTTCTCATGCTAAGAGTACGAAGCCTCCGCGCCTCCGCCACGGAGGAGAACGAGAGAACGGCGCCCCGAGGCATCAAAAAGGGATGACGTATGTCTCACGTGATGCGCGCTCCGCGGAGGAAAGGAGCGGACTTCTCCTTCGTGAGGATACCCCTTTAAGGGCTATCCACACGAAGGAGAACTCCGCGGACGGATCTCGTGACGTCAACAACCGGGGAAACTCCGTCCCCGGCTCCGCCGCGCGCACTTGCGGATTTCTCATGCTAAGAGTACGAAGCCTCCGCGCCTCCGCCACGGAGGAGAACGAGAGAACGGCGCCCCGAGGCATCAAAAAGGGATGACGTATGTCTCACGTGATGCGCGCTCCGCGGAGGAAAGGAGCGGACTTCTCCTTCGTGTGGATACCCCTTTAAGGGCTATCCACACGAAGGAGAACTCCGCGGACGGATCTCGTGACGTCAACAACCGGGGAAACTCCGTCCCCGGCTCCGCCGCGCGCACTTGCGGAGTTCTCATGCTAAGAGTACGAAGCCTCCGCGCCTCCGCCACGGAGGAGAACGAGAGAACGGCGCCCCGAGGCGTCGAAAAGGGATGACGTATGTCTCACGTGATGCGCGCTCCGCGGAGGAAAGGAGCGGACTTCTCCTTCGTGTGGATACCCCTTAAAGGGCTATCCACACGAAGGAGAACTCCGCGGACGGATCTCGTGACGTCAACAACCGGGGAAACTCCGTCCCCGGCTCCGCCGCGCGCACTTGCGGATTTCTCATGCTAAGAGTACGAAGCCTCCGCGCCTCCGCCACGGAGGAGAACGAGAGAACGGCGCCCCGAGGCATCAAAAAGGGATGACGTATGTCTCACGTGATGCGCGCTCCGCGGAGGAAAGGAGCGGACTTCTCCTTCGTGTGGATACCCCTTTAAGGGGTATCCACACGAAGGAGAACTCCGCGGACGGATCTCGTGACGTCAACAACCGGGGAAACTCCGTCCCCGGCTCCGCCGCGCGCACTTGCGGATTTCTCATGCTAAGAGTACGAAGCCTCCGCGCCTCCGCCACGGAGGAGAACGAGAGAACGGCGCCCCGAGGCGTCGAAAAGGGATGACGTATGTCTCACGTGATGCGCGCTCCGCGGAGGAAAGGAGCGGACTTCTCCTTCGTGTGGATACCCCTTTAAGGGCTATCCACACGAAGGAGAACTCCGCGGACGGATCTCGTGACGTCAACAACCGGGGAAACTCCGTCCCCGGCTCCGCCGCGCGCACTTGCGGATTTCTCATGCTAAGAGTACGAAGCCTCCGCGCCTCCGCCACGGAGGAGAACGAGAGAACGGCGCCCCGAGGCATCGAAAAGGGATGACGTATGTCTCACGTGATGCGCGCTCCGCGGAGGAAAGGAGCGGACTTCTCCTTCGTGTGGATACCCCTTTAAGGGCTATCCACACGAAGGAGAACTCCGCGGACGGATCTCGTGACGTCAACAACCGGGGAAACTCCGTCCCCGGCTCCGCCGCGCGCACTTGCGGATTTCTCATGCCAAGAGTACCAAGCCTCCGCGCCTCCGCCACGGAGGAGAACGAGAGAACGGCGCCACGAGGCATCAAAAAGGGATGACGTATGTCTCACGTGATGCGCGCTCCGCGGAGGAAAGGAGCGGATTTCTCCTTCGTGTGGATACCCCTTTAAAGGGGTATTCACACGAAGGAGAACTCCGCGGACGGATCTCGTGACGTCAACAACCGGGGAAACTCCGTCCCCGGCTCCGCCGCGTGCACCTGCGGAGCTTTCGTGCTGACAGCACGAAGCCTCCGCGCCTCCGCCACGGAGGAGAACGGCGCCACGAGGCGTCAAAAAGGGATGACGTATGTCTCACGTGATGCGCGCTCCGCGGAGGAAAGGGGCGGATTTCTCCTTCGTGTGGATCCCCCTTTACGAGGACAACTCTTTTTTGTTGCCTTCACTGCTGCAGCGACGTGCGTGATGAAAAGCGTCGCCGTGGTCGGCCTTCCACGATTGGCCGAATGCTGACTATGACGTCAGCAAAGGTTTCTTCATCGACAGAAATAAGAGTAATGTAAGAACTTCAATTTTGACGCTGTTGG
This sequence comes from Ixodes scapularis, assembly GCF_016920785.2. Taxonomy (NCBI): domain Eukaryota; kingdom Metazoa; phylum Arthropoda; class Arachnida; order Ixodida; family Ixodidae; genus Ixodes; species Ixodes scapularis. Next base: position 77,607,090 of record NW_024609836.1, read on the forward strand.
CAGTATTCGTTTCAGAGGGCAATGATATCAAGCTTACACCATGCTAATTATAAATACCGTCGAACTTGTTGTTCGTAAGGTAATGACGTCACGAGACGAAACCACAAAAGGGCGCCACCAAAACATATCGCCGCTAATACTCCGTTCACTCTTAAGCTGATAATGCAGCCAAATATACAAGCGCCGGCTATACCGTGCTCCTAGCTTTAAACTACTTGCATTTCTAGCGTGAGTGCTCGCTTTGTGGAGCAAGGCGTCCAGCTTTCGTGCTGCAGTCTCACCTTACCGGTGAACGAAGTGTATATAGTTACGAATGTGAGATACTAAAATGAGGAGCATGTATCTGACACGAATGGGGTCTCATACAATACCGTCTAAAAGACAAGGCCTGCACATGACGATTCGTAGATCCCCGACCTGCCCCGAGCGGCAAACAGGCCGAAGCATGACGAGAGCATCGGTCACGTGGGGCCGCAACTGCAGAGCGCGAGCTGATAGCGAGCTTTCACAGTTCATTCGCAACGTGCATTCCGAGATTACGAGGAGTATAGCGTGTCATTAAGGCTCGATGGAGTTTGCTCACTGCAAAGAGCGTTGTTGTACCTTCTTTAGAACACCATCGCCACTGTCCACAATGTGCGCCGATCGCGCACATTGTGGACATTGGAATGCTTGACTAACTACACGCTGTATAAATATCCACACGACCCCAATTATTAATTCAATGTGCGCCGATCGCTCAAAAAAATGCCAAATTTAAAAAGATCTGTGTTTGTGCGGTGTATGGGTGTTAGAGCCATGAGATTAGGTATAGCACACAAGTCATTAGTATCGCAAATTTTTTTTTGTTCCTGAATTTGTTTTTGGTTGCCTTGGAAAAGCATTGTTATGGAGTCTCTCGTCTACGGGGCTTAGACGCACTTTGACGTTGGCAGCACGCAGTGGCGTACCAACTTGTTTTTGAGTGGGGAAGCAAGCCAGACACGACCCAACCACCCCCCCCCCTCCCCCGCCCCCCTACCCTCCCCCCCCCCACCCCCTAGGGCATTGGTATCCCTTGGTCGCCGCCGGCCAGTGTTTGCCTTGCCTTGCCCCCCGCTCTGAGAACTGGGGGGGGGGGGGGGGGGGGGGGGGGGGGGGGGGCAAGCGCCCCCCCTTGCCCCCCCCCCCCCCCTCCCCCGGTTGGTACGCCCTTGGCAGCACGGAACGGATGCCGTTATAGGTAATACCTCAAGTAGTCCAACGTAATACAAGATTACAGTTGTCTCTTTTATGCAAGAAAATGTTCTGACGGGATTGAGAACTACTTGGCGGATGCCTGAATCAAGCAATCACACCAACAGATGGATTTTATTTCAGTCATCTGACGTCTTTTCTCACTGAGGTGCGGTGCATGACTTTTGTTCGGAGCAAAGAAATAAACGTATATCTCCAAAGTTCTATAACGCATGAAATCCAGTATTTGAGGAGTGATTGTTTAAATCTGTTTAAAAGACATTCGTTTTTGGAAATAAAGACGAACCTATATTTTTATTAATTTTGCCACTAAATTTAGCACGGAAACTGACTCGAAACGTCCATTAATTGCTGTATAGGTCACGTTACTTCAGGTCGCGTAAAATCATTTTTCTCGCCAAATTTAGGGGAGAAAATGAATTGGTAGAATAGCTCTCGTGACCTCAAGCCACGTGACAATAATTTCCTTGCCAAATTCAACGGAGAAACTGAATTGAAATACAGGTCACCAGACGTAAATTTTTGTACAAGATTTAGTGAAAAAACTGAAAAGGTCTCTAGGTCTCGTGTCCTCAATTTCCCCGCTAAATGTAGCGGGGAAACTAAACTGATGTTTTGGTCACGTAAAGTCGATTTCCCCGCTAAATTTAAAGGGAAATGCAAAGATGGACGCACGAACGGATAAAATTCTAGAAACATTTCATGCCCCCCCCCCCCTTCCCCCCCCCCCCCAAAAAAAAAACAACAAAAAACGAAACAAACACGCGCGTTTTTGCTCGGAGATTATTTCAATAATGGCTTTCTGCGCGCTGCCATTTTTGTATATTGGTCTGTGAGACGCGTTTTGAGCATGCGCAATAGGTCTCTCCTGCCGAATATTAGACATCGCGTATGCATCCGCGGCCCAGCGACTCGGCAATTTTGGTTTGCATGATGAACGCCGGAAAGTTTTATAGTGAAGCTGCGAGATCTGGGGCCCTAAGCTGGACGCTTGGCGAAAACGACGGCGAGAAATCTGGCGGCCGCGATTGGCCAACGCCTCACTTGACCTTGGCGCCGGCCAATCATGGGTGCCGGATTTCTCTCCGACTTTTTTGCCAAGTGTCCAGATTAGGGCCCCAGCTATAATTCTTTTCGCGTGTTTCTTATAGCACTGCAACTCTTATTTATGCTGCCACGCTGAGCTCTTTGAAAAGCGGGTTGGTGCACATGCCCAGTTCCCACAACTCACCTGCATATATAGTCAGACATGTTTGTAAGCTATAGAGGCAGATATTAATTAGGTGATATATATATAGTACGGAACTTTGGAATAAAGAACCTTATAGGTACTATGGCCTTGTAGCTTCGTAATCTTCAAAAACCCTTCCTCTGAGCTTCGTGGGCTAAAATATCTTCTATTAAAAAAAAAAAAAAAAAGACTTGGTTGACTAAATAAAAAGTAATTTAAGAAAAATGACCACAAAACTGTGTTTTTTTGTTGCCTACTAACAAACTGACCCGCACAAAGTTAAGTTTTCGAAATACTGTCATTCCATGGCTTCGTGTGTGTCATATGCTTGGTACATTGTGCCGTCGATGTTTCGTTAGAGGCAAACGAATTTGCCCGCTTTGAACGCTCTCCCGAATAGGGCCTAAATATGTGTGCACGAAACAAAACATAGGCCTACTCCTGCAACTAAGCGGATATTAGCCCGTCTTGTCTTGATCGGCCGTGCATTGCATCCGATCAATCTTTCCTGACAGGAGAATAAGATCGCATGAGCAGTCTCCATTATTATGACACCGATCGCGTAAAGACCGTAAATGATTTACTTCTTTCGGAACCACACTCCAGTTGTAGTGAAAGCACACAGACGGCCGCTCATCATAAGTCTTGGGGCCCTAAACTCGTCAAAGACAAAGTTGGAACCGAAAGTTCGGGAAGCGCGCCAATTGGATGCTGGCGACAGAAGCGCGAAGTGATCGTCGTGATAGTCCAATAGGCGCGCTCCGTGAGCTTCGGCCCCAACTTTGAGTTTGACGAGTTTGGGCCCTAAATTCATCAAACACAAAGTTGTAGCCGAAAGTTGGCGGAACGCACCGATATGATGCCGGCGACAAAAGCGCGATGTCGTCGTCGTGAGAGTCGAGTCGGTGCGCTACGTGAACTACAGCCCCAACTAAGTGTTAAACTTTAGAGGCCCAGAGCACGCCGTTTAATATAGGACGGGGAACGGAAGCGCAAGTGATTGGACACGTCCCCGTTCATCCCGGAAGCGACCGTATCCTGCACCACGTGACTATTGTACACAAAAAGCCCACACCCTTGCCAAAAATGTTTCTATGACATCATAGGTTAGCGCTCCACATAGGAGTGCCTATGATAGCGTCGGCACTCTGGAAGATAGCAGCGACTGTGGCTTGTCGAAAGCAGAATCTTCTACGGTGAGACGTCCCTCTTGAAGACGATTCAAAGGGTCAGGAGGATGCACGGATTAGTCATCGTTATGGCGGCGACCGTTCTGACCGCCCTGGGCCTACGGAGAGATTTCTTCGAGGGTTGCAGGGAGCCTGAAGCGGACGCCAAAACCCCGGATTGTGTTTATCTGCCGCGTCAGTGGCTGAAAAGTGAGACGTACCGCTCGTTTGCCCACGCGGCACTTGGAAACTACTCTTGTCACAGCGGCGACTACTACAACACGGTGTTGAAAGTCACGCGGGCGGCGAACAAGGTAAATTAGTTTGCCCTTTTAATTTAGGTAATGTACCGAAAGAAAACGTGCGGTGTTCGTGTTGCTAGATTTGAACAAGCTTCTTAATTGTTCGGAAGTTGGAACTGCACTATCTAAGCTCATGCATTACCGCAAATACGCCATATAAGATAGCAAGTGCGTGCTGTCTCGAGCGCGATAATACATATGTCGACGTTCTAGACAGCGTGATAAAATATTTGATACAGTGTTTGCGAAACGGGTTCAGAAAATAAAAATCAAGGTATCGGTGTTGTTTTGGGAGTTGGACATGATATGATGTACATACATTCAGGTAGGGAGTGGGCCAGGCGATTCCAGTCTTTTGGAACGTGTGATAATGCTTTGTCTATTATTTTTTTTTCATATTGCACTGCATTATAAGTAATGTCGGACAATATCAAAAACCTTTCCAATAACGAGTTTATGACAAGTGCCATTTTCTGCGTTCCTTCGCTTCTCAAAGTGACGAACACACGCGCTGACTTCTGGAAGTCGGACGTCGCGCTACTGACTAGTAGAAATTAGAATGGTGTTAAAAGTCGAATTTTTACTAATGCAATACTATCGGATCAGAATTCGACCAATGACGCACACCCAGTTCACCTCTTTCTTCCTGATCGCAGGCGGTCACAATCGACTTCTGTCGAATTCATGTAACTGTAGCTCCGTCGTACTCAAGAGGGTCTGTGAACAAAAACAATGTGCTCAAAAATGTCGATAACCTTTATCCCTGACGAATGCCGAGAACTGTCCATAGTATTCCAAAGTACGGCCTGTGAAAAGTGCTCCGCGAAGCTTCGATTACGCGTCTTTCCTGATTGATGGTGTGGAAATGGCAGTATGAAAACGACAGAGCTTCTCTTTCCGGTGCACGGCCTGCAGCGCGCGTTCGCTGCCTTCCGTCATGCTGGCGTCGAGTCAAGTCGCGGGACAACCAAAGGACTTCCCTGCCGTTCTAATCCTGTCAGCGACTGGAAATAGCTGAAATAATGCTCGGCGCTTGGTAAAAGAGTCATCGCCATTGCTTTTATCTTCTTACTGCGTGCCTTTAGGAAATCCCAATGGGACTCTGCATGGCCATGGAATTCACAACAGTCCGGAGCAGCTGCAAGGTGACCGATACGCCCGTCTACTCGAAGGAGCTCTGTCGTCCTACCAGTAACAAGGTACAGACACGTTCACTGAGCGAAACTGTTAGCACGAATAAGGGATCGCCAGTTTTTTTTTCTCCCTGTCTGCCACGCTTCGTTTCACGGTAGCTTGCCAGAAAGCAAACGTTACAGCACACTCGAGAAAAATAGTCAGTTTTAGTCTAGCGTTGCTGGCTCTTACGCACGCCACACGCAATAGTATAGACTTACACTTAAATCTCTACCCGCTTGGAGCTATTTTTAGTTGTGCATTCTGTAAACGCTGCCAAGTGAACATCTCGGATGGTCTTCTTGATTCAATTTTCCAAAGCCGTAGTATTCCGCGTGCTTACAGCGCCATCAAGCTCGTCAAAATAGGTATTAAAAATAAACCTTTTCCAATTATTTTATGTAAAATTAAGCCAAGCCGCAGAAGCCTGGTCAAGCGCGCTTTTCTGCGGTGTACGTGCTACTACGAGTACGTGTGTTTCATTCGATCACGGAGCCTCCGTGAATCGTACCGTGGCAAACGACACTGTTTATCAATGCTATCGCGGGCTATCGGGGTCATAATCAGTGTGACGGAGGAGAAGCACGTGACAAACCTAACCGTAGATTTCCAAGCAGTTGGAGATGAAGGAGAGGAGGAACTCCTCTCTTTTCTATAGATCTTGTTTTGTTTCTAGCATATGTAGCTTTTCTCCACCTCGGAGAATAGCCTGCCGCTCAATTTTTGTTTAAAAGCGACTTTTCCCTCTCTCCCGCCAATGGCTTCGACAGCCCTGCGTTTATAGCGCGATAGACTGTAGCAGGGGTGGCCAAACTGCGGCTCGCGAGCCTCATGCAGCCCTTCGCGGGTTCAAGTGTGCCTCCTCCTATGCCCCAAAACAAAACAAAAGTTCTAGAATTAAAAAAGAAAGAAGAAAAAGTTCACAGACTTCGCAGCCTTGTACTACACAATACCTACAGCTTGACCACTTGCTGACGCGCAGATCTGTCCAGTGACCCTGTTTCGTGCATTGTTCTAGAGAGAATTTAGAACAGCATAGGCATAACAACCGTCAGGGTCACTGGCCGGCTAGCGAACAACGCATTCTTCTTTGTTTAGCGGTTCAAGAAACGTTCTGCAGCCTGATGGAATTTGTTGTAATCGACAATTATACTTGTGGAAAGAACTGTTTTCTCCATGTCATTTCTTGTTAAAAATACCCCCCCCCCCCCCCCCCCCCTGTTTTTTTCTTCTATTTTTCTGAGGCTGTCTGAACTTTTGTATATTATCTGCGGATCTAACGACATGTCGCTCTGGCCACCCCTGGACTATGGTCACGTCTCATCCTCCGACGTGTTGTTTGGTTCACTGGTACCGTAGCCTTTTACATTCGCCAAGTTGCGGTGAGTCGAAGTGGCAGAAACGCTTCATGGAGGGCAGCGACGCGAGAAAATAATATTTTCTTGGCGTCAATATTCTCTCCGAGTGAGGCAGAAAAGCGCCCATTTCGCGTCTGCTCATTGTGAATTCGCTGACTGCCGCCTGTCAATGCCTGGTATTTGATTTTGTTAATTCAAGACGTTATACTTTGTTCCACATAGCTTGCGCGTGCGTGACGTTACCGCATAGTAAAATAATCATTACTACGTGTTCTTCCCGGGGGAAAAAAAAAAAAAAAAAAAACCCGGCGATGCGAAATTTCTGTTTCAGAAGGTACGCGCGCAGGAGCAAGGTCCTTCTCAATAGACGCTGATGAGACGTCGATACGAGCCACGTTTAAAATCATATGCGCTTCGATTTGCGTTGTTGGTGAGGTGTCTGCAGGATTTCGGTATTTATCAAAAAGCACCAGATGATGCGATCAAAATAATTTAGTAGCGCGTTTGTGCTCAAAACGATTAGCACCGATAGTTTCATCTATCATTTTATCTTCGTAATAGTTTTCTTTTTTTATCGTAATAAGTATATCTTGATAAGTATAACATAAAGTTGATGAATTGGTCTCATCATTGTTTTTATGATATCTTCATAAACTGATTAATTGTTGATATCATAGTTTTCTTCCGATACCTTAATAAGATGCTACATTATCTCAGGAAAGCATAGGCACAGCCGCTGATAAGATATATATGCCTCACGGAGTTTATTTGATATACTGCATTTAAGTTGAGTACGGGCATGTTTATCGGTACAAATAGGGGCAAACGTGAGTGCCGAAAACCAATAACACGTGTCGGGTAATACAAGAAAAACAAAACAAACAAAATGTGAGCCAATGGTTGAAAGCACTGAAGTCCTGGTAATAGTCATATCGCAGGAATACTGAAAAAAAGGGCTAAAAAAATTTCCAGCGGCTTGCTCACGAATGGTGTTGATCAACAAAAGTCTAACGTTGCTATGTCGGCAAAAATGAAATCGGCGTTTGTTGGTTTTAATTAATTCACTACAAACAAATCTTTACTGCGTGTTTTGGGAGTAGGTTTTCGGTGTGCATATTCCTTGACCAAAAATAACGTATGCTTCGTTTGAGCTTAAGTCCATGGACACAGCCGACGCTACGAGCTAATCTGACCAATCAGGCCGCGTCAAAAGCACGAGTCACTGGGTAATATTTCTGTTTATGACTTGTTCAGCGATGATGGAACACGAATACAAAAAATGATGAACACTGTGCATGATGGTGCGTTTTTGACGCCGTCTGATTCCTCCCACCAGCTCGTGGCGTCGTGTCTGGACTAAGTGAAGCCACTAAAAAAGCTACGCTTCAGAGCAACGACACTTTAGCCTTCTTCGGGCTTACAATCATGGTTGCCACTTATCTGAAGCTTATCTGAAATCGCATGAAGCACTCTTCCGTCTTCTGGAAATGTTAATACAGTTCGCGACAGACAAAAGCAATGTCACCTGAGCTTCCTAACGCCGTATCTCAAGCTGAGGAAGTTAGATTTTTGAATTGTGACGATCGACAGTTGCGCCAGCTCTGCACTAAACATCAAGATGGCGGCGCCCACCAACAGATCGGGGAACGAAGTGCCGATACTCTAAGCGTAGCTCATATAGTGGCTCTAGACTGAAGGTTAAACGAAGTATATTTTTAATTTATAGGTTTGTTTCTCTCTACTTTCCAGGTAAATGGTTTGTGCCAAGCCAAGTTCAACGTGTTTCCACCAATAAGACTTCTGGCGGTGGCCTGTCAAACGCTTGTAGGAGCCTGAAGGACGGCATCTGACGTCTTCGTTCTTGCGCGCATTGCAGCGAACATGTCGAACTTGTGACTACATCATTTGAGTCTTTGTTTATTACTGTGAATCATTATCAGATGAGCAGGATTTAAACAAATTTGTGTACCTTTGAGATTTGGTTATATGTCATGCAAAAATAAAGTCGGATGTTCGGATACTGATGTGGAACATGTGGTGTAACTGTTCATTTCCTTTTTGGGCATAGTGCATTGTTTCATGACCGATAGGGTAGGCATGGTGATTGCTCGCACGCTGTTTCGCTATGTATGGGGATTTAGAAGTACTGTCTGTGATTTGTTCGGTGGCACACCATGCACTTTTGTTTTTTCCATCTTTCAGTGGCACGCCAGGGAAATTAAAATTATTTCTTGTCATTGTCCTATCCGCCTGGGTCTGGGATGATATGTAGTGTATTGTAAATAAATAACTAAACTTCTTAAAATTTTTTTGCGAGTTTTAGGTGGGAGGAACCAGAAAGATGATTGCAGACTTTCCGAGACAGGAATGCAGGGGAAGTGCTCTACCCTATACTTAGATTGACCCAGCGTCGCCCTCAACGTCATTTTTCAGTAAATATAAGAGTTATCATACATTAACGTTTTTGCAGAGCCTATATCGGCTGAACTTCAGATTTACTAAGCTGACTAATAGCAGGGCCTCTCATATCAGTGACATTGCTTTATACGCGAACTCGCACTTGCTCCACTGTGCAGGCTGTAATCTTGTAACTACAAATACGTCAAAATAACTTCGTAATGTGAGTAAAAAAGTGCCCTTACCGGAAACATAGCGTTAGTGGAATCTTGGTGATGGCAAGTTTTGCACTACCTCTTTTAGTGCCGAGAGTTAATTTTTATTAATCTGATCGCATAGATATTTTCTTTCAAAAAAGGTATTGCCTTGTACATTGACTTATGCAACTCTGCTAATACGCCACTTTGCTATACCGACAATCATATCTTTTCCGGTGGAATTTGAAGGATATATATTTGAGAAACAGCGCTGCGGCAGCACCAGCTGCATGGCACCTGTTCGCCTTATTAATTTTTTTGCCATTGCCCAAGGTCGATTGAAGTAACCTGTCGTCAGTTGAACAGACCAGTATAGGTCTGACCGCAGGAAGATGATTGAAAGAAGAGTTGGTTGATAATTAGACCTAATTAACACCGCCGAGTTGAGAACGTTTTCATACGTAAAACATAAACTTAGTTAGCCGACACTCCAATCTGATGGGGATAATCGAGCATGCGTCAAAAACGGTTGGAAACGCGAGTATAGTTGGCATTCGAACGTACCTTAGGGGATGCAATTTCTGTCGCAGACGTTTACAAATTAGCGGGCCTCTGACTAATGGTAGGACGCTATTTAAGGGACTCCAGCTCCGCTATTATGCGACTCCAACAACTAGCCATGCTTCACTTTGGATAGAGACAGAGAAGGTTCTTTCGAATTTGATGCATTGGCGCGTTAGGCCAATCGTTTCGTTGCGGCCTTGGAGGTTTTGTTGTTTTTATCCGAGTTCAAGTTTTATTGGGATCAGTTCGCTCAGTTCGCTGTTTGTTAGGTTCCTGGTCGTTTGGTTCGTTGCGTCCTTCCTTGTCTAGAGTTCCGGCTTTCGCCAAAAAAGTGTACGTTTTGAGTGATCCTTAAAACTACTTTCTTTCGGGGATTTTTTTTTTTTCTGGGGACTGCCGGTGTCAACAGTAATGGAGTTTATTTTTTTTATTTTTTTTGTGTTGTTTAACGGAGGTCAGTGCTTCTCAGTTCTATTGTAAAGGTTGTTTACGTTGTCGAATGAATTTCAGGGGCGAATCGGTGGCCGAGTGAGCTAACGCCTCTCCTCTCGGAGCGTGGAGTGAAAGCTTGCGTTGAGAAGTTCGTGGGTTCAATCCCCACCGCCTTCGTACGTTTCGATCTGGATGAGTTCGTGTAATCACTACTACGGGATGCACGTTAAAAACCCCAGGTTGGCGGTTGTACTGCACTGGCTAAATTTGTCATCTACAGCTAAGCGACCTTTCACCCGTTGAGGCGTTCCAACATCAAGGCTGTATAAACATACAACATAAGGCTTTTTTAAAAATTAGATTTAAGCTGTGTTTGAGATTTTCTGTTTGTCCTGCCCTACCCAGTCCCGGCATTTCTAGTCAAATGTTTACTCCAACTCATTTTCGTCGCTATATACCTTGAGAACCAATATCAAATGCTAAAAGCCAACGCTTGTTCATCTCTTCTCTCTTTCGTTTCACTCTATGCGTGACAGAGGTCCCCGCGAAAGTCCGCTGGAGAGAATCACGCAGAGGCAAAAAGTGCATCGTAACGGCCCTGGTCATGTTTTCACGTCCGCTATCGCCGGGTAAACCTAAAGTCTATTGCTACTTCTTTTACAAGTAAAGACAAACACAAATGACAAAGCACGTTCCGCTGGAACAAAATGGAGGCATTCAGTTCAAACCACTGTTGTGTGCCGCATCCGCTTTCTAAAACCTGCACCGTCACGCAATCGGCGCTTCAAAGAATTTGGCAGCGCTTGGCTGGCTCTGTCATTTCCCAGCATCGGCTGTACTTAAAAGGTTTTATCGAGAAGGAAATATTTTATTGCTTACGTTAAAAGGAAGCTGAAACACGTCTTGAAAAAAACGAGGTGGACGTGAATTCTGGCGTATTTTTATCCCGTGAATCTGAATATCACGTTCGTTTTGCCCAAAAATGTAACTATACTTTGTCTCACCCTACGATGGACTAAAGGCCAAAGCCACGGGCCGCCAGATCCAACCACGTTCCAGACTGTACTATGACAGGGTTAACATTAATTAGAAGTGGACGAATAATGCTACACATCCAAAAACGCCGCATTACTTCTATAGCTTCGACGCTGCAAAGAGCCTGCATGACGTGGCTGTCTTTGCGATGAAAAATTGTTGAGTCAATCCGTGCTATTCAATTCGAGCCACTGTCCACCTATCCCCTGATAAGTGGTCCGAAACAAGGGCACCAATACGCGCATCGAAGCGAAATACCGCACAATTTCTAAGTGGCTCGGGATTGGACCTGGCGTTCCGTAGCTTGTGCCTTCAGTCCATCGTAGGGCGAGACGGAGTATTGGCGACGTGAGCGATCGAAAGTGTCGCTGTGGTCGGCCCACCACAATTGGCCGAATGCTGACTATGACGTCAACAAAGGATGTCTCATCGACGGAAATAAGCGGAATGTAAGAACTTCAATTTTGACGGTGTTGGCAGTGTTCTTTTGAGACCGCTATGATTTCAGGCTTCCAGGGTGGTCATTATAAACACCATCGAGCTTGTTGTTTTCAAGGTAATGACGTCACAAAAGGTAACCGAACGAGGGCGCCACCGAAACATCTCGCTGCTAATAGCGAGAAAAGCCAAAAAATCTCCAACCAGTCGTGACGTCATAGGATCTTGGGGTCGCCAAGCGCGTGTCGCTCGTGTTGGGCAGCGCACCGCGCATACGCAGCGCCACTCCTACCCCCGGCGAGACGCGCCCGTACTTGTGAGCAGCACGAGGAGCAGACGACGCGGGAATCTGGTGCGCTTGGCGTGCTGGCCTCGCGTTTCGTGAAGTAATGTACCAAATGCAAAAGGTACTAAAATGCCACAGCATCGTATTAAGGGTGCGGTCCCACGGCAGCCATCTTGAACAAGGCGTTAGTTCAACCAACAGATGGCGACACGCACCCGTGGGGTGTAAAGCCCCTTCATAAAGGTGTTTTCACAAGTACCGCCAACCATTGTTGTGGAAGTGCGCAAGACACGTGCCACGAGCGGGTGCTCGTCCGCCATTCGCTTCCAAGGGCCGCTCATTTCAGTGCTGCGCCGCCATTTGCTTCCAAGGGCCGCTCGAGACCTGGGCCACGTGCGCTCGCGCATTTGGCGCTACTTGCAAGGACAAACGAAAACATATCGAGGGGCTTTAGTGGGGTGGCCGAAACATTGGTTCACGGTGGGATGGCTCGAGCACCATCACGTTCCCCCCCTGGCCTTGCTCACGCCGCTGCCAGCTGTGCTCAGCTAGCTCAAGTAGCGTGGCCCAGCAAACGCATGTATGCGAGAATGTCAGGCTGGATATAAATTGTTCTCGGATATAGGGCGATGCGGTTCGGCGGTTGTAACGGGCTTTCGCAATAAATCTTACCAAGAAGGAATCAAATGTTGATTGACGTGTCAATATTCTATCAATGAAAACTTCTTCTGCAGGAATGCACACTCAGTAGACTCAATCTTCCAAGACACCAGTGGAAGCGGACGTCAGGTAAACTGCTTCGCGATTTATGCTACTTACCTCACCATTTTAATGACGGCTAAAAAAAGGTCACGAAATATTGTTTCACGGGGTCCGGAAGATGTTGTAAAGGTTGTTACATTATAGGGGGGTTCCCAGAAAACAAACGCCGTTGCAATATTTTCGGAAGTACCGACACACTTAATGTTGTATGTACAGCTTAGTGGGAATATGATGAAAACCATTAGAAGAAATAGGAAGACGTTTATTTGCAATGAAGACGCAATGAATGAACGGCGTTTAGCGACGGCAAGTTATGAGCGTTCGGTAATTTATAAGTTGACGTGATTGCTAACTATGGACATGCGGACAATGAAGACCAGTTTTGTCGGGAGATGGTGTTGCGGTGACCTGATATCGGACGACTCATGGCAGACGAACAAGCAAGTTTCTTCTCAGCGAATGGTAAGTGTCCAGTGTCAAGCACAACACGTGGCTACCGACGATGTCGACGTTTCGAACACTTACCGCTTTCGACAAAAGTCCTGGCACCTGGGCTAACTTTGTGGAAAGACTCGAAGTCTTCCTTGAGTCCAACGCCATCATGAAAAGTAACTGAAAACGATCCACTATTCAGTCGGTGGGTGGCGAAACGCATCCACATCTGCGGAGTCATGGGTGATGCGTACTCTAAGTGGCTGGAAGTTTGCATGATACCTGCCACGGCGTCCAAACATGTCACTGACGTTCTACGGTCTCTTTTACCTACTTTTTCCTTACTGAAAATACTTTTCTCTGATAACGCGCCAAACCTTGCTTCAAAAAAAATAAACAAGTTTTTTAAGAAAAAAAAAAAAAAAGAAACTGCATCAGGCATCACATTAGTGCAGCATACTATCCTGTAACTAACGGGCAAGCAGAACAGATGGTATGCGAAACGAAAAAAAAGCCCTTTTGAAGCTTACGGAAGCAGCAGTTCAGTGAAGAATAGCCAGGTTCTTGTTCCGACAGCACGCGACGGTCTCACCTTACACGGAAAAAAACCCGCCGAAGCAATATTCGGCGGACGAAGAGCCACACCCCTTGATCTCATGATACTATAGCCTACGAACAAAGATCGAGAGATTTTCAGACCGGGAGTAATGGCAGTTTATTCGGTCAGACAACTCGCCTACGTGAGGAATTTCAGCGGAAGTCGGGCCTTCCATGTAAAACTTGAGTAGAAAAGGCTCTATGTTGGTTGACTTGGAGGTGTCATCTCTCTGAATACGTTGGATATTAATGCCCTTAAGTGTAAATATAACTAAATCACAAAACTCTCTTTGTGTATTGTGTAACTGCCCTTGTATTTGAAGTAGAAGCTATGGTGGTGATTTGGACCTTTCACACCTGGATCCTTTTTTTTTATTTTTCGCCTCATACTCCTTTGCGGTTTAAGGATGCTTCAAGAATCTTTTGGAACGGTTACACTTTACGTCAACGAGGCCATTTGTTCCAAATAGTCAATCAGGGAATGCTGCTAGAAATCCGTCCCTCATATTAACGAATAGGCCGCACTTCTGCACAATGCTGTTTTCCTGTTCCACGTACAGTTGTAGATTCTACCATATTCTGTTGCGGGTGAAGAAAGTCTTTGGGTACACGATACTTGAAACATGTCTGGCACTGTACGTTGTGGTTCGACACCCACTAATGTCGTCTTCCCTATAGAGCCTCATCATTTAATCATTACCTCGTCACCTCATATTGCTCTTCATCAACAGTAAGTACAATAGGCTACCGCCATATTACAATCCAAGAATTGAAAAATTGAGTCGTTCAGTCCTTCAACAAGTTTATTATTTATGTAATGTTATTGCGTTACATTACCTCGAGACGATCGTCCATCGTCAATCTTCAAATACTTATATTTGTATATAAATTAGACGCACAAGGGGGGGGGGGGGGGGGGGGGGTCGGTGGCCGAGTTCATGGTCTAGCGCACACCAGCTCGGAGCGCTGCAGAAGCCACCCCACCCCTGCCCGTTTCGATCTGGAAGAGCATCGTACCGGCGTGCGGTCGTGTATCACTACTGCGTGGTGCACGTTAAAGACCCCAGGTTCGCGGTTGTACCGCACTGGCTAAATTGCTCATCTACAGCTGAGAGTCAGACGCCCACTAAGGCGGACTAACTTCCGGCTGTATAAACATACACACAACGATTTGCAATTAGACGCATAATAACAAAGAGCACAGCGTGCCGCCTCTTTTCTTTGGATGCCTTTTTTTAAACCAGCGCAAGGTCGCGCGTTCTTTCTTTTGAGACGGTTAGAACGGTCGCACATAAAACCCGCGTTTCTCCTACCCGTCCGCTTCCTCCTCTCATTATGTGTAGTTGGTAATAACTAAATAAGGCTATGATAATGGTGTATTATTCATATTTACTTTCAGTTTCAGTCAGAGAAAAGGAGTTTCGCGGGAACTAGAGCAAATAAATGAGCTGCGCTTAGAGTATCGGCACCCTCTTCCCCGACAGTGTTGTGAACGCCGCCATTCTGGTGCTTGTGCAGAGCAGGCGCAACTGCCGATCGTCATGATTCAAAAGTGCGACATTCTCAGCATTAGATTCGGTGTTAGGAAGCTCATGTAATGTTGCTTTGCTTTGTCGCACGCTGTTTAAATTGGAGGACGGAAAAGCGTTTCTTGTGATTTCAGATAAAGCTTCAAATAACTGGCAACCATGATTTTAAGCAACAATATGGCCAAGTGTCGCTACTCTGAAGCGTAGCTTATTTAATGACACTATTCATGCTCTTGTTCAAGAGGCTTGTAATACCTGGAATCTTTTTCTTTTCCATGACGTAAACCCCGTGGATTCTACAAGCCACTACCTTTTGACACCTGTCTCTTCCTCATTGTTCCCGCTTGTGCCAGTAAATTAGCCACGGTTCAGAGTAACGACACTTGGCCATATTGTGGGTTAAAATCATGGTTGCCAGTTACCTGAAGCTTTATCTAAAACCACTGTAAACGCTTTTGCGTCCCCCACAAATGTTTAAACAACCCGCGACAGAGCATTGCAATATAGCATCAGCTTCCTAGCACCGCATCTAATGCTGAGGAAGTCGTACTTTTGGATCATGACGATCGGCAGTTGCGTTTGCTCTGAACAAGACCCAAAATGGCGGCGCCCGAAACAATTTCGGGGAACGGAGTGCCGATACTTTAAAGCTCATTTAGTGACTCTAGGCATGAAGTGAACTCGGGTGTATTATTTTCCTCTTCGTCTCTATTGTTTATTGATTTCAATCATACAGAATAATGAACACATTATATCACGCTACGCGTGTGTAATTATTTGTCTTAGATTTATTAACCTGACCCAGTACTTAAACCATTCATTTATCGACAGTAAATCTTCCAATATATTTTTTAAATGTGAAAGTAAAAAGACACGGAGATTGATGATGATACAGACGCCAACGCCGCCCTCGGAAATTTTTTGAACACTAGAAATCAGCAGTTTGTCTGCCATCCGCCAGGTAGCGCAACAAAACACCCAAACTGTTTTTAATTGTTTTTAAAATTAGCTAAGCTCTACACCTATTAAGAAACCAAAGCAAGATCATCGTGAAAATTTAATACATCGCAATTTATATCTATTCCAAACAATAAATGTTATTACATGCCAATAAATCTGTTTGATGTCCAAAAAAGATATGCGTCAAAAACAGGTAAGTTTGAAGGGCTCCTGAAGCGTTACGACTTTGAAAATGACAAAAAGCCATCGTCCACCTCTTGGGAAACCATTGTAGTTCTAAATGTTATAAAAAGTTTTATCATAGTTTAATTATTTCCTCAGCGGCATTTGAAGTACCATGACTCGAAGCACAAAAAACTGCTACATTTGATATAAAATATCTCAAATAAAAAAATTTACACAACATTTTTTTTTCTGCATATTGCCCATTATAAGCACTACATCTGTAGCTAATTTCATTGCCCTAGCGTTTGTTATTAAAAGCATATTTGTGCTGAAAAATGTAAGTTTTAGGGCAATATTTGGAGGGATGAAAAAAACAAAGTAGTGAAAATATCAAAAAAGTGTATCGTTACATTCTGCTCCGACATCATCTTAACAAAACTGCTATATTGGAACCGTGCTATCTTTCATGAATCGTTCATAAAACATGAACTAGGGGAGCAAGTGAGGGTCCGCGCCATCATATTCGCAACGCTACAAACGCGCATGAACAGTAAAAACCAACACATACATAATATCAAATGAAAGAGGATTGCATTGCCTTTCGAAAGACATCAATCCCACAAAGCAGTGTTTAAAAGGAGATGAGTAATGACCTGCCAAAAAGTACCTAAACTGCCACATTCAGTGGGACCGTGGCCTTAAACAGAAAGGTATCTGTCTCCCCAAAAGATTTATTTGGTTCCTGGGAGGTGATTCAAGAAAGGCAGACACAAGCGTGGATCGCCAGCTGTGCGGAGGACAGGGTTAATTATGCAGCTACGCTTACTTGTCACGTTAATAAGGACTTTTCGTAGGTCACACACGAGAGGTTGCGAGAGTTTTGCGTCGCTTGGGGGAGCCGTCACTTCGAGGGCGGACTAAGCTCGCGCGGGGCCCTTAATCGGACGTTGACCCCCTACGATAAGTCCCTAATGTAATAGCTACCTTGGTTCTTCATGGCTGCCCGCAAAATAAACCAGAATATGCAGTTACCAATTTTTTAAAACCACTTTGAAGTTGAGAATTTTGCTCACTTTGCTTTCCCGCCAATTTGTTCCGGGATGTTAACAAGAGAAAGCGAGCAAAGGGAAAGAGACTTTACTGGAGGGAAAACTAGGCAGATAATCGTAGCCCCTGTGGCGCACTGACTTGATTGCATAATTGAAAAGAAATTGACGGCTTTATCTTAGTTTTTTTATATATATTATTTAAATTATGTAGTTCGCCCACAACAGGTACAATTACTCTCCAAGGGGTTCTCGAAAGAAGAAACTAGAACATCCCTGGGTCGACCAATTGGAGCGTTTTGGAAATGTTAGATGTTTCTAATGTAATAGCTACGATCGTTCCTAGTGGCTGTCGACTAAATAGACCCGACAATGCAGTTACTATTGTTAAAAAACTTTAAATTTGAGAACCAAGCTCACTGTGCTTACCTACCAATTTTCCATGTTTAGACGGGGTCGAGAAAACTCGAAACATCAATTGTCGAAGAGACAGAAAGACGTATCTCTCTTCCACAGTTGATATATTTAGTTCCTTTGTCCCAGTCTCGGGCAATCCATTCGAGCTGCTGATATACACCTCAGCTCGCCTGCACTCTCACAGTAATTTCTGCCAATTTCGTTCACCGATGCTTACAAGAGAAAGCGAGTAAGCAACGAAAGACATGAGGCAGATAATCGTAGCCCAAACTGCGCACTAACTTGAGCGCGTAGTTGAAAATAGATTTACACTGACGGCTATATTCTAGATTTTTTCGAGCGCAGCTCTTAGACGCCTGTTTCCGGCTAGAGCGGTGACGCCGTCGCCGTCGCTGTCGGCGTAACCACGCGTTGCATTAGTGGACGTTTCCAATATTGACGTCACACGCGACATCACGTGTGACGTCACGAGGGCCAAAGTTTCCCGCAAAACTTGGGGGAAAATTTTTCAAAATTTTCCCACTAGATTTAGCGGGAAACTTTTACCCTTGTGACGTCACAGTTGACGTCACGCGTGACGTAATGAGGGCAAACTTTCCCACTAAATTTGGCGGAAAAAAAAAAAAGTCGCACATCGAGCTCTCATGCTGCAGTCTCAGCTTAATGGCGAACGGAGTATAGTTTCGAATGTGAGATACTAAAACGAGGATCATGCGACTGACAGGAATGGGGGCTCAAATCGAGAGCACACCCGCGAAGCACGAAGCTCCATTGACGACGGCGCGCTCGGGGTTCTTTGTTCCGCGAATTGGGCAGAAGCACCGTTTAGAGAAGCGCCCAGCTCAGTGCAGCCAAAGCAGAGAATACGAGGGATGTGGAATAGGCTCATTGCAAAGAGCGTTCTTGAAGCTTTTATCGAACACATTTATGGTCGTTGCCACTGTCCACAATGTGCGCAGATCTCTTTATAAATGTACATTTTAAACGATCTGTGTGTTTGTGTGGTGTATACACTCTTAAAAATAGGGGTTATGTAGAGGTAATCCCCTTGTCCCATATGTAACACCCGAAAACTATATTTGGACGTTCAGTCGACTGACGTCGAGCTGGCGATACCAAGTCTTACGAGCGGCTTGATAGCTGTAGGATATAACGTACTAAATAGTTAATTTGCGTATCAAAAACTAGAAAACAAAAACACAGGTTTTGCGGTACGGCCGAAAAAACTTTATTGTGTTACAGTAGCCTTTATTGCGTACATTAGGTATTTTATTAAGTTGTATCGGTTGACTGTTAAGACGTCGGGTCGACGTCTGTGGACTGAACGTGGAATCTTTGTTTTGGGGTGTTACATATGCGAAGAGGGGTGTAACCCTATTCACCCCTATTTCTTGAAGTGTAGGTGTTAGAGCCATGAGACGAGGTATTGCACAAGAGTCTTCAGTTTTGCAAAACTTGGCTTTCTCAGAATTATTTATTTTCTTGAAAAAAACAATTTTTGTGGCGTTTTGTCGCTTACGGAGCCCCGGAGAGCCCCCACACCTTGGTGTTGCCAGCACGGAAACGGTGCCTTTAGTTACATCTGATCAAGTACAGCAGAGTGCAAGATTACACTTTTCTTTTTTAAGCACGAGAAGGTTCAGACGGGATTAAGAACTACTTGGCGAACGTCTGAATCTGGCGATCACACCAATAAATGAATTTTATTTCAGTCATGTGACATCCTTTCCTAGAAAAGTGTGATATATGACGTTTGCCCGGAGCAGATAAATAAACCCTTATCTGTTCTGTATCCAAAGTGAGGGACGGGTTGTTGTTGGGGTTGGTCTATATCGTTCTACCATTAGTCACAGGCCCCCGAATTCGTAAACGTCTGCGACACCAATTGCATCCTTCAAGGTAAGTTCAAATGGCCACTATACGCGTAAGATGGCATACACGTTGGGGATCACTCTACTCGCGTTTCCACCTCAAGGACAGTGGTAAAAACAACACACAAAAGAAGTTCGTCTCCTTGCGGTGCATTACTAATTTCCCTATTTCATGTGGATACTTAGGATATGCTGTATCTATACTGGGCGACAACTTTTCTCAGCAATGCGGTGGAGAGGAGGTGAGCCCGCGCACAGCTTTATTCAGCTCCCCAAAATGGGAGAGGCAACACGTGCCTGTACCCTCCACTGCATTGCCAAGAAAGGTTGTTTCCGAGTGTAGGTGCAGTTTCGATCACATACACGTTATCTTATCAAAGCGTGCGCGCTTCAAACGCCAAAAGCAGCATCGCTGCTTCCTCCGTCATCGAATCTTGTAAGAACTAGTTCGCGAGGCGCCTAAAGAGTGCGCAAAACTTTTTTTTTCTTGAAGTCACAACGCGTATAGATCGCGTTTTATCGATAAATTAAGTTCACTGACAACTCAAGAAATGCAGGGAGGACGTGGGACTTTCCTGGTGTCCGAATGGTTCAGCCGGGGATAGCCGGGGACGCACAGAAACTAGCAGCTGTTGCTTTGTTTAAAAACTATATTTTTCCGTCGGAAAAAAGCGCCGTGACGGTGCACTTTTGGCGATTGTCCCCATCAGATTGGGGTGTCAGCTAACTGAATTTATGGATTACATATGGAAACATTCTCGGCTCGGAGTTGTTAACTAAGACAGTGAAATTATCGACGAAATAAGGACAAACAATTTATAAGGCTGGAAACATGAACAGGTGCCATGCAGTTGCTGCTACCGCAGCGCCGTAATCTTAACTATATATCCTCCAACTTCCGCCGGATAAGAAATGAGTGTCGGTATAGCAAAGTGGCGTATTAGTAGAGTTCCGTAAGTCAATGTACAAGGCTATACCTTCCTAGAAAAAAAATATCTATGCGAAAAGATTAATAAAAAAATAACTGTCGGCAATGAAAGTGTTAGAGCCAAAACTTGTTATTACCAAGACTCCAATAACGCTGTGTTTCCAGTTACGGCACTTTTCTACTCATATTATGGGGTTATTTTGACGTATGTGTGGTTAAGAAAGCTCCCTCAATGCCTGCAATATAGCTTGCGTAGTGGAGTAAGCGTAAGTTCGCGTATAGGACAATGTAACTGGTATGAGAGGCCCTTTTATCAGTCAGCTTGGTAAATTCAAAGTTCAGCAGATATATGCTCTGCAAAAACGTTAATGTGTTGATAAAAAAATGCCGTTGACGGCGACGCTGGGTCAATCAAAGTACATGGTAGAGCACTTCCTTTGCTTTTCTGTCTCGGAAAATCTGCAATCACCTCTCTGGTACCTCCCCCGTGGAGCTTACAAAAAAAAAAAAAGAAAGTTTAAGAAGTTTAGTTATTTATTTACAATAGACTACATACCCTCCCAGACTCAGGCAGGATAGGGCAATGACAAGAAAGAATTTCAATTTCCCTTGCGTGCTACTGACACGAGAAAAAAAAAAAAAAAAAAAAGTACAAGGTGTGCCACCGAAAAAATTACAGACAGTACTTCTGATTCCCAATATATAGTGAAACAGCGTGCGAGGAATCACCGCGCCAAAACTATCGGGTATAGAACAACCTACCATGCCCAAAAAGGAAACGAACAGCAAAACAACATAATCTACATCAGCATCCGAACATCCGACTTTATTTTCGTACAATGCAAATCTGCAACGTATACAAATTTGTTTAAATCCTGCTCATCTGATAATACTTCACGGTGATGTCTGAAGCCGCGAATGAACAAAGACGCAAGTGATGTAGTCACAAGTTGAACATGTTCTCTGCAATCCGCGCAAGAACGAAGACGTCAGATGCCATCCTTCAGGCTCATTTAAGCTTTTCACAGATCACCGCTAGAAGTCTATGTGGCAGATTATAGTCGAATCCTGCTTGACACCAACCATTCACCTGCAAAATAGAGAGAAACAAATATAAACTTTAAAAAAAATATACTTCGTTTTACCTTCAGCTCAGATCGACGCCAGGAGCTCATGGGATTAATCAGATGGCGTTCAAAAGGGAACCTTCATGCACGGTGTTCGTCCTTTTTGTGTATTCGTGTTCTATCCTCGCTTAACCACTCAAACAGAAATTATCCGGTGCTTTTTATGCTTTTGACGAGGCCTGATTGGTCAGATAAGCTCGCAGCGTCGGCTGCGTCCATGGACTTAAATTGAAACGATGCATAGGCTATTCTTGGTCAAGGAATATGCACACCAAAAACCTACTGTGAAAACACGCAGTAAAGATTTGTTTGTAGTGAAATCGTTAAAGTCAACAAACACCGATTTTATTTTTGCCGACTTACAATGTTAGACTCTTGTTGACCAAAGCCATTCGTGAGCAGGCCGCTGGTAATTCTCTATCTCTTTTTTCAGTATTCCTGCGATATGACTGTTACGAGGAGTTCATTGCGTTCAAACCATGGCTCACATTCCGTTTGTTTTATTTTTCTGGTACGACCCGATACGTGTTATTTGTTTTAGGCACTCAGATTTGCCACTATCTGTCCTGATAAATATGCCCGTACTAAACCCAAATGCAATATATCAAATAAACTCCGTAAGGCGTAGCTTATCAGGAGCTGTGCCCATACATTTTTAAGATTATGCAGAACTTATTAAGTTATCGAAAGGCAACTACGATAACGACAATTAACTAGCTTTATGTAGTGCTTATGAATATATTAGAAAAGCTAATATATAACCAATTTAAGAGAATAAAACTATTAAGGAGACAAAACGATAGTTCAAAGTATCGGTGCTTATCGTTTTCAACGCGCTTGTGCTACAAACTTATTTTGCTCGAATGATCTGGCACTTTTTGATAAATAGCGAAATCCTGCAGAGATTTCACCAACAACGCGGATCAAAGCAGATATGATTTTATACGTGGCTTGTATCGACGTCTCATCAGCATCTATTGAGAAGGACCTTGCAATCTGCGCGCATGCATTCTGAACCAGAAATTTGTCATTACGGAGGTTGTTATGTTTTCGTTTTACCGGCAATAACATGTAGTAATGATTATTTGTACTGTGTGATGGCGTCACGCACATGCAGGCTATGTGCAACAAAGGACAACGTCTCGAATTAACCAATTCATATACCAGGAATTAACTGCGGCAGTCAGCAAATGCACAATGCGCAACACCATTAGCGCGAACGTGAAATCGGAGCTTTTCTGCGTTACTCGGGCAGAATACTGACGCCCAGAAAAGCTTTTCTTTGAGGTCACTGCCCTTCTTCCTCTCCACCTGCTTGGAATCTTCGGTAAGGGCTTTCACCTGCTTCTCTTCCTTCACACTGATTAGAGAGTTTTAGTATATCGATTCTATGACTCCGATACCCCGCGATAGCATTGATAAAGGTGCCGTTTGCCACGGCACGATTGACGGAGGCTCCGTGATTGAACGACGCACACCCACTCGTGGTCTCCGTGCACCGCAGAAAAACGCGCTTGACCAGACAGCTCCGGCTTGGGTTAATTTTCAATGAAATGATTGGAAAAGTCTGTATTTTTAATACCACATTTCATGAGCATCATAACGGTGTAAGCAGGTGGAATTTTACGACTTTGGCAAATGGAACCAAGAAGATCGCTCGAGATGTTCACTCGGCAGCGTTTACGGAACGCACAACTAAAATCGAATCGAAGTAGCAAGTAGACTGAAACGTACGTCTACACGAGGACTCGCTTTTTCTTTTTGAACACTTTAGAACTTGTCTGATACGTACCTTTTTTCCGTCTCCGTCAACGTATCCATCCTGCGTACACAAAGGTACGCAGCAATGCGATGGCATACTGATGCGACGCGCGCAGACTAGGACTCAATGTGTAAGCAGCACCGTTGTAGGCGGTAAGATGCAGGCGGTTCTGGCGGGACCCCTGCGTGATGGCGGCGGACCTAGTTGCAGCTGCGTGCAACAGGTGGCGCTCTACTCCGAAAGGGGTCTGTTACCAAGATTCCAATCAGTGTTGTACGGAACGGCGTTCCAAGGAACGGCGTTCCTGGAACGCGTTCCTTTAGGAGGAACAAAGGAACGCCGCCGTTCCATTTTGTATCGGTGGAACTGGAACGGGAACGCGTTACATTTTCACTGGAACGGAAAAAGGAACTGCGTTCCTTTTTTTTCGTCCAGTGGAGTAATTTGTATTTTATTTCTGAAAGGGAAATTCTAAAAGTATAAAAACAATATCCAGCTATACGAAGAGCAGGATTTCATTAACTTTTTGGTTACATACCTTATGGCTAATTTTGTGTGATACTCGCTTGATGACAATCGGGTGCAGGAGAGCTAGTGGACATCGATTCTTTTTTCAGCGCCCGAGGCTGCGCTACAAAAAGCCAAACTTTTACTCGGAGAAAAGACCCAGAAAGAAAGACGTTTCTAACTCAGCTACTTTCTTTGCTTCCACGAATCCTCGTACACGCAGAAACCTAAGACCGACTGCAGCCATCACTGAACTTCCACAAATAGACGTACAGTTATAACAGAAGAGCACGTTACCCGGTATCGAACGCACCCTTGTATCCTGAATATTGGTGGCATAACATATACACAAAAATTAATTTTTATTTCTTCTCCCCTTGTTCCCTATCTTCAAACTGAACAGCGAGTTCAACCTTCAGGAAGAAGGACTTGTACTTTTCAAGACTGACCTTCCAACAGCCCTACCTTCTTCACTTGCTCGTCTTGCGGACAGCAACATGGAGTAGCTACTGTTGTTATGTTCGAACAAGTGACTTTGTTAGATTGAAACGCTTGAGGTTGTTGTGAAATGCTCGTGCGATGTGGGGTAACAGTACATTTGGCTCGTCTGAATCGCCCACCACAAAATATGGTTAAAAGCTGAGATTTTTATAGGTGAATATATCAACAAATGAAACACTTCCGCTTGTCTTCTATTAGTGCCTTTCCATCACTTCATTCAAATGTGTATGTTGCCATTTGATGGGATAGATAAAAAACAACAAAAAACACTCTGTTTGATCTAATTGTATATGGTAATCGTCAAAATACAAATGTAACGTATATGGAACGAAACGTTCCATTTCTTTAACTGTAACGGGAACGAGTTCCTTTTTCACATATGGAACTTGTAACGGGAACGCGTTCCAAACATCAGAAGGAACGAGGAACGAGCTTCCGTTCCATTTTTTGAGGAACGTGTACAACACTGATTCCAATAGCGCTACGTTTCCCGTTACGGCACTTTTCTACTCACATTATGGGGTCATTTTAACGTATGTGTGATTACGAAAGCTCCCTCAATGCCTACGATATAACTTGCACAGTGGAGTAAGCGCAAGTTCGCGAATAGGACAATGTAATTGGTATGAGAGGCCCTGTTACCAGTCAGCTTGGTCAATTCGAAGTTCAGCAGATATATGCTCTGCAAAAACGTTAATGTATTGATAACCCTTATATTTAATGGAAGAATGCTCTTGAGAACACCGCTGGGCCAATCTAAGTATATGGTAGAGCACCTCCCGTGCATTCCTGTCTCGGAAAGTCTGCAATCACCTCTCTGGTTCCTCAGACGTAAAACTCGCAAAAAAAAAAAGAAAAAAAAGTTGAGAAGTTTAGTTATTTATTTACAATACACTACGTACAATCCAGACCCAGGCAGGATAGGACAATGACAAGAAAGAATTTCAATTTCCCTGGCGTGCAACTGACACGAGGGAAAAAGTAAAAGTGCAAGGTGTGCCACCGAACAAATCACAGACAGTACTTCTGAATCCCAATATGTTTTGAAACAGCGCGCGAGCAATCTCCACGCCAAAGCTATCGGCCATGAAACAACCTACCATGCTCAAAAAAGAAAGGAACAGCAAAACCACATGATCTACATCAGCATCAGAACATCCGGCTTTATTTTTGCCTAACATATAACCAAATCTCCAACGTACACAATTTTTTCATTAAATCTCGCTCATCTGATATTACTTCACGGTGATGTCTAAAGCCGCGAATGAACAAAGACGTAAATGATGTAGTCACAAGTTGAACATGTTCGCTGCAATGCGCGCAAGAACGAAGACGTCAGGTGCTGTCCTTTAGGCTCATGGAAACTTGTGACATGCCACCGCCAGAACTCTATGTGGCTTATGAAACTCGAACCCTGCTTGACACAAGCCATTTACCTGGAAAATAGAGAGAAACAAATGTATATTTTTCACAAATACATTTCGTTTAACCTTCAGTTCATATCGACGCCAGGAGCTGATAGGATTAATCAGATGGCGCCAAAAGCGCACCATCATGCACGGTGTTCGTCCTTTTTGTGTATTCGTGTTCCATCATCGCTCAGCCGGTCATAAACAAAACTATTGCCATGTGACTTGTGCTTTTGACGCGGCCTGATTGGTCAGATTAGCTCGTAGCGTCGGCTGCGTCCATGGACTTCAGCTGAAACGAAGCACAGGTTATTTTTGGTCAACGAATATGCACGCCGAAAACCTACTGCCAAAACACGCAGTAAAGATTTGTTCGTAGTGAACTCGTTAAAACCAACAAAAAACGACCTAATTTCTGTCGACGTTTTAATGTTAGACTTCTGTTGAGCAAAACCATTTGTGAGCAAGCCACTTGTAATTTTTGTATCACTTTTTTCAGTATTCCATGCGATATGACTATTACGAAGACTTCGTTGCGTTAAAACCATGGCTCACATTTCGTGTTTTTATTTTTCTGGTACGACGTCCGATACGCGTTATTCGTTTTCCGCACTCGCTTTTGCCAGACTCTGTACTGATAAATATGCTCGTACTAAACCTAAATACAATATATCAAACAAACTCCGTAAGGCATAGCTTATCACGAACTGTGCCTATACTTGCCTACGAACATTGTCAGTCGCCTCGGTGGCTCCGAGGCGAGAGCGCTGGTCTACGGATTCCCATGT
The DNA here is from genome assembly GCF_016920785.2 of Ixodes scapularis. Taxonomy (NCBI): domain Eukaryota; kingdom Metazoa; phylum Arthropoda; class Arachnida; order Ixodida; family Ixodidae; genus Ixodes; species Ixodes scapularis. Next base: position 77,633,709 of record NW_024609836.1, read on the forward strand.
GGCGGGTTCAAATCCCGGCCGAGGTGCCCGCAATCTGACGGAGGCTTATTGCGGAGAAGGCGCCGTGTAACCGAGCCTTCGGTTGCACGTCAAGAGATCCCCAGGTGTTCCAAATTAATCCTCAGTCCTCCGCTTGGCGTGTCAGATGCCCGTTGTTGGTTTGGCACGTAAAACCCCCAAATTTGAAGAACATTGTGACGGGTGCTGATTGATAAATAAACAGGGGGAAATTAACATTTACTGGGACGAACTTGTGCCCAAAATAAAAAGAAAAACAAAGGATAAGAACAGAGCGTCGCGGGCGTCGAAGTCGGCGTAACAGGAGGTTCGAACCCTGGGGCGAGACGGACCACGGCTGGCCATGCGGAGCCCCTTTAGTACGCGCGTGGGCTTTTGGAACAATCGGCGTGGAAGGTTCGGCGTGTAAAATTCTAACCTCGAATCAGCAACACGGTTCTCGAATCAACAGAAATTCGTACCCGCGGCCAGGAATCGAACCCTGGCTTTCTGAGTGAAAGGCATGCGCGATAACCGATAGGTCACGAGCGCACTGCGAACTTAGTCGGCTGCGCTCCCGGCATTATCCCTAAAAGAAAGTGCATCGTCCCAATGCAGCACAAAACGAAAACAAAAATACACAACAAAAGGATAGCAGAGTTTCGAGCCACAGTTCACTTTCTGATGAGAGTCCAAAGTTCTATCGTTCGTAATACGGCTTGAGCCGGACAACGTGCACCACCTCGGGTCGTGGCTGGCGTCTTGCAGATGAGCGCGTTCCGTCGGGTGAAACTTCGTAGTTTCGATGGCCGAGGCGTTGGATGATTTCTCAGGGTCCGAAATAGCGTTCGAGAAGCTTCTCGCTGAGACCGCGGCGCCGTATCGGTGTCCACACCCATACCCGATCTCCGGGTTGGAAGTGGACGTCCCTGCAACCAAGGTTATACCGGCGAGCGTCGACTCGCTGTTGGTCTTGAATCTTGATTATTGCCAGTTGACGAGTATCCTTGGCGCGTTGAGAGATCAAGTGAGCGTCGCTCTTGCGATTGTCGGTAGGCACGTGAGGCAGCATGGCATCCAGCATCGTGGTAACCGTCCGGCCGTGTACCAGTTGGAACGGCGTCATTTAAGTTGTTTCTTGAACCACTGTGTTTTACGCAAACGTAACGTACGGCAACACCTCGTCCCATGTCTTGTGCTCCACGTCGACGTACATGGACATCAGGTCAGCGATGGTCTTGTTGACTCTCTCAGTCAGCCCGTTGGTCTGCGGGTGGTACGCCGTGGTGCGACGATGGCTGGTGTGGCTGAGACGAAGGATTTCTTGGACCATGCAGCTGGGCCATAAAGCATGATCCTTGATCAGTGATCAGCACTCCAGGCGCTTCAACTTGGCAACTTCAACCACTGTGCTCGATGGAAAAGCTTTCGTCTCGGCGTATCGTGTAAGATAATTGGTCGCGACGATAATTTATCGGTTTCCTTGCGTCGATGTTGGGAACGGCCCAAGTAAGTCCATTCCGGCCTGCTGGAAGGGAGTAGTCGGGGCTGATATCGGCTGCAGGAGTCCTGCTGGCTTCGTCGGAGGCTTCTTACGTCGTTGGCACTCATGGCATGACCGTGTTTAGAGATGGACGGTTTTTGGGAGTCTCGGCCGGTAGTATTTGTCACGAATCCGGGCGAGCGTCCTGCTGTAGCCAAAGTGTCCAGCCGTCGAATCGTCGTGGCATGCTTGAGAGATTTCTTCTCGCAGGCTGGCACGAACAACCAGCAGCCAGGCAGGGTCGCTGGTTCCGAAGCTCTTCTTGAAGGCAAGCCTTGCCGTAGAACGAAGCTTGACAAGTCTCCGGCCAAGATTTGCGGAGCTGAACTTCCTTGATCTTCGAGGTAGTCGATCATGACACGAAGTTCCGGGTCGTCGCGTTAAAGTGCTCCCATATCGGTATCTGTAACTGCGCCGAGAAAACGGGCGTCATCCTCGTCGACGGTGCTGTCACGAGGAGATTCGACTGGGGCCCTAGACAAACAGTCGTCGTCGTTACGCTTGCGGCAAGACTTATGCACAATGGTTACGTCGAATTCTTGCAGTCGAAGACTCCAGCGAGCGAGGCGTCCTGACGGGTCCTTAAAGTTGGCGAGCCAACAGAGTGCGTGGTGGTCCGTGACAATGCGGAACGGGATTCCATACAGGTACTGGCGGGACTTGGATAGCGCCCAGACGACATTGAAGCAGTCCTTGTTGGTCATTGAGTAATTCTGCTCTGCCTTCGACAGCGCCCGGTTTGCGTAAGCGACCACCCTCCCTGCTTCATCTTGTTTTTGGACGAGTACTACTGCGTCGAGCCCGGTGTTGCTGGCGTCCGTGTGAACTTCGGTTTCCGCAGATGGATCAAAGTGTCTGAGAGTAGGGCGCGACTGGAGTTATTCCTTCAGTTCGTTGAACGCTTCTTCTTGTTCCTCCCCCCACCAGAAGTCCACGTCGTTCTTCGTCAGATGCGTGAGCGGTGCAGAAATCTTGGCGAAATTGCGAAGGAAACGCCTGTAGTTAGCGCACAACCCAAGAAATATTCGTACGGCTTTCTTGTCTGATGGCTTCAGAAAGTCGGCGATAGCGGACGTCTTCTCAGGGTGTAGGCTTTCACTTTGAGCACTCATGACAGGGCCCAAAAATTTGAGCTTGCCATAAGCAACTCGACATTTTGATGGCGTTAGTGTCTGTCCAGCACTCTGGATAGCCAGTAGCACGGCTCGCAGACGTCTCATATGCTCGTCGAAGTCGCTTGCCAATAACACGACGTCATCGAGGTAGGCGAGACAGCTTTGTCATTTCAAGCCGGATAGGATGGTGTCCATTACGCGCTGGAAGGTCGCCGGTGCGTTGCACAGTCCAAATGGCATCACTTTTAATTCGTACCGTCCGTCCGGCGTGACGAAGGCAGTTTTCTCCCGATCGCGTTCCTCGCCCTCTATCTGCCAGTACCCACTGTTCAGGTCAATCGACGAAAAGTATCGGGCGTGGCATAGCCGGTCCAGAGTGTCGTCGATGCGTTGCAGCGGGTAGACGTCATCTTCTGTTACTGCGTTCAGCCGGCGATAGTCCACGCAGAACCTCAGGGTTCCTTCTTTCTTCTTCACCAGGACTACTGGGGAAGACCACGGACTGTTTGAGGGCTGGACGATGTCGTCATCAATCATTTCCTGAACTTGCTTCTGGATGACTTCCCTTTCTTTCACGGAAACTTGGTACGGTGGTCGATGTACAGGAAGGGCGTCGTTATCAGTAACTACTCGATGCTTCGCAATCGTCGTCAGGAGCACCTTTGATGACGTGGCAGGCACTAAAACAACCCGGCGAAGAGGTCAGTTAGCTGTCGCCGGTGGGAAAGGAGGAGGGTTGGGTCGATGTCGAGCTCAGAGGATGACGCTGTCTGACGTTGCGACGAGGGGGGTCTTCAGAGATTCCGGCGATTGCGGCTGAGTCTTGGAGCTTCTCGATGTGTCCCACGGACGTACCTTTTGTAAGGTGCTGAGCCTTTTGTCGAAAGTTCGTTACAAGGACAGCGGTGCGTCCATCCTGGAGCTTCGTTAAGTGTCTGGCGACACCAATCCCTTTTTTTCGCAAGTACTCGTCGATTTCTCGTGGGCGTTCACCATAACGGGGACGCGGGTCATTCGGATAGAACCCGCGCAGCCCGAGTCGTCGGTATGGGCATCGGCGGTAGGTGTGGCCTGCTTCCCCGCAGTGGAAGCGCAGAGGCCGTCGGTCGGGCAGCCTCCAGACGTCTGTTTTTCTGGGTGCGGGCTGTTCCGGACGAACGTACGGGACCCGTTCTTCTTGTCGTCGGAGGTAATGTGGCGCTGGGGCGTTTTGTCGAGGTGGCGACGTGTATTGGCGAGCAACCGGTGGTTGTCGTCGCTCCACTGAAGCGTAGGTTACCACCGGTTCTTTGGGTTCAGCGATGTCGACAGGAGACTCCGGTTGAAAAGCCCGCTGCACTTCTTTAACGAGCTCGGTAAGAGCGCAGCTGGTCGCTCTGTTGCCGGCACCAACTTCCTAAGCTCTTCGCGGACAACGTCTCTGACCATCTCACGGATCGCAGAGAGGTCAGAGTTGCCGGAACTGATTCTGCTGGTGGATGGTGCAGTCGTGGTGGCGCTGTTTTACCGCTGGTAACGGTTCGCCCTTGCGAGGAGCGCCCTTTCAAGGTTGCTTGCCTCCGAGATGAAGCTTTCCACTGTCGACGGAGGATTGCGGACAAAGCCACCGACATCGTCATCCCTGATACCTCGCATGACTACCCGCAGCTCCTTTTCGTCTGTGGCCTGCGGGTCGGCGCTGGCGAACAGGCGGAGAACGTCTTCAGTGAAAGATGTCACGCTTTCCCTGGGTCGCTGGTTCCTCCCTCGAAGAAGGGTCTTCCACACGCTCACGTCGGTGTTGACCGACAAATGTTTTCTTCAACTCGTTCTTACAAACTTCCCACATGGTCAAGGCGACTTCGTGATTTCCATACCACTGCCCTGCTTTTCTTTCCAGTGAGAAGTTGATGTTCTGGAGGCGTTGCTATTCAGCCCATTCGTTGTGGCGGGCCACTCGGTCGTACTACGGGAGCCAGTGTTCTGCGTCCTCGTAGATTTCACCGCGGAATCGCGTCGGCACGCGGGGAACCACAGGCAAGAACACGTAGACGACCCGGCTGGAAGGTTTTCGGTCTGCTGGGCCGGGGAGCTCATCGTCGGCTTTGATGGCTTCTTTGTCTTGTCCGGCAGTGGTCCGAACTCGGGGTGTTGCCCTTGCAGACGCAGGCTTGCCCGGGGCCCTGCGTCTTCCACGAATCAACGACTTGGAGTGGGGCTTGCCGAACGGGTCCTCGGAGGGATACGGTTAAGAAACATAGGGTGCGTACCCTGTACCTCTACCGGAGTGGCACGGGTGGTGATCAAAAGAACAATAAATAAACAAGAGGAAATTAACGTTTACTGGGGCGATGTTGTGACCAAAATAAAGAAAATCGGAGAAAAAGAACAGAGCGTCGCAGGCCTTGAAGCTGGCGTAACAACCGGTTCGAGCGCTGCGGCGAGACTTACCCCGCGGCTGGCCACGCGGAGCCCCTTTTGTACATGCGTGGGCTTCCGGAACAATCGGCATGGCAGGTTCGGCGTGTAGAACATTCCAACCTCGAATCAGCAACACGGTTCTCGAATTTACCAGAACATTACATTATAGTTAACAAAATGCTTACCCGCGGCCAAGAATCGAATCCTGGCTGGCTTTCTGCGTGGAAGGCACGCGCGATAAACGTTAGGCCACGAGCGCGCTGCCTACTTAGTCAGCTGCGCTCGCGGCAATATGCAGCACTAATGAAGATATCGAAAGAAAACTACGATAACGACAATTAACTAGCTTAGGTAGTGCTTATGAAGATATAAAAAGGCTATTATATAACATATTGATCAAACTCATGCAACGCTTATCAAGATAAGAGAAGAAAACTATTACGGGCAGAAAATGATAGATCAAAGTATCGGCGCTTATCGTTTTCAGCGCGTATGTGACACTAAATTCATTTGCTCCAATCATCTGACACTTTTTGATAAATAGCAAAATCCTGGAGACACTTTACCAAAAAGACAGATCGAAGCATATATGATTTTATGCGTGGCTAGTATCGACGTCTCATCAGCGTCCATTGAGAAGGAACTAGCACCTACGCGCGTGACTTCTGCAGCAGAAATTTCGCATCACGGATGTTGTTTTTCTTTTTTCGGCAAGAACATGTAGTAATGATTATTTGTACTGTGTGATGACGTCACGCATGTGTAGGCCATGTGGAACAAAGGACAACGTCTCAAATTAACAAATTCATATACCAGGCATTAACACGCGGCAGTCAGCGAATGCGCAATGCGCAACACTATTAACGCGAACACGAAATCGGCACTTTTCTGCCTTACTCGGACAAAATATTGACGCCCAGAAAAGATTTTCTTTCTTGCTGGCTGTCACGTGCTTCCCTCCTTCAGACTGATCAGAAAGTTTTTGTATATCCTTTCTATGACTCCGATACCCCGCGATAGCAGTGATAAAAAGTGCCCTTTGCCACGGGACGATTGACGGAGGCTCCGTGATCGAACGACGCACACCTACATGATGACGCTGTAAGCACGCGGAATTTTACGGCTTTGGCAAATTGAATCAAGAAGACCATCCGAGACGTTCATTTGGCAGCGTTTATGGAACGCACAACTAAAATTGGTCCGAGCGGGTGGACTTCAGCATACGTCTATACTATTGCACTTGGCGTACGTAAGAGCCAACAACGCTATACTAAAGCTGTCTATTTTTTTTAGATGTTCCGTAACGCTTGCTTTTTGCCAAGTTATTGTGAAACGAAGCTTGGCAGACAAAGAGGAAAAACTGGCGATGGCGATCGCTTATTAGTGCTAACAGTTTCGGCTGGTGAACGTGTCTGTACCTTGTTGCTGGTAGGTCGACAGAGCTTCTCCGAGTAGACGGGCGTATTGGTCACCTTGCAGCTGCTCCGGACAGTTGTGAATTCCACGAACGCGCCGACTCGTATGCCTTTTTCCATGAAGATCCGCTAGAGGCAGGCAGTAGTAGATGAAAGCAATGGCGATGTTTCTTTTACCAAGCCCCGAGCATTGTCTCGGCTATTTACAGTCGCTGACAGGATTAGAACGGCAGGGAAGTCATTTGGTTGTCCCGGGACTTGTGATCCTCGAGAGTGCACGTCAGCACGACGGAAGGCAGCTAACGCGCGCTGGAGGCCGTGCATTGGTAAGAAACGCTCCGCCGTTGTCATACTGCCAGCTCCATTTCGTCAATCAGGAAATATCCGTTATCAGAACTTCGCGAAGCACTCTTCACAGGCCGTACTTTGGAGCACCATGGAGAGTCCTTGGCATTCATCAGGGGTGTTTTACACTTATCGACCTTTTCGAATACATCGTTCTTGTACACAGGCCCTCTTGCGTACGCCGAAGCTATAGTTACATGAGTATGACAGTAGTGTGGCGCAGACGATTGTGATCGTCTGCGATCAGGAAGAACGAAGCGGACTAGGTTGGCGTGATTAATTTTGGTCCGATAGTATCGCATTAGTAAAAATTCGACTTTTAACACCATTCTAATTTTTACTACTCAGTAGCGCGACGTCCGACTTCCACAAGTCAACGCATGTGCTCGTCACTTTGAGAAGCGAAGGAACGCATAAAATGGCCAGAAGATCATTATTGGAACGGTTTACGCTATTTCCAGAAATTACTGCACCGTGCAGGGCAGTATTAAAAAAAACATATATATATATATAAATGACAAAGCATTATCAGACGTTCCAGAAAACTGGAGTCACCTGGCTCATTTTTTAACAGAATGTGAGTACAGTGCTCTCTAAACTTACCGCCGCCACTGGGTTCCCAATCATTGAGCTCGTGTCGGTTACTTACTGTTAAATTTGTCACCAAAACGTTCGCGATGCCTTTTCAAGATGGGATAAAAATCGGGAACCCAAACATTCTTCAGAAAATTCGATTGGCAGGAGCAAGGATTGTCAGAAACGGCAAAGGCCATGGCGGCGTTAATTTTGAGGCACACTGTACATTATAGCATGTCAAACTCCCAAAACAACACCGATATCTTACTTTTTGCTTTCTGCACCTGTTTCGCAAACACTATATCGAATCTCTTTCACGCTGTCTAAAACGTCAACATATGTATTGTCTCTTTTAAGACAGCATGGCCCTACCGAAAAACCCAGTATAACATTTCGCTATGTGGATTATGGAACTAAAAATTATGGCGTATAATCTGGATCGCGTATTTGCCATCCAGATTATACGCCATCTTAGATGGTCTATGTACGGTAATGCATGAGCTTAAATGGTGCAGTTTCAAGTTACGAACAATTAACAAGTCTGTTAATATCTATCAAACCAAACAACGCACGCACGCTTTCTTCCGATCCATGACCTAACTTACAAAGTAAATCAATTTACCCGGATCGAAGCCCGCGTCAAGTTCAACACAGTGTTGTAGTAGCCGCCGCTCCGAAAAGGGTTCTTTCGAAGTGCCACGTAGGGAAACCGCCGGACGGGCTCGTTTTCAATCCAAACAGGCGGCACATAAACACACTCCGGTTGGGTTTCGGCGTCGCGTTCAATCTCCTTGCAACCCTCGAAGAAATCATTTCGTAAGCCGAGAGCGGCCAGAACGGTCATAGCCGCAACGATGACTAATCCCTGCATCCTTCTGACCATTTGAGCCGTCTTCTGCAGGGACGTGCCGTAGATGGTTCTGCTTTCGACAAGCCACAGACGCCTGCTATCTTCCCAAATGCCGACGCTATCATAGGCACTCGTAGGCGGGGCGCTCACCTGTGACCTCAGAGGCACATACTCTTCAAGGGTGTGGGCTTTTTGTGTACAGTAGTCACGTGGTGCTAGCTATGGCCACTTCCGGGATGAACCGGGACGTGTCCAATCACCTGCGCTTCCGCTCCCCGTTCTATATTAAATGTCGCGCTTTGGGCCGCTGAACTCGTTTAACACATAGTTGGGGCTGTACTTCACGGAGCGCGCCGATTGGATATCACGATGATGACTTTGCGCTTCTGTCGCCGGCATCCAATTCGCGCGCTCCGCGAACTTTCGACTCCAACTTTGTGTTTGACGAGTTTAGGGCCCCAAGACTTATGATGAGCGACCGTCTGTGTGCTTTCACTATGACTAGGATGTGGTAGCGAAAACAGTAAATCATTTACGGGCTTTCCGCGATCGCTGTCGTAAAATAAGAGCCAGCTCCGGCGTTCCTATTTTCCTGTCAGGAAGGACGAATCGGATGCAGCGCATGAACGATCATGAGAAGCGGGCTAATATCCGCTTAGTTACAGGAGTAGGCCTATGTTTTGTATTGTAGACACGTATTTAGGCCCTATTCGGGAGAGCGTTCAAAACGGGCAATTTCTTTTGTCTATAATGAAGCATCGACGGCACACTGTACCAAGCATATGACACACACGAAGGAATTAAATGACAGTATTACGACAACATAACTTTTTGTGAGTCAGTATGTTAGTAAATCACAAAAAACACAATTATGTTTTTTTTTTTTGTTTTTTTTTTGCTGGTGAATTATGTTTCTGGCGAACTTTCTTGAATCACCTCCCAGGAACCAAATAAAACGTTTTGAGAGACAGATACCTTTCTGTTTAATAGATGCCTTTGCATTTGTGTACCAATTGTGCCTTCGGTACATGACTTCTCGGGTACCCTATTCTGGGGTGCCCGAGAAAGCGCGTTCGCAACCTCGTCCTTCGAGCCCTTTAAGTACTTGATTCGAGGAGACACCTGCTGAACTCTGCTGTGAGACAAGTCGCCAAAATTCCAACATACTTTGTCTCAACGGGCATCGTTGGCGTTAGTGAACAACCCGCTTATCGAATCCATGCGACTCCCTGGGGACGACTGGAAGCAGAGGCATACCGAATGGGCCCCACGTTGGATTCGCCATTTGAATGTGGGGTTCATTATGGAGGTCCCTCTACTAATAATCGCCGCCCGATCGGTATACGCTCCGCCCGTCACCCAGGGAGTTACATGACACAACGAGAAGACAGCGAATGGGTTTACTGTACCTCCCGGTTGCCCGTCGTCGAGAGCCGGCAGTCCAGGCCCGCCGACCCCTGTTGTCGCCCGTCGATCAGACCTCACAGTCGGAGTCCGTGTCCAGGCCTGCGGATCGGCTTTCCTACGCCAACGCTGCGTAGAATGGCTGTCCCGGGTTATCAATGCCCGAGTCTCGCTGTGGAACCAAACCGGGATCGTGACAGTCCAGGTCATATGGCCAGGGCTCGCCGTTTCCATCGGTCTTGCTCCACACATCGCTGGTGGACCGCTCCGGGGTTCGCCATGGGCCAGGTCAGGCAGCCCGGCTCCGACGTTTTTGACCAGCTTCATCCTCGGTCAGCCCACATTGTCTCGCGCCAGCTTGTGACTTCTCAGCCGACCGCCTGTCAGGTCCTCTGCCTCGACTTTCACCCTCGGCTCCCAGAACCTTTGTGTTTTACTTTGTTCCCAGTGACTATTGCAGAATGTCACTGGGGCCGAGAGCTTGTCAAGCTGTCTATCGAGGCTTTTATTCTCGGCCCCATCATTACCTGTAATAGGAAATAAAAATAGAGCTTAATAATATTATTATAGTTCTTACTATGTCGTTCTAGCTCCGTAATCTTCAAGAACTTTCGTTGAGGTTCCTGGAGTAAACGACCTTTTTTTTTGTTTTGAAAGAAACTTGAATGATTAAACATATAGTAATTAAAACAAATGAATAAAAGAAAGCACAGTTGTGTTTTTTGTAGCCTACAAACACACTGACTCGCACAAAGTTATGTTGTCGTAATACTGTCACTTCATTGCTTCGTGCGTTTCATATGCTTGGTACAGTGTGCCGTCGATGCTTCATTATACGCAAAAGAAGTTGCCCACTTTGAACGCTCGCACGAATAGGGCCTAAATACGTGTACATAAAACAAAACACAGGCTTTCTCCTGTAACTAAACGTATATTAGCCCGCTCTTCGTGATCGCAAATGCGTTGCACCCGACTCGTTCTTCCTGACAGGAACATAGGAACGCCTGAGCGGGCTCTTATTTTATGAGACTGATCGCGGAATTGCATCAGAATTCCGCGATCAGCCCGTTCATGATTTACTTCTTTCGCTACCACACTCCAGTTATAGTGAAAGCACCCAGACGGCCGCTCATCATAAATCCTGGGGCCCTAAACTCTTCAAACACAAAGTTGGAGCCGAACGTTCGCGGAGCGAGCCGATTGGACGCCGGCGACAGAAGTGCGAAGTCATCATCGTGATAGTCAAATCGGCGCGTTCCGTGATCTACAGCCTCAGCTATGTGTTTGACGAGTTTAGAAACCCAGAGCGCGACATTTAATATAGAACGAGGAGCGGGAGCGCCGGTGATTGGACACGTCCCGGTTCATCCCGGAAAGGGCCGTAGACGACATCACGTGACTATTGGACACAAAAAGCCCACACGCTTGGAAAAATATGTGCCTATGACGTCACAGGTGAGCGCCTCGCCTAGGAGTGCCTATGATAGCGTCAGCCATTCGGAAGGTAGCAGCGTCTGTGGCTTGTCGAAAGCAGAACCATCTACGGCCCGTCCCTCCAGGAGACGGCTGAGATGGTTGGAAGGATACAGGGATCAGTCATCGTTGCGGCGGTGACCGTTCTAGCCGATATCGGCTACCGGAATGATTTCTTCGAGGGTTGCAGGGAGCATGAACCCGACGTCAAAATCCGTCCGCGGTGTGTTTATGTGCCGCCTGGGTGGCTGGAAAGCGACACCTACCGGCGGTTTCCTCACGTGGCACTTGGAAAGTACCCTTTTTGGAGCGACGACTATTACAACACAGTGCTGAACTTGACTCGGGCGTCGATCCGGGTAAATTGATCTACTTTGTAAGTTAGGTCACGTATCTGCAAAAATCGAGCGGTGTTTGGTGTTGGTAGATTCGAGCAAGCTTGTCGATTCTTTGTAAGTTGGAAATGCACCATTTAAGCTCATGCATTACCGCAAATGTATGCGTGCTGTCTTGAACGCAATAATACTATGTTGACGTTCTAGACAGCGTCAAAGAGATTCGATATAGTGTTTGCGAAACCGGTGCAAAAAGCAAAAAGCAAGGTATCGGTGTTGCTTTGGGAGTTTGACATGCTATGATGTACAGCTAGTGCGCCTCAAACTTAACGCCGCCAGCGCATTTGCCATTTCTCACACTCCCTGCACCGGCCAATCGAACTATCTGAAGAATGTTTGGGTTCCCGATTTCTATCCTATTTCGAGAAGGCATGCCGAACGTTTTGATGACAAATTTAACAGTAAGTAACCGACACGAGCTCAATGATTGGGAACCCAGTGGCGACGGTAAGTTTGAGAAGCACTGTACATACATTCTGTTAAAGAATGAGCCAGGTGCCTCCAGTTTTCTAAAACGTCTGATAATGCTTTTTCATTTATATATATATATATATATATATATATATACTTTTTTCATATTGCACTGCATGATATAGTAATTTCGGGAAATAGCATAAACCGTTTCAGTAAGGAGATTCTGGCCATTTTCTTTGTTTCTTCGCTTTTCGAATTGACGAACACACGCGTTCACTGGTGGAAGTTGCATGTCGTGCTGCTGACAAGTAAAAATTAGGATGGTGTTAAAAGTCGAATTTTCACTACTGCGAAACTATCGGACCAAAATTAATCACACCAACCTAGTCCACTTCCTTCTTCCTGATCGCAGACGATCACAATCGTCTGCGACACACTACTGTCATACTCATCTAACTGTATACCTTCGGCATACTCAAGAGAGCCTGTGAACAAAATCAATGTATTAGAAAATTTCGATAAGTGTAAAATATGCCTGATGAATGCCGAGGACTGTCCATGGTGCTTCAAAGTACGGCCTGTGAAAAGTGCTTCGCGAAGCTTTGATAACGGATATTTCCTGATTGACGAAATGAGGCTGGCAGTATGAAAACGGCAGAGCGTTTCTTACCAATGCACGGCCTCCAGCGCCCGTTCGCAGCCTTCCGTCGTGCTGGCGTGCACTCTCGAGGATCACAAGTCCCGGGACAACCAAATGACTTCCCTGTCGTTCTAATCCTATCAGCGACTGTAAATAGCTGAAACAATGCTCGGCGCTTGGGAAAGGAGACATCGCCATTGCTTTCATTCTCTTATTGCGTGCCTCTAGCGGATCTTCATTGTAAACGGCATGGGAAAAGGCACGTTCGTGGAATTCACAACCGTCCGGAGCAGCTGCAAGGTGACCGATACGCCCGTCTACTCGGAGAAGCTCTGTCGACCTACCAGTAACAAGGTACAGACACGTACACTGAGCGAAACTGTTAGCACGAATGAGCCATCGCCATCGCCAGTTTTTCCTTTTTATGTGCCATGCTTCGTTTCGCGATAACTTGGCAAAAAGCAAACGTTATGGCACATTCGAGAAAGATAGGCACTTTTCGTATAGCGTTTCTGGCTCTTTCATATGCCAAACCCAATATTATAGACGTACACTGAAGTCTACCCTCTTGGACCGATTTTAGTCGTGCGTTCTGTAAACGCTGCCGATTGAACATCTCGCACAATCTTCTTGATTCCATTTGCCAAGGTCGTAGAATGCTTACAGCGCCATTATGCTCATGAAATGTGGTATTAAAAATACAGACTTTTCCAATCATTTAATTAATTAAGCCAAGCCGCAACTGCCTGATCAAGCGCGCTTTTCTGCGGTGCACGGAGACCACGAGTGGGTGTGCGTCGTTCGATCACGAAGCCTCCGTCAATCGTCCCGTGGCAAACGGCAGCTTTTATCAATGCTATCGAGGGGTATCGGAGTCATAGAAACGATATACTAAAACTCTCTAATCAGTGTGAAGGAAGAGAAGCAGGTGAAAGCCCTTACCGAAGATTCCCAAGCAGGTGGAGAGGAAGGAGGGCAGTGACCTCAAAGAAAAGCTTTTCTGGGCGTCAGTATTCTGCCCGAGTATCGCAGAAAAGCTCCGATTTCACGTTCGCACTAATGGTGTTGCTCATTGTGCATTTGCTGACTGCCGCAGTTAATTCCTGGTATATGAATTGGTTCATTCGAGACGTTGTCCTTTGTTGCACATAGCCTGCATGTGCGTGACGCCATCACACAGTACAAATAATCATTACTACATGTTATTGCCGGGAAAAACGAAAACAAAACAACCTCCGTAATGCCAAATTTCTGCTTCAGAATGCATGCGCGTAGATTGCAAGGTCCCTCTCAATAGACGCTGATGAGACGTCGATACAAGCCACGTATAAAATCATATCTCCTTTGATCCGCGCTGTTGGTGAAGTGTCTGCAAGATTTCGCATTTTATCAAAAAGTGCCAGATCATTCGAGCAAAATAAGTTTGTAGCACATGCGCGTTGAAAAGGATAAGCACCGATAGTTTGATCTATCGTTTTGTCTCCGTAATAGTTTTCTTCTCTTAAATTGGTTATATATTAGCTTTCCTTATTTATTCATAAGCACTACATAAAGCTAGTTAATTGTCGTTATCGTAGTTGTCTTTGGATAACTTAATAAGTTCTGCATAATCTTAGGAAAGTAGAGGCACAGCTCCTGATAAGCTATGCCTTACGGCGTTTATTTGATATATTGCATTTGGGTTTAGTACGGGCATATTTATCAGAACAGATAGTGGCAAATCTGAGTGCCTAAAACGAATAACAGGTATCCGGTCTTACCAGAAAAATAAAACAAGCGAAATGTGAGCCATGGTTTGAACGCAATGGAGTCCTCGTAATAGTCATATCGCAGGAATACTGAAAAAAGGGATAAAAAAAATTACCAGCGGCTTGCTCACGAATGGCGTTGGTCAACAAGAGTCTAAAATTAAGATGTCGGCAAAAATAAAAGCGGTGTATTTTTATTTTATCGAATTCACTACAAACAAATCTTTACTGCGTGTTTTTTGACAGTAGATTTTCGGTGTGCATATTCGTTGACAAAAAAAAAGCCTATATTTCCTTTCAGCTTATCAGGCCGCGTAAAAAGCATAAGCCACCGGGTAATTTCTGTTCGAATGGTTAAGCTATGATGGAACACGAATACACAAAAAGGACAAACACCATGCATGATGGTCCGCTTTTGATGCCGTCTGATTAATTCCATCAGCTCCTGGCGTTGATCTGAACTGAAGGTAAAACGATGTATATTTTTTAAATGTATATATTTGTTTCTCTTTATTTTGCAGGCAAATGGTTGGTGTCAAGCAGGATTCGACTATAATCTGCCACATAGAGTTCTGGTGGTGGTCTGTAAAACGCTTAAATGAGCCTGAAGGACGGCATCTGACGTCTTCGTTCTCGCGCCCATTGCAGCGAACATGTTGAACTTGTGATTACATCCCTTGCGTATTTCTTCATTCGCAGCTTCAGACATCAACGTGAAGTATTATAAGATGAGCAGGATTTAAACGAATTTGTGTACGTTGTAGAATTGGTTTTATGTCATGCAAAAATGAAGTCGGGTGTTCGGATGCTGATGTGGTTTTGCTGTTCCTTTCCTTTTTGGGCATTGTAGGTTGTTTCATGGCCGATAGCTTTGGCGCGGTGATTGCTCGCACGCTCTTTTACGATATATTGGGACTCAGAAGCACTGTCTGTGATTTGTTCGGCGGCACACCTTGCATATTTATTTTTTTCCCTCGTGTCAGTAGTACGCCAGGGAAATTGAAATTCTTTCATGTCATTGTCCTATATTGCCTGGGTCTGGGATGATATGTAGTGTATCGTAAATAAATAACTAAACTTCTTAACCTTTCTCTCTTTTTTTTTTTTTTTTGGAGCTCCACGCGGGAGGCACCAGAGAGGTGATTGCAGACTTTCCGAGACAAGAAAGCAAAGGAAGTGCTGTACCCTATACTTAGATTGACCCAGCGTCGCCCACAACGGCATTTTTCATTACATATAAGGGTTATCAACACATTAACGTTTTCGCAGAGCACATACATATCCGCTGAACTTCTAATTTACCAAGCTGACTGATAGCAGGGCCTCTAGTATAAGTTACATTGCCCTATACGCGAACTTACGCTTACTCCATTATGCAAGCTATATCGCAGGCATTGACGGAGCTCTCGTAATCACTCATACATCAGAAGGACCCCATAATGTGAGTAGAAAAGTGCCGTAACCGGAAACACATCGTTATTGGAATCTTGGTAATAAAACGTTTTGCACTAACTCTTTTATGTCGGCGGCTATTTTTTATAAATCTTATCGCACAGCTGGTTCCTTTCTAAGAAGTTATTGCCTTCTACATTGACTTACGCAACACTGCTAATACGTCGCTATGCTATACCGACACTTATTTCTTATCCGGTGGAAGTTGGAGCTTGGAGAATATATACTAAAGATAACGCGCTGCGGCAGCAGCAGCTGTATGGCACATGATCACGTTCCCAGCCCTATTAATTTTTTGCTATTATCCAAAGACGATTGAGGTATTCTTTCGTCAGTTGAACAGACCAGTATAGGTCTGAATGCAGGAAGTTGATTGATAGGTGAGTTCGTCGATAATTTCACCGTCTTAATTACCACCGCCGAGCCGAGAATGTTTCGATATGTAATCCATAAACTCAGTTAGCGGACACTCCGATCTGATGGGGACAATCGAGCATCCGCGAAAAAGTGCACCGTCACGGCGCTTTTTGCGAAAGAAAAAGTTAGTTTTCAAACCAAGCAATTGTGCTTTCATTTCTGTGCGTTCCCGGCTGAACCAATCAGACACCAAGAAAGCCCCACGTCTCCCCTGCATTTCTTAGTTCATCAGTGAATTTAATTTATCAAGAAAACGCAATCGACACGTTGCCCCTCAAGAAAAAAAAAAATAGAGGCGTATGAAACGCGCACGTTTTGATAAGATAACGTGTATGTAATCTAAACTGCACTTACATACAGCATATCTCGATACTCCACATAAAACAGGTAAATTAATAATACACCCCAAGAAAACATACTTTTTTTACCACCCTTTTTTTTGGTGGAAACGCGAGTATATTGATCACCAATGTGTATGCCATCTGACGCGAATAGTGGCCATTCGAACTTACCTTGGAGGATGCAATTGGTGTTGCAGACGCTTACGAATTTGTGGACCTCTAAATAATGGTAACACCCTATTTAAGGGACTCCAACTCCGCTATTAGGCGACTCCAGCGATAAGCCTGCCCTCATTTTGGATACACAGCAGAGAAGGTTCAAACAAATCTGATGCCTTGGCGCGTTAGGTGAAATGATTCGTTGCGGCCTAGGAGGTTTTGTTGCTTTCATTCAAGTTCAAGTTTTATCAAGATCAGTTCGCTTTTTGTTAGGTTCCTGGTCGTTTGGTTTGCTGCGTCCTTGTTTTTCTAGAGTTAAAAGAGTACGTTTTGAGTGATCCTTAAAACGTCTTTCATTTTTGGATTATTTTTTTTTGGGGGGGGGGGGGTTGGGGGGGGGGGGGAGAAGGGGGCATTTCCGGTGTAAACAGCGATGAAATTTTTTTTTTTATATATATTGTGTTTTTTAGAGGAGGTCACTGCTTCTCAGTTCTATTGTAAAGGTTGCTTTCGTTGTCAAATAAAGTTTAGGGGGGGGGGGGGGGAGGCATCGGTGGCAAAGTGAATTAAGAAGAAAAAAAAATCGACGGCCAAGTGAGCTAACGCGTCTCAGCTCGGAGCGTGGAGCGAAAGCTTGCGCTGAGAACCTCGTGGGTTCGATCGCCACCGCCCCCGTCCCTTTGAAACGGGATGAGTTTCGCACCGTCACGCGTTCGTGTAATCACTACTGCGTGATGCACGTTAAAAATCCGATTTTAGCGATGGTACTGCATTGGCTTAATTTCTCGCTGATATCTAAGCGACCTGTCACCCGTTGAGGTGTTCCAATATCAAGGCTATATAAACATACAAAGCAAGTCAATCCTTTCTTTTTTTTTTTTCAATTTCAGCTGTGTTTGAGATTTTGTGTTTGCTCGGCTCTTCTCTTCTCAGTCTCAAGGTTTCTAGTCGAATGTTTACTCCAACTTATTCTCGCCGGGATACACCTTGAGAACCAATTGCAAACGCTCGAGCAAACGCTTGTTCATCTCTTCGCTCTTTCGTTTCACTCTATGCGTGACACAGGCCCCCGCTACAGTCCGCTGGAGGGAATCAAGTGGAGCCAGAAAGTACATCGTCACGGCCCTGCTCGTTTCTGCACGCCTGCTATCACCGGGTAAACAAATCGCGTGCAGAAAAAGCAAAAAGGAGCCGGTCATAGCAAAATGCATTAAGACGACGAGTATTTTGACCATGTATTTTTGGCACCGCTGGGGTGGCTCGGTCATTTCGCAGCATCGGTTGTTGTCAAACGATTCTATCGAGAAGACACTTTTAGAGCGCAGCTCTTAGGGGCCCGTTCCCGGCTTGAGCGGCGTCGCCGTCGGCGTCGGCGTCGGCGTCGCCGTCGCCGTCGGCGTAACCGCAACCCTCGTAACCCTCGTGAGGGTTACGAGGGTTACTTACCCTCGTAACCCTCACGAGGGTTACGAGGGTTTTTACCCTCAGAAGGGTTACCTTCACAAGGGTTACCCTCACGAGGGTTACTTACCCTTGTAACCCTCACGAGGGTTACGAGGGTTAGTAACCCTCGTGAGGGTAACCCTCGTGAAGGTAACCCTTTTGAGGGTTACGAGGGTTAGTAACCCTCGTGAGGGTAACCTTCACGAGGGTTACTAACCCTCGTAACCCTCAAAAGGGTTACGAGGGTTAGGTTACCCTCGTGAGGGTAACTCTCATAACCCTCGTGACCCTCACGAGGGTTACTTACCCTCGTAACCCTCACGCGGGTTACGAGGGTTAGTAACCCTCGTGAGGGTAACTTGCGAGGGTTAGTAACCCTCGTGAGGGTAACCTTCACGAGGGTCACGAGAGTTACCCTCACGAGGGTCATGAGAGTTACCCTCACGAGGGTCACGAGAGTTGCCCTCACAAGGGTTACTAGGGTTACCCTCACGAGGGTCACGATGGTTACCCAGGTCAAGTGACCCCCCCCTGGGGTCACGTGACCTGGGGATACCCCCCGAGGTCACGTGACCCCCGTTGACGTCATAGCCACTGATGACGTCATCAGTGACGTCACTGATGACGTCACCGGCATCCGCATCGTCATCGTCACTGATGACGTCATCAGTGACGTCATTAATGACGTCACCGGCATCCGCATCGTCATCATCATCACTGATGGCGTCATCAGTGACGCTACTGATGACGTCATCGGTATCGTCACGTGACCCCCCGACGTCACGTGACGCCCCAAGGTCACGTGACTCCTACAAGGTCACGTGACCCCCAAGGTCACGTGACCCCCCGCCCCCCGAGGTCACTTGACCCCCCCCCCCCCCAGTACCCTTCCCTCCTCCTCCTCAAGAGCTGCGCTCTAATTCGGCGTTACAGGGAGTTGTAAACGGCTTTCATTTTTTTTTTTGCGTAGGTTAGAAAAAGGCTAAAAAACTTCTTGAAAAAAAAAAAAAAAAACGAGTTAGGGGTGAGTTCCGGCGTATTTGTATCTCTTAAAACCTTAATATGACGTTAGTTTTGCGCGAAGATGAAACTAAGCGCAAGAAAACACGAAAAAAACTTCAACCAGTCGTGACGTCATACTAGGATCTTTGGGCCGCTAAGTGCGTGTGCCATTTTTCGCGGAGTGTCCAAATTAGGGCCCCAGATCTAATTCTTTTCGCGTGTGTTTTATAACGCTCCAGCTCATATTTCTGATATCAGGCCAGGCTCTTTGAAAACCGGGTTGGTGCACGGGCCCAGTGCCCACAACTCACGTGCGAAGTCATACATGTTTGCAAGCTGTAGAGACAAAAGCTACCTGGGTGATATATCTAGAGTGCAAAGGTGATGGTCCTTTGGATTACAGAACCGTATAGCTTCACTATGTCTTTCTAGCTTCGTACTCTTCAAGAGCCCTTCCGCTGAGGTACGCGGACTAAAAGAGCTTCTATTAAAAAGAACAAAGAAAACTTGATTAACTAAATAAAAGTATTTTCAGAAAAAAAATGAAAGAAAACACAACTGTGTTTTTTGTAGCCTACTAACAAACTGACTCATACATAGGTATGTTCTCGTAATACTGTCACTTCATGGCTTCGTGTGTGTCATATGCTTGGTACAGTGTGCCGTCGATGCTTCATTAAAGGCAAAATAAGTTTCCCGCTTTGAACGCTCTCACGAATAGGCCCTAAATACTAATATACAAAAGAAAACATAGGCTTACTCCTGTAACTAAGCGGATATTAGCCGCTTGTCTTGATCGGCCATGCGTTGCATTCGACCCACCCTTCCTGACCGGAAAATAAGCACGCCGGAGCGGACTCCAATTTATTATGACACCGATCGCATAAAGCCGGTAAATGATTTACTTCTTTTGTCACCCCACTCCAGTTATAGTGAGCGCAGACAGACGGCCGCCCATCATATGTCCTGGGGCCATAAATTCGTCAAAGGTTTAGTCGAAAGTTCGCGGAGCACGCCGATTGGATGCCGGCGATAAAAGCGAGAATTCATCGTCGCGACAGTCGAACCGGCGCGCTCCATAAACTTCGGCCCCAACTTTGCGTTAAACGAGTTTAGAGGCCCAGACCGCGCCGTTTAATATAGAACGGGGGGGCGGAAGCGCAGGTGATTGGACACGTCCCGGTTCATCCCGGAAACGGCCGTAGCCGGCATCACGTGACTATTGTACACAAAAAGCCCACACCCTTGCCAAATATGTGCCTATGACGTCACAGGTTAGCGCCCCGCCTAGCAGTGCCTGATAGCGTCGGCACTCTGGAAGATAGCAGCGTCTGTGGCTTGTCGAAAGCAGAGCCTTCTACGGCGGCGCGTCCCTCCAGAAGACGGTTCAGATGGTTAGAAGGATGCAGGGACTAGTCATCGTTGCAGCGACGACCATTCTGGCCGCTCTGGGCCTGGGGAATGGTTACTTCGAGGGTTGCAGGGAGCTTGCACCTGACGCCGAAGCCCCGGCGTGTGTTTATGTGCCATCTGGGTGGTTGGAAAGCGAGACCTACCGGCGGTTTGCCCACATGGCACTTGGAAACTACTCTCATCACAGCGGCGACTATTACAACACAGTGTTGAACGTGACGCGGGCGGCGAACCAGGTAAATTGATTTACTTTGTAAGTTAGGTAATGTATCGGAAGAAAACATGCGGTGTTCGGTGTTGGTAGATTTGTACAAGCTTGTTGATTGTTCGTAAGTTGGAACTACACCATCTAAGCTCATGTAATACCGCAAATACGCCATCTGACATGGCTTGTGCGTGCTGTCTTGAACACGATGATAATTATGTTAACGTTTTTGACAGCGTGATAAGAGGTTCAATATGGTGTTTGCGAAACAAGTTCAAAAATGGTTAGAAGGGTGCAGGGATGAGTCAGGATCAATATATCTGTGTTGTTTTGGGAGTTGGGCATTATATGATGTCCTCACATTCTGGTAAAGAATGAGCCAGGTGACTCCAGTTTTCTGGAACGTCTGATAATGCTTTGTTATTTATCTTATTTTTTCCATATGACACTGCATAATACAGTAATGTCGGGCAATATCCTTAACCGTTCCAATAACGAGCTTATGGCCAGTGCCATTTTCTGCATTCCTTCGCTTCTCAAAGGGACGAACACACGCGTTGACTTGTGGAAGTTGCACGTCGGGCTGCTGACTTCTACAAATTAGAATGGTGTAAAAAGTGGAATTTTCACTAATGCGATACTATCGGATTGAAATTCGACTAATCATGCCCACCCAGTCCACGTTGTTCTTCATGATTGCAGACGATCACAATCGTCTGCGACACGCTGTAACGACTTCCAGAGTGCGTCGTTAGTAAAGAAGACCCACAAGACGAAGTGAACGATATATGTGCTGCGACTCGAGTGCCCGTAGGGGCCGGTTTAATGCCTAGCCACTTCTAGGACATTGTTGCCAGATGAGGATAGTGATGCAGTTACACCTCCCTTTCGGTAACCAAAGGTGCTTAACACTCTTATCAAAATTATGGCCATTGCTGAGTCTTCGTGGAACCCGACGCGTCCGGTTAGAATGTCGGACTGGTGTTAAATCAGGTGCATGAGCGCTGACCCGAGGGCTAAGATCCACAAAGGGCTGCGGACCGTCCTGGTCTTGAAGCAGCGACTCTCTTGGCTCCGACTCCATTGAGATCTCGCCTGAAGAGTCTGTCATCGGGCTTTCTTGTGCAGCTCGCGCTGTGGTCCACTATTCGGGATGTCTGTCGATGTTGAAGGCGTCTGGAGTAGTCCGCATGTGCTGCCTGTTTGTGTGATACTCCGCACCATTCTCGGTGACAACCTTGTAGGAACGCGGAGAAACTTCGTCCTCACTTTTGCCTTTGTCGTTCATCCTTTGTCACTTCTCATACGAACGACATTGTGTGGGCGCAGTCCTGGTTATGCTCCTCTGGTAGTGCGCCGCTGCATCCGATTTGTGGGTGGATCACCCGGTGACATGCTGAAGTCTGGTAGACCACAGCGTAAACCACGTCCCATCAGAAGCTCGCTTGGGATTTGACCGCTCTCGAGGGGCGAAGTTCTGTAGTTCAGCAGACCTTGATAGAAGTCCCCTCCTGCAGAGCAAGTCTTTTTCAGGATACGTTTGATGATTTGCACGCCTTTCTCGGCTAGCGCATTGGATCGCAGAAATCGACTCGAGGTGATGTGCCTGAAGTCGTAGTCTGCTGCGAAAGTCGCGAATTCTCTGGAGCTGATCTGGGGCCCGTTATCTGTCAAGGCCCCGAGCGGTATGCTATGTCTTACAAGTATAGACAACAGTTTTTGATATTACAACAGGAGCTGAGGTGCTTTCTGGTTGCTTAACTTCGGGGTAATTAGAGTGGGCATTATAGATAACCAGATATGTTTTGCCTGCATGTTGAAATAACTCTGCTCCTACTCTTGTCCCCGGAGAACCGGAAGATGGTCTCATCAACAGCGGTTCTTCGGGCTGAGCATACGAGTTAACCTTGCACGTTTCACAGTGATCTCTTGAGAAGTTGAGACATTCCGGGCCAAAACATCAATCGGCGAGCTTTTGCTTTTGACTTCGTTATTCGCAAGTGACTCGCATGCAGCTTCCGGAGCATTTCGGGTCAGTTAACACTTTGGGTATCACCACTTTGGTTCCTTTGAACAGCAGTCCACCATTAACTGAAAGTTCCGAGGAATAAGACTTAATTGTATTGGTCAATGAACAGTTGATGATTTAAAAGAGCTTCCACGATTCTTGACAGGACAATATCCCGTGCTGTTTCTTGTACAAGTGCCCTGCCTGTCCTTTCACTCACCGCACTGGAACGGAAAGGAACCGCGTGGACCTCGACGTCGTCGTTGTCGTTCGGTACCATCTGGCTGTAGGGGCTTGGCGCTCTGGATAGCGTGTCTGCTGGAACAAGAAGTTTGCCAGGCACATAACTAAAGTGGTAGTCAAACTTCATTAGTCACAAGAAAAGCCGTTGCAATCTGGGGCGCATGTCACCCTGAGATTTCTTTGATATTGCAATCAAAGTCTGATAATCAGTTTCTTTTAGTACTTTCCGGCCATAAAGGAAATCGTGAAATTGTTCGCAGCCGTCCACAGTTCCCAGAGTTTCCTTCTCAATTTGGGAATATCTGGTTTCGCAATCTGTTAAGCATCTTGAGCTGTAAGTCTACTGGTCGCCCGCCACTCGGGGCCTTGCTTCTGGAAGAGTGCAGCACCGAGACCGTACCTTGAGGCATCTGTTGAGATCTTCGTCTGCTTGCTCGGGTCGTAGACTACAAGGACAGGCGCGTTGGTGAGGGAAACCTTGATGCTGTCCAGCTCCTTGTTGTGTTCTGGTCCCCAAGTGAAGTCTCGGTTATCTTGAGCAGCTCGCGGAGTAGGGCCGTCTTTTCAGAAAAATGAGGCAGACATTTTCCGATGTAGGTGGCGATGCCAAGGACTCGCTGGAGTTCTTGCTTGTTGGTAGGATCTGGTATCTGGAAGACACTGTCGATCAGGACCGGTGAAGGCTGGATGCTCTTCTCAATGATTCTGTCACCTAGAAAAACAATATCTTCGGCACCTATTTCACAATTCTCTGGATTCAGGGTGATTCCGTTACGTTAAGCAGAACTCAAAGCTGCTCGTAGGCGCCCTCCATGTTCGCTATTGTTTGCGCCCCACATCAGCACATCATCTATGTAAACCCTGACACCCGGAAGGCCGTCATAAACCTGAGGCATAGCTTTTTGGTAGACTTCCGGTGCTTATGCCAGACCAAATGGCACGCGGAGAAACCAGTAACACCCAAAAGGGGGGTGCTAAACGTGCTAAGTCGCGAGCTGTCGTTGTCAGTGGAATCTAGTAGAAATCAGAATTCGCTTCTAATCTTGAAAATACTCGGACATTCGTTAGTTCTGCTTCGATGTCCTCGCGTTTGGTCATCTTGAGCATTCATTGAGGTTGCGAGGGTTCTTGCAAATTATTAGGCAGCCGGTCTTTTTTTCGAATGAGGACCAAGGGGCTCACCTACTCAGTTGCCTCGTCAATCCTCGCAATGATGCCTGCCGCCGTCATCCTCTCCAGTTCTTCTTTCAACGGATGCTACAGCAGGTGAGGCACACGTCGTGGAAGCTGAACAACCGGACGGGAACCGTCGTTGGAGAACGATGCTGTAGGCATTCGAAAAACATCCCAGACTACGGAACAGCTTTGGATAGTCCTTCATGACACACTCTCGGAGGGGCGCCGATTCTGGCTGAACTTTTGAAGGCACTGCAGACACGGCTGCAAATTGCTGGACAAGGCCGAGCTGTTCGCTTGCCGCAAGCCCCAGAAGCGCGTGTCTCTTGTTCACCACAAAGCATTTCAAGTCGACTGTCTTTTCTAGCAAGATAAGCATGCCAGCGTGCTTGATAACATCGCCACTGTAGCTTCGCAACGTCACTTTGCTCTCTTGCAGCTTGACTTGAATACTGCAGTCGCTCAGCCAGTTCAAGCGAAGTAAGTTAACTTGGGAGCCGATGTCCACCTTCAAATTTAGGTTTTTATCGCCTACGTTAGCCTGCATCAGCCACTCCGGTGTACCCTTCTTGAATGCCACTTCCAAAAAAACTCGTCGCCGTCCGACGCGCGTTCCGTTTCTTTAGAAACACCGTCAATTGCTTTCGACTTGCAGACCACCGCAAAGTTATTTTATCTTCCACACTTTCGACATTGTTGACCGTGAGCGAGACATTTCTTTGGTTGATGTTGCCTTTTGCATCGGCCGCATTCTTTTCCCCTTTGGTACTTTAAATTTGCTCACCGCTTTTACCGTCTTCTCTAAATTGTCCTACATTCTTCTCTGGTTCGCCGCCACTTCCGCAGACTGTGCTAGCTTTATGGCGTTTTCCATGGTGAGCGGGTCCTCCCTCAGCAGTCGTTTTCGTAGATTGCCATCTGCTGTGCCGTACCCAATCTAGTCAAAAATCAAGTCCCGCAGCGAGCCAAAGTTGCAAGACTGTGCCTTCTCTTTTAGGTCACCTGGGAAGCTCTCGAACGACTCGCCGTCACCCTGGACGCGCTTTCTAAACACACATCGTTCGCAAGTCTTGTCCATACGGGGCTGACAATAGTTCTCAAACTTGTCAAGCAGCATCTCGAAGCTTTCTCAGTCTTCTGTCGTGCATCCAAGAGTGCTGAACACTTCAATTGCGTCAGGTTTGGCTACGTGTAGAAGTACGGCTGCCTTCTGCTCGGTGCTACGCCCTTTTTTTGTCTGTTGCTTTGAGGTACAATTCGAGGCTTTGTCGAAACTTACGCCAGTTCTTGGCGATGTTTCCAGAGAGCACCAGGCAATCGGGCGGGCGAAGTCCGTCCATGGCCGCTCAGTAAGGCAGGCAGCAACTCCTAGCCTGTTGTGGGCAGCAGGTAGCGGCGGCTGCGGCGTGGGAGTAGGCCTCACTGGGCGGAAACAGCGAACGGCACTCGCACTTCTGACACCATGTAACGACTCCCAAAGTGCGTCGTTAGTAAAGACCCATGAGACAAAGCGAACGATATAAGTGCGACGACTCGACTGCCCGTCGGAGCCGGTTTAATGCCTAGCCGCTTCTTGGACATTGTTGCCAGATGAGGATAATGATGCCGTTACTGTCCTATTCATACAACTGTAGCCCCGGCGTACTCAAGAGGACCTGTGAACAATGAAAACGTCTTAAAAAATGTCGATAAGTATAAAAGATCCCGGACGAATGCCGACGACTGTCCATGATATTTCAAAGTACAACCAGTGAAAAGTGCTCTCCGAAGCCCCCATAACGCGTCTTTCGTGATTTATAGAATAGAAATGGCAGGATGAAAACGGCAGAGTGTCTCTTTCTGTTGCACGGCCTCCAGCACGCGTTCGCAGCCTTCAGTCGTACTGGCGTGCACTCTCGATGATCACAAGTTGCGGGACAACCAAAGGACTTCCTTTGCCGTTCTAATCCTGTCAGTGACTTTAAATAGCTAAAAAAAAACAAAAAAAAAACTCGGCGCTTGGTAAAGGAGACGTCGCCATTGCTTACATCTTGTTACTGCGTGCCTCTTGCAGATCCTTATGGGAATCGTCACAACCGTGGAATTCACAACAGTCCCGAGCAGCTGCAAGGTGACCGATACGTCCGTCTACTCGAAGGAGCTCTGTCGCCCTACCAGTAACAAGGTACAGACACGTACACTGTAGGAAACTTTTAGCACGAACAAACGATCGCCAGATTTGCCCCTTTGTCTCTTAAGATGGAATGGCTGTCATAGAAGCTTCTATGCTCCGTTTCACGGTAACTTGGCAAAGGGCAAACGTTAAGGCACATTCGAGAAAAATGACAGTTTTAGTATAAAGTTGTTTGCTCTCACGTACGCCACACGCAGTAGTACGCTGAAATCTACTCGCCGGGACGAATTTTAGTTGCGCGTTCCATAATCGCTGGCGAGTGAACATGTCGTATGATCTTTTTGATTAAATTTGCCAAAGCCGTAGAATTCCGCGTGCTTATAGCGCCATCATGCTCGTCAAAATAGATATTAAAAACGAATTACATGATTAATTATATTATGATTAATTAATTAAACTAATCATATTATTAAAATTGGGCCAAGCCGCAGCTGCCTGGTCAAGCGCGCTTTTTCTGCGGTGCACAGAGACCGCGAGTAGGTGTGCGTCGTTTGATCACGGAGCCTCCGTCAATCGTCCCGTGGAAAACGGCACCTTTTATCAAGGCTATCGCGGGGTATCGGAGTCATAGAAAGGATATACTAAAACTCTCTATCAGTGTGACGGAAGAAAAGCACGGGACAGCCCTAGCCGATGATTCCCAAGCAGTTGGAGAAGAGCGAAAGGGGGAACTACCCTCTTACCTGCACCCTCTTTTGTGTCTTACAAGCTTAGCTTTTCTCCCCCTCGGAGATTAGCCTGCCGCTCAATATTTGTTCAAAAGTTCATTTCCCCTCTCTCCCGCCAATGGCTCCTACAGCTCTGCGTTTATAGTGAGATAGAGTATAGTCCAGTGTTTTTCTCCGACGGCGTTGTTTGGTTCACTGGTACCGTAGCCTTTTACGTTCGACAGATTACCGTGAGTCGGAGTGGCAGAGGCGCTATATGGAGATCAGTGACCTGAGAGAAAAATCCTTTATTGGCGTCAATATTCTGCCCGAGGAAGACAGAAACGTGCCGATATCGCGTTTGTGCTAACAGTGTTGCGAATTGTGCATTCGTTGACTGCCGCATATCAATGCCCGGTATCTGAATTTGTTAAATCGAGACGTTGGCCTTCGTTACACATAGATTGCACGTTGGTCACGTCATCACACATTACAAATGGTCATTACTACATGTTATTGCCGAAAAACAAAACAAAACAAAAAAGAACCTCGGTGATGCGAAATGTTTGCTTCAGAAGGTACGCGCGTAGGAGCAAGGTATTTCTCAATGGACTGATGAGACGTCGATACCAAGCCACGCATAAAATATGTGCTTCGATCTGCGTTGTTAGTGAAGTGTCTACAGGATTTCGCTATTTATCAAAAAGTGCCAGATGATTCGAGCAAAATAATTAAGTGGCACATGCGCTTTGAAAACGATAAGCACCGATAATTTGATCTATCATTTTGTCTTCATAGTTTTCTTCTCTTGAGAAATATTGTACTAGGTTGATCAATTGGTCAGATCATTGCTTTTTTTTATAATATCTTCATAAGCACTATTTAAAGGTGATTAATTGTTGTTATTATAGTTTTCTTCCAATATCTTAATCAGTGCAACATAACCTTAGGTAAGTATAGGCACAGCTCCTGATAAGGTATGCCCTACGGAGTTTATTTGATATATTGTATTTAGGTTTAGTACGGGCATATTTATCAATACGGATTGGAGCAACGGTGAGTGCCGCAAAGGACTAACACGTATCGGGTCATACCAGAAAAATAAAACAAACAAAATGCGAGCCATGGTTTGAACACAATGATGTCCTCGTAATAATCATATCGCAAGAATACTGAAAAAAAAGTGATAAATATTTGCAAGCGCTTGCTCACGATTGGCTTTGGTGTACACAAGTCTAACATTACTATGTTGGCAAAAATAAAATCGGTATTGCTTGACTTCACCGAATTCACTTCAAACGGATCTTTACTGCGTGTTTGGACAGTAGGTTTTCGGTGTGCATATTCGTTGAGCAAAAAGAACTTATGCTTCGTTTGAGCTTAAAGGGGCACTGAAGTCATTTTTGAAAAAGATAGTTTTTGATCTTATATTGCTTAAAATTTTTTAGTTCCCCCACATATACCAAGTCCTATATTACAAAACCGCATACTCATCTCAGGGCAATAGAAAAACGCGTGGACTCTTTTTTCTCGCGGACTACATTGGTTGGGCCACTACATTGGTTGGACCAATGGAAGTACTACAATACGTGCGGATCCCGCATGATTTTATTATAACTCGTTTTGAAGAGAGTTTTATAAGTAGTACACATTCGGATAAGACTCCTCTTTTTCTCCGTGGGCGAAGCCATCACTTGCAACTCGCAACCAAGCGGCCTTCGCCGACCACTTCACTCGGAAGAAAATTCTTCCCAAAAAGGGCGTGTCGCGATATATAAAAACGCTTTTAACAATGAAATAAGCTAACACATGATAGGGATTTTATGTTTGTTGGGATGCTTAGAGCGTCTAGGTTGAGTTGTCACCATAAAAGAACGATATCAGAATCGACTTCAGTGCCCCTTTAAAGGGACCATGAAATGACTTTTTTGCTTTTTCCAGATAACTTTTACATTAAACCGTCAATGTTCACTGAATGCCGAACAGGCATCCGTTTTCGTCTCGGTTTATTAACTTCTACACAAAAAATTAATGAAATATCGACTTTTTCTTGACCGCAAAACAAGCCGTGACGTACGCTGTTTCCGGAACCGGAAGTTCTCTCGGCAGTAGGAGATGAGAGCGTTAGCGGCGACGAGTTGGGGTGCGCCGGTAGGTTTTACTGCGCCGATGTCACCGACGTATTTTCTGAATCGGCGCCTCTCATCGCCGCATCGCAGCTGAGCGAAATTCAATGAGATACGTTGCGCTACAGCGACAGCATGGGACTAGTCCCATACACCGGTATGCCTGTTGGGAAGTGCAGCGAGTCTTCCGGTGAAGACTCCAGAAGTCAACCCAACTGTCATTGTTGGTAAAAGGCGGCCAGTGTCAGTCGCTTGCAAAGTGACGTAGATGGAAACAAATTGCCGCGGCGTTTTTCGCGGTCTCGGAGATGCAGGGGCGAGCCGACGTTAAAAAAGATACGTTTGAACTACGAGTGTCAGCAAGAGCCACGTAAATACCTGTTCACACTCGGAGCGGACGCGCGCGTTTGATGGAAGCGCTGTATTCGCGCTGTTGGTAAGCGCTTCGGGACCGATCTTTTACGATTGCAACTCGATACTGACGCGACACTCGGCAAAGAAAGGTTGGACCGGTATTGCACGTATACCTCCCACGAACTGTTACAGCTCGACAGTGACGTGCAGTCTGTCAGAATAAAAATGGCATACCAATAACAAATTGTACATACCGTGTTACGAAGGTAATCCATACAGCGTTTATTTCAGCTCTATATCACACAAAACAAGAAAAGAGAATCGACGAGGGTCCCTTTTCGACGAGTGTTCGTCAACACTAACTCGGAAAACAAGGGGAAGAGATTGACCTCACCTCTTAACCTAAAATTGAGGTCAGCGATCAAACTATAATACGGGAAGGGTCCACAAGGGTAGCGCGGGCATATTCCATTCAGCACGCCAGCCGGTCGTAGTGTTTGTGGATCCAGCGTTCTTGTTCGTCATGGTCTGTTTTAAGTACATTTTTTTCTTGCTGCTTGAAGTCGGCACGCGCGAGATGAATACGTAGAAAAATAAACGTTCAATCAGTCAGAGTTTTGAGAGGAAGGAAACTAAAGGAAATAACCACACTGGAAATAACCGTCCTGAAGTCGGCCCTGCCCTACTGCGCACGCGCAGTAGTTGCTTCGTTTACCACACGATAGATGGCGCTTGGCTCTCAGCATTATCAAATTTGGCAATTTTCGCCACACATCTCTAATTATGCTACAAAATGTGGGTCTGAATATTATTTAACAAAACTTTTAGGAAACATTCGCCGGCTATTTATTGTTTACGATCGCGGTGCTGGTGAGGTAGGCTCTTACCCAATAGGCGACGTGGATTCGGCTGACGTGCTCCATTTCTGCGGATGCATCGTAGTGAAAAGGCAGAGCTTTCGAAGGAAAGAAGTCGCAAAAGAGTCCAGTTTTCTTTTAAAAGTTCTACAGCAAATAATTTTTTTTGGCTCCCTAGTTTTGTGTTTTTGTGTTTCTTTTCACACCTTTTACGACGTGCGGTGGATGGAATTCGATTTTAAAATCATTTCATGGTCCCTTTAAGTCCCTGGACAGGGCCAACGCTACGAGCTAATGTGACCAATCTGGCAGCGTCAAGAGCACAAGCCACCGGGTAATTTCTGTTTGACTGGTTCAGCGATGATGGAACATGAAAACAGAAAAAATGAAGAAAACAATGCATGATTGTGCGTTTTTGACGCCGTCTGATTAATCCCATCAGATCGTGGCGTCGCGTCTGGGCTGAAGGGAAAACGAAGTATAGGATATTTTTTTAAAGTATATATTTGTTTTTCTCTATTTTCCAGGTAAATGGTTTGTGCCAAGCCAAGTTCAACGTGTTTCCACCACTAAGACTTCTGGCGGTATCCTGTCGAACACTTGCGTGAGGCCGAAGGACGGCACCTGACGTCTTCGTTCTTGCGCGCTTTGCAGCGAACATGTTGAACTTGTGACTACATCATTTGCGTCTTTGTTTGTACGCGGCTTCAGACATCACCGTGAAGTATTGTCAGAAGAGCAGGCTTTAAACAAATCTGTATACGCTGCAGATTTGGTTATATGGTCTGCAAAAATAAAGTCGTATGTTCAGATGCTGATGTAGATCATGTGGTTTTGCTGTTCATTTCCTTTTTGGACATGGTACATTGTTCCATGCCCGGTAGCTCTGGCGTGGTGCTTGCTCGCACACTGTTTCGCTATATATGGAGATTCAGAAGTACTGTCTGTGATTTGTTTGGTGGCACGCCTTGCACTTTTTTCTTTTTTCTTCTGAGTGGCACGCCAGGAAAATTGAAATTCTCGCTTGTAATTGTCCTATCCTGCCTGGGTCTGGGAAGGTATGTAGTGTATTGTAAATAAATAATTAAACTGCTTAACCTTTTTTCTTTGTGATTGCAGACTTTCGGAGACACGAATGCACAGGAAGCACTCTACCATATAGTTAGATTGACGCAGCGTCGTCATCAACGACATTTTTCATTAAATGTAAGGCTTACCAATAAGTTAACGTTTTTTGCAGAGCATACATCCGTTGAAGTACGAATTTACTAAGCTGGCTGATAGCAGGGCCTCTAGTATCAGTTACGTTGCCTATACGTAAACTTGCGCTTACTCCACTGTGCAAGCTATAAGGTAGGCATTGAGGGAACTCTCTTAATCACAAACACGTCAAAATAGCTTCGCAATATGAGTAGAAACGTTCTGTAACCGGAAACGTAGTGTTATTTCGATCTGGGTAATGACATTTTGCTCTAACTCTTTCAGTTCGTGGGTTATTTTAGCTAATCTTATCGCATTGATATTTTCTTCCTAAGAAGGTATTGCCTTCTCCGACAGGTATAGGACGTCAGTGGTCTCCGATAAAAGTGTACATTGACTTACGCCACACTACTAATGGACGCCTCTCTGCTCTATCGACTCTCATTTCTTATCCAGTGGAAGGTGGAGGATATATATCTAAGATAGAGCGCCGCGGCAGTAGCAGCTGCATGACACCTGTTCGCGATTCCAGCCTTATTAATTTTGTGCCAGTATCCAAAGGCGATTGAGCTAACCTGTCTTCAGTCGAGCAGACCAGTATAGGTCTGAATGCAGGAAGAAGATGGTTGAAAGGTGAGTTTTTTGGTAATTTTACCGTCTTAATTAACACCTCCGAGCCGAGAACGTTTTGATATCTAATCCGTAAACTCAGTTAGCCGACACTCCGATTTGATGGTGACAATCGAGCATGCGGCATAAAGTGCACCGTCACAACGCGTTTTGCAAAGGAAAAAGCTTTTTTTTTTTTTTTAAGCAAAGCAATATTGCTTGTTTCTGTGCATTCCCGGCTATCCCCGGCTGAACCAATCATACGCTAGGAAAGCCCTACGTGCTCTCTGCATTTCTGAAGTTGTCAGTAAATTTAATTTATCGAGCAAACGCGACGCCATCTATACGCGTTGTTACTTGAGAGAAAAAAAAAAAGCATGTTATGCGGACTGTTTTTGCGTCGCGCGAAAAGATTTTGATGACGGAGGTAGAAGCGATGCTTTTGGCGTTTGAAACGCGCCCGTTTTGATAAGACAACTTGCATCGAATCTAAAATGCACCTTATATACAGTACATCCTTATTCTCTACATAAAAGAGGGAAATTAATAATGCACCGCAAGAAGCCGTACTTTTTTTAAACATTTTTATTATGGTTCTTGAGGTAGAAACGCGAGTATAGTTATCCCCAACGTGTATGCCATCTGACACGTATAGTGGGATTCGAACTTACCTTAGCTTTGGAGGATGTAATTTGTGTCGCAGACGTTCATGAATTTGAGGGCTTGCGACTAATGGTAGAACGCTATTACGCGACTCTGAATCAGTTTTTTCGCTATACACTTCGAGATCCAATTGCAAACGCTAAAGCGAACGCGGGTTTTTCTCTTCTCTACTTCGTTTCACTGTGTGTGTGAGACAGAGGCCGGCGCTGTACTGACCGTTGGAGACAATCAGGCAGAGTCAAAAAGTGCATCGTCACAGCCCTGGTCGTTTTTTTATGTTTCCTATTCCCGAATAAACCTAATGCGTGCAGAAAAAAAAAAAAAAAGCCGATCACAGCAAAAGGCATAAACACGACGAGCGCTGTGAGGATCTACATTTGGCACAGCTTGGCTGGCTCTGTGGTTTCGCAGCATCGCCTGTGGTCAAAAGGTTTTATCGAGAAGAAACGTTTTGTAGCGCAGGGATAAAATAACACCCGCATAAGGAGCAAAACATTTTATTTTTATCATTCTTATTATTAATACGTACAGCGTAAACAGACGGGACAAAAGAGAGAAGACACAGAATCGCCGATGAACCTGTATGTCTGTCTTGTGTCTCTTATTTCTCTTCTGTCCCGTCTGTTTGCGCTGCACGTTTTAAGCTTCGGGCCTCACTAGCACGCCCAAGCTGCATTTTGGAAAGTTGCCATTCCAATCCCATGGCATGTAATCAACACGCGAGTATTCGTCACTGTGAAAAGCGGACCAACCACGCGCCATGCGCTCGCACGCTGATAGCAGCACCAATCAGAGGCAAGCTATTGAAGCCGTAACAATGCTGAAAAAACCTAATTTTCAACCTAATCTGCTTTTCTTTTTTTTTTAAAGAATGAACAGCCGAATATCTCATGCCATAATGATGACAGTAATAACGAGGCTGATCCCCAAAAAGTATACTTAAAAAAAGTCTAACAGCAAAGAAAAATGTTGGGATCCCGAATAGTCGGGAGGGTGTACGGCTTCAAATTTCATTTGGTATTAGTGGTGTTTCTACAAGTGTTCCGCTTCTAGTACGAGCGTTTATAGCTTCGACACCACGTCAGCTTTTCGTATAAGCTTCTAGACCAGTGTTCGTTGATCGTCCCTCCAGTGGAATAGTGCACGGGTAACGTGGTTTGGTTTCCATTGAGAGCATTTCAACGTGTAATCATTGTCAAACGGTTGCACATAACTTGCTCCGACCACATTAAGCTATTTTCGCCGTTTTTGTTTGTTCAGAGCCTTATTGCGCACATGGTGCAGAAGATCGGCGCCGCTCTCTGTTTTAGTCGGCGTCGCAGTCTGCTTCTTGGGCTCTTCAGAAGGTACGTAAATTCTACCCTCAGCCTCTTCCTATCCATGGGAACCAGCTTACAGGTTCCAGACCTCGTCGCCACCGACTCACTCCCCTCCCTACTTCCTTGTAAAGTTCTAGATAAATGTTTTATGCTACTACTAATATATCAAAAAGTTAAGTGTTTAACTTTCATCAAATTCTTTTTGTACTCACTGAAGGAATAACAACGGAAGAGAGGTCTTTGATTTGTTACCCCTCGAACACAAGATCTTTTACCCTCGATTACACCTCGGCCTGTGTAAACGCGCTATGTATCGCACAACGTGAAATAATGGCGGTATCGTCACCAACTCACTTGTGAAGGTAATAGACGCTTTTCAGAACGTCATCGAGCAGCATTGGCGGTCGTCATTTGTTTTAGGCACGAAGTGAGTAATTGAATCCGAGTCCTCGACGGACGTCAACACCAGCCCTCGTTATCGGTACTAGCCGAGCCGAGTTCACGTCGAAAATTGGCGCAGCCCTCGCGTCCTATAAGGAGTATATAAAGCCACTGGATCCGGGGAATATGGATAACGCCATTGCCTTCCCTCTGTGCTAGGGGGACAAGGAGTGCAAACTAACAAACAGACGAACAAAACCTCGCAAGGCTATTGGTTGTTTCGTCTCTGCTGCCATGCCAATCGCCATTTCGGTCCTTGCGAGTCTTCGTACGAAACTTCGAAAGGGTTGTTCTGAACCAGCGGCGCCAAAATCGCCATATGAAAGGTCATCGCACCGAAAGCGTTGCTCATCAATGCACGCGTCTTTCAAACTGTGTAGGTAATCAACGTATTTGTCATATGCTCATTTCCACAGACCTCTTGCAGTTATACTGTTCTTCTTGCATATTTCAAGAAAGGAAAGTTATTTTTCAATGCCGCCAAACACTGACGCCACAAGTGGTGGCGGTGCAAGGATATGCGCTTGCTTCGCAGTGTGCGGATAACAAAATCTAACGATTGTGTGAATAACAGATTTTGGTATAAAAAAATACCTTTCTTAAGCAATCTGTCACCGCGACTTTCGATCGGATCACCAAGAATAGAGAGGACAAGAAATAACTGCTCATCCTATGAACCAAAGCGGCGCTACCGTCTCAGGATCTAATGACTTTACGAGTATATAGCTTTGTACACTTGCGAGATTACATCCGCCATTGCTGACCTACTCGTCTCGCCTAGAGCCGATAAATAAGCTATGCTTCAGAGTAACGACACTTTAGTCATCTTGGAGCTTAAAATCATGGTTGCCAGTTATCTGAAGCTTTATCTGAAACCGGAGGAAACACTTTTCCGTCCTCCAGGACTGTTAAAACGGTTTGCGAAAGAGAAACACAATATCGTCTCAGCTTTCTAGAACTGTATCGAAATTTGAGAAAACCTCAGTTTTGAATTATGAGGATCGACAGTTGCGTCTGCTCTGCGCTAAGCACCAAGATGGCGGCGCCCACTACCAGATTGGGGAACGGAGTGCCGATGATCTAAGCGTAGCTCATTTAATGGCTCTAGTCTTACCGTGATACCGAGCCACTGAAACGGTCGTTGACGAGTCTCCAGAGAGGCCAATGCCGAGGAGAAGGACACAGCATAATCTAAAATGGCAATAACCTGGCCAGCTATTGTAATGATCAAGTGAAGTAAACGGAATAGACCCCTTCCATATGACTGCCTTCTGTTTGCAGCTGGTGGAATCCCTGCACAATGGCGGGCTAAAACCACAGCGTCACGGCGCACTTTATGCGTTTGGTTGGATCAGAAAGAAAACACACACTCACAAAAACGTGGCGAGCGCAGTGACGTTGCACTCTCGTCGCCGATTTGATTGGCTCGTCGCTTCCTAGCGTTGGCCGCGCTCCGACGCTCGCCATTGTGCAGTAGTTCCGACCTTGTATAATCGGCGCGTGCCTTTCGAAAGGTGCCCATCAAAGGAAACAAAAAATGAAAGACGTTTACAATTCCCTGTAAGCCGAATTAGGGCGCAGCACTTGAGGAGGAGGGCTCTCCTCTTCCTCCTTTCTCCTACATCCTCCTCCACTCCTCCTACCCCTCCCTCCCTTTCTCCTCCCTCGTGACGTCACTCGTAACCTTCGTGACGTCATTCGTAACC
The DNA here is from genome assembly GCF_016920785.2 of Ixodes scapularis. NCBI lineage: Eukaryota > Metazoa > Arthropoda > Arachnida > Ixodida > Ixodidae > Ixodes > Ixodes scapularis. Next base: position 77,669,978 of record NW_024609836.1, read on the forward strand.
CTAGTGACCCTCGTGATCCTCGTCACGTCGCTCGTGACCTTCGTCGAGGCATTCACGAGTAACCTTCGTGACACCACGAGTGACCCTCGTGACGTCACTCGTGATGTTACGTGTGATGTCATTATGGAAGACATCTCATAATGCAGCGCGTGGTTACACCGACGGTGACGTGGTCATGTGACGTCACTTTCCCCGCGAAATTTAGAGGGGACATTGACATGACGTGAAATTTATTATCCTCGCTAAATTCAGCGGGGAATATTGACGCGACCACCCTTCGTGACGGTTTTTCGTAATGGCTTTCTTCATGAAATTCGGCCGATAAAACATATTCTGCTTTCAAAAAGGCGAGAGTTGTTAACGATGTTTTACAACGGCTTTCGGAAATGCGATGCTAGATTTAAAACCATACTTGCTTTCTCTCTATATAGTTTTTAATGCTCTTTTGTTGATTGTTTTCAACAAAGGAAATTTCTGCGTAAAGGTGGTTGAGAGTGACTCTGTGGGTATATATAAGATGATTGAGAAATAAACCAGTTAGCTGAGTTCGAGACGTTCTTTTCTGTGACTGTTTTTCAACTAATTTTTTTTTTCCTTTTCTGCATTGCAGTCTTTTCTTAAGTTGCCTTTGACTCTAACGCTATCGTTTCACTGCCGACAGCGGCGACGAATCAGGAGCACCTGCCCATCTTCTGTTTCTGGAACACGTCTTCTAACTGGGGACCCTCGCCTCCGCGTCAGATGGGAATCGACAACGTAACCGCCGAAAACTGCAACGTCATCGTATACTCCCACGCATCACTGGTGGACGTCAACGGAACGGTTGGTTTTGACGTCGCCAAACACGAAAGCGGTGAGTAGTATCCTTGAAGCATTGACACTTTTTTATACTTTTTCTTTTGCTTTGCGCCCAAGACAACCTGTCGTGTCGTGTTGGGTTGTTCTTATAACATTTTAATGCAATGCGATTCGAGCGTTTACTCGGCATAAAATAACTTCTGTCAACTAGTGCTGCTGATTGAGGAAAAAAAACTTTCATGGCGTATTTTAGAATTTGGAAATAGTTTTGTGCTTCGTTTTGGTTTCTCGAAGAAAGTACCATTGCAGGAAAACATACTTCTTACCCCTCACAAAATGAGGGGCTCTTCGGGGGAAATTATAGTTATCCGGCTTCTGACGAGCTCAGTCTCTTTTCAAGATCTACCTTCGCAGTGGCGAACTGTGCTTGATTTGTTCTTCAGAAAAGATGCAGTTTAATTTGGATGTGAGAGGCAATCTGAGAGAGCAAGGCTTTTCCCAGAGGGCCTTTCAGGCTTTCACTTACATCAGTTTAAAAAGAAAGTTAAAAATTGGAGGAAAATTAAAAAAAAAGGAAAACAACAACAGCAGCAGGAGAACGCATTTGGTTATGCACACTGGAGGGTCACAATTTTGGTCATGCATACCGAAAGGTGAGAGATAAGCCGGATGAAAATGGTAAAATATCTGAAGGGGTCTTGCGCCTGAAGATATAAGAAGGCATATCACCTTCGAAGGTAAAAATCTTAGACAACATAGAACTTTTTGTAAAGAGATAAGCTCTGGGTTGTTACGTTGTTCATCTGAAGATTAAATCAAACTTGCCGAAGATAGATGCTCGTGTACCATGCCAAAATCAGTTCCTAGGTGATGCAGCAGAACAAATTGCACTAACAAAAAGTTTGCTGTTGGCACCTGGTTTTCGGCCAATCATGTGCAGGAGGCGCCTTTACGCGAGCTTATTCAGCTGGTGTAGAGTTGCTTACTGATTAAATAGGGATCTGAGTAATTACCTTGCTATTTGAGTATGCACCTTGCCTACTTCAGTCCTGATATTTTGTAACCCCCCCCCCCCCCCCCCACACCCCAGTGAATCGACATTCTTTTGCTTAATCGTGGAGGCAGGCCAAGTAACTAAAGTTTCTGTGATGTAAATTGTACCTAAGCTAAAGAAGGGTGATATTTAAACTATATACAGGGTGTTCCCCCAAGAAATGACAGGGTTTTTTCCACCGCAAAAGTAAACTGTGCTTGGCCGAACGCTTATTCTCAGCCGAATGATAGCTCGAGAGGTACGAACCAGAGGCCAGAGTTTCGGCACGAACCGATATTTTATTAAAAGGTTAAAAGTTATTTTCTGAAAATTTAATAAGAAAATGGGGCTCATTTTCGCCCTTTTTGCGGTTTCTGGCGCCTTAGATCAGCATGTATTCGAAAGCTCTGTCGGCCACCCATTTCCCATTGACACTTTCGAAAAATCATTTATAACTTATAAATAAAATATCGGTCCGCGCTGAAACTTTGGCATCTAGTTCCGACCTCTAGCTTTACTTCCCTCACCTCCCCCCCCCCCCCTCTTCCCTCCCCCCCCCCCCCGCCTCTTCCCTTCCAAAGACATCCTCTCGCATTTTAATGTCCGGGCCACCTGTTCGAACATTTCGTACAACACGAGAGCCCATTCTTTTCATTGACATTAGGATCCTTTACCAAACCGTTGCCGTGCTCTGCGTACTGCACTACCGGAGCCTTTGAAGCATGCTTTTAAACGCGCGTCCGAGTGATACCATGACCGCGGGGCGCGCGCGCTTAAAAGCATGCTTGAAAGGCTCCGGTAGTGTGGTACGCGGAGCACGGCAACGGTTTGCTAAAAGTTCCTATTTACTCTCATAGCCTGTATCGCCATGCTAAATGAAATGTCTGTTTACAGGTGTGGTTGAAGGAATGAAAAGGCTGAAGACGCTCAATCCAAACCTAAAGTTTCTCTTGGCCATTGGCGGCAGCAACGAAGACGCTGAGGAGCATTGGAAACGAATAGCCAACCTGCAGCGCCGTTTCGCCACAGGCGTTCTGACATTCGTCGCCAAGCACGGTTTCGACGGAGTTGTGCTGAACAACCTACCGCTGGTCAAAACTAAGCCAGCTCAAGAGCCTGGATTTACGGTCCACATGGCTGAGTTCTTTCAGGTATAGTCTCGCGCTTACCACCAGTCACTTACAGATATAATTTCGTGTTTGGGGTGTAGGTACCGTTAAGCCCCGAAACTTAACTCTTAGCCCTTTTTATAAACAAAATAGGGGAAAACCAAAAAAACATAAAATTTGAGCTGCCCTTAAGTAGTAATAATAATAAAAGAAAACCATCACGAAAAAACAAAGTATCTTCAGGCCTTTTTTTATATTCAGCCGGAACACGCCAACGCAATCGAAGTCGCAAAAAAAAAAATTAAAGACAAGCTTTTAGCCTTTTCACTTTATTGAAGAAGAAAGACCAGCGGAGCTGTACAATGGAAAGTAATAGTAATGAGCGGCCGCAAGTCGGCAGGCCAGAGTGGAAAGGCTGCTGCCATCTATGAGCGACGGCGGCAACCAGATACGTGGTTTGCCGCCGTCGCTCATAGGTGGCGGGAGGTGTCCAGAGTTCGGTGTCTTCATTTCTTTGCGGGGGACACGTTCCTGGGGAAACTAGCCCTCAACAGCTCTGCTGTAAAATAAGCAGCGTTCGCCCCCTCAACTCGCAGGCAGAACAAGCGGCCACGTGATCAGGAGCCGCTTATATGCCGCCAATGTTGATCATAGCCACACGCTGAGGCTGGTAAAGCACAGGACACTCTCCGAGTTGCAGACATTGTTATGGCTCGGCTATTTTTGTCATTGCAACGATTGGACACGGTCCACTACCCGAATGCTTCTCGAGCTGTTGATTATCACAAGCCCAAAATCGAGTGCTCATGCAATGCTCGGGTTCAATCTATGAGCCGCATTCAAATATCGTCATTGGAGGATACTACGATCCCGAGGTTACGTTATCAAGTTTTGCGAAGCAGAGATTAAATCAAAACGCCCTCTTTTGTTCCTGAAATTACACCGCAACAAGGGAGTTTTTTGGCCAGTGGCGTTGGATGCGAGTATCCTTAGAGTCCCAACTAGTGCTGGCTCGTGTAACGTAAAAAAAAACAACAAAAAAAAAAACACATTCTAATTGAATATCGTTGCACCGCCCCTTTAAGAGTCCCCTTTTGACCAGAATTTTTATAGGAATAAAAAAAAATATTGAATATAGTATAATGTAAATTTTCATGCTGCTCTCGCATCGAGAGTGACTAACTTCGTGACCCCCGAAAGGTGTTGTATGTTTTCGGAACATTTTAAATGACCGAAGTGTGTGGCTCAACGTTATCAGTTTAAGTAGCCCAAGAGAAGCCCATAGTTACTAGATAAATAATTCGCCACTTTTTTTATTACTGACGATACATCCTCTTTTGGCAGGCCTTCCAAGCTGAACTGTCCAAGCGCGAGAAAGAAATCGTCTTTGCGGTTACAGTACCAGCATTCCCAAGTTTGAGGGACCTTAAATACAACGTGAGTGCAATCAACCGGTGAGTGTGTAATTTTATTTCATCATTAGCGACTGAAAGTATTGTGAACGAATTTAATGCTTAACAGTTATCACATATATCCGTAAATAAATGTAAGCTACAGCTCCATATCAATCCGGCTGAAGCCTCAATTCAGCGAGAAGTTTCAATTTGGCTGGACGCTTCAGTTAGGCTAGACCCTTGTTTCGATTCGGCTAGTGAATAAAATATAAGATAATTTATTCACTTGGGCAAGTGAATAAATTGTAAAATAATTTATGCACTTGCCTAAGAAGCAATCTCTTGAATGCTCTTATCCAATCTCTGGGAAAGTTAATAAATTACTTTATTTTAGAGCAGAGACTCTGTGTTTGCACAGCAGCTCCACAGACAAACAACGCAAGCACAAATATTTCTGTGGCTAAAGCCTTCGTAGCTGCTTGAACTTATTGAATTAGACATCCAAGCACCTTATGCTTGGATGTCCAACTTGATTAACTTGAAACGTCCAGCCGAATTGAAACGACTACTCTAGCCGAACTGATGCATGCAGCGGAATTGAAACTTGTAGCTAAACTGAAGATATAGCCGAACTTAAGCGTGCGACCGAATCGAAACTTCCAGCCGAATTGAGGTAAAGGCCGAATTGAGGCTTCAGCTGGATTGAGACAGAGCCGTGAGCTACAGTTGCAATTTTATACCTTATTTGTGTGATCATGGTTCTTAGGCACTTCCCTATATGAGGTAAGCCCCGGTCATTTATATATAGAATCCTTCAGTCCAAAGAAATTAAAGTCCAATTAAATAAAATATACCTACTTCTCTGTTTGCAGATTCGTTGATTTTTTTATTGTCAAGGCAAGCAGCTGCTTACAACCTCCGAAACACTTGAAAGATGCTCGCATGTTTGGGAAGTCGGACCTACTGAGCGACGTAAGTAAAATTTACGGCATATCCTCAGGATTAGGGAACACTTTCCGGCATTTCGTCACAAACTGGTTTATAGATTATATCTTTTGTGCTCCTTTAGTAACCCGCAAGTTGTGAATCGTGCTTGCAAGTGATATGAAATGATAATGAGTATTGTCGATTTATGGTCCTCTCAAGTACCAGAAGGTACCTTGCATTTCACACCTATGCGTCAAAAGGTGAACCAACTGCGCATGTTCTTTGCATGCGCCAGAAGGAGAGCCAAATGAACATGTTGTGTTTGAGAACCTGCGTCATTTTCCTGACGGGACGTCAGAGCAGACATGTTTTGGGTTGCGACACATGTGACTTGATTTTGTTCTCGGAGAAAAAGTAGAAACTTTGTTTCCTCATTGTGCGCAAAAGATCCAATAGCGCACTTTTTATCACACTTCATTACTCAGTAACAATATATGGTATTTATCCATTTTCTTTGTCACGAACATAGAGTTATTTAATGTACGCTAGATGTTCAACAGGCGCTAGTGTCTATGCGACTTCCGGGAGGCAAATTGAAGCAGACAGCAACCAGTCAACTTTTGCGGTGCTCCTAGGCATTCCTATGGGAAAACGCGTGTGAAATTTGTCTCTTCGCCAGAAAATAACATGAATAACTTTTATTATTTCGGCTGTACCGGATAGTACGTACATTTATTAATATCGTAAAAGTGTAATTGCTTTAATTACAGCATTTTTCTTTGCCACTGAACGATGTTAAGCTCCGCTATATTTCAGGCCCAAACCTATGTTCTATGGCAGGTATGTAAAAACGAGCGACGATTCTAAGCAAACTAACGATCGAAAAGAATGTAGAGTGTGTTCAAGGTTCGCTAGCATTACGGTGACGCTTATATACTGTTAATATGCTTGTCCTGTCACTATGAAAACGACTCCTTTGTGCTTCTTTACGACGGTTAAAAAACATTTGAATGTAAGAAATAAAGTACGTGGACTACGAAAGGTGTGCCTTTTTAATATTTCCCTTGTCAGGCAGTTTTTATCGGGCACCTAATTTCTGACTTCTTCCTATTTGCAAAGATTTGGAGCGTGCGGTTGATGATTGGAACCCAGAACATGCATCTTTGCACATATTCATGAGCAGAAAGAATAAAGCAGTACTTATTTATTGCAAATCGGACTACATTACGTGGCTTTCAATTTATTTTGATCGCCTGCCTGCGCAAGGAGTTACTTATGCAGTGTTACTGCATAGTTCTTGCCGTCTCTCTTGGTTTTCCACATGTCCTTCGTTCGTTTGACACGTATATCCCCCATGGTGGAAAGCGCCGATGCCGTGTTCGCGCTAACAGTGTCCGACAGTGCACATAAATACATGTATGAAGCGGTTTTAGCACCGTTTTTCATGCTACTAATTTCAAATAAAAACGCAGTAACTGACCAATTATTTTGTCTGCGTGACTCAGAAATGTTCCAATGTGCCAGTACGTACGAAATATTCGTGATATTGGCTCTTATAATCCAGCGCAGTGAGAAAATGCACTCGCTTTTTCCCATAGAAATGCATTACCGGAAGTCAATTTCCGACTGGTTGCTGTCTGCTTCAATTTGCAGCAGCACACTAACGCCACTTGAACCTTTATCGCACATTATAATAACTCTATGGTCAGGAAAGCTAATAAATTTTTATAATCGTCGAAACCCTAGAGCGATCCAACGTCTTTTTGTTTGCTGTTCCCTACGTGTTTATCAGTCGAGTTTTAATATAAGGACGAAAATGTACTTTTCAGCACATCACATAGATTTGCCTTGTGACATTTGTTTCTTGTTTTTTTCATGAGTATGTCGCAGGAGTTTATTACTATCCGAGTGAGTGAGTAATGAGTGTGTGATATCACATTCTAGTAACGTATATATGTTTGCGCCAGGGTTAATAGCTCACGTATGGTGTACGAAAGCTACTGCTGTCTTCACTGCAAGGAGTCCACATTGACAAATATGATCTACTTATAACCCAAGTTTATTGTGCAGGTTGGTCGTACCGAACTGCTCGTGAAGATGGGAATACCGAGGAGAAAAATAGTGCTGGACATTTCTATGGACGGTGGAAAGTACACTCTCAGCGATGTCGGAAATATGTTAGAACCTGTCAATCGCGACGCTGGTTGGAAATCTGTGTTGGTTGACAACCGATCAGAATTGACAGAGGTAATTTTTCATTACACTCCAGGTCGGGGTATTACCCAAAGTTCAGTAATTCAAAATTGCAGCAAGCTATCATAACAAAAGATTTCATTTGAAATGGTGTTGTAAAGTGTAAAGAGAATGCCTGCACGGTTTACATACGTTGAGAACCTTAATCTAAGGATAAAGCTTCATAGCCGATGGAATTAAAAATATTTCGATCCATAAAAGCAAGCAGCATGAGGAATTTAGTGGAGCATTTTTTTAATCTCACTTTCAGTCAAAATTGCAATATTTGAGTCAATAACAAGCCTTATTTTATGATTAACATTTTTTGGCGATTTTTATGAGTATGTGGTGCTGAAGTAAACATCCTTAAATGTAGAGAGTGCGACACCGTTACTATAAACATTAGCAGAACGCTATCAACCCACTTGCTGGGTGAAAGGTTGAATAGAGCTAAAGAGCCAGTTGGTAGGGTAATACATTTTCTGAAAACTTTGCCACTAAACAAAAATTAACCACATTAAAATTGCAGTATTGGTAACTTTACATAATAAACTTAAAACAATCTCTTTTATTACCACATAGCACTAAACATGATAAAATAAATTTATTTATAAAGCATTAGCAATATAATATTTCCAGATCTGTGCCATGGAGACAGGTGAGTGGCAACGGCAGCGCAGTCGTCACTATTCGTGTGTTTTTATACCGAGTGGACGTGACATCATGGCCTACGAAGACGACATTAGCATTCGCAATAAGGTAAGATTGGCGCAACGTCAAAGTACACCATATTTTTTCAATTCTAACGAGCGTCGTGTTTTTTTGCCCGCAGGTCAGTAAGGCACTAAGGAAACAATATGCCGCAGTGTCCCTTTCAAGCGTTGATAGAGATGACTTTTTTGGTCGGTGCGGAGAACAACGAAAATTACTCACAACCCCACGGGTAGTTTTTATACGATCTGCATGCAACATGGGCTTAGTTAATAAAAACAAAAATATCGTAGCCTCAATAACCACGTTTGAAAACATTTTTTCATTGCCAACTCTATCGACTAAACACGTGAAGCGACAAACATCAGGCTGGAATGACCTAAACACATCATCTCACCCGAGAGACTTGGAAAACGCAAGACTAATGTCGGAAGGGAATGAATCAACGGAAATTACAACAAAATTGACGACCGACTTCGAACGGCAGTCGACAGAAAGGAATGACTCAAACATAGCGTCTCAGTCAGAAGACTGGCGTTACTCAACAACTCCGTCTGCTTGGGAGGCATTAACCGAATTTTCGACGAGAGTGATTACAGACGGGGACCGGCAGACGACAGTCGGGAATTACCCAAAAAGAGCGTCTCAGTCAGAAGACTGGCATCAATCAACTCCACCTGCATGGGAGCCATCAACCAAATTCTCGACGAGAGTGACTACAGACGTAGACCGGCAGGCGACAGTCGGGAATTACCCAAACACAGCGTCTCAGACAGAAGACTGGCATCAATCAACTCCACCTGCATGGGAGGCATCAACCAAATTCCCGACGAGAGTGACAACAGACGTAGACCGGCAGACGACAGTCGGGAATTACCCAAACACAGCGTCTCAGACAGAAGAATGGCATCAATCAACTCCACCTGCGTGGGAAGCATCAACCAAATTCCCGACGAGAGTGACTGCAGACGTAGACCGGCAGGCGACAGTCGGGAATTACCCAAACACAGCGTCTCAGTCAGAAGACTGGCATTACTCAACTCCTCCTGCTTGGGAAGCATCAACCAAATTCCCGACGAGAGTGACAGCAGACGTAGACCGGCAGACGACAGTCGGGAATTACCCAAGCACAGCGTCTCAGTCAGAAGACTGGCATCAATCAACTCCACCTGCATGGGAGCCATCAACCAAATTCAAGACGAGAGTGACAGCAGACGTAGACCGGCAGGCGACAGTCGGGAATTACCCAAACACAGCGTCTCAGACAGAAGACTGGCATCAATCAACTCCATCTGCATGGGAGCCATCAACCAAATTCTCGCCGGGAGTGACTACAGACGTAGACCGGCAGGCGACAGTCGGGAATTACCCAAACACAGCGTCTCAGACAGAAGACTGGCATCAATCAACTCCACCTGCATGGGAGGCATCAACCAAATTCCCGACGAGAGTGACAACAGACGTAGACCGGCAGACGACAGTCAGGAATTACCCAAGCACAGCGTCTCAGTCAGAAAACTGGCATTACTCAACTCCTCCTGCTTGGGAAGCATCAACCAAATTCCCGACGAAAGTGACAACAGACGTAGACCGACAGACGACAGTCGGGAATTACCCAAACAGAGCGTCTCAGTCAGAAGACTGGCATCAATCAACTCCATCTGCATGGGAGCCATCAACCAAATTCCCGACGAGAGTGACAACAGACGTAGACCGGCAGACGACAGTCGGGAATTACCCAAACACAGCGTCTCAGACAGAAGACTGGCATCAATCAACTCCACCTGCGTGGGAAGCATCAACCAAATTCCCGACGAGAGTGACTACAGACGTAGACCGGCAGACGACAGTCGGGAATTACCCAAACACAGCGTCTCAGACAGAAGACTGGCATCAATCAACTCCACCTGCGTGGGAAGCATCAACCAAATTCCCGACGAGAGTGACTACAGACGTAGACCGGCAGACGACAGTCGGGAATTACCCAAACACAGCGTCTCAGTCAGAAGACTGGCATCAATCAACTCCACCTGCGTGGGAAGCATCAACCAAATTCCCGACGAGAGTGACTACAGACGTAGACCGGCAGACGACAGTCGGGAATTACCCAAACACAGCGTCTCAGACAGAAGACTGGCATCAATCAACTCCACCTGCGTGGGAAGCATCAACCAAATTCCCGACGAGAGTGACAACAGACGTAGACCGGCAGACGACAGTCGGGAATTACCCAAACACAGCGTCTCAGACAGAAGACTGGCATCAATCAACTCCACCTGCGTGGGAAGCATCAACCAAATTCCCGACGAGAGTGACTACAGACGTAGACCGGCAGACGACAGTCGGGAATTACCCAAACACAGCGTCTCAGACAGAAGACTGGCATCAATCAACTCCACCTGCGTGGGAAGCATCAACCAAATTCCCGACGAGAGTGACAACAGACGTAGACCGGCAGACGACAGTCGGGAATTACCCAAACACAGCGTCTCAGTCAGAAGACTGGCATCAATCAACTCCACCTGCGTGGGAAGCATCAACCAAATTCCCGACGAGAGTGACTACAGACGTAGACCGGCAGACGACAGTCGGGAATTACCCAAACACAGCGTCTCAGACAGAAGACTGGCATCAATCAACTCCACCTGCGTGGGAAGCATCAACCAAATTCCCGACGAGAGTGACAACAGACGTAGACCGGCAGGCGACAGTCGGGAATTACCCAAACACAGCGTCTCAGTCAGAAGACTGGCATCAATCAACTCCACCTGCGTGGGAAGCATCAACCAAATTCCCGACGAGAGTGACTACAGACGTAGACCGGCAGACGACAGTCGGGAATTACCCAAACACAGCGTCTCAGACAGAAGACTGGCATCAATCAACTCCACCTGCGTGGGAAGCATCAACCAAATTCCCGACGAGAGTGACAACAGACGTAGACCGGCAGGCGACAGTCGGGAATTACCCAAACACAGCGTCTCAGTCAGAAGACTGGCATCAATCAACTCCACCTGCGTGGGAAGCATCAACCAAATTCCCGACGAGAGTGACAACAGACGTAGACCGGCAGGCGACAGTCGGGAATTACCCAAACACAGCGTCTCAGTCAGAAGACTGGCATCAATCAACTCCACCTGCGTGGGAAGCATCAACCAAATTCCCGACGAGAGTGACAACAGACGTAGACCGGCAGGCGACAGTCGGGAATTACCCAAACACAGCGTCTCAGTCAGAAGACTGGCATCAATCAACTCCACCTGCGTGGGAAGCATCAACCAAATTCCCGACGAGAGTGACTACAGACGTAGACCGGCAGACGACAGTCGGGAATTACCCAAACACAGCGTCTCAGACAGAAGACTGGCATCAATCAACTCCACCTGCGTGGGAAGCATCAACCAAATTCCCGACGAGAGTGACAACAGACGTAGACCGGCAGGCGACAGTCGGGAATTACCCAAACACAGCGTCTCAGTCAGAAGACTGGCATCAATCAACTCCACCTGCGTGGGAAGCATCAACCAAATTCCCGACGAGAGTGACAACAGACGTAGACCGGCAGGCGACAGTCGGGAATTACCCAAACACAGCGTCTCAGTCAGAAGACTGGCATCAATCAACTCCACCTGCATGGGAGGCATCAACCAAATTCCCGACGAGAGTGACTACAGACGTAGACCGGCAGACGACAGTCGGGAATTACCCAAACACAGCGTCTCAGTCAGAAGACTGGCATCAATCAACTCCACCTGCGTGGGAAGCATCAACCAAATTCCCGACGAGAGTGACAACAGACGTAGACCGGCAGGCGACAGTCGGGAATTACCCAAACACAGCGTCTCAGACAGAAGACTGGCATCAATCAACTCCACCTGCGTGGGAAGCATCAACCAAATTCCCGACGAGAGTGACAACAGACGTAGACCGGCAGGCGACAGTCGGGAATTACCCAAACACAGCGTCTCAGACAGAAGACTGGCATCAATCAACTCCACCTGCGTGGGAAGCATCAACCAAATTCCCGACGAGAGTGACAACAGACGTAGACCGGCAGGCGACAGTCGGGAATTACCCAAACACAGCGTCTCAGTCAGAAGACTGGCATCAATCAACTCCACCTGCATGGGAGGCATCAACCAAATTCCCGACGAGAGTGACTACAGACGTAGACCGGCAGGCGACAGTCGGGAATTACCCAAACACAGCGTCTCAGACAGAAGACTGGCATCAATCAACTCCACCTGCGTGGGAAGCATCAACCAAATTCCCGACGAGAGTGACAACAGACGTAGACCGGCAGGCGACAGTCGGGAATTACCCAAACACAGCGTCTCAGACAGAAGACTGGCATCAATCAACTCCACCTGCGTGGGAAGCATCAACCAAATTCTCGACGAGAGTGACAGCAGACGTAGACCGGCAGACGACAGTCGGGAATTACCCAAACACAGCGTCTCAGACAGAAGACTGGCATCAATCAACTCCACCTGCGTGGGAAGCATCAACCAAATTCCCGACGAGAGTGACAACAGACGTAGACCGGCAGGCGACAGTCGGGAATTACCCAAACACAGCGTCTCAGTCAGAAGACTGGCATCAATCAACTCCACCTGCGTGGGAAGCATCAACCAAATTCCCGACGAGAGTGACTACAGACGTAGACCGGCAGGCGACAGTCGGGAATTACCCAAACACAGCGTCTCAGTCAGAAGACTGGCATCAATCAACTCCACCTGCATGGGAGGCATCAACCAAATTCCCGACGAGAGTGACTACAGACGTAGACCGGCAGACGACAGTCGGGAATTACCCAAACACAGCGTCTCAGTCAGAAGACTGGCATCAATCAACTCCACCTGCGTGGGAAGCATCAACCAAATTCCCGACGAGAGTGACTACAGACGTAGACCGGCAGGCGACAGTCGGGAATTACCCAAACACAGCGTCTCAGACAGAAGACTGGCATCAATCAACTCCACCTGCGTGGGAAGCATCAACCAAATTCCCGACGAGAGTGACTACAGACGTAGACCGGCAGGCGACAGTCGGGAATTACCCAAACACAGCGTCTCAGACAGAAGACTGGCATCAATCAACTCCACCTGCGTGGGAAGCATCAACCAAATTCCCGACGAGAGTGACAACAGACGTAGACCGGCAGACGACAGTCGGGAATTACCCAAACACAGCGTCTCAGACAGAAGACTGGCATCAATCAACTCCACCTGCGTGGGAAGCATCAACCAAATTCCCGACGAGAGTGACTACAGACGTAGACCGGCAGGCGACAGTCGGGAATTACCCAAACACAGCGTCTCAGACAGAAGACTGGCATCAATCAACTCCACCTGCGTGGGAAGCATCAACCAAATTCCCGACGAGAGTGACTACAGACGTAGACCGGCAGACGACAGTCGGGAATTACCCAAACACAGCGTCTCAGACAGAAGACTGGCATCAATCAACTCCACCTGCGTGGGAAGCATCAACCAAATTCCCGACGAGAGTGACTACAGACGTAGACCGGCAGACGACAGTCGGGAATTACCCAAACACAGCGTCTCAGACAGAAGACTGGCATCAATCAACTCCACCTGCGTGGGAAGCATCAACCAAATTCCCGACGAGAGTGACTACAGACGTAGACCGGCAGGCGACAGTCGGGAATTACCCAAACACAGCGTCTCAGACAGAAGACTGGCATCAATCAACTCCACCTGCGTGGGAAGCATCAACCAAATTCCCGACGAGAGTGACAACAGACGTAGACCGGCAGGCGACAGTCGGGAATTACCCAAACACAGCGTCTCAGTCAGAAGACTGGCATCAATCAACTCCACCTGCATGGGAGGCATCAACCAAATTCCCGACGAGAGTGACTACAGACGTAGACCGGCAGACGACAGTCGGGAATTACCCAAACACAGCGTCTCAGTCAGAAGACTGGCATCAATCAACTCCACCTGCATGGGAGGCATCAACCAAATTCCCGACGAGAGTGACTACAGACGTAGACCGGCAGGCGACAGTCGGGAATTACCCAAACACAGCGTCTCAGTCAGAAGACTGGCATCAATCAACTCCACCTGCATGGGAGCCATCAACCAAATTCTCGACGAGAGTGACAGCAGACGTAGACCGGCAGGCGACAGTCGGGAATTACCCAAACACAGCGTCTCAGACAGAAGACTGGCATCAATCAACTCCACCTGCGTGGGAAGCATCAACCAAATTCCCGACGAGAGTGACTACAGACGTAGACCGGCAGGCGACAGTCGGGAATTACCCAAACACAGCGTCTCAGACAGAAGACTGGCATCAATCAACTCCACCTGCGTGGGAAGCATACACCAAATTCCCGACGAGAGTGACTACAGACGTAGACCGGCAGACGACAGTCGGGAATTACCCAAACACAGCGTCTCAGTCAGAAGACTGGCATCAATCAACTCCACCTGCATGGGAGGCATCAACCAAATTCCCGACGAGAGTGACTACAGACGTAGACCGGCAGACGACAGTCGGGAATTACCCAAACACAGCGTCTCAGACAGAAGACTGGCATCAATCAACTCCACCTGCGTGGGAAGCATCAACCAAATTCCCGACGAGAGTGACTACAGACGTAGACCGGCAGGCGACAGTCGGGAATTACCCAAACACAGCGTCTCAGACAGAAGACTGGCATCAATCAACTCCACCTGCGTGGGAAGCATACACCAAATTCCCGACGAGAGTGACTACAGACGTAGACCGGCAGGCGACAGTCGGGAATTACCCAAACACAGCGTCTCAGTCAGAAGACTGGCATCAATCAACTCCACCTGCATGGGAGGCATCAACCAAATTCCCGACGAGAGTGACTACAGACGTAGACCGGCAGACGACAGTCGGGAATTACCCAAACACAGCGTCTCAGTCAGAAGACTGGCATCAATCAACTCCACCTGCATGGGAGGCATCAACCAAATTCCCGACGAGAGTGACTACAGACGTAGACCGGCAGGCGACAGTCGGGAATTACCCAAACACAGCGTCTCAGTCAGAAGACTGGCATCAATCAACTCCACCTGCATGGGAGCCATCAACCAAATTCTCGACGAGAGTGACAGCAGACGTAGACCGGCAGGCGACAGTCGGGAATTACCCAAACACAGCGTCTCAGACAGAAGACTGGCATCAATCAACTCCACCTGCGTGGGAAGCATCAACCAAATTCCCGACGAGAGTGACTACAGACGTAGACCGGCAGGCGACAGTCGGGAATTACCCAAACACAGCGTCTCAGTCAGAAGACTGGCATCAATCAACTCCACCTGCGTGGGAAGCATACACCAAATTCCCGACGAGAGTGACAACAGACGTAGACCGGCAGACGACAGTCGGGAATTACCCAAACACAGCGTCTCAGTCAGAAGACTGGCATCAATCAACTCCACCTGCATGGGAGGCATCAACCAAATTCCCGACGAGAGTGACAACAGACGTAGACCGGCAGACGACAGTCGGGAATTACCCAAACACAGCGTCTCAGACAGAAGACTGGCATCAATCAACTCCACCTGCGTGGGAAGCATCAACCAAATTCCCGACGAGAGTGACAACAGACGTAGACCGGCAGACGACAGTCGGGAATTACCCAAACACAGCGTCTCAGTCAGAAGACTGGCATCAATCAACTCCACCTGCATGGGAGGCATCAACCAAATTCCCGACGAGAGTGACAACAGACGTAGACCGGCAGACGACAGTCGGGAATTACCCAAACACAGCGTCTCAGTCAGAAGACTGGCATCAATCAACTCCACCTGCATGGGAGGCATCAACCAAATTCCCGACGAGAGTGACAACAGACGTAGACCGGCAGACGACAGTCGGGAATTACCCAAACACAGCGTCTCAGACAGAAGACTGGCATCAATCAACTCCACCTGCGTGGGAAGCATCAACCAAATTCCCGACGAGAGTGACTACAGACGTAGACCGGCAGGCGACAGTCGGGAATTACCCAAACACAGCGTCTCAGTCAGAAGACTGGCATTACTCAACTCCTCCTGCTTGGGAAGCATCAACCAAATTCCCGACGAGAGTGACAGCAGACGTAGACCGGCAGACGACAGTCGGGAATTACCCAAGCACAGCGTCTCAGTCAGAAGACTGGCATCAATCAACTCCACCTGCATGGGAGCCATCAACCAAATTCTCGACGAGAGTGACAGCAGACGTAGACCGGCAGGCGACAGTCGGGAATTACCCAAACACAGCGTCTCAGACAGAAGACTGGCATCAATCAACTCCATCTGCATGGGAGCCATCAACCAAATTCTCGCCGGGAGTGACTACAGACGTAGACCGGCAGGCGACAGTCGGGAATTACCCAAACACAGCGTCTCAGACAGAAGACTGGCATCAATCAACTCCACCTGCATGGGAGGCATCAACCAAATTCCCGACGAGAGTGACACCAGACGTAGACCGGCAGACGACAGTCAGGAATTACCCAAGCACAGCGTCTCAGTCAGAAAACTGGCATTACTCAACTCCTCCTGCTTGGGAAGCATCAACCAAATTCCCGACGAAAGTGACAACAGACGTAGACCGACAGACGACAGTCGGGAATTACCCAAACAGAGCGTCTCAGTCAGAAGACTGGCATCAATCAACTCCACCTGCATGGGAGGCATCAACCAAATTCCCGACGAGAGTGACAACAGACGTAGACCGGCAGACGACAGTCAGGAATTACCCAAGCACAGCGTCTCAGTCAGAAAACTGGCATTACTCAACTCCTCCTGCTTGGGAAGCATCAACCAAATTCCCGACGAAAGTGACAACAGACGTAGACCGACAGACGACAGTCGGGAATTACCCAAACACAGCGTCTCAGACAGAAGACTGGCATCAATCAACTCCACCTGCATGGGAGGCATCAACCAAATTCCCGACGAGAGTGACAACAGACGTAGACCGGCAGACGACAGTCAGGAATTACCCAAGCACAGCGTCTCAGTCAGAAAACTGGCATTACTCAACTCCTCCTGCTTGGGAAGCATCAACCAAATTCCCGACGAAAGTGACAACAGACGTAGACCGGCAGGCGACAGTCGGGAATTACCCAAACACAGCGTCTCAGACAGAAGACTGGCATCAATCAACTCCATCTGCATGGGAGCCATCAACCAAATTCTCGCCGGGAGTGACTACAGACGTAGACCGGCAGGCGACAGTCGGGAATTACCCAAACAGAGCGTCTCAGCCAGAAGACTGGCATCAATCAACTCCACCTGCATGGGAGGCATCAACCAAATTCCCGACGAGAGTGACAACAGACGTAGACCGGCAGACGACAGTCAGGAATTACCCAAGCACAGCGTCTCAGTCAGAAAACTGGCATTACTCAACTCCTCCTGCTTGGGAAGCATCAACCATATTCCCGACGAAAGTGACAACAGACGTAGACCGACAGACGACAGTCGGGAATTACCCAAACAGAGCGTCTCAGTCAGAAGACTGGCATCAATCAACTCCACCTGCTTGGGAAGCGTCAACCAAATTCCCGACGAGAGTGGCAACAGACGTAGACCGGCAGACGACAGTCGGGAATTACCCAAGCACAGCGTCTCAGTCAGAAGACTGGCATCAATCAACTCCATCTGCATGGGAGCCATCAACCAAATTCTCGCCGGGAGTGACTACAGACGTAGACCGGCAGGCGACAGTCGGGAATTACCCAAACAGAGCGTCTCAGCCAGAAGACTGGCATCAATCAACTCCACCTGCATGGGAGGCATCAACCAAATTCCCGACGAGAGTGACAACAGACGTAGACCGGCAGACGACAGTCGGGAATTACCCAAGCACCGCGTCTCAGTCAGAAAACTGGCATTACTCAACTCCTCCTGCTTGGGAAGCATCGACCGAATTCCCGACGAGAGTGACAACAGACGTAGACCGGCAGACGACAGTCGGGAATTACCCAAACAGAGCGTCTCAGTCAGAAGACTGGCATCAATCAACTCCACCTGCTTGGGAAGCGTCAACCAAATTCCCGACGAGAGTGGCAACAGACGTAGACCGGCAGACGACAGTCGGGAATTACCCAAACACAGCGTCTCAGACAGAAGACTGGCATCAATCAACTCCATCTGCATGGGAGCCATCAACCAAATTCTCGCCGGGAGTGACTACAGACGTAGACCGGCAGGCGACAGTCGGGAATTACCCAAACAGAGCGTCTCAGCCAGAAGACTGGCATCAATCAACTCCACCTGCATGGGAGGCATCAACCAAATTCCCGACGAGAGTGACAACAGACGTAGACCGGCAGACGACAGTCGGGAATTACCCAAGCACCGCGTCTCAGTCAGAAAACTGGCATTACTCAACTCCTCCTGCTTGGGAAGCATCGACCGAATTCCCGACGAGAGTGACAACAGACGTAGACCGGCAGACGACAGTCGGGAATTACCCAAACAGAGCGTCTCAGTCAGAAGACTGGCATCAATCAACTCCACCTGCTTGGGAAGCGTCAACCAAATTCCCGACGAGAGTGGCAACAGACGTAGACCGGCAGACGACAGTCGGGAATTACCCAAGCACAGCGTCTCAGTCAGAAGACTGGCATCAATCAACTCCACCTGCATGGGAGCCATCAACCAAATTCTCGACGAGAGTGACAGCAGACGTAGACCGGCAGGCGACAGTCGGGAATTACCCAAGCACAGCGTCTCAGTCGGAAAACTGGGATTACTCAACTCCTCCTGCTTGGGAAGCATCAACCAAATTCCCGACGAGAGTGACAGCAGACGTAGACCGGCAGACGACAGTCGGGAATTACCCAAACACAGCGTCTCAGACAGAAGACTGGCATCAATCAACTCCACCTGCGTGGGAAGCATCAACCAAATTCCCGACGAGAGTGACTACAGACGTAGACCGGCAGGCGACAGTCGGGAATTACCCAAACACAGCGTCTCAGTCAGAAGACTGGCATCAATCAACTCCACCTGCATGGGAGGCGTCAACCAAATTCCCGACGAGAGTGACAACAGACGTAGACCGGCAGACGACAGTCGGGAATTACCCAAGCACAGCGTCTCAGTCGGAAAACTGGGATTACTCAACTCCTCCTGCTTGGGAAGCATCAACCAAATTCCCGACGAGAGTGACAGCAGACGTAGACCGGCAGACGACAGTCGGGAATTACCCAAACACAGCGTCTCAGACAGAAGACTGGCATCAATCAACTCCACCTGCGTGGGAAGCATCAACCAAATTCCCGACGAGAGTGACTACAGACGTAGACCGGCAGGCGACAGTCGGGAATTACCCAAACACAGCGTCTCAGTCAGAAGACTGGCATCAATCAACTCCACCTGCATGGGAGGCATCAACCAAATTCCCGACGAGAGTGACAACAGACGTAGACCGGCAGACGACAGTCGGGAATTACCCAAACACAGCGTCTCAGACAGAAGACTGGCATCAATCAACTCCACCTGCGTGGGAAGCATCAACCAAATTCCCGACGAGAGTGACTACAGACGTAGACCGGCAGGCGACAGTCGGGAATTACCCAAACACAGCGTCTCAGTCAGAAGACTGGCATTACTCAACTCCTCCTGCTTGGGAAGCATCAACCAAATTCCCGACGAGAGTGACAGCAGACGTAGACCGGCAGACGACAGTCGGGAATTACCCAAGCACAGCGTCTCAGTCAGAAGACTGGCATCAATCAACTCCACCTGCATGGGAGCCATCAACCAAATTCCCGACGAGAGTGACTACAGACGTAGACCGGCAGACGACAGTCGGGAATTACCCAAACAGAGCGTCTCAGTCAGAAGACTGGCATCAATCAACTCCATCTGCATGGGAGCCATCAACCAAATTCCCGACGAGAGTGACAACAGACGTAGACCGGCAGACGACAGTCGGGAATTACCCAAACACAGCGTCTCAGACAGAAGACTGGCATCAATCAACTCCACCTGCATGGGAGGCATCAACCAAATTCCCGACGAAAGTGACAACAGACGTAGACCGACAGACGACAGTCGGGAATTACCCAAACAGAGCGTCTCAGTCAGAAGACTGGCATCAATCAACTCCACCTGCGTGGGAAGCATCAACCAAATTCCCGACGAGAGTGACTACAGACGTAGACCGGCAGGCGACAGTCGGGAATTACCCAAACACAGCGTCTCAGTCAGAAGACTGGCATTACTCAACTCCACCTGCATGGGAGCCATCAACCAAATTCTCGACGAGAGTGACAGCAGACGTAGACCGGCAGACGACAGTCGGGAATTACCCAAGCACAGCGTCTCAGTCAGAAGACTGGCATCAATCAACTCCACCTGCATGGGAGCCATCAACCAAATTCTCGACGAGAGTGACAGCAGACGTAGACCGGCAGGCGACAGTCGGGAATTACCCAAACACAGCGTCTCAGACAGAAGACTGGCATCAATCAACTCCACCTGCATGGGAGCCATCAACCAAATTCTCGCCGGGAGTGACTACAGACGTAGACCGGCAGGCGACAGTCGGGAATTACCCAAACACAACGTCTCAGACAGAAGACTGGCATCAATCAACTCCACCTGCATGGGAGGCATCAACCAAATTCCCGACGAGAGTGACAACAGACGTAGACCGGCAGACGACAGTCGGGAATTACCCAAACACAGCGTCTCAGACAGAAGACTGGCATCAATCAACTCCACCTGCATGGGAGGCATCAACCAAATTCTTGCCGGGAGTGACTACAGACGTAGACCGGCAGGCGACAGTCGGGAATTACCCAAACAGAGCGTCTCAGACAGAAGACTGGCATCAATCAACTCCACCTGCATGGGAGGCATCAACCAAATTCCCGACGAGAGTGACAACAGGCGTAGACCGGCAGACGACAGTCAGGAATTACCCAAGCACAGCGTCTCAGTCAGAAAACTGGCATTACTCAACTCCTCCTGCTTGGGAAGCATCAACCAAATTCCCGACGAGAGTGACAACAGACGTAGACCGACAGACGACAGTCGGGAATTACCCAAACAGAGCGTCTCAGTCAGAAGACTGGCATCAATCAACTCCACCTGCATGGGAGGCGTCAACCAAATTCCCGACGAGAGTGACAACAGACGTAGACCGGCAGACGACAGTCGGGAATTACCCAAGCACAGCGTCTCAGTCAGAAAACTGGCATTACTCAACTCCTCCTGCTTGGGAAGCATCGACCGAATTCCCGACCAGAGTGACAACAGACGTAGACCGACAGACGACAGTCGGGAATTACCCAAACAGAGCGTCTCAGTCAGAAGACTGGCATCAATCAACTCCACCTGCATGGGAGGCGTCAACCAAATTCCCGACGAGAGTGGCAACAGACGTAGACCGGCAGACGACAGTCGGGAATTACCCAAGCACAGCGTCTCAGTCAGAAAACTGGCATCAATCAACTCCACCTGCATGGGAGGCATCAACCAAATTCCCGACGAGAGTGACAACAGACGTAGGCCGGCAGACGACAGTCGGGACTTACCCAAACACAGCGTCTCAGTCAGAAAACTGGCATTACTCAACTCCTCCTGCTTGGGAAGCATCAACCATATTCCAGACGAGAGTGACTACAGACGTAGACCGGCAGACGGCAGTCGAAAATTACCCAAGCACAGCGTCTCAGTCGGAAAACTGGCATTACTCAACTCCTCCTGCTTGGGAAGCATCAACCAAATTCCCGACGAGCGTGACTACAGACGTAGACCGGCAGACGACAGTCAGGAATTACCCAAACACAGCGTCTCAGTCAGAAAACTGGTATTACTCAACTCCTCTTGCTTGGGAAGCATCAACCAAATTCCCGACGGGAGTGACAACAGACGTAGACCGGCAGACGACAGTCGGGAATTACCCAAACACAGCGTCTCAGTCAGAAAACTGGCATTACTCAACTCCTCCGGCTTGGGAAGCATCAACCAAATTCCAGACGAGAGTGACAACAGACGTAGACCGGCAGACGACAGTCGGGAATTACCCAAACACAGCGTCTCAGTCAGAAGACTGGCATCAATCAACTCCACCTGCATGGGAGGCATCAATCAAATTCCCGACGAGAGTGACTACAGACGTAGACCGGCAGACGACAGTCGGGAATTACCCAAACACAGCGTCTCAGTCAGAAGACTGGCATCAATCAACTCCACCTGTATGGGAGGCATCAACCAAATTCCCGACGAGAGTGACTGCAGACGTAGACCGGCAGGCGACAGTCGGGAATTACCCAAGCACAGCGTCTCAGTCAGAAAACTGGCATTACTCAACTCCTCCTGCTTGGGAAGCATTAACCAAATTCCCGACGAGAGTGACAACAGACGTAGACCGGCAGACGACAGTCGGGAATTACCCAAACACAGCGTCTCAGTCAGAAGACTGGCATCAATCAACTCCACCTGCATGGGAGGCATCAACCAAATTCCCGACGAGAGTGACTACAGACGTAGACCGGCAGGCGACAGTCGGGAATTACCCAAACACAGCGTCTCAGTCAGAAGACTGGCATCAATCAACTCCACCTGCGTGGGAAGCATCAACCAAATTCCCGACGAGAGTGACTACAGACGTAGACCGGCAGACGACAGTCGGGAATTACCCAAACACAGCGTCTCAGTCAGAAGACTGGCATCAATCAACTCCACCTGCATGGGAGGCATCAACCAAATTCCCGACGAGAGTGACTACAGACGTAGACCGGCAGGCGACAGTCGGGAATTACCCAAACACAGCGTGTCAGTCAGAAGACTGGCATCAATCAACTCAACCTGCATGGAAGGTATCAACCAAATCCTCGACGAGAGTGACTACAGACGTAGACCGACAGACGACAGTCGGGAATTACCCAAACACAGCGTCTCAGTCAGAAGACTGGCATCAATCAACTCCACCTGCATGGGAGGCATCAACCAATTTCCCGACGAGAGTGACTACAGACGTAGACCGGCAGACGACAGTCGGGAATTACCCAAACACAGCGTCTCAGTCAGAAGACTGGCATCAATCAACTCAACCTGCATGGGAGGCATCAACCAAATTCCCGACGAGAGTGACTACAGACGTAGACCGGCAGACGACAGTCGGCAATTACGCAACCACAGCGTCTCAGTCAGAAGACTGGCATGAATCAACAACTCCACCTGCATGGGAGTCATCAAACAAATTCCTGACGAGAGTGACTACAGACGTAGACCGGCAGACGACAGTCGGGAATTACCCAAACACAGCGTCTCACTCAGAAGACTGGCATGAATCGACAACTCCACCTGCATGGGAGGCATCAACCAATTTCCCGACGAGAGTGACTACAGACGTAGACCGGCAGGCGACAGTCAGGAATTACCCAAGCACAGCGTCTCAGTCAGAAGACTGGCATGAATCAACGACTCCACCTGCATGGGAGGCATCAACCAAGTTCCCAAAGAGAGTGACTACATTCGTAGACCGGCAGACGACAGTCGGGAATTACCCAAACACAGCGTCTCAGTCAGAAGACTGGCATCAATCAACTCCACCTGCATGGGAGGCATCAACCAAATTCCCGACGAGAGTGACTACAGACGTAGACCGGCAGGCGACAGTCGGGAATTACCCAAACACAGCGTCTCACTCAGAAGACTGGCATGAATCAACAACTCCACCTGCATGGGAGGCATCAACCAATTTTTCGACGAGAGTGACTACAGACGCAGACCGGCAGACGACAGTCGGCAATCACGCAACCACAGCGTCTCAGTCAGAAGACTGCCATGAATCAACGACTCCACCTGCATGGGAGGCATCAACCATATTCCCAAAGAGAGTGACTACATACGTAAACCGGCAGACGGCAGTCGGGAATTACCCAAACACAGCGTCTCAGTCAGAAGACTGGCATCAATCAACTCCACCTGCATGGGAGGCATCAACCAAATTCCCGACGAGAGTGACTACAGACGTAGACCGGCAGACGACAGTCGGGAATTACCCAAGCACAGCGTCTCACTCAGAAGACTGGCATGAATCAACAACTCCACCTGCATGGGAGGCATCAACCAATTTCCCGACGAGAGTGACTACAGACGTAGACCCGCAGACGACAGTCGGCAATTACGCAACCACAGCGTCTCAGTCAGAAGACTGGCATGAATCAACAACTCCACCTTCATGGGAGTCATCAAACAAATTCCCGACGAGAGTGACTACAGACGTAGACCGGCAGACGACAGTCGGGAATTACCCAAACACAGCGTCTCACTCAGAAGACTGGCATGAATCAACAACTCCACCTGCATGGGAGGCATCAACCAATTTCCCGACGAGAGTGACTACAGACGTAGACCGGCAGGCGGCAGTCGTGAATTACCCAAACACAGCGTCTCAGTCAGAAGACTGGCATCAATCAACTCCACCTGCATGGGAGGCATCAACCAAATTCCCGACGAGAGTGACTACAGACGTAGACCGGCAGGCGACAGTCCGGAATTACCCAAGCACAGCGTCTCACTCAGAAGACTGGCATGAATCAACAACTCCACCTGCATGGGAGGCATCAACCAATTTTTCGACGAGAGTGACTACAGACGTAGACCGGCAGACGACAGTCGGCAATCACGCAACCACAGCGTCTCACTCAGAAGACTGCCATGAATCAACGACTCCACCTGCATGGGAGGCATCAACCATATTCCCAAAGAGAGTGACTACATACGTAAACCGGCAGACGGCAGTCGGGAATTACCCAAACACAGCGTCTCAGTCAGAAGACTGGCATCAATCAACTCCACCTGCATGGGAGGCATCAACCAAATTCCCGACGAGAGTGACTACAGACGTAGACCGGCAGACGACAGTCGGGAATTACCCAAGCACAGCGTCTCACTCAGAAGACTGGCATGAATCAACAACTCCACCTGCATGGGAGGCATCAACCAATTTCTCGACGAGAGTGACTACAGACGTAGACCGGCAGACGACAGTCGGCGATTACGCAACCACAGCGTCTCAGTCAGAAGTCTGGCATGAATCAACAACTCCACCTTCATGGGAGTCATCAAACAAATTCCCGACGAGAGTGACTACAGACGTAGACCGGCAGACGACAGTCGGGAATTACCCAAACACAGCGTCTCACTCAGAAGACTGGCATGAATCAACAACTCCACCTGCATGGGAGGCATCAACCAATTTCCCGACGAGAGTGACTACAGACGTAGACCGGCAGGCGGCAGTCGGGAATTACCCAAACACAGCGTCTCAGTCAGAAGACTGGCATCAATCAACTCCACCTGCATGGGAGGCATCAACCAAATTCCCGACGAGAGTGACTACAGACGTAGACCGGCAGGCGACAGTCGGGAATTACCCAAACACAGCGTCTCACTCAGAAGACTGGCATGAATCAACAACTCGACCTGCATGGGAGGCATCAACCAATTTCCCGACGAGAGTCAGTACAGACGTAGACCGGCAGACGACAGTCGGCAATTACGCAACCACAGCGTCTCAGTCAGAAGACTGCCATGAATCAAGGACTCCACCTGCATGGGAGGCATCAACCGAATTCCCCAAGAGAGTGACTACATACGTAGACCGGCAGACGACAGTCGGGAATTACCAAAACACAGCGTCTCAGTCAGAAGACTGGCATCAATCAACTCCACCTGCATGGGAGGCATCAACCAAATTCCCGACGAGAGTGACTACAGACGTAGACCGGCAGGCGACAGTCGGGAATTACCCAAGCACAGCGTCTCAGTCAGAAGACTGGCATGAATCAACAACTCCACCTGCATGGGAGGCATCAACCAAATTCCCGACGAGAGTGACAACAAACGAAGACCGACAGACGACAGGCTGGACTGACCAGAACACAGCGCATCAGTCAGGAGAAGGGGAAGACACAGGAACAGCGTTTGTATGGAACGAACCATCCGTATTTCCAAAGAAAATTACCACAGACATCGAAAGGCAAACGACAGAGTGGAGTGAGCCGATAACAGCTACGGAGAGAGCCGAATGGGAGAGCACAGTTTTCGATTACTCAGGCTTTGGGTCTCAGGGAACGGAGCCAACCGGAAATGTGAGGGAAGTGACCGACGTATCTTTGCCGATAACAGGGACCAGGAGTGCTAAAAGGACGTCGTGCAATCCGGAGAATGACGAGCGTGTTGTGCACGAGACTGATTGTTCCAAGTTTTATCACTGCGTTAGGGGAGCGAGAGTGGTTGGCGTCTGTCCCACGCCCACAGTATTCGATCCCAAACGACAGGTCTGTGACTGGCCGGGTATTGTGAACAGGCCTGAATGCTTATCTGTTTCTTGAATAAACCTCGGTATTCATGAAGTGTTTTGTACGAATTGCGTTAATGTCTAGTTACTCTTACGTTTCTGCTTAGATTGTTATAAACTATTTATTTTATATCGCACCTCTTTCCCCCACCACAGAATGAGCAAGCTGAACAATTGACAAAGGTTACGCTGTCTTCCTTCCTGTTTCCTTGCCCCCTAATTCCTTTGTCCTAATGAATCTGAGGCGAAAAAATATTTATTTGAAAGCGTGCCTCTGAATATCAGCAATCACACCCATTACAAAGAGCAGAAGATATGCGGGCGCAAGAACGCGAAGGAACTGTTTTTTTTTTTTTTAGATATCGTAGCTGCTCAGTTTGCTCTGTGGCAACCTGGGATGTGATTGTTACGAAACAATTTGCTCGTCTATTGTAGCATCTTGATGAATGTTTGATCTTATTACTTCATCTTCTGGGGCGAGAAAGATGGAATGGGGAATACTCGTGTTTTCTCTGTCTAGGAAAAATGATTATCTCTGACAAGTTGGCCTAATTGTGTTGGATTGATTATAAAATCATGGATGTCTTCTAATATACCTCCGTTAAAAAAGAGCACCTGGTGTACAGCACCAGGAATTGATCCGAAATTTGATTTCACAGCTTCAATTTGGTTTCTTGAACATATGTTCTGGATGATTACAATTCTTGTTTTAGTACATATTAATAGTGTTTAAGTGGAAGAGTTCTCAGTGCTTAAGATATATACATTTCTTTCATTTTAAAGGAGAAACGGCGAAACATTGCTAGTGGTTAATTTTCGTAAACAAATTCGAGGACACCTAAGTACTTCTTCTGAGTTTTGAATTGGAAAGCGTGAATGTCCTTCTTCCGCTAACTTAGTTCGTTTGCGGTGTACTGAATCTGCGGTGTACGTTTCGCTACTGGGGCCGGCATTATCATCTGGGTATTACGCAGATTGGCTTCGTCTTACGGCAAAAAGAAAACGTAGCAGCGACCGAAGCAACGTTAGTGGCAGCTATGACGGAAAATAGGAGACGATCTGGTTTGATCATGGAAGAGGCACTCGAAGAGACGATAATAATTGACCGCTGCGAAGTTTTTCTTTGACAGTGAGGACGCGGTGTTTTCTGAGGTGAATCCACCGGCTCAATTCGTTCACCTTCTTGTTGGGATGTATATTAAGATCTAAATTACTTACCTATTTCTGTTAGACATATCAAACATTTGTTTCTACTCCTGAAACTTAGTAAGCTTAACATTGACCCAACCGTTTTATCCTGGATTAGAGACTTTCTAACAAATCGATCGCAATTTGTCTTCACTCATCAAGCTAATTCTCACCTCAGTTTTTTCACCTCAGGCGTCTCACAGGGGTCCGTCTTAAGTTATCTTTTATTTCTAATCTACATAAATGACTTAACTCAAATTCTGTCTTCCTTTGTTAGTCTGTTTGCGGACGATTGTGTCATCTATCGTGAAATCACTAATAACTCCGATGTTCAACTTCTTCTGACAGAGACATTGTTTTGGACTGGTAAAACACGTGGTGTATATCTCTTCACATTAACAAATGCAAAGCGATGCGTGTATCTCGACGTAACTCATCACTACCTTCACACACTCTTGGTACCTTCTCCTTGGAAATCGTAGCTTCCTTCAGATATCTTGGAGTTCATACTACAGATAACATGTCATGGAACGTTCACATTGAGCATATCACTGCTAACGCTAACTCCATGCTCAGTTACTTAAAACCGAAATTTGCTTTAGCACCGATGTCACTGAAATTACTTTTATTCAAAACCCTGGTACGCTATAAATTGGAGTTCACTGCAGCAATCTGGGATCCCGGTCACACCACGCTCGTATCTAACATTGAAGCCAGTCAGAACCGTGGCGCGCGGTTTCTCTTTTGTAATTATCATCGTTCAGCCAGTGTGTCATCCATGAAATCTAACTTATCTTTACCCCTTCTTTCTCTGCGCCGTAAAGTATCTCGTCCATCGCTTTTTCATAAAATTTACCACTCTATCCCTACTCTAAAAAAAAAACTTATTCTCCGTCCCCCGCACATCTCCTATCGCCTTGATCATCAGCATAAAGTTGGAATTCCCCAGTGTCGCACCTCCGCCTATCTCGACTCTTTTATTCCCAGGTCATCATCGTAGTGGTGCCACCTTCCCTCATTTTTAGTATCTATATCATCGTTTGATTCTTTTCTCTTGTTAAATTTTTGTATTTATTTTCATATTGTATTATGTCTTGTTACTTGCCTCTTTCCTCTGTAATGGCCTTGGGCCTTGAGGGTACTGAAATAAATAATTAAATAAATAATGCGGGGCGGAAAACGTTTCCAATCAGTCTAACACCTTCTTCCGCGGCACAGAAAAACACAAGACGCACCAAGTCGCATACCAAGCACTTTGGAGCACCCAAACACCACACCCAACGTGGGAGTGGCGCCCCGAAGAAAGTCTTCGCCAACGTTTCCAACCACTCAACATGACCGCGAAACCTGACGATGGCTAGATGGCGCTACACTACTGAAAATGGCGCTACCCACTCCCTGACGTCACGCCACTGCGGTGGCGCTGAGGTCGGCATTGCGCATGCGCATATGCCTCAGAAGACTCTGGTTCCTGCGCAGGCGCCGTGCCCACACCAGTTGTTTTATTTCGTTTTATACAGTGTGTTGGACGACACGCTGGGGAGACTTACGGCAGGATACCACTACGTGTCACCACAGCAACCTAGCGCTATACGTCGCTTGGTTGTCGTAGAAAATCTTCATTTCAGGCGCTTCTGTGTCAGCGGGACTTTACGCGCCACGTCAAGGGTGCGAATCCATGCGCAATAAAAATAAACTCCGACACGCACAACCTTTGCTCCTTTTTTTTAAAAAAGATATTTTCTACCTGTTTGTCAAACGTCCTGTAGCCTCATTCGCGCGTAGTACAATTCAAAACTAAACGAAGAGAATAATAATACAAATAATAATAAAAAAGTTCGGAACACACAATAGTCGCGTTAACTCCTTTTCGAGAGAAAGCAACCATGGCGAGTCAGGGTGAGGTCACGCACCCCCGACGAACGCCGTAAAATCGTTCTACCCGGTCGCACAGCGTAACAAGAAGTAACTCACCCCTCTCGCAACCAAGAATAAAAAGAAGAAATGCATCAATTGGCGGCCCGACTCACTGACACTGACACTGTTCGCAGTGAACCACTTCCTTTCCTGTTAGTCGGTGATGACGTCAGTGTGTCCAGACTGACGAGTGGGCGGGGCACTCCTTTTCCCGCTTGCATTCCTCCCAAATCAGCCCCCTGACAAAACTGGAATTTGGATACGGCTCACCGAATCCTTGTAAAAGGGAGGGAGGGGCGACGACTGGAGCCAGGACTGCTATAAAAGCGGCCGACACGGCCTATGGAGGCTATTCGTATCCGGTCCCAGCGTACACTGACAAGTATGTTTGCGCAGGTGAGTCCTCGAGTACGCAGAAAACTGAAAGGAGGATTTGAGCTTCATGGGTTACAAGTGGATGGTGATATGGAGACAGCTTGTTTGACCGATTGGTCGCACTCGGGTGCAAGGTGTCATGGCATTTGTTCTTACTTGCTTACTTGCACATCGCTGACGTGGTAACTTATTAGCGACCTCTCGGTCATCATTACAAATGAACATCTATGAAAATGGAAGCTCAGCAGTCGATAAGAGACTCGACCTCGTTCTTACCTCGAATCCTGTATGTTATGGAGACTGCAGTGTGCGACGAGAGGTTCTTTATGACATACGAGGTGATATCAAAGAGTTTACAAACTCGTTCAACATAAACAAACGAGATGGCTTCACGTCTTATTGGCTGCCATATCGGTCAATGTAGTCCCCTTTGGAGGTAATGCAACGTTCCTCACGAGTCTGCCTTTGTTGGAATGCCTTCTAGAAGTCCTATTTCTTTTGGATGTTCAAGAGAACTCTCCCGTGTTCCTGAATCTCTTCAGCGGAGACGAATCTCTATCTCTCAAGGTTCATGCTTAATTTAGGAAAGATGAAAAAGACACAAATGGCAAAGTCGGGACAATGTGAGAGACGCTAACCATGTTTCTGCGGGCCAGAAAGAGATGCACCTTGAACAACGCATGGGTTGGGATAATGTCACGCTGAATCATCCAGTTGCCAGCCGCCCGCACATCTGGGCACTTCAGCATCAAAAGGACCCGCGGACATTTCAGAACAGCAACGTTCTCGTCTGCGTTGTCTCCAGATTAGGATACCTGCGACTTTCATCTTTCCTAAGATGAAAGTGAGCCTCAAGGCAGAAGGATTCAGCTCAATCGAAAAGGGTTCAGTAAGAGACGAGAAATATCTCAACTAGCCCGAAGAAGGAGGACTTGTAGAACGCCTTCCAAACAATGGCAAACTCACAGGGACTATTGCCGGAGCTTATTGGGACTTCCAAAGGCGACTGCACTGAGGGAGATGGCCGTTCATAAACCTTAAAACAGTCACTGACAACCCCACCATCGATATTTTTGTTTAATATTGCAAACGAATGAAGATGATTCCTAGAAATCGCAATAGAAATACCAAGCTTTGAACTGCGTAGTTGCAGAGAAAATACAAAATTTTCGGAAAGCTTGATTGGAAACGACCGCGAAATGGTGCATTCTTTGCTTTTATGAGTGACGTTAAACAAAAAAACGTCATTTATCTTTCTCTATATCTCGCTCAACGTTTATGGGCACGCGCACGGGCCACCCCCCCAACTGCAAAAGTATTTTGCAAGACATTTTTTCGCGTGAAGACGACGCGTCCCTTTTCGGTTCCTCTTTTCTTTTTAGCGGTGTTAGTCGGTCTAAAACGATTTTTAAAAGGTAAGAAAGAAAACTATCTGTAGCAGCCCGAGGTCAGCGATGTGAGGGATGATGTCGCAAAGGTGCAAGAGATTACTAAAAAAAAACTATCCAGCTACTGAAAAAAAAAAAAAAAAAAAAAAAAAACTCGTCTGAGCCGTTTTTTACTTTCCCTTCGTGCTCACGCCTCAAACGTCGCCCGATGCCGGCATAGTGAGAATATAAAGAAAAAACTAGGAGACGGCCGATGTTTCGTCATGAACGCTTCCGATCTCTGATATTTATTTTTCGAAGTCAGCATTGTAGTGCCTTTATAGTCGTCGTATAAAAAACAAATCGTATTTTAAGAATGAAAATAATAATTATTACAGAGTTACAACTTGCGATACTCCTTACCGTTTTCAAAAATACCTTCGTCAATTACGTCGAACAAAAAACAAAAAACAAAAAAAAAAACTAGCAGGAGTTTAATTTTGGGGGAGAAGGACACACACATTGAAGGGCTCATTCGCGCGCCACAAATATTTTTTTTTTTTTAGCGATGATTTGTTTTTTGTGTTTCGCCCAACGCTTTTGAAGCGCGTGAGAATATAAAAAAAAATAATATAGATCTCGGTGTTGTCAGTGGCCCTTTAAGGTAATCTCGTCTGCTTTCATAGAGAAAGTTCTGAAATTTCTTGTTACCACTAAGTCAACATAAAGCAAACTAAGCATTTAGAGAAACGAACACACACGCACAGATCACACTCTATTTCTTCACTTTAAGGAATCTGGGGTGTTCCTCTCCCGCAAGTCACCTGGGAGATCCAGTCGCTGTAATCTACTGGGCTGAAAATTGGTTTGGACATACAAGAAAGAGTCTGCGCAGTGGCACTGAGTGTGGTAAAACGTCATGTTGAATGCCAAAGCGCAGACAACTTTTTTTTATGTTTATGTTTATGTTTAGCCCAATCATTGGCCAAACTCTATCCGTAGATCGCAGCGATAGTCTTCCATAAGTGCTCTGCGGGAAAGCCGACCCTCCAGAATTCTTACAAGTTCTGTGTTTAAATCATGCACGCCTTTTTCTAAGATTTAGTTAATCTTTTTTTTTATCATATACGGCATGTCCTACAAAGTGAGTAGCAATACAAAACGAAAAACAAAAATAACAATAACCGACATGCATAGCTAGCTTTACTCTTATTTGTTCCACGTTTTTATTTTCTTGTAACCTTTGCTGTTGTGTATATGTATAAACAGGTGCCCCATGAAACAGACTTTCTATTTAAACCTATCTAAGCACAAGTTAGGCACTTATAAACTCTACGTCAACTGTTTTGTGCTACATTGTCAAAGATAGCGTAGTTTTCACTGTGAAGCAGTGCCGCACTGCTGCGAGAGCACGTGGCTTGGTCTTTTGCGCCTCATTTGCAGGCGCTCGCGCGACTAGCTTTGACAGAGTTGCAGCACTCTGGAAGCTAGGCTAGCTTTGACACCGTAGCAAAAAAATGATTGACGCCGAGTATAGACAATAGACTACTTGCATAAATCCGTCATTGCGCGCGTTGCATCTTGGGAACCTGTGGGCCAGGACGGGAGCGTGTATTGATTTCGCTTCCCATTGATTCCCACAATGCATAACGTGGCATTACGCCGGGATGAGGCTCTTTGAGCTTTGCATGGCACCCCGAATGCATGGCACCCACGTGCAGCTCGCGTGAACATAGCTTTGGCAGGTTTGAAATTGCACGGGTTTCTCTTTACGAGTAGAGACATTGCGACGGGCAATAGCCTTGCTGAATATGATTGTGCACTATCAACGGTGGGGTCACTCCACCAAGTGTTTAACTTTGCAGCGAGCAAGATCTTAGCCGTGGTACAAATATGAACGGAGATATAATCGTCACTATTCAACACTCGTAGCAGAAGATTGCATCAAGTCTGTTACAAAAGAATTCCAAGCTCCCGGTGATGTGTACACCCACTCGCAGATTGCAGTTCTTTTCGCCTTGGTGGCTCTTGGTCTCGGAGGCTATCACGGAGGACACGGCGGAACCAGCAAGCAGTACAGGAAGCAGGATGTAAGTCTTCTTTACCTATACAGGGCTAATGAAGTCTAATTTGAAAAAGAAGTTTCTCTACTAGAAAATACACATACATAAAAGCTGAAACACCTCTTATTCTTGTTTTGAAAGCAACAAAAAACTGTGGTAACTTATGAGGAGCATTCCACTGCCGGACATCAGAATGCCTGCTTTAGAGCGTTCCAATGCTTTCATTTCCACACTTCAGTGAGCAGTGCCCACGGCTTACTACGCGCTTGCTCGTCCCTTGCCAAGGTACGCGGAAACCGCATCCAGCAAAACTACCAAAGTAATATGAGCTTGTGCACTAAGCTTTTGACGTCATCACAGATAGATAAAAAAAATGGCACATATTGGACACTAGCGATGCGTCAGTGTTTGGCTGGGCTTCGTATCCAATCAACACGTCGAAGGACGCTCGGTAGCAAGCTCGGATCCGATTGCTGAGTTGTTGCAATATAGGACTGCGATGACGTTGCATGGAGGAGGAGTAGGATGTTCGAAAGACTTAATTGTTAAGGCGACCTTCTATGTGTCATCGTTCAGTCGACCTTCAAAGTCGTTGAGCGAAAACACGTCTGCGACACGAACGGTACCAAAACATTTACGTGATCACTCAGGTGAATTAGATGCAATGAAATTAAGCAAAGCGCTTTAAGAGGAATTTAATTTCTTTGAATTAAACTAAATCACGTGTCTGTCTTTAATGCATCGGCGCTTGGACTTTCGCTTTCAAGTCGTCTTAGGGGTTTACATAGGAGGCCCTGTGAATTTGCCCGAGTGTGTGGACCACACGCACTTACGCCAAATATTCATAACGGCGGAAATATGATACAGCTTTTCTGCATCAGGCGCGAGCGTCGGAACCTGAGCATAGTTTTGATATCTCGTTAAAGTGCTTCAGCATCGCGTCAGCTTCCGACGCGAAGACACAGTGAGGTCGCTCGACGAAGGAGCGGTCGTCTCTTGGTTAGAGCTTCAAAGAAAAAGGGACAGTCCGAAAAACCCCGAAATTTTTGTGCACCGGAAATAATATCAGTCCCTGACTACAGACCGCACAAAGCTTGACGTTTGGCATGCTCACGTCATGTTCCATGTCAAATCGTGGGCTTCATATTTAAGTCGAAATATTTCTTGTCACTGGTCTAGTACTCTTGCCAGACGGTATTAAGTATAATGCCAGTTCCATCGAGTGACATTAGTTTCGTTCTATTTCCCTGCACCTATTGCACCGGTGCAGAAAAGTGCAGGGCAGTGTACTTCCGGTATCTGTGTTGAGACACGACCGGAAGTACCCCGCCCTACAGGTTTCTGCGTCGTTGCATAACGTGCAGGTAACTCGAACGAAGCTATTTAGCGTCATTTGATAGAACTGATACTGAACTTCACATTGTGCTATGGGTATAACTCCCGCTTCCTATCGCAGTGCCTTGCTCTTTAGGTGGTCTGCGGGAATCTTGCCACACCAACATTTTAATGTAGAATACCTTATAGTTGAGGTTAGGTGTCAAACAGTGGCATTAAGAGGCGACACGGAAGTCACTCATCAGCTAAATTTAGCGGGCTTACGTGTGGCCATAGCGTCAACCAATGAGGCTCTTTTCAAAAGTCGCCATATTAGTACATAAATGGTTGGAGCGAGATTTGCCGTCCCAGTAGCGTGTTTTGGATAAGAAGATTTGACCAGGTACTGACAACTACCGTTTGAATGTAGGGCTACACTGAGAGAAACCTTTGTCAGTTTGGATCGTTCATTCTCTCAATAGAGCAGTTAGGTTTTGCCTTAATGTTACATTAAAAAGCCGTGACCTGTGAAGAATGGGCAGTCTAGAATTGACGGTTCTACCCAAACATCAGAAAAGAAGGCTTCGCTGCAAAGCTGTCCAAGTCTTTAAATTTATGCTGGTGAGCTATAGAACGACAGAAAAGCTCCCAACGCAAAACTGGATCGCTACTCTGAGTGAGTTTTAAAACGTTTTCATAATACGTTTTTTTTAAATAATCTTATAAGCTCTCCTAAAATTATTTCGATGTTGATGTATGTCGCAATAAAAGGCCAAACAAACCACACTTGCATTCAAAGCTGGAGATTGAAAATTAACCTCATCGACCCTTTTTAAGTAACGAGCGCACTAAAGTTTCCTGGAGGTTTCTGTTTACTGGTTTTACGATATAAATATACCCAATAATTCGTTCAGGCTGCAACCTTCCTCTGCACTCCCCTTCAGCAATTCGGAAGTTCGTCGCCGCGAGGCCAATGGTACCGAGGTGTTTGACGAGCTATAAATAATCTTTGTCGTCTGTGTCTATTTTAGTACCTCTCGGCAGAGTTTCATGCACGGAGCGCACAGATCATGACACTGCAACAGCACAAAATGGAGCTGTAGAAACGGAATAGTTTCTTCATTTTTTTAAGGTTTATAGCGGCACTTGTGGAACACTTCTAGAAACGGACAGCACAAAAAAAACAACCGAAAACGTAAAAATCACAGGGATAAAATGGCGGAGCAAGCAAAGTGGCAGCTGCCGCGAACACGAAAACCAGTTCCGTTTCGGTCAACAGACATCACCTGGTGTCTGTATATTACGAAACACAAGAAACGTAACGTCACGCCTCATAGATCCGTCTGCGAACCAGCCATTTACCGTTCGAGCGTATATTTGCTCAGTTCCGCAAGAAAGTGCCGCGACCGAAAATGGCCGAAACGAAAACCAGGTCAAGGAAGTTTTTTTTGTTTTTTTTTCTTTTCGGTTACGAGTTTCAAGTGACGGATAATTATTGGCAGGAGGCCGTGAGTGTTTTTTTTCTCTTCGTGCCAGCCTGTGCGATCCCGTAGTGTGGGTACAACTTGGAAATCTAGAATCGTCTGCGCGAAGTCACCGACAATGGTGAGTTTTAGTATTGCGTATACAGCGACGCAAGCCCTGTGCGTTCTCTCGTGTTCCACACTGCGCGTGCGTGGAGCCCAAACCGCGGCCTTGGATTGGCGCATGGCGACTTCGCGCATGCGCAGCATGGAACAGGCAACGCTAACGCAAAAGCACAGCGCTTGCTCGTATACGCAATACTAAAACTCACCAATTAAAGAAACGTATGGCGTGTATTGACGTGTTCACGCTTCTCGCTTCGCGATTGGTCCTTCGGCGATTCTATTGACCAATGCCGCAAGCTCATAGGCTGTGGTGCATACTTTTACGGTACGCAACGCACGCGACTGAATTACTCATAATCGATTACTCTTTGGACTAATTTTGCCATAATACGAATGCGAATTATTAGAAGTAGTAATCGCGAGAGCATTCTAATATCTTTTGGAGGTACTTAACGACTCGTAACCGTACCAACTTTCCCCTCCCCAATGTACAATGTACAGATTTCCTACCAAACAAATTCTCCAACCAAGACCCCCCGACAGGAGGATGGCTTACCAAAATTAGTGGATTAAAAGTACAAGTAGTTTATATAGTTCAGTGATTCTAATCCAGTTATGTAAAGTACAAAAACCCGTGTTCGACCCATCAGAAAGATACGACGCTTTGAAAATCTGAAGTAGGTAACCGTAAAAGTAACGATTACTTTTTTTTTTCAAGTAATGTTCAATGTTTTCTTTTTTCAAGTAACTGAATAATCTAATCGAATACGTTTTAACCAAGGTAATCATAATTGTTATCGATTACGTTTTTTTTCGGGTATGGCGTGTGCAAGACCAGTGCGGTGTGGTATAATACAATAATTGAGACTCACCACGCCTTATGTTTCTCAAGTTGCCAGTCACCACGCTTATAGTAACTGCTAAAAGTAAAGTTACTCACGGAAGGTGTAAGCACCGTGGATAATAAAAAAACACGATTTTATCTTTCGGGACTATCCAGCTTAAGAAACATTGGGCCTGCCTAATGGCACAAGATCATGAGAAAGTAGCGCGATTTGCCTTAACCCGTTTGTTAGCCGAAGACAAACAGTTACTAACCAACAGACGACCAAAACCTCGCAAGGCGACTGGCTGTTCGGTTTTCGTTGCCATGGTCATCGACATTTCGGTCCCATCAAATCTACGAAGCTTCAAAAGGGTCGTTCTGAACGAGTCTCGTCAGGATCACTATGGAGCGTCATCGTAATGAAAGCAGTCCTCGCAAATTTAGGTGTTCTCGGCACTTTGGATCTAACAAACTGACCAATCGTGCTGATCTCTACGGATCTCCTAAAATAGCATGATTTCTCTCGCGCATTTTAATACAGGGAAATTATTTTTCAATGGTGCCAAGCACCGATGCTGCATGAGGTTGCGACGCGAAGATGTGGGCTTGCTTCGCCGGCGTGTCTATAACAAAATCGGGGTAGACAAGCAGTGTCTTTAAAAAGGAACCTGCCACCGTGAATTTGTATCGGTTCACCAAGAGGGGAAAGGTCAAGGAGAAAGAAGCCATTTCATGAACAAAACTGGCGACCATACGGGAAGCTTGGCGCTACTTTCTCAAAGTATAAGCCATTCCATTTAGCGCTCTCAGGGCGGCGCCATTTTGTTCGACCTCAGCGCTCTCGCCACACATCCGGGAAGTTGAGCAGGTTCGGCGGGGTAAAACGAGAGAGAGGGCACACGCCCGACTCCGCTAGCAGATGACAAACCGGGAGGTTACCGTCCTCCATCTTTGGGCTGTACCGGCGGGTTGTACAGAACATCGAAATTTCGCTTGTGGCTACCGTTGTGAAGTGGTTCGCGTTCTTAGAATATAGTTAGGGCTACTCAAATATCAGTCAATAGCGCTCTGTTGTTTTATTTCAGTAAATGATCAACTAGCGAATCTTTGTTCCGTTACCTCAAGTGCAGTGGAGCCAGCCGACAGTACTACCGTCAACCATTGCTTGGATTTCGTCGGGAAAGCAAGCTTTTATTCATAATTCCAGACTTCCACTTACTGTCGCTATAGGTCTACACCAGTACAAACCTTTTATATTAAAAAGGCTACTGCAACCGAATTTACTTTTCGCTGGAGAGACCGGCCGCTCTGACAAAGTTTTCTCATTATTTTGTTTGTTGTATTTGCATGCAGGTAACAACGCGATTGGACCCAGTTAGTCTTTTTTATCGAGCATAGAATTACACGAAAACTTGCATATCAAAATGCGCGCATCTTCACTTTAAATTTCCGAAATTACGCGATTTTAAACCGAGTTTGAACGCCAGCCGGATGTTAGGTACAGCCCACTCGGTGAAGTAGACGACTCGCGGGGTAAGAGGGAGAGCACATTTTTTCCCTCTCCACTCTTCCTAGTCATGTTTACAAATAAAGCCCCTGTATACGGAAAAGTAGCGACATCCTTTGAAAAATGCCGCCTGCTATATTGGAGCGACCCAGGCGGCGCTACCGTCGACGCGCGAGCGCGAAAGAGCAAAAGATAACAATAAAAGTGTGCATGAGGGACGAGAAGGGAGAAGGAATGCCTATTCTGTCGGAGTGCAGTGCGTGCTATGAGCTCATGCCGCCAATCAAATAACGCCGACAGTGCAACGTCACGGCTTTCATTGCCTTTCTTTGAGCACATTCTTCGCGGCTGGCAGACCGTGACAGCGCGCTTCTAGCCTGTGTCCACGTATTTCCGTGTCTTCAGGCCTTTGACTGCGCTCCGACTCAAGTATAGGAAGGCCGTCTGCTATCTTGGAGCGTTCCAGGCGGCGCTACAGTCGACGCACAGGTGCGAAAAAGCAAAACATAAAGATAAAAGGTGTGCGCGTCAAAGGAGGAGGGAGAAGATGTCGCTACCTTTCTTATTCAAGGGCCTTATTTACAAACAAACCGGAGCGTCCCTAGCGGACGCCACCGGCGCCGCGCATGCGCGACGGGGGTGTGGGCAAGAAGCTCGCCGTCGCCCATAAACAAACCATTGAAATGCGATGTTATCGGCGTCGCTGTGAGTCCCCCTGCCCTTTTTCGCGTTGGAATTGTTGATTCTACTTCTTCCTGGCAATGTCTGATTACTTGAGCGGCCTCAGCGAAATTAACGAGGCTCGTTACGCCGCAAAACTTGGCGTGAATATTGTGACATGCGGCGATTCATTCCGCGTGGACGCCGCAGAATGGACGATAAAGCCTGATTCGCATGATTTGATTTCGCTCGCAATTTTCAGTCACGACGTCCCTCGGTCTGCAAGAGTGTGAACCGTAGCTGATATGGTTGACGTCGATACTGAAAAGCT
Source organism: Ixodes scapularis (assembly GCF_016920785.2). Classification (NCBI taxonomy): domain Eukaryota; kingdom Metazoa; phylum Arthropoda; class Arachnida; order Ixodida; family Ixodidae; genus Ixodes; species Ixodes scapularis. The sequence goes on from NW_024609836.1 coordinate 77,709,643, forward strand.
AAAGCAGGGTCGGACCATGTGAATCAGGCATAACGAGCCGGTGATGGCCACTGGTAACAATGATCAACATCTCCTTGTACCTACTGTTTACATCGAGCCTGCTTACCAACCTTCAAAGTTAAGGCTTATGAAGCCTGCACTTAATTCTTATCGCAAGTACCGGGCCCACGTTTGGTCTACGCGCCGGTGTCGTCTAAAAAAGCAGACGACAAGCAGAAACGTTTGAAAGAGCAGATGACAGTTTGAACAGTTTGAACGATCGGGCGGCCGTTTGAACTTGAAGACGCACTGAACGTAGTCCACAGGTCCGCACAACTTGACGGTTTTCTGCCGTTCATGTTGGAAGAAAACATATAAATCTGATGATTACAAGTATCCGTGAATTCAATCCAAAGTGCTTCCCACCCATGCAATCGTTGTCCGACGGCGTCTGCTTTTCCCTTTTCACGGCAGATATCCAGATTCTCGGACAAACCGAGCACGTGAAAACTGACCTTCAAACCTTTCTCGACACTTTTGGTACGGCCCCAGTCGCGGCGTTTTGACGAGAAGGCAGGTTTTTGCCTGGTTCCTTTCAAAGCAACGCAGGAATACACGTGTGGCATGGGGACTTCTGCCCACAGCCCCAGACCGGAAGTGCGACCGACGCGCCACCACCGCGCCGTGACGTCACAGAGTTGAGTTTGTGTATAGCGCCATTGCCTTCCCCTGCCTGCCAGCCGTACAAAAACAGACACTAACATACAGACGACCAAACCTCGCAAGGCGATTGCCTGATCGTTCTTTGTTGCCATTTCAATTCCTTCGAATTTTCGAAGCTTCAAAAGAGTCGTTCTGAACCAATCGCGCCAAGGTCGCCATGGAGCGTCGTCGTACTGAAAGCGTTCCTCGCCAATATATACGTCTTCGCCGCTGTGCACGCAGTCCACTATATGAATATGCTTAGCTTCACAGATCTCTTCCTATGGTCTTGTTGTTCTTGCGTATTTGAAGACAGGAAAGTTATTTTTTTTTATGTCGCCAAGCACCGGCACCTAGAGGCCGTGTTCCAAAATTTACTCGATCTTACTCCAGGGTAAGGGTTTTGTACCCTTGGCGTTCTAAAACCTACCCGCGTCCAGCGTTTTTCAATCTGCGCTGTCACGTGATACGATCCGCCGGAGTAACTCGGATCCATTTGGGTGAGATTTGCAGCACAGCCTTGGTGTCGGCGGTGCGAAATCGTGTGCTCGTTTTGACCGTGTGTTGATAACAAAATCTTGGTATTCAGCACGTCACCAGCGAATTTGTCTTACGTCATGAATAAGTCCCCCAAACATTCATGTTTCGAACGTCGCGTGTCAGGCTGTCTCCTTGAACTGGTAGCCACGCTTAATATGAAGCATGGATGTGCCGGTGACTTGTGGCGTAAGCAACGTAAGCTTTCTTAACGTAACGTAACCGAACGTAACGTAACGTAACGTAAATTAGGAAAGCAGGGCTGTGTGAACCAGCCAAGGGGAAGCTGAAGCGGTGTTGAATTTAAGTAAAAACCCTTAAATCGTCTTCATTGGGCCTCCAAAATCACGAATATCTTTTTTTTTGTTGTTTGGTTTGGTGCACGGAAGCTGCAGAAAATCACTTTCGAAGTACCGCTGAAGACCCCTGCTTCCCAGATCATTACATCATACAAGAAGTTTTTCGAATTTCCGCTCTCGCGCATCTTCAACGCAGATCAAAGATATGTACGCGCACTTTTGCTATTTTCAGAAAACGTAGACGTCACGACTGGTGTCAGTGGGGGGGAATGTATCTCGCAAACTTGCGATTGCACGCACTGCCCAGTCGAGCGACACGCACTTGGCGGCCAAAAGATCCTTTTATGACGCAACGATTGGTCGGAGGTTTGTCGTGTCTTTTCACGAATGGTTACATCTTCGGGGCGTATGCGAGCGTGGTACTCAGATTCACGGGATGAAAATATTCTAGATTTCGCCTCTAACTCGTTTCTTTTCTTGAAGTACCTCTTAAGCTTCCTTACAAATGGCACGCGTTGACAGAGGAGATTATTAGCAAATGCAATTCCAGACGTAGAACTGCGTTTGCTTATAGAATGAAAAAAATGAAAGCCGTTTACAAATCCCTGCAACGCCGAATTGGAGCGCAGCTCTTGAGGAGGAGTAGGGAAGGGTACTGAGGGGGGTCACGTCACCTGTGGGTAGTCATGTGACCCCGAAGGGGTCACGTGATCTCGGGGGAGGGGTAGGGTCACGTAACCTGGGGGAGGGGGGGTCACGTGACCTCGGGGGGGGGGGGGGGGGGGGTCACGTGACCTCGGGGGGGGGGGGGGTCACGTGACCCCCCCCCCCCCCCTCCCCGGTTACGCCGACGCCGACGGCGACGCCGCTCAGGCTGGAAACGGGCCCCTAAGAGCTGCGCTCTAAAAGCGTCACCCCAAAGGATGTGCGCCGTGGCTCCGAAAGCCGAAGCAGATAATAGGGAGTTTTAGGGAACCCTCTTTGCACATCCGATATGGTACGATAGGACCTCCGGTACTCACTGCGCATGCGCTGCCACAGAAGACTCATATGCGCAGTTCGTACCGGAGGGCTCATCGTATACCGCATTGGATGTGCAAAAGCGGTTCCCTAAAACTTTCTAACGACCGCCCAGACTTCTCAGACAGTGCCCACAGGCTGTCGTTTGCGCGACGTACAAGTAGCGTAGTTGCGGCTTCATATATTTTGTATGCGTCCCCAGGACTACGGACACTACCGGTTCGGCTACGACATCGTCAATGGCTACGGCGCCGTCAACGGGCGCCACGAGGCCGGCGCCGCGTACGGACCGGTGCACGGCTCCTACTACCTCGGCGACATCGACGGCCGGCACCGGCGCGTCGAGTACGTCGCCGACAAGCTGGGCTTCCGGGCTGTGGTCAAGACGAACGAGCCGGGCACCAAGACCAGCCTCCCTGCCGCTGCGCCCTACCTGTCCGCCCACGGCAAGAACGTGCCTGCCTACGGACACGGCGGCTACGGATACCACGGATAAAGGCGCCGCCGACGCACCCGACTCCCTTTGCCCATTCCCGTACGACTCCGAAACGTAAGCGACGTCTTTCTGCTTTATATATAAAAAAAAAAAGAAACATATTTACAGCATCCCCGCGTAACGCGTTGTCGACGAACGCTACGGTGCTGCGGCTATTTATGTGGGTTTCAGTCACCGAAAACTCACAGGACGCGGCTTATTTGATCAGAGTTAGAAGCCTTGGCTAGGTGGCACGAGCCGCCGCCCGATTTAGAGGGTTCAGGAGTGTTCATCTATTCAACCATCATTCTTGATTTGGTTAGGGTGTGCTGGAATAGGGACGTGTGTTATCCGGCGGTCACCAGTGTGTCGCGATGTGCAAGCACGCCGGTGAGGGCACTGTGGGACAGAGCATGGCCATCCGACGGCTGACAGAGGCCTAGCGGAAGTAGCAGAGATGCTTTATTTGGCATGAAAAGTGTCGTATTTTGTTGTCTGCCCGGTTCTGAAAACGAATAAGTTCCATCCGATCTCACCCGCCCGTGAAAAATCGTGACTTGCGGGAGCTGCAAAAGCTTATATTCAAAGCGCACGTGCCGGTTGGGGCCGGTTAGTTACTTACATAGTCTCGCGTCTGTATTTGTTTCCCTTGTCTTTTTTTCTGTCATTAAAAAAAAGAATATTTTCCTATCGCACATTACACACCTGCATTAAGCAAGCGAAGTATCAGTGTGATATGATGTGCGATGCTTTCCTCTCCACTTTAATGTCAAGGCTGTTTTAACTATTTTTTCGGCAGCTGTACACTTTGCAGAATTTTAAATACCTCGCTTTTGTTTTGGTGGAAATACATCTTTTATTTTTGTGCCTGTAGCATGAATTAATGAAAGCGAGCTTTTCTTGACTTCAGCATCCTTAGTCAAGGCTTATAAACCAGGGAATGACTCAATTGATTTCATCTAGTCAGCATGTATCAGATGAAAATAAACACTTAGACTGGCAAGATAAATAGAGCAACTTCAAATGTTATTTCTTTTTAAAGAGCAATCTCACTTGGAGAAATTTGTTTTCTCTGACTTGTCACGCGGAATAAACAGTTTTCTTAAACTTTCTTTTTCTTTTTTAAACGTCAAACGTTTTTTGGCTAGTTTTCTCCAGGTTTTCTGAAGCCGGATGAAGTTTCTCCACTAGATTTAGCGGCAAAATTGACGTCACGTGACCTCAATGACAATTCCATTTCCCCGGTAAATTTAACGGGAAAATGACGTCACGATTTCGTGTCACGTGACCTGCGCAAATTGGGTTTCCCTACGAGATTTTGCGAAAAAAATACCTTCACGTGACCTACAAATAAATTCCGTTTCCCCGCTAAATTTAGCGGAGAAAATGATGCCACATGACGTCATTTCACGTGGACTAAAGTTGAACTCATTTTCACCGCTAGATTTAGCCAAAAAATTGACGTCCCGTGACAACATCAATTCATGTTTTCCCGCTAAAATTTAGCTGGAAAAGTTGACGTCACATGGCTTCGTGTCATGTACCCTATACAAAAATTGAGTTTCCCCGCTAGACCTAGCGGGAAATTTTTCCCGTGACCTTAACAGAAATTTTGTTCTCCCGCTAAATTTAGAGGGGAAATTCGAATTAATGTCATTAATAATAAGGTCCACCTTGAACGTCTGCGAAAACGTTTTGTACTTTGTTTGTTCGGTGCAAACGTTACACTTTTGAGCGCAGAAAAAAAAAATTTGCATAGCGAGACCAACACAAATTTCGGCTGTCCCCGTGTCATTTTCCAAAGGCGTTCTGAATTCGTAGCATTTATACTAGGGCCTCTTGACGCTCTTACTTGTGCAAATAGAGTAAGCAGGCCACTCGGAAACATATTGCGAAGGTTTCGGGGAGATATATAAAACCACCACAGTGTCGCGCAGCACCATGACGTTACACACACCATGACGTCACAGATTATGACGTCGCCTGACGTCGTAATGTCACGTGACCTATACCAGCGACGTCGTGAAGTCACGTAACAGCGTGGCATCATCGCGGCTACATTCCATGGACAAGAAACTGAGGGAGAGGAGGGGACTAGAGCGCGGAGGAGACGTCGGAAAGCTGAGATCTGATTGGAAGGATTAGGGGGTAGACGTAAAGCTAGCCACCTTTCTCTCTACTCACTGTTCGCACGAGTTCGAATGCGAACGCGAAACGCTGGACGCCGGCGTTTGGTAATAGAAAGCGTTCGAAGTGCGAGTGGAGACAAAGGCTTTGTGCCTACGCACTCATTATTACAACACTCTGCAGACTGTCCCCGCGCTCTCTCCGTCTCGCCCTCGCTCTCACTTTCTCGGCGCATAAATGTGACACAAAAAAGTAGGCACCCAGTTTATACTCGAGTGACTTTCTTCTTCTTTTTCTGTTTTCTTGCAGGTCTTCATAGCTCTCCCAGCATTTGCGATCCGCAAAGTGGGGAGATGGTGTGAATTGCCCCCCACCCCCTTCCACCCCGTGATAACCGTCCCCCGTGAGTCCCCTGTGCGTGTTGCTCGTTCCTCGTGGTCCCACCGACCCCAAGTCCGCGTCCTCGGCTGCTGCGTGTGACTCTCGTGACACTTTGTGCGTGTCTGTCCATCGTGCCTGTATATGTGTACATAAATAAATTATTTTCCGCGCTTGATCGCATCGTACTGCAGCGAATCACGTGTCGTCTCGCCTTCTTTCTCTTTTTTCTCTGTAAATGATCTCACGGACAGCTTAAGAACTGCATGGTTTTGTTGATGATCTTCTCCTTCATCATCCACTTCCTCTTCATCTTCTTCTTACTATGATGATGATGATGATGATGATGACGACGATGATGATGGCCAACTACGCCTTTTGTTGCTTAGGCTGTCAGTAACGAATAATAGGGACCGGTGAAAGGTTTCCCCAGAAGATTGTTAAACTTATAACTGTATATTTCATAGAAGCTTGGTTGTAGCCGGGAATCGAGTCAATCAGGTCTGAGCGGCATCACTCAAAACGAGAGTCATGAGCGACTGTAGATATTCGTGCCTTCCAACGAGAAAATAAACTTTTATGCTATCGGAAAGCGTTTACAGTTGCTTTCAACGTAGACCTAAGAATAGATCCTTCTCCAAATAATTCGACACCGAGGAAAATGCTGGGAGCGTATAGGTATTCACACGCTGCCCTCGCCGGCTGGATCGATATAGAAAATTAAAAGGGAAGGAACTAAATGAGGAGTTGAGAGCACGTGAAATGTGTCGTTTGTTCTAGGGCTTTAGCGATATCACTGTTGCAGAAGGCAGGACGTGCATGGCAATTAAATACGCTTTTAGCATGCACTCTTGGGGAATTTAGCAAATAATCTTTGTGCGCTTGGTCAGTTTTAGTATCATTTGCACAGTGCGTAAGAATCAGTCGTGGGTAGTATCGCGATACTCTAGCTAGTTACTTTTTTGGTAACTTTTAACTGTAACTCGATAGATCTTCTTAAAGGACTGCAACGATAACTTAAATACTTCTTTGAAAAAGTAACTACAAAAGTATCTGAAAAGATACAGATACTTTTAGCGAAGAAATTACCCTTTTTTGTGTACACCACAGCGGGCTCGACTTTGTGCGGAGGTTGGCCCCAACATTAGAGTCGACGAAATAAAACAAATTATCAAAAATGTTTTCGTCGGAGCGAAGTGACGGCGCAGAGAGCAGACGGTTTTCTACTTCTGTTTTTCCTTTTCCATCGCGCGGAAAAGCGCATTAAGCACTTGCCTCATTGTGAGGCAGACGACCAGTCAAGCTGTTTTAGCAGCTTTTTTTCCCAAGCCCCCACCAACACTGTACCTCATTGTTGGAAATAAAGCTATTATTATTATTATTATTACTTAAACCGTTTTTTGTCTGGCTCTCTCGCCCCGTCTTTACCCTTTCCGGCCTCATCTAACACCGCGGCCTCTTCAGCCAAGCGACAGAGACACCTCACGGAAACACGCGACGCGTAGCGATGAACGGTTTAACGCCGAACGGGAGCCTTTGTCGTCGGTGTCGCAGCAGTAGCGGCGATGGTTTTCTTTGCGAAAGCGAGTCGCCACCAGCAAACACTGTCTCACCGAGGTCACAGACAATGAATCTACTGGTCGGCTCACCCTTTCTCAGGGGCCATGCGTCCACGATTCACTGTCGAGTCTTTTGTTCTGCGTTGCATAGAAGAAATTAAAAAGAAAAGCGGAACGTATTCCGAGACGACATCGTGTTGTTTTTGTACACACCTTCCTTTATCTTGTTTAATACTAACGGTCCTTTTCACTTTATTCGATTCCAAATGGTTTATTTAGCCTTCTGCCTGTGGTTGCAATGGACCCGTTTCTTCCTCGGTGCCTTCCTCTTCTGTCAGCTGACAAAAGGAGAATAAGAGAGCTTTTAAGAGAGAGAGAGAGAGATCAAGGGAGAGCGAACGTCGCAAGAAAAAAGGGAAATAATTGAAGGGTAATTAACCGTCATCGCTCAAACAAGAGGCTGCCATGAGTGACGAAAGGTAGGTCTTACCGTGGTTCGGCTATGAACTTCACTTTGACCTTCAGTGCTTGCTGCAAACACCGCAAAAAGGTATAGGGACGGCCATAGCTGTGTGCGCCATAGCTGCCATACTGGCGGCCATAGCTGTGTGAGCGGCCACTTAGCAAGTGCTGACGGCGAGCTTCCGCAATAGACCGATCTCACAGTTAGTTTGAGTGCGCCACCGCTGCCGAAGCATCGTGGGAGCTGTAGTCTTTCTGCCCGCGCGACAACCATGCTGGAGGTCTGCGCGAGCAGAGCATGATTCTCTCTCGTGCTCTGCTTATCTCGTGAACTGGCGTCTGCCTCCTACGAACTACAGTTATGGCGGCGTCACGCATGCGTGGAACGCTGAGTGAGATCGGTCTATTGTATTGCAACGTTCATTCTGCACCATCAAGGTTGCCGGTCTTACCATGCTATTAACGTGAGCTCGTTCCGAGCATACGCTCTAAACATCGCCCTCAAATATGGCCGTCCAGCGCACCTCCCCTATACACATCCGGGAGGTTTTCTTCCTCCAACCTTCGCAAGCACCCCGGGGTGAGGTCCGACTTTAATTTCGGGACACTACGCTAGGCATTGAGACGGAACGATGGAAGGCTGAAACCTCAACAACGCTTGTTAAAACAGAAGTTCGGGCGAGTTGGTAGTTCATGACGCACGAGGACACAGCGCACCCGTAACAAACACTCAACGTTCACAGTCACACCAAAAGAAAGGGACACTTACACAGCGCTGACCTCAACTCTTTGTATATTCCCGCCTTTTCTCTTCTTTCACGTCTAATGCATAACCTAGGCCTCATCTTTTTCTTTCTTTGCTAAAGGTTAACTGTAAAAGTTTTAAGCCAGAAATTGAAAATTAAAAATTAAATGGAAAAATTAAAAGAAAAATTAAAATTGAAATTACTGTAGATAAAAATTAAATGGAAAAATTAAATGAAAAATTAAAATTGAAATTACTGTAGATCAATGATGCAAAGCTAAGTAATCCAGCTCTTTTTGTGACAGCGCTATAGATGGATTACTAATACACCTGCCGTTTTGTCTGGCAATGTTCTCCGCTTCTATTATTTCCCTTGTGAGCTGGTCTCGACTCCTTGCCAACACCACACACTTGTCAAGTTCCGCTGTGCACCCACAGTCCCGAATGTGTATGCCAACATGTCCAGAGTTCTTGTTGATGGTGGACAGGTTGTGTTCTCTAAGGCGGTGGTTTAAACACCTACCCGTCTGTCCGATATATGTTCTTCCACAGGACAGGGGGAAGGAGTATACCACATTTTCAGTGCATCGAACGAACTTATTTCTGTGATTCGTTGTGCAGGACGTCGGTGTTCTTGATGGAGTGTTTACCCTCTTGCACAGACTGTAGAGCTTGTTCGGAGCGGAGAAAATAACGTCCGTGCCTACTGTGTTTGCTATTTTTTTGAGGCCATGAGAAAAATGATGGAGATATGGCACAATCACTGGTCTTTTTGCCCTGTCCCGATGACTTTTCTTAATTCGCTCATCATGCTTAAAATCCCTGAAAAGTCCTTCCGCCACTCAACAACGCTCTCCATCCTCAACAACGTTCCCACTAAAAAAAAAAAAAAGTGTTTTTTGTTTTTTTGTTTTTTGCGCTTGAATATTGTAAAGCTGTCCAGTGCCACCGATGAGCGTCTCTTTAGCAAGGATATGCTCAGCATCAAAAGAAGAAAGTTAAGTTATATCTGAAAAGTAGTTGCTGCTGCGTTAGAATACAATTTAAATAATTTATTGTTTAGTCCACTTTCTGCCGAAGCAGCAAACGGATTGATTCAATTGACTCGTGCGACGGTAAAAATATAATATCTGCAAAAAGTGAAATGAGAGTTTGCTGAGAGTTCAAAATAAATATAAATCGTAGTCATTGTGTGTGATCATCAAGGTCTTCATAGTCACATAATTAAATTAAACGTGTTTCGAATGTAACTAAGTTACTATGACAAAGTAACTGCAACTGTAACCCGTCACTTTAACTTTATAGTGACTGTAACTTTAACTTAAATGCTCCTTGTCAAACCCTCTCTAACTGTTACTAATTACTTCTTAAAAGCAACTTGCCCTAAACTGGTAAGAATGGTAAGTTTACCACATCTAATTTTAACTAAAACAAAATTTGCTATCGTTGAATTTTAGAAAGCAAGTGCAATTGCGTGCATGTTTAGGCAGCAGGAAGTTCATCAGCCCCCCCCCCCCCCCCCCCCCCACACACACACACACATTTTTCACCCTCATACTAGAAAGGAAATGTGAAGCAAAAATTGTACCGTAAATTTGGCAATTGAACACCAACCCACGAAGCATTCTCGAATATTGACGGCCATTCCAGAAATCACAGCCAATACTTAAAACGAAATTTAGTACAAAGCGGAAACAGGCATTTCCAGCACTTCCAATAACAACCGGCTCGCGTTAACCACTGAAAGAACTCGTCGAGTCAGCCCTCGGTGGCGGGAGGTACCACGACGCCGCGTCTCCCCAGACACCTGACACGTTCGGAGGCGGTGTCGCGGCGGATCGTACCGCGCCGCTCCAGACGACGAGAGCTTCGAAAAAGTCATGCTGCCTCTAGTCGCCTGCCTCGTTCTCTTATGGCTCCCCGGTGAGTGATTTTTCAATCGCACGCTAGCTCGAAGTTTTAATATTGTGAAAAAATCAATTTAAGTGCTTTTAGTATGTGAATTTGTTTGTTAAGTGTTTTAAACATATTTGTTTGCGGTATGTCATAAGCAGAAACCTAGTGTTAGATCGCTATTACGCCAAACTTTGCCGTTCTGAAGGAGTAACTAGCCGGATTGAGTGGCGAATCTGAAGAGACACGTATATTTCGGAACAAGGGCTGTTTTCGAGACTTCTGCAATATGCAGCAGTTTTGAAATATGGCCGCACGCATTGGGGTTTCTAATATAAATACACACACAAATTAAATTTCCAAAGCTTATGAATGTATTTTAGCTAATTAGAATATTGGTGGCAACGGTTATCCTTGCACTTACTGTCCGCTTGGGAGCCGAATTTAACTGCAAACAGAGATTTCACTAACCTCCCGCAGTGTTTTTGTTGTTGTTGTTTACTTATTTTTTTTGGGGGGGGGGGGGGAAAGAAAGGGGGGGGGGGGGGCGAGTAGAGTTTGCTGCAGAGGGAACATTTGTCCAGAATCCTGGCGTACACACAGATCAAATTAAAACTGTCGTGAGCGTGAATTTAATTAATTTAATTCTCAATTCTTGGAACCTACGGCGTAAGCGGTCGCTCTTCATGTTGCCAACCTTAGGTGAATGAAGGTGTGGGTTTGGTCAACTGGATGACCAGGGCAAGCTTTTGGGTTAATAAAACTTACACGTAGCTTAAAATCGCCTGACTGAAGAAGTTTTCCGCACTGGCGAAATTAGGCTTCCACAGAGGTTCAACTTGACGTGCCTTACCTATTTTTGTAACAGTATATGTGATCACATTTATGCCTAGTAGCATCACCCCAGCTGGCGGAAAAAAATAAATGAAGCCCTCTTTGCCATTTCTCTAACATAATATATATATATATGAACGAATATGTGCAGATGAATGAACCGTACTTAATCCAATGATTTAAAGAATCCAAGTTTTTCAGGAGCCCGCCGAAAGCCAAAAAACGGCGGAGCCAGGATCCTGGCTCCGCCGTTTTTTGGCTTTCGGCGGGTTCCTGGAAACTTGGATTCTTTAATTCATTGGATTAAGTACGGTTCATTCATCTGCAGATATTCCTTTATATCCTTCTCGGAGACCACGTACGATGACGTGAAGTGCCCGTGTTGTATATATATATATATATATATATATATATATATATATATATATATATATATATATATACCGTAGGGCTGGGCACAGACTAAAATAGTTAACCCGATAAATAATCCCTCCCCCCTTTAATCGATTAATTACTAGATTAACCGGTCTCGTTAATTTTCATTCCTAAAATTAAAAAAAAAGTCATTGATAAAACAAAATCGATGCTTTTACTGAATATGTGTTGAACGCCGAAATATGCAATTTTGTATCTAATGCGTATGTTTAATGTGTAGTTAAATGTGTAGTTAAAACTTAAGAACGGTAAGAAGACACTTACACTCAGATGATTACTTCTGCTGCATGAGGCAAAGAAGTTCGTTCATATTCACCGACGAGAAAGACCTCCTTTAATTGTTCACAATAGTCCCTGCTGCGCTAAACGGACATGATCGAACGACGTTAAAGTGGCCCGGACACGTGTAGCCTCTCCCTCCCTGTCAGGAGTTCCAAATCTTGCACCTAGAGTTCACTTTAGGCTAAAATTTGACCTAACTAAATTAACATTTCACATATTGCTTCTGGAACAAGTCAAGCTTTTATGTGGATGGGGAAATATATGTGGAACGCCAGTTCTGTTCGCTTTATTTTTGTTTTGTTATGCAGAAATCTTAGGTGTTATGCGGATCAGACGGCCTGCTGCCCTTTCGCGCTAATCTATTTCAGTTAAAGCCTTCGGAAAGTGGATTTTCTTGTTCTTTTTACTTTTGTCGCGTTCTAGTTATAATAATTTGGCGGCAAATCCGCGCAGGCCGAGTAAAAAATTAGATAAATAAACCAAGAAGAAATACACACAAAAGGAGGCGGCCAGCGTTCAGAGAGGCGCCGGCCCAGAGATCAAAACAGATACAAAAAAGGGAACCTAATGACCACGTCCTTCGTACGACTAAGAAAATAGTTCCAGTGAAGGTTCTTGCTTTCGTTACGGAGTTCCCGCGGTATGGTTTGAACAGTTTGAACGTTTTGAAAGCGGGCATCGACACTGTTACAGGCTGAGGAACTTGCTGCGACATGCAGCCCGTCCGCGCGCCCACGCGCCTACAGTGCCGGGCGGCTGCGGTGCATGATCCGTTTGTGCTGTTTGACGCTGAGCTTTTCTAACAGCTTCACTTGTGATACTGCTGTATGATCTCAGCGATCTCGGATTACATGTGCGAAATTCCTTGGTCTTATTGTGTAAGGTTCGCACGAACCTTTTTGCCGACGGACGTTCGCTCTGTTCCTTTCGTTTTTGGTCTACCGTCGCCGTTGGTATGGTTATTCGCCTTATGATTTCTTCGAGACGTAAAGAAGTGAAGAGTGTTTCGCAGATTTATTTGCGTCCAACAGAGCGGTTTAAGTTTGGCACACTTTTATGCCGCATTGGTTGTGTGTTGTGCATAACCGTATAATAAACTTGTGGATAATTTAAAACAAACTACTCGTGTTCCTGTCCCTGGTTCGATACCAGGATAAGACGGATTTTTTCGGTCGCGCACCATTCACCTATAGCTGTATGGAAATTTGCGCTTGGTTTTTGTCACCTTTGTTCTCCTTCTCCAGGGATTATTATTGCCATTCTTGTCCGGCTCGCTGTCACCTTTCCATTAATTGCATTATAATCATAACCTTAAAAATGCAAGCTTTTTATCCTTGTTGGTGTTAGACTGATGGCAGCAGATAAAACCCGTTTGCTCTACTGACGTCAAGCTCCTGGTTAGCTTAGTTGGTGGAGAGTGAAAGGTCACTGGTTTAATACCAGGACCAGGCGGATTTTTCGGTCCCACAACAGTCATCTAGCTGTGTATGGAGAGTTTTGTTTTTACTTTGTCCCCTTTGTTCGCTTTCTCCAGGTATTATTAATGTTATTCTTGTCCACCTCGCTTGCACATTTGTAATTATAATTATAATTAAGTGTATGATTATAATTGCATTATAATCATACACTTATGTTCCTTTCTTTTGTTTTTGTTGTAATTTTACTGTATTTTAACAAATTTCAAAGCGTACAAACTAAAAGAAGAAAAAAACAAAAAAACGTTGTCGCTAATATTAAAATACTTTTCGTGAGAATAGCGTCGCACCTGTGTTTGATGAGCCCAAATGTAGTGCCAACTTGTCTTTTGATTATGTTTCCAATGTCGAGACGCCGAGTGCATTTTTGCATCGCGTATTAGGGCATTTCCTATCAAATTTTGTATTTCGATTGTTGTCATATGATGTATACAGCTTTTTGTTGTCATATAATGCATATAGTGACTTTCTATAAGAGTCCACTAGAATGGCTTGAAATATCTGGAACAAATGCACGGGATAATACCAGGCATGCTTTATTTGAAAAGCGCTCTTCCAGAGGTCAATACATAGAACACCGTTTCACATGGAATCATTGTTACTGTATGTGGAACAACTTTTCTGATGCCAATATGTGGGACGCTGTTTTATATACCACCTTCACAATTTACCTGAAAGACAACCAGTATGGTTTCTGGCGTCGCTCGCCACCTGCGAGCGACGCCAGAAACCATACTGGTTGTGTGCTTGTCGCCGTCGCTTAGAGATGGCGGCAGCTGTCTAGGTAAGTCTGTGTCGACATAACGGACACGATCCTGGGGAACCTAGCCCTTAACAGCTCCGCTGTAAAATTCTAGTAACTAATTGGAACCAAAGTATAACGAGATGAATTGTGTACTCTTCCAAATCTGCGTAGTGAAGGCGTGTAATTTTTACATTTTTTTAGTTCGTCAATTTTTTTTATCAACTGGTTAAAAAATCAATCGCTATAAAAGCATTAATCGATAAATCGGTAGGTTAATCGATCAATATATCAGCCCTAATTATATTGCATGTTCTATAAGTATATACAACCTCTGCCTTATGGAAGGACAAATAAAGGCCTGTCTGCCATGCCAAGATGAGAACAGCAAAGAACTTAAATCTCGTTGTGATTCAAACGTCTACCAAACTTTAAAAAAAAAAAAAAAAGAAAAAGAATGACAGTAAGAATAAGCATTGACAACTTTCTGTTTTGCAAACAGGCGCTAAATTGCTCACTCAGGTATTCTCATTGCGCAAATCAGATAGCAGCTTTGCGTAAAGTGTATTTTTCGTTCGTAGTGCCGTAAACAGCGTCACCACTTCAGGCCGATGCCGGGTGTTTGTGTCTTCATTCTTCTAAGTAATACGTTTTCACCCCGCTCCACAGTAACAAACAGTTTTTCGATGGTTTTGCGTTGTCGGAAATAGCAGAATCATAAGTTGGCTTCGAGTACTGAACGGTTTGGCGACTGCCTTCTGAAACGAGGGGAAAAAAAATGTTACAGCAATGTCCATGCGGTGATATATACATCACGTGACCGCGATGAAATGCAGCGTGCGAACTGGCTGATGCGCTCGCAGGCGGCTGCCACAGTGCAGTGAAGAAGTGGATACCCGACACCCGGTTTGAGAGCGGCCAAAACTGGGCATCGGGTCAGAAACCGTGCTCGGGCCAGAGTGCTTCGCTCGCTGAAGCAACGGGCCTAGCCGTCCACCTCGGCTCGTCGATATCTCTGGGCGGTATGGTAAGGCGACACACCTGCTTTAGGATAGAAAAAAATGAACCTCAAATAAATGCGTGAAAGTAACGATCGATAGTTTTAAAATAGGGGCCGGGCCCTAACGCGTATGGTCCCAGAGCAGTTTGGGGAGTTGCACTGCGCAAGCGTAGAAGTTCTGCACGTGTGCAGTGCGTCGCACCAGACTGGTCGGGGGACTGAAAGTATCGGGGCTCCCTATTCCACGGTTCCCAAATATCGGATTAGGGATACAAGAAAAACTCCTGCAAAAACACTTCGTTACTGCTGCCAAAGGAGATGGAATGCGATAGCATTTGAGATCTATTGCAACCCTTCAGAAGTCCGTTGAGCTCAGCGTTTTCGGTCGGACTCAAAGCGGTGCCATTTTCCCTCTAGTTCTTTCCTTATTGAATATTTGTATAATATACATCAATTCATCTTTTTTCGTAAGATTTAGGGGGGAAATTAAATTGGCGTGTATTTTCATGCCTTTATGTCCACTTAACAGTTATATCAGTCACAATGTGCGCCATCAATCTCTTACCATTTATTATCTATAAAATGTATTTGCAAATTGATGAGAGATTTATTTGATCCAATTGCATATTTGTGTAAAACCAGGTTTTTTTATTATTGGCTCTATCTGCCTCATGATTGAATTGTGCAATGTGTGAAACCAAAAGTTTCGTTTATTTTGTTTTTTGTCAAGCTGCTCTTTGTGTGCCATTGAAGAAGTTCGGGGACCCATCAAGTTGTCTTGCAGCTTCATTTTGTTTTCCTAGCCTCCCTTTTCATCCATTTATAAGGAAATTAAGGTAACGTATGATATTGCACACCATTTGAGGTTTTCCCGGTAAATTTAGCACCCTAGCCGGGGCCGACAGATGCATACAATTTCGCGGTTTGGTGAACCTAGAAAAAGCTATTGCACTTAAAAACCAAGGTTGTCATTTGTTTTTTGTAACTCCCACTTGATCTTAATCAACCGTCACTTCCTCTTTTTTTTTTTTTTTGTACAGAGACTAGAATCTAAAGTACATGACGTCGCCGCTCCGACATCAGCCTTGCCTCTCTGACGTCGTGTCCAAGTGGTGACGTTGACCGAGCGAGCAGTGTTAACGCACTAAGAAATCTGGAGCGCCTACTTTCCTTCAAAGCACCCGAGTCACCAGGGCCCGGTTGCTCTAACCCTAACCCTAGCCCTAACTTTAACCAGAACTCTAACCCTAAGTCTACATCTACTCCCAACTCTAACCCCAATCCTCTCTAACTCTAGCACTAAACGTAACTCTAACCCTAACCCGTTGGCTCGAACCCTAATAAAAGCAGTCTGCGCTGTGGCACTGGCCATGGTGAAACGTCATGATCAGTGTCACAGCGCGCAGAAGTTTGTTTTTGTTTTGTTTTGTTTAAGCTTATTATTTTTCCCGTCATTCGCCAAGCGCCCTTTGTAGATCGCAGCGATGCTCTTTCCCGAGCAATTTACGGGAGAGAGCAGATGCTCGATATTCCATAGAGTAACATTTTTGAAAAAAAAAAAAGGAAACTGCGCGCTCGTTTACGACAACTAGGAGCTTCGTTGAACAGCGGAGAACTCAGACAGTGGCCAATCTTGAGACAAATATCTCATCAGTGTTGTCCAGGATTGTGATAGACTGCTTTCAGGAATCTCTATTCCCCTTCCATGGGAATCGTGGTTGCCTAAAAATTACTCGTAATAATATATCAGCGGTAGAATAAACGATGCAACCGCTATACTTAAGTTTGAGTAAAAAGCGCGAAACTGGCGGTAGTATCGTAGTTATTCATTTATTTATTGAGGTAGGTATCTAGATCACCAAATTCTGGACATTAAGGAAATACAATATGTTCACGATCGAAAATGCAAAGATGCACACTAAAAATTGTGTGATGCAGGGAGATTTACATAGAAATTACATTGTACGTTCGATGATCACGAAGCTAGAAGCCTGAACATAAGCCACGCCGGGGTTTCCGAACATGCCAGTAAATGTACATGACGCGATAAACACCAACGTGATGACTCTCATAGACGCGTAGCACTCAAGAAGCACCAGGTATGACGAACCACGGGCGCCGTACTACCACTCCAATAACAATTGGCCGCCCGAGCCACTGAGAACGCCATTAAGAACCGATCACGAAGCAGGAAGTGTGAACCTTATGTGTCACACTTTGCGTTTCTCAAAAAGCCGTTTCGGTGACTATAGTATAGTTGGCACAGGAAGCATGATGCTGTCCTTCGACGTAACTGTGGCTGACCGGTATATTCATCGGCGCCTCGCAGGTCTTTCAAAAGTCGGGCGCCCTGGTACTGGACGAAGGCGCCTCTATTAGCTTCACCAGAGGACCATCATCCTGCCCAGGCAAGTGGCTATAAGTGCGCAGTCTGGAACTGGTGAAGCCGCAGCTCATACATCATACGAAATACACGCTGTTCCCTGTAGACATGATGACCGAATTATTTGCGGAGACGAAGTCAAGCATGTTCCAAGCATGTTTGCTTTATACAAACGCTTCATTCAGACATGTCCGCGGACAGTTTCTGTATGTCCAATGCGATAATGCGGAGCACACGTTCGTCTGCTTTTTTTATAGGGGTTGCAATGAAGTCAGAACGTCGAGCTCTTATTGACTGATTGGAAAAACAAATAGTGGGTAGACCTTGAGGCATGTAGCATTGAGGTCTACCCACTATACGTTCGATGAAAGCCAATCAGAGCTCGGTCTCGTTATGACGTCACTGCAACTCCTGAGCAAGAAGCAGACGACTTGTCCTCCACATAGGACCGTCGTACAAGGAAGATCTCAGAGAGTGGCTGCATTCTGTCCTTTGTGGGATGTTTTTGAAGTGTGGCCGCGTCTTAAAGGGGGCGATGCAACAATTTTTGTACTTTGCGAAAATACCACTTAGAACGGATCCCTGACGGTAATGGCCTATGAAACACGCGTTCGTTTTTCACCCCACGCAATAGAAGTCCAAGTAAAAAATTAAGGAAAAACGAGCAGCTTTCGATCCCTCAACTCGCAGCCAGAACAAACGGCCACGTGACTTAAAGCCGATTATATGCCACCAATGCTGATCATAGCCACGCGCTGGGGTTGGCAAAGCACAGGACACGCGCTGAGTTCCAGACATTGTTATGGCTCGGCTGTTGTCGTCATTGCAGGGATTGGACAAGGGCCACTACCCGAATGCTTCTCGAGCTAGTAATTATCACGAGCCCAAGTTGAGTGCCCACGTAATGCTCGAGTCCAATCTGTGAACCGCATTCAAATATCGTCATTGGAGTAAACTTCGATCCCCACGTGACGTCATCAAAATTTGCAAAGGAGAGATTGAATGAAAATGATCGCTTTTGTCCTTGAAATTACACCGCAACAAAGGCGTTTCTTGGCCAGTGGCGTTGCGTGTGAGTATCCTCGAGTCCCACTAGTGTCAGTATGCTCGTGTAAAGTGAAAAAAAAACATTCCAAATGAATATCGTTGCGCCGCTCCTTTAAGGGGGCGGCGACCTAGGGGCTTCGTACCGCGCGTGCTGAAGCGTCATTCGGAAGAATAGCCGGCTGAACTCGGTACACCCATCATTATTAAAGGTTCCCGTACAGAGTTTTCGCAGCGCCCGCACATGCTTTTTTTTTTTTTTTGTAAAGACACACTGGGTCTAACTGTATGCCTGTCTCCTCTAGCATGCTCCCAGAACTTCAAGTTGACGTTGTTCTGAGCTTATTATTTTATAATGACCTGTTCTTTAAAAGAAAGAAAAAACATTATAATATTAACAAAAACATTATTATTTACACATTTCTATATTTAAGCTTTTTAAATTTTTTTAATTTATAATTTTTTTATGACTTGGATTTAGCAGGTTTCCACGAGACGAGATGTTACTGGAAGAAGCGTTACACCTGATCGTCGACCTTTTATCTTTTACCTTTTTAGCGCCAAATTTAGAAGGTAGCGTTAAAAAGATATTTCTAATGTCTCGCTGGCAGAAGCCAAAGAACAGCGGAACCCAATCTGTGCATCTTTCGTGGATAGTGCTGAAGAAATGTAATCCACGGAATGTCAGTTAAGCGAAATTGAACATAACCGCCTTGTGCGATCCACTGCCTTTACTCGGTATGAGCGAAGAGAACGTATT
Source organism: Ixodes scapularis (assembly GCF_016920785.2). Classification (NCBI taxonomy): domain Eukaryota; kingdom Metazoa; phylum Arthropoda; class Arachnida; order Ixodida; family Ixodidae; genus Ixodes; species Ixodes scapularis. The sequence goes on from NW_024609836.1 coordinate 77,728,774, forward strand.
TATTGTATTTTTCTATCTTAGAAAACTTGCTCTAATCAGCGAGAGCTCGAGAAGAATCGGACATCAAGTCGATTATGTTTTCCTTTTCGCCTCGTCAGTAGTGCTTCGCCATCCTTATCGACTAAAACTCGCCGTCTCTTCGGCTGATGAGAGGTAAGAAAAAGCCCGAAAGTCGCCACGTCTTTTGTTACTAAGTTGTCAGCAACAACCATTTCATCGCCGTTTAGACTTCGGTCTTTTCTCAAATGCTTTAGACCAAAAACAAAAATAAATCGCTTATCCTTTACACTCTCCTGAAGAAGGAAGACCAGCGGAGCTGTACTCGATACACTGTGTGCTTCTTCTTCGTCGTCGTCTGTTTTTCGCGCTGTTTCCTAAGATGAATTCCCACCAATGCGCCAAACTATACATTCTTCTATTATAGCTGGAAAGGTTGCCGCCATCTACGAGCGACGGCGGAAACCATACTGGTTCTGTGCTTGCCGCCGTCGCTCATAGATGGCGGTAGCTGTCCAGGTAGGTTTGTGTCGACATACACGGACACGATCCTGGTACGAATACACACGAATACATAGCGTGGAGAGTCGGTTACCTGGTACGCTTCGCTGCAGGCGAAGCCAAGTTCGTGGGTCAGGAACGGGTGCACTGGTACAACTCGGACAACTGGGCGCTCCGGGAGTCCGAGCAGCTGCTACCGGAGCCGATCGAGAGTCGACCCACGGGATCTCCGCGACCGCTGGTCGTGCCGGACGCCGAGATGGTGCCGTGTCCCTCCGACCACGTCGAGTTCGAGGACACTCGCTTTCGGGTGGACACGGACGCTCTCACGCCGCGCCTGCGCACCATGCAGATCGGAGACGTGGTGCGTATACCTGACGCCGAAAACTACGCTTCACACTGGGTCTAAATAAAGACCCTTGATACTCCTTTTACAAGTAAACATAACCAATACAAATGACAAAGCGCATTCCACTGAGACAAAATGGCTGCATCCATTTCAAACCTCTGCTGTGCGCCGCCATTCGCTTCCTGAAACTTGCACCGCCACGCAGTCGGCGCTTCAAAAAATGTCGCCAGAATTTGTCGTTATGTTGTGTTTTAGTGGCCTAGCGGGTTTGCGGGCACATCACGCGGGCGTGTGTGTGTTGTGTGTGGTGATGGCTACGTAGTGTGTTTGGGTTTGATTTGTCAGTGCAGAGAGAATGTCTCTGTTTGTAGGAATCTCTCATCTAGGCCGCCGACACTGCCCTTCGAAAGAGTCAGTCCAGCGGCTTCAAAAGTGCTTCGTCACCGTCCTACTTTTTCTTTGTACGTTTACAATCACCGACTTAACCAATCACGTACAGTGAAAATGCCGTGGTCTCGCGCTCTTTGTTATGCACATGATCGATTTAACCGGTAATTCCCAACGAACAAAAATAAAAAGAAAAGAAAAAGGTCGAGGGCAGTGACGATGTGATTTTGACGCCGCTTGACTGAATCTTTCAAATGGCAGCGTCGGCAGCGGTCGGATTTACGAGAAAACGGGGTGATGGTGATGTCATAGTAATGATGACAAATTCAAGAATATATTTTGCATTTTGCTGCTTCGTGAACCGGAGAGTGAATATGAATCGGTTCGCTGTTTGATCAAAACTAGGGCTGTGCTTTTTTTTGGAGGTATTGACAGGTTAAGAGCTCCAGGACGTGCTGAGTATCTTATAATCTCTCTAGGGCGGGTAAGATGGCGGCATTAGCTGATAAAAAACAGAAAGGTGAATGAAAAGGAACCTAGTCAGCCGCGCCCTGCATTTCTTAAGTTGTCGGTGAGTATCGAAGGTATCAAGGACAACGGTAAAAAGCCATATGGCTAAATTATCGGGAGTGTATTCGTGCGCACTATGCCGTAGTGACATTAGAACAGTACTCATTTTGTCTGCCTTCTTGCCAGTTTTGCCAATGTGAAGGGTTTCCGTGAGAGGCATGACCGGTGTCATGCTCTCACGGAAAGGCAATCTCAGAGGCATTTGGTGAGTGCGGAATGAGACCGACTGCCCTTCTCACTCACCCAAATTATTAGAGGGAATGAATGATTGACATTCGGAGTGTATCGTGAGATAATATCGTGCTTATGAGACTGTATAAGTGCCATTTGACTCTTTCTTTGTTCGGTACTTTGGGAAAGAGTAGTTTTGTCGAATCTAAATGGTTGTCAGCTTATAAAACAAAAAAACAATTAATCCTTTAAAGACCGACTGAATAAAATAATGATAATGATGATGATAAGTGTGATAATGATAATGGTTACAATGATACTGATGATGGCGATGACGACGACGACGACGATGTTTATGATGATGGTGATGATACTTGTGGTGATGGTTGTCGCGGGTGCAGTTGTACGATGGAACGGCTCTCGCTGCATTTTTGGAGACTGACGCTGGGAAGGAACTGTTCGCGGGGGACGTTACGGGTGGAACTCCCGACTGCACGGACCCGGCCGGATGCGCCTGCGGAAATGACCGCCCCGAGGTACAGTCTACCTCGCGTTTAATCGAATCACATGTGAGGGTCATTGCGCCTATTCGTTCCGAAATCCTTGGCCAGGTTTATTCCAACACATAAATCACTACTTCCAGCTGCCCTTATCATATTTTAGTCTTTTGCACTCGGTCAGAAGACTTTTACTATCGAATCAAAAAAACCTTCTGGCCTTGTAAATTGCTGGCAAATGTTTTTAGCAAGTTACAGCCATGCGACACGGTAAAATGTAATGTTTGTTACATTTACTGACATTATTTGATTGGCCAGTCAGTGCACGCCATTGCTTGTGCAGCGCAGTGCACCGTGTCACTGGTCGTCATGATCAAAAGCTGACTCGTCGATCACTGAACGTCAGTTGAAAGAACTGGCATTAGGTTTTAGAGTGTGGCGGTAGTGTAAGTAACTATGTAATTTGTTTGTGAATACCCAGATCGTGGGAGGCCGGAAGAGGCGTCTGATGTCTTTACTGCAGATGGAACTTTTCGTCAGTGCAGTACAACTGCTATTCCCATCTTCTTCAGTCTCACAACGGAAGCGACGTACTAAACCCTGGGACGAACAAATTTGAGGAGAACAAAAAACAAAAACTATGACACAGTAACCGAGAGAAGGCAATGATGTTCTTTTTTTAAGTCTTACAAAAACTTAAGTCTTTACTTGGCTTTGCAGCCACTCGAGAGGATATGTCTTCAGCACGCTCCCAAATGTCCCCACGAGCTTCCCTGCAATGACCCAGTAACGCCACTTGGAAACTGCTGCCCCATCTGTGGTGAGTTATCGAAAACTGACCGCGGTTGTTTTAAGGTGTAACCCCCAGAAATGACGCACATTCCAGTGAGTCTTTTGCTTATATTTATAACGAAAGTTGAGGTCTTATACTCACTGAAATATTCTCGAATTGATCATGGCCGAGTAAGACATCGTAAAATAGTATTACCCTTCGCGATTTTTCTGCCTTAACATTCCTTGCACCCACCCAATAGTCATTTTTGGTTAAAGTATACATCAAGATTCTTTCAATGCAATATTTCGTTGGTCATAACCATCATCTGCACCTATATTGGCCCTCGTTAAGGGTAAACATAAACTCCAATTTTGTTAGGAGCTACCCTGTACGCCTACTGTCCCTCACAACAATCGGAGATCGGACCACTGCGATATATGGGGATACCTGGGCGAATGACCAGGCAGAAAATATGTTTAAATATAAAAATAGTCTGCAACGTGACTCCAGCAAAGACGTGTACACCAGTGTGTCACTATACTCAATGTGACACCGCAGGCGTACTTTTAGGTCTAAAAATATATTCGACCTCATCATGCTGCAAGCTTACTTCCTTGGCTTCTATAATTGGCTTTTTAAGTGCTTTTATGAGCTAGTAGACGGACAAGGAACTTTTCTAAAGCGTAGGATGTCATTTTACCCTAATTATGTTTCAACATATTAATTTTAAATTTTCTCTTTTTGAGGTTGCTTATAGTAACATAAAACAAGCGTGTACAAACAGCAGTCCGGTGAATAAAATGAATACAGAGACAATCCTCTCTATGACGCCATCTGGTTTCCAGTGTCAATGCTCGTGATGAGGCCATCTTCAGGATTCCGATTCTCCACACTGCTCCGCTTCTTCGAAGAAAAGGTCCTCAAGGTAAGACCCTCTTCTAATCGGCACTGCGTTGCCTCCGCTCTCGGAATTCACTTCGATACCGGCAGATGTCAGCAGTGAAACGCTGCAGAGCCGTTTTGGAACCTCATACAGTGTCTCTGGCTTCGTGGCGTCTAGGTATTGATCAGTTGAACATTTTTAGCTGTTCAATCAAAGCGTAGCAGACGGACAGCAGGACATGAATAAAAATACTCAGTTTTGCCTGTAAGAAGGAATGATGAACTTCTCAGTACGTGAAACCGGGGGTGGCGGGGGGGGGGGGGGGGGGGGGGTCATGGGGAGAAAAAGGGCAATTGAAATTCGGTGAAACTAATAGCAGATTAATTAATGGGTGAGACGTCGGACATGTTGGAAATGCCATGAAGTCCGGTCATTCTTTCTTGATGGTGCCCGGACATAATAATGCCAATATCTAGACCAAGCACCCCCACCCCCCTTGCCCTTTTATATCAGTCTTCCTGCCACACAAACGGGACTCTCGAATCAGTAACACAATGTTGGCTCGAGTCACATCATGTTTAGTCGGATGGACTCAGTACTGGGTATTGATGCCTTGTCTCCGATGTTCGCGCGTAAAAGTTATACAATCCTAGCTCCCTTAGCTGTTGGCGAGTGGAGTTCTTTCCCAAGCTCACTACATGGTTACAACTTGGACTTGACAACGGGAATGGTGTTGCGCAGGCGCAGTTCAGCGGGATTATTCAGGCATACCTTCACCGCACATGGGATGGAAGGCTGCAGGCTGTGCTGTCAGACCTCTCTCCATCGGACACCTCTCGGCCGGCGACACCGGGGAAAGCGCACAAGCTCGCCACTGAACTGGCGGCTCTGCTCAATGGTGGGTGGACGTCCGTGCCCGATTCCTGTCATACCAACGTCTGTCAGAAGGCGACGCTTCAGCGATGAATTTGAGAAAAAAAAAAACAAAAAAACTGGCTGACTAAGATACAAAACGGTGCAGTGTTCTCCAGGTCTGGGTAATGGTCAGCATTGCAGCTATTAATTTTACGGCAATTATTATTCAAGTATTGTCCGATATAGTAGCTGGCGTGTTTTTGCATGTATCAACAGCTCTCTTCTGATATCGCAGTGTTACAATAGCAGGAACCGGATCACTTCCTTGCTTATGCGAGGTCCGTTCTCCCAACTTGGGTTTTTACCAGTGATAAGGCTTACCACCCATCTCTGGAAAACAGCAAGCTTGATATACAAGCGGGGATCTGAGTGTAGGAAGCATCTACAGGGCCGGTTTGATGGACGAAAAGCTTGTACTTCTCAATAGCGGCTGACTGTCGATTGTTGTTGAAGGGAGTTATAGTTCTGTAAAATTGCAGGGCTCAAAAATGTTTCTGGCAATATTCAGACTTAAAATTAACTACTTTTTTCCTTGAAAAATGTTGCTGTCAGATTATATGGCTGTCAAAATGTTCACGAAAAGCTACTCATTGAGGACACGGAGGTCAGCGCTAGCGCTAGAAAAGTGCCAAGGTTCCCAGGCGCATTGATTCCTTCGATGACTTCACCGACCGCGGACCGCCTAGAATGCGACACTAGGATTGTCTATGAAATTGAATAAGAACGTCTTCAATTCTTTTTTGCCTTTACATAGTGCCTTCAGGTGTGTTGGGCTGCAATAGAAAAATGAAACAACGTACCGCTCTTAAAGAATTTTGTGGGATGGGCCAAATATGTACGGTATCCCCGTCTTAATAGAGAGTTTTAGGGAACCGTTTTTGCACATCCGATACGGTACGATGGGCCCTCCGGTACGAACTGCGCATGCGCCTGTCTTCTGCGATCTTACCGTAATGCGCTGGTGGAACCGTAAGGCACGACCGGCACGACCAATGGCCGACATGGACAGTCTCGCTTCGTTAGCAAAACGGCTATTTCGCTGGCGGAGAGAGCGTGCCGTGGCTCTAAACATGAATAAAATAACTCGTGGCAGTGCCTGGCAGGAGCGCCATGTGTGACAGCAAGTCCATAAAGTTTGAGTCAGCAAAAAAGAAAGAGAATAAAGAACAAAACGCAATAGGACTTTTTCGATAGAAATAAGTTTGTGTTTAGTGCAACCAAAACTCGTGTGCTCGGTAGCTCAGTGGATTGGAGCGCCGATTTCTTGAGCTCGTAGAGGACGGGTAGTGGAGAGTTCAAATCCCGCTGGCAACTTTTTTTTTTTATTTTCTTTTTTTTTTACATATTATAAGTTTTTTTTTTTTTTTATACAAACATTGGATGTGCATTTTGAGCACTTATCACCCGTATTTTACAGCTGCTGTTATGACAGGATTATCTGTAGTGGCACCAGAGTGTGCAACAAACAGCCTTCTGCATCAAGGCTCTGGATACATTTTAGTTTAAAAATGTTGCATGAATTAAAAATTTCTGTACAAATGCTAATCACATATATCCTATAAAACGAGCCCTTTGAATATTTGGTGATAGTTTTAATAAGTCCACAGCAGTAAAGTTACAGGTTTTCCTTTATATTTTCTTCGTGGTCGTACCGTACACGGCGCAACGATCGGTACGCGGACGTACGACCGTGATCGTCTGCTATCTGTACCGTAAGAGAGCAACATGAGCGCCGCATCTACCTCCGTCCCTCCGCCTCCTCCTCGCAAGCGATTTAAAGTAGTAGACAACATCGTTCTACTTCAGGAGCTGCTAGGCGCTACTCCTTTTTCGCTCCAGCACTTTGGAATGACGCAGCGTTGAAAAAGAGCTTATCGTTGCGAGGAGCGAAGGAACGGATTGACCTCCTCGTAAATAAAAATAGAGATTTAAGACGTACTGAAAGATACGTCATTTCAAAAATATACACACTGTATGGAAAGTAACGAATTCCCAGAGTCCCTTATGAATATTGAATCCACTAGGGTACTAAAAAGGAAATTAAGGAATTGGTGTCAAGCATTTGAGCTGTAGATATCGTAGCCTAACCGTTGGAGATATTTCGTACTTTTATTTCATGGTTGCGTGAGTAGACTTGGCTATAAACACCTATATTTCATGCTCTAAAGTGTTCCTTTTTGTATTTATTTGTGCTGCTACTTTTGTGCTCCTTTCATTTTTTTTTTTGTGCTGCGGAGTGTCTTTTTTTTTTTTTTTTTTGTAACAACATGTATTGTAGTTGGTCGCCTGGCCCCACATACAAACAGAATGCTGCTTTTGTGGGCCAGCTCTTTATTTTGTATGACTTGATCTTAAAATAAAAATTGAATTAAATTGAAAATTGAATTGAAAATTGAATTGAATTAGCTTTGTTCAAGACAAATGACCGCATCAACTTGAGAAAGTGAGTATATTTTGGTTATTTTTGTATTTTCTTCGAGATTTAATATTTCTAGTTTTATTTGTCCATAGCTTTCTTAATACTCGATCCTGCATTGGGCCTCGAGGGAAAAAGACAGGATCGCTAGCAGACGACTTCGAATGTTGATGATAAGCGCGCGCGAGCGTGTTCTTGTGCCAAATCGAGTTTGCTTTCGGCAACGTTTCAGCATATCAGGACGTGGTTGGTGTAAACATCATATTTGTTGATGTAAAACACCGAAGTTTGCCCGCTGAGAACGCATGATTTATTTGAAAACAAGTTACCATGTACGGTCGAGGCATTATTTTATTCCCCAAGTATATAAATCTGGTAAACTGAAAGAAACAAAAACCCAAAATACGCTGGCACATCATTCGTGGTATCCGCACATCATTCCTGGTATCACAACTTTTTTGTTTACTCAAAAGCTACGCCAAGTTGAACGTCCTATGCCTTGCCGCCAACAAGCGCCTTCTCTTAGTGTATCGGTGCTCGGTGGCACCCCAAAGAAATGCGACTGACTCCGTGTCACGGCAAACCAAAAAGAATGTTTATTCCCTCGTGCCCCTGCACAAGTCACGGGCCCCACGGGACGCGCGTGCGTGCCTCGCTTATAGAAAGCGAGAAGTTCAAAAGAGACTCACGCCACGCTTAGTGCGCAGACAGTCGTACAAAATCACTTTTTCTAAATTGCTTTCGCTGAATAGAGGCAACTCCAAGTCATGGTCAGAAAGATCGAGCGCCATTGTCGTCGGAAAGCTCGTCTGCTTCTTTAGCAGACGAACATTTTACAGCTTCGCTGCGCTAGGGGCGACACGCCGTGGTGCGCCAGGTTTTGTATTACGGAAGCGCATTCATTCCAGTAAAAAAACGAGACGAACTATAAGTAGGTATACAATATTTTAGGTTCTCTATATATTTAGGGTGCGATCTTTATTTACTTAAGTTTCTGCGATTTGTACAAACACGCAAATTTGTCTTTTCTCGATGAGGCGGATGCAGGTTTCCGTTGCCAGGGGGCGCGACCTGTACCGATCGTCTGCTATAATCTGCAAATACGGTTCCCCCAAAGCCGTTTCAGGGCACATGATCGGTCCACACGCCCGATCCAAGGTATCGATCGTTTTTGTTTATCGATCGTATTTTGTTCCGGTTCCCTAAAACTCTCTAATAACTCGAGGCCTATACACTCATGACTGACTATAAAACGTCTGGGACTTTGCCCAATCTCGAGTCACTAATTGGGCGCGATCGTTGTGATATCCTTCCCTTCAACTACTGTCCAGTCAGCATGTCGAGGAGCTATGAAGTCGTGGAAAGTCCGTTGACGTTTATTAGGTAGGTGAGGGAGATTTCACTAACACTGCGTTCTCCAGGTGTTTTGGATTCACGAACGTACTAGGAGAGTGTGCCCCCGTGGCTTTTGCGGTGTTCGATTGTTTGATTCTAAATTTTTAAGTTGATAGACGACGACATGCACCATGCTTTGGCAGTATATGTAGTCTGTGCTGTTCACCAAGTGAAGCGGCCCAGCGCACTGGCGGTTGCACTGGTGGGTGTGGTTTTAACAGGGGCCACCGGCTTGGAATACGCTGTGAGCAACACCAACTTGAGTGGCAGTCAAAGCTGGAAGAACCCTGCGACTGGAGGAGGCATCGGGTCGACGTCCGGTACGTTTAATTCTTTCGCGACGCGCTTTGGTGCCATAAGCTGGTCCCTGCACTTGCCACTGCTTATGACCTTGTGCCTTAAAATATTTTAAAACTTTTTCGTCGAGAAAGCACACTGGATAAAATGGCCGGGAAACACGTGCATTTTCTGTGTGTTTACTATTTTCTATTGCGTTACCAAAGCATAACCGTCAGAGGATCTCAATAAATGACCGTTCCACCCCTACTCCTTTTTCTTTTTCGCGTCACGCACGCGTTCCACGCGTGCGTGACGTCTCCCCAGGCGAAAATTTCTAACTGGGACCAGTTGGCACCTCAACTGGTTTCAACTGGGACTAACTGGTCCCAACGGGGAATCAACTGGGACTAACTGGTCCCAACTGGGAATCAACTGGGACCAATAGGAGTCCAACTGGGGCCAGCTGAGGGGTCAACTGGTTTGAACCATTCCCAGTTGGGAGTCAACTGGTTTGAACCATTCCCAGTTGGGAGTCAACTGGTTTGACTCCCAGTTGGGAATGGAGTGCACTGGAACCAGTTAGGAAAGTAACTGGTTGGAGCGATTCCCAGTCGGACTTCAAATGCCTTTCCCGTTCCCAGTTCACACTGGGCAACAATTTGGACAAGTTGGGGGTGTATTGACCTTTGCTAATGAAGAAAACTAAAAACACTAACATTTTTGGATTTATACAAATAGGGAATTTTAATTACTGGGGTACATTTATATATTTATAAAAATAATATAAAAATTTTAATTAACTAAATAATTGTTTTAATTGGAAAATATAATTAGTGACAAAATGTGTTCACCTACATTTACACTTTTAGTGCATTATTAAAATATATTAAAACATTTATTTAAATACCTACAGTATTTTTTTTTTTCTTTTAATAAATAAATTTATCTTTTGACTAATCAGAGCTAGCCGGCCGCCGTGGATAGCCGTGGCACGCGGGTGCGGATTAGTGGTACGCGCTGTCGACAGATGGCGCTGCCTATGCTGACGCCGGAGGCCGGAGTTGCCGGAGTCGGACGGACCGGACGGACGCGGTAGAGAAGGGTCGCCATCGCCCAAGTTGGCGTCGTTATGAAAATGTCAAAACTACAGCTGCGCTTCTTTGGACCTAACTGTACACACACCACGGTGGCGGCGGTGAACTTCGAGGGTGGAAAGATGCAGTTCAGCGATCGGAGGGCACCCAGGAAAGACCGGACGCACATAGACCGGACGGAACAGAACACGCCGCGGAGAGCACAATGGCGAAAATGGCGGGAGGTCTACCTCGAAAATGTTCGACTGTTGTGACAGAGATCGCGAGGTGGGAGCGCTACCGCATCTTATCAGGACTTCACCTGCGCAACGCAGGATCACGGGTGAGCACCTTCCTTCACGCGATGGGAAGAGAAGCTGAGGACGTCTTTACTAACAGACGCCAGCGGCCGATCTTCCTTCATCTCATGAATACCACCTCTGAAAAAGCGATTCAACCTTTGCAAGCAAGTGGCTAAACCCGGAGCGTGTACGTCACCGAACCTATTTAGTTTCATTCTCCAAGTTTTTGACAATAAAGTATTGTCAACCTTCCATTTTGTGCCGTGTTTCATTGTTGCTGGAGTTGGTACCAACTCCAACTGGGACCAGTTGTAACTGGGACCAATTCCAGCTGGGACCAACTCCAACTGGGACCAGTTGCAACTGGGAATTGTTCCATAAACCAGTTGCAACTGGGACCAACTGGTTCCAGTTGGACGACTCCAACTGGGACCAGTTGCAACTGGGAATTGTTCCATAAACCAGTTGCAACTGGGACCAACTGGTCCCAGTTGAAAATTTTCGCCTGGGTCCGTAACTCTACTTTGTAGGAGACAGTCGTCAGTTCACGAGACATGTCTCGTGCCGCCTCGTGCTCTGCTCGCGCAGTACGTCAGCGGGTTTGTCACGCGTGCAGTAGGAATACTACAGTTCCCACGACGCATGCCGGCAGCGGTGGCGTATTGAAACTGGCTGTGAGATCGGTCTTTGCGGAGCGGAAGTTCGTCTGCTTCTTTTGCAAGGTTGTGGTGACGTCAGAACGCCGAGCTCTGGTTGGTTCCGACCGGAGGATAATGGGTAGACCTCAAGACAGTTTCCGTTGAGGTCTACCCACTGTCCTTCAATCGAAGCCAATCAGAGCTCGGCACTCTGACGTCACCAGAGCCCCCGAAAAAAGAAGCAGACGAACTGGCGCTCCACATTATCTGCTGACGCGCTTCAATTCTTTTCGAAGCATGTCTGCTCCACACATATGCCTGGTTCGAACATGTATGACAGGTTTTGTACCACCACCTTGAGAGGAGCGTCGTACAAAGAAGAAGCATGCCTCAACTAGTGTCTGGAGAGTGTACTTTCAATGATGTATTAGCGGTGTGATCACAACTTGAGTGTGTACACGGGTGTGGAAGTCGATGCTTCATGGGGAAAAAAAGACGGGCACTATTCGCAGGCTCTTCGGCTGGGGGCATTGTCGGCGGCATTGTGCTGGCTCTTCTGATCCTCGCCCTGATCATCTTCTTGTGGTGGAAGAGGCCGCGCTTACCCCTCACCCTCTACAGGTGAGCTGTAATATTTCGGAGTGAGCCACTGGTCTTGAAACAATAGGGCGCACTATTGTTTGAGGACCGGTGTCTTCGGTGCATTTTTATAGGAGTTGAGCCTTTTTTTTACTTATTCAAGATTTTTTGCAAATTTTATTGAAAAAATACACCACATGTGGGCACAAAAGTGTATCGCGATAGGTGAAGAAACCGTTTTTTTTTGTCACTATTTGAGACGCCGTGTAGTTCGGTGATTCTAGCCCATTAATGTACATTACGAAAGACACGTTTTCAAACCGGCAGAAAAATCCGTGGTCTTGAAAATCTGAAGTAATCGGAAAAAGTAACGGCCGATAACCTTTCTTCTCAAGTAATGAAGTTATATCTAAATCTGTTTGACAACTTTAGCGCCACGGCAGTGACGTGACGTGAAAGAGGCGAGTTGGTCTATAGAGTAATTGATAGTGCCACTAAATAAGCTACGCTTCAGAGTAACGACACTTGTTCATATTCTGGCTTGAAATCATGGTTTCCAGTTATCTGAAGATTTATGTGAAATTACAGGAAACGATTTTCCGCCCTCCACAAATGTTTAAACAGCCCGCGACAAAAAAAAAGCAATATTAAATGAGCTTCCTAACACCGAATGTAGTGCTGAGGAAGTCGCACTTTTGAATCATAACGATCGGCAGTTGCGTCTGCTCCGCACAAGCCCCAAAATGTCGGTGCCTGCAATAATGTTGGGAAACAAAGTGCCGATACTCTAAGCGCAGCTCATTTAGTGGCTCTAGTAATTGGAACTGAAAAAACTCGGGGCACGAGCACCAAGAATCTCACAATAGCTCCGGAACCCATGAGATGGCGATGTTGGTCACTGAGTACGCCGAAGAACAAATCACGAAGTCAGAAGCGTTAGCATAATAAAGCATTCTTTGAATTTCTTAAGCTGTATCAATGATAAGATATGTGGCTTCGTTTCGTCTTAGGGGTCGGCAGCTGGAGAGGCTGCTTCCACTGGCACGCTTCGACGAAGGACGAGTCGAACTAGAACTGGGCACGACACCCCACGACGACCTTGTGCCCATGGGCACTGATGGGTTCGAGAACCCTCTCATAGGAGGCGGACCTTTCAAGGTACATATGGGGCCCTAATCCACACGGAGTGACCTAGGGGGAAAGATAGACCGGGACATCTATATGCCTGCAACGATCGGCCAGCTCCAAGCCGCTGTCCAATCACAGCAGTATCTTCTTTTTGCAACGGGTACTAGAGTCACTGACATGATGAGAATGGCAGGAAGGTCTTTCGATTGTCCCGCCATTGGCGCGAGCGTCTTATCTTTTTTAACACTTCGGTGGCTCGTGAGCATCCAGTGTGCACGCGCGACCAAAGCACGGCGGAAGGCAACATATGCGTTTATTAAACCCAAAAAATGTCTGCCAAAATGTCGTATAGATATATGATTTTTCACTAGGGAAGCGCGTGCTTGAAGCCTGGCATCTGAAAAAGACGCTCTGCCGTTTCGTTCCTGTCACTCACAATAGGCAGTAAAAGTTCGGCCTGGAGGCTCGATCTGCGGTACTTTGGAGAAACAAATAGGTTGAATAAGAACAGTAGTGGATTGTATCTCTCCGACAAGCGTTGATTCTTAGATCATAGCTGATCTAAGAATCAATGTTCGAAACAAAACTCGACATAGTCAGTGAAAGCTCAGAACTTTGAGTGCGACGCAACCATAACCTCTGAATCATGTTGCGGTGTCGTATAGAACGTATTGTTGGTGCACGCTAATTATTGAAAAGTTCCTCGCACGTAATATTTCACATTATACATATCTCATGCTTTTGTTTCAGAAGTAGTCACCATAAAACAAAAAAAAAAAAAACGTACGATGATCATTTACCCACCTTAAGGTTATGTATTGTTCATAAAAGAAGATTTGAAAGGCCATGCACCCATGAATGCCATGGCAAGGCTGACATGCAGGCATTGGTTACGTCGGGCCGCGTGTAACATATAGCTTTAATATTTCTCTAGAAGTAATGTCCAATTGTTGCATGCGACATGCCTCGATATGTTGGACCTTGTGGGCGTCCTGGTGGCACGAAGCGTTGGACCAGGATGCCCGGATGTTAAGCTATCTCTGGATACCTCTACCGCGTGGCAACCAAGTGTAACCGACTGCGCGCGCCGCCGCGCTCCTTCGCTGGTAGAATGCCATCGCAAAAGGATGCGCGGGAAGTCATATGGGTAGGGGCGCACGCGGCGGTGACAGCCAATACCTGACTACGTGTTGTTGAACAAGTGCGTTGTGACATTCTCCGAGGCAGGTAGCAGCAAGGGAAATCCTACAGCTTAACCAGACTAGTCATGTAAAATTTGCTCATACTTTTTTTTTTTTTTTTTTTCTTTTCAGAGCTTCCCGGAGTTTGGCCCGGAGAGCAAGAACAGTTCTACATTCGAAAATCCGATGTTTGAAACGGAGACACCCCCCGCACAGGACTAAAATCCGCAGCACAAGACGACAATTGCGACTGTTATTACTTTCTACTTCGCGCTCCCACGTTTCTTTCTTTTTCACCTGGGGGTGAAGCAGCATCATGTATTATACAGTGACAGCGCCATGAAGTGTGACTCTTTATAGCTTTTTAGGGCTCCTCCCCGATGCCTTCAGTTTTGTGGAAGGCATTTTTTTTTTCTTCTGTTAAACTATATTTGTAAAATACTTTAAAAACCGAAGAAGTAACCGAAAAACCGAGTAACCGAGTTTGCTCCGGCATGGCATAACGCGAAACTGTCTGTTTTTTTGTTTTTTTTTTCTGGAATCTTAAAGTCTCAACTTTGGAGGCTATTGCGCAGCTTGTAAAATATATTCAAAAGTCTCTACATTAAAGTTATACTAGCCTCATATCTAGCTCTGCTTCCATAGTGTTTGCTCTGTTTGGGAATGTAGCCTTCCGCAAATCAATACAGGTTTTTCTCTGGTATCCGAAAATCAGTCATAACTTTCGGAAATGGAAAACATGAGCATGTGCTGATCAGAAGAAATGGATGCTAGCCTTTTGTGATGCTTTATGCGCGTAGTCATAGGTTCTGCGGGACATGACAAAACAATGGGTCGGAAGCAGCGTAAACAGCTGCGGCCACAATGTTCACGGTTGAAGATGCGTCCGAGTTTTGCTTAAATAAACGTACCAGCCCTAGGCACAACGGGAGCCGAAGATGCACTGTCATGATCAAATGTATAGTTACTTGTAAAATAAATCCTAAAATTTACCCTTTTCCACGGAGGTGGATTACTCAGAGTCATCTCTCGTATAGTTAAGGAAGTGTCAGAATTCGCAGTATATAATATGAATTACATCCTGTAGTGTCCTCCTTTTATCACATGGGGAGAAATTAAAATAACTTGCAGACTTTATTAGCACATGATCGAGGTAAGTGTCAACAACCCGCGCATTGTCTATAATCACTGACAGGACGACAAAGACCGGGCGTCACTTTCGGGTGCGGGGCCCCCAGCACGCGCCGTTGCCTTCCATGGTGCTTTGGCGGCGCATGCACGTTCGAAGCTCACGAGACCCGGAATTGTTGTCGAAGGCTACAAGCTTGCGTTGGAGGCGGGGACAAGAACCTCTTTGTAGTTCCGATCCTTGTAGTGACTATGGAAAAATTACCACCCCCACCATTCGGAAGATTTAAAAAATTGCGGCCTTACAGCTGCATGTCAATGGGTTCCGTACGCAAAAGGCAAAAAACTCCGTCCACGCAGCAAAGGGGTGTTGTCTAACAGCCGAATTTAACGGGGCTCGACTCGGCCTCGACTCGAGCTCGACTCGAACTTGACTCGAACTCGAACTCGACTCGAACTCGACTCGAACTCGACTCGAACTCGACTCGAACTCGACTCGAACTCGACTCGAACTCGACTCGAACTCGACTCGAACTCGACTCGACCTCGACTCGAACTCGACTCGAATTCGACTCGACTCGAACTCGACTCGAACTGGACTCGAACTCGACTCGACCTCGACTCGACCTGGACTCGAACTCGACTCGAACTCGACTCGAGCTTGATTCGAACTCGACTCGAACTCGACTCGACCTCGACTCGACCTGGACTCGAAGCTCCACTCGAGGTCGGTTTTGCGCTTCATAAACAGACCTCAAAACCAAACACTCATCGACTCGAGGAAATACTCGACTTTTTCCTCGAGAATCTCAATGTATTCCTCCTACACTTACTCGAGCCGCCCCTCAAAGCTCTAGTTCGTCCCTGGAGGTAATGGCGGCCGACATATATTCCTGCGAGTTCATCAAGTCGGTCATGAGAGCCGACGAACTCCTCTACGACCGCCAAGATGAAAGAGTCCTAGTGCCACGGAGTTGTTTGAAGGAACTGCTCGACTTAAAGAGGTGTTCAACGACCGCGAATGTTTCGTGCGCTACCGCTTCACCAAAGAGCAGTGGCAAGCCTCCCGGAGTCCCTGTTGCTGGAGGAGTGTGCGAGCAATCACGGTCTGCCGGTCCCTTCAATGTCCCAGCTTCTAATAGAGCCGCGATTCTACGCAACATGGGACACTCCAGGTCGTCATCGGCGACGTCGTCGACGTGTCGCAGCCGTCAGTGTGTTGGGTTGTCGAGCGGATGTCGCGACTCATCGACGGCACCCTGTTTCGACGGCTCGTGAAGTTCCCCAGCTGCGCGACGGGCTTTGATTGTGTGATGTTAGAGTGACATGCGCTGAAGAACTCCCTTGGCGTGACTAGGTGCATTGAATGCACGCACGTAAGAACCAAGGGACCTGGAGGTCCTGATGGCGAAGTCTACCGCCACAGAAAGGGATACTCCTCCACCAACGTGCAAGAAAGTTAATATTTGTTGGGGCCCTTACCATAAAACAAATAAGTAAAGAATATTCTGACGTTATAAAACAGAACGTTATAAAAAAAGTAAAACAAAATCTGCATGTGACGATTGTTTCTGCAGCCGGGAACGTCACGCTTTTACTCAAATGCAACAAGGAATACCCCACCGACTAGCGTTCCACTTCTTAAGGCAGAGAAATATGGCACAGTAAAAGTAAATTCCTTTCAATGAGCCGACAGACAATTAAATTAAAAACGACATTCATAAAGCATAAAACTTGACTATTTAATAATCTATATCGTATCTCTACTACATTGGTCGGGCTTCAAAGCCAAGAATTGTTGTACCCACCCAAAGAAATGCAGAACCATACGGTGCTTACACCAAAGATGTGATAAATGCTCAAGCTATTGGGGGATGTAGCTATCATATTTCAAAGAATAATATACATCAAATGTGGTTCAAAACAAAACCTGGGGTCACAGAACCATTACAAACTTTTAACATATTCATACTTTTTCACTAAATTCATCTGATTAAATTGAAAATCTCGCATTGTTATCAAATATGGAAATGAACGTCTAATCGATTTTAGAAAGCAAGGATTAATTCCTCTTCATGCTTCGCTATATCCGCATAAAATAGTCGAGACACAAACTTTTGTGCCATTAACTCTTCATTTGCTAGACTGGCAAGTGCACTTACTCGCAAGAGTATACGTGTATCTAAAACTTTGTGTATGTTTCGATACCACCGCAGCCTGCTCCTCCTATTGCTGGTCATTTCCCCCACTGAAGCCATCAGGGTACCCCACCTCCAATTTGATGACATCGTGGCCAACTGGCCAAGCTCCGTGCAAGACGGTCAAATCTTTGACAAGAGTCGTGCAGGCGTCCTCTACGAGCATGGGCGTGTGCTCGGAGTGCTGCTAGAGATGCAGTCTATGCCTGCACTACCTACCTCATGACGCCTCTGATCAGTCCAGGGACAGCCAAAAGTCCAGAGGAAAAGTATATATTACTCTGAACCTAACCCATAATTGGTGCACCAGCCTCGCTTACAGTTCTGTCTTTTCATTTTGTTTTTCCTAGTTATGTGTACAATTGGTTTCTGACAACAGTTCCGGACGTTTACTGTTTTTTATGTCTGCATGTGTTGTCGCGTCTTCGGCAAAGTGGATGGCAAGTGTACTCTGCTCGTCAAGATTTGTCGCTTAGTGGGGCTGGCCGGTGTTGGTTTTTGGTGTTTATATCTAAGGTGGGACTTTGGCTGGAGGGTCCACATGAGTAAACAATAATGCAGGAAGCATCCCACAAAAACACACCGTACACAAAGCTGTAGGCTTCGGCATTAAGCAGCATCAAAATGCAGCTAGCATGAAAGGTTCATACCGTATACGGCATACCCGTATCACCTGAACTGATGCTGGGAGCCACCTAACAGGAACTCTGAAAGCGCTAGGAAAGACATTATCCGGCTATGAGAGAGAGCCGTGTGTCTATATCTTGAGCAATATTATCCCACGCAGTACTTTCCGCCAAGAACTGCGGTCAGAGAATTTATGTGATCGACCGCTATACAAATCAGTGTAGCATTTTCTACTTAAAAAGCGCTGTATCGCTCCAACCTGAAGCAAGACAACTGTACATAGGGGTGACCAAGCTGTGGCTCGCGAGCTGCATGCGGTTCTTTGCGTGTTAAAGTGCGGCTCGCGGCGACGTGACAGGACCCCCGGTCGCTCGGTCCGTCGAAACCATATGCGACGCACGACGCGATGAGCTGCAACGACGGGCGACGGGCATAGTTTTGCGGAAATCTTTCCACTGATGTCTGACGAATGCAAACGGTGCTGACACTTACCCGAGATGATGAGCCTTGAACAGATAGGTACTTGTCGACGTCTTCGTCGAGAACATTCCGGTTGATTCGCGCAAGCCATTCGCGTTGCCTTCTCACGGAGGGCGACCGTGCCCTACCACACGCCTGTGCTGGGATTTTATGCTCCATCTCATAAATGTATGCAGTGAAGAAAAAGGCATGGGCACGAGCGGGTGGCTTTAGAAAGCGCATCTTATGCACGAGTCTTTATACAAACAAAAGAGTTCTGCTGAGCTGGGCTCACGCGCTCATGCCTTTGCCTTTACTGCATGACATTCGTGTGATGTAATATAAGAATCTTGAAGTAACCGGAGTTTGCAAGCTTGCTCTCCTCTTTTTCCTTCTTCGGCTGCGACTTGGTGCGGCAGTTGACCATCACCCGCTACACCATAGTGGCGCTGCTAGCTCCGGTATTGCAGAAAGAAGAAAAAGATTTGGCGCTGCTGTCTGCTGTCAAGTGCCGAAAAATGGCTTTGTACACAGAACGCATCGCACACAACTCGCAAATAAGCCGCAGGTGAATACTCTCTGTAATGACTGTTGCGAGAGAGTCCCAGTTAAAAAATGAAATATGTCATTCAATTCAACCAGTAATACGCAAGAAACACAAGTTTAAAAAAAAAAAAAGATCCAGCCTGCAAAAAGATTAGGTGCTTGGTTGCTTGGCGTAGTTTATACGTGTACTATAGTGCGTGTTTTTTCAGTGGTTTTTATTCATGCATTCAAATTGCTTCTCGCAATCTGCTCAAGACAGTGTCGAAACTCAGGTCAGGTTGGTGTAGCTCAACCAGAAAGTTCGCTGTGTAATAATCGCCTAAATGTTGAACAACATTTAGCCTTTTTAAACGTGTGTCTGACAAATGAACCTTCAGCTGTGTTTGAGACGTTGTGTTGTGTTCGTCCCCTTCTGTGTTCCTGAGTTTCGGGTTTTATTACCATGAAACACAAGTTGTCGGTATCAGCACAAGAAGCACCAGAAAGAGCGACAAAGTACGCTCCTACGGACGCCGCAGGTGGTCGCAGTAGATCCATCTGCAGAGTCATTTAAGGGCACAGGGTTTTAAGTCCTATATACTGTAGGCATTTTAGGCCATGTTGAGGAACATTTTTCTTTGTAATGAATAGGAGTATTTCCTTGATATTCATATAATTTTGTTTAAAATTTGACGCCTTTTCTACTGAACTAGAACTAATAATACCAAACTAAAATTGAAATCTTTATCACTTCTTAAGCTCTGAAATTTTAGCCCTCTGGTTGTTTTAAAAGATGTCTAGAACAAAGACTGTTGGGTGAAATTTGTATTTCTAGTTCAGTTCTTTTCAACATCTTTGTAAGTGGCAGGAATAAAAAAATCAATGATTTATATTGGGAGGTTAAGAAAATAATAGTACTAGGTACTAAAAAAAAAATAGTTTCGAAATAATTTAATTAAAAGTGAAAACACAAGTGAATAAGAAGTTGTTATTGGGACCAACATTCTCAGAGTCATTTCTTAAATATGCGCCAGCTTGGCAGTCATTGTTAGAGTCATGTATTCGCTTTTCGAATTTCGCCCTATTTGCCGGGCTTCTTTTGTGACCTGTCGCGTCGTTCGGTCGGCGAAGTGTTTTGGAGTGACGTCAACTTCGTTCAGCCACATAGTGGTGTTCCACCCAGGGTTCAATCCACAGAGCTTCAACATATGGGCTCGTGCGATGCTACCACCATGGAATGAAAGAACAGCACTTAATGTCGCCATTTTGTCGTTCAAGAACATATGCGTTTGAATGTACACTCGCGGAAAAAACGTGCACAACCTCTTGGGATTGTCCTGGTGAAAAAAAAAAGCTTTGCAATAGTTGCAAGATCATTTTTAAGGTGTAGCTCATTTTGATTATCCTGTTTAATCTGGTGTTATTTTTTTTTTTTGTTGAAAAATTTATTAATAAACAAGGAGCGCAATCCAAAAGGGGGCATGGCCACCCGCTACTGGCGTTCAGAAAAAACTATTTTTTTTTCAGGCGGAAATATAACTTTTCAAGAAAAGTGTTATAATAGAAAATACACAGAAAGAAAGAAACTTTGCAAATTGCAAAACAACTAAAATCGATTTTTTTTATCTTAAATTCTCCCTTACTGGGAGAATTTAAGTTACATCGTGTCATGATTATGCGAACGCATTGCGTTTTTCTTTTTTTGAAAGTAGAAATGAATTACACACCAGTTGCGTGGATGTCACGCTTCTCCTCCGAGTCACCTTTCTTTCCATCTGAATTTAGCGTTTTTCCAACACTTATTTAGTCGTTTAACATCCTTTGGACGGACATGCGGCTGGCAGCTATACTCAGTGCAAAGTCTGTTCCATGCTTCAGTGTTAGGCTCGTTTGAGGACTTGCTATTTACTTTGTTTTCGATAACTTTCCAATATTTCTTTATTATAGAATTCGGTAGAGATTCGTGTATAAGGCTCCTCTCCCCAGCAGCTTTCTTTCTTGGACTTCGCTGCTGCTGGGAAAAGGCACTGTGGTTGCTGTGAAGGAAGGTGAAGGATGAAAGATAACCGCTTTAAACGTCAACAACAAGACAGTGATACGGGTACGAACCTCTGTTTATAGTGAGTATTCACTGGCGGGCCATAGCTCTGTGCGCGATTGCTGAGTGCGTGCTGACAGCGAGCTTCCACAGTTCTTTTGTAACGTGCATTCCGCACCATCAAGGGTGCCGGTCTTAGCAGCCTATTGATGTGAGCTCGTTCTGAGCATGCGCGTTTTAACAGCACCCACAAATGTGGCGTCCAGTGAATACTCCCTATACGCGCGAAGAGGAAAGAACGAGTGACTGGCGAAGCGCGAAAAACAAGACGCCGTGTGATTCTCGTCTGGTAGGCTACAGGAGAGTGAAAAGTGGTCTTCACTCCATTTCACTTCCAATGAGTGCGCAGCAGACTAGTTTCCGAAATCCTATAATCCCCAGCGATAAAGATGGGAAACAATAATCTTAAATGCAGGTTCTGTGAAGAAAGTGCCTCCGTACAAAACAAGATTTTTTTTTTTTTGCTTTTTACAGCATTCTCGGCATCGATGTTGTTCTTGGAGCTTCGTGACTAGGCATTCCGACGGTCTTGCACTACGATATGGGCGAAGGTTTAAAAAAAACAAAAAAACGGAGTCTTGCAAAAAGCGCAGCACTTCCTACTGTGTCATGGCTTCAGCATAAACAAACATGGCAACACCCATGAAACAGAGCAGACACTGATCTATATCATCCCATGGGAAACCAATGAAGCAGAACCAAAAGTGCATCGTCACTGCGCTTGTCGTCTTTGTGCGTTTACTATCACCAACTAAACCAATCATGCACAATGAAAGGGCCGCCATCATGGCCTGTGTTCTTTTTTTTTTTCTGTGCGTGATTAGTTTAGGCGGTGAGAGCAAAACTACAAAGACAACGAACGCACGACCGCCGTGACGTTGCACTTTTTGGACGTTGTCTGCTTGGTTTTATCGGATCGTGGGGTGGGCTGTGGTTGGACGGAGTATAAGCACCATCGATTCGACAGTTCATCGATTAAATATTGTTTCCGGAAAATTGTGTGTGGTTATACACTCTAAGAAATGCCAGGGCGTCTACTTACCCACCAAACACTCGAAGAGCCAATCTCTGCGATCTACAAAATCAGCTCAGCGAATGATGAGGCGGAACATCTGTTTAGACCTAAAAATGAAGTCTGCGCTGTGGCATCACGCAATGCAAGCATGACGTTTTGCATTGCGCAATGCCACAGCGCAGACTTAATTTTGAGGTCTAAACAGGTGTTCCGCCTCATCATTCGCTGAGCTGTTTTCGTAAATCGCAGAGATTGGCTCTTTGAGTGTTTGGCGGGTAAGTAGACGCGCAGGCATTTTTTAGAGTGTAGTTGTTGTTGAAAAACTTTATTGAGTTGAAAGATTTAGGAAAGGGAAGGGGAGTAAGGGGAAGAAAAAGGAGAGAGTGGTTGTGTGCCCCTATTCCGGGGCTCCAAGTGCGGAGTGAACTCGGAGTGCTCGGGCCACGAGCAGCCTCTGCTCGCTAGCCGTCGCGTACTTGAGTCCCGCTTCCCACTCCTCGAGTTTGGGCTCCTCGACTGGAGCCAGTCCTGGGAGGTTCTTGCATGCCCAGACAACGTGATAAACGTCCACCCAGGGCTCACCACAGAAGGGACAGTCCGCCGTGGCGTACCGCTCTGGGTACCACAGATGTAGCTGGATCGGTGTGACGAACGTGTCCGTCTGAAGTCGTCTCCACGTGAACTCTTCTCCTTTGCTGAGACCTTTGGCCGGCCCAGGATAATCTGTCCTATGTGTTCGTAGAGCCTTTAAGGCCTCACTGTAAGTGAGCGCACTGTCCAGATCCCTCTGGGGCAGAACCGAGTCCCGGTATAACGCACCTCGGGCCGCAGCATTCGCCGCCTCGTTTCCGACTTGCCCCATATGGCCGGGGGTCCAGATCAGATTGACTCCCTCTACTGCGGTTTTGCGGAGGAGCCTTAGAGCTGGTTGACCCACGACCCCTCGCGCAAGGTTTTGACAAGCTCTTTGTGAATCCGAAATTATCGTCGCACGAGGATTGCAAACCACCGCCAATGCTATGGCCGCCTCCTCCACTTGTTCAACCGTCTGCGCTCGTATGGAGGCGACGCGTCTGATCTGCCCTTGCGCACTGGCCACCGCTATTGCAGCCACCCCCAGCACCGGACCGGCCCCATCCACGTACAGGGTTCCCTCTCTGCTGTCCCAGGAACGCGCTAGGGCCACCGCTCGCGCTTGTCTCCGTTCCGCATTCCTATCCGGGTGCATGTTGCGGGGGATTCTACTGATCGTGAATCTCTGCCGGGTCTCAGCCGGCAGCTCTTCCCCCGCGTCTCCGGGCCCGTGAGAACCGCCGGGTACTGCCATTCCCAGTTTGTCCAGAAGCCACGCTCCATTCACTGTGGAAGAAAGTCGCTTCAGCTGTGACACTAGTTGAGCTTCATGAAGTTCTTCTATGGTGTTATGCACCCCAAGTTTAAGCAGTTTCTCGGTCGCCGTACGCTCCGGTAGCCCCAGCGCGTTTTTGTACGCTCTCCTTATCAGTACGTTTAGCTTTTGCATCTCCGCCTTGTTCAAGTTCAGGTACGGAGTGCCGTACGTCAGTCTGGCAATAATGAAGGCCTGGACCAACTGTATTGCCTCTTTCTCCTTTATACCGTGTCTACGGTTCCTAATTCGCCTCATCATACCGCACACCTGCGTGGTCATGGCGTCCAGTCTGTCGATAGTCGACTTGTTCCCACTCCCCTGTTGTAGAAGCTGGCCCAGAATCTGAACCTCCGCTGGTTTTGGGACCCGGACCCCATCTATCGCCACGTCAATGTGATCGACTAGCTTATCGCGAGGGTTTCGGAAGGCAAGAAGCTCAGATTTCTCCGGGGCGCACTTAAGCCCGCATCTCATAACGTACTCTCCGACGATATCCGCCGCCGCCTGAAGCTTCTCTTCTATTTCCGCGTCACTGCCCTCCCTGCACCACAGGGTGATGTCATCCGCGTAGATGGCATGCTCCACGTTCGGAACCGCCCTCAGCGCTTCTGGTAGACCCCGCAGCGCAAGGTTGAACAGCAACGGGGAAAGCACTGCCCATTGCGGCGTACCCCTGGAACCCAGTCTGTATGTCTCAGATTGCATACTTTCCAACGTCAACGTGGCTGTCCTGTCCGTCAAGAAACTGCGGACATATTCGAAGGTTCTTCTCCCGCAGTTAACTGTGCTGAGACCCCTAAGTATGCTTTCGTGCGAAACATTATCAAACGCGCCTTTCAAGTCTAAAGCTAGAAGGCATCTCGTTTGGCCGCTCCTCGGATTCTCCAGTATATCCTTATATATCCACAAGAGTATGTCCTGCGTCGATGTGTGAGGTCTGAACCCGAACTGCGTGTTCGGAAGGAGTTGTTCCTTGTCTAGATACTTCATAACCCTGGAGTTTATGACTCGTTCGAACGCCTTGCCCAGGCAAGATGTAAGCGAAATCGGCCGCAGATTTTCTAGCTTGAGCTCCTTTTTGGGTTTTGGAATGAAGCGAATGTCAGCAACCTTCCAACTATCTGGAGTAAGCCCGCGCTCCCAGAAATGTTCGTTGAAATGGCGTACCAGCTCTTTCAGGTCCCCTTCCCCTAAGTTGTAGAGGAGTTTCGCTGTGAGGGAGTCCGGTCCGGGTGCTGCGCCCTTCCTCATAACCCCGAGCTCTTACTCCAACTCCGCGACAGTAATTGGCCTGTCTAATTCAGGGTTTTCCTGCCCTTCATACTCCACGATTTCTCCTGTGGATTCCAAACACAAATACCTTTCCGCCAGCCGATCCATGATCTGCTTGCGGTCCCCGGGTAACTTATGTATCAGTTCCGCTAAACGGCCGCCCGTCACCACCTTTGCCCTACTCGGATCGATTAAGGCCCTAAGCATCCTCCATGCCTGAGCCGTGCCTAGGCTTCCCCGTATAGAGTCACACAGGCCATACCAGTTCTTCCTAGCCAAGTCCACCGCATAGTCCTCGGCCAGCTTTGTGAGTGCTTGAATCCTCTTCCTCAGCTTCTTGTTGTAGCGCTGTTTCTTCCATCTCCTGGTCAGCCCGCGTCGTGCTTCCCAAAGATGAAGGAGACGCGTGTTCACTGCTGGGGTCTTCTCTGAGAGTTCAACTTCAGCCACGAACGGCTTGACACTGGCGATCACCTCCGAAGGCCAATCCTCGATGTTCTCGATGCTAGCTGCACCTTTCCCTCTCTGTTTTCGCCATCGGTCCCAATCCGTTATTCTTGCCTTTCCCGTCTTTCTTGTGTATCCGGACTCGTGAATAGTCGTTTCGAGGATACAATGATCGCTACCGAGTTGCTCCATGAGGTTAGTCCACTCAGCGTTCGCCACGTTCTTGACAAGCGTCAGGTCCGGACAGGTGTCTCTGCATGAGCTCGTGCCCGTCCTGGTTGGCTGATCAACCTCGGTAAGCAATGTTAGGCGTTCCTGGTTGATGCTTTTCGCCAGCCTTCTGCCTTTCGGAGAAACGTACTTGTAACCCCATCCCGGGTGAGGGGCGTTGAAGTCTCCCGCAATAACCACAGGGTCCTTCCCCGCCTCCTTGACCACCTTCGCGATGAGCCGCCTGTAGTCCGTCTTATGGTTCTTTGGATTTCCATACACGTTCACCACATGTACACCCCGATCCCCTTTTTTCACTGGGATGATCACAATGTGACAGCACGACACCTCACAGCCATCCAAGTCTAGTCTCGTGGCTGCGTAGGTCTTGTGCACAAGCGTCGCGACGTATTGGTCGCCCTCAATTGTAGCATAGTCTTTGATCTTCACTGGTTTCTTGCCCGGCTCCTGCAGCAGTATCACCGCCGGGGGATTGGGTTCAAGCGACACCCTCAGGCTAAGGCTCGCCTGTTTCCGACCCATCCCCCTGCAGTTCCACTGCCACACTTTCAAACTTGGCTTCGCTGACTTGCGCATGATTCTGCGTCCGAAATTTCTGCGTCCCGTAGAGGCTCGCCCGTTTTTCTCCGCTTCGAGACGAACTGCCTGAAGAGGCTCTCTTGGTTTTGCTCAAGAGTCTTTCCTAATTTCTCCAGCTCGGTGACCCTGCATGTCAGCTGCATCAGTTGGCTGGTGAAGAATTCTTGAAGTCCCTGGATCGCCCGCTGAACGGTCGTCTCCACGATCGCTTGTACTTGCTCTGCCGAGACTCCCCCGGTTCTTTCTCTTTTGTTCCAAAGTTCCTCCATGGTCTTTTTGCAGTGGGTCACGTCCCTCCGCAGGTCTTGTATCGCTCCGTTGCTGCTCGCCCCTCCACCTTTGGGCTGGGACGTGCTCCTCGACTCCTGATCCCCGACCCTTGGGAGTTCCGGCCACTTCTTGCGATTGCCTGGATCAGTGACGATCCCTTCCATAGAGGCGCTTCGCTTGCTCTTTTTTTGCTTGCCCTTTTGCCGGCGCCGCTTGGATGTAGTCATATCTCGAGACGCGCTTCCCCACAGCTGGCGGACCGGCTGCGCGAGCGGGTGCGCGAGTCTGACACGCTCCGTCCCGACTCTCTCGAAAGCCACCGCACGTGCTGCGCGCCGTCGCGACGTCTCCCCCGACTCCGTCTAGGCTCCCTGCTTTTAGTCTCCTTGTAGAACTTCTCCGGGCAGTGTCTGTCGTAGGTCTTGTGGGCCCCCCCGCACAAGGCACACTTCGGCACACACTCATGGTCCTCACCGACCTCAGTGGCCCTGCACGCCGAGCACGCAAATCCCTCCGGCTTGCTGCATACGTCGGTCCGATGGCCCACTTCACCACAGTTCAGACAAGCCGCCCTAGTCTTCTTATAGATAAAGCAGGGAGTCTCAAGCCAATTGAAGCTCACCGTGAACGGTACCTTCTTCCCCGCAAATACGATTACCGCAGACTGTGACTTCCCTAGCCTCCTTGCTTCTAGAACTTCGTATCCCACAGCTCTGGTTTTCTGTCGAATCTGTTCGTTAGTCAGGTCAGGCCGGACACCGTGTATGACGCCGCGGCACGCATCTTCGCTCGGGGAGACATGATACGCTTCGACGTCTAGCACGCCGACAGGAAAATTCAGTTTCTTGATACCTGCGACGGCTTCCGCTTCGCTCCATTCGTCCGTACAAACCATGATTGTATTCTGTGCTTCCAGCAGCCTTACGACCGTCTTCTCGTCCAATCCTCTCGGCAGGGAGCTCCGGACCGCTTCCCCGATCAGGCTCCTGTACCGCTTCAGGTCCACCGCGACCCGATGAGGTTTGATAATGACCTTGTGCTTGTAAACTCTGAGACTGGGCAACCTCAGAGTTTTCCTCGACTTGAAATTCTCCGCCGTTGTTCCCCCGGCTTCATCTCGAACCTGTTTCTCGAGGCCTTGTGTCTCCCTCTTGCTCTTTTTCTTCTGCATCAGTACTTGCACCCAGCCGTTGCCGGGTCTTCCGTCCTCCTGGTCCCCCAAGGTGGCATCCTTGATTCCATCATCCCGGAGTGGCCGCTGCGCCGGCTTGATAAATCCATGCGCCACCTCGTCTGGGTTATAGCCGATCACTCGACCGGTACCTGGAGTTTCTTGGGTCCTTGTATTCATCCTCCAGCCTTCAGCCCCCACCAGGACGGCGACCGCCACGCGATAGGCCTAGCTAGGCGGCCGCTCCGAGAAGCTCGGTGCGGCGCGCCCTGCGGCGCGAAGCCTAACGAATGTTAACAGGCCCTCCGTGGGCCAGAATCGTGACAATGTCCTTGAAATGAGAAAGATTCGGCTCACCGGCATGAAAGTGGTATCGAGCGAAACCGGAACGTTAGCTCTGTCTTCTCCAACACTTTTCACCGCACAGAAAAGGAATTTTCCAAGAAAAAGGACGATTTTTTGAGGAGCTCATAGAACATGCGTCCGCTCTCAGCACGTGCGTGCACGCGCCTCTTTAGAGTGTAGAAGCGCATAATGAGTGGTGTTCCATTTTTTTATCGCCGTAAAAATTGTGCGTTTTTACTGAGTAGAGTATGAGCAACCTATGCCATGAAAATACGAAAGTAAAAAAAAAAATAATAATAAAAAAACTAGGATTTTGAGAATACCTCCACTTCGAGCGCGTACTTTTTATTCAGAAAGCGTTTGTACGTTTAAACAGAATGGCGTCAACGAAGTGCTCATTCTGTACACTGCATTCCTGTTTTCTTGCGTGTTGTAGGCACTATATCACAATATCAGAAGTGGGCATCAAAAACGAACGATCTAGTCAACTGCATATTTTCGGTCACGAAATAGACAGTTAAGCTGGTTAAGCTATCCACAAAGCTAATCGTTCCATGCGTGCCGCTTAAAACGATTCTGAAATTGAATTATTTATCCACCGAAGAAGACGAATCTTACTCTTTGCTCGCGATGGCTTCAGCACTCACGATCGCCGGCGCCGTCGCGGAGACGACGACAAAGATAGAACGTTCCTTCATCAACTTCGGACGCACAGATCTCGCCGAGGTAAGTGTTCCTTTTTGTTTACCCAACAAACACTCGCGAGCTCACTGCCGAGACGTATCTATGGAAACATTTTAATGGTTCTCCACAGAGAACACAACATTATAATCTTACAGCAAACATCATTTAGCGCTCCCTAAGGGCTGTCCATACGGGGCATGTTTTTTTTTGTTTGTTTTTTTGTCGTACACTATAAAAATCGTATCCGATTCTCGTAGGAGCAGACGCAAAGCACGTGGAAAGCACACGCAAGAGGCAAAATCGAATTATGGGAGGAGCCTTGCATATGTTTCTATGCGGAGCTAAGAGTCGGAATAAGCTATTTTCTATGTAGACAGTTAAGCAGCCCTTTCATTACGAGAAAAAAAAAAAAGAAATCAAATTAGAAAAAATATGCCGGGTTGTTGCAAGCAGAAAGAACCGTGCTTTTTTCACCGCACAAATTTACAACGCATCGTCGAACAGACTGTCTCCGCCCCATTGTAGCGCTGTGAGCTGGTATCAGATGCCAAAATATCAAAACCTACTGCTGTCTGATTTAAAAGCTGTGCGCCTTTTTGCGGAAATTTTCAATTCGATTCAATTCATCACTGGAAGAATTTTCAATTCTTCCAGTGATGCAATTGGCCTAAACCATTTTGGAGCACCTTTTGGAGCCGCCGAAACAGCGTTTTGGAGCAGCAAAATTGGCTTTTGGAGTAGATATTCTTAGAAAAATAAAAAAATATTCGTTTTGAGTGCTGTACAAACGAAGGGAACTTTCTGTTGTGTTGTGTTCTGATGTGACGTGTCGTGACGGAACTCGCCGCTTGTGTTTTAGCTGCTGAGACATCCCACAAGTACACAGTGCTGCAGGCATTGCCAAGCAATTCCGAAAAACCGCTTGCCACCGTTTTTCTTGTCCGGACGTGCCAGATTTTCGCCAAAAATAAGCAAACGTAAAACAATGGATTTCAAGCATCGCGGCTGGTGTTTCTGTCGTGCAATTATGTTCGCATGCACGCGAAGGCAACATCGACAGGTTTGCAGCTGCGCGTGCTTCGTCGCGCGAGCGGAGACAACGGCTATTCGATCGAAACCGAAACCATATGCCACTCCGCTCCGTCGCCAACTGATTCCCAAAATTGTATGCAAAATGAGACTGTCGAGCATACGACAAAAAACAGTCCAGCAGCGCGTGCTATCCAGGCCGGCAAACAAGGTAAAAGATAAACACACACACGCAAAAAGTACCTGATAGCATTGATGCAAGACATCGCGAGCCAGGGTCACAAAGGTCTTGGAGCGCTTTGTGCAACGACTGAACTCAAGACAAACAAGCGAGCTGCTCGGGTTCGGCGTGCTAACATTGCCTTCTTTGCTTTAGCTCACTTCTCTTCTCCAACTTTTGCGGCCGATTTTTCACGTAGCGGGGCCTCCTCGACAAAGAACCGGGTATGACAAACATACTAATTTGGTTTAGTACAAAAACGTGGCCCTCATGAAACTAAGCTTTTCGTGTAGTGCACACCTTTCCATCTAAAAATCTTCTGGGGCCTCTTCAGGGGACTCCAAGAAAATAGCGGATGGTTTCCGACTGCCCCTCGATTTTCCCTTCGCTGAGCTTAATGACGACAGACCGTCGACTTTTTTTTTGTTGTTGTAACAACTGTCAGGAGTGTCACATAATCCAATTCAATCTAAAACATAGCACATTGCTACTGCACATTTTATGCCTATAAATTAATTTACACCTATCGAATTCCGGAAAGTTCTGTTTAAATATAGACAAGACGATTTGCACTAGCCTGACCGCCGCCGTAAGTGCACAAACCAGATATTATAATTATCGTAGAAGAAACTACATCATTCAGTTTAATATTTAAAATTTCGGAGGGAGGTTATTATAGTCAGTGACAGGTAAAGAGCTCAGGGGAAGCTCCTCCCCCTCTCTCCACTTTAGTAGAGCAAAAACTGGAGAGGAGGCGACCTCCCTTCCAGCGTCTTTGCTAAAGGGATAGGGGAACACCGATATGAGATATTATGATCTGGTAAGCAAATGAGTGCTATACAGCTCCAACATTAAAGCTTCAAGATGCGGGTTTCGAAGCGTTGCGAAATTTCGAAACCACCCAAGTGTGCAAAGAAAGGGACGAGAAATTGTACTGACATCTAGACATCGACTAAGCCACGACTGTTATACACTGAAAGTCTTTGTCTTCCAAGCATGTTACGTGTGCTTTTGTTTTTTTCTTTAGGACGAGCTCATGTCTGGCGTCCTGGGCGCCCAGCCCAAGAAGGCGTGTTGGACGAAGCTAACCTGCAAGCCGGAGCCTGAAGGTCCGTGCTGATGAGTCAGCTGGACGAATAACACCAGCCACACGTTTGCCAGGAGCCCACAGTCACGGACAGTACCCCGGTCGTATTCAAGCCGACGCTGCGGGCGCAAGATCCACGAGTCCGTTACCAGCAGAGAGACCAGGATGAGCCAACAGGGTAACGCTGGCGCTTCCGGACAACAGCCGGATTCCTCCACACTGAACACTGAGGACAAAGTAACCTCTCCCGTACGTCAGTCGACACCCAAGGACAGCGTGTTCCCAAAGCCGACACCCCTCGGAGTCGACGAAGGGTCAAGAAGCGCGTCTGTTCAGACATTGTCGTCTGTCTCCACGTCAGACACAGCTCTTTTTCGTAGGGCCATAGACGAAGACATGAATTTGACCTTTCAGGAAAAGCAACGTACTTACCAGAACACGGAGAATTCCGAAGACCATGAAAGTCTTGCCCCTGTGGGGAAGGCGACAGAAGAAGGGGCTCCAGAGGGATCTCTGAACAACTTATTGATAGTAAGCAGTCCGACTTCTCCGAAAGACAACTTGGCCGGTAATAAGAAACCAGCGTTACTTTTCAAAGCCGTGGCGCCTCAATCAAATAAATCAAACGCTAGCAACACAGAGAATGACGCAGAATCGAGAGCATCTCTCCTGGAGGAAGTTGACACCTTACTAGACTGCAGTCCAATGAAGAGAATTGACGAAGCCTGCCTTAAACAATTAAAAGAAGGCGGAAATGTGTTGAAAGTAAACACTCAACCAACAAAACAATCCCTAAGAAATGAGCAGGTTAGAAGCGACTTGAAGGTTGGTGACGACACGGATGATCCATGGGGACTGCTGGAGTACATTGGCACAGAGTATAATGGGACGTTTGTTAGCTATAGTGATGATATCAATGCAGGCGTTGACAGCGGCTTCAAAAATAAGGAATCAGCCTCCGGTCCAGATTCTGGTTCTGGAGCGCTGCAACCAGATATCTTTATTCCAGCGAGCACGGGTTCGAAGGAAGGTAGCGTAGCGGGTCACTTTTTGTTTGAGGCACCGCAGCAACCGAGATCTGGAGGAGGAACCCCGAACCTTGGCAAGCCAACACCTGTCTGCGACAAATGTGGAGCTTACAACTCGAATATGAGATCAATGGACAGTGAGGATATTGTCATGGTATGCTCCTGCAAAGCGATGCATGCTGGAAACAAGGACACCTGCAGGTTACTTGCGGTGGAGGACGTCGCCTTGAAGGAGGAATACCGCAATCCTGACGTTTTGCCATGCGTCGTACAAGATGGCGTAGAGTACGTGCTTTTGGAGTGCGACGAGAACGAGCACGAAAGCCTGAAGCGCGTTGCGCGAAATGGTAAACAGGATTACGAGGAAGACCGCTTTCGCATTACCCACCGCACGAAAAGGGACTTCATCTTTGGACAGAATTGTAGTCAGAAAGCAGACAACTGTTTTCGTAAACCAGTCAACGAGCATTTTTGTTTGGCACACGATGACTATATATTCAAGAAACAAGAAAATCTTTTCGGTGACTGTAGAAACGGTCTCGTACCGGACAAAATAATAACGCGACAAAACCCTTGGCTCCCTGAAGCATACACTACATCCGATATCACTTTCGATCATACTCGATCTTCAGGCGAAAGAAGCTTCCCATTTTCTCCGTTACGCGGACAACACAATTATGACGAAAAAACAACATCAAGCGACTATGTGGCTGCGAGTCACGCTGCAGCAGACTTAGAAGGACATAATATAAAAGTCAGTTCTCAGGCTTCGGCCATGAAGAAGCTGAGCGAGAAAGATTCAGTTGCCAAATCGGTACTAGCGCATTGTTTTGGACGAAATTGGTCGTCCCACGACATGCACGTGAACAAGAACGTGGAGCCGAATATTCAGTCAATTAGTCTGAACTCAAACGTTGGGTCATATGATATAAACGCACCATCGACTTCGTTTGCTGGAAGAAACTCAGTGCCCATGGCAATGAAGGGCAAAGCAACAGGACAAAGAGGATCAGGAAAGCAGTAGAACCGACCTCTAAGTGAGTTATCATAAAAGTGCAGACATCTGAATTTCTCAAGCGCATTTATGTCCCCAATGAGAACGGTGATGTCTGGAAGAACGGACTTCCTCATGGCCGCATAAGAAGTGAACAAGGACTCCCGACACATCGCTAAACTTTGTTAACAAGACACATTATGGTAGGTTGACGACTTGTGATGATTCACAGAAGATTCTTCCCATCGCTTCTGAAAAGTGTTTTTTTTTTTTTTTTCTTAAAGAGCAAGTTGTTGAGCGAGGTGTTAACCTCGAGTCTTCAATATCATTTCATGTTTTTTTTTTGTTTTTTTTCGCTAGCAGTAAGAATTGACAGGCATTTAGGGACAATTGGGTTTTCCTTAAAGTAGAGGTAGCCAGAAAACGGAAGAAATTCGTCATGCCTGAGATGAAAATTGATCTACATTCGTTTGTAATCATGTCATAATTGAACGGTCGACCTGTTTGTTTCGCATTAACTTTTTTTGTTGCTTTTTCGAACGTTAACAGTTACGTGGGGTCACAAAGGTTTACTTCTGTGACTCATAAAAAAAAATGTTTGTTTACGTTTCCATCAAAGTATAATTTGCATTGTGTTTGAAAAAAAATAAAATTTATCTTTTCAACTACAACTCCTCCTTTTCTGACCAAATATCAAACACATAGGCTTATACCTTTTTCATGCGGGCGCTCTCAACTGCCAATGTGTCATCGGTATATTGAATGAAAGGCCCTCGGCCGGAGTCAGAGCTGTTTATATTGAGCGAGTTTGGCCTTCTTGAGGAGGTTTTGACAGCCTAGGAACCATAGCAGCGTAGCCTGACAACCGGGGGATGACTACTTCCGTCCGCCATTTTGTGGCTCTGTCTCATGGAAACTCTATGCGATTTCTACAGACTAAAATGAAAAAGAAGTAACGCCATTTTGTGTTATAGCAAAATCCGCTTGTTCTAGCGGACCACAAGCTCCGCACGTTGGCCAAACTCGCTCAGTCCAAAGGGCTCTTGTCGGAGCTAACATGGTAGCGCCAACTGTCGCTAAGCTGCTAATATTAGTAGAATTAAACCAACATTGAACTAAACCATGGCCTCCGAGTGTGCCTGTTGGCGAGGCAGAAAAAGGAAAACAGGCAAACGTGGATGTGGGCTTATAGCCCCGTCTGTCACTGCCTCAAAATGGCCTCAGAGACTCTTGGCACCAAAGCTCGCCTCCGGTCGTCCCATTCGCTGAAAACTGACATGAAAGAGAAAATAAAAATAAAAAAAGCCTCGCGGTTGTTTTTGACGCGCGGTGGCGATAGTTACAGGAGCGCTAATCATCGTCATTGGACTAGCTTGGATAGCTACCTGTATCTCTGGAACAAATTATAAAAAGTGCATAGACAACGCGCGCCACTGTCATGGTGCTCGTTGTCTTTTTGCGTTTACTACCTTTTTTTTTCCTTTTGCGTTTGCTACCAATCAGGAAAAAGGAATGCGCAGTGACCCTCCGCTTTTTTCTATTTGTGCCTGATTTAGCCGGTCGTATCCAACGCACAAAAACGACGAGCGCAGTGACGCTGCACTTTTGGCGTTGCCTGATTTGCTCTATAGTCTTGTTTGGCTGGCCAGAGGGCGCACCGGGGCAATACTAGTGGCGCCGCGCTCTGGCGCAAAACCGCCCTTCGTAACTGTTCGGGTCCGCTTGCGATGGCCACGAACACGTTGAAATTCCATTCCAATAGCGTTGCGATATTAGGTACTTTTAGCAAACCGTTACTGTAATACCGTTACCATGGGCCCGACTGCTCATGCGCGACCGCGTACCGTTCAAATCCTGCAAAATTTGATTTTAGCATACCGGCAATCGCCCTGTGGTACCTGGTGGTAACTAGTGGTACCTAGAGCCCCTCGATGTGTTTATCAAGGGGCTTTAGTGGTACCAGAGCTAGAGCACACCCTGGTGACAAAGGTTGACGGCAATAGATGATTTATAAAATGGTGACGCAATAAAGTGAAATTGTGATAAAAATAAGGATCGAAATAAACCGGTTCCTGCAACTCAGGGAGAGCCAAAGCGTATTCTCGGCAAAGTAAAAAATGCTAAGGGAGTCCTTGAGCTGACTCAACTTGGGCGCCGATCAAATTCATACGCGTGCACTCTTTGTTCTGATTTGCCATGAAAAACTGCCCCGAGTGGCGAGCACCCCGGTATCCTGCTCATGGAGGCCAACACAACAGCCGCGTTCTTTTTTTACCTTTTTTCGTGCTCCGTCTTCGTGCTGCCCAGCTGAAGTGCTGAAAATCGGTCATGACTTACAGCATGTTATACGACCCGCTACTGCTCGACGCGCTGTCGTGGCCAAATTTGAGGAACTGCATTGTCTGCACAGATAAGAGGTGGCAAGACGATCGGTCAGCGACAGTGGGCTATTGAACATCACCAGAACGCAAGTCGAAACGTTCGAAGGGCTCTTGAGCTTCGAGAGGTACGACCTGGACAAACTTATGCATCATGCCTGCCGAGGTAATCAGCGTGCAGAAAGTGAGGGTGCCGGGCATCGAGGCTCTCTGCATGACTCCGCGGTGCCTCACCTATCCAAACAGACTTCTAGACTTGTTTTCGTATAGTTTGCGGCCACTAACCGCGGTTAGACGAAACTCTACCCAACGCGAGTATCTTGATTCCTTTTGTCAAAATAAAGGAAAGTGTTATGTCATCACTCTAAGTATTGAATCAGATTAAATATAAAGGCCTTTTGTCCTGTTTATAGGCGTTTAATAACTTTTGTGATAACGCTCCTTGCTCTCTTTGTGGGACAAAAAGCAAACACAATAGGGAGTATTGAATGGCGGCCATAGCGGTGTGCGCGGCTAGACTCTGTTTCACCTTGTGTTGTACCGCAGGAATGGCTACAAGCGCGAGCTCCCTGCTCTAGGGCACATCTCGGCGGCACAAGCTCTCGTGCACCAAGGGCAGCTGCCAACGCTATTGTGCGCGGCCAAAAGCGTCGCTGCGGTCAGCTTTCCACGATTGGCCAAACCATGGGTATATGAGCATTGTCAGATTGTCAACTTTGACGGTGTTGGTTTCGGATTGCGATGACTCCTAGCTTCTACTGTGCTTTTTGAACACACCATCGAACTCGTGCTTCCTCCCGATGGTAAGTAGCCGGAATGACAACTGGTGACGTCACGGCGAGGCAAATCCCAGTCGTGACGTCACGGAGGGAAACCATAAGAGGGCGCCACCGAAACATCTCGGCGCTAATAGCGCGGCTGCTGAGCGCGTGCTGCCGGCGAGCTTCTGCAATCATTTTGGAAGGTGCCATTCGCATCATCAAGATTGCCGGTCTCAGCCATGGTGGAAGAAACAGATTTAGGTGATGCCACACGCCGCCCTTCCCG
This sequence comes from Ixodes scapularis, assembly GCF_016920785.2. Lineage (NCBI taxonomy): Eukaryota > Metazoa > Arthropoda > Arachnida > Ixodida > Ixodidae > Ixodes > Ixodes scapularis. The sequence goes on from NW_024609836.1 coordinate 77,765,032, forward strand.
CGGGGAGCGAGCGAACAGGTCGTGTTCGGAGCTAGCCTCGAACCAGGAGTAATTAGTTTCGCGCCGCCGCGGAGGGCGCTGCGGTAGGGGGTCCCTCCACGGTGGCCACGGTGTCGGCGGCGTAGCGTGCTCGCCTTTTTCGCGGTGTGGTGGTGGTGTGCGGCCAGTGGCTGGCCTCGTGTTTTGCTTTGGTGCTGTGTCGATCATAGGTGCCACCATCGTGCACGAAGGTGAGCATTAACCCAAAGAAAAAGAAGCCTTAACCCGAAGAAGAACAAGAAGAAAAAGGAAGAGAACACAGATTTACGGACTCTGGCGACTTGGTGGCGGCGTGGCGGCGGTGAGGTACAACAAGACGAGGGAATGCGGGACCACCGCTGGAGAGAAACAACCGGAGCGGTCGGTGTGGGAGGGACCCCATACTTGGGCGCCATATCTATCCCCAGGCGAGTGAAGGGCGCTCGGTGCGCCGAACATAATGTGGCCACCGCATCGGACAGTCATCACCTAATTGTGTTTCTTCCCCCGTGGTCATAGCAGGCTATTAATGCGAGCTCGTTCTCAGCATGCGCTCTAAACATCACCCTCAAATATGGCGTCCAGTGAATATCCCTCACCAACGCCTGCCACATAAGCGCCTTCCCCCGGATCATACCCTTTCCTGTTACCCTTTCACATTCGCTAGGGTTAGCCGCGTTGTGCGCTGGCACCTGAAACTCACGGCGGGCAACGCGTCTCATTTCCCGGGCCGGGCACGCCACCGTCAGCACCGCTTGAAGGGACCATGAAGGCAGTTTCGAAGTTTTATTCGACGATTGAAATGGGTGTCAGGCACGTCTCAGATACTGTTGACCAAGGTCTAGCCCGAACAGAAGTTTGGGTGCCGCACCAATCGAGCAAACAGGCGCGGTAATAATAGCGCCGGGAACGATGCCTGAGACCTCACCGAGGCGGCGGCAGAAAGGTGAACTAAAGTGCGCCGTCGAAGCGTGACGACAACGGGCTCCTCGTCTGGCGATTGGTTCAAACGATAGACGCGCTCTTGGTTTCAATTTCGGTGGTGAGATGTGATGAAAAAAGTTTATTTGAACTTTGGATAATATTTCGAAGTTGTAGTTGGGAATTAATAGGTTTCATACCGTGTATAAAAGCGTAATCTGAAGCTATCCCTCCGTTTGTCACTGGTTGAACGCATCCCGCACTGCTACCTCGGGCGCGTAACAAGCATCGAGCAACCATGGACCAAAAAGAAAAAGAGGTACGAGCGCCGGGGGCGGCAGACTTTTGGTTTTGGTTTCGTGCGTCGTCTCGTGTTCGCTTTGCGAACCAATCATGCCGCGTTTATGTGCAGTAGTAGGTTGCGCGAAAGGTCGGCTAAAGACGTGCCGTCGATCGGGCGACGTTAATTTGCATAAACTGCCGACCGATGCAGCAATGCGCAGCATTGTGCATCGGAGGCCAATCCAGAGTTCTGCATCCTTAGCAGCATGTCCCGTTCAGTCGGCGTGACGTCGCTGAACGGGAGCTCAAACTCGTTTCCGAGCGCGGCGTTGTCGTCCATTTCTTCCAGGTTTTCCTCACACACCGCAGTGCACTAGAGCGAACCACGGGAACCACACTCAGTGTGCACTAAATCCTACCGATGCCGACAGTGCTCCCTGACGTCACTTCTCTTTCCAGAGGCGAAAAAGGGAAGAAATCTGAATGTTTTTTTCGGTTTCGCAAATTTATTTGCAGGTACAGAAATAAGAGTCACAGCATTCTAGAAAAAATTGTGTGGCATGCCAGGACCCCAATGCTTCCGAAAACACCTTCTTTAAAAAAAAAATTATTAAATTGCCTTCATGGTTCCTTTGATTGTCGCACATGCGTCGGTTTCACTCGCGGGAGTGGGAAGCGCGATTCAGCAATTGTCATTGAGATCAGTGGTACGCCCCATTAGTGGTGAGATGTTCTGGTGGCGCCTCCTATGGTTCCCTTTCGTGACGTCATTACCTCGCGAGAAACAAGTTCAATGGTGTTTGTAATCAGTATGTAGGAGGCTTGAAATCATTGCGCGCTAAAATCGACAATGCCAACACCGTCAAGATTAAAGTTCTTACATTCCTCTTATTTCCGTCAATGAGAAATCGTTTGCTGACGTCATAGTCAGCATTCGGCCAATCGTAGAAGGCCGACCAGAGCGACACTTTCGATCGCGCACGTCGCCAATATAAGCGTATTGCCTTTTACCCAAGCATCAAGGAGAATGCTGGGAATGCATGTACACCCGCTCGCCTTCCCCGTATAAAAGATTCGAAGTAAATAACCTTAATAAAGCGTTGACGAAGCCGCGTGAAAGTTGACATTTGTTTTAGGCTTTTACTTCAGAGCAGTTACTGCTCCAGAGGCCAGCCTGTGCAGTGCGTGTAACTATACACTCGCAGTGAACTGTAGTAGAATATTTGGGTAGTGTTGAGACCGGAGCTGCTCGCCTGAGGCGCGTGGTATTGATAGCGACAGGTGTCGACTAGAGTGTCGACACAGGCACGTAACCCAGAGGGTGTGCGCGTGCGCGGCTGCAGGCGCGAAAACATGAATTTTTGGTACCGCTTTGGTAGAGTGCAAACTGGATTTCTGACACAGCTACGACCTGCCAGCAGGCGTACCGCGGCATCAATTACGCTGCGGCACGACCGTTGACAACATGATGCTTCAATGTATTGGACGGTACGAGCTACATTACTCTGCCTTCAGATAAAAACAATTGGGACTTTAAAGAAGCGGATTGCAAGTTGTGTCAGCGTAGAATTAGCTGCGACTTTCGGTTCGTCGGATGGTGAGCATTTTAAAAGAAATGCTCATTTCCTTGGTTGCAAGAGGCCAAAGATTAAATATTTGGCGAAATATCAAAAAACTCGGACGCAGTTTTTTTTTTTACTTAATTTTATGGTGAAACGAAACTGCCGCATATACTAAAGCCCAAGGTTGTTTTTGTACGTTTCTAAGTACCCCAGGTTAACTTCTCTGTCTTCTTTTCTGCCCGTCTTCTTCTTCTTGACCTTAATTAGCTCGCTTCACTTCTCACTTATTCTTGTGTTCATTTATGCGACAAACCGCCCAAGCGACGGTCGCAAAAAGATGAGAATTTTATATTTCTTCATGGCTGCCACGCACACTCAAGGACGACCCGACGTTCGCTTGTAAGAAATGGCTTATAAGCCCTGTCAATTTTTATCACGCGTTTTGACATGGTTAAGTCCAAAAACTGAGACAACGTGGGCTGAACAAGTAATGCTTTATAAGATTCAAAAAAGAAAACGAGCCCCTATTTCACATTATTTAGAGCAGGAAACAACAGCCCACGTAAATCAGGCAAGATGAAAGTTGTAATAGTTTACAGCATGGCATTAAAATACATGGTTACATGTGCAGGGCATACATAATTACAATGTGCAGCGCATTGTCCTCTGGAGGGTAAACCATCTCAAACATACACGCTCATAACATTATACATCTAACCGACAGCTGCCTTCTGACAGCCAGGTAAGTCTCGACTGAGCTGAGTATTCGAAGGGAAAGACCCATGGTTCCACAGGGGTCGTATCTGGTTCACGCAGACATACAGAGTGTTTTTGTTTTATTCTTTGCAGAACTTTACAGATTTTACAAAAAAGGAGGTGTCAGATACGGGGATGGCGTCTTTACATATATGTGTAGTGTCGATGGACATTCAATGGGCGAATAACCGTTGCAATGTTTAATATTTAGCCAAAATCCCATAGTTAACTTGTTCATTAACGGTTTAGTTGGTCATACTGCAATTGAAGTTTTAGAGGGAGTCATTATTAAAGGCTAACACAATTTTGACAAATCGCGAAAAGGCGACGAGGTCCGCGAAATTCATCGTTAAAAGTTTGCCTTTCTTCGCTTGATTCAGAAATCGCCTGATGATAATGATATGTAAGATAGTGACGTAGTCGTCTTGAGGTGTGGCGGCGGCGCTTGTCCGATCGTTGCAGATTCTTTTCCCAAAGACCTTTTGTGACTCTGTCCTTTGGAACGCCGAAAAGCGATGTCGTTTTTACGCCTTTCACTCGGATGTAGTCCGTTTGGCAACCAGGTACGCAGCAAGAGTTCTGTCGCCGTTTCGCCGACGGCATTTCGGCGCTACCCTTGCGTATGTTCACCATACGCAACATCAAAACACGCAAGATTCAAAACATATTTCGATCGACCACACGGAACTATGAAATGGTAGTCGGCTTACCGACGCGCGCACCGCTCAGACTGAAAAAAAGAAAAGCAATAGCGTCGTCGACTCCGAACGCATTTTCCGCCAAACCTGGCGGGCTGCGCGATTTTTTCCGGGTAACTAAGGTGCCTACATGTCCGTCTGTCTCAAGGTAAAGACATCCATTGTTGCCCCGAATGTGCCAGTGCGTGACGTTCTGGCGCACTCGGTGCCTGACTTGGGCGGTAAAATGGCGTCTATGAATTAGCCAAAGCTACGCGCTCGAGCTGAGTGACACCGGATTGCGCGCACTTCAAAATGCATAAAAAAACGATTAGGCGGAAAAGTGGCTGAGAAGTCGCCACTCAAGAACACTGTAACTCAAGCAACAGCGCGCGTGTGTATGAAGGCACATCTACGGGTAACCAGAGCCGTATATTGGGAGAGTTGGGCCATTGGGAGGCGCAAGGGCCGCCGCCAGTGCCAATTATTCCCCAAGCGGTTATAGCTTTAACTTTTTGTAAGCCATTTGCACCAATCAGCAAACCGTTACGTCACAACATTGAAAACGACATTGAAGGCGTGTAAGTGAAGCGTTCAGGTTCAGTCTGGGTTCAGTCGGTTTAGCCGGTAGCGGTCGGTGACACAACCGGCGACAGAGCAACGGTGATCGCCGATTGAGTGCGGCGTGACTGAGGCTACGAAGAAACTGATAAAAACGTTCCCATAATCGAGACGGTAGTCTCTCGTCCGTGGAAATTAGACTTCCTTTTTTGTCAATAACAGGTGAGTGAGCGCCAACCTAATCGAAGAGAGAAGGCATCGGGATTTCCGCTGACACCGTGCAGCGCCTTGCTTACAAGCTGCATGTACCAGAACTTATATTCTGCACCAGAGTGGACTGTAGTACATCCCGCCCGGTGTCGGAGTGCGTAGTGAAAAGCAACTCGCAACCGGCGGAAGCAAGCGGTATCATGCTATCCTGCGAGGGCGAGCACCTCGCTTTTGTGCCCACCTGCGCTGCTCGAGTGTTCGTCGTGGACCAAAGTGGTTGATGCATCGATCAGAGCCCCGATGAGCGGCGCCGGAAAAGAAGCTACACCTCTGAGCCACTCAAGCGGCTTGTTTGATTGAAATTTCTCTACCACTTTAATAATTTCTGCCCCGGAAGTATGCTTAGCAGACTCCGCTACCACACCGGCAGTAAAGAAGCTAGATCGAGATGAAGCTCCCCGGGTGTTGCGGTTTTGTCCAGTGGAGGTTGCCTTTTACACCAAATTCGCGTCATATAAAGTCACTCGATCGTTTAGGACAAAGACAACTCTCATTTGGACCAGTGCATAGAGGAAGCTGAGTGTCAGTAAATATTTTCGAACCACTACTTCATCTGGGCGACATCAGTTAATTTGAAATGTCATTTCTTCTGCTCACGAGAGACGGGGGTAGAGCATGTAGGCCGAAGGCCCGAACCAGGTGGCTGTCATAGTGTGTTTGCACTGGATTGGTTACAAGTTTAAAAATGTATCTCATTTTGTTGCTGTAATAAAAACAGTCCCATCACATTTAGTTGGGTGTATTTCTTGTCTGCAGTTGCCTATGCGGTCAAATGAGTACCATCCCAGGCTCTACGAGCTACAGCACTCAATCTGGCTTTTTGGTACTGTTGCAATTTTCACAAGCGATCTCTAAATTTCTCAGAATAGAGAGTTTGGGACTGAAACTTCGTATTCCAGTCCTACTCTTAACCATAACTTCAAAAACAGGAAGCTTTGTGGCAAAGAACCAAAAAAAGGCTATGTTTAATTAACCTGAGACGGGTAGAGAAGAAGCATCAAAACGTAGAAGGGACAGAAAATAGACAGGACGACGTCTCAAACTCACGTAACTTATTTATTTAGTCCACCTCCTTATATAGTCTCAATCTCAAGGTCATCTCCACCAACACAAAAGGACGAAATCTATACAGATCAAGCGCCACAGCCTTCATCGCACAATGCAAGAACGTTGACGTTTACAGGTCAACGCGATAAGGCATCATCCATCCACCCTCAAACTTGAACAAAAGGATCTCTTCCACTACTACTATTCTATACACAGTTCATACTTCTCTTCAAGTTTGAGGGTGGATGGATGTTGCCTTATCGCGTCGACCTGTAAACGTTGTCAACATTCTTGCATTGTGTGATGAAGGCTGTGGCGCTTGATCTGTATAGACTTCGTCCTTTCGTGTCGGTGGAGATGACCTTGAGATTGAGACTATATAAGGAGGTGGATTAAATAAACGAGTTAGCTGAGTTTGAGACGTCGTCCTGTCTATTTTCTGTCCCTTCTACGTTTTGATGTTTCTTCTCTACCCCAGTCTCGGGTTAATTCAACATGGTTAATATTCACCAGCTCGCCTGCACCCTTAAGATTTTTTCTAAAAAAAAGGCTATAGTAGCTCATTGTTTGCAATCAAGTAAAAAGACAATTGGCGAAGTACCTTTCTATATGAGCGGAGCATAAATCCTTCCATATCAGAGCTAAAATGTAAAGTTATGTTTGGGCACACAGGCATGTGCACAAAGCTTTGTGTCCACGTACCTTTTTTGTGCCTGTGCCTTACTCACCTGCTGCAGAACTTTTGCTTCGATGTACTGGCAGTGCGTCAGTGTGATTATTTTTTATTTACCTTCTGTCCAAACGAGGTGAATGGGCCAATAATTTTTCAGCAACACATGCATCGTGCCAAATGTTTTATTAGCACCTCCATAAAACTTGCACTCCTGGCTTTAACAAAAAAAAAAATCTGCATTACAGAGGTATGCCCACTATACCGAGAATCACATCTTAGTGTGCCTAAACTTCTCTTTCATTAGTCACGGAGTCTATTATAAACTACTCCCAATAAATTATAATGTGGTGGTACATAAAAAGAAACACACACAGCTACCAGTATGCAAATTTATTTCGAGAGTCACTCACAAAAGGTATAAAATATGCTTTCAGAGAGAGCAGAGCAACTTTGTTGGTTAACGGTCAAATGGCGCACTGGAAAGAGTGCAGGAAATTGCACCAATGATGATACATAGAAGAATAACATTGTTGTTTTGGATGCTCAATTATATGGACAGCGTGTCCTTGGTGGATGCACCTCCTATGTGTTTACGGAATTACTACGCCACTCTTCTACCATTATAAACGCAACTTCTTGTGCACACTTTTTTTTTTTTTTTAAATCTGGTGACAAACGGCAAACTTTTAACAATAAATTCTGAGAGCCTATTTCCCCTTCATAAATTTTGGAGTACATTACCTTTCTCCACTAGGTGATCCAGACATCCCATTAGAGTTACAGAAAGCATTAAGGCGTGTACCACACATTAGAGGGGAAACAGTGTACCACAAATGTTAAAGCAAAAGAATGACATTTTATTATAAAGAGTGTGAGGCAGTGTCAGTTATCCGAGTACCAATCTTCAGTAAAGCCTTTCAGCTTCTTAGAGAAGAATGATTTGTGCACTCCTTAATTTAAAATTGGCAAGTTTTGATATTTGCTTGCAGACTTGCAGCCTACAGTAAAAAGAAGTGTTAGTATAAACAAGTCCTGTGTCTTTCATTAGTAATAAAAAGTTTATTTAAAATGTATTAAAAATTACTGAAAAATAATTAACAGTGAAATTTTAAGCCTTATATTGTTCCCATTCAAGCAAGGGGATTCCACTCAAAACTCATCCCAAAAAGAACAGAAGAATGATAAATAGTCAAGATAACTTACCATGCTCAGGTGTCCTGTTAATTTTGCCGTAAATGGCATGTTATGCATGTATGATATCAAAATGTGGTTAAAAGCAGCTTCCCAAGATCAGTGTTATTGTGCTCTTGGTATAACAAACAAATCTTACCACAATCGCTTTATGAACAATGGGTTAGAATCATAATCCCCAAGTTTGTCAATGGGTTTTCAAGAGTTTTGCAGGTACTCCACCAGCTGGTGTTTAAGACAAAGAAACTGGCATTCCTACCAGAAGCTATGTGCCGTAAAATATTGAGTAAGCGCTCATCAAATGGTTGGAGATAACTGTAAAAAATATGGGATAGGCACTTTGCAGGTTCCAGCGCTGAAAGTCAGAACGGTGCAGGAGCAGTGTTGTAGTCTGGTGGGACCCCTATTTTCTTAAAGCAGTTGCACCGCTTGCATCCAGCCAGCTTTGTGCTGGCACTCTCATGTGAAGCTTCATTGCTTCTTACCGGAGTGAGCATGGAAAGCTTCACCGCTCTGCAGCAGCGCACTGGGAAATGTGGTTGATGCGGAGGAGCGCCTTGTTTCATTCAATACATTCAGAAGTTCACTGGCCTGGGTGCTTGATATGTTCTTAATCACTTTTTAAATGTTCAAAAGTGGGGGTGGACACCTATTGCGATATGAGCACATGCTCATCATTTTATGGCACATGCAATGGCAGAGATAAAAAAGTAAGGCAAATATTTTGCCTATCACAATGGCGGGTAGTAGAAATGCGTCGAAATGATGTGTTATGCGTCACGGAAAGTTAAAAACATGAATGGTTAGTAGTGACTACTGCTGCATTAGAAGGAAGAAGGAAGTGCAGAAAGGAAGGCAAAGAAGTTAACTTGGGGCATTTTATGCTTCATCAGGTAAGTTATAGTAAAGTTTATAAAACACAACATTTTAGAGACAACATGCCTCCTATAATTTATACAATTTTCGTCATGGCAACATACCCCCCCCCCCCCCCCATACACATCCCACACATCTAAACCGCTATTGCATGCCATTATAAATAGGGTGCTATGGCAACTATTTAAGCATCTCTCTTGACTTGTAACATAGCAGACATTGTAACATATCACGGCACAGGCAAGACCGTGAATTTCAAACATTACTAAATCTTAGGCGCAGGAAGACCGAAAGGAGAAGACACAAAAAAAAGAGTGACAACACTGAACGGGATGGTGTGTGTGTTGTCCCTCTTTTTTTTTATCTCCTCTCTGTCCCCTTGCACCTAGGTTTACTGATGCTATGACATGTTCCAATCAATATATCAAGACTTAATCATTTCTAAATTGAGAAATATAACATGCAAAGCATACTGCAAGATCATAGGCATGCACAGGGTCCTCCTATAGGGGGGGCCAAATTCACTGCAGCGCCCCCCCCCCCCCCCACCCCCGTCTCACCGAGACCCTTACGCCGTAGGGGTAAGGTGTTCTAGTGTACCCTAGTAGGAGAGCACTAGAACACCATATTTTAACCACGAAATATGACTTCCAAGTTTACTTCAGTGTCACTATAAAACTACCCTTCAGTTTACTTTCCCGCAGATTACTTGAAAGTCTAATTATTGCGGTTTACGAATGGAGCCCGGAGAATGATAAGGCTTGAAATATGTTTGAACCTAAAAATTAAATCTGAGCTGTGACACCGAACATGACGTAATGCCACAAAACGTCATACTTGCCACTGTTACGTGTCATCGTATCCATATCCTCGTAGACCGCAGTAATTGGATTTGCGAGTGCTCTGCGTGAAAGTGGGCTTACATGCGCTTTGATGAGATAACTTTTCTAACAACAAAAACAATTTATTGCCAAACAAAAGTGGAGACCCCCACGATAAAGAAACCACAGCTTGCACTCATAGGGCACAAGCGCCATCACAAAACACAGAAAGAAAATGAATCACACGAGGGCTCAGACGATACACAATTTCAATTCACAAACGGTAGACTCTAAAAAAAAAAATTTAACACAACACAACAACAGGGCTGGTGCAAATGAAAACAGTAACACACAGTAAAATTAACTACACTATACAAAAGTACTATTCAAGCTGAGCTGTGCAAAAATACTATTGGTGTGAGAGGCGAACCTTAGTTCGGACGGAATCGGCTGTAAAGCACCCTCTTCCGCCGGCTGTCAACCAATTAAGGATAAAGTAGAATTATGTGACGTTGTAGGTTAATGCGATAGCATATCCTGCGAAATTAAAACACATTCATAACAAAAGTTTCCGCGTTTCAGTCGTAAAATGCTTTAAGATATTATCAAAACTGATGGATGTTGCTAGGTCCTGCTCCACAAAGGGCAGCATCAGCCAACGAAGCCGTTCCTGCGACATCATGGATCTTAACTTGGTCTTTACATGTGCGAGCTTCGAAAATGTCCTTTCGCACGAGCAACTGGTTACAGGAATCGTGGAAAAAAGTCAAAGAGCGCGAGAAAAGTCCTTGAATACTGACTTGTCCAACCCATTTTCTTTGAGTGAATCCAGCCAGTCATAGGCGGTCATGCTGTTTGTTTTTTCGTCGCTGGTTCGGGACTTCAGGAGTTGCATTTCAGCACCCAAGCTGTCGGGATCTACCTCAAAAAGCTACAAATAAGAGATATTTGTTCGTCGCTCGCAGAGAGGCCCAAAAGGTTCTGGACAGCACACACAAGCTCAAAAGTTTCTTGTGTGAACCTTTCCTCGATCCCTCGAACACAGGAGTCAAGCATCGGAAAGAAAACACCGACACAAAATTCCTCCTCTTTTGTCGCATAGAAACATTCATTCGCCCAGTTTTGGTCAAATCGCTTCGATACCTTTCTTCTTCGAACTTCGGGAATCTCGATTTCATTCATCTCGCACATCGAAGAAGCTTCCGCAAACATCTTTTTAAAGACTGTCCCATCTTGCCTCATCTCTCGCAGCTCTTTTTGCAGATGCCTGACTTCATTGAGTGCAGTGGTAAGGTTAATTTTAGGGTCCTGAAGAGCTCGGCTAACCTTCAAAATAAGCTGTAGAATAGGGTGAGCTATTTCCATGCTGCAGACAAAGTCAAAGCTCATCACCTGAGAAAGGAGTCCCTTGCCTTTTGCTTTCGTCTCCGGGTGCTTTGTGGAGTCCAAAATCGTTCTTACTGCACTCGACAGTTCGCTGTAGCTCTCACAGCGAACTGACCTTTACTGCTTCAGCACGACATGCCCATCTGGTTGTAGACAAAGACTTCAAAGTTTTCAGCTGTGTGCCGACAGTTTGGAAAATTCGCTCAAAAACAGCATGGCGCACAACACTGTTTTCAATAAAGTTGTACGCAAGTTGCACAACGCCAAAGAAATCAAACATCATTCTGTTTTCTGCTCAAGACAAGCATGCATCGACAAGCACCAGGTTTAAGCTGTGGGCATAGCAGTGAACGTAGACGAGCTTGTTGTTCTGCTCTTTGCACTTTGCTTGAACGCCAGCAACGTGCCCTGACATAGTAGAAGCCCCGTCAAAGCAGACGGAACTCACAGAATTCCAGGAAACATTGATGGTAATGAGAACTGCTTGCAATGTGGAAAACACAGAGTCGCTGTCTAAATTTTTAAGCCTGTCGAGAGTAAGGAAGACCTCCACTGGCCTGTTCTTAATTTCGCAGAAGTACCTAATAACAACGGAGAGTTGTTCATGATGACTGCAGTCACTTGTTTCATCGCACATGAGCGAGACTGTTTTACCTTCTATGCGGTGGACAATCGAAGAAAAAATGGCTGCATGCAGTGACTCTAGGATGTCATTTTGTATTCTGTTGCTGATGTAGGAGGCGTTTTTTGGGCCTGACTCTAAGTGGCCCCGCAAAACGGGGTCGTACTTCTTTAAGATATTAACTATCTCTAAATATAGACCTTGCTCTGCGCTTTCCTTATTTTCACTGTGCCCTCTGAATGGCCTTCCTCCCTTTGAGAGAAGAACAACGATGTCAATAAGGCGCTTTAGCACCTCACGATTTTGTATTCGTTTTTCTTCAACTTGAGACGCTCGTCCTTCAAAGCTTTCATCCAGCATTGAAGCAATCAATCTGTTTGCTTTGGAGCAATTCCATGACACAACACTGCTAAGATGGCCCTGAGACTTTTCATGCTGATTAAACCTTTCTATCGCTTTCTTCCAAGTTCGAAACCCAGTTGAAACAAAGGATGGGTCTAAATGTGCTTTGGATATACCACTGCCCGGCGGAAACGCCCGACAACAAAAGCAAAAGGCTGCATCTTTTGCTGGACTGTATTCAAGCCAGCTGAACTTTGCAAACCAGTGTTCACAAAAGCTGCGCTTTCGATTATTCGTTTCTGTTTGGGCATAGCTGCCCAGATGAGGCTGAAAAGGACCCCGTGCTTGCCTGGCTTCCTTGTCCAGGTCGTTAGTCGGCATTGGCAGCGACAGGTCGTCGTCAGACATTTGGTTCTAGTTGGTGGAAAGCGTTGAGCGAAATCTCGGAGGCTCATCTGGTGCATCAGCGATGTGGCTTGGCGTCGTGGCACAGCTTGGCGTCGTGGCACAGCATGGTGAAGTGGCGCAGTCGTCAGCTTGCTGGTGGCTGGACATCTTTTCCGGTTCATTTTGTTCATGCTGCTCTTTGCAGCTTGTTGACTGTGCTGCAAACAAATAAGAGAAGTATAACTTTTTAGTTTTCTTTTTACCCGTTAACATGGCTCTTAGAACACGCTCGAAAAGAAGACTGAGTAAACAATTACAGAACCAACTGCACCAATAATAAATAAATATTTTTGGAAATTTTACGACAGCTTTCTCATCGACAGCTCAGCATAGTCTCTCCAAGCTAACAACAGCAACCGCTGCTCGGAGGCGAGCCAAACACGGCCTGCTGATTGTGTTTTCTACGTTTTAACGTAAACAACCTTTTTGAAAAAACTAGGTTGCTAAAAAGCTAGTTTTTTTTATGTCGGTGATGTTAGTCGCGCTAGAGTTGCTAGTCTGGCCGAGGAGCACTACCTTCTTTGTTCATCGCGACAGAAGTTCGCGCCCTTCTCGTATAGTTAATAATTTCTAGAGAGATAATCCTGCACAGAGCGAATACACGACTCAAACATTTTAAGACTGCGTTGTATTAATGGTGAGCACTGGCGCTGGGCACGGAAATGCCCAGAGTTGCTGAGTACGTCAGTGAAGACAGACGGGGCTCTAATAGAAATGTTGCTAAATTCGTTAGACACATTTTCCTTTGTGAAGACTTAGGCAACAGTGAGAGTGCGTCTCTCACTCTCACTGTTGCCTTCGTTCATGAGGCACTTCATTCACCTCAACAAGATCAGTCATTTTGCTCAACGGGGTCCTGTTGAGGTGCCACGCTATCGACTACGAAAAGACTTCATAGAATGATACCGACACGTGCTGCTATATAGACTTTTAATGAAAAGGATATGAATAATTTAACCAACTAAACTGAGCTCTGGAATGAATTTAATTGTGCCTTCAACAACGAAGAAAAATACTACAAGGTCAGTTTACTCGTTTTTTTCTTGGAAGGATCACATTATGTGAATGAAACTGCCTCTAGGAAGCCTTCATACAAGCACTGAACGTCCCTGAATTGACTCATCCAATCACCAAACCAGTACCGATGTGCACGGTGGACCCCTTCTTTCGTTTCTAATAAATTGCACTGTTCTCTCTTTCTATACTGCTCCGGCAATTTATGGGGTTCTAAAATAGCGGTGTCGTTTGCATGGGCACCAACAGGACCTTCTTTCTAACATTTGTCACACATTCAGTTTTAATATCCAGCCACTAAACTACCAGTATATACCATGGAAAAGTTCAAAATATTTTCACAATTTGGACACTCAAAAAAACTTCAAATTAATTAATCAGATAGCATGAATGATGTGAAATGACAGAAATCTGATCTTCGTCCACCCGAGTAAGTTACCAAGCTTTCACCTAATTACGAAAGATAAAGGCAATGTCACTGATGGGTCCGGCTACCAGAGGGCCAGTACTTCTGAGGACTTTCCTGCGAGCTTGGATGCAAGCAAGTCAGTCGTTCAGCTCGATCACTAGGTAGATAGACTTACCTACCTATCTCAACAAGCTGAAAGCCAACCTGAAGGTTCCTGCTCCATGGAGTTGCCATGCACTTTGTTATTTCTCAGGATTCATCATCTATAGCATGCAAGCTGCCTGCCTCAAATGTTTCAGCTATTGGCTCCATTCAACCACCTGCTCCGGAAAAATGTGAAATAGAGGTGTGTATTAAAGGAAGACGACGGCTCTAACAAGGCAAAGCAGACACTGCTGCGTCAGGCTCCTGGTGTATTGCAACCACACTGAGGAACTGATCCTGAATGTGCCACACCTCCAGAGGCAGTTGGACCAGTGTCGTCACACAACATCCACGGAGTCAAAAGGCCCATAGGAGGTTAACCTTCTTCCAAGAATTCCATGACACACGCATGGGTATCAACGCAATGAGGTAAGGCAATGGTTGATGCCGTACAACCTTGAACAATATGCCAACAGGCTGCATTAATGCCACCAGAAGCAGAGCCACAAGCTTGGCCAGAACCCACGGCTCCATGGACAAGAATTTACATGGACTGCACTGCACCTATCGAAGGTAAAACGGTGCTAATTGTGGTAAACAGTTACCAAGATTGAAAGAAACCACTGGCATCTGCAGCCAGCCAACTCCACTGCAACAGTCGAATATCTGAGGAACACGGTCGCCTGGTTAGGACTTCCTGTTTGCTTGGTGTCCAATAATGGAACACCATTCCCCGGCATGCTGTTTACCGACTTCATTACTCAGAATGGAATTGGCCACCTAAGGACTGCACCGAACTATCCACAGTCAAACAGACTTCCCGAGAGAGCTGTCAGAACGATCAAGGACAGTCTAAAGAAACTCTCGGGTGGTTCTTTGGCCGCATACTTGCCAAGATGGCTCCTTGTGTACCGTCGCACACCGCCTACCACAGGAGGACAATCTCCAACAGAGCTCGTGTTCAACTTTTGTCCTAGAGTTTGCTGCATGGACCTCATCACTGAGACCCAGGAGCCAAAGGTAGACCTGGAAAGACCTAGCAACCTCAAAGAAAGCAGCCCTGTTTTTGAAAGAAACATGGGAGCTGTAGAACAATGGGGACCAAGATCATCTTCCAGGTTGTCGAAAACTGCATGACTTTGGTAAAATCCACCATGGCACAATGAAGCAGCACCTGGGCCAGTTGTGCCCCAGACGCTTTAACTCAACTCATTTCTAGTCAGATGATGATATTACCACTGGGCACTAACTTGATTGGCAGTTAACAAGTGAAAAAACCAGGCTATGGACCAGGAACTGAGCAGGCATTTTAAGCAGTGCAAGGATGCCCCACTCAGGCACGGGGGACAACAACCAAGATGAACCTTTAGCTTGTGCAGCAAAGTGTTGGATCAGGCCACCAGCAGGGGTCAGTGTTTCTGGGGGCTTCCCTGTGCAACGGCCATGGGCTTTCTCTCTTTTCCCACACTTTCCAGTGACCATGTAACAAATATGTATGACACGGCCATGTCAATTATTCCCTAATAAACAAATAGGTATGATCCTTGCACTCCATGGATGAAGCAGCCACCAACAATTTCAACATTGGTCTGTATGGAGTCAAAAACCAAGGAAATAAAGGAACTTCTGACACACAACTATTCTTGATGCATGCACACAATAGACTACTTCCATGAAGCCCTGCATGCAACACGGCGCGCGTTGCACTCTGGGAACTAGTTGGCCAGGGAGGAGAGTGGCATGGTTTCGGTTTCGATCGACACGTCGACCAGAGATTACACACAGAGCGTGGACTATAAACGGCCATTATTTCATGTGTTCTGGTCCCGAGAGCGTCATTTGCGGTCTATAAACTAACCTAAATGGCCAGACCTCGAAGCTTTAGCACAAGCCCGAGACGTATATAGCTTCTCTTAACACATGCTTGTTCTATTTTTGTACTTGAGCCTTTTTGTTAGCGTTTCGAGGTATCTGGACGAGCCAGTGCTGGGAATCTCGACGCTGCGAAGCTCGGGGATCTTGCTTATGTACGAATCAACAGGCTGTAGCAACCAATAAGTATGCATACATCGAGCTCGCGCCTTTACATTATATGTTGTTGATCAGGAAGTTTGTTCGTTTCGTGCGTCCATAGAAGAAATATTACTTTTTGCAATTACTGTTTTCTTAATACGCCTGTGTACGCGAAGTAAAACTCGGAGGTGCCATTGAAAAGCTCAATTATAACACACTTCTTATCTCTTATCTGTACTGACCCGCAGCGCTGCACGAAGCGAAGTCCCCACCCACTTGCATTTTACTAATATTCAACATCGCGTATGCACGTAACGTTGTCCTGCAATCGTATAGGCACATTCGCGCATACAAACCATTTTAAGAAAGTAAAAGTCGAGCACTTGTGTGAAAAATGTTGCACCATTCGCCAGAAGTACGCCGGACGGGTATGAACCCCTATGCGGTGCGCCAAACGAACAAAATTATTCAAAGTGCATTTGACGGTTGCCAATGGCCATAATATTTGTCATGTGTTAGCTTTCTTCCTGCCTGAGTATGCCGCGATAATTTCGGACACACCGTTCAGGCACAGATCTTGGGCGTCAGTAAAAGCTCGTCCAAAAAGGCTTAGCGAGGAGTAGGGGACGCTTGCTAGGGCCTCCGTCGTAGCTAGCCCATCTCCGCGTTTGCGAAAACTTAATCTTCTATCAGCATAAAATTTGAGTGGGAGATATATGATGACACGAGGAAGACATCATAGTAACTTTGGTGCAGTAGTGAGGTCAAATTTATTGCGTTTCCTTAAAAGTTTACGCGTCAACGCTGGGCTCAACTTTGATACTCCTGTGAGAATGCGGCTTGCTTTTTGCCCAATGAAGTAACAAGAAGCAGACGTTTGGCAAACAAAATAGGTGAAAGGCTCCAGGTGAACAAATTTCAGTTCTACTTCACTGGTACTAGACGGGATTATTGAAATTGAACTCAAAGATGCACTCGTTAAGGTGACTAAGCCACGTCTTACTACGTTTGCATACGCACTCAAATATCCGGTGTTTCGGGTACCAAAAAAAGTGCCCCGGCCTTCGTTTTGTATCGCTTGAGAATGAGTATATTGTACATTCGTAAAACAGTCAGATAATCGAAAACGCAAGCAGTGCGTTCGGTCGCGGCGTGATGGCATGAGATGAATCTGCTCAGTCGAAACCGAAACTGAGTGGCCAACTAGTTCCCAGAATGCACTGCATGGTATTTCGCCGCAACGGGGCGCGTCGGTTTTGGAAGAAGTCCATTGGCCATCAGTCTCCTTGCAACATCCTGGACACAGCAACAAAACCCAGCCCTTGCACCTGTTACACTGAGTACGAGCGTCCGACAAAAACTAACTCACGGAAAGGAAATGGCGGCAGTTAGGTCTACTGCAAACGAACTAACACACAGATACCTGACAATAATTAAGTCTGCAACTACAATGAAATAAAATGAGACAGACCCAAAAGCTGCAACCGATGACCATGGAGGGGACATGGGTCTCGTGCCTCTGCAAGAAAAAACACAGAAACTGCAAAATTAAAATAGGCAAGTGGATAAACCAAAAGGGTCGGAGGCAAAGCATAGGCTCCCAGAAGCGTAAAGGTGCTGCACGGTGAAGGCTCACATGGAAAGCTCGTGAAGTAAAGGGATGGCTTGCAAATGTCTTAAGCAAGTGCAGAAGTGAAAAACTTGAGGATACAGAGAGAGTGCATATTTCGAGGTGTGCGAATGACACGAGGAAAGTGAACAGAAGAATGACAGGGGAAAAGACAAACTAACATGGGCAGGAAGTCTCTGCATAGGCTTTCATGCAAGACACCAGGAAGGAAAGTGTAGGCTACAAACATCCACATGAAGCAAAAAGGGATGAGTGAAACATAAGCAGTGCACAGCACAAGGAGGAGGACAAGAAAAAAAAACATGATACAGAAGAGCAAGATTGCATGACAGCGAAAGCTTCACATAGGCCTACACATAGAGCATAAGAAAAAGAGCTTCCCACAAACATCTCTAGTAAGCATAAAAAAAATTCAGAGGCTTCATGCAACCATATGCACAGAGCACAATAAAAAAAAAAGAAGCTTCCCACAAACATCCGAAGCAAGCGTAAAAGAATATTCTGGGACCTCACTCAGGCTTACATGCAGAGCATAAGAAAAAGCAAGCTTCCCACAAAGAGCTGAAGAAAGTGTGAAAAAAATTTAGATGCTTCACGCAAACTTACACGCAGAGCACAAGAAAAAGAAAGGATTCCCACAAACATCTGAAGCAAGCATGAAAAAAATCCAGAGGCTTCATGCAGGCTTGCACATAGAGCATAAGAAAAAGAGCTTCCCACAAACATCTCTAGTAAGCGTAAAAAAAATTCAGAGGCTTCATGCAGCCATATGCACAGAGCACAATAAAAAAAAAAAAGCTTCCCACGAACATCCGAAGCAAGCGTAAAAGAATATTCTGGGACCTCACTCAGGCTTACATGCAGAGCATAAGAAAAAGCAAGCTTCCCACAAAGAGCTGAAGAAAGTGTGAAAAAAATTTAGATGCTTCACGCAAACTTACACGCAGAGCACAAGAAAAAGAAAGGATTCCCACAAACATCTGAAGCAAGCATGAAAAAAATCCAGAGGCTTCATGCAGGCTTGCACATAGAGCATAAGAAAAAGAGCTTCCCACAAACATCTCTAGTAAGCGTAAAAAAAATTCAGAGGCTTCATGCAGCCATATGCACAGAGCACAATAAAAAAAAAAAAGCTTCCCACAAACATCCGAAGCAAGCGTAAAAGAATATTCTGGGACCTCACTCAGGCTTACATGCAGAGCATAAGAAAAAGCAAGCTTCCCACAAAGAGCTGAAGAAAGTGTGAAAAAAATTTAGATGCTTCACGCAAACTTACACGCAGAGCACAAGAAAAAGAAAGGATTCCCACAAACATCTGAAGCAAGCATGAAAAAAATCCAGAGGCTTCATGCAGGCTTGCACATAGAGCATAAGAAAAAGAGCTTCCCACAAACATCTCTAGTAAGCGTAAAAAAAATTCAGAGGCGTCACACAGGTTTACAGGCAGAGCCTAAGAAAAAAAGCGTTCCGCAAAGACCCATAGCAAGCGTAAAAAAATTCAGAGGCCTCAGGCAGAGCACAAAAAAATGGGCTTCTCACAGACCCGTAGCAAGCATAAAAAAAGTACAGATATTTACAAGCACAGCACAAGAAACTTCCCACAAACATGTGTAGCAAGCATAAAAAAAAATGCAGAGGCTTCACGTAGGCTTACATGGAGATCACAAGAAAAAGGGCCTCGCACAAACAACCGTTGCAAGAGTAAAAAAAATTCAGAAGTGCCTCGGTAAACAAGAAACGCAAAAAATGAAAGCTGCCCTTAACACAAAGAAGAAAGCAAAGTAAAAACAAAATGAGAACGGGACAACAGTTTCATCAACTAAGGCAATCTAAAACACTAATTAGTTTTCCGAGGTCCTGCCATCGACTGCCGAAGTCCCTGCGTTCAGCTGCCCCAGCCGCCAACTCGCGACTTTTTTCCCGCAGGAACAGTTGCAGCCGTGCATGGCAGAATCGCCTGATGAGCTTCATTTTGATTTCATGGCGGTCGGGCAGCTGAACACATTGGCTCTCTGCAGCCATCCTCGCCGATAGGCCGTCCAGGATGCCCCGTGCATGCATCAAATCCGCAATGAGGCTGCGAAAGACACTTTCACAAATTGTGAAGAGGGCGCGTGCAGCTTCAGAGGGGCAGGTCAGAGCGTCAGGGACATAACTCTTTAGCCTGAGGAGGCTATTTGCAGGTGCCATGGGGACTTGAACAGCTGCAGCAGACGTGTCACATGTAGCATTATGTTTTACAACTCTTCGTACCACATACCCGCGTAATAGTCAAAGCTATTCTCCTCAGGTTGTGACATGGTGAGTTCTACCTCCTCAAGAAAAATGTCGGTGGGCACAGCAGGTTGTACATCCAAGTCTGCGAGGTCAGCCAGGTAGAAGGAGGCATCGTCCAGTTCGTAGGACCCTGCCTTGGACGCCTTCAGGTACTGCGAGTGTGTGATGATTTTCAAGGTCATCTTAAACTCCAAGAAGTTGGGATAGGGTTGCCCTGTCGCATTACCGAAAACAAGTTTTCATGGCAGTCCTGCGTGAATCTGGATGTGAGCACAAATGAAAAAGAATGTCCCTCAATGAGACTTTGCTGCAGGTCTAGAATGGACTTGGTAGAGAGGATTACCCCCGCCTGCACTGGCTTGAACGCCCCATCCCCAATAGTGAGGTGGAGAAAAAGATCCTTAAATTTGACCAAAAAGTCAAGGGTGTTCTTGTAGCAGGCCTCATTTTGCCTGCTGATCGCAAGGACTGGGTGCCTGCTGCTCATAAGATCAAACCATTTGTTGACCTGTTCCAAGAACCAAGCCGTGGTGAGGAAGTTGGTGCTCCAGCCATGTTTCTCCACCAGGAAGCGCAGGGCAGTGGCCGTGGAGTGACTGAGGACCCGTAGGGCAGTGCTCACCTACAAACACAGAACTGCTTTAGATCATCAAGTGTATGCAATGTTTGGTAAACTCGACTGAAGGAATCAATGATTTGAAACTTCCCCCTCAGTCAATAAAAGAACAGCATGGGCACTAAACAAAGAAAAGGCTGCTAACTTCCATTATTGTTGTCCATACGAACGGTTTTTGCTGGTTTTTTACGAGTTTTTGCCACTCTGTTAAAGTTGGCAGTTCCACTTCATGAGCAAAGGTGATGAATGCCAGCACTGAAGTAAAGTACACTCCATGGTTACTTTGGTAGCTGTGCGTTGCTAAAAGTGTCACCGACTCCGATTTGTGAACCACTGACTGATTTTGTTGAAAACACTTTAAGGGAAGCTAAAGAGGTTCTCCAAAAAAAAATGAGTTAGAGGTAAATTCTTCCGTATTTGTATCCTGCAAATTTGAATATGCGCCATTTGCTCAAGAAGTATCACCCAACGCAAAGAAATATTTAAAAAATTCACCCGGCATGATGTCACGTCAAGAACTTTCACCTGGCCACCGAAGCTCAAGCACCATCTCTCGTGCAGTGTTCCGGCACATGTGACCAGCCTTGCCCAATGCAGCGTTTTTTTTTTCTCGTGAAATGGTGCGTCATCTGCTACAGACGCCTAGTTCCCGCTACAATCTTTCACGCCTGACCAACATCCGCTAAATCTTTTATGAAAGTTTATAGGTGTACTAAACTTACGTCAAAACAAACAGGCGAGTGAAAATCGTGAGCATGAGGTGAATCGCAAACAATTTGTCGACCACTCAAATAAGCTTGCAATTACTGCAGAGATTCCGAGGATCCTTGTTGCGACGCTGCTGTCTCTCAGAAATTTCCTCCTAGCTTCTTACACCTCGGGAGGGCGGGGCTTCAGCGCTATGGTCAAAATGCTTTGATGGCTACTCCGGGCCTCAAATTGACAAATAATTTTAATATTCGTGATACTGGAGGCCATATGAAGATGATGCAAGTGTTTTTTAAAGGTACAAAACCGCTTTAGTTTCCCCTTAAGCAGGCACGTGCGAATAACGAATTTTATGTTTCAAGCGAATAAGAAGCTAATAGTGACTTGGGTCGAATAATTTCAAATCGCATATTGAATACTTGCTGTGCCTTTCTGATACTGCCATTGCGCTCAGCTTCCGCCATCTTGACAGTGTTGATGTCAAGATGGCGGAAGGTAGCTTAGCTTAATGGAAGCTAACCTAAGTTAGCTTCCAGTCGTGTGTAACTAGCTTAGCTAGCTACAAACAAGCTACGCTACATGCTAACTTAGCTTAGCACTCTTACCTTAGTACACATTTTTCAAAACATTATAGTATTTGAGTGATGGATGAGTGTGAACGAGTATGAATAAAAAGTCATTTTAGATATGATATAAAGACTATCATACCTAAAACACCTAATATCAAGGGGCACACAGTAATCCACTGAAATGAGGTTAGACAAGAGTAATTTTGAGTATGTTTTGTTCACGTTCTCAAGGATGTGCGTAAATTCTGCAGTTGCTAATCGAAGCAACAAATGAAGCTTGTCATTTAGTTCTCCTTGTCAACAGCCTTTTTCCTGTAGAGATAGCTTTCTAGTGCACAAACTCAGCATGTGAGCAATGATTATACTTTGTAAAGGAAAATCTAGCTGGTTTCATTTAGGTTATTCTCAAGTATCTGCCTACCCACTGCCAAGGCTCAGTTAATTCTGATCTAAATTACTGAATGACTCTCGCTTCAAATAAATCAAGCCCTACATAGAGATTGTAAGTAGATGAGAGATTTGTCAGTCCTCTTGCTATACCCAAATATTCGTTTTAAATCTTAGACTAAAGAAATGATGAGCAATGATGCACACTGCTTGACGGGACCTCAATTGTAGAGTAACACATATTCATAGTAAAAGCCAGTTTTTTTTTTTTTTGGCCTTGAGGTAAGCATTTATATTGACCAGGAACATGAACAATCATTACGCTACATTACAATGTTTTCCTGAATTCGTCGCACACGCGCGTGACCTCTTCTTCTCTAAAGGTGTGCCTTCCACTCAATGCACAATCGCAGTGCCTGCGAAATACGCACAATCACGGTGTTTTCTCTGTAAGTGTCGCTTCTGCACAGCACACCGGTGCTCGTTAAGAAGCGCACTCAACTGCGCTAACTCGCTGCAATCGCGACTTTGCCAGCACTTAGAAAGTGTGCACATCACCGAATGAACGGCACGCAGCCAACTCATCGCGAGTCCCAAGGGCAACTGATAAGAGCGCTAGAGCGATCTCGACATCACAGGACACAGGACACACACGATTGGTAGGTGAGATGATGACGTTTTATTCTAGTAGGGCCGCGCTAATCACGGGGTGCAGATTAGACCTACCTTCCACTACATTAATGGGACGCTTAGTACCTGGGAATGGTGACTAGAATGACGTCACGTGAGAACTGTGTATAGCCATAGGCTGGGGATGGCAACATGTGCTGAGCTGTAAACAATGTTTAATTTTGGCCATTCGTGTGCAGAGATTAGTCATGAGCTGCCCAAATGTTTGCCGAGGCACTTATTGTCACGAACCCAAGTCAAGTGTTCATGCAGTGCTCATATGGAATCCATAAGCCTCATTCGACCATCATCACCACAGGGTGCTCTCCTAGACACCGTCAGCATAATTACCTCCATGGTCGCATCAGCAAGGTTACAAAAATTGGGAGTGAAGGAAACACTCCCCCTCTAAACTTGAATTCACATCTCGACGAGTGCAAGATACTGAGGTCAAACTAGTGCTGTATGCCTGCGATGAGAGAATCATTCCAACACAATATCAATAATCTACCCCTTCATACCACACTGCAACTAAGTGAAAAAGGAACCATGACACCAACTTATCATTTAAAAATAAATTGTGTAAAATACAAAAACACTACAGTTACTAACAAGGATATTATACCTGCAAATAATCAACAGGGAGCTTTGAAGCATTTGAGTAGCCTGACAACAAACTTGCCTTCAAGCCGCCGCCCTAGAGTTCTAGACGACGGCAATGGGAAGCTCCCCTCCAGTAGCAAGTTGTAGCCCAAGCTGCCACATGCAGATCGCATCTGCAGCGACTTCTTCACCGTCTCATTAGACCACTTGGACCCCCTGTTGCTGGATCTCGATAGAGCTGCCAGTTGGTCCACAGTGAAGAACTCGTGCAAGTGAGACCAGAATGTCGCTTCCCTTGTCTTTTGTAAGGCAGCCTGCCTCACCAAGCGATGATTCTCGTTCTCCAGCTGCTTGATCTTCCGGCTCATCTGAAGAAAGACATCTTCAGTGAGCCTAGGTGAAACGGGTGATGGAGAAAGAGGCTGTAGGGTTCGCTTAGAGGTCTTGGCCGCTGGTTGCCACAAACACGGTACAAGAATTGGGTGTCGCCCACCTCATGAGATCACTCCAAGCAGTGCAAGAACCATGACACATACCCAGCTGGTGGAGGCCGCCGACACCAAGGTGCCGAGGGCAGCTGCGCTGGCCTGGCCGCGCTGGTTGTCACTGGTCACCTGCAGCGAAGGGTGCGGTGGTATTGCTACACGGGGGTATGCAGGACCCTGGAAGATGCTTACGAAGCACGCCCCGCTGGTGGTGGGGAGCGGCTGCGTTAGCAGGCCGCCCTGCAGGGCCGCTCCAGAGGTCCTGGCTGCTGGTTGCTGCAAACACGGTACGAGAATCGGGTGATTCCCACCTCACAAGATCACTCCAAGCCGTGCAAGAGCCACATACCCAGCTGATGGTGTCTGCCGACACCAAGGTGCTGAGGGCAGCTGCGCTGGCCTGGCCGCGCTGGTTGTCACTGGTCACTTGCAGCGAAGAGTGCGGTGGTATTGCTACACGGGGGTACGCAGGACCCTGGAAGATGCTTACGAAGCACGCCCCGCTGGTGGTGGGGAGCGGCTGCGTTAGCAGGCCGCCCTGCAGGGCCGCTCCAGAGGTCCTGGCTGCTGGTTGCTGCAAACACGGTACGAGAATCGGGCGATTCCCACCTCACAAGATCACTCCAAGCCGTGCAAGAACCACATACCCAGCTGATGGTGTCTGCCGACACCAAGGTGCCGCGGGCAGCTGAGCTGGCCTGGCCGCGCTGGTTGTCACTGGTCACCTGCGGCGAAGAGCGTGGTGGTATTGCTACACGGGGGTACGCAGGACCCTGGAAGATGCTTACGAAGCACGCCCCACTGGTGGTGGGGAGCGGCTGCGTCAGCAGGCCGACCTGCAGGGTCGCTCCGGAGGTCCTGGCCGCTGGTTGCTGCAAACACGGTACGAGAATCCTCGTTTTGCAGAAATATGGGTTCGAGAATAAATGGATTTGTCGCCCTTTCTCTCTTCATGCTGGCCGAGCGGAGAGGGACGAAGTCTTCTTTGTATTTACCTCGGGGTGAAAGATAATCCTCAAGGGGGACAAAAGTGGTTTTGGGGGAGCTCTATCTAAGTCAATGCGACACAATAAGCCAACGGGACGCAGTGGACGTGCCTGCGGCCAGGGAACTCTCGTCTTTTAGCCATGCACTCTCGAACCACTAATTCTGCAAATGGTCCACTGGGTGTTGCCCACCTCATGAGATCACTCCAAGCCATGCAAGAACCATGACAGATACTTAGCTGGTGAGGCTGTCATAACATTACAAGGCAGCTGAGAGTGATGAATGCCTCATGCATTAACTTAATAGAAGCAACAGAATATGAGTTATTGGGTTTTGACTTACATTTCCATGAGGCGGGGTTTTGTGCTGTGTCAGGCTGCAACACTGAATGATGGTGTCTCATGCACTCTTGCACAAGGACCACTCCGATTTTTAAAAAAAAGAAAAGGTCTCTGACATGGAACAGAGATGTCAACAGCCTACCAAGTCCACATTATTATAGGTCACCTGTGCCTCTTTCAAATCATATCAGTAAAAACATCTTAACACAAGATAAATTATTGCTTTTAATTCACTCTCATAATCTAGGTAAATACCAAAAGAACAAAAATCTCACTTATCCTCGTTACACCACTCACTTGACTTTCAGAATGCAGAAACAAGCTCGGAACAGCTGTGGCTTTTAGCCTCCTCCAGCCGTCAGAGCACCTCGTCTGGAACTGGGAGGGCTCGAAGTGGTCCTGCAGCGAATAACGTTTTGGTAGACGTCAAAACTGTGTATTCAGCCGCTCGCGTCACAGTACAGTTATTCCGCTGACGAGAGGCTCACGCTTTCAAAATACGCGATCTTACAAATCCATCATCGCACGACCGCCACAGGCCTGAACCACTCGTCTTTCTGCGGTGAAGCGAAAGCGCACAGGACGCTTCCACGGCAGTAGAGAATAGATCACAAAATACACGGTTTCGTCACAGTGCACTCGCGTCCACCGTGCTCGCGTCACAATATTAACAATGAACAATACCTCACCTCGCAAAGGTACGTTCTGTCGGGAGGTTTCCACCCCGCGCCACGCCTGATTCCTGAAAGCCACAGTTTCCGTCTCCTCGGGGATTTCGGCAGCTTGAACAAGCGAATTCCCCTGGAAGCTCTGTTCCGGCACTTCAGAGCACAACAACGACCCATTCTTCAAACAAGAACGGAACGGCGGAACTCCCGCGGCTACACAAACTTTTGTTTACGTTATTTCAACGCACGTGTCCGCGTGCGCATTCGTTTATTCTATCATTAAAGAAGGCTATGACGAAAAGCTCACATGCACCAAGTTTTCAGCCACCGAGCGTTAACTTTTTTAACTCTAGCGACGCTAAAATGAAATTACCGAACCCTGCTTTACTTTTGAGGCTCACGACCACCGCTAGGGGAGGTTTTGCGGCTTGTGATTGGTCACGAGCGGCCTGTCAATCAACTATTCGACCAATAGATTTTCGCCCCATTGATACCAATGAATGGCCAAACTCTCCCAATATACGGCTCTGCGGGTAACTCGACTGGAGCGCCGCCACAAACTGTCGATACACGCGGCCTCACGAGCTCCCGTTGCCAATCCGCGCCGGTCACAACACTACCCCAAGTATTCCAGTACACTGAACTCGCAGCATACTCCTTGGTGCTTATGTAATTTAGCAAAAGGTCTATTTGCCTTGAGATTCGATCGACACGGCACGAGTGGTCAAAAGCAGAACTACGCTTTGTTTTACACTTACATGGAGCAAAACCAATGCTACGCACGGAGGACCGAAGCCATGGGAGAGGCCAATGCAGCGCTCGCGCACTGGAAACAACTGCTAAAAGCTCGTGCTCGGTACCCTTGCCCGTGCTTTGTGCCGTTAGTTTGGATGCTTCGTTTCCACCCGCATTGCGGGCAGATAGAATCAACACGTGCCTCAAAGGGAACCATGGATAAACAAAAGCACGCTTCCACACAATTCAATCTGGGTCTCGAGGCCAGAAGTCGCGGTCAGAACCGTTTACACTGAGAAAGTTTGGCCAATGGGCGGCACTTGTTGCCCGCTAGAACCAGCGGATTTCACAATAACACAAAACGGCGTTACTTCTATCTCTTCTTTATTCCTGAGAAATTGCATATCATTCCTATGAGTCAGAGCCCTAAGATGGCGGATGAAACTAGCCATCCCTTGGTTGTCAGACTAGGCTCTTGTGGTTGATAGACTCTCCAAATCTCCTTAAGTAGGCCAAATTCTGTCAGTATGAACGGCTCCGGTTGCGGTGACAGGCGAAGAGCGCACTCGAAGCTTCGCCTCTAGCGCGAGCTTTCTGGTCTTGAAAGGAGAAGCAAATACGGGAGAAGAGTTAACGTAGCAGCTTGGGCCGAGTTGGTTGCTCATATTAACACACACTACAGCGCACACTGCAAACGTACACTCATGAGTGCACGTTTGCGCTCGCCGTATTTTGCCGCGCTTTGGCTGTAAGTGCCTGCGTGAGTACTCTTCTCCCACACTACAGCGCAAACTGCAAACGTACATTCACACCGTACACTTACTCCTTACACACGCAAAAGAAAGGAAAAATTCAAATCAACCGTCTAGGAACTGAGTGCACGGTGTGCACACCGTGCACTCACTTCTTACACGGTCATTTGAATTTTTCCTTTCCAATAAGCGCACTACCCCCCCCCCCCCCCCCCCCCGTATCGTCTGCTCCTCACACGGCTAAGAAGTACGGGTGCGCCTCGCCAGGAGGAAGAGTGGCGCTGCGCAGGCGTGGCTAAACTTCAGCCGCACAGGCCTACTGGGGCGTGGTGCGATTAAACTTAACGTAAATCGGGATAGAACATTAATATACGAACGGTAATCTTGTCAACGTCTGCAGCAGATTTTTAGATGACCAGGAAGTATGCCGACGCCCATAAGAACGTCGCGTCAGGCCTACGCCAGCTATGCAGAAGGCCTCCGCACCGTCATCACAGTCAGATCGATCGAGGCCTGAGATTGGACACGAGCGCTGCGTCAGTGTTCGGCCGGGGCTCGCGTCCAATGAGAGCGTCGATGGTCGGGCTCGGGCCCAATAGACGAGTTAGTGCGATCCGACTCTGATGCCGTTTCATGAAGGGAGAGGAGGCCATGTGGAGGCCCTCATTATTCTAGGTGGTGCTGGTCAGGCTTTCAAGTAGAAGGCTGTGGGGCGGAGACTTGACCCGGTTTCGCGCATTTTAACGTTTGGCGCTGGAGGTCGTCGCACATACCGGATGTCCTCAAATGTTGCGCGCAGAGGCGGAGAGCGCCGACAAGACGCACCCAAGGACTCCACGGAAAACTACTCAAGGAATTGAAACTTCACGGCTCGTTGGAACAAGTTTACACGTCGCCATGCTTATTGACGGCTTGCGCCGCACTGGTACGAAAGTGAGATGCGCGCGCAAGACAGACGGGTGAAGCGTTCCCATCCTGGAAGTGAGGATGCGCCTTAGGGCGCCAGCAAACGCCTATGATGCGAAGGTAAGCTTGACCACGTTCTCGTTTTAAGTTTAGAGAACACTTTCGTGCATCTTGGAAGCTTTCAAGGCCGTCAGATTGTATAGACGTCGCTGGAGTTGACTGGCAGTGCACAAAAAAGCTTGCACACACACAAAGAAAACTGTTCTGTTTTTTTTTTTTTTACTTTCTGATTATTTTAATTATAATGACACCAGGGCATTTTTGTTTTTTGTTTTCTTTACGGCTATTAATATTTTGTTACGGCTTTCTTTATGAATATTTTTTTTTTATTAAGCACATCTATGTTTTCGTGTTTTGGTTATTTGTTGATGTCTAAGTTTTATTTATGAAGGATTACTTCTATTTCATTTGGGGGCTTGAGGCGCACGGGCTTAATCTGTTTTAGCAAACATTTTCCTTTTTTTTATTGGCCTTTTATTTTTGTTTGATAATAAACTATATTATATGCGCCGTTCTAATTTTTACAAATCCACAGCCCGGCGTGCCACTCGCACAGACCACCATAGGCCTAATAATTGTTAAACTGCGTTAGATGTTGGGCAAAGCACTTGCACTTTGCACGATTGCTAAATATATTCCTTTTTCGAAAGGCTGTTTTGGGGCCTGCTGTTTTCCGACAGCCATACCCCGCGACATGGCCTACTGGTAGTCACTGATTCGGGGACACACATAATCTCTCCGTTCCCTCTCTCCCTTTATTGCTCTCTCCCTCCCTTCCCTTCTCTTCCTCTTTCTCTCGAAATGTGTTCTATGACCCCGGTTC
This sequence comes from Ixodes scapularis, assembly GCF_016920785.2. Lineage (NCBI taxonomy): Eukaryota > Metazoa > Arthropoda > Arachnida > Ixodida > Ixodidae > Ixodes > Ixodes scapularis. Next base: position 77,794,280 of record NW_024609836.1, read on the forward strand.
CAATAAACGCTCGTTCTGCCATCACACCATGGTTGCAACCCTCGTTGTGATTAATTAGCTCACCCAGGGGGAAGGCCTCGCCGACGCAATTAACTCTTTTGTATACGGACGCCGAAAGCCGCGTCGACGGCGTCGCCAGCACAGATCACACTTCCTCTGATGTCCCTCACGTCTTTTTGATCACCACTCAGAGTTTGAGCCAGCGCGGTTCTTAATCGCACGAAAGACAGCTGTCATGACAAAATGAACGCCTATGCCCATGCAGTGGTTCACCGACACCGAACCCCGAAGCTTAAGTAAAGGATATGTGTTTTTAACTGAACCGGAGAAAGGTAACCGCGGAACAGACGAACTATGGGACTTCGCTCCTTCTCCGCAACAGCGGTGCTTTCCCTGTGCGCTTTGTTCCCTGGAAAAGGTGCGTCTTTTTTTCCGTTTATATACGTTTTTGTTTAGACTGATGTGTTTTTAGCCTTTTTTGCCAACACTGTTTTCAAATGTTATAACTTTTTTTTTTAAGTGGCGGCGATACAAAGTGTGGCCTTTTCGGGTCTTTATCCGGAGCGGAAGTCGTCTGCTTATTGTGCAGGAGTTGCGGTGACGTCAGAATGACGTCGAGCTCTGATTGGCTCTGTTTAAAATGATAGTGGGTAAACCTCAATGCCAGATGCCTTAAGGTCTACCCAATATCTGTTTTTCCTTCAGCCAATAAGAGCTCGGCGTGCTGACATCATCGCAACCCCTGTACAAGAAGCAGACGAACTTGCGCTCCGCATTGTCTGTCTCAAGGTAGGATTAGCAGAAGAATTTTTATCCTGGATTTCTCAAAAAAAAAAAAAAAAAATGGCGCCTCACAAAGAAAGTTACGTCTAATGCCCAATGCGCATGGGTATATTGGTCATTAAAGACAGCATTTTTTTTTTATGAGCGGAGCCACTTTTGAATTTATTATTTTGCAACAAGTTGTGTGTATATAGAGTAGCTACCACAAAGTACTTATGTGGACCATTTTAATTCTCGCGATGGCCCCGCACCTCGAGGGTGCGAGAAGTCTGGAAATACACTTATAGTGAAAGGAGTTCGCAATATTTTACGATGAAAAGTAGAAACATATGCATGCTGGGGAATGGTAATCATACTACAAGCCCTGACAATGAAAAAAAAAAAACGGATATACACCCACCGTCTTATGATGGTGTGTGTACTCGTAAATGCAGCTGGCTATAAGAACTGCCTCGTCTAGATCCCGCCTAGCAGATAACCAAGGGGTGTGTGATCTCAAACTAGAAGAACCGTCAATCTCCCAGAGGAACCACAAAGTTTTAATTTATCTCGGAGAGCAGGTGGCGCTAAACGAACGCGGTATAGACAGCGATTTTCACGACAGTACGTCCGTTTTTTTTTCCCTTCCTTTTCTAGAAGTGTGGACGTCAAAGTATTTGTTCACTGTCTCACAATGAAGAAATGTTGCAAACATACAACCCGTAAAAAAAAGAAAAGTAAGCAATTAAATTTATAAGTGTGAGTTTCTTTCTTTCGAAGGTTCGTGCGAGGCACAGAGGTGCGAAGCGGAACAATTCGTCGCTTGCTTCCAGGACGCCGTGAGAAGGATGGAATTCGCGCCAAGTGAACACGACGACACGCTGGAGACACTCGATGCAGACTGTGCGTAAGTGCTTCATCCTGGTAACGCAGCTCAGCGAGAAAACAGCGTTTCGTTCTCATGTAAGATTGCGAATATAAAGGTTGATTTCCGGAGCTTTAAATATAAGCCCGGACAAGTTTCGCAATTCGTAAAATATATTGAGAAAACCAGTGGCGTACCAACTTGTTTTTGAGTGGGGGGGCAAACCAGACCAACCCTTACCTCCCCCCCCTCAAGGGCCGGGGGGCGGTGCCCTTGGTATCCGTTGGGCACCGGCGGCCAGTGTTTGCCCTGCCCAGTGGCGGCTGTCTCAGGGGGGTAGGGACGAAACACATGCCTTGCCCCCCCCCCCCCCCCCCCCTCCGAGAACTGGAAGGGAGGGGGGGACATGCGCACCCCCCCCCCCCCCCCCCCCCCCCGGTTGCTACGCCGATGGAGAAAACGAAGGTTTGTAGTCCGTTTCACTTGAGGTCCGACCGAAACAACGCCACAATCCTACCGAGCCAATCAGGAACTGCTGAAATCAGCAAGATATAAAATATAATTTTGACGCTAAGGATCTGAATAACGTATTTTGCGTGGTTTCAAATACCTGATAAGCAAACGAAGACAAAACTTGATTTTAAGTATCGTCAATGGGTGTGAATTTTATGATGCGCATATGTGCCGTGGTGACGATTCTCAACCGAATTTCGCCGAAAGTTGAAGTTTTCTCCGTTGACGATTATACAAAATAAACTGTCTTCCTACGATGAATTCTCTAGAAATATCGAGGAAACATAAGAAAGGTAGCCATAAGCGTAAGCTCATGCTCATCATCGCTTCCTCAAGTCTACGGTTCTGGGTGAACGGTTTACCAATGAGAAGATCGTTACTAAATGTAAAAGTGGGAATCGCTTGCAATTTCTTCGTTTAATTAAACTATTACAGTAAAACGTATACTTGTGGGACTTCAAATTTATTATGTAAGATTTTAAGTGACCAAAAAGAAGCTTTCATTTTTTATGCATCTCATAAGAAAGTAGGCCACTATTGTTGTATTCGAATGGAAGCTTCATTTTGTGACGTCCACAAGTTACTTGATAAAGCTGACAAAGGTACAGATTTCTTTTCCGATCAATTAAAACGATTACAATTTGTGCCAATTTTGTGTGCCCATATATAACTTTCAACATTAAACCACAATCACGAAAACATTTTTTTTTCTTTCAGGATTGCTGATGCAGTGCCTTTGTGTACGAGGAATACTGTGCTTGACGGATGTGCCGATGAGCAAAAACATGATCTTCGATTTCTGGAAAGAGGTTTTCATGTGACACGCGACTCTTTATGCGATAAAAACCTCTATCAGGGTGAGTACATTCCTATCAAATTCCGTTACGATGAAATTGCAAAAGTGTACAAATCTTGGCAAAGCGACACTGGTAGAATCTCCCGCATAGTGCACTGGCTGTGTTTCTATTCGCACCAAGAAGTATTTGGGGTGCTTATTAAAGGTCAAAAATAAAGGCAGAAGAAAACTATTTGGTCAAGTTTGGATTGCGTGCGGTATGAAAACATAATAAGAAACACTCAAATTTTCTTCCTCACTATCTCAAGAGATAGTAAGAACTCAAATTGTAGTTATGAAATTTTTATGGATATAAAAGTTTGATGATGCCCCGGTGAAGTTAATAAAAAAAATAACTGGCGTAACTGTGTAGTACTTGTATAGCTTCTTTTGCGCGTCTTATATTAGAAACACGCGTGGTTTCAAAATACTGGTGATTTAATGAAACAAAAATAACAACAACAACAGACAAACAAATCGGCAGCCTCTCACTATGAAGGATGATTTTACGTACATAGCGGTCGCAAAATCCTGTAGAATATTAGAGATCAAAATCAAACTCCTTTTTTTTTTTTGGGTTGACGCTTCAAGTGTAGCAGTGAGCGCCGGGATCGTAGAAAGCGTTGCATTTTTTAGGATGCATAAAATAGCGACTTTAAGGTCTCGCTCAGTGTTAACTTCGTACGATTAACGAATATGTAAATAATCACAATCAATATTAGTAATAATAACTTTTATTTGCACAGTTCACCTTGCCCACTTGGTAACGAGCGAGGCTAGACGGAAGGGTAAGGGCCGTTACTACAAAATGGGTGGGTAGACACACATACATATACACACACATACAAAACTACGAAAATCTACGAAAAATGAAAGACGTTTACAGTTCTCTGTAATGCGAAATTAGAGCGCAGCTCTTGAGGACGAGGAGGGGAGGGTACAGACGGGAGGGTATGTCACTCCTGCCCTCCGTACCCTCCCCTCCCCCTATCCTCCTGCCCTCCCATTTCGCGAAAATTTCCCCGCTAAATTTAACAGGAAAATTTTGCGCGAATTTTCCCGCTAAATTTTGCGGGAAATTTAGCATTAATTTCCCGGCTAAATTCAGCTGGGAAATGTTTTTTTGCTAAATTTAGCGGGGAAAACTGTGATGTCCCATAATGTAACGCGGGCGGTTACGCCGACGCCGACGCCGCTTAATCTGGAAGCGGGCGCCTAAGAGCTGCGCTCTAAAAAAACAGACCGCGCATAAGCGTTTCTTTCTTCAGCAATGGCAGTTTGGAATCGCTGTCTCAAAAGAACAGTCCTCGATGAGTGCACCAGGCGGTACGAAGAAGAACGATGGAATCTCACCAAGATCGGCCGCCTGACCGAAGAAGAGGATCGATGCAGGTGAGACAAGCTCATAATTTCTAAAATTTTCTTTTTTTTCTATTTAGAAGGGCGCCCTATGAAATGAAACGAACTGCGTGCCAGTGTTTTTAACCAACACCTCCAGATCACAACGCACCCGCACTGCTGTATTTAATGCCGTCACCTCAAGGCTCCAAAGTGGGACACGTCCCGACTGGACACAGATCAACGCTCGGCTGAAGACTCGTGTTCGGTCAGCGAGGACAAAAGGCCCAGCCAAACGCTGACGGAGTACTACACTCTGTCCAATATGTCTCCCCCATTGCCTTTTAATAAATGACGCTGAAAATTTAGCCATAACTGGCTTTGTTATCTGGAAGGTCTTGTTACAACGCTCTTCGAGGCAGGTACAAAGATCATTAGCGTTTTTAGTAATTTTTTTGTTGCTTTTTTTTTTTTTAGGCTGTAGTTTTGAATCTCTACCCATGGACCCGTTCGCTCGAAGCTGGTTAGCTTTAACCCCGGCAGAAAGTTAACCGCCCTTCGGATGTACCTAGCCAAGTTTTACGATGTTTGGATGCGCAGTTTAGCTCTGCGTTCTATTATGGGGTGGTAGGTCGTGTCACCTACTGGTTATATCCAATATAAGTGGCTTTCGTGGAAAACTTTCTGAAAAACAAAAACGGGACCCGAGTAGGCGCGCTGTTGGGTTTCGAGTCTCCGCGCGGCTGTCTAGGTTCAAGACAAGCCTCGTTGAAATTTTCTTTTTGTGCGAAAGAGGACGACGAAGTTCAGAGGTTGAAACGGCGAGGAAGAATTCAGCAGTGAAAGGCGGGTGGCACACCGGCTGAATCGTTGGCCAGCATATATGTAAGAATTTGACATAAAACATTTTTCATAAAATAAATATCGCGTACTTCAGCATCATTCGAAATTAGTACGCGGTTTGCTTTTGCGTGCCATGAATGGCCGGCCAATTGAGCCAAGACAATCCACTAGTAATCCACAGACGTTGCCATGTGAATTATTACCGCGTCTCTTTAGGCGTAAGAATAGCCAGAACCGAAAAACTATTAAAGAAAGTGGGGCGAGATCATTGCTGACACTTTGGAATTTAATTGAGGCAAGGCAAAGCGAAAACCTCCTGCACGATTCATTGCTGATAATCGTGCCCGTTTATAATGCGACTATAAAATATCCTTGGAACAAATATCCCCGCCGTCCCTGCTCTGCCGGTCACGTGACCTAAAGTTGCCCCTCGTAGACAAATGCGGTTAACTTTGCTCCGCGGTTAAAGTTAACCAGCTTCCTGAAAACGGGCCCCGAAGATGAGCATTCCGCTGTTTACAAATCCGTTTTGTCATCGACAGGAAACCGTGACGTCAGCACGTCTTAAGGCTTTGTTATACTCCGACGTCTTGCGTAGCAAACCAACGCTACCTATAGACAGAATGCCTCCGAACGCGTCATCAGTCAGATCGACCAAGGCCTGAGATTGGGCACGAGCGCTGCGTCAGTATTTGGCTGGGGCTCGTCTCCAATCAGCGCGTCGAAAGTCGGACTCGGGCCCCATAGCAGGGTTAGCGCCATCCGACTCTGATGGCGTTTCATAGACAAAAAGGAGGCCATGCGGAGGCCTTCTGTCCAGGGGGTGTTAATCAAACACGGCGTATCACAGCGCACACAGATGCTGTTGGTCGTGGATAGCAAGTTCCTGTTTACCGGCCAATGAAAAGCGCGGCTCTGCGCCACGCTGCGTTCGCAGCGCTCAACGTCGGAGTATAGATTTAAAAGGTTAAAAAGCGCAACACAACGAGGATAATAAAGACACAAAGACGACAGGACGGGCGCTCCCCGTCCTGTCGTCTTTGCGCTCTGTTATACCCCGTCCTGTCGTGGGTATAACAGAGCCTTTAGACGCTCACGAGTTTTTGCGTTGCCTTCTGCTCAACATGCAGGCTGTGAATGGTGTGCTCACGACAACCTGTAAATTATAAAAGAGCCTTTATGAAGGACCTCCAGAAATTCTTGTTTCCGGGAGAAATTTGTAGGCTTACCTGAAAGGATATCAAGATGAAAGGTCAGGACTCTGATATCTGACTTAAAGTCAAATGAATGATTTTTTTAACTACGTTGAAAATTTGGCTACTTGGTATTCGTTGTACGGATTATGGTATAAACAGTACAAAAAATAATAATAATGACGGACGTAGTGGCAGAGTTAAACAACACAGGCCAACCGCTGACTCACAACGGTCTCATTCATGTACCCTGTTTACATAATGCGACAGCAACGCATTGAATTCAGAAGCAACCAATCCCATACGTCCGGCCTCTCCGCTTTTTCCTCTTCTACCCACTAATCACAATCGTCATATCTCGATTCGAAGTCCTAGGGTCGCATCCATGTACCGCTGCTCATGTAACATCCATGCGCCACTCCATCACCCAATCGCATTAGCGTATGTCCCCTATCGTAGAGCGAACAACAATGTATTTTTTTAGATAAGATCACTGACGTCTCGCACATGCATAGATACCTCAAGCTGAAAATCCAGTAGGCCTCCAAAACCTCCCGCGTGACTCTGTTCTTGTGCCTTCCCACAACTGCCGCTTCACCGAAGGCCGGTTAACAGAGGCATGATCCGCAGTAAAAAGGAAGGTTCTCTCCAACCGTGGCTCTCAGGGAGTAACTGTGCTCCCTGAGCCTGCCGTTGATTGGCACCTGAGGGAGCGCAGTTCCTCCCTGAAAGCCAGGGTTTGAAGGCACCTGCCACTTTACTGCGAATCATGCCCCTGTTAACCGGCCATCGGTTACACAGCAGTTGTAAGGGGGGGGGGGGAAGGGCAAGGGCACACGGGAGGCGTTTCAGACCTATTGGATCATCAGTCTAGGCGAGCTATGCATAAGCTAGGCGTCAGTGACCATATGTAAAAGTATATATAATTTTTGCGTTAAATGATGGAAGACCTACAGTGATGCGTTTGGACGCTGGAGTGGTGCACGCGTGTTACATTATGTTCCTATGGCTCTTTTCTTCTTTTTATCTGTTCCAAGTAGTAAACCTTTAGTTGCGAGTCAGCGCTTGTCCTGTGTGGCTTGTTTTTTTCCCTCCGACCGTGTTTCCTTTTCCACTGTTTAAACCCTATCATGTGCGAATAATTTCTACGAATAATTTCTACGAATAACATATATATGACTGGAATAAGACGTGAAAAGATTTAATTACACTTAGAACAGGGAGGAGGAAAAAAAGCTTTTTCAGTAACACTGTACCCCATCCTATATTAGTCAATTAGTGGTTTTCTAATAAAGTCAGTTTGTTTGCGTGAATGAGTCTTTTCTTGTGTTTTAGGCCTTAAAAATTCTGAGACTCATGATGTTGAGTGCGCCTGATCTATTTTTTTTCTTGATTATAGTTAGGGTTCGGAGTTTTCGGTTTAAACCGATAAACACCGATAAAAGTACGCCGAATCCATTTTCGGAAATTCGGTTTTAACCGAAAAAGGTCAGTTTGTAGGTTCGGCGTTTTCGGTTTAAACCGATAAAAACCGATAAAAGTACGTCCAATCCGTTTTCTAGAATTCGGTTTTAACCGAAAAAGTTCAGTTTTTTAGGGCCGCGCTGAGGTGGTTGGCGGAGGGAGAGAGAGAGAGAGACCTTTGCGAGGTTCGACATTGTGTGACGTCTTCGTGATTGCCCTCTTCCAAAGTTCAACATGCAACCAAATAGGTCTTGGATTGGCCTTCGCGGGACATCTGTGTCTTTTCTGTGATCGGGCTTAGTGTGTCAAATTTCAGGTCCCGAAAAAAAAAAGTTCGGATGTGGGCTAGTATCAGGTTTTTCGCTTCATGCACTTCAAAGGACATGGAGGAAAGCCGTCAATACCTTTCTTAACACACTCTCTCAAACCTCCCCGTTCTTAAAAACATAAACACCATGGATTCTTTTCTTTTTTTTTTTGACATTCCGCTGGTTTTTGTACGGTCATCACCTCAGACGGTCACGTCGTCAGAGTGGGAAGGAAAAATAAGCGCACTGAAGATTATGCCCGTGAATTCCGGGATTTTGAGGTGTGTCCTGACGGAAGTTGTAGCGAGGACTACGTATGTATGTGTCGTTATTCTTTGAGTAATAGCAAATATCACAGCTACAAGGGCCGATGGTGCTTTTTTTATATTCACCGAAAGAAACCGGTAAACTGTTTTGGGAATAAATATACGCCGAAAAAAACCGAAAATTGAATTTTAAAATAAACACCGAAAAAAGTGCGCCGAATTTCGAAAAAATAAAAACCGAAAACGCGGAACCCTAATTATAGTACGTTGTAGGGATTCTTCTAGAAAGAAACTGTAACAATACAGTCGAATCAAACAAGTTTTGTAGATGGTGCCATTACATCTTTAAAAAAGCTTGCTAAACATCGCGAGAGCTTGATACTTTGGACTACTGAGCCTGATAAGATAGCTAAAGCTCATTGCATTCTTAATTGCGTTTGTTTGCAGATTCGGTGGGCATACATGCCTTGAGAGAGCAACAGAACAATGTTCTCTCACAAGTCTTGCCACCGTGTCAATAAACAACTTTTTGAACACCGTCTTTGACCTCGAAGATTGCCCTCGACCTGACGGTAAGGCAAACGTTATAAAGAGTTTGCAGCCTAATTCCAGCTTTTAAACTAAAAACCTTGCACAAGGAACATAACAAGAAATATCGATATTGTACGACATACGTCGGTAAAATACTTTTGCAGTAGCTTCCTGGAAGAACAAACCCTCCATGAAGGTGCAAGGGTATCCCCCCCTCCCCCCCCCCCCCCCCGGTCCCCCTAAAAAAAAGCTTTGTCGAGAGGTCATTCTTCTCAGAGACTGAATTTTTGCATTAGCCAAGCTTATATTTCGATTGAGCAATTTATAAGCAATATTACGTTCAATTTAACTTCTCCAGATAGATAATTATCTTGGAAAAATGCCCACACAAATAGACTTTTCGCTAATTACCCAAGCACCAAAGATAATGTTGGGAACGTAGGTACACGAGCTGCACGAGCCCGCCTACCCTATACAACATTTTCGAAATAAATAACCAAAATAACGCGTTCCTGGAACGCGCGTGCAAGGTGCCATTTCTTTTTAGAGTTTTGCTTTCGAACAGTTACAGTTGCAGACGCCAGCACGCGCAGCGCGTCCAGCTATGTTCCCGGCATACTTTTTTATGCTTGGGTAATTCGGCAAAACGGTTATTCTGAAGCTCTAAGATATTATTTTAGTATAGAATATTATAAATTCTTTGCTCAAATGTTCAAAGTTAAAAAAATGTCAAACTTATTCATGGTTAATCAATGGGACTTCAGTATTTGCGTCAGGGCATATATTGCAATACATGCGAATCAAATGTTTTAAATGATGACTCGATAATTCTGTAACCAAAAATTATATGACAACCAACGCATTAATTTTTAGAAACACCACCTATAAATAGCAACAAACCGGTATAAGAAAAGGAGTTTCATAAACATCCCAAAAATTTGTGAGAAAAGAAATTTACAATCGATGAGACAAACGAATAATATGCTGAGCCTTGGTGTAATATATCTCTGCTTTTATTGCGAAAAGCATGTATTTTTACGGACGCAGACAGTTTGGGGTAGTAGGTCTTGCTCGACAAACGTACCAGAGTAAGTTTACAGTGGAGCTGTTAAGGGCTAGTTTCCCCGGGATTATGTCCGGTACCAAACAAATGCCGACACCCGTGGACGACACAACACTCTGGTTGCGCCGTCGCTCATAGATGGCGGTAGCGGTCCAGAGTGTTCTGTTTGCGGGTTGTCTGCTTGCCGCCGTCGCTCATAGATCACGGCAACCTTCGCTGCCGTTGCTCATAGATGGTGCCAACATTTCTTCGGAGGAAGAAGAGCGGGAACGGAACGAGCGGCGATGTGCGCATCAGCGCGAATGGTTCTGCAACCGCCGCGAGGCCGCTATCGCCTAAAGTTCCACTGCGTCGAGCGCTTCAGATTTCCTTGCGAAACAAGGGCAGATCGCTTGCCTGGAAAGCCGCTGCCGAGAACAGAAGCTACAGCTCCGCTGCTCTTCCCTCTTCAGCACAGTGGAAAGGCTGAACGTTTTTTTGTTGTTCTTTTGTATGATGATTTGTGACCAGACTATCACTTGTCTGGTCACAGCTATTCAAAATTGTTGTTCTTATATGAAGAGAGAGATTTGTGACGAGTTGTGCTGTCTTTTAGTTGCCTTATGAACAAAAACATAATTCTGCTATACTTATGAAACCAGTTTTTAAAAGGCCTTCAATATTAGACGTGTGAATTTGGAGATATCTCCTATAATTGCCTAAATCTAGTGCACGTTAAATGGGGGATGCTGGATCTAACAGTTTAAAACTTGTGACGTGGCAGTTTGTCAACATCATATCATAAATGTCAATGACATTTAAAAGTTTTCACTCCCCCTAAGATGCGTTAAGATAAAAAGTAACACTTAAATGACTCCTAAAACTTCATTCGTTTCTTTTGTTTTTTAGTGCGATGTTTTACTAAATAATGAAGTGCCCTAAACTTGCGAAACACCAAATAAATAAAATCGCTTTAAGATATGCTTCAGAGAACCCTTTTGTAATATTGAGGCTTACGTAAACAAACACGCACATCTTTTTTACGGTCTTTTTAAAGGTTCTTCTGGAAGACAACGGTGCGATGCCGAAAGGTTGACCCTCTGCTATAGCAATGTCCTGGACGGAATCAACTTCAGACCAAGTGAACGTAATGACACTATCGAGTCCCTAGCTAGGGATTGCGCGTAAGTAAATTTAGATTGTATTTGTGGGATCAGAAGATTAGGCTTGCAAGAAAATTTAGGATATTAGCTAAACAATTAAACGCGCTGATCAACTGTGGACTTTAGTCAGATATTCCGACCAGCAGATTCACCGCTTTTGCGAACACATTAAGGAGTCGTAGCCTATTTGGTTCTCGCATGTAGCCGCAAAGAGACGTTTTTCTCGGGCCACCCAATATGCGGTTTTGATGCGGCGCTGCGCTTTTGTAAGAAAATTCTAAGGGTTCTCGGAGGCAGCTACGAACGTTTACACACAGGGATTTCAAAAACGTATTCGGCGAATGACGGTGAACGAGCAGAAAATGTCTTTTGGCACGCAGCTGCTCGACCTCTGCAACGCTTCACCCGGCAGATTTGCACAGGCCCAAGATGGCCGATTCAGAACTTCCGGTGGGCGAATTTGTGGAGTCGGAAGCACGGTCTAGTAAATTGTAATAGAGATCAGTGATTTGTATAATGATCACTGTCTTCCCTTGCACTCTGTAAGCTATAAGAAACACATTGGAATATCTAACAAAGCTAAAAATAAAACGCGCGTTTAGCTTGCTGTTCAGCAAGCTATTTACACATATGTCAGCTTTAGTATATGCTTCTCCTGCTGGGTTTCTAATATGGTGTCCTGGACTTATAAATACATTTTACCATAGAACGCAGTAAACAATGCTTACATAAAACGTTATGTCTGGTGTTATCAGATGCATAAATACGAGAGCAGATTTCTCACGGAAATATGTTTCTAGGGCAGGTCTTCGAATTCATACAAAATAGAACAGATCTTTTGAAATTGTTTTTAATTTTGAAATGATGTTTCCAGGATTGTTGAGTCTGTATCCGGCTGCACAAAAGATTTGAAAATAGAAGGATGCCCGGATGATTCTAAAGAGCATCTTCGACTTCTGGAAAGTGGCTTTGGCTTGATGCGTGCTTCCCTCTGCAACCCAGAACTGTACGAAAGTAAGCACGGCTTATGCTGCTCATTAGCCTTTTTTGGTATCAAATTTATTGCCCTGAACAGTTTGTAAACATAAATTAGAAACTTTGCAAAAACAATTAACAGGGTCACTTTTTTTTTTAGTGTGTGTTGATACCTCTGTGGACATACGAAAGCTGAAGGGAAGTCTTTCTTTATTATATTATTCTTTTTTAATATTATCGATTCAAACCTTTCAAAGACACTCATATTTGTATGTGCAAATTCGTCGTTTACCCTGAGACTGGTTTTTTTTTTTGAAGAGCAGAAGTATCAGAAAAAACAGACAGGTCTCAAACTCAGCTATACATTTATTTCAACAACTTCCTCTTATATAGTTCGTTTTCGTCGTCAACAACCAATCACATACGACTAGTCCTTTGCACCGTGACTTTACATGTTCTACTCTATCACAAAAGAAGCGCACACTCCCAACGTTTCCAAGTGAAAAGGTTCTAGCAGAAGATATGCCTCACAAAGCTTCAAGCACCTCTTTCGTGTCCTCACAATAAACAGGACAACAGCCCACAACAACTTCCCACTCAAAACTGGTCACCTCCAAAATTGTAGAAAACAGACAATACACACCAGTACACACCACAGACAATACACACCAAAGAAGCCTTTCAGGATAACAAACTAAAAAAAGAAAAAAAAAAACTACTTAAAATTGTAAACATTGCTTGCAGCGGTTCCCTATTTGCATGGAAGGTTGACTAATGCAATTTCCCAACGATCTAATCCTAATTGTTTCTCTTACCACCCTTTTAACATCGTTGCTTTCCTTAACAACTACATCCGTTCCAGACCAATCCGTTGTGCAGTTTCTACACTCCTCCAGATGTTAAAAATAATGCAGCAAATTCGGAGTTGGCTAAGCATCTGGAGGAGTGTAGAAACTGCACAACGGATTGGTCTGGAACGGATGTAGTTGTTAAGGAAAGCAACGATGTTAAAAGGGTGGTAAGAGAAACAATTAGGATTAGATCGTTGGGAAATTGCATTAGTCAACCTTCCATGCAAATAGGGAACCGCTGCAAGCAATTTTTACAATTTTCAGTAGTTTTTTTTTAGTTAGTTAGTCATCCTGAAAGGCTTCTTTGGTGTGTATTGTCTGTGGTGTGTACTGGTGTGTATTGTCTGTTTTCTACAATTTTGGAGGTGACCAGTTTTGAGTGGGATGTTGTTGTGGGCTGTTTTCCTGTTTATTGTGAGGACACGAAAGAGGTGCTTGAAGCTTTGTGAGGCATATCTTCTGCTAGAACCTTTTCACTTGGAAACGTTGGGAGTGTCCGCTTCTTTTGTGATAGAGTGGAACATGTAAAGTCACGGTGCAAAGGACAAGTCGTATGTGATTGGTTGTTGACGACGAAAACGAACTATATAAGAGGAAGTTGTTGAAATAAACGTATAGCTGAGTTTGAGACCTGTCTGTATTTTTCTGATACTTCTGCTCTTCAAAAAAAAAAACCCTGTCTCAGGGTAAACGACGAAATGGTTGACTTCCACCAGCTAGCCTGTACTTTGACTCTTTTCTTGTATGTGCCCTTCGGAACTTATCGCATTTCTCGTCTTTGAGTAGCGAGCAACTGACCGTCTTGTGAAATCTATCGAAAGGAATCTCTAGCATTGTTAGAGTGCACTTTAGACCAGCTATTGTTTTACAAAGGTTTGTGATAATTTAACGCCAAGCTCGTTTTCAAAGAGAATCAACACTACGTGACAAAAGTAATAAGAGATGTCTAGAGCGTCTACGCAATTTCGTTATACACGCTAATGGATGCGGAACGCAAATTCGTCTGCGTCTTGCACAGGGGTTGCTATTATCTCAAAGCGCCGAGCTCTTATTGGCTGATTAAAAGTATTAGTGGGTAGACTTCAAGGCACATAGCATTGATGTCTACCACTATCCTTTCAATCAAAGCCAATCAGAACTTGGCGTCGTTCTGACGTCACTGCAACCCCTGCGCACGAAGCAGACGACTTGCTCCCCGCATAGGTTTCTTATTTGACCAACAAAAAAGGTGCTCCGTTAAAGAAAAACTGGCAACCAAGTGTATTTTTTTATATTTTACTAAGCGCTATCACCAAGCTAACATACCAAAAGAGAATTTCCAGGTTGAAGGCTAAATGTACATCTTGTTGGTTTATATTGCGCACTGCGGCCGCTTAACGTCAAAACTAATATAAATTCGTTGAGTTCAGTTACACCAGTTCGTACATGCCAAGAAAGATATTTGAAGAAGGCTGGTAAAACTTATATTGCATTTTGTGACCATGGTATTCAGATAGATGCATTTAGGCGGTTTGTTTGTGGGATCTTGATGTAAATATGGTCTCATAAGAGTTCGAATTATAATTAACTTTATAGCACTAATAGCTTGAATCATTCGTTGACGTCACAACAATAGTAAGGAAACTACGACTGTATGCAGTTTCAGAGAAGGTATATCTGTTTTCATTTATTTTCTCCAGTCAATTCCCTTCTGTTAGTCCCTAGCAATACGTAATGCCCCGTAAATAAGGTTTTAATTGAAATGTTGCGGAGGATTTTGAAATACAATAACATTTACGGCCATTTGCTAGGAAATTGTGTTGCATAGGTGAAACGTTCTAGCATCAGACACGTTTAGCCATACTCGGAGTTTCACGTATGCGGTGCTGACAAAAATGTTGTTCTTCCAGAGCCTTCCATACTTTTGAGCTCTTGTCCCCTAGCGCGCACAGGTGGTCGAGCTCCTCCTCACCTGTCCCTCTAGTCCCTTGACCTCCTCCGTTAACCAATCAACGTCGAGCTTCGCGGCCACGCTTATCAGCTAGGCTTCACTTATCAGGCTTCACGAAATTCGGAGCACCTAGCCAAAGAAC
The DNA here is from genome assembly GCF_016920785.2 of Ixodes scapularis. Lineage (NCBI taxonomy): Eukaryota > Metazoa > Arthropoda > Arachnida > Ixodida > Ixodidae > Ixodes > Ixodes scapularis. The sequence continues at coordinate 77,809,301 of NW_024609836.1, forward strand.
GTTTCACGTTAATAAACTATCACCCTGACTGACTTCAACTCTTGAAGAACCTATTGAATATTTATTTTTATAGGTATGCTTGAATGGAACCAGTGTCTTGACAGAGTTTTCCTTGGAACGTGCCTCGCTGAAGAATCCTGGAGGCGATCGAACATCACTCTCCTTATTATGACTGGGCACTCCGTGGTTCCTTATCCGAGATGCAGGTATGAGTTAGAAACTTTATTTCCGATACAATTTTTGTGCTTATATATGCTAATACACCTATCGGAAGATGGCGCCAGAAGCACAACCGTCACTTACTCGATCGTCTGCATCGTTGTCCGTCCTTGAATGTAGCGAGTTGGTCCCCTTTTTCGTAAAGAGGAAGGTGCGAATTTCAGTTCTAGAAGGTAACATCCACAGCTAAAATTATACCTTTGATATAAATTTGGAATTGCTACGTGGTGGCGTCGAGTTTTCCTGTCGGATTTCGGGAGAGCCTGGAACGTTATATGCCATCATATACTACTACATGGAGCTACAACACTGTCTTAACATTTCTCTCGAAACATGGTAGTTAATTCAACGAGACACCGAAGCCTGACAGAGCATTGGAATACAGACGATACATCATTAACATAACTCACAAAAAAAAAATATATATATTTTTTCTTCATGTGAGCCTTGCTGGAGAATACAGGATAATCTAGATTATGTTGAAGACACTACTGCGACACCTTTGTTTTCCGATTCTTCCAGGCCCTGGAAGTTTATGGAATTCCCTTTCAGGCAAGACTATGTTATTGGCCCTGTGTTGCATTACCGTTTGCCTATGAAACACGCCAAATGTTCTCAATAATAGGTTCAAAACATCATACTCTTTTGTCGATATACCGGGTAGTTCTGAAACTTAGGCACCTGGTTCGAACCGCTAGCGCTACATCTCGGCTGATGATGAGCGTTCGGAAATTCGTGGTCTTTTTCTGCAATAAAAAAAAAGGCATTATATATTCTTTTCCTGACACGCTGTACATTTTTTGCTTTCAAATCTTCTTTCCAGTTTGGGATTCTACAACTGTTTGCTGAACGCGACACGGTCGTGTCCGTCCCGAAGCCTCGCCAAGGAGGCCATACACCACTTCCACAACAGTCACCGCGACCTAGAAGACTGCCCTAGAACTGTTTGGAACGGCGGCCGTTACACCCGAAGCCCAAATGTCTTACTGTCGTTAGCAGCTTTCTGCGCCTCATTTCCTTCGTTGAGGAAACAACGTTTGTTTACGTAACTTGGCTCAATATTCTGGCGGTCGGTATACCCGACGTCGGTAATTGACACCGCAGACCGGTGCATTCATGCTTGCAAACAACGTTCGCAGCACCGACGTCCACGTGTGGGCGTTGTACCCACGGTCGCCGCACGCACTATAATGTTAGAGTAAATGTACATGCTCCGCTTGTGGAGTACAGGGTGATTCAAGGAGAGGCCAGGCTCTTTAAATCGACCGCAAAATTCGGTTTCTTAACCTATCGCGCTACGACTTTGTGCAGCGTTGCCCACAGATGGTGCATTTTCTTTTTTTTTTTTTTGTAAAATTTGCAAAGAGCGAACTTACACGAGGAAAAAGTAAAGAAAGAAAAAGGCTTAGCTCCTATGGAAACGCAGCGACGCCACCGGTCTTAAAACAACAAGCGTTCGACGCATGCGCGAGGCAGCCATAACTTTAATTCACAGGAGGCAATCGGCAGTGCACGAGACTGTTCGTGCCCTGCACGCGCTGAGCTCCAGCGAAGTTGTCGCACGTGCAGAAAGACTAAAGTTCCCTCGATGCATTGCGGCAGCGGTGGCGTAGTCAAACTGGCTGCTGCAGAGCCGTTTATACTGAGGGAGTTTGGCCGATGGGCGGAGCTTGTTGGCCGCTAGAACAAGCGGATTTCGCGATAACACAATATGGCGTTACTTCTTTGTCTTGTTCATTCCTGAGAAATAGCGTAGAGTTCCTATGAGTCAGAGCCACAATATGGCGGACGGAAGTAGTCATTCCCCGGTTGTCAGACTACGCTGCTGTGGTTGTCAGACTGTCAAAATCTCCTTAAGAAGGCCAAACTCTCTCAGTATAAACGGCTCTGGGCTGCTGAGATTGGTCTATTCTTCGCTACTTCTCAGATACAGCACTGCAACCGTGATGACGCTGATAGCGTCCGACAGCGTTACGAGCACGCTCCCCGCAAGCGCGAACTGAGGAAACGGGTGCACTATCAGGGTCATCTGAAGCGGTTCGGTGCTGGTTCAATTACGAGGCGAACGCTAAGGGCGTGACCAACGTTATTAGATTACCTCAGATACGGAACTGCTCACAGACGCCGCATGCACGAACAGTACCCCCCTCTTTCACCACGACTCGCCTAGCGTCGCTCGACGCGCCGCCAGACGGCTGCTTTGGTAACTGAATCAGGATATGTACGTTTCAACGTTACGAGAAACGTAAAAACCAACGGAAAAAAACAATTTTTGTAGTAACTTTTATTGGAGTTTAGTACAAAATGGGGGGCGCGTGATGTTTTCTAAAATCTTTAGTTTGCTAGGTTTTGCGGCACAATAATATATTTTTCATACAACTATGCCTCAGCGGGAATTTCAGGTAGCGCGTCCCGACCTAGGCTCATCTTAACTTCGGCGTGAATTCGCGGCGCGTCCGCTGGGGAAACAGGGGTGGCATCCCTGTAACCCTTTCCCCTGTATCTGTTTCAGCTCCGAAATGGCCGATTGAAGCCAAAATAGATGTTGGGTGCGGTTTCTCGAGTGACCGCTGCAGGGTAAATGGCGGCGTTGTGATCGCCATTTGGCGCTTCAGCTGGGCTCTTCGGAACGGATAGTTATGAAACGAAAATATAGATGGCGCTTCGAACCACGATTGGCGGATAGAAGGGAGTGAGGGGGGGTACCCCCTTTCCCGGGAGTTCCATAACTGAGGTAATCTAATAACGTTGGGTGTGACCCATCGCTACTTAGAAAAGGTCTTTAAAGTGTTCTCGAGTAGATAGCAACGCCAGCTGCAGAAAATGACACGCACAGTTGATAAAGACCATAAGTTCCAAGCAATGAAAAGCGTTTTTATCTTATTGTTGTCAAGATAAGATATTAAATAGATAATATATACATTAAAGAGCGTGCCAGCTGTCTGCTATCAGTGCCATCGGGGACGCCCAGAAGCGGTAAAGAACGATTCGAACCGCCGGTAAAAGGAATATACGGAGAGGAGCAGAGGGGCCATCAGCGCCGGCATGCACGCATGGGCGTAGTCTCCTATCAGTTCCCACGAGCGCGGCTAGGTCGCGCTGCAATGCAGTTGCGTCACTGCTCCTGTGTTTCAATAACTTGCGATCGTGACTGTACAGCCGTGTCTCGTTAACATTGGGCCCCGTTAACATGGATACTTCGCTATATGGACACCATTTCCGGGCACGAACTGGGACATACATGCATTTTTGTACAGAAAATGATCGCCATCACAACATGTTAAGCACACTACCTTAGATTATCACTATGTTGACATATAGGGCATGACGGGTAAACAAAAACAAGCTCGTAGTATTAAGAACAAAACACGGAGTAAAGAGAGCAACTGCACTAATCATCAGTGAAAAAAGGGTGACCTCACTTTACTCAACGATAACTTGTCCCAATCAATACCTTTAGCTAAAAACAGATTAAATGATTTGGGAACAGCATATTTTAGCGTTTGTGTGCCATAGTTTGTTCTCGGTGTGACCACCTCCCAACATTCAGCTCCGCGGGTAGGGTAACTATGAATGTGTTTTGAGATTTGTGCAAGATTTATAAAAAAAATTCGTATTTCTAATTTGCTCCACTTTTAGGCTAGTGGCAAGCCTGCAATCATATAATGTGTGAACATTTATGACTTGAAATTTTTTTAATAAGCTAGCTGTATGAAAGTCAAACGGGACATCTCCTATAGCTCTGAGTGCTTTCTTTTGCAACACAGATGTAACCCCTTTGAAGATTACCTCGGGGAAAATTCTTTCTCAAAGCGTTCATATATGAACCAGTTAGGACAGTATCAGCCCCGTAATATATTTCTAGAAGACTGCTAGAATATAATTACTTATTTATTTATGTAAAAATACACAAACCAAATAATAATAAAAATAAAACGAAGGCTTTGTGCCGGCGTATCCCACACAGACAGCATCTATCCACGTGCGGAAATTACAAGTCAGTAGTTAAAAACACGTAATTTAGAAAAGGTTCATTTAACAAACAACAAAAAACAACCACAACAAAACATGAAGCCAAATACAGAACATATGCAGATGAAAAGTGCACATCTAAACATAGGGAAACGAAACCTAGGTCTTATTAAGAGTACGATATGATTAAATCTAAAAAGTCCAAGTCACAAAGTTCTTTTTTAAAGCATCTTTTTTGACTGCAGACATTTTTCAGGAGAATATGGAAGATGATAATAAAAAAATTAGTTTTTTTTTTGTAATAAACTCGTATCAGATAAGGGCACTTCTGAAACCTAGATTTCCGGCAGGTATAGGTTGTTTGGACTGACGGTGGGGGAGATACCATACGTTGCCACACTCGCAGTATTGTTTTTAAAGATGGTTGCTTTCCTGATCACTTAATAACGTATAGACCAGGGTGTAAGATAGTCAGGTGGGGAAACGAGAGCCAAATGAGCGACCGGATTCTGCCCCCTCGGTTTTCTCTTTTTCTGTGGCGCCATCTATGTGGAGCACCGCGAACTCTCACTTCGGGTGGGCGAACGCCGGCGACCGGCTAAACTGACGGAGAAGGTTTCTGATGGATTTTCAATGGAGGACTGTCTTGCTCTCGGTTTATTTTGCGCACTCTCCCATAAAGTTCCAGGCAAATTCGATTGCAATTTTTTTTCTCGCCCCAGCGCCATCTGTCGCAAATCGGGGGTACCCGCAAGCAGACGAGTACACAATCCGGTCACGGCGCTGCGGTAGGTTTCTATGGGCCGTTTCTCCACCTTTCTATCTTACACCCTGGCATAGACCTTTTTCGTGTACTTTCGTCCCCCGCAACCAAATAGGCGTATCCGGTATGGGCGACGAAAATATAATAAAACGTTTCAACCTGTAACCAGTAAAAAAATAGATGGGAGCCAAAACGAGAATGTGTTACTGTTACGCTTATATCCTAAATGTCTTCTATTGGCGCGGCGACGGCAAAAGAATGTTTTCGCATACTGGAAGTGACTACAATTCAAGATGGCGGTACCCTTGTGGAAAAGGTATATATATATATATACTTGACGACACTAAAGCAGTATTGCGGTGTTTTCAACTACCTCTCACAGATTCCTTCGGACTTATTCCCCCTCGGCAGAATTCAGACAAGTTTCGCTTAGTTCCGGCTTCAAAACGCCAGCACTTGGCCTATGAAGTTGACGGCGGAGCATGGCCAGTGGCGCCCTGGCTCCTCCGTTCAGTTCTCGGTACTGTCCTGCGTAGGCTCAGGCCTATAGCCGAGATGCTGCGCTAGCTGGGAGCAAGCCATGTTAAAGACGGAGATTCGTGAAAAAGGTTGGTCGGTAGTTGACGTATTTTTGGAAAGGGATTTATTTTTCTCCAGATAGAACCCCTGTCTTCTACAATAAAATCTAACAAAGTTAAAAAAAAGATTGGCACACAAATAATGAGAAGTTCCTCTTACAATGTGTGATACAAATGTTTACTGTACAATTTAAATGCGTCGTGCGATCAATTTCCTCTTTTACGGCACTCTAAATGTGGTTGTGTTTCTTTTGTTTGTTTATTGCACCGTTTATGTATAGTCTGCTTGAAAATATATCGCGTCCTTTTTCAACACTTTCTGTGAAGAATGAAGTCTTCACAATAATCATGACGGATAAATATATTTTGTCCGCTTTGCGAAGCCATTATTTGCCGAAATTATCTCCCTATATTATTTTCAAAACTAACCCAACTAAACGCGGTAGTTCTTGCAAGTTAAGCTTGAAATCGTTTTTTTTTATCAGTCAGGTGCTTACTTGATAAAGCACCATTTCTTTGTTTACTTGTTTTGTTCATAAAGTCCTGTAGTATGCCTATAGTTTCTAATAAGCCGAAATCTTACCAGGCAACCTTCACCATTGACTTGTGTTTACTGTATGCACCGACAACCTAAGAAGCCTAGGGCGTGACGAGTTTCGGCCATGTCACCCCGATTATCGCTCCTCACCCAATCGCATTTCGGCTTCAATCGAACATGACGACAAGAACCGATCACGAAGCGATAAGCAGGGCCCTAAAAAGCCACGCCCGGTGTTTCTACAGTCGTCAGTGACAATACAGGGACCAATCAAGAAATTGAAGTATTTTTTTTTCTCCCGGAAAAATAATTTACGCATCGCTGAGAGCTGAAACTCCGTGACGATGTTCCAGTAGATGGTTGTTATAAAATGTTACATTTTGAGAATATGTTGTTACCCGCGGATCAACACAGACTGGATAAGAACAAAAATTACGGGAAGACCCTTAAGACTGCTTACGTGTAGGAATGCTAAAGCATTCCAACACGCAGCGCATTCCTATAATCAGAGCGCCACTCCTTCCTATCGCACATGGCACTCCGGCGGTGACATCACTCTCCCCCACCGCGCAGACGCGGCGAAACCCGCCGGTTCCACGCCTTCCGCGACGATGCACCTGCGTTGCTGTGCTTTTCTTTGTGTTTTATTTCCGAGGCTCGCCTGCTTTGACCTTGACCGCCCCACCCACTTTTGTAACGAAGCATTTGAAATTCAAGTGCCGTTTCGCTGCTACAGACGCCGCCTTCGCTCCATGGGACAATTGATGCTAACGCATTAAAAATGTTCTCTACGTTGCGACATCCACCTTAGTCTTATATCCATCAAGCCAAAATATGACACACTTTAAGCAATGCCTGCACCTTAACTTACCCGCAAAATACTCGAAGAGGCAATCTCTGCGATCTACGAAACCAGCTCAGCGAATGATAAGGCCGTTTAGACCTAAAAATAAAGTCTGCGCTGTGGCATTACGCAATGCAAGCATGACGCTTTGCCAGACTTGTACGTAGTTCAACTACTCTACAGAAGTTACTGAGGTTTAACTACTTTTCTGAGTAGTTTAGTAACTTTCAATTACATTTTATTTTGGTAATTAGTAGTTTAATTTAATTACTTTTTCTGAGTAACTTCTCAAATTACAAATTACTTTCAAATTTTAGTGATTGTTCTGCTTATCAAAAACATTGTCTATAAAAGAGATAGTATGTAGGAAGATCAGCTGATATTTACAAAGAGGGAGAAGCATGTGGCGTAGGAAAGCTGGCCGGAAGAAAATGGTTTGGAGGGTTCAAACCCCCCCCCCCTCCCCTCCCCAAATAATGTTCACGACCCCCCCCCCCCTCCCCCCTAAATGCAACAGCAGTGCTACGAGACGCGGGGAGCGAACATACATGACGCAAGAGAGGCCGAGTAACAACGGGATTAGCATCGAAGACTGGCGCCAAAGCTCAAGGAGACTTGACCCATTTGAAGGAAAGGCTGGTCCCCGCTTCTCCCCAGCGTAGAAACTCTGGCCCACTGTAGGAGGTGCACACATAGCATTCTCACTCAAAGAAGGCCAAAAAATGCAGCCCCAGCTCTGAAACTCATCTGGTACTCCCGTAGTTTGTCCTGTACTAGATGAATCGTGGGCAAAAGGGTAACGCAAAGGGGACCTTTTTGCGTTGCCTTTACTGCCGAAACTCAGAATATGCAGATCTTCGAAGATTCGAGGATCGTCCGAGAAACCTTATTAAGTCCTCCAACGTTTTCACATAAAAAATAATAAACGAAAAGTGTTGGGAAGTACTCTAATTACATGGTACTTAAAGTACTACTGTTTAGAGAACTTGTACTTTACTTAAAGTACATTCTCTGAGCATGTACCTGTACCTTCGGAGGAAAGTAAAACTCCCAACTTCAATCTAGATTTTCCGAATTTGAAAACAACAAATGGCGTATCGTCGTGTGAAAACGCGCTCTTTCGAGGCTTCATCTGGCCATTTCTCTAAATGAAGTAATTGCGGCTATAAGACCGACACAAATAAGCGCCTCATAAGTTGATTGTGTCAAATAGCTCGTCAGTGAGAGTAAATCAACTACTCTGTGGCGACTTGAGTTTATACAATATTTGCTGCCATTTCCGCAAAAACTGATGCACCTCCAATTACCCCTGGAGCAATGCATACCAATTAAATAGCATTCTAAAAGGAATGGAAGGTCATCATGAAAGATTGTGTTAAAAGTACTTGTATTTTTCCTTGAAATATGTTGTATTTATACTGCGTTACTTCAAGTACATTGCACCCGGTGTACTTACTACTTTACTTGAAGTACATAACGTCTCATTTACTTTGTACCTTACTTCACGTAGTTTTAAAATGCACTTTACGCAACACTGTAAACAAGCATGCAATGTCTAAAAAATCAAGCTCAGGCCGTGCTAAACCTTAATGTAGAAATGATACATTTGCAGAAATGTACAGGGTGTCACAAAAGAAAATTTACACTGCCTTTTTTACCGCAAAACTAAACTAGGCATCGTCGAACGCTCATTCACCGCCCAAAGGTAGAGCTAGAGGTCACAACCAGATGCCAAAGTTTCAGCCCGATCCGATAACTTAATTAAAAGTTATAAGTGATTTTCTGAAAATTCCAATGGGAAAATGGAGCCCATTTTTGCCCGTCTTCGGTTTCTGGTGCCATAGAGCCCCATCTGTTTGAAAACTCCGTCGGCCGCCATTTTGCCATTGAAATTTTCAGAAAATCACTTCTAACTTTTGATTAGGTTATCGGATCGGGCTGAAACTTTGGCATCTGGTTGTGACCTCTAGCGCTACCTATGGGCGGAGAATGAGCGTTCAGCGATGCCTAGTTTATTTTGCGGTAAAAAAGACCATGTAAATTTTCTTTTGTGACACCCTGTATAAGTTCCTCAAAAAGAGTAATTGAGTTAAGTTACTGAGTATTGACCTCTAAAGTAATTTGAGTAGAGTAGAAATTGCTCAAATGGAAAGTAATTGAGAAAATTACTTTTTACCGTACGAAAGTAGCGAATTACTTTTGAAGTTACTTTGAACTTACTTTTATATGTTTTTTATGGTAAAAAGAAACTAGACAGGTTTTGATCCGTTAGCGAAATTGTGCTAGCCAAATATGGATCGGATTATTTTTTCAAAGAAATGCTTTAATAGCTGGTTCTGCTTCTGCGTGCCTAAATGTTTCGTACTTTCTTGTTTGTTTGGTCAATAATGTACCGCTAATGTGTCAATTCAGGTTTGAGGTTTAGCGCTGTCTGAGCTTGCTTTTCTAGACAGTGTTTGCTTTTTTACAATGTTGCGTAAAGTATATCTAAAAAAGTGCTTGAAGTGAAGTACAAAGTGAATGAGAGGTTATGTACTTCAAGTAAAGTAGTAAGTACACCGGGTGCAACGTACGTGAAGTAGAGTACTATAAATACAGTATATTTTAAGGTAAACTACCAGTACTTTTAACAGAATCTTTCATCATATTCTTTCATTCCCTATACAGTCTTTTTAACTGGCATGTATTGCTTCAGGGGTCATCAGAGAAACATCAGTTATTTACGGAAATGCAGCAAATATTGTGTAAAATCAAGTCGCCACAAAGTAGTTGTATTACTCTCGCTGACGAGTTATTTAACTCAATCAACTTATCAGCAACTTATTTCCATCGGTCTTACAGCCGCCATCACTTCACTCAGAGAAATGACCAAATGACGTCTCGAAAGAGCGCGTTTTCCCACAACAATACGTAATTTTTTGTTTCGGTGAAAGTACATCGAAGTCGGGAGTTTTACTTTCTTCGGAAAGTACAAGTACATGCTCAGAGAATGCATTTCAAGTAAATTACAAGTTTTCTAAACAATAGTACTTTAAGTACCATGCCCTTAGAGTACTTCCCAACACTGCTTATTTATTATTTTTTATATAAAAACGTTGGTAGAATTACTGAGGTTACTCCAACGATCTTCAAATCTTTAAAGATCTGCATATCTTATGTTTCGGGAGGAAAGGCAACGCAAGAGGTCCCCTTTGCGTTGCCCTTTAGCACGCGATTCTTCGAGTACAGCACAAACTACGGCAGTACCAGATCAGGGAGCCTTCATGTGCGCTTTGCCTTTGTCATACCTCTGGCCGACAAACCAGCAGCCATTTTAGTTCTCAGCGATAATCCATGGGCCTTATAACCCCCCCGGAAACAAGCACCTTATTTTACAAGTTCTTGTAGCTGTTGGAACCCACGGAGGGAGGATTAGCATTTTCCCCCTCGGATAGGAGGACCAATGGGCACAAAGGCCACTTTCCGGCGCATGGAGAAACAATGAGAGGAACAAACTGGCGGTGGAAGAGGGCGCGGGAAAGGGAAACAGGCAGTTGGCATCGCTCTATGCGAAGCGCACATGAAGGCAACCTACACCAGATCAGCTTCAGAGCAGGTGCTGCATTTTGTTGCCTTCTTTGAGTGAGGGTACAGTGTGCCCACCTCCTGTAGTTGGCGAGAGTTTCCACGTTTAAGAGAAGCGGGAACCAGCTCTTTCTTTGAAGGGGTCAAGTCTCCTTGAGCTTAGGGACACAAAGAAGCGCCAGTCTTCGGCGTTAATCCCGCAATTACTCGGCCTCTCTTGCGTCGTGCATGTTCGCTCCCCGCGCTTCGTAGCCGTGTTGTTGCAGAGGGGAAGCTCGGGAAACGTTTGGGGGGTTTCGGACTATCTAACCCATTTTCTCCCACCCCCTTTTCCTACGCCACATGCTTCCCCCTCTTTGCAAATATAAGCTGATCTTCCAGCATCTTATCTCTTTTGTGCAGGCATGTTTGTTGTATGCAAAACAACCACTGAAATTCGAAAGTAATTTGTAATTTGAGTAGAAGTTACTCAGAAAAAGTAATTGAAGTAAACTACTAATGAACAAAATAAAAATGTAATTGAAAGTCACCAAACTACTTAGAAAAGTAGTTAAACTACAGTAACTTGGGTAGAGTAGTTTAACTACGTACAAGTCGGATTTGCAGTACATCATTGACCACACAAACAAGGAAATACAAAACACTTTGGCACGCAGAAGCAGAACCAGCTATTAAAGCACTCCGTGAAAAAGCAAGCCAATTTATATTTGGCTAGTACAGTTTATCGAACGGATCAGAAGCTATTTCCTTTCTTTTTACCATAAAAATAGAGAAATAACTTCAAAAGTAACTTCAAAAGTAATTCGCAACTTTTTTTTGTAATTAGTAATTTTCTCAATTACTTTCCATTTGAGTAATTTCTACTCTACTCAAATTATTTTTGAGACCAATACTCAGTAACTTAACTTAATTACTTTTTTTGAGTAGCTTCTACATGTCTGCGCTTTGCATTCCGTAATGCTACAGCGCAGACTTCATTTTAAGTCTAAACGGATGTTCCGCCTTTTCATTCGCTGAGCTGATTTCGTAGATCGCAGAGATTGGCTCTTCGAGTGTTTTGCGGGTAAGCAGACGTGCAGGCATTTTTTAGAGTGCATTATGGGTGACTGTACTGTTAAATGCAACAAAACAAAAAAAGATTGTCATCGAGAAGGAACGTTTTCTTTTTGTCCGAGAAGTGTTTTCAGGAAAACAAACTCTACAGGCTCCCAGACTCTCATTTCCTGCTTTGATGAATATTACGCTTAGGTAGACCTCGGGTAATTGAGAAATTTTGTTTTTTCTTCCATATCCTTAGATCCAGGTAACGTCACGTTCTCTAACTTTCGCATTTTGTCGCAACGACCCAGCGTCATGTTCTCGCGGATTTTAATATTTCTGCAGTGCACACTTAATTCTTACGGCAAAAAAACAAAACAAAAACAACAAAAAAACGAACATATTTTTTTAGATTGGGCATTTTAGATGAATATGACATGTGAATCCTTTAAAAAATATTTGTAGAAACAAAGTAGTCCGGAGGCCAGCCGTGGGGAGCATTTATTTCCTTAGATGAAAAATCGAAATGCATAAGGCAGCCAATGTCAGCGAAATCTTCGAGTTCGTGATGATGCCGCTGCTCCCTTCGTTCCAGTCGACTCTGCTGGAATCCTTTTATTCATTCCAGTCCACTCTGCTGCAATTCTTCAAGTCAAGAAGAATGTTGCGCAAGTAGTGCATGGCCTTCATCGCAGGACTGTCTCGAGTACACTTGGCTGCCGCACTCGGAGCGCAATCTAAGTAGGGAAGGCTGCGAGAAATTAGAAGAGAATGGAAGCGTAAAATTACAGAGGGGAAGCTCCCACAGATTTATGAACTTAACCACTTTAAACAACGTGAATATTTCGTCTGAGATATGATGCTCTCCCTTAAAGGTGCTTCAGACAGCATTTCGTATTATGGGAGAATAATTTAAAGCTTACAACTTTAAGTTTAACCCGTGCCGATTAAACACGGTTAAGCATGTGATTCCAGATCAAACATTCAACTATTTTGTCTTTTCTTAAAAAAAAAATTATTTTGTATTAAAGCATGCATGACTTTTTAACGGAATCCCCTATTTCAAACATTTGTCCATCCGTCCGTTCGTTCATTAGTTTGCGCATTTTCCCGCTATATTTGGTGGGAAAAGTGGTCATGTAACATATTAATGTTACTTGGCGTCACGACGTGACACCGTGATCACGTGACTCGGGGTCACCTGACGACAATTTCTCCGTTAAGTTTAGAGGAGAAATCGATGTCACGCCGTCGGACATCACGTAGCATAAAATCACGTTACGTTGAATTTCAAGCTAAATTCAGTTATAAAATTAATAAACTGTACGTTTTTTCACTCTCTGAAACGTCTTCTTATTGTCTCAGCAAATTAAAAAAATATCGCTCCTTAAATAAAGCATTCCATGCATTGTAGGACTTTAGAGATAAAGATAGATGGTACGGTAATTAGCATTTTTTAGTGCCGTAAATAACTACTACTTTATATATTTGAAAGATATCCTGTCAAGGTCAATAGTCCCGGCACCCTAAAGCAAAGCTCTACTGGCTCAAAAAATATTAGACTAAAGAAGTATAATGACTCGTTTCTTATTTTATATTCACCTATTAATGGTAAGCTTTTTTAACCCAAAAGAGACAGTGATGCACCCTTCTGTAAAATAATTTTAACAGCTCTGAAAAAAGATTTAGCTCGCAATAGAAATATAAAAACACTTGCTCCTAAGTATTCCTTACCGCGTGAGCTAGCGATTGACAGAATAAAAACAGTTATCATTTATTTATTCGTTAACCTAAAACCAACCGGTCCAGCACATTACTAAATTTATTACCTCTACCTCTTTCTCTATAGCATAGGTATGATTCCCGTTTTTTGCTCGAATATTCTCATTAAACGCATTTTAAAAACTCTCCGCAACAGATGGATGCATACGTAGTTTTTAGCCACTAAAACTGCACCTTTTTTATCGTATTAAAACCGGCCGCCGTATACAGCCGCCACCTTAGATCACTCCTTTGTTAGTTGTCGTTACCTGCAGTTGTCGGGTCGCAGAAGGTTCACGCAGGATTGCAAGGCACTTTGGTCCGCGCACTTTTTCACCTCAAGGACACCTAGAAATGCGAGGATTGTTCAAAATATTTGCAAATATTTATTTTTCTTTCTGAAAGACATTATTGCGCGAAGAAGCTCCGCATGTACCATGAATATTTTAATTTTTTTTCTCGTACACTCGAAGGGCACTGTACCTTACGAGATAGTGTTGCGTGTACATAGCGTGTGAGCAAGAGCCTGCGATTGCTGATTCTTAATAATTCTCGCGAAATATTGATTCGCTTTTGTCAAAACTTGTTATCTTGTTTAGAGTGCTTATGTGGTGCTCCAAGCTGAGTGATAAAAGATTCGCGCACGTACATACTGTCTCGGTGAATTGCGGTGTACGCGCTGCGTCGTGTAACGTACAGTGCTCACGTAATTTATGCGTGGGTTGCAAGCGACGTCATTGTGTCATACTGCAATGTACGTGGTCAGCAGCAAGGCCACTGCAATGAGCCTTGATATGACACCAATGTAAGCCATGTGTGCGGAGCACACTAAAGCTGCTGACGTCTGAAAAGCAGAGTTGGGCGATTTCCCAGGCATCCCATAGCGTAAAGCGGTAATTTTAGAATCCATTCCCTCAATGTCTTAGGCTGCCCGTTTCTTTAAATGTGTATTATCTCATGGGAGGTTCTCGTGGCGGTGGCCCAAAACCGTTTGGAGGCCACAGCAATTTTTCGGGCCAAGCCATCAACACTTAGAAAAAAAAAAAAAAAAAGAAACTGCGCATTGGGATTTTGGCGTCATCGCAGTGGGATCGAGCGAAGACGCTGATTGGGCACGAGAACTGCGTCAGCGTTCGGATGTGCCTCGCGTCCAATCAACGCGTCGAAGGATGCTCGGCGTCGGGCTCAGGTTCAAGTGCAAAGTCGGCGTAGAGGAGGCTTTCCACAGGCATTGATTATTCTACACTTCGTTTCGCTCTAACTCCGACCGCATTCGACGCTACCACCTGATGAAGCCAATCAAGTAGGCGGCAAAAGTTCACATATCAGGTGGGTTTCATGTTGTATGGAAACATCTTATAATCGCAAAGTTTTAATTATAACAATTGTGCACGAGTGCTAATCACGGGCTGATATCAAAACGAAACGTAAGGTTCCTAATATACTTTGAGTAAGATAAACTCACTTTTATAGAGGGCTGGGTCGCAGATGTGGGTACGGAATGAAGCAAAATCACTTTTGAGATATTGGAGCGTTTGCTTTAGTTCGTCCGAGCATCCTCCAATCTCCTTGTCTTTCGTGCAAGAATCGACAAAATCCGTAGCCCTAAGAACGTCGGTCAAATTAGTCACAGTAAATACGATCAAGTGCAACTCGCTTCTTTATGTTTTCACGAACGCGATGACAAAGTTACCATTTGTTGCACACCAAAATTCAAATTTTTAAGAAGGCAATCTGTGGCATATTGAAACGGATAACTCAGGGTCTGGAACAGGAGAGGTCAGTAAGGCATAAAATCAAGAAAGCACACACTGGCAGCTGCAAGGGTTCCTGTACTCACAGTTCTAAAATTGGCACAATGAGCAGTCTTCTTCATAGTTTTTTCTACGCAATATGCTTTTTCATTGTTTTTAGAGGTTTTATATGCGTGAAAAACGCGGGGTGTATGCAGCATCAGCGTTTTAGCAGTTGTTTTTTTCCAGTCATTACTTGAAACACTTGTTCAAGTCATATCAATAGCTGTTGACTGTTTCTTTGGGAATAGTAATTTATTTATATATACTCACACCTTCACATCATTGAAATATATTCTAAAGAAAGGGACGGGGACGGGATTCAAGGCATCAACAATTTTAAACCCTCTATATCAGGGGTGGCCACAATGACCCTGCCTAATGGCGCGTTCACACTGGAAGCGAATCCGCAAACGCGAAGCGGATCCGCGCGTTCTCAACCGCAAAGCGGCTGGGATCGAACGGTTGGAGCGCCGTTTGGCCAACCGCTTCGGGACCGATTTCTCCCAACCGCTCTCACGAACCGCAAAGCGGCAACCAATCAAAACGCGACGCTGACGTGACGTCAGTGACTTTCGAAACAAGATGGCACCTGTCACTGGTGAGGCGTCCAAGGCGCTGTAGTCGTAGCGTTACGGCAGACAAATCAACGAAGAAACGTGATGTTCACGTGCGTCACTTGAATCCGCCGCGAAAAGAATTGACTCGTAATCTTAACGGGTTCGCACCGGTGATTTGGTTCGGGTAAAAGTTGTTTATTATTCCGGGTGCCACAGCATGAAGCTCGCTGCCTTGTTAGTCTCTGCCCGTAGAAAGTCGGAACCCGCCCCTGATCGACCGAAATTTCAGCTTTTCTACCTACCAAGATAATCGCGTGCACTACTGAACACTTTCGGCACCGTGCATGACCACCACGAAGGCCGATAGAGACGTCGTGAGCCTTATCGCGTAGCCAACGCACTACCGCGGAGCGGGCAGGGCACCTGCGCTAGCTCGAGCTGTAACAATACTACTAACAAAAGAAATAAAGCAAACATACTCAAGGGATAAAGTGTACGTACCGGACGATGCAGAAATAATCCATACGGCATTCATTTGAGAATAAGTCAAACAAACAGTAGACTCGATCGATGTGCGACTGACGAGAGGAGAGTCTGCCACCAACCAAGCCACGACCGGCTAGCACCGAACACATTCCCCCGCACCACGGTCCACCAGTGCCGCTCACAACTCCGAAAATAATAAGAACGAACAACGTGGGGTGAAGACTGGCCTTTTTTCCCGAAAAGAAGGTCTGCTATTCATGCGGGTCCACTTCGGAAAAAAGGTCGGGGGCATCTTGTTCTGAGTCAGCAAGGCGCGCCTAGCTGGGCTTCGCTTGTAGGCGAAGTGGAGGGAATCACAGGGGAGTTTTGCTGGTCCATGCCTTTTTTTTTCGCTGCCTAAAGTCGGGATGTGTGCGAACTTCCCCCCAAAAAATCGTTAGTGACAAAATAGCAAAAATTATGACTTTGGATCGTGGATTAAAGTGGATTTTGGGTTGTAATACAAGATTGCCAAATGAAAGTCTCGAAAGATCACGCGTGATCGCCGAGAAACCGCCAACCGCCTCTCGGTGTGTCTGAACGGGGTCGCTCACGAACCGCATCCGCAACTGCGTCGCGAATGCCGATCCGCTTCCAGTGTGAATGCGCCATAAGTGCCGCAAACAAATCCATGAAACGTCAAAGAACCGCGGGGGGAGGGGGGGAGGGGAGGGGCAAACTTTTGCCCAGAGCAATAAACGAAACTCGAACTACTTTCAATCTATTTGGGTCAAAAGTATCCGAACTGTACGTAACGTTGCAGTAGCACAAGACTACCAAACCGCCACCTGTCTTTCGATTTAAAGCGAGTTCCATTTCTCTTTTTGGGGAAGTGCTTGTGTGACCGGGAGGGAGGTGGGGGAGGGGAGGAGGGGGCGATAGCAGAGGGAGCCGCGAGCCGCACTTTAACACGTGACCGAGCCGCTGATCACCCCTTCTCTATAAAATGCACTATTAACACGAAGACGTGTATACACTTAAAACAAAATTAAACATAGTTTACATTGAAAATCAATCAATCAATCAATCTTTTTTTTGGCCTTTTAGCCAACGGTGCCCCATACAAAAAGCTGCCAAAGGCAGCTTGAAGGGGTCTGGGGCCCGTTTGGAGATTGGCAGCAGGACTAACTAACTAAGAAAGCATATTCCGTCGGTGAAGTACTCAACAAAGTGAATTCGTTAGCGATGCAGGCAATTTGTTAAATTCAACAACGGATCGAGGAAAAATGACTACTTGAATGTGTCTAGTCGTTCTGAATACTCCAGTTGTGAACGCGCATAGCTACAGCGGGTATTTAAGCGACCTGACACGCTAATATATTTTGTAATTTCAACTTTCAGTTTTCCTTCAATCAGTAGGAACCCAATCTTCAATCTACGTTTTCGTGCTCCTTCACTCAGCTTGATCAAGTGTCGCTGCCGCAATGTTAACGAGGGCGAACTCAGCATGTCATATTTGTGGAGAATAAACCTTACTTTTCCTAGTGCACTTTCTAACATAGTGGCGTTGATTCTCATGAATGTTATTTTTTCTTTAACTATCTTCTTTATCTTGATGAATATTCATCTTCTTTATCTTGCATCTATATCATTACAAGAAGCCAAAAGAAATATGTAACAGCAAGGGGTCTGTTTCGATGTTTGATTATTTTACTATTTGAGTTGTACCTCAAATGTAATTATTTAATTAGTTGATTTCTATATTTCACCTACAAATTAGCTGCACTATTACGAGTAAAGAGACCGGGGCGTAAACGTTTGGCCGATTGCTGAGAATATATGTATCTTTTGCTCCCTTTTTTTTTTTTTTGCGCTGTCAGTCTTCAAGATGATGCTCCTATCGTCACGGTGAAACTTCAGAAACTGTACTCACTTGCAATCTTTAGCGAGCAGTTGTTCGTCTGGAACCTCTGGAAAATGAATATTCCTCAGGGAGCTGTTGAAACAATCCGAAAATTGTTTGGCATCGCAACGTTGTTGGCCCGACGAACCTTTAAAAAAAAAAGAAGTAAATTGAACTGATTGTCACATTTTCAACAAGTAAATTTTCCCCGGTATTGTTCTTATAAAGTTGAAGCGGGTGGAAGACTACTTTAAACATTCGTATCGACACGAGGAGTCATGTTTAGGCCATGGTCACTGTCAACTAAAGAAACGTAGGGCATGGCTCACTATATTCGCGCCTATTGCTTCGGAATTGGCTCTTCAGCGTTGGTGCAGGCTAATACCGCAATTTGATTGGTTTACGAGTGATACCAAGGTATCCGGAACACGCCACGCCCTGCAATTATTTAGTTGTCAGGGCCCACGGGTTTAGATAAAAGGTATTTGAGAAGTGTGAGGCAAAGCATATGCTAGCGCTCTGATCAGCCATCTGTTACTCTACGTATTCTTATGTAAAAATAAAAAAAAAAATAAAAAAAATTGTGAAACACATAAAGAATACATGCGAAGAAAGAAAACATTTCTCTTAAGCCACCTGGAAGGAAAAAAGATGTCATAAAATAAGAATAATACTTTTTTTTTATCAAGTACAAGTACAGGATGTAAGGGGACTGAGGAAAAAAATCTGCATTTGTGCAGCTTGACGAGTCACTCAGTCCCCTCCCCAAGTGGTAACAGCGGCAGGTCACAAGAGGAACGTATCAGTTCATGAACAAACAAGCAAATAAAAATACACAGCTCATCAATAAAATATATAACATTCCAATCTGGCAGATAAGTTAGCTCTGATAAACAGGCGGTTTAGTAAAAAAGCAACAACCAGACATTCAGAGGCTTAGATGTATAGCACGACTATGTAATGCGATACACATTTACTAAATTTATTCTCCACGGATATACCTGCCACTTATAATCAGGACATTGAGTGGAATATTTACTTTGTCATCGCTATGCAAATTCACTCTACAAGAAACGAAAATCTGATATTTCTTAGTGTTGATGTTGAGGTATGAATATAATGAGTAGGAGATAATTAGTAGGGCCGGAAACGAATATACAACGAAAAAAAAAAGAAAATTTTAGAATTAGATTTACGGCGCGAACCGAATTTGCAGTTGGCCCCCGAGGGAGCCCGCGGAAAAGGGGCCATTATGGTCACGTGACTGGTCGTTGTGGTCACGTGGTACTTCCGCTCTTTCGGAATCTTCCTATATTGTCTAAAATTTACTCCTTAATCATCAAAAGCAACAAGTTTCCACTGCAACAAAATAAATAAGATTATTGAGTAACCTTCCGAGCCCAAAGGAAGCTACCGAGAGAGCGGAAGCACATGTGATAGATCTGTACGCCGGTCGGAACATAACGGCTGCGGCGCGCCGGAGTGTTCCCCTACGGCAAGAGACAGACTCGCTAAGCTCATACATCAGGCGGTCTCGGTGCACGGCGCCGACGACGTCACCAGGCGCATCATCGACAAATACCTGCCAACTACACCCACCGAACACGCTCCATACGGCGGCCTACCCAACGCGAAGCTCGATCGTGACATCGACATCGATGAGGTCCGCGCGGCCGTGCACGACCTCAACAGCCGGTCGGCGGCCGGCCCGGACCTCGCCACGAACAAGGCACTCCAGAACCTCGACGACGGCTCGATTGGGAACCTAGCGAAATACTTCAACAAGTGCTGGAGAGCGGGCGCGCTGCCGAAGCAGTGGAAGACAGCCAAGACCATCTTGATCCCCAAGCCGGGGAAGCCACCGGACATGGACAACCTCCGGCCCATCTCGCTCACGTCGTGCGTGGGCAAGGTGCTGGAGTACGTCCTGCTCAACAGGTGGCAGGACTACCTGGAACGAGACGGGCTGTACCCGGCCACGGTGATCGGCTTCAGGCGGCACCTGAGCACGCAGGACGCGATGCTGCAACTCAAATACCAAATCATCGATGACAGCGGCAACGCCCGCGACAACAAGGCAATTTTGGGGCTCGACCTGCAGAGCGCTTTTGACAGGGTGAAACACTCGGCGATCCTGTCCCAAGACTCCAAGCTCAGCTTGGGCGAAAGATCCTATAACTATATTAAGGACTTCATCCCGGACAAGATCTCCGAGCTGCGACCAGGCGACCTACAGACGCAAGAGAAGGAGCTTGGGAGTACTGGTACACCCCAGGGGTCGGTCATCTCGCCGACGTTGTTCAACCTTGTAATGATCGGAGTGGCCGCAGCGAGAAGACACGTTGAACTTGATTGCACCGGTCCAACGGTTGTTCACGTGGGAGGGTGTTGACCTACTCGTGGAACTGGACACCGGCTCCCCGGTCTGCGTCATTCCGAAAAGGGTATATGAAGAAAACAAAGAAAGGTGGCCTTGGTTGCAAGAAACCACGTTAAGTCTGTCGTGCTACCTCGGAAGGGTGCCAATCATCGGGAAGTTGAGCTTGACGGTCAGTTACGAAGGACGTCAAGTAAAAGCCGAGTTAACGGTTTTGGGATGCAACGGACCAAGTCTGGTCGGCCGCGACGTGACTCGAGCCTTCAGCCCTCTTCCAACTCAGCTGTTGCCTCTGAGGACCGAACAACAGGAAGCTTTGGATCAGCTAGGTGTTGGCAGAATACCAAGAACTTTTCCAACCGGGTTTGTGTCTACCCAAAGGACCGGAAGTGCAGTCGCACGTAAGCCCAGGAGCAACACCAAAGTTCTGGAAGGCCAGACCTGTGGCGTACGGGCTACGACAGAAGATTACCTATGAGATCGACCGCCTGCTGGAGAACGGTATCCTCTCTCCTGTTACCCATTCTGAATGGGCAACCCCAGTTGTACCAGTCGTAAAGAAAAACGGCTGTATCAGGCTCTGCGGGGATTCTAAACTCAAATTAAACAAGGCTTGTCCGACGGAGTAGTACCCGTTACCACTGATTGAGGACATTTTCGCATCACTGAATGGCGGTGCATTTTCAGTACGCTGGACCTTCGGGAAGCCTATTCGCGACTTCAGCAAAACGAACGGCACCTAGCGGGAAAACACTGAACTGGCCGGAACAGGTTCTCTTTCGATTTTTGCTGGTCTCTTCGGGCTTCTGAGTTTACATGGTGTCGGTGGTTTGCGCGACAGAACAGTTCTACCGGTGACTGTGTCGTAACCGTAGTATCGCCTTGTGACCCAGGTTGCTCTGCACACGAACCTATGTAACCGCGTGAGCCAGACATTCTGCGTCTATCAACCTCCGTCAGCACCGTGGAAGGACAGTGGGCACTCCTTTCCTCGTTTCCTCGAAGAATGTCAAGCCTCTGGAAGTTCGCTTACCCCAACACATGGTCGCAGGTTCGAAACGTGGAAGATAAAACACGGGAAAACCAACTTTGAGTCCAATGCTTACTTGCTGGTGCCCCAGCGTTGTGTGTTGAGCTGGCACATTGCACGGCAGGACCTGGATTCGACCGCCATATTTGCCTGATAGTGGCATCCCCTATAGGTCGCTGGAGTCGCGAATAAACAAATTCCATTAGACGGGGAGTCCAAGAAGTTGACGGTGATCAACACGCACAAGGGCCTATATTGCTCCAACAGGCTACCTTTTGGTGTTGCATCTGCCTCTTCAATCTTCCAGAGGAGAATAGAGACCTTGTTAGAAGACATTTCTGGAGTTCAAGTGTACCTGGATGGTATCCTGGTAGCGGAAAAGAACTGGGACACCGGTGAAAGGCTACGTCAGGTACTGCAAGTGCTCCGTGATAACGGAGTCAAGCTGAACAAGGAGAAATGTTGCTTCCGGAAAGCAGAAGTTATCTACTTCGGACACAGAATCGACACAAAAGGGCTGCATCCAACCGGAAAGAACCTAGAGGCCCTCCAGCACGCCCGAGCACCAACGAACGTTAGCGAGCTTCGCTCGTTCCTTGGCCTCATAACTAATTATAACCGCTTTGTGCAAAACATAGCTCCCGACAACTGCGGGAGCTGTTCAGCCGCTTTGGAATCCTACGGACTGTCGACACGGATAATGGTACGCCATTTACAAGTGAAGAGTTCTCTCAGTTCCTAAAGAGGAACCACATGGAGCACTAGCGGACGGCCCCCTATCATTCACAATCGAACGGCCTCGCCGAACGAGCCGTCCGTACGTTTAAGGATGCCTTGAAGAAGACAAGCGGGTCCACACTGGACGTCCAGCTGTGCCGACTGCTTCTCAATTATCGGCGCACGCCTGTGGCTTCAGGCAAGTCTCCATACCAGTTACTTCTGGGATACCAGATCCGGTAACGCTTGGACACGTGCTTTCCGGACGAGAGGTCAGAGCTGACTGCACAGGGCGGGAGTCAGCCCACTCCACCATTTTTTTAAACCGGGCAGAAAGATCTTCTTCCAAAACTTCGGTAAAGGCCCAAAGAGGCTGCCGGGAATCGTCAAGAGCGCGGAAGGCTCACGCATGGTGACGATACAAGGAATTCGGACATGGTGCGTCGCCATTTTGACCAACTTCGCCAGCGGCGCACAGACGACCCACTAGTGTTTCCCGAATGGACTGACCCAGAGACGCCACTTACACCTACAACACCAGAGGGCGAGGTTCCCTGCGACGGAGCTCTAGCTGAACGAGGGCTGGACGCGTTGCCGGATCAGAATCCCACTAATTCAAGTCCCCCAAACTCAAGTCCATCTAAAAGTCCCTCAACAACCCAGAACCAGCCCCTCTCAACTCCTGTGCCACTTCCATGGCGCTCGACTCGAGATAGGAAACAGGTTCAGCTGTTCCAATTTTCCTTTTAAGGGGGAAGAGATGGTGGGAACTGAGACCAGACGACGACGACAACGCACACTTTTCTGGAGCCGAGTGCGCGAGCGGCGTTGTTCGGAATCCGCCATTATGGAGTAAAGACGTTGATTATCCTGGCTCTCTAGTTTCTGAGTAAAACATATCGTCACACCGGTAATTCGGTAGTACTTTACAACACAGTGTAACGTTAGCACAGTAATAAAATTCGAAACAGGATCCCGAAACCGCCGACACGTTCGTTCCTGGCCTTTTTGTCGTTATCGGCTTCTTATTTTTGTCCTGTTGACACACCACTCAAACAGAATGCCGGGAAAGGCTTATCTCGCTCCCCTTTGGAGTGCCAAGATTTAAGAGAGTGCGCAAATGAAACCACTGACAGTGCATGCAATCTAATGAGGTGCACCTCCCGCGCAAATTGACTGGTTGTGCGCGTGCGTAAATTAGCGCGTGGTGAGGACGAGGATGAGAGGAGGGACCGCGCCAAGCTCGAGGGCGCGTGGAGACGATGGACGCTTCGCGCTTCCTCTTGGCAGATTGTATTCAATGTGCGGCGGCGCCACGTAACCCCGATCAAGCGGTTGGAGACACTCTGGAATCTGGGCACAGCAGTTTCCCTGGGTGACGCTTGTGTAGCCTCCGATGCGACAAAGGTAAATGTCATTTTCCTGGCAATGAAGCCAAAGCTATGGGTATCCGTACGCTCGCGGACATTGAGCGCCGATCAGAGCTGTGGTCGCGGTGCCTTAGCTTCTTCCGAATGCGAGAAAGAAAGTTGTCCTCGAGTATAGGGAGCATTCACTAGACGCCATATTTGTGGGTGCTGTTTAGAGCGCATGCTCAGAACGAGCTCACATCAATAGGCTGCTAAGACCGGCACTCTTGATGGTGCGGAATGCACGTTACAAAAGAACTGTGGAAGCTCGCCATCAGTACGCGCTCAGCATTCGCGCACACAGCTATGGCCGCCAGTGAATACTCCCTATTAGCGGCGAGATGTTTTGGTGGCGCCCTCTACTGGGTTCCTCTCGTGACGTCATTACCCCACGAACAACAAGTTAGATGGTGTTTGTAGTGAGCACGAAAGAAGTTTGAAATCATTGCACTCTGAAATCAACACTGCCAATACCGTCGAAATTGAAGATCTTACATTGCTCTCATTTTCGTTGATGAGAAAGCAACCATGACACTCCACATAAACAAGAAAATTCTTGATTTATGTTGTGTGGCATGTTTGCTATTTATACTGGATGCGAACATAAATAAGTCTTCAGTTGAGAGTCAGCGCTGTGTCCTGTCGGTTACTTTCTACTTTGTCCTCGTCTTTGCGCTGTTTTGTTTTTAGTCAGTTTTTAGAGCGAAACCACAAGTCAAAATCATTGACGACTGATCCATACATACCGTAGCGTGCAGCGAGTGATTCCATGATCAGCCTATTGAATGTCCATAATACACGCTCTTTCATTCCTCCAAAAATGTTTACATTTAGTTGTAACATGTCTATTTTTTTGTTCAGTATTGCTTTTCACTCTAAGAAGTCTTGAGCACCTACGTTCTCGAAAAACACTTTGAAAATCCATCGCTGAAATCACTGGAGGAAGACATAATGTAGGTGAAACAGCGCAAACGACAAAGACAAGAAAGAAGGAACAACCAAGACGGGACCGGTGCTGACTCGCAACTAAAGGTTTTATTACAGAAAACAAAAAATTAGCATGCAAGGCAGCAATCTACAGATGCGCCAACCTTTCTGCCTCATCAAAAAAGCATTTAGCTCCGAGTCAGCGCCTGTCTCGTTTTGGTTGTTTCGCCCTTGTCTGTGTCCGTTCCGCGCGGTTCTACCTACATTATGCTTAGTTTACACCAACTATAGCTCACCTTTTAACTTTGGTAGACTGGAGGAAGCTCTGTGAACGAGGAGGCTAAAACACCGAACATAAAACGGGGGTGCAAGTAAGCTGGTCAAGAGTAAACATGGCGACTTCACCCGGGACTCGTGCCTTGACACTTCTGGACGGTTTGTATATATAACAAAACCAAATCATGGGTAAAGTCACTGTGCTAAACATATGTTGATACCTAAAAAAAAAAAAAAAAAAAATACGCGCTGATAAAGTTTTAGGCTTTTCATTTTTAAGCTTCCTCTCTAGATTGCAGCGATTGTCACCCCCAAGTGCTTTGCGGGAAAGTGGACGCACCAGGCATCCTAGAGTGTCCGTTGCACTAGTTTGTCAACGCGCTCGAATAATACCGAAGAACGGGACTGCGACGAGGGTATTCTGTGCATGGCCGAAGCACTTAGCCCGCTGAGCCGAGAAAGTGCTTATAAAGATCACTGTAACTGTTCCGTGCCGGATTCTGACAGTCATTTTTACGGTATATGGACGGATTTTGGCTCCTACAGACCGTTTTACTGAAAGAGGGCGAGAGAGAAAAGGGGAAAGGGCGACCGGCGCTTTCCCCCTTTCTGATTGTGTAGAAAAAGTGAAAGTCCCGGATGAGAGGCTTGGCCGGTGTTGGGTGTCTGCTGTGCCCCAACTTCGTTCGCGCTTTCTTTTCTGTTTTGAACTCGCAAACTTTATTAGAGGAACGGGCTTCGATG
The DNA here is from genome assembly GCF_016920785.2 of Ixodes scapularis. Lineage (NCBI taxonomy): Eukaryota > Metazoa > Arthropoda > Arachnida > Ixodida > Ixodidae > Ixodes > Ixodes scapularis. The sequence goes on from NW_024609836.1 coordinate 77,834,779, forward strand.
GCAGCAGTTCCCTCGTCATTGGGACACCATTTCTCGGTCGAAGGGTGCACGAATAACGACAGAAAGCGTCGAATACTGTCCGAGGACCTATGTAGCTTGCAATGAATCCGGCAAGGCCAGAGCGGCTGCAATGCCTTTAAGCTCCATCGCTTTCCACATGACCCCGGTCTTGGCGGCAGTCGGTTGCGTTCGTAAACCGAAAAGACATTTCCTCAACACCATCTTCTCGACTGTGCTCGGAACAGCTTGTGAATAGAGCGCGCACCGAACGCTGTACCGCCGATGAACATGGGGTACGCTCGCAAGGTGCGTGCCAGTTTTCTCGTGATAATTGCTGTTTCAGCTTGTAAAATTTTGTAACTGAATTTATCTTAATATTGATAATTTGCAGTGGTGACTGACTCGAATTCATCATTTACAACACTTAGTTGAAGGCTTATTTCCACCGCCGGGTGAGGCTAGAAATTGTTGAAAAGGTAGTTCTATCGGTTTTCCTGAATAACGATCCCCTGTACGATACCAGAGAGCCGGCAAAAGGGCTCCTTGGAGTGCCGCTGGTGGGTTGTTTGGGTTGTTTCCGTTGATTGGGCGCTTTGAAGCGCTGGATAGTCGCTCCAGGGTACGACTCGTGTGTTGCGATCTGCGTCTTTGAGCCCAGTGTGTACGTACCTTTCTTTGTTCGAGTCATGGCATCCGCCAGTGCGGCAACTGGGGGATCAGCGGCAGCGAACGTGTCAGTGATAGAAATTGGAGGTTAGTACTCAAAATATTGCATCAAATAGTAAAATAATTCGTGGCTGCTTTGACGGTTTCTGCGGTTCGATATAAGCACATCTAGAACGTCTTCGTCGTTCATCCACAATGAAACATGAGAACACGGACACGCAAGATAAAAGCAGCGCAGCAAAACGATATGTAGCAGCTACGGGTGTTTACAAAAGTTAATTGAGGTTCCTGTTTCGTGTATCGCTTGTTCATTACTAAAACGGCTGCGTTGAAATGGGCCTATTGCAAGCAAAAATTTATGAATGGTTCATCATTTCCAGTCACGCGGAAAGCGGTGGAGCTTCAAAACAATGCAGCCGCACGTGCCTTGCCGAATTCCATGCAAGCTACGAGGTCCTTGGGCGGTATTCGACGCTTCCTGTCGTTATTCGTGCACCCTGACCGAGCAATGGTGTCCCGATGACCGCGGGACTGTTGCCATCGAAGCCCGTGGCTCTAATTAAGTTTGCGAGTTCAAAACAGAAAAGAAAGCGCGAAGGAAGTTGGGGCACAGCAGACACCCAACACCGGCCAAGCCTCTCATCCGGGACTTTTACTCTTTCTACACAATCAGACAGGGGGAAAGCGCCGGTAGCCCTTTCCCCTTTTCTCTCTCGCTCTCAAAATGGCGCTACCCACGATAAAACGGTCTATAAAGCACGAAACCGAATGGCGCTTAATATACGCGTATGGCGGGGCGGCGCACGCCTATACCCCAATACAAGGACCGCACCTCTCCCCGGGTGTGCTTCATTCGCATGGCTGTGCCAGGAAGAACTGAGTGAGAAAGAAGCTATAAAGAGAACCTCGCTTGCGTAAAGTCGGATCCCAAACTGAGTGATTAGACCTTTCGTTGGCGGATGTCACACCTCCGCGTGCGAATTAGTTGCGAGCGTTGTTGCCTGACTTTAACGCTGATTCGCACATATGCGTTTGAGCGTGTCCAATGGCATTACAACCGCTTGCGACTGCTTACTAGGGATGGATGAAGGAAGAACTTTTTACTTTTTTTTTTTATGCGGCAGCTTGAGCCACCTAGAGCCACCTAGCCAAAGCTTTAAAAATATAGGTTAACACTTTTAGCAGCATACTTCTAAATTCGAAAATAATGGAGCCAGGTAGATGAGATAATAGTTATCGGGGAGCTCTGATCCACTTGGAGTCTGCGTACATTTTTTTATATTTTTTCCTGTTTTACGCGTCGTTCTTTAAAGCGGTGTCACACTGCTCACACATCATACAAAGGGCAGTCTGCAACCACGAGTCACGGCAGTATCCGTGGTTCGAATGCCACGTGCCAAGCTTCTCCTTGAACTCGTTTGCATGCGGCATTCAAAGCACGGATCTCGTGGTGACTCGCGTTCAATTTTTTAGGCAGACTGAATCTTGTATCATGTATAAGCAGTGTGACCCCGGCTTTGAACGTGGGCTCGAAATAATTCTAACAATGTGATAGGCGACCATCTTTCGTGTGCGTAGATTCGTTCTCGCAAATACCGAAAAAGTTGTTTTCTCTCTTGAGGAATATCATATGCCGTGCAGGCGTCCACAGACCGGCGATTCGGCATTCTTCGCCCTGGTGATGAGAACTGGAACGATGTGAAAGAACTTACCACGTACGACGAAGACGGCGCACAAGTAGGTCACCAAAACTGCGCAGTTCCAGATTCGGGAGGCCATTTTTCCGGTGTGAACGGGTGTCTCTCTCTGACCGGGTTGTAAGCTCGGCGACCCTTGATATCGGCGTTTTCCGTCACACCGCTCACCCTGATAAGAACAATAGTGGCCGATTTTTTTTTCTCGGAAAGCGGTTTTTTTTTTTTTTTTTGTGATTGTGCAGCAAGTATCATACCAGAGAACTACCCAGAAATAATCCTGAGTCCCAAAGGAAGCGCTTCTAGGTAACATAAATGCTGGCTTGCGCTGACGGACGTAACACCCCCATAATATGACTGCCGCATTCTATGGACCTCTGACAGACATTATATCGCCCTATCGCTATTCTATCGCCTTCACTTGAATTTTGTGGACACTTTATCGCCCTTCTATCAACGTTTGGCACTGACGTGGTAGGCGCTAAAATGGCGAACAAATGGCGGAAGAACCCTTTAGCATCTTTCTATTGAGAAATGTCTATACAAAATTCGGGTGTCGTCTTTTTATAGTCATCGTATTGCCAAGCTAGCGCCCCCGGAAACAGTGCAACACCGCCTAATTTCTGCTGCAAGTGAAGCAAACTTCACGTGCAAACCATAGTTATAAATTGTAATGTACGCTAGAGGTTCAACTGGTGCTAGTGTGCCGCTGCATATTGAAGCAGACCATAGATAGGTCAATTACTTGCACAATGCAAATTAATGACAATTACAGTTTCTTTGCTCCAAAAGTAGTTCAACCAGAATTACAATTACTACTACGTGAAAAGTAATTCATTACAATAAAAATTTACTTGAAAAAGTAATGCAATTACTTTACAAGTACTTATTTCTGAGAGCGACCAACTTGGGCTATGTAACTTCAAACAACGAGGTAAGAATGTAACCCATTTGTTCATTCCGTGCCCCAATGTTTGAGAAGGCTTAAGCATCGCCGTATAAATGTCACGTATTGTACGTTCCTTTTGCGAATTTTCTTAAATTAATGATAGAACTTGACAGTTTGGGGTAATGAAATCCTACGTTCTTTTCTTTTTAACAAACAATAATAAACTTGTTCGTATACTCGAAGACGCCAGATCGCTAAAATAAATATGGGTTGACACACTTTTGTTAGCCGGCAAATAAAAAAAGTTGGGGCTCCGATTCACGCTGTGAAGGTGGTTTGTCAGCGAAACTGGGGTATCACCTGCATTGCAACGATTGCCTACTATACTATACGAAATGCCGCCGTCGGTCGCAGCACGCCGCCGCTGGTCGTATTGCCGTCCTAACTATGCGGGGCCAATTCATCGTGGTACTACAGCAACAATGAAATCAGTCGCTATACTCCGTTTCATCTTTCGTTTAAGCGCAGCGGATGTTACGAGCCATGGGAGCCAATCGGAAGCCGTGCGAGTGTCACGTCACCTTAGAAAAGGGCACAGCGACGCGTGGAAAGCGTATTACAGGCCACGCCCACAGAACGGGATTGGCTAATGCTATATTCGGATGGTCACTTTCGAGCTCTTTAATCGTCCGAGTCGGAGCTACCAGATCCCGGACCCCCTCCGCATCGGAACGAGAGAATCGGCGCACCCAGCCGAACGCTCCTCAGCTCTTCGGAGCGGCAAGCCGAGCGGATAGAGGGTGGCCTGCGTCACTAAAGGACGGCGCGAGCCGCCCTCTAGCGGAGCTTTTGCTTCTCGGATTCAAAGGGTTCAGCAGTATTCAGTCATCCATCCATCCGTCAATCCTTAAAAAATGGCAGCCGTCAACGCGGACGCTGATAAGGTCATCGCAAGCCAGCCGTGTCAAGCGGAAGTTCCTGCGAAACTATCACAAACGGCAACATTGCAGCTTGAAAACTCTCGTACTTGTGTTCTTACCGCTTTGTCCGAATAGGTTCGCACTATAGAAACATAGGCCTTGACCTTGGGCACCGTACAAGGTGCGTCAAACAACTCAGCAAACTTCGCTTCGTAAACACGGCCCTCGTTGTCGTCGTCGTCCAAGGTGCTCGTGTTGTCGCTGTCTGCTAGCTTCGCCAGCAGCACTGACGGTGCCACCCCTAACATAAAACTTCTTCGTTTCAACGACATTTCACCTCAATTCGGGGAGCACAACACAACGGTGACGGCGTCGAGACTGACGGCTGTCTTTCGCAGACCTTTTTCTACGCAGCAGCTGCGTTCTCGCCGTCCCCTTCCGACACAAAAGCAAAATGGCGGAATGGCTGGAGTCACGTGACCGGTCGGCAGACAGATCTCTCACGCGCTCCCACTTTCAAGTCAGAGCGCCTCAAACCGCTCCGATTCGGAGGACGGCGAGAGTCGGAGCTTCGAGAGCGCTCCGAAAGAACCTGCGAATATACTTGGAGCGCCTGGCATCGACCAGCCGAATGCACACCGGCTTTTCAGAGCGCTCCAAGAGGCCGAAAAGCGACCAGCCGAATATACCATAAGATAGCCCGTAGCACCCGCTGCATCCGGACGTAAGGTGAAGCGGGGCATAGGCGGGCTCTTCTTTTACATATGAAAGGCTAGTGACGTCACTCCCCACGTCGCAAGCTGCAGTCGCCGCGGAAGCAGGCGCTGCTATCATTCATCATGCGGTTCGCACTTCACACGAGGGCTTCGAATGACTTCAACACCTTTTGAAGCAGCTGCAAACCTAATCCTTACCGGAACGCGTGGGAGGGTGTTCCTATTGTTCACACGCGCCTTATCATCCATTATGTGGTTTTGATGCTTGTTTTGTGGTTTTATTTATTGAAACGAATACTGAGCTGTATGCTGTATGCCTGATTTCAAAGGAGATACGCTGTTTTGACTTCAATTGTTTGTCGGGAGTTTTTTGCTTACAACGACGACACGAAAATTTCCTTGGCTGGCAGAGGTATGCAGCTCCGCTGTAAAATGCGACAATTAGTCATATTTGAATATTTTAATAGAGCTAATATAAAACTGCAACCCACACGCTCTAATACAACCACGTACATATAGAGACGTTTCATGTTTTAGTAAATTACTTACATTGAGTTGAAATTACAATGACACTGAGATATATAAACAACCGAATTGGGGCTCCCGAATCAATAATGACAATTTTCACAGGTGCGAGGTCAGTCTCGAAAATGCTTATGGAAATATTATCCAAAGTAAAACCAAGAGGAAATAAACTCGAAAATAATAAAAAAGAAACAAATATACAACTGTACTTGAACACAGACGCAAAGTACTGACAAAAAAATGTTAATAGACAATTAAAATTCTCAACCTCGGCTGAAAGCTGAACCTTGATTTTTTTTCTTTCAATATTTTGGCATGTTTAAGCTATTCTTTTCTGCTTGCAACACAGGCAGCGAGGCTTCAAAGAGGATTCTCTCAGCCCGCAGTGCAAGCAACAAAACAACGAACAACGCGACGCTATTTTTTTTGTGCGTGTGTGTGAGTGCATGTCTATGTGAGCGAGTGTGTCACCGAGCGCTAAACCGCTTGTGCGAGCGCTGAGGCGTTCAGAGAGGTTCCGTCGGTACCGCGAAGTCTTGCAAGAGTAGTTGTAATTGTGCCTGAAATTTTGCAATTACTGAGGCTCGAAAATAATTAAATTACAATCGCGCGTAGCCGAAAGTAATTAATTACGATTACAAACTACAAAAATGATTAAATCACAGTAATTCTATTAATGTAATTTAATTACTACCCAAGTGTGAAGCATACAGCAACCAGTCGGAAATTGACTTCCGGTAATGCATTTCTATGAGAAAAAAAGAGCGCATTTCCTTCCTGCGCTTGGTTATAAGAGAAAATATCATTAATAATTCGTACGTACTAGTTACATGTCTCAGTCACGGAGACGAAATAATTAGCCACGACTGTACACAAACAGATTTTAATACGTGTTAAAAAGAAAGAAAATAGGTTGGAGTTAACATCAAACACATTGTATAAAGTAGTAGAATTCTTTTTTCGATTTCAGCGTAAATACGTTAGGATACAATGTCATCGCCTTTCCCCTACCTTTACTGTTTGCATGAGATAAAAGTTATTGCAAAATGGTTTAATAATATTGTTAGCACTTCCAAAAGAGGCTATTCAGAATATTCGCTTCCAGCTACTGCATAAAAAGCGTCCAGAAGGAGTTTCCTCAATATAAGTTCAGTTGGCCATGAGACAAAAAACGATTGTTGAACCATTTCCGCATTTTTAAACGTTATACGGTAATACCCTGCAAGAATGCTCTTAATGAAGCCATACATTACGGAAGGGTATGAGTACTTTTGATACTGGAACTTTAAGACAGATCTTTAATATCCGCTAAACATAACGATGACACGCTCCTTACTGTTATTGGTATTGTAACTGTTATTTTCATTGTATTTTTTTCTTCTCTTTCCCTCTGTGATGTTTTCGGACCCTGAAGGAACAATAAATGAAATAAAATGAAATCAATTTTTTTTTGCTGTGGCCGATCCGGGCAAAGGGCCAGAATTTGCGATAAGAGGCTTACAAAAGAACCAACTTGAAAAGACTCGTGTCATTAATATATGTCGGGTGTTTAATGAAAAGATCCTTTTGTTCTTTCACATTAAATAACCTCAATTTTCTTTTATGATTTACAGGCCAGGCTGCTTTATTCAACTGCACACCATTCATTTACCTCCTTTTTACGATATATATATATATATATATATATATATAACGGGCATGGTGGCGAGAGGCCGAAGGCGTGGGTATAAAACTGAGAAGAAAAAAACCCTTAGTGAAAAACAGCAACAACGGACGATTTAATCTTCGACGTTTCGGCCGGAGTCCGGCCTTCGTCAGGAAGACTTCCTGACGAAGGCCGGACTCCGGCCGAAACGTCGAAGATTAAATTGTCCTTTGTTGCTGTTTTTCACAAAGGGTTTTTTCCTTCTCAGTTTTATATATATATATATATATATATAATCTGCTTAAAAATAAGCTATTTTTCTAACATCTCACCACCTTCTGAGGAGAATTAAGTCTTCTCAATAATCATGGAGGGTAAATATATTTTCCCCGTTTTGCGTAGCCATTATTCACTAAAATTATCTCCCTGAAATATCTTCAAAACCAACCCGACGAAATGCGGTATTCCTTGTAAGCCAAACTTGAAACAGGTTTTTTCATCAATCAACTGCTTACTTGATAAAACACCATTCCTTTGCTTCCCTGTGTTTTGTTTATATCGCCCTACAGAATGTGTACAGTTCTTAAACAGCCCACATCTTACCAGGCAACCCTCACCGTTGAAGTATGTTTAGTGTATACACCGACAACCTAAGAAACCCAGGGCTTGACGGGATTCGAACATATCGCTCTGGTCATCCCTCCTCAGCCAATCAGAGTGCAGCTTCAATCGATCATAACGCCAAACACCCAATCACGAAGCGAGAAGCATGAACCTAATATGCGACGCCCGGTGTTGCTTCAGTCGTCAGTGACGATACAGGGACCAATCGAGAAATTGAAGTGTTTTTGTTTTCTCCCGCAAAACTAAATTACGCCTCGCAGTAAGCCTAAACTCCGCGAGGATGTTTCAGTAGATGGTTGCGATAAAATGCTACCGTTTGAGATTATGTCGTTGCCCGTAGATTACAAGGTACGGGATAAAAACAAAAATTACGGAAGGACACTTAAGGCTGCCTGCCTGAAGGAATGTGAAAACGTTTTTACACGTAGCGCATTCCTACAAGCCGCGCTGCACGTCTTACTAACGCAGACGGCGCTCCGGTGGCGACATTGTGCATGCTCCCCCACTCCGCAGGTGCGGCGATCCCCGCCGGCTGCTCGTCTTTCGTGACGCTGCATCTGCGTTGCTGTGCTTTTCTTTGTGTTTTATTTCCGAGGCGCGTCCGCTTTGACCTTGAGCGCCACGCCCACTTCTGTCACTTAGCATGGGATATAACGCGTCGTTGCCAATGGGAATTTAGCTGCCGCTTCGCTGCCACAGACACCGGCTTCGCTACATGGGACAATTAATGCTTTCGCATTAAAACTTTCCTCTACGAGCCGACATCCACATTATACCCGTGCCACACGGGCAACTCGAATGCCATTGACAACGAATGAAATTCGTGTGATCGTCGAATCGGCTCGCGATCTGTCGCGCGTGGAACGCCCCACGCTCGGAGTGTCGCGCGCTGATTGGCCGATGGTTCAAACGTCATTCGTTGTAAATTGCTTTCCAGCCAAAATGTGACATTATGGGCGCCTATAGCGTTGAATGCATTAAAGAAAATTGTCAGGGAGAAAGAACAAAGTCTTTTCTTTCTGTCCTACAATTGTTTTTCTTTTTGTTTTTTTTTAGGAAAACAAATGCAACAGTCCCCCACAGCGTCCTTGCTTGCTTTGATGAATATAAGGCTTAGGCGGACCTCGACTCAATGAGAAATTTGATTTTTCTCTCGTATCCTTCGATCCAGGCAATGTCACGTTCTTAAATTTTTGGATTTTGTTACCACGATCCTACCGTCACGTTCTTGCAGATTTTCATCTCTCTGCAATGCGCAGTTTATTTTTACGGGCCAAGAAAATACACGAATTTTTGTCAATTGGGCCTTGTAGATGGTTATCAGATATTTCGAATGGACAAGAAATATTTGTAGGGACAAAGTAGGCCGCAGGCGAGCCGTCTGGAGCATTTAGTTTCTCAAAGAAAAGAGTGAAACGCATAAGGCAGCCAATTTCAGAAAAATATTCGAGCTGGTGGTGACGCCGCTGTTCTTGTCGATTCTGCTGCAGTTCTTCAAGTCAAAATCCGTTTTGAACAACTGGTGCACGGCTTTCATCGCAGGACTGTCTCGAATACACTCTTTTGTGGCCTTCAGGAAGCAATGATAGCCCCTAAGGGTGCCAGAAATTAAAAGGAAATGCGAACGCAATGTTACAGAGGGTAAGCTGCCCCGAATTTATGAAACTAACCACTTCAAATATTGTGAATACTTCACCCGAGATCTTATCCGTCCTTATTAAAACGGTAAAGAATACGATTCCAAAGTAAACATTTAATTGAACCGGGGTTTTTGAAACGTGGGGCTTTTGCGAGAGGGATTCTGCACGCTGGCAAATTGTGCTACACCCATCTCGATGTGTAAACAAAGCACTTAACACTTAACACAGAGAGAGAGAGAGAGAAAAAAAATATTTATTTTAACACGCCTAGTCCGGCGCTCCCAATATAGCTTTACCACTCTTCCCCAAGTACGTTGTGGACGTGCTGGATCAGTAGTGGCAGTAGGAGGTGTTGGTGATCTTTAGGTGGAGTGATCCAGCTCTCCCAGGAGTTTGGGTGTAGGTCGGGGGGCAGTTGGTGTAAGGTTGCAGATATGAGGGGTTTCACGTGTGGGCAATCCCACATCATGTGTATGTTGGAAGGGTGGCTTCCGCAATGGGGACAGTAGGGGCGTCCAGGGAGTCCTTGTATGTAGTGTTTGTAATGAGGGGTCATTAAAGTGTGAGTTTGAGCACGGCGTAAGATGGCACCCTCCTCGCGAGTGAAATGTGGAGGCGGATGGGGGAGAGTCGAGACGGTCATACGCAGTTCTTTGAGGATAGCCGTTCGAGCTTTGTGGAGTTGCTTGCGGTGTTCACGTGGGTCGTAGAACTCAGGCCAGAGGGTAGGAGGCCCCGGATTTCCTTCAGCGCGGGAGAGCGCGTGCGCTCTTGTATTTCTTCCCATTCCCTGATGGCCTGGTATCCATTGGATGGTGACGTTCAGATGAGGGTGAGTAGTTAGGTGTTCTTGAATGAGGGCGTGTATATGGGGAGGGAGCGTGTTGTCCCGAAACTGTCGACAAGCTCCTTGACTGTCGGTGCGTATGAGAATCCGATCGCGATGATGTGTGGGGATGATGATGGCCTCGGCGATGGCAAGTGTTTCGGCAGCCGTAGGAGAGGGTACACCTTCATGCAGAGTGGTATGGGAATAGGTATTGTTAGTCACTGCCGTGCGACATCGGTCAGGGTAATAGCTGGCATCAGTGAAGTAAAGGTCTGTATCCGGCGGTTCCCCTTGCTTCGTGAGACGTTTGACACGATCTTCCCTTCGAGAAGAGTGGGCCTCCGGACACATGTTTCGCGGTAGAGGAAGGACATGTAGACGTGGCAGTGAGTCCCATGGTGGGGAGGTTGGAGGGATGGAGGGGAGCTGGGAGGTATCATAGTGCTGGTGGTCTAGTATTCGGCGGCCTGGTCGCGATGTACCTAGGCGCTCATGTTGAGCGTGGCGATGCATGGTAATGCGCTCGTCCAAGGTGTTGAAGATGCCAGTTAGAGGTAATAGGTGGTTGGGTGCGAACCGTGGAACGCCAAGTGTGAGTCGGGTGCACTTACGGAGCGCGGTTTCGAGTTTGCGGATTTGTGTGGTGGTGAGGGTGACATAAGGTAGGTTGTACATGACTCGGGTGTAGACCAGGGCTTCGACCGTTTTACGCATCTCATGTTCTTTTAGACCTCGGTTGCGCCTGGATACTCTAGTGAGCATATGGTGAATTTCGTTTATCTGCTTTGTGATGAGTGATAACCACTCGTCCGCTTTGCCGTCCTGTTGGAGGAGGAAGCCTAGCACCCGCATGGTGCGGCGGCGAGGGATGAGGGTGCCATTTATATGTAGTTGAATGAGTGCGCGGTAGTCGTCTGCCTTCTGTCCCGTAGCGTTAGAGACAACAATGTATTCTGTTTTTGTGGGGGAGCACGTGAGGCCAAGTTGCGTTATGTGGGTGTGGATGGTGTCCAGTCCGGCCTGCACCGTGGCTTCCTGGTCTGCTGGGGAGCCGGTGCAGCACCAAACGGTGATGTCGTCCGCATAGATATTGTGCTGTAGGTGCGGGATTTCGTGAAGTTTACCCGGGAGATCCTTCAAGGCTAGATTGAATAATGTGGGAGAGAGAATAGCCCCCTGTGGTACTCCAGCTGTTAAGGTATGGTCAGGGGATATGAAGTCATTGACCTGTATCTGTACTGTTCGATCGGTTAGAAAGGCTTTGACATTATTATACATTCTAGAGCCGGGAGCCGTGTCCAAGAGGTTATCTAGTATTGTGTGGTGCGCTACAGAGTCAAAAGCTTTGTGAATGTCTACGCTTGCTATGGTACGCAGTTGTGTAGTACTGGCATTCTGGTATATATCTTCGTATATACGAAGCATGGCATCTTGTGTGCTAACATGTGATTGAAAGCCCGTCATAGTGTATGCTAAGGAATCTGTGGTCTCTAGATGCCATTGAAGGCGATTTAGAGCCATTCTCTCCATAAGTTTGCCAACACAAGAGGTTAGTGAAATAGGTCGGAGGTTGTTGATCTGGTTGGGAGGTTTTCCGGGTTTCGGGATGGGTATGATGAGGGCCGTTTTCCACTCATGAGGGAGGATTCCAGTCTCCCATGCCTGATTGATTTGGTCGAGGAGAGGTTCGAGGAAGTGCTCGGGTAGGTTGCGTAGTGTGGTGTAGGTGATTCCATCCATACCTGGGGTTGTGTTCCTTTTCAGGTTGTGAAGAGCTGCTTGTATCTCGTTCATGCTGTAAAGGGAATTGATCCCGGTGGAAAGAGAGTCGGGAGATTCGGGAGGATGGTCGGGCAGTGGAGAAAGGTTTGGTTTCTGTGGATAAAAGAGTTTTTGTATGTCTCGTGCAAGGGATTCAGGGTCTGTTCCTGCATGCATGAGAAGCTTTGTTAGTGTGTGCTTAGGTTTAGCCTGTCCCAGGAGGGAGCGAAGGATCTGCCACATTCGAGGTGTGTGTAGTTGTCCGTTAAGCTGATCGTATGTCTGGAGCCAGTTTTCGGTAGTAAGGGTGCATGCATATTCCTGCGCCTCCTCAGTGATAGCCTGTATAGCTTTCTTGAGGGGGCGATTAGTCTTGTTCTTTTTCCAGCGTTGTATCATGCGGTGTCGTTTGTCCCACAAGGAGAGGAGGTGTGAGTCCACATGTTCCTGGTCTGGGGTGTTTATTATGTGCTTTGTGTGTTTGCGGTATGTGGAGTGTAGAATGTCTACCCACTCTTGGTAGGATGAGGGGGTGGGTAGTTCGTCCAGTTCCGTTCGGAGTTTATCCCATTTGGTCATTTTAGTACGCAGTCCTCCCTGGGAGCTCTTTCGGCGTGTTTGAAGGTAAGTGAGCGAGGTCTGTAGGATGCAATGGTCGCTCCCCAAAGTTTCCTGGAGATTATCCCATGTCGCTGGCACTGGTCCGTTGTACCATGTGAGGTCTGGTGAGCTGTCGTGTTCTACGCTGTTTCCTGTACGTGTGGGCAGGGTGGTGTCATTAAGAAGGGTATATTGATGAACTTCCATGGCCTGCGCTAGCTTGCGGCCATTCGAAGTGGTGCGTTTATATCCCCAGGAGGTGTTGTGGCTGTTAAAGTCCCCTGCTGTGAGGACCGGATGAAACTTGTATCCTGCTGAGTGTTTAGCTAGCCATCCTAGGTTTGCGTTAGGGTGTTCAGGTAGCCAGTAGGCGTTCGTGATGATAGTGTCCTTGGTGTTGTGCCCTAGACGACATTGGACAGTGACATATTCATTGGATGGTGTGTTCAGGTGGGAGGTGTCAATTTGCGTAGCAGCTATGTGTTTCGATACATAGGTGGCGGTCATGATGGGGACTGAAACGCCCGTGGGTGACCGTTTGTCTTTGTGCGTGATGCTAGGTTGTGTGAATAATTCATATCCAGGAATAGTGATTGATCCGTTTGTTTCTTGAAGGAGAATGATGTCAGGTTTGGGGTCAGCCACCTTCATGTACTGAGTAAGGAGGCCCTTTTTGCGACGTACGCCTCTACAATTCCATTGCCATATGGTGTACGTTGCTTGTGGCGTGTTCAGAGAAGAGTTCAATGCGGTGGGTGGTGGCGGTGGAGAATTAGACATCTTGGTTCATATCCATATCTATCTTTGCTGTGCCGTGGGATGTTTCTCCTTGGCTGCTTCTAGTTTGTCGTTTGCGTGGTAGCTCCAAGGCATTTATGGCCTGTTCTAGTTTTAATATAGTGGCGGCTTCGTTATCGAGGCGACTAGCCAAGTGTTTGTTGTGTTCGGTGATTTGCTCTATGAGTGCGTCTCGCCTTTGGTTGGCCTGTTGCATCTGCTGTGTGGTGGACTGAAGCGCCGAAATGGCGTTTACCAGTTTGTCTACTTTAGTCACAAGGGCATCTAGCTTCTCCTCTATCGGCGAGGAAGCGGCTGTGAGTGATGAGTGAGGTTGCAAGGGCTGTGGGGTTTGCGTATAGGACGGGTGTAATGTGACTGATTTTGACACGTTAGGGGTTGGGAGAATAGGGGAGGAGAAGGGGGGTCCCTGGAGAGCTGGCTCGCTCACATTGGTGGAAGGAATGGTGGTTCTTTGGGCCGACCCTGGTAACTTGGGGTTTGGTGTCTTGGGTGGTGGTAGTGTCTTGGGTGGTGGTGGCGTCTTGGGTGGTGGTGTTCTCTTGGGCGGTGTGGTGGACAGCTCTCTTGATGTTTCGTCCCGGGTTCGGCTCTTGCTTCTGCTCCTTTGCGAGGTTTGAAGGGCTTCGAACCGGTTGTGGGTGGGTAATTCTGGCCACGCTTGAGGGGTCAGTGGTTCCAGAGATTGGAGTTGATGTCGTCGTTTCTGTAGGGCTTGCGTCTGAGCTGCTTGGTTTGCCTGCAGTCGGGCGGCGCAATTAGGGGAAGTGGGCGGGTGGTCTTCTCCGCAGTTTACGCAGTGTGGCTCGCATTCATGAGGAGTTGCAGGAGTTTGACCCACGGGGAACTGTTTGCTGCAGTTGAGGCATGTGGTGAATTGAGTTTTGTTGGGACAGACGTCGGCGCGGTGTCCGATCACACAGCAGAGCGTGCAGAGGATGCTTCGCGGCTGGTAAGGGTGCAGTCTTATGGCGACGCGGTTCATAAAGGCGTAGCGCGGTAGCCGTGGTCCCTCAACTGTGACCAGGATAGTGTTCGACGTGCCGATGCGGCGAAGGTGCAGGAGCTTGGCGTGTTCCACTTCGAGGGTGTTGCGGATGTCTTCTTCTGATAATGTCGCGGGGATTCCATGCACAACTCCGCGTGCGTTTGCTGGATCATTGGCCTTGTATGTCCTGATTTCATGCTGTTTGCCTTGGATATGTACGGTTTTCAGAGCAAGTAATTTGGTCTCGGCTGAAGGTCTGTAAGTGTCGATTGCGAGGAGGTTCTGGATTGTTCGTACTTTTATATAGGTGTCTTTTCGCTCGATGGTGTTGAGGCCAGCGGCATGAAGCACGTCGGCTCCAAGCATATGCGTTTCCACGCTGCCCAGGTTGATGTTGTCGGATAGTTTCACAATAATGGTCGTGGTGTGGGGCTGCCGTGGCGCCGTGCCGACAGTCTGCCATTCATGGGAGTTTACTCGGTCAATATCCATGACGTCGGTGTTGTCGGAAAGTGTTGTTGGACCCTGGCCGAGCGGACGGCGGCCGGGCCGAGTGCAGGGTCGAGTCGGCTGTCTCACCGAATGTCAGGCTTAGCGAGTCGGTTCCCGCAGGGGGGTGAAGTTGACCTTGGGCGATAAAGTCAGGTCTAATAGGTCCGGGATATTGCTGCTCGAAGGTCCAGGTGAGGTATACTGACCTTTTGGTGCAGCTTGAAAGGTCACTGGTGAAGTATTCCGGGATTTTCGGCAAAAATTTGCGGAGCTCGGAATGCATCAGAGAGCACTGGTCGGTGCTTCGTCTTCTTTTTTTCTTAACACAGAGAAATTGACATAGATATCTCAAGAAAGAACGCATGAAATAAACTATGGTGTGCTGCATTATATGTCCCTGTAAAGCGGAAGCAGACGCGCGGTTGGTAACAAATTCGACGTAATGATATAAAACAAGCTATCTGAAACACTTGCAAAAAAACCACTGCCAACATACCGGTAAAGTAAAAACTGGGACCCGTTAAGGGGTATTCACACGAGGGAGAAATCCCGGGGATTTGTCCCCGGCACGCGCGCATCACGAGATAAAAACGCGAGGCTTTTGCACATCGCAAAGCCTGACGTTTTCGTCGTGGGATGCGCGTGCCGGGGAGAAATCCCCGGGATTTCTCCCTCGTGTGAATACCCCTTTACGGTACACAATTCTTAGTTGCCAGGCTCCGTGATCCATAAACAGCTTTCGGAAACATATAAATGTTTTTTTAACATCAGCCTTAAGAGCAAAATTAAATGTCAAAATTATGGACGACTTATTCATAGATAACGCAGCGAGCAGCAAGTGATTCAATGATCGGCTTATTGAATGTCCAAAATACGCGCTCATTCAATTATTCAAAACTGTTTACATTGATGTTTAATCATAGCATCCTCCCTACTCAAGAAGCCTGGCAGTTCGATCGATGACGGAGCCATAAAGAGCCCGGTCGCAGATTGGGAGCGCGAGGATCTGGTAGCACAGAGCATTTCTCCGGGGGCCTATGGTCAGCGCACAGCTTTTGCAGCGGCGAGGACCACAAAAATGGTTTTCAAACCCGACGAGAAAAAAGGCGGTAGCCCGACCAACGCGAGGAGGACGAGCGGACATTCCACCGCTCGGAACAAGTGTGTTTCGGCGTCTCGCCGCAGCGGGGCGCCCGTTACATGCCACTTTTCTGCCGCTCTACCTTTTCAGTTTCTGAGGCCGCGTCTCGTGGCGATCTGCCAGGCATTGTAAGCATTGTAAGGCTATGGTTTAACATGCATATGTTTTTTGTAGTATTTTTTTTTTACTCGATCAAGTCTGGAGCTTTTACGTTCTCGAAAAACACTTGGAAAAGCCATCACTGCAGTCAGTGGAAAAAGCTTTGTGAAAGAGAAGGCTAAAACATTGAACAGAAAACGAGGGTGCAAGCATGCTGGTCAAGGTTAAACATGGCGACTTTACCCGACCTTACTATAACAAATCCCAATCATGGATTAAGTCACTGTGCTAAAAATATGTGAATACCTAAAAAAAACTGCGCCGCGTTAGAGTTTGACGCTCCACCATGCTAAGTAACACAGTGAAAACAACTTTTGTTTTTTGGCGTAAAAAAACGTTGACGCTTGTCATTCACCAAGTTTTCTCTTCCGATTTAAGCGATTGGCACTCCCAAGTGCTTTGCGAGAAAATGGACACACCAGGAATCTTACAGTGTCCGCTGCACTAGCTTTTCAACGCGCTCGAGTAATACCGAAGTGCGGGACTGCGGCGAGGGTATTTTGTGCATATAGCCGAAGCACTTACCCCGCTGAGACGAGAAGGTGCGTAGGAAGATCACTGCAACTGTCCTGTGCCAGATTATGTCAGACATTTTTACGGTATACGAACAGATTTTTTTTTCTGGCGCTTAATATCTGCGTTTGCACTGGCGGCACACGCCCTTCTGCAGTACGATTAGGACCGTACCTCTCCCCGGATGTGCGTTATTCGCATGACTGTGCCGCGAAGAACTGAGCGAAAAAGATGCTCTCAAGGGAATCTCGGTCGCGGAATGTTATGTCGGATGTTGAACTTAGCGATTCGACCTTTCGTCGACTGATTACATTTCTCCGCTAGCGAATCAGTAGCGAGCTATGTTGCCTAACTTTAACGCTGATACAGTCATTTGGGCTTGGGCATGACCAACGGAATTACAACCGCCTCTGACTGCTTACACTCTAAAAAAAGTCTGTGCGTCTACTTTTACGCAAACCACTCGAAGAGGCAATCACCGCACTTAGGGAGGCAGCTCAGCGAATGACGATGCCGAAACGTATGCTTAGACCAAAAAACTCAGTCTGAGTTGTGACATTAGGCAATGCAAAACGTCAGGATTGTATTGCTTAATGTCACAACTCAGACTGCGTTTTTTGGTCTAAACATATGTTTCGGCATCGTCATTCGCTGAGCTGCCTCCGTAAGTTGCGGTGATTGGATCTCCGAGTGGTGTGCGTGAAAGTAGACTCACAGACATTTTTTAGAGTGAATATACTACGGGCGTATGAAGGGAGCTGAATTATTTTAATCGGGCGGCAGCTTGAACCACCTAAAGCCACCCAGCCAAAGCTTTAAAAAAATAAACAGGTTACGGCAGCATGCTTCTATATTCGCAATTAATAGAGCCTGGTAGATGGGATAACAGATATCGGGGAGCCCTGGTTCATTTAGAGTCTGCGTACATTTTCCGATTTGTTTCCCCCGTTTTACGCATCGTTTCTTGAAGCCGGGGTCACACTGTTTATGCATCACACAAAGGACAGTCCGCAAACACGAATCGCCGCAATATCCGTGGTTTGAATGCCGCGAGCCGTGCTTCTCCTTGAACTCGTTGCGATTCGGCATTCGAAGCGCGGATCTCGCGGTGACTCAGCTTCGAATCTGTATTCAGACTGTCTTTTTTTTTACAGCGAAGCTGTCTATGGCTAGGTTCTGAAAAGTTTTATGTGAGCGGACTGAGCGTGTAGATCGAGAATTCCAGGCGCTCCTTCGCTCCCGATTGGAGGGGCTGAAAAGAATAATAAAACGTCGTAGTCTATACCCACCAATCGTAGTGCCTCGTTATCTTCTGACGTAGTAGGAAGATAACGAGGCACTACGACGATGGCGATTGTCGGCACATTTCCATGTCCATGTCGCGCCCACGACATGGACATGGAAATGTGCCGACCACGTGTCAGCGGTCGTGTATAGATTTAACCTTCGGCAAGAACGTGTCTAGCATAGCAGTACAACTGATCGCGGTGCACCACAGCGACCACAAAGCTACGTTCGCTGTGGCAACGAATGTGAGAAAATAAAGACCATGACAAACCCGAAGTTACGTGTATATGTCTTTATTCAATCAACATAGCGATAACCCTATAAATCAACATTGTTGTCAATATAGTCATCCCAATGCAGCTTCGCTAGTTATGCTTCTTCACAGAGGTGTAGCGCATTACGTTTTTGTACGATGCATAATGAGTGTGACGCTGGCTTTAAACGCGGGCTCGAACTAATTCTAAGAATGTCATAGGCGGTGATCTTTCGCATATAGAAGGCAAATTCGTCCTCGCAAATAACAAAAAAATATATCTCTCTTTCTCTTAAGGAATATCGGATACGCCACGCAGATGTCCACAGACCAGGGATTCGGAATACTTCGCCGTGGTGACAACAACCGAAATGGTGTGCAAGAATTTACCACGTTCGACGAACACGGCTCACAAGAAGGTCAACAGAACTGCGCCGTGAAAGATTCCGGAGTTCATTTTTCCGGTGTGAACGGGTATCTCACCTGGTTGCATCCTCTCCGACACTTTATATCGTCGTTCGTTGTCGCCCAGGGTCACCCTAATAACAACGATAAGGGCCGTTATTATTATTTTTTTTTGGGGGGAACCGCATTATTCTTTGCGTAATTGCGTGGAAAGTATATTATCAGAAAAAATGCCAAGAAATAATCCCGAATAACAAAAGAAGCGCTGCGAGGTAACATCATCACTGGCCTGCGCTTACGGATGTAACACCTCCACTCGTCAATCACCCGTCAGTTCCAACTTGCAATTTCAAGGCGGCGCCAAGTTAATCTTCGTTTCACTCCAAGTCTCAGCGGAACCATCGTTCCGACGGAAAAAAATCAAGCAGAGCCGAAATCGCATCATCAAGGCGTTCCTTGTCTTTTCGCTTTTGAAGTTGCAGGATAAACCGATCTCGCACACAAAACAGAAAAAAAAAAAGAAGAAAAAGCGCAGGTTCACAAGGAGCATTCAGTCTGCCTTACTGGTATCGCCGGCGATATAAAACGCAGAAAGACGACGATATCTCCGTGGAGATATCGTGCACCAATTCCTCGAGAACGGCAAGGTGCGCGCGAGGACGGATCTTCATGATATACTGTTTTGTAAAGCGTGAAATGCTTTTTTAACGCTACCCCCCGTTCCCGAAATTTTGTCCGTCCGTCCTTTCGCCCGTCCGTGCATTTTCCGCTAAATTTAGCGAGGAAAGGGGCGTCACGTGACTTCACGTGTTTTGTACACCTTGGGAAAATTGACGGTACGTCAACTCAGTTTCCCCGCTAAATGTAGCGGGAAAGTGACGTCACGTGATCTATTCACAAATTCAGTTACCCAGTAAATTTAGCGGGGAAAGTTTGCGTCTTGTGACCCAGACACTAATCCAGTTTCGCCGCTAACTTTAGCGGCGAGAAATCGACGTCACGTGATCTGACGTCACGTGGACTGTACAAGCATCCAGTTTCACGGCTAATATTAGCGGGAAATTACACGTCACGTAACGCACCAATTCCTATTAATTTTAATATTTATTTTGCTTTGTAAAATCCACCTCAAGCCGACACGTTTTTTATAAACATGAAAATTAACAAAGGACGGACTGACAACATAGGGCCCATTGTATTTAGGCCAAACATTAAAATAGTGGGAGAGGAAAGTCCCTCACCCCACACTGCAAAAAAACTCGCGTATAAGGCACCAGTATCACCTCTGGGGAAATATTACAATATTCACTAAAGACAACACCTCCCATTCCGTTTCAGATTTAAACATGAACCCTCAACTGCATACACGGAACCATACACTTAAGAACAAATCAGCGAAAACTGTCGAGGAAAAGAAAACGCACACACACGCAACGTTTCACTTGTCGAAGACACCCCACCCCCGCCCGTTTCGATCTGGATGAGCATCGCACCGGCGTGCGGTTTTGTGTCACTACTACGTGAAGCACGTTAAAGACCCCAGGCTAGCGGTTGTACTGCACTGGCTAAATTTCTCATCTACAGCTGGGAGACTCGTCGCCCGTTAAGGCAGACCAAGTTCTAGGCTGTATAAACGTACACACAACCCAATTTTTCGCTTGTCAAGCTTACTGTAAAAGGCCGGTTCACACATGCAACGAAGCGCTGCTGCAGTGCTGCTCACCTGTCGTCAGCTACGTATCGCCTGCCACGAGGAACAGTCCTGACGGTGCGATACAAAGCTGGTGAACGCTTCCGCCAGCATGCGCTTAGCGGGAGGTCAGCGCTGTGCTTGCAGCGCTCCGATGCATGCGTGAACATGCCTTTAAAGAAACAGAATGTCGTCAAGATGGACGCGTTCAATCTGGTTCGCCTCTTTTAAAATAATACCCACAAATGAGAAGTCTCTCCGTCGACGCACTTGATGCTGGGATGACATGCACAAACTGCGCAACAGTAGTATGGTCCCTAGAAAGACATCTAATCTCCCATTCGAACGCTTCTCTTCACGGAGCGAGACGGCAGCGCCGTGAATGAAATTCCAGGGGCACTGCGCGCAATCGGCGTCCTGTCGTAGCTGCCAGCTTCCTCACTCGCTACCTTCTTTAGTCTTAACAAGCTTAATGAGAAAAGCATTGTTGACCTCTACCTTTTTATGAAGGACGTATTTACCTTTGCTTGACTGTGAGGTGCACGCAGTGTCGATAACAACAAGCATACACCAGTTCTTCTTCCTCCTTCTTTTCCGCCCTCACACCAAAGCAATGAACCAAGAGAGGGCAGCAGGGCGAGAACGGCTGTGGCTTCTAAAGGCCCAGGAGGTGAAAATAACTCAACTCCGAAATGCCTATCTGCCTGTGTCGGTCGTACTTTCGCCAGATTTCTTCGGTGACTTGGTAACTGACAAATTCTGGCACGCCGATTGCTCGCGGCGCCGCCCCGCGTTTTCATTCCGCGGCAGTCGCCAACGGGGAGACGGGGCAGTGAACGGAAGACAAGCCAGCCTTGCTGGCGCAAGTTTCACCACTCCAGAGAATCATATTCAATCTCCTCGATCTACATTTACGCGAAAAAGCCACTAGTAGGCTCCCTCTACTTTCTTCTGGCTTCAACATCTTTTAATTATTTTTTATTGCCGAAAGACCGTTTTTTTTTTTTTTCCAAAGAAAAACAGCTTTGTTTGGGACGACTTATGCTCCTGCATTCCTTAGTTTTTCTAGGGACCACATTTTATGTGAGATAGAACGTTCTAAATCGATCTTCGGCAAGAGTTGAATCTTTCTTGACGTAAAGAACAATTTTCTCCTCGGTTCACACCCTTTTATCGAAAGGTGTAGTTTGCTCCCGCAATACATTCGAGGATGCACTTCATAGTACCGCTCAATTATTCCCTCTGCACTGTGCGGCCCCACACGTTGATGGGCCCCCTCGGCAAAAACATAAAGCTGGATCCGCAAATATCCGTATCCGATCCGCATCCGTATCCAGTTCGGATCCGGAATCCGCCAAATCTCATTTATTTTTATCCGCATCCGCCAGTCTACTGCGGATATCCGCGGGTACTCCGCGTGTAATTCGAGGATATGGACGACACTAATTATAGGCTTCGGCTGTTTGTGGACACAAGAAAGATAGAATAAAGAAAAAAAAAAAAGGTTAAAATTGCTGGTAATTTTTTTTTTCTTTTTTTTTTTAATGACTGGTTAGACAAGTTACAAAAACAAAGACGACCGCGTCTTTCTTTCCGCTTCGTTGTCATCATGTGCTTGGGCACATAAAAAGAAGACCCGGTGATCGTGAAGAAACGGTGAAAGGACAACCATTGACAGCTTAAAGGGGTCCATGAAACGATTTTCCTACTTCTTCCTCCTTAGCTTTAATCCTCAACACTAAAGCCGGGAACACATTTGCGAAAAACCGAACCGAAAATCGGAGAGAAATCGGAGGCTGCGAAAATCTTGGCAGGCGATTTGTGGATGACGAGCCACATGAGGTGGAATGCGCGGCGCGGAAATCGCAATGCACTGCGGTTTTCGTGCTCCGACTTCAGGAGGCTGTGCGGTAGTCTGGCGAACTGGCGTCCCATATTTCGCGCCTCTTAAAAACTTCAGCTATTAAAACCTCGTTGCAAGCCACGCGAGCCTTTCTACCACCACCCTTTGATAGAGACAGAAGGGGTTTTCTACGCTGCACTGCTTCCGAAGCTGCGTGAGCCGCCATGTTGCGAGCCGATCGTATCTTTTCGTTCCGTCCTGTTCCGGGCTTTCGCTCACCGAGCTCCTCCGCCCCGAATTCGGAGGCGCCGTGCGAAAATATCTGGCGCTGCAGATCTTTCGAACCGCTCCCGATTTTCGGAAAAGGGGAGGAGCCTAGCTGCCGTGCAATTTTCGTGTGCGGTTTTCGCACAAAATTCGGCCTTTTTTCGCAAATGTGTTCCCGGCTTAACGCGAATTGTGAAATCACGTCGTCGTGAAATTCTTCGGCACCGGTGCGATGACTCCTAGCTTCCACCGCCCTTTTTATGCACACCATAGAACTTGTCATTCCCCAGCGACGATAAGTTCCGTCAGGGCACTCATCGGCCACCAACGCGAATCCAAATATTGGTCGACGGATTGATTGTTGACGAGCGCATACGTCCCGGTGACGCAGTTCTCGTGTCCAATGCGTGAGCTGGGCTCTGCTGACGTCAGGTTGGCGCCGCTGACGCGCTTTAGGAACCGCGGATGCATCATAATGAAAAGGCGGAGAGCTTTCGAAGGAAAGAAGGTACAAAATAGTCCGCTATATTTTCAAATTTTCGTACCGAAAAGCTGGCTTTTGACTTCCTACCCTCTTTCCTTTTGCCAACTAAACGATATGCGATAAGTAAAGTTCCAATTTAAAATCATTCATCCCAGCCCAAAATTTGTTTCATGGCCCCTTTAAGAACCGCAGGGCGTGGCATTGTTACGTTCATGCCTCTTGCTTCCCGATTGGTTCTTCGGTATTCTTATTAGCAAATGCAGCAATCTGATTGGCTGAGGAGCGATAATGAGATGCTCGGGGCTCACCACTCTCTACGTTTTTCGAGTTGTCCGTGTCTCTGTAATTAGTTCATTTGAAACGGCACTCCATGTGGTAAAAGGGGAGGTTTAGGGATCCGTTTACGCAAATCGGATCCGGTACGCACTGCGCGTACGTGAGTGTTCTGTGATTGCGCATGCGCAGTTCATATCGGAGGGCCCACCGGATCGCACATCCATCGGATGTGCGAAAACGGATCACTAAAACTCTATTTTCTCCGTCGACGGTTCCGTCCCATGGGCCATGCAAACGCTGTCTAGAGACGTGCTCGAAGCATTTGTACGCACGAAGCAGACGTGCCTCCAACAAGCCCGAGGCGCGTGTACTCCGCAGACAGTTTTGTCATCGCGTTTGCAGGGAACCGTGCGTCTTATGTACGATATACGTACAACGTGACTGGTCGGTAGTCGACGTATTTTAGGAAAGGGGTTTATTTTTCTCCAGATATAACCCCTGTCTTCTACAATAAAAATCTAACAGTTAAAAAAAAAAAGATTTGCACACATATAATGAGAAGTTCCTGTTACTATGTCTGGTACATATGTTTATGATACATTTTCAATGCCTCGTTCGATCAATTTCCTCTTTCATGGTTTTTAATTTTTTTTTTTGTACTGTATATATAATTTCCTTAAAAATAAGGCCCTCTTTTTAAATATGTCCTATTCCCGTTCTCCAATATCTGGGAAGAATTAACGCTCCTCAATATTCATGGCGGGTAAATATATTTTTCCCGGTTTGCGAAGCCACTATTCGCCGAAAGTATCTCCCTGAAATGTTTTCTGAAGTAACCCAACTCAATAAGGTAGTTCTTGCCGGCCAATTTTGAAAAGCTTTTATTTTTTTTACCAATCAAGTGCTTACTTCAAAAACACCATTTTTTTGTTTACCTGTCTTTTGTTTCTATCGCCCTACAGTATGCCTATAGTTCATAATTAGCCGAACTCTTACCAGGAAACCTTCATCATTGAAGTGTTTTTATTGTATGCACCGACAACCTAAAAAACCTAGGACGTGACGAGTTTCGATTTTTTCATCCTGGTCATCGCTTTTCAGCCAATCGGATTGGAACCACAGCCGATCATAACGACAAAGACCCAACTACAAAGCGAGAAGCATGACCTTAAAGGAGCGATGCAACAATTTTTGTACTTTGCGCAAATACAGCTTAAAACGGATCCCTAACCTTAATGACCTATGAAACACGCGTTCGTTCTTCACCCCACGCAATAGAAGTCCCAGAAAAAAAATTAAGAAAAACGAGCAGCGTTCACCCCCTCAACTCACAGCCAGAATAAGCGGCCACGTGATCTGGAGCCGATTATATGCCGCCAGTGCTGATCATAGCCACGCGCTGGGGTTGGCAAAGCGCAGGACACGCGCTGAGTTCCAGACATTGTTATGGCACGGCTGTTGTCGTCGTTGCAGCGATTGGACACGGGTCACTACCCGAATGCTTATTGAGCTAGCAATTATCACGAGCCCAAGTCGAGTGCCCACGCAATGCTCGGGTCCAATCTATGAACCGCATATAAATATCGTCACTTGGGTGTACTGCGATCCCCACGTTACGTCATCAAATTTTGCAAAGGAGAGATTGAATGAAAATGATCGCCTTTTTCCTTGAAATTACACCGCAACAAAGGAGTTTCTTAGCCAGTGGCCTTGCGTGTGGGTATCCTTGAGTCCCAGGTGTGCCAGTAAGCTCGTGTAGAGTGAAAAACATTCCAATTGAATATCGTTGCACCGGTCCTTTAATAGGCCCCGCCCTTCATCTCTTAAGTCGTTTCTTATGTTGTCAGTGACGATACAGGGCCAAATCGGAAAATCAAAACGCATTTTTTTTTTGTTTTTCCTAGCAAAAATCTATTACTGATCGCAGTAAGCTGAAACTCCGTGAGGGTGTTTCAGTAGGTGAATGTGATAAAATGTGAAAGTTTAAGAACATGATGTTACCCGTTGATCAAAAGATACGGGAGAAAATCTACATCTTCTGAACGAGCCGACATCCACCTTAGACTTATATTCATCATGCCAAAATATGACAATATGTTCGCCTGTAACGTTAAATGCAAAAAAAAAAAAAAAAAAAGATATATAACAACAAGAAAGAGGATATTGTTTCCTTTCTGTTTGACAAGCTTTTTCGAGGAAAACAAATGCTGCGGTCGCCCCCAATATCATTTCTTGCTTTGATGAATATTAGGCTTAGGTGAACCTCGGCTCATCGAGAAATTTTGTTTTCCTCCCGTATCGTTCGATCCAGGTAACGTCACGTTCTCAAATTCACGTATTTTGTCCCCACGACCATAGCGTCACATTCTCACAGACTTTCATATTTCTGCGGTTCACAGTTCATTTTTACAGCCCCCCTCCACCCCCCTTCCCCCCTCCCCCCCCAAAAAAAGGGATTTTGGTCGATTGGGCCCTGTAGAAGATTATGACATATTTGGATCGCACAAGAAATATTTGTAGGGACGAAATAGGCCGGAGGCAAGCCGTCTGGAGCATTTATTTTCTTAAAGGAAAGAGTGAAATGCATAAGGCAGCCAATGTCAGCAAAATCTTCGGGCTCGTGGTGATGCCGCCGTTCCCGTCGTTGCAGTCGATTCTGCTGCAATTCTTCAAATCAAGAGGAGTGGTGATGCCGTCGTTCCCGTCGTTGCTGTCGATTCTGCTGCAATTCTTCAAGTTAAGATGAGTGTTGAACAAGTCGTGCACGGCTTTCATCTCAGGACTGTCTCGAGTACACTTTGTTGTCGCATTCAGGAAGCAATTGTAGTGGTCATGGCTGCGAGAAATTAAAGGAATACGGGATCAAAAAATTACCGAGGTAAAGCTTCCACGTATTTATGAATATAACCACTTTTAACATCGTGAATGTTTCATCCAAGATCTGATGCTCTCAGTTAACGTTGCCTCAAACAGCATTTCGTATTAGGGTGAAGTAAGTTAAAGCTTACAACATAAAGTTCTATCCGTCCATATTAAAACGGCTAAGGATATGATCCTCAAGTAAACATTTATTTATTTTGTTTTAGAGCGCAGCTCTTAGGCGCCCGTTCCCGGCTTGAGCGGCGTCGGCGTCGCCGTTGGCGTCGCCGTCGGCGTCGGCGTAACCGCGCGGTGCATTATGGGTAAATTTCCCCGCTAAATCTAGCGGAAAAAATTTCCCCGCTAAATCTAGCGGAAAAAATTTCCCCGCTAAATTTAGCGGAAACAATTTCCCCGCTAAATCTAGCGGAAAAAAATTTCCCCGCTAAATTTAGCGGAAAAACTTTCCCCGCTAAATCTAGCGGAAATTTTTTTCTGGGGGTCACGTGACCCCCTGAGGTCACGTGACCCCGTGGTCACGTGACACCCCCAGGTCACGTGACCCCCACGTGACCTTGGGGAGGGGATGTGACCCCACTGTCACGTGACCACCCCCCCTCGAGGTCACTTGACCCCCCCCCCCCCCCCTGAAAACACGTGAACCTCAGTACCCTTCCCTCCTCCTCCTCAAGAGCTGCGCTCTAATTCGGCGTTACAGGGAGTTGTAAACGGCTTTCATTTTTTTTTATTCTTTCATAACTATTTTGTATTAAAGCATGTATGACTTTTTAACGGAATCTCCTATCACAAACATTTGCCAATCCGTCCTTTCATTCGCTTGTTTAGGCATTTTCCCTCTATATTCACCTGGAAAAGTGACGTCACAAAACATTTTGATGTCACTGGGCATCACGACATGACTTCGTGACTTTGCGTGACGTGAGATCACGGGACTCAAGGTCAGTGATGACAATTTCTCCGTTAAATCTAAAGGGGAAATTGATGTCACGCGACCTGACATTACGTGACATAAAGTCACGTACGTTACGCCAACTTTTACGCTAAATTCGGTTAAGAAATTAATAAACAATACTTTTTCACTTTCCGAGACGTCTTCTTAGTATCTTAGCAAATTCAAAAAAATCCCTTCTTATATAAAGCATGCCATGCATTGCAGGACTTTAGAGATAAAGGTCAAAGGTAATTAGTAATATTTAGTGCAGGCAATAATTACTTCTCAATATATATGTCAAAGATATCCTGCCAAAGTCCATAGTCAAGTCATCTCAAAGCAAACTTCTACTGGTTTGAAAAATATCGGTCTAAAAAATTTGACTAACTTTTCCTCATCTCATATTCACCTAAGAATGGTAAGCGTCTTTAACAAAAGAGTGCCACTGATGCACCCTTCTGTTAAATAATTTTATCCTCCCTGAAAGAAAAAAAACAATTTAGCTTACAAAAAGAATTGAAAAAAAAACTTCTCCTAAGCATTCTTTCTTTACAGCCCGAAATAGCGTTTGACAGAATAAAAATAGTTATCATTTATGTATTCGTTAAATTAACACCAACCGGTCCAGCGCATTACCAAATTGGTTTTCTCAATGTCTTTCTCTACCACATAGGCATGATTCTGGTATTTTGCTTAAATATTATGACTAAACGACTTTTTTAAATATTTGTACAACAGGTCCATGCTTACGTAGTTTTTAGTCATTAAAACTAAACTTAGTTTAGCGTACTAAAACCGCCCACCGTACAGCAGCCACCTTAAATGACCCCTTCTCTTTTAGTTGTCGTTACCTGCAGAGGTCGTATGACGCAAGCTTGACGCAGGATTCCATGGCATTTTTGTCCAGGCACTGATTCAGCTCAAGCGCACCTAGAAATGCGAAAGGTTGTTCAAGCTAATTACGCACATCTTTTATTTTATTTTCTACTAAACATTTTAGCGAGAATAAGCTCCGCGTGTAGCATGACTTCTTTAATTGTTTTTTTGTAATACACTCGTAGGGCGCTTTAACTTATGAGTTAGAGTTTTATGCGTACACAGCGTGGGAGCACGAGCATGCGATTGCCGACTTTCAATTTTTTCTTGGCAACAATTGAATCGCTTTTGACAAAACTGGTCATCTTGTTTAGATTGCTTATATGGAGCTCCAACCTAAGTGATAAAAGATTCGCGCACGTCGATACCCTGTCTCGGTAAATTTCTGAAAGCGTCGAAGCCGTGTTCGCGCTGCGTCGTGTAACGCATACAGTGCTCAGCTCACCTGCCTTAATTTCACCTTGTTCTTTCTGAGATTAACGAATTCGGAGCTGCAAACTGTATGCTGCAATGCACGTGGTCAGCAGCAAGGCCACCACAATGAGCCCCCGATATGCCATCGATGCAAGTAATGTGTACCGAACACACTAAAGCCGTTGGAGGCCGAATAAACGCGGAGGTCCCGGGCCACCTTATTAGCGCCCCTCAGCCAATCACGCAGCACCATTAGTATATACGAATGTTTAAAGAAGGATTCCGCAAGGTAAAGCGTTTACACAACAAGCCATGCCCTCAATGTCTTATGCTGCCCTTTTCTATAAGTGTGGATGATCTCATGGGAGGTTTTTTTCGCGGCGGCCGAGAACCGAGCGGAGACCACAGCAATTTTTCGGGCCAAGACATCAACACTTAGATTAATCAAAACCTGCGCAATAGGATTTTGACGTCATCGCAGTGAGATCGAGCGAAGTCCCTGATTGGACACGAGAGCCGCGTCAGCGTTCGGCTGGGACTCGTCTCCAATCAACGCGTCGAAGGATACTCGGCTTCAGGCTCTGGCCCAATTGCAAAGTCGGCGCCATCCGGGTGCGGGGACGTTGCATGGAAGGAGAAGAGGCTTTTCACAGGTATTGATTATTCTGCAGTTCGTTTCGCTCTAAGTCCGACCGCATTCGACGCTACAGCCTGATGGAGCCAATCAAGAAAGCGGAAAAAGTTCACATTTCACGCGGATCTCAGACTGTGAATAAATACCTTTCAATAATCACAAAGTTTTGATTCTAACAATTTAGCACGAGTGTTAACCACGGGCTGATCTCAAAACGAAACGTACGGACCCTTATACACATTGAGTAAGATGAACTCACTTGTATGGAGGTTTGGGTCGCAGATGTGGGTACGAAGGGAAGCAAAGTCACTTTTCAGATATTGGAGTCTTTGCTTGGATTCGTCCGAGCATCCTCCAGTCTCCATGTATTTAGTGCAAAAATCAACAGACTCCAAAACGCTGAAAGCGAAGGTCAAATTAGTCACAATATATGAGAGCAAGCGCAACTTGCTTCTTTATGTTCTCACGAGCGTAATGACAAAGTTATCATTTGTTTCAAACCAAAGTTTAATTTAAGTTTTAAGAATTTAAGCTGTGGCACGTTAAAATGGATAATGCGGAGTCTTGAACACGAGATATGAGTGAGGCATATGATAAAAAGACACACACAATGTCACTTGGAAAAGTACTTACACTCGCAGGTCTGTAAATAGGGGGCAATGAGCAGCCTGTGTTTCTTTTTTTCACAGTGTGTTTTGTCGTTGCCTATGGAGGTTTTATGTGCGTGTAAACTGCGAGATGTGCGCAGCAGAAATTTTTTAGCAGTTGTGCTTTCCAGTCATTGATTGAAACACTTGCTCATGTCATATCAAGAGCTGTTCACTCCGTCTCCGAGAATACTAGTTTACTTAAATATTTTCATGCCGTCACATCAGTGAAATATTGCAAAAAAGAAATATCAACATGATTCAAAACATTAAACAATTTTACACCCTATATACAATTCCTTGAGAACACAAACGCAAGTATACAGATGATTTTGTCCATGGAGTAGTCAACAGGGTGTGAAATTGTTAGGATTCCATGCAATTTGTTACATTCGACAACGAATAGAGAGGAAACAAATACATGAACTGGATACTCAAGTAATGAACGCGCGTAAGAGGAACGGGCGTTTAGGCGGCCTGAAGAACTAATATACTTCGTGGTATCAACGTTTCAGGTTTTCGAGAATACTTTTGAATAAAACGTTCAAGCCATGTTCCCGCGCTCTTTCCCTCACTGTCACGTACGTAATTCCAAGGCAATGTAAGTATGCACGAGCCAGTAGGTATGGCCCCACACGAATTAGAGGCCAGACGGACGAGCTGGTAACCTTTCACCATGTTGAAACAGACTGAAGGTGTTTTTATTGCTGAAGCAACGTACCAAGCTAAGATCAGAAGGTGAAGAGGAATTGCAACGGCCAGGGTCTATATGAGGTTACAACCGCCACAAAGTCCAGTGTGGACGGAGTTAGCAGTGCCGGGCATCACGCTTCCTATATGGCGGACTGTGCCTTTTGTCAGGCACCTGTCTCTACCTCTAGGTGTGCGAAACCGAAAGAGAGCTGGTCAGGACAGCCATTCAAGCAGTACCGAAATAGTCCGTGGGAGGGTACGTGGGCTGATTCAGCTTTGACGACAGGGAGGCCCGAAACTGAGCTGGGCTTTGAGTGAAGTCTCAGCGGGACGCTGAGGCTTCACCTAAACAGAAGCTCAAACCGCCTGTCTAGACAAGACTTTTTAAATATTTGTGGCAAAAATGTGTCTAATGGAAACTCTTGAGCTGCACCAGGTAGAATTTGGGACGTAATATTTCCTTAAAATGAACTTCGTCACTGTTCATGATCCCGGGTGTTGCTGCAGCATCGGGAAATTACAGCCCCGGTACCTTCCTTTGCGAGTCTGCCCAAAACGCGGCAAAAATCGCGGTAAAAAAAGAAGAAAAAAACTAACTGCCTAAGTGCGGCCCACAGCTACAATGCCAAATGCCCCAAATAGCACCAAGAATGCATGGGAGAGGCTTATACTTCATTCACGTCGTTCATGTGTTCTATCTTGAGTGGAAAAGCGGCGAATCCTTGTGGTGATATCTGGCAACAATTGTCTGAGCAGGCATTATAAATATACAAGAGGCAATGGCGGAGGGCAAAGTCAGCCTGTCATATTTGCAGTGAATAAACATTATCGCTTTTCGCTGCACATTTCCCAACATATTGGCGTTGAGTTTCGCGAATGAGTTTTCCGCTCATTATTTTGAAGAATGAGAATCTATTGATAACAAGTCATAAGGAATACATAGGTGTAATGACTTCTTAAAGTGTTTGATTATCTTATCAATTGACTAGACCCTCAACTCCAAGTATGCCATTAAAATATATATTTCTTATATTTTAATATTTCCGATCAGTTGCACGATTCTGAGCAGATGGGCGGGCGTATAATATTGCTTGATGGCCTTTCTGAGAGCATGTTATCTTCTGCCCTCTTTTCCGCCCTGTCTTTCTCCGAGACGATGCTTGCATCTTGACGATAAAATTTAAGAAACTGTACTCACTTGCAGTCTTTAGCGAGCGATTTGTCGTCATGAGTGTCTGGAAATCGGACATTTTCCACGGC
The DNA here is from genome assembly GCF_016920785.2 of Ixodes scapularis. Lineage (NCBI taxonomy): Eukaryota > Metazoa > Arthropoda > Arachnida > Ixodida > Ixodidae > Ixodes > Ixodes scapularis. The sequence goes on from NW_024609836.1 coordinate 77,866,219, forward strand.
CCTCTCGAAACATCCCAAATATCGTTCGGCATCGCAGCGTTGTTTGCCCGAAGAACCTTTAAAAAAAGAAGTTAAATCAACTAATTGTGAAACTTTTGAAAAAGTAAATTTTCCCCTCTCTAGTTTTTCTAAAGTTGAAGCAGGTGGAATACCACTTTAAACATGCGTATTGACACGACGAATAATCTTAAGCCTATGGTCACTGTCAACTAAATAAACGCAGAGTATGGCTCAACATATTCTTGTCTCTTGCTTCGTCATTGGTTCTTTGACGTTCTTGTAAGCTAATACCGCAATCGAATTGGCTGATAAGTGATCAGGAAGTATCGGGGAATCGCCAAACCCTGCAATTCTTGCGTCGTCAGGGACTAGAGTTAGAAATAAATGGTATTTCAGAAGTGTTGTCCCAAAACATGAGAGAGCTCAGATCAGCGTTCTATTGCTCTACTTATTCTAATAAAAAAAATACATTTTTTTATAAGGAATAATAGCTTTAATGGCTCACATCACACCCCTTAGCCGCGATTCGTGTCCGCTATTGAGCAGCACACTCCTTGGAGGAGAGAAACGGAGTGCTTTATTAAAATGTTAATTATTTTTCCTATTTTTTTTTAATATTTCGGCTTTTTAAGAGGCAGGCATTTTTTTTTATAAATATCCTCTAAAATTTTTACGTTTCCTGCCATGTCCAGATCAAGTAATGTGAGAGTCAAAATATACCTTATTGATGCATTAATTAATTAATTAATTTATTTATTAATTTATTTTTTGGTAGTTTTATGTGCTCACGAACTAATATTTCAATAAATATATGGGAAATAAGCGGGTTAGGATAGTTTTTAGAGTATATTAATTAGAACTGAAACACCATCTGCAAAATGATATAATATATAAGACATTAGTCTAGATTACAGATTATATAAAATAAATATTAAATTTTATTACGTATATTGTTTTATTAGACTAAGCTCTCCCGCTCGTTTGAGAAGTACAGGGCGATGCATTTCACATTGCTTCATTTCTCAAAGTCGTCATTTTATTCCATATTCATATTTTATAGCGGAAGGTGGAACATCTTGTCCTTCATCTCTGTGCAATTACAAGCTTGCATTTTATACTCATTGTTTGTGTCTCATTTTGCGACGCTATCCTAGTGAAGCTGCCGCCGCAGGAGGCTTGTTCTCTGTCAACTCTCCTCAAAAGACAAAAGTAAGGGATCTCTCTTTTTTTTTTTTGCTAATATTCTTTGTTCTGTTATTATTACGCAATGATTTCACGCATTTGTACTCACCGTCAAAACGTGGGCAGTTGTACAGGTCAAGATTGGTGTTGTAAACGTCCTTCACCGCCTTCGTGGCAAGACTCGTGGATAGACAGCCTTCGCCGGACTTTAAATAACACGCATATCCTCCATATCTGACAAAAGCAAAGATGACGTCTCTACCTACTTTCGTTCATAGGTTCTATAGAATTTGTCAAAGCAAAGGCCATTACGGTTATTGAAGAATTTTATTTTAGAGCGCAGCTCTTAGGGGCCCGTTTCCAGCCTGAGCGGCGTCGGCGTCGGCGTCGGGGGGGTCACGTGACCCCCCCCCCCCCGAGATCACGTGACCCGCCCCCGAGGTCACGTGACCCCCCCCCCCCCCCCGAGATCACGTGACCCCCCCCCCCCCCCCCCCCGAGGTCACGTGACCCCCCCTCCGATGTGACGTGACCCCCCCCCCCCCCCCCCCCCCGACGGTCACGTGACTACCCGCAGGTGACGTGACTCCTCCTCAAGAGCTGCGCTCCAATTCGGCGTTACAGGGATTTGTAAACGGCTTTCATTTTTGTTCTTATCAAAACTTGCTTTTCAGGTGTTCCTCGTTACGGGGAACTCTCGTAACCTTATTATATATCAACCTTTTTCACTTAAACATTCTCTGCGTCTTCTTTAAACTTTACGCTTTGCAATAAACTGGCCTCAATAAAAAAATTCGAATACGTTGATGTTATGATGCTTCAAGCGACCCTTTTAAAAAGTCGACGGCTGACCGCCATTGCTTGCTCACATACCCTGAGCATGGATTAGACACGATTGTGAGGTCACCGTTTGGCAAGGACTCGGGTCCAATCACGCTCTTCGTTTCCAAGCAATGGCGACTGCCAATGTTGTTTGATGGACGTTTGAAAAGGGGTCTATTAAAACACGACCAACAATAATGACAATAATTTTTTTTTTCTATAATAGGATTCACACCTAAAATAACGCAACGATATTAGTTCATTGCACAGCCTGCTCATACAGCTGCATTACTACTCACTCATCCCCCAATCGCCTGCTCGAATCCAGAGATCTGATTGCGCGCGAAGAACCCAGATGAAGTATATATATATATATATATTATGAATTGTTTAGCCCGCTTAAATGACCTATGAAAATATCCTTCAGATCGCAACCATGGTGTAATAATTTTAACATAAAAAATCTAAAATAACATTCGAAGCGGTGGCGACAAATCTTAAACTTAGGTCTAAATGTTGCGAGTCATAACGACATTAAGCTTCAGAAGTAGTCAGAGAAGAAACCTTTACCTTATGAAGAATAGGTCAATTACGATCTCTCGCACAAAATCAAGCAATCTAATTGAATACTTTTTTTACCTGGAGTACGTGTAATTAATTGTAATGGAGAAATATTTTTGTAAACAGTTTAAGAAAGCGCAAAAGATAGTTACAACTCATTACGCGTGAACATCAAAAGCACTCCCTTCGTTTCATGCGCTGTCACTGCTTGAATGTGAGGTTCTGTGTCTTCACAAGAATGATCGCGGATGAATTCGTGCTGACATTACCTGCATTCTTTTTCATCTCGGGTAAGACGGCCAGTTTCTTCAAGTGTTTTCCGTTCATAATTGTATTCACGAAGGCACACATCAAGCATCGTCTTGTTGAGACAGCGGTTCCATTCATTCATGCCTGTAAAGATCGCATTCATTGAGCACATATTGCTGCATTGCACTCCAGTGAGGTAAACGACAAGCCATAGTACGTGGTTCCAAAGGCGTTTGCAAAGACCGTCGAAACGTGACACTCTTTGTGCATATTTGCCTCCAAGATGCGACGTTTCCGGTGCTGGCAAGCACCCAAAACTTTTTAGCTATAGAAATAATTTAAGGCTTTTATTTCTTGTACAGGGTGTGTCCGAAAAACCTCTACAGTGTTCTCTTCGCCTTAGAAATAAACTACAAATCGTGGAACGCTCAATCTCCCCGCAAGAGTAGCGCTAGTGGTCCAGACCAGATACCATAGTTTTCAGAAGTAACCATTTCCTTATTCAAAAGTTATGAGTGATCTTTTTTTCTTTTTTTACTTTTACCAGGAAACGCGGGCCCGTTGCCGGCAGTCGACGCCTCTAACCCCGTGCTTTTACGCGCTTCGCAAGGTCTCACTTTTCAAGTCCCGCTTGAGGAAGAAGGGTCCCCCTTCGAAACGTCGCGGTTTCTGTATAACTTACACATGTTGGATTAAACCTTCCAAGTTTGTTTGACCCTCGGTGCTTCTACTTTTATAAAAAATACGCCTACAGCCTACTTAGCCCCAAGATGTCATTATATATATATATATTGTTTGGGGGGGGGGGGGGGGGGGGGGGGGCATCATGCTGCATTTGAAGTAAAGTCACGGAGTGTTGATTTATGCTTCATATAATGTGTGCTTTCCAAGAAAAGTACAACTCTCGATTTCCCAATGTCCGTTTTTCTAGACTTGTGTCACAAAAATATCCTCGCAAAAATAGGAGATTTTTATGACGGAGCTGTTAAGGAGTAGTTTCATCAGGATCGCGTCCCCGCGAAGAAATTAAGGCACCGAACTCTGGACACATACCGCCATCTATGAGCGATGGCGGCAAGCCACGTATCTGGTTGCCGTCGTCGCTCAAAGATGGCGGCAGCTTTTCCACTCTGACTCGCCGACTTCCGGCCGGCCATTACTTTCCATTGTACAGCTTCGCTGATCTTCCTTCTTCACCAGAATGGAAAGGCTGAATGTTTTTTTTTTCTTCTTTTGTTCCGGTACCACGCGCTTTTGTACTTCGTTTTCCCAGTACGTTGTCGGGGATACGTGTCAGAATTTTGTGTTTAGAGTTTAGCGTCCTATTCTGCCCGTGCATAGAAACTTTCCCAGACTGGCAACAAACGACGCCACACAAGCCGCAGCGTCATGCCGTCGCATGTCGCGATCCTGGCGTCTTGGTCGTAACATTTCCGGCGACAAGTACGAGCCAATTCGAGTGTCGCTGCGGTCACGGCGTCCCAACTCCTGGCCGCCGAAGCTTCCGTGTGTTGTTGAGCTGGAGAGCGAACTGCAGCTAATCAGGTGCCGGCCACGTACACAACCGCTGCCGTGACACCGCCAGGATCGCGGTCGGCAGCAGGGTGACACTTCGAAGGACCGCCTTTTTCTTTTTATGACGGTGTCAACACATCCGTCGGAGAAGCGTTCCAGGCACCATACAGCTGTTCGCGACTATAGCAACAAAATGGCTGATTGCGTTCATGTGAAAACGCTCAATTGTTTTTAAAACAACATCTGGCCACTTTTTACTGAGAGAAGCGATGTCTGCTGTGAACAGGGTGTCCCCCAAAACAATTTACGAGGTTTTATTTACCGCAAACTTCAACTGCTCATCACGGGAGGCTCATCTTCCGGCCAAATGTAGCGATAGTGGTCCGAAACAGATGCGAAATGTTTCAGAATTAACCGTTATCATCTTCAGAAGTTATAAGTGATTTTCTAAATATTTTTTGGGAAAATCGGGCCCATTTTTTGCCCGTTTTCGGGAATAAGCACGAAAAAGCTCAATGTATTCGACAGCTCTGTCGACCACCATTTTATCATTGAAAATTTCAGAAAACCACAAATGACTTTTGAATTAGGCAATGGTTATTGCAGAAACGTCGGCCTCTAGTTCGAACCTCTAGCGCTAGATTTTGGGCGGAGAATGAGCGAGCAGCGATGCGTAGCTCTTTTGTTTGATTTTTTTCTCGCTAAAAACAAATCTTTAAAAAAAAATTGGGACGCCCTGTATATAAGATAAAAGCAAATCGGTGTTTACAACTGTACTCTGGCTGGGACATAATCTTTAGTACAAGAAATTTGTAAAGAGAACTTGTGTTAAATAAATTGTGAGCAAAAAAAAGACCGAAAAAACTACGATGTGGCTTGTTGGACACTTCCGGTATACGCCGCCACCATGATAAATATTTTATATACTTTTCTTTACCAAATATTAGTTTATGAATGAATGAGTAGAGCACATGCTTACTCTGGAAGAGATTTTCGTGACATAAAGAGTCTCTTGTTGAACGAAGCCCGTCTTTAAGGAGTTGGAGCTCGCGTCTTTCTTCTTCTGGGCAGCCGTCGATCTTTAGATCATTTACGCATGCAGATATGGCGTCCGCATTCCTGGGAACAAGATTTTCAAAGAGTTACTGAGACCAGTGAAACAGTGGTTAGCGCATATGAATCTGGCTTGAGGACCGAGGCAGGAATGAGAATCAGAAAACATTACGTCTGCAGCGAGAGCTTTGTGCTGGTAGCTCCCCGGTCGTTTCTTGCTAGTATTGGTGTGAACGCAAGACGTCGCAATATCACGTGACATTAATTTTGCCGCTGAACTTCGAGAAAAATTTATCTCGCGGGACATGGTGTCACACGAGGTTATGTCATGTGGCCCCAGTTTGCACGCTAAACTAGACAAATGACGTTAAAGCTTGAAGTCGTTTTGACGTGTGACGCCACCTGGCGTCAATTTCACCGCTAAATATAGCATAAAAATTGACGTCACGTTATCCGAGGTGTCATTACGTGGTCGCGAGCGCAACCACGTAATGACCTCAACCTGAGCGAATCATGGTTCCACCTGACGCGATGTCATTGTTTCGTGTGACGTCATATGTTACGCAACGTCACAATGTCACGTGATGCCCCAATGGCGAGGCGTAATAAATTACGGTTAAATTTAGAAGGAAAATGTCCCCGCTCAATTACAATAGCAAGGGCTGCTTGATGAAAAAACCCACCAAGTGTAATCGCAGCTTCACTGTGTTTGGCGGAATGTCTAAGCCAGGTAATTCTTCGTTGAAAGTAATCCATAATTGTGTTACAGTGACTTATTCGTCAAGCAGCTAAAGAAGATTTCACTATCTGTGTTCGAAACGAAGAATCCTGTATGGTAGGCTAATCCTGTGCAGGAGTATATACGTGCACAGTACACTAAGTATACGCGCAATCAAGTTACTTGTGGCCGCTCACTTTATGAACTAATTTCTAATATGTAGATTACATTTATTAGGAAGTTGCCACAACAGTAATTTTATTACTTTTGGAAGCTCTACAACTGCTCGTAACTGTTACTATTTTCCTTCCCACCTCTAATGTCGCCCTCTGTACAAGTTTCCTGCCAAGAAATCCTCGACCCAAATCTCTGGCTGGAGGGTGGTTTACCAGAACCGGTGGTTAAAGAAGTATACAAGTTGTTTATAAATCGGTGATTATAATTCAATGATGGACAGTGCGAAAGACCCGTTTTAAAACGGCAGAAAATTCAGCTATTTTTTAAATTCCGAAGAAATAGAAGTAGTGGTTACTATTTCAAGTAACGACCAATTACTTCTATTTTCAAGTAATGAAGTAATATAATGGAATACTTCTTAACCAGTGGTAATTGTAATCGTAATCCTTCAGTTTTTTTCTTTTTTGGAGCTGAGCTCTTAGGCGCCTGTTTCCGGCTTGAGCGGCGTCGCCGTCGGCGTCGGCGGCGGCGTAACCGTGCGGTGCATTATGGGACGCGTGACGTCACTGGTGACGTCACTGATGAACGTCGTCAGAGACTTCATCGCGGTGACGTCATCACGATGACGTCATCCTCATCGTCATTATCACGATGACGTCACTTATAGCGTCATCACGATGACGTCACGTGACCTCACGGTAGTCAAGTGAACTCACGGTTACGCCGACGGCGACGCCGACGTCGCTAGGAGGGAGGAGTAGTACGCAGGATGAGGAGGTGAGGAGGAGGGGTATACGCTCCCCTCAGTACCCTTCTCTCCTCCTCCTCAAGAGCTGCGCTCCAATTCGGTGTTACATGGGGTTGTAAGCGACCCTCATTTTTTTCTCACTAACTTGCACAACACCGTGTAGGATTAAGGACACTTACGTGCAATCCCTTTTGAGAGAATTCACCGTGAAGGATGTAATCTCGAACGTCACTTTATCCGCACCCTCAGGGAGGCAGGGACTTGATGCAAACTTTTCACATGTTGGAGCGTCGCAGGCACCTTCAAATAAAATAAAAATTGCGATAATTTTACTTCTTACTTACGCTCATGTGATAGAATAATTAATAAACGCGTGATCGAAATAATTCCAAGAATGTGATAGGTGACTATCTTTCGTAAATAGGGCGTAGATTCGTTCTCGCAAATACCGACACACTAGCTCCCTGTCTCCTAGGGAACATCATATGCCGTGCAGGCGTCCACAAACCAAAGATTCGGCATACTTAGCCGTGGTGACAAACACCAAAAAGGTGTGCAAGAACTTACCATGTTCGACGAGGAAGGCGCACAAGCAGGTCATCCATACTGCGCAGTTCCAGAATCGGGAGGCCATTTTGCGGTGTGAGCGGATATCTCTCTCTGACCTGGTTGTAAGCTCGCCGACGCTTAATATCGGCGTTCGCCGTCAGGCACCTCTCCCTGATAAGAACGATAAGGGCCGTCATTTTTTTTTTTCTCCGTCACTGCGTTTTTTTTTTATGTGTACGCGTGTGATTGTATACCAAGTATTATATCAGAGGAATGCCTAGATATGATCCTGAGTCACAAAGAAGCGCTGCGAGGTGAAATAATCGCTGGCTTGCGCTGAGGGACGTAACACCTCCGCTTGCCAATGATCTGCCTGGTCGAAATTGCAATTTCGTAGCGGTGCCAAGTTAACCTCCGTTCTTCTCTAAATTCCAGCGGAACGCTTGTTCCGACGGAGCCAATCAAAAGCAGCGCCGAAAGTTCCTCCTCACGGTGCTTCTTGTCTTTTCGCGTTTGAAATTTCGGGATGAACCGATCGCGCACACGAAAAAGAGCGCAGGATCACACGGAGCCTCCTGTCTGCTTGATTGGAATGGCCGTTGATATATCAAACGCAGAAAGACGACGATATCACCCAGGAGATGCGCTTTTGCCCTCCTTGATTGGCTCCCTGAGATTGTCGGTTGCGTTTCGACTTGAACCATAGTAGAAGTTAGCTTCGCTGCATCCATTGGTTACGTATATAGCGCACCAACTCTTAGAAAACGGCAATGTGCGTACAAAAACGTATCTTTATTACTATCTTTTTTTTTTTTTGTTTTTGCTCGTTAAAGACAGTACTGAAAACAACTATGACCGAGTCTTTATTGACGCGATAGGGTTAGGGAGCAGAAGAACGGGCGTAGGTGGCGTTGTGACGGAAAAATCCTGATTGGTCAATAGGGTCATGACGTCGCAGCCGCATGACGTAGCGCGGGAACTTCAAACAACCCACAACGCTCACGTGAAATGGGACGTCACGCGTGGGATAAAAGTGATTAAGAAAACGTTACATGTAATGCGAATTAAAGGTCGCCGCATGTCCTGAATGATGGTCGCTTCATAAAGTAATCGAATTGCCTTAAAGACAACATTTTAAGAATTTTAGGTGGGATTCAAACCCGCGACCCTTCGAATGCGAGCCAGACGTGCTATATACTGGCGAGGCCACCGTGTCCGCCGCACTTCCTGCTCATAGGCAGCAGGAGCATGAGAAGGCAATGAGAACGCCAATGCAAACGGGGCGCGATAACGCTATCGTGTTCCACCCTTAAAGGCGAGGCTTAAGTATCCTCTAAGGTTTTTTTTTTTTTTTCGCAGGGTTCTCGTAACGTTCGTGGGCACATACAAAAGGAAAAAAAAAGGTAATTATAAATATTTTTTTGAAATCGACACTACTCTCTACTGAAGAAATGGATGGCGTGGATTACTTTGTTTCCACCCCCTGCTTCATTATCGGTTCTTCGGTGTTCTTACCGGCAAATGCAGCAATCTGATTGACTGAGGTGAGATAATGAGATGTTTGGAACCCGCCATGCCCCATCATTTCTGGAGTTGTCGGCGACTCTGAAATTGGTTAATTTGAATCGGTGAATAGTTTGTAATTTTGTACAAACAGTCTAAATAGACTCGGGCAATTCACGATTCGAATGAACTCGCAAACAATATTGTCTTTTTACCATCTTTTCATGAATTTGTTACAGGAGTTGACATGCATTTGTTTTTCTTTTTTACAGATTGTTGTACGGTTTGACTGGCGTTTTGTTTTTTCTAATTTGTGTCGTAACCACTTCTACTATGGCTCATTGAGCGGGAAAGGTACAGTTCTGCATAAACAAATAAACACGCGGTGTAAAGCCGTGGAGAAGGTACTAATACGTCGTGCAAAAGACAGTCGGCAGACAGGAGAGAGTTTTAGGGAACCTTTTTTTGCACATCCTAGAATGGTACGATGGAGACTCTCCGGTACGCACTGCCAATGCGCTCCCACAAAACACTCACACATGCACATCGGATGGGCCAACACGGTTTCCTAAAACTATCTACTGTCTGAGGCGAGTCTGTTCCTTGTGTGACTCTCCTGCTACATTGATCCTACGAAAACGGTCTGCGGACGTGTTCGAAATGTACAAAAATGTGCGAAGCCAGCATATTCCGAAGATTCTCGAAGTGCGCCCACAGATACTTGCCTCCTCATGTTTGCAGCGAATGATGTGAGAGAAGTGTGACGAATCGATCGCTGATGATACTTAAGATAATGCTCTCATGTTCAGAGATAAGCGAGCATGATCAACTCAATCTGCTAATGACGATAGCACGTTTGTATTTTGAACGAATGGCTATATTTTGTTTCTTCATTCCAAAGCATCGATCCCAGCGAGAGCTCGAGGATCAGCCATCGGGGAGCGCGATGAATCACGGGAGAAGTGACGTCAACTGGCCCAGGACGGGCAAAGCTGTTTGGGGGACTGGCGTGGTCATGAACTCCGCCACTTGGTGTCGTCAACGCCTTACAACCTGACCGTTTTAGGGGCGATGCTCCTTAGGGTCTAGCCTTGTCCGGCGTCCGCACTCACATCGATTGCCATCCCATTTGTCTTCTTAAAAAAGGAAAAAATGTTTGCGCAGTCGACAGGATTCGAACCTGTGCGGAGAGACCCCAAGGGATTTCTAGTTTATCGCCTTAACCACTCGGCCACGACTGCGGGACGAGTAGGGGGCTCTGAGGTGTGGTAGTAACTCAAGAGCTGGAGATGTCATGGATGAAACGTTGCATGTATACGCTCAACGTCTATACAGGAGAGGGCGCTGCGGTCAAATGCGTATATAATCGCTTTAAACTTTGCATGCATCGGCTAATGAAGTCGAAACACAACCCGGAACTCAGCACTACCTATGAGCAATAAAAATAAAAAAAAATGTCTATTTCAAGGACGCTCGTTAAAAAGAGCAATTGCCGCCAGAAATGCATACATACACAACCATACAGCACTACCTATGAACAAAATCAGTATCATCAGCACCACCGGAGCTTCGCCCCAATCAACATCATTCACCACGTGGAGATGCGGTCATTTTTTATTTGTCCCACACGTCACTCCCGCAGGAGTTGAATAGGCCGGCAGAAGAGAGAAACCTGGTTCGACAGGGCACGCTCGCACGCACCTTGCCGTCGTATCTCAGCGGAGAGGCGCTGCTTTTAATGTCAAAGTGACGTAACGGCACTAGGTTTATTCTTTTTTTTTTTTTCGGGGGGGGGGGGGGGGGGGGCGAAGCTTCTTTGGGGCTAGCCATGTCTGTATATCCGTCCGATGTCTGGCGTTGGGTGCTCGTGTAAAACAAAAAAAAAAAAAAACAGAAAAAAAAACAACCGCATCTTTACATAGTGAATGATGTTGATTGGGGCGAAGCTCTATATGGTGCTTGTCTGCGTAGACGGTGAGCCGCAGCACGCCGAGCCTTTCGTTCGTTTTCATCACGGAGTAAGAGACACTCTTTAGGTAAGGACACGGCGGGGCTGAACGCGCGGCGCGAGGAATCAGATAGTGTTCGTTCGACGGGCATCCGAAAGGCTGCATTATTCCACGGCCACCGTGCCCGTGCCCGCGGCTGACAGTGTCGCCGGCGGCCAAACGGCGAAACTGTAGAGCGAAAAAATTATCTCGTTGCCATGACACCCCGGTACAGCGTGGTGTTTTTGCACGTACGACAACCTCGCTGGAGCTTTGCGCGTGTGGTACATGAGGCGGCACGAGCCGTCTTGTACGTGCGCACGGGTCGACGAGTCGCCTGCCGGCGCTGCTTGAAACCATAGTGAGAGATAGTGAAGAACGAACTTTATCGGGCACGTCGCGAGGAGCGCGCTGTCCTCACCCGAAGAGTATTATCTTACATCGTGGCTTTCATCCATGTCAGAAAGAGAATGTGTGGTATGGAACGTGGTTATAGGGAGTATTCACTGGACGCCATATTTGTGAGTGCTGTTTAGAGCGCATGCTCAAAACGAGCTCACATCAATAGGCTGCTAAGGCCGGCACTCTTGATGGTGCGGAATGCACGCTCCGAAAGGACTGCGGAAGCTCGCCGTCAGCACGCGCTCAGCATTCGCGCACACAGCTATGGCCGCCAGTGAATAGTCCCTATAGTACACTGTAGTTATAGGGAGCATTCACTGGCGGCCATATCCGTGTGCGCTGCTGCTGAGCGCGTGCTGACGGCGAGCTTCCGCAGTCCTTTTGGAGCGTGCGTTCCGCATCATCAAGAGTGCCGGCCTTAGCAGGCTATTAATGTGAGCTCGTTCTGAGCATGCGCTCTAAACATCACCCTCAAATATGGTGTCTAGTGAATACCTCCTATATACGCATTTGAGCATTTGACCGCAGCGTGACATGGATGAAAACGAACGAAAGGCTCGGCGTGCTGCGGCTCAGCGTCTACGCAGACAAGCACCACCAGAGCTTCGCCCCAATCAACATCATTCACCACGTGGAGATGCGGTTTTTTTGTTTTTTTTTTCAATAACCTTTAGGTTTTTTATTTTTTATTTTTTAGAAAGAAGGATGTTGTACCCGTTGTATGACCAGAACGTGGTTGACATTTAGACTGTGAAATAGGCGCTAGAATTTCGTTGCAGTATTACTTCAGGGCTGGTTCCCACGGCAACGTTTCCTTACGTTTTCTTATGTTACGTAGTGCAGGAATTTTTAGTGTTTTTAGTTACACACTGTTGGCGCCCCACGGTGGCAGGAGAATTACGATAAAAGCAGCACCCCCTGGAGGGGTGAAAAGACGAAAACGTGTGCGAGAGAACCGTTCGTGAGCCTGTGTGGCAAACCAGTCCGTTTTATTTAAGGGGCGTTGAAGCGGCTTTGCAGTTCAGTAAATGCACTTAAGTCATCCTCATTTGTAAAATAAAATCACGAATATAAAGATTAGTTTTCAATTTGGTACTCGAAGGCTGTAGGAAATAATTTTCGAGGTATCGCTGAAGCCACTCCTTTCCGGAGCGTTCCGTCATAAAAGGAGTTTCGGAATCTCCGCTCTCGCGCATTTTCAGCTCCCATCGAAGCTATGCACGCGCACTCTGGCTATTCTAAAAAAAAAAGGCCAAAACAAGATGTCACGACTGGTGTCAGTGTGGGGCGTGATGGTAAGCTTGCAACTGTACCCGCTGCCCACAAGAGCGACACGCGCTTGGCGGTCGAAAAATCCTTTTACGACGTAACGACTGGTCGGAAGTTTTTCCTGTGTTTTCGTTTCGCATTTAGATACATCGTCGGGGAAAACGAACGTGATATTGACATTCACGAAATAAAAATACTCTAAAATTCATCTCAAACTCGATTTCTTTTTTTTTTTTAAGAACCTCGTTAGTTTTCTTTTAAAGTGGTGATGCAACGATTTTTGTGCTTAGCGTAAATACCGCTTAGAACGTATCCCTGTGAAACACCCGTTCGTTTCTCCATACACGCAAAGGAAGTCGCAGAAAAAATAAAAGAAAAAGAGCAGCGTTCACCCCCCCCCCCCCCCAAAAAAAAAAAAAAAAAAAAAGTTCTGTGTATGTTTACACAGCCGGAAGTTAGTCTACATCAGTGGGCGTCTGGTGTCTCAGCTGTAGATGAGCAATTTAGTTAGGTGCGGTACAACCGCAGCGTTCACCCCCTCAACCCGCAGCCAGTAGAAACGGCTACGTGAAATGGAGCAGATTATGTGCCGCCAATGTTGATCATAGCCACGCGCTGGGGTTGGCAAAGCGCGGGACACGCCCTGACTTCCAGACATTGTTACGGTTCGGCTATTGCCGTCATTGCCGCGATTTGACAGGGGCCTGCACCCGAATGCTTGCCGAGCTATCGATTATCACGAGTCCAAATCGAGTGCCCACGCAATGCTCGGGTCAAATCTAAGAGCCCCATTCAAAAATTGTCACTGGAGGATACAACGATCCCCCAGTTACGTCATCGAATTTCGCGAAGGAGGGATTGAATGAAAACGCTCGTGTTTGTCCTCGAAGAGTTTCTTGGCCAGTGGCGTTGCGCGCGAGTATCTTTGAGTCCCACCACTAGTGCCAGTAAGCTTGTGTAAAGTGTAAACATTCCAATTGAATATCGTTGCACCACCCCTTTGAACCTCTAATTTTATTTTCTATTTATCACTTCAAGTGAATACTTTGAGCAGTCGACCGCAGGATAAAGAAATAGATAACAGTACAAGTCACCAAAATATTCCTGTCTCGAACGTCGCGTGCCAGGCTAGCCCCTTGAACTGGTATCCGCCGTTGGTAAATACGCTTAATATGAAGCACAGATGTTCCAGGGACTTGTACGTAAGCCTTCGTAACATAAGGTAACGTAAGGAAACCGGGCTCTGTGAACCAGCCTTTAGGCGTCGGAGGGATCGGTGGCCGAGCGCGTTAGCGCAGCCCCGCTCGGAGCACGTAGAGCGAAAACTCGCTCTGCATAGCCCAAAAGATCCTGGGCTCTCAAAACCCCATTCCTGAATGCCCTTTGACATCTGGATGAGCGTGGCATCGGAGTGCGGTCGCCTATCACTACTACGCGATGTACGTTCAAGAACCCAAATTTGCGGTGGTATACTGCACTGGCTAAATGTCTTATTTGCAGCGGACACTTTGGAAGCTCAACGGGGTTGACTGAGTTTCCGCCCTCTAAACATACACAAAATACCATTGTATAGGCCAGAATGTCGAACCAAAATGTTTATCGGTTCGGTTCGTCTTCGGGTTCGGGGCTTTCGGTTCAGTCCCGGTTTAGTTCCGGGAAGCAGATGTAACGGTTCAAACCGGTTTGAATCATTCAGTTGAGAGTATATTTTCCGCTTCGTTTTTTTTCATAGGCGCTATTTCCGCCTTGAAACGAGTTAATTATATGTTTTTTTTTATCGTTCGCACAATCCACTTTTATTTAGAGACACAAAAAATAAGAAATGGTATTATTTAGTTTTGACGCAACATTAAACGCAAGTCCAGATTAACATAAAAAAAACATCGTGTTTATACGACTTAGCATCCATTTGTTTATGTTAGTCACACACATTTTACCTGAATCGAAAGGTTGTTACAAAGTCCGGTAGATCGCGTAAATTGGACAGCGTTTGCAGTCCAATTTAGCGGTTTCCACACTTGACACCACCGCAGACGAATTTAGCGAGCTCCAGATTTGATACCAAAAAGTTTAACGACAATGTAATATTGAAAACAGACTAATCTACAGCTAAACCAGAATTGCGTGTGCCGTCCATGCGTCCCTCCCTCACCTCCATCGCCTAGCCGACGTCATGCGCCGCATCTGAAATCCTGATGTTTTAGACGAGTGATGTGCAAGCCGGGGAGAAATCCCCGAGGTTTCTCCTTTATGTAAACACCGCCTTACAGCACATTACGTTTTAAAAAACGACCCCCCCCCCCTCCCTTTCCCCCCTTTTTTTTATTTTCGTTGCTTTTTTAGAGAATATTTTCGATTTCGGGGGAGCCTCCCTTCTCCTTTTGGGGGGTGTTCATTCGGCAGTTATATATGTGTCACTCGTTAACAGATATACTCCATTGCTTTTATTTTGCTCACAAAAACTGTGAAGTTTAAACAAGACACGGAAGTGGTCAAAGCTTGGGGAAGTGCTTTAGAACGACACTTTTGTGAGACATAGAGCGATTTCTTTTAGATCTTGCTTTTAGGTAGCCCTCCTGTAGGCACTTGAAGTGCTATGTGGCGTCGAATTAATAACTCACATTTAGTCCTTTCAGCTCTCCTATTCTCGGGGACAACTTTCTATAGGCAGTTCAGCAACAACGAAAACATGCATGGGTGCCTCAATGATGTCTCCATGTAAAATGAATCGTGCAACAATTTTTGTACTTTCTGTAAATACCGCTAATCACTAATCCCTGATATTGATAACTTGCCAAAACGCCCATTAGTTTTCCTTTCCGCACAATGGCAGACGCGGAAAAAAAAAAAAAAGAAAAGGGAGACACCGCTTTCCTTTCCCCAACTTACAATTAGAACAAACGGGCACGTGATCTGACGTTCAGTGTTCATCACATAGCCACGCGCTGAGGTAGGCAAAGCTTAGAGCATGGGCTGAGCTTTAGCCATTGTCCGAATAGGGCTATTCTCCTCTTTGATGGAACACGAGTCATTACCTAAATGGTTGGAGATGGTGATTGTCATGAACCCGCGCACTCGACTCGTGCCCATGACAGCCGAGCATGTCAGGGTGTCATGTGACGTCACGGTGAGAAGTCGTGATGCCATGTGACGTCACGGTGTTAACAACGCTAATAAATCTTGTGGCTTTCTTAATTTGAATCAACTTGACGCAGTGATTCACGTAACTACGTCAAGTGACATTACTGGGCCACGTGACATGACATTGTTTGACAAATTCAGATCATGCCGTCACATGACCATGTGACACACGATTAATCATAATGTCAATACAAAAGCGCCACGAAAGCCCACAATTTTTCCTACGTTGCAATCATGACTAAGAAGATTTGATCAATTATTAAATATCCGGCTTCAAATTTTTATTATCAATTATTCATTTTGTGATACTAGAAAAAAAGAACAAGAATTCCCGTGAACCGTTTTGAACCGGTTACCGTTATATTTTGTTACGGTTCAGCCCCGGTTCAGTACCATGTTGGTGGTGAAGATTTCGGTTCGGTTCAGTTCCGGATCGGCTAAAAATAACGGTTCGGTCGCGGTTTTCGGTTCGTTTCGGTTCCGGTTCGTCACTCTGGTATACACATCAAGAAAGCACATCCGTCTACCAAGGCAGCACACTGCATCTAATATCACAAATGACGCATTATAGTATCTGCGTCATTCGTGACGCGCTGAAATCCACGGCAGTTACCATTTCCCGTATCTGTGTAGTACGCGACGGCCGTTGTACTCACTGATATGTAGCCTACACCAGATCACGGCCAACGTCAACCGATAAGAGACTATCAAGAGAGAAATGCTCGGCATGCGAAGGCATTATCGCATCGCCGCGCCTTTGCTATTGTTACGTATACGGATACTAATGGGCTTGTTGCGCAACAATCCACACAAGACAGCCAACACCACTCAACGTTCAGCTCACTGAGTTCAACGATATTTGAACTTTGCTCAAATATTGCTTAGAATGAATCCATGACGTTGGTAGGCTGTGTTCAGATATGGACAGATATATAGGATGTCATGCCTATTTTTTTGTCGTCAATTATATTTTTATAGAAGCTAGCAAACCATGTTCATGCAACAAAATATACCTGACATTCGCACAAAAAAAAAGTTTTGTTTTCATAGTAACAGATTGCGGTTGAGAGGAACTTTAGCTACGATTTTTCCAATTACGCGTAGACGCAACTTTGAGGTCCACAGGAATTTAAACAAAATTCTACAACGTGTTTTTTCTTACACAAAGCGCGCCAACTGGTCTGCCCGAAGCAGTTAAATCTAGTTTATTTGAGCTTATAATTCAAATAAAATGAAATGCTAAACTTGGCATCAGTGAGCAACTCTTTCATATTAGGCATTTTTCCGCATTCTTTGAACACATCTTAGAATAAGGCTTTTAGACTAAAACGGTTTGTACACAGGATTTCGTGGTTTGTTCACTCTTAACAATAAAAGCATCCCTCAAATATTGTAAGTGTATTTGCTCCAGGAATTTCTCGAAGTATCGAAATAGTCAAAATTCTGCACTTTGTGTGCTGCAATATATAAAAACAATCATGTTTAATTTTTTAATGTTTCCCCACCCCCCTCATAACGATCCCTTATAAATTAATAATTCAGAATCCGGAAAAAATATGTTGCAATATATTGCTTTAAATTAGGAAAAAAAAATTTTTTTGCCAGGTCTATGTTGCAGTCCGTTAAAGGCTTCGTGCTTCAACGTACTCGTGCTACTCGAGCACCGGACCCACGGTTGCCGTAGTTGCTGACACTATCTCCAAGACACCATAAAACAATGTACAGAAGAAGAAAAAAAAGACCTGTTAGATTATTTTATTAGTCATGTGGCTGATATTGGAAATGAAAACTGAACTTTTCGGCGCAATCGGTCATTATAGGCGTGGTGCACGGTTGATTGTGCCGCACTGCACTACTTTCCCATGGTAGTACTTTAATGTGTGTGTTCAGTTGACACAATGACTGGATTCATTTATCTAGACGTCATTATACTGCATTTTCCATTAGGGTGGATTGTGGCGGAGGTTAAGAGCTATCTCAGCCAATTTACCATATCATGTGGCAAAACGCCAACGCACGCATCCTTAAGGTCCCGGGACAGTCACACGACAATGGATTGATTTGAATGGCTCGTAGCGGTGTCTGTGATCCTTCGTAAGGTAAAATGAAGCTCATGAACAGGAGACGTGAGGGATCTAATGCCCCAACCGATGGCTTGCGTACTGAGGACGAACCAATAGCTGGTTGCGGCTATACAAAGAAAGAGAAGAAAAAGCAAATACCATGTAAGCCAATACTGGCAACTCCTGCGAATTGCAGGCGAAAGTTGCACGGCGGAACCGCCCGCTCAGCGGGCAGTTCTGCCGTGCCCGCTGAGCGAGAGAACCGGGGGACCCTCACTAGAGCGCTTCCCTTTTCCGCCGCGGGAGGGTGAGCGTCGAGCTGGAGCAACACCACCTAGATGAGAAGGCCAGAACACGCCTCCGGTGACGTCACGGCAGCAGGCTGACGAGCGCCGCGCTTTAGACCTTTTCTGCAAGTGCGCCGCCATCTTGAATTGACGTCACTTCCAGTATGGGCGAAAACATTGTTTTGCCTTTGCCTCGCCAATAGAAGGCATTTAGGATATAAGCGCAAACGTCACACTTTGTCGTTTCGCTTCCCCTTTATGTTTTTACTATTTGCAGGTTGAAACGCTGGATTATTTTTTCGTCGCCCATACCGGATACGCCTATTAGGTGGCTGGAGTCGAGAGTACAGAGAAAAGGTCTATAGAGCTGAGCTGAAGGCTTTGCGCGTAGCTTTTACGTCGTAGAAAAACGGGTTTTCGCTGTATTTATTTTTTCTGAACTAACATGAGAGCTGTGAACGCCGAGTGATTTAAAGAACCAATTTTAGAAGGCAGGAAAATTATTATAACCTACAATTATTGTAGTGAAATACAAGAAAGTTATATCTCGAGACAGATGTGTTATTTTTTTTAAGCGATAAACTGGGTGGTGTCATTATCTCTGAACGACATGGGAGTTATATATAAAAAAAATCCCTATGAAATGACAATAATCGAAGTAGTAGGACCAGATAAAATGACCTAAAGTAACAATTGGATAAATGATGCAGAGGCATTAATTTCATTTCATTTTATTCACCTCAGAGGCATCCAGAGACGCATTACATCAGGGGGGATTCAAAAATAAAAGACAAAAAAGTAATTAAACTTAAAAAATAGACACCAACAAAAAAAAATTGTCACACAAAAAACGCTTATTAGCATGTTATTGTTATGATGCAGTTTTACAAATCAAGGTTCAGTTACACAAATTGATACACTTCTTTTTAAATGAAATCGGATATCTCTCAGTTACAATATGGTCAGGTAGTTGGTTCTAGTCAGTGTTGCAAAGTACTAAGGAAGAAAAGAGGAAAGTGTGAGTATGGCACTGAAATGATTCAATCTTGCAGGAATCATCTAAGATGGATAATATGAAATTGGCAGCCCAGCACTAAGTAGATTGAAAATTAGAATCTGAGTAATATTGCCGCGCGCAAGGCTGAGAAAGCAACGCTCGGTCACGGTCCTCCAGACGTCTGTCTTCCTCGGCGCAGGTCGCTCTGGGGGAACGTGCGCCTGATCTTCCGGCCGTCGGGGGTACTGCGGCGTTGGGGCGTCTCTTCGGGGTGGCGCCGTGGCTTGGCGGGAAGCTTGCGGCGGTCGTCGGGCCATGGCGGCGTAGCTCAACGTCGGTTCCTCCGGTGCCACCCTGGTGACGGGAACCTCTGGTTGGAGCGCGCGATGCACTTCTTCTCGGACAGCCTCGGCGATGGAAATGGTTGGCGGACGGCTGGTGGTTGGCAGCAACCTTCGCAGTTCCTCCCGGACAACCTCCCGGATAATTTCGCGGATGTCCGTACCAGGCACGTTTTCACCGCTAAGCAGCGCGGTTGCAGTGACGCTTGGCTGCCGCTGGTAGTGGGAAGCGCGCGCTTGGAGGGCGCGCTCGATGTTTGTCGCCTCGCTGACGAAGGCGTCAACGGTTGCCGGCGGGTTGCGGACGAGGCCTCCGAAGATGTCGTCCTTCACGCCCCGCATCAAAATGCGCAGCTTCTTTCCCTCGGTGGCCTGAGGATCGGCGCGGGAGCTCAGGCGGAGCACGTCTTCCACAAAGCTCGTGACGCTTTCATTGGGGCCCTGGGTCCTGGTTCGCAGTAGGTCCTCGGCTCTCTCTCGGCGGTGGTGGTTGACGAACGTAGCCTTCAGGTCGGTCTTGAAGATGTCCCACGACGTCAAAGAGGACTCATGGTTCTCGTACCAGTGCTTGGCGGTTCCCTCAAGCGAGAAGTAAACGTTGTGCAGGCGTTGCTCGTCGGTCCAGCCATTGTGGCGGGCAACGCGTTCATACTGGTCAATCCAGTCTTCGACGTCTTCGTAGAGTTCACCGTGGAAGGGGGCAGCCGTCCGCGGTGCGACGGGCATGTAGACGACGGGAGAAGCGGCGGGGGCTTGCGACTGGTTGGCCATCGTCGTCTTCTGCGGCTTGGGCTTGTCCAGGAGCAAACCGTACTCAGGATCCTCTCCCTTGGTGCGGCGGCTGGTCCGAATTTCAGGTTCTGCGGTGAGTGGTCTTCTCACCGAGCCGGGAATCGGACTTGCACTGCGGTCCCTTGGAGGAGAACGCTGCACGGGCATGCGGTACCCCGCACCTCCACCAAAATGTCACGGGTGGTGACCAAAAGAAAACAGGAAATAAACAAGAAGAAATAAACGTTTAATGTGGCGAACTTGTGCCAAAAATAAAAGAGTACAAAAGATAATAATAGAGCGTCGCGGGCGTCGAAGTCGGCGTGGCAGCAGAGTCGAACGCTGGGGCGAGACTGACTCGACAAGGTCGCGGGCGGCCTCTTATCTAGAGTGCGCCGCTATCTCGAAGATTCGGCGAAGGCGGTTCGAGCGTCGCGTGATCGGGGCGAGAATGAACACGCACTTTCTAGAAAACAAAAGCAGGGATAAATGATAGAAGTTACGTGCGGTACATGAATAAACGGGAACTTTCTGGAGGACCGTGACCGAGCGTTGCTTTCTCAGCCTTGCGCGCGGCAATATACTGTACATCTTGAAAAAAAAAAAAAACACAATCGGGCTATGTTTGTCTTCTTTGCAGATTAGGAACATTTAGGCTAGCTTTTAAAACGGAGACACTAGTTTCGGATGAATAATCACTGCATATAAATCTGGCTGCTTTGTTCTGAAGATTCGAGCTTCGAAGATTAGGTAACTTAGGTGTGGATTCCAAATTATGCTTGCATATTCTAATGTTGGAAGGATAAATGTTTTGTATGCGAGTAGTTTCGTCTTAATGTCTTAATCCTTACCGAAAAATCTTATTTGTATGAGAAATTTTTGTGTCCAATAAACACATATGAATCATACAAGATATATAAAAACATATAAGAGCCCTATAAGAACCGCATAAGCACTAGATTACAACTATATAAGAAACTTGTAAGAAGTTTCTTATTTATCTTATATAGTTCTTATATGGTTATTATATATCTTGTATCATCCATGTGTTTATTGAACACAAACATTTTCTCATACAAATGGATTTTTCACAAATTGTTTTTAGTGCACTATTTACTATTTGCTCAATCCATGATAATGAGTCTGTAAAATACATGCCCAAATACTTTTACGACAATGAGTGTTCTAGTGGTTGGGAAAGTAACGAGTACTGGGTTAGTGTTTAAGTGGAGGACTTAATTATGGACATTTCTTTGCATTTACATGTGTTAATGTTCATCTCCCATTGGGAACACCATGATGATATTGTATCTAAATCGTCCTGAAAAATATTGTGATCACTATAGGTGTATTCATTTTCCGGTAAAAAACTCAAGCAGCAGCGAAAAGTCTAATTGTCGATTTAATTGATGGTTGGTCATTGATATATATTAGAAACAATAGAGGCCCGAGTACACTACCCTTAGGGGCCCCCGATGCAACAGCAACGGGACGCGAATTGCCAGACAAGTTTAAAAGTAATAACATTCTAAAATCGTGATGTGCTGGTTTGAAAAATGTATTGCACATAGTTTGAAAAATGTATTGCACATATTTTGACAAACTTTTCTCAGAACTTTGATAAATTTGCATAGGTTCAGCAATTCAATGCACTCTGCCTGTTCAAATATAGTACTTGTTTTGCAGCAAACAAATTATCTGGTTACTACATCGAAAAAACTCCTGTGACCTATTTCTTGGCAAAGTCATAATGTGAAAACTTAAGATTTTCAAAAAAAGTACCCTAATACCCGAGCGTTGCCCCATACGCTGATGTACTTCGACAGTACCGAGTCTGTGAAACGACACAGCTAGGGCGGCTAAAACCAAGTTTTGTACACAAACAGAAGTGGGCATGGGAGCTTCATATTCAAAGTTGCTTGAATTTACAATACAGAAGAGTCATAAATAAGAAATTGGTCACCTTTGAACACTGCGAAACGAGCCTCCTGGTATCCATAAGTTCTGAAAATATCCGTCTTGAAAAACATTTATACACATGCATCTTAGATGCTGTAGATTTTGTGACACCGAGACACACATTATCTGTGCAGCATGTTGGCATTTACGCTGTAGCACCACAAGATACCCAAGAGACTGCTACAAGGACACCGACTATCTGCACATACACACACACACACACAGATTCACCGACTTCAGAAAGCAGTTGCCTTTGCATGAGGATGAAGCGCAAGCATGTTGCTGGCCGGACAGGAACTAATTTATTCAGCCTTGACCCCTTAGCTTTTTTTTTTTTTTTTTTTAGATGCTGCACTGGCACTTATAATATTGTTGTCATCTTGCAACAAAGGTTTCTGAGTTGAATGTTTTCACTGCAGTAAAACGCATGCTTCAGCTCGAACTCACGATGGGATCCCAGGCGTCAGACATACTCTTCCTTGGTCTGAGTTCGCTTCTTGACATCCGTGACGGTTGGCAGCGAGTGTCTTTGATTGCGGAGTTTCAGCTTTTCATTTCTTTTGTTTGGCATTCTTGACATTAATGCGAACATTCATTTTGCTGCAAACATGTCGCAAGAAAATGCTTGTGCATTTTCTTACGACAACACGTGTTTTAAAATGAGCTCACTCGTATGTTAATTTTCACAGTCGGAAGTCTTTTTTTTTTGGCGAGTAGTTCCATTATGAGATATGTAACAAGTCGGCACTGGCTGGGCATCACCAATTGGTGAACAACATAGTTGTGTTCTACAGCATTTACACCAGCTCAGTCTTCCTGTGCAAGCAAACTGTAGCCAACTTGTTTCGTGCTGTCGATGCGGCCTTACATTTTTCGCCCCTTAGGCTTTTCAAGGTGGTGTATACTGCACGGCTGGCCACATAGCCCAAGGCCGGGAGGCTGTGTCTTATTTTTTACAGCCCAGGGCCACATTGCAGGTATACCACGTTGCAGGTAGGGCGTAAAGTATCCGCTCCCTTGGGAAGATCTTTCTAGTTTCCATCCTTGCTAGCTGTAGTGACTGTTGACATTGTGCTCCACAGCAGTGTTTTGTTTTCATCTTCGTAAATATACCTTGTAGAGATGTGATATTAGAAGCGAGCCAGTTGCCTATACATTCCGAAGCACTCTTCTAAGGTGTCAGTTTTCAGCTTGTCCCATGGAGGCCGTACAGTAGCCCGAGTTCATCAAAGCAGTATCCGGGATGTGTATCTGAACGCTTCTGCGGGAAATACAACATAAAAGGAGGTAATCATATTAATCCAAAGAAAGGTAATGTAATCAAAAGTTACTATAAAAAGAAAAGAAAATGCTCTTGAGAAAAAAACACTGGCGGTGTTTCGATCTGGTATTTTGGATCACAAACATCAAAATTATTCTTGAATTTGATGTTCCGAATGCGCTATAATAATAATAATAATAATAATAATAATAATAATAATAATAAGAAGAAGAAGAAGAATGTTTATTGCACGAGCACATAAAGCCAGCTACAGAAAATAATAAATAGTATTATTAACAATAATATGCTCCATAGAGCTTCCTGGTGTGTGGTGGGATTCCTTGGGGAGCCTGTAGGGGCTCCAGCTAAATTGTTTAGTATATGTAGGGTGTCTGGAATGCGTCTCCGACTGGTGTGTTTACCGCGACCAAAAAAGTGGTCCTTCGATTTCCGCCTGATGACGTCATCGAAGTGTCATGCTGTCGCCGGTCGCGACCCTGGCGGCGTCCTAACAGTGGTGGTATATATGGCAGACGCCTGTTCTGTTGTAGGACGCTCTCCACTGTGACAGTTCACGGAAGCTAGGGCAGCCGGAAGTTGGGACGCCTGGGACACCGTGACGACAGCGACACTCGCGCTCGCTCGTGCTTTTCGCCAGCATTTCTACGGCCAACCGCCAGGATCACGACAGGCAACAGCATGATACTCCGGCTTCTGTGACGTCATTTGTTGCCACTTGGGGACCACTTTTGATGTATGGGCGGGATAGGACGCTAAACACACCAGTCGAAGACGCGATCCAGGCACCGTAGTATATGGCTCTGGTGTATGGATAAGTAAACCGGTCAATGAACCATATTTCGGCTTGCGTGCACTCCAAACTACAGCTAAGAGACCCGCTAAAATATAGATCGTACTAGTTAGTTGTAGGGGGATAATTTCTGCGCTCGGATAAGGATACGCAGAAACGACAAAATGTACTTCTGGTTTTTTTTTTTGTTTTTTTTTTTTAATAGACCAATTTCACCAAGCGTACGACGCATGCGCGAGGCAGCCATAACTTTAGTTCACAGGAGGCAATCGGCAGTGCACGAGACTGATCGTGCCCTGCCAATATTGCCCTGCACGCGCGGAGCTCCAGGGAGGTTGTCGCACGCGCAGAAAGACTAAAGTTCCCTCGATGCATAGCGGCAGCGGTGGCGTAGTCAAACTGGCTGGTGAGATCGGTCCATTGATGTGTTGGTTGCAACCGCGATAACCTATCACTTGCATACCTTGCGAAAATATTCCAACCTGAACTCATAAATCAAGTCATTTCTATTTAGTTCTGCACCTACAACTAGCGCCAGCATTTGAATCTGATGCTTCCAGGCCGCAACCAAATCACTCCCAAGCATGCATTCAGCGAAAAGTAAAAACAAAAAAAGCAAAAACAAAAATCAAAAAGTTCTCACCTTGCCATGCCGTCAAGGAGCGAGATCTTCCCATCGATTTTCGTAGTCATCATTGCAGAAACTCAAATATGGACACTTTCACGTCCAGCTTTTCGCCAAAGTGCGGATATACAACATCTGTACGGAATCACAGCTACGACAATCGAAAAGCAAAGCTCACGTTCACCATGACGTATACACACGAGGCCGCGGTTGTGTTGTATTCCAAAATGTGCTCGATCTTACTCGAGTGTTGAACTTCCGACCCTCGGCGTCCAAAAACCTACTCGCTTCTAGAGTTGTTCTAGTTCATTCCTCCAGCCTTATTGTCACGTGATCCAACTCGCAGGAGCAGCTAAAAAAGCCGTCGAAGAAAGGAACGCGACCATGGAGAATAGAAGGGTAGGAGAGGGCATGACGTCGGCCGCGTAGCCTCCACAAGCCATGCTCCCTTGACGCCTCGCCTCTTTCTCATTTTCCTCCTTACTCTCCTCACTCACCATGCCAACATGACCACATCACGTGACCGTAGCTAGCCTTCGTCTTGCTATGGGGTACTAGAATACACCACAGCCTAGACTTCGATCTGATAAAACCTACCGGACGGAGCGCGCACAAGCCTGCAAGGAGTCCTTCTACAATCAACCATCCATCTCGCACTTGACATGTCACGCGCACCAATCGCCAGAGAGATCTGAGGTCACGCTGGGCACAAAATCGTTTAAACTTTTTATGACTAGGCTTCACCAATATTGCAACGTGCCCCCTCCTAGTACTTCTAACCTCCTTGAACGCGACGGACGACCGTTGGGGAGAAAAGAAAAAAAAGAAAAAACGCGACACCGTGGCGCTTTTTTGTTTGTTCGCGCCGCGTTAGGCGTAGAGAGAAAGGGAAAGTAAAAGAAAACGTGCATTGCAAAGAAGCCAACTGTCAAGGGGAGGCTTGCGGAGAAGCGCACTACCAGTTCAGCCTACTCACGCCGACGCTCCTTGAAGGGAGAGGGGGAAGCGCTGCGGCTTTAGATCTAGGTGGTGTTGGCTGGAGACGCGAATAGCAAAGGGTCAATCTTTCGGCGTCGTACCTTCGTCTTCCAGAAGCAACTCTAAAAAGACCGTACAAAGGATTTGCTTCTTTTTTTTACGTTAACACCAATTTTACACAAAGGTTCTCTACAGTAAATCTTAAAGGAATTTTATTTATTTAGTGCTTTACAAATTTCGGACACGTTATTATTTAGTACAACATCGCAATAAGAAAAAAAAAAAAGATTGAAGTTTTAGGAGTTACGTAAGTGTTACGTTTGCCTGAACATATCTTAGGTAAACTGAGCATGTTGAATTGTCGTATTCACCAAATATGTCATGTTCAACTTGATGCCAGGCATTATGGCGTTGACAAACTGCAACGTCGTAAGTTTCGAACTGTTAGCTTCAGCAGCCACCATTTAACGTACACTAGATTCAGGCAATTTAGCAGTTATCTCAAAATTCACGTCTCTAATATTGAAGGCCTTCTTAAATTGGGTTTTATGTGTATAGCAGAAATATGCTTTCGTTTATAAATGCGGCAGAAATACAGCAAAAGTCGCCACACACCTCTTTTGATATAACAACAACAATTTTGAATAGCTGTGACCAAACCAGTTATAGGCTGGTCGCAAATCATCATACAAAAGGAAGACGAAAATTCCTCTGGTGCATTGGTCCCGCAAGACTTACTAGCCCAAAATGTACGCGACCGTAAAAACACATGCGCATTGCAATAAAAGACGGAGATATTATACACCACTGCTCAGCACTTTGCTTCGTTTGTCTCATCGAATGTCAATTTCATATTTTACTAATTTTCGGTGTTTTTTAATTGCTTGTTTTACACATGCTTGTTGCTATTTATAGGTGCTTCAAAAGAGGTATTGCGTTGAGCGTCACATAATATTGGTTTACACAATTATCAAATCATCCATCAAAGCGTTTCATTCACATTTATTGCAAAAAAAAAGCCCTAACGCAAATAATGAAGTCCCATTGATAAGCCGTGGATAAGCTTGACACATTTCAACTTTGAATATGCGTGCAAAGGATTTATAATATTCTATACTAAAAGAATGTCTTAGAGCCTCAGGATAACCGTTTTGCGGAATTACCCAAGCATAAAACAGTATGCCGGGAACATAGGTGCACGCGCTGCGCGTGCTGGCGTCTGCAATTGTAACTGTTCGAAAGCAAAACTCTAAATACAAATGGCACATAGCACACGGTATCCACAAACGCTTTATTTTGGTCATTTATTTCGATTATGTTGTATAGGGAAGGCTAGCGCGTGCAGCCCGTGTACCTGCGTTACCAAAATTTCCTTTGGTGCTTGGGTAGTTAGCGAAAGTTCTATAAGAGTAGGCGTTTTTCCAAGATAATTAGTTATCTGAAAGAGCTAAACGAATTAACGAAATATTGCCTGTAAACACAACTCAATCGAAATAATTGCTGGGCTTATGCAAGTGTTCAGTCTCTAAGCAAAATGCCCTCTCGCCAAACATTTTTTTTAGGCCGGGGGGGGGGGGGGGGGGGGGGGGGTATCCTTGCATCTGCATGCAGGAAGGGTCGACTATATTCTTTTTTTTTGGGGGGGGGGGGGGGGGGGAGGGTGATACAGCCTAAGAAACCGCTTCCTTTTCCCTACCTAAGTTTCTCAAGAACGACTTTAAACCATAATTCTCGTGCTGCTCCCAGGACCCTCACGTACACGTTTTCTTCGTTCTCTCAAGAGGCTACTGCAACTTTAGTATTTTAGAGACGTAGGTCATAGAATATCGATATTTTTATGTTCTTTGTGAAAAAGTTACAAGTTTCCTAGCTGGAATCAAGCTACAAATTCTTCATTGCTTTTGCCTTACCGTCGTGTCGAGGGCAACCTTCGAGGTCAAACTCGGTGTTCAAGGAATTGTCTACTGACACAGTGGCCATACTTGTGAGCGAACATTGTTCTGCTGCCATCTGAAGGCATAGATGTCCACCTAACCTGCAAATAAATGCAAGCAAGAATCAAACGAGCTTGAGCTATCGCATCAAACTGAAAGTCCGAACTATCAAGCTCTCGCGATGGTTAGCAAGCTTTTTGCAAGATGTAATGGCACTAGATACAAAACTTGTTTGATTCGACTGTGTTGTCACAGTTCCTTTCCGGAAGAATCTCTGCAACATACTATGATCGAGAAAAATAGATCCTGCCAAAGGGAAACAGCACATTCGACGCACTCAAAGCCAGACTTACAAAATGACTTAATTGAAGAACCGCTAATTGACTAACATAGCATCTGGTATATCGTTACTGAAAAAGTTTTGCTTTTCTCATCTCTGTACTAACTGCAATTTCATCTCTTTAACGTATTATTATAGCCAAATATTTTTCATTCGTGAAATTTATTCATTCATGATCTGGTTTAAATACCGAAAAAAAAAAGCAACACATGACAAGCGCTCACTCGCAACTGAAGGTCTTCTAATTGAAACAGATAAACAGAAGAAAAGAGCAATAGAAACACAATATAGCACACTTGCACCATTCCTGCGTCCACACGCATCAATGTAGGTCCCCCATCATAGAACCTTTCTACATAAGGTCACTGACGTTTCGCTTATGTATAGCTCGTCTAGACCGAAGATCTAATAGGTCTCAAACGCCTCCCGCGCGCGTGTCCTTGCGCCTCCCTACAACTGCCGTGTAACCAATGGCCGGGTAACAGACGCATGATCCGCAGTAAAGTGACAAGTGTCCTCCATCCCTGGCTTTCAGGGAGTAACTTTGCTCCCTCAGGTGCCAATTAACAACATGCTCAGGGAGCACAGTTACTCCCTGAGAGCCACGATCGGAGGGAACCTTCCGCTTTACTGCAGATCGTGCCCCTGTTAACCGGCCTTCGGTGACACAGCAATCGTGGAAAGGCACAAGGACAGAGTCACGCGGGAGGTTTTGGAGGCTATACTGAATTTTCAGTTTGAGCTACCTCTGCATATGCAAGACGTCAGCGATCTTATCTACAAAATGCATCTTTGTTCGCTCTACGATAGGGGACATACGCTGATGCGATTGGGTGATGGATTGGTGCATGGGTGTTACATGAGCAGAGGTGCATGGATCCGACCGTAGAACTTCGAATCGAGATATTACGATTGTGATTGGGTAGAAGAGAAAGAAGCAGGGTGACCGGACGCATGGGATTGGATCGTTCTCGATTCAACGCGCTGCTATTGCATCCATGTAAACACAGTCATTAGCCGCGGGTACATGAATGCGACCGTATCCCATCGAATCCAGATGACAATTGTGATTGGGTTGAAGATGGGGTATCAGGAGGACTGGAGCATGTGATTGGTTTCATTTAAATTCGAAGCGCTACTGTCGCACTCCTATAAACGTAGCCATTGCGCTCTAAAAAAAAAACCATGTGTCGGCTTTCCCGGACAACACTCGGAGAGCCAATCACCGTAACTTACGAAGGTAACTCAGCGAATGACGATGCCGAAACATATGTTTAGACCAGAAAACGCAGTCTGAGTTGTGACATTAAGCAATGCAAGCGTGACGTTTCGCATTGCTTAATGTCACAACTCAGACTGCGGTTTTTGGACTAAACATATGTTTCGGCACCGTCATTCGCTAATCTGCCTCCGTAAGTTGGGGTGATTGGCTCTCCGAGGTGTCGTGCGGGAAAGCAGACGCACGGGCATTTTTTTTAGAATGTGTGTTGCTATGGCCCTTGTCTTTATTTCAGTTTTTTTTTTGTTTTGTTTCAAGTAAAAAAACATTTGTTGTGAGTTAACGGTTGGCCTGTGTTGTTTAACTCTTCCACTCCGTCCGTCTTTTTTTTATTTTTGTGTGGTTTGTTTATACCATAATATGTACAAAGAAAACCAACTAGCTCAATTTTTGACGTAATAAAAGAATCACTCATTTTACTTCAAACAACACATCAGAGTCCTCGAACTTTTACCTTGACATCCTTTCAAGAAAGACTGCAAAATTCTTACAGAAAAAAGCATTTCCGGAGGTCTTTCATAAACGCTCATCTGCAACTTACAGGTTGTCGCGAGCACCTATTTCACACCCTGCACATTCAGCAGAAAACAATGCAAAAACTCGTGAGCGTCTAAGAAAGGATGACGTCACGGTTTCCGGTCGATGACAAAACAGAATGCTCATCTTCAGGACCTGTTTTCTCAAAGCTGGTTAGCTTTAACCGCGGCAGAACGTTAACCGCATTTCTCTACGAGGGGCGATTACAGGTCACGTGACCGGAAGAGCAAGGACAGCGGGAAATTTTGGCGCAGCCCCTCCCAGCGAGCATGGCTCGCTTTGGAACAAATTTTCTGTAGTCGCTGCAAAATCGGGCTTGGTTATCATCAATAAGTGGTGGAGGAGGCTTTCCCTTTGCCTTCACTTAAATCCCAAAGTATAAGCAGTGATCTCGCACCATTTGTTTTAAAGTCGTTTTTTGTTTCTGGTTATTCCAAAACCTAAAGACATGTTCGTCTCTGGATTCCTAGTGGATTATCTTTAGCCCAGTGCTGCACAACTAACCACACTCTAAGGAATATCTGCGCGTCTATATTTACCCGCAAAACACTCGAAGAGTCCATCTCTGCGACCTACGAAATCTGGTAACCGAATGATAAGGCGGAACATCTGCTTAGACCTCAAAATTAAGTCTTCGCTGTGGCATTACGCAATGCAAGCGTGGAGCTTTGCACAATGCCACAGCACAGACTTCAGTTTTAGGTCTAGATGGATGTTCCGCCTCATCATTCGCTCAGCTGCTTTTGTAGATAGCAGAGATTGGCTCTTCGAGTGTTTGGCGGGTAAGTAGACGCGCAGGCATTTCTTAGAGTGCATCAGAACACCCGAGGGATCGAATAAGCCGAAAGGTTTAGTTTTCATAGGCAATATCAGTCACTTCACTAACAAAACAATGCTCATAGGATTTTAGTTTTGTATAATGCTCCATAGAGTCTAGAAAAGAATGCGACTACCTGCGGCAACGGTGGGTCCGGTGCTCGAGTACCACGAGTCGTTCAGACAGAAAGCCTCCAACGGTAATTGACTTTCTCTCTAACCGCACAGCCATACTTAAGATCGGGGACATCACCTCCAAAGCACCCATCAACTTGGGATGCAAAGGGACTCTCCAAGGTTCGGTCCTGTCCCCCCTTTTATTCAACATCGCGCTCCTGGGCCTCCCTGAGCAGTTGGGACGAATACCGAACTTAAACCATGCCCTCTACGCGGACGATGTCACCCTTTGAACGGGCACCGACTCCCTCAGGGGCTTGCAGGACACGCTTCAGCTCGCCGCCGAGACGGTGAATCAATACGCAAAAAGTTGCGGACTGTCCTGCTCGCCACAGAAATCCGAGCTTCTCGTGGTGAGGAGACGGCGAACCAAGAAGGACGACGACAACATCCACGTCACTCTCGAAGGGCACGACATCAAGCCAAGCAAGTCCCTCAGGATCTTGGGCTTGCTAATTCAAGCGGACGGCAAGAACGACGCAATGGTGCAACAGCTCAGTGAAACCTCTGAGCAAGTCATGCATATGATACGCAGAGTCACGAACCGACACAGAGGCATGAGAGAGAGCGATACGGTCAGGTTAGTTCAAGCCTTCGTCCTCTCGCGCATAACTTACGCTGCTCCCTACGTCACCCTGAGTAAAGCGGAACAAGACAAGCTCGACGTGCTCATACGCAAGACGCTGAAACAGGCAATCGGATTACCCGTGAACGCATCTACGGACAAGCTACTTCGTATGGGGCTACATAACACCGTGAGGGAACTCATTGAGGGCCACTTGTCAAGTCAAAAGACACGACTCGCTCACACTCAAACCGGCCGCAACTTGCTGATTAAACTCAAGCAGGTTCCACGGGACCAGACCCTGCCGCTGGCACTCCCGGAATCGTGGCGCCAACACATCTTTGTTTACCCAATCCCTCGAAACATGCACCCGAACCACCATCAGGGCCGCAGAGCAGCAAGAGCAAGAGCACTAAATAAGACATACTCCAGAATACCCACGACGACGTATACCGACGCAGCCAACTACAACGGCAAACGAGCCATGGTGGCCGTGGACGGGCACAAGTACCTGACCAGCGCCTCCGTCCCACGGGGAACGGCTAAAGAAACAGAAGAGCTTGCCATCGCCCTCGCCCTCACACAAACCAAAACCTCCACAATAATCACGGATTCGCAAGAGGCATGCCGTAGCTTCCAGTCGGGCTGGGTGGCACCTGTCACGCTACGTATCCTAGAAAACAAGGCACCGGACAGGCAGGTCGACATTGTGTGGACCCCAGCCCACTCCTCCATGAGAGGCAACCAACACGCCCATCTCACGGCCCGAGACCTCGCCCACCAGGCCACGGAGGCGACACTGGAACCCATACCCCTCACGACCTATCAAGAAATTACACAACATTACAGGCTCAACAGAAGAACATTACCCGCACCACACCCTTCCCTCACGAGAAGTCAGGAAACCACACTCAGATTACTACAGACTAACACATTTCCCCATCCAATTAGGATGCACCTGCTATTCCCCACACAATTCGACGCCCAATGTCAATTCTGTAACCAACCCGGCACCCTGAGACACATCATATGGGAGTGCGACAACAACCCAGACATGTCACCCCCTTTTCCTTCCCCTACCCCCGAGCAGTGGGAGACACTGCTGTCCAGCTCCCTCCCTCAATATCAGCTCTTGCTGGTGGAGAGGGCCGATCGAGCCAGGACGGCACATGGGTACCTGAATTGAGGATCCACCCCACAGCGTAAAACGCTTAATAAATATGTTTTGTCCTCCTCCTGCACTTAACAGCACGTTTTTTTTTAACACTATAATTTAAACATTTTAGGTTAATTCTGAATTACTCATTTAGAAAGACTATTTATAAAAAAATTAAAAAGAAAATCGAGGATAACTTTTTTTTTTTTTTATCTTGCAGCACAAAAGGTGGACAATTGGGACTATTCCGTATTTCAAAAACATTCTAGCGCAATTACACTTACAATAGTTGAACGCTGATTTTGTTGTTAAAAGGGAACAAGGCACGACATACTGTCGCGACAACGAACTCCAAGATGTAATGCTCACTATGAAGTTCCACGAATATACACTCCGTGCGACGCGACTGGCGCGCCGCCGCGCGGCCGGTACCGAAGGTAGGCAGTGAGAACCCCAGAGAAAACGAAACCGAAACCACGCCGCGTACGTTGGTCCGCATTGAAGTCGGAGTGGTGCGATTGCGCTGGGTTCACAGCATGAAGTGCTGTCTGTGCTGCGTCATTAAGTGCTTCAATGGTTATGCGTCGTATCTCGTGGAGACAAAGTTTCACAGTTTTTCACGTCGCCGATGTTTTGTGGGACAGTGACAACGATGGAGCCGTGCCGTACGACGCGAGAAATTCGGTCTCCCGATCATGTCTGCCACTGTGTCGGCACGGCTGACATATTCTACACTGCCGCTTTGCGCTCTGCGTTTGTTTTCGTACCAGTAACACCTACATGTGTCAGCGCCGATGGGACAAACTGAAATGCCATCCCACACTCGCGGGTATGCAGTGCCAATTTCGTTGGAGGAATGCCCTCCAAAGAAGTTTCGTCCCCATCGTACGTGTCGATGATATTTCCGGACAAGTATGGCACGCAATCTGTACTTCATGAAAAAAGATTCGAACGGTAAAAAAAGTGACAAATATAAATCTAAAGAAAACAACAATGAAACTCGGAGTCGCTGGAGAATCGACGTTTGAGTATGGAAGTTTATGTGGTGTGCTTTCTTTCTTGATCAGCCTCCTTTTGGATGTGGAAACGCTGACGCTCAGAGTTCTGGAGACCACAATTTTTTTTCTTGGCTTTAGAGCCACCTATCGCAAAGTGGTTCGAACTGGAAGTACCGTCCACTGGTCCCTTCCTACCTGTAAAGTGTGCACCTCCCACGATGAGTGGTATTATCTGACAGCCTTTGACGGTCAAAGCAAGTTCCCATTTAGTTACGCCGCCCAAACTAAATTTCCACCTGGTTTCGCTATGCCAACTCTTTTTGTTATAATAACGGTTGTGCCAAGTGACGGTCATGTCAAAGTACCTGTGCGCCGAAAATCAGGAGCTCGCACAACAGGTTATTACACAACAGCTGACCGCAAAAGCCCTTTGCGGCCAAACCGTGCTTTGGCCAACAACTTTATTTTCTCGGTCTTGGAACCACCTTTCGTAAAGTCGTTTCAACTGGAAGGACGGTCCACTAGCCCCTTCCTGCCTCTAAAGTCTCCACCTCCCCCGACCAGTGGTATTCTCTTGACAGCCTTTTCATGGACAAAACCGATCCTATTGAGTTACGCCGCCCAAACCAAATTTCCACCTAGTTTCCCTATTTTTTGGTATAAAAATTGCTGTGTCATGTTACTGTCAAGTCCAAGCACCTGTGTGCCCAAATCTGCACTTCGCACAGCACGGTTATAACACAACATTTTGGGTCCAATATTGGATATCCCGTACAGCTTTATTTCTTTATTCGTTAGAAACCTAACTTTCACACCTGCTGTCTTAAAGAAACTTGGCACTCCTCGTGCACAAACTTAGTGAACATCTCACTCACCTCCAAATATCATCGTTCCAGCAGTCCTAGGTTTACAGCGACGAGCAAAATAAATTTCCCACTCAGAGTAATTAAGGTGGCGGCCGTCTTGTTTTTCGGAAAATTGCTCCAACACCTTTTTCGGCCGCAACTAGAGAAGTTACCCCTAATAAGGACTCAAACTCAATATATAAGAAGTGGAGAACAGCTAAATGGCCCTTCTGCCCCAGCACTCATGCAACGTCACCCTCAACTTATCGGCTCAAAAAGCAAAAGTTTCGTCCGTGCGCGCTTCCGCCGCCACAGCTTGGCATGCGAAAAGGCGCCGCAGGCTGCTGAACGCGCCTCACAGTCGAACGCCAGCTCCTCCGCTAGCGGCGCTGCGCGCGTTTTTCAAAGCGCCCCCTATAGTTCCCGCACGGAGTGTATACAATCGCTACGGAGAAAGCATTAGGGCATTTTATGTCCCGAAAATATTCAACGCGTTACCGGATTCTAGATTTCTTTCTGAATCATGTTGTCATGTAAAAAAAAAGAATTAAAAAATTTCATTGCCAGTTATTTACCTTTGTTCGTATTTGTTAATGTGAAGAATGTGCTTTCACTGCGAGGTCGCGCCACACAAACCTACTCTGGCTTCGGCAGGCCTGGCGTTTTGTATTGTTGATCTTGATTAATAAATAATAATAATAATATTATTATTATTATATTATCATTATTAATATTATATTATCATTATTATTTTATGTACAAAAAGATTTAGCCTAAAAACCTTATTCTAAGTTGCGTTCAAAGACCTCCGAAAAATACCTAACATCAAAGAGTTCCCTACTCAGGCCAAGTTTATCAATTTATTTTATTTGAAATAGAACCTTAAACAAACTACATTTAGGTGCTTCAGGTAGACCAGTTGGCGCGCTTTATATACAAAAAATACGTCGTAGAAATATGTATTTTTTTATTCCTGTAGCCCTCAATGTTGCGTCGACGCGCAATTGGTAAAAATCGTAGTTAAAGGTCCTCTGAGACGCAATCTGTTATTACGAATACAAAATATTTTTTGTTCAAAAGTAATGTCTATTTTGTTGTATGAACATGCTTTGCCACCTCATATAAGAACTATGATCGAAAACAAAATAATGGCATGACACCCCATATAGCCCCCCCCCCCCCATTTTTATCTTAACACATTCTGCACATACAGACTTGTACCGTACGCATTACAAGTAATCAAATTACTTGTAATCGATTACTTTTTTGGAGTAATTTTGTAATCATTTGATTTCTTTTATTAGGCAGTAATCACAAGAGTAATCTGATTACTTTCTGATGTAATAAAATTACTTGTAACCGTTACAATTTGTCCACGGGACCCCCCCCCCCCCCGGCACACGCCTTTTTTTTATGAAATAACAAAAATAAAATTTGCATTTCTTTTTTTTTCGATCGGAAAAAAGAAAGATTTTTGCGGAGCTATAGGAAACGAGGTCAATCTCTTTCTATGCACAGTTTCTGTGGCATGTCCTTTTTTTTTTTTTTCGAGCTGGGACCGGGAGTGGGAAGCCCCAGGAAAGCCACAGTGCGTGACAAAGGCCATTCAGGGCGAAGTTTGAGGAAGCAGAATGTAGCTTTGTGAGTCCTTCGTTCAAACTAGCCCCCTCACGCACACACACACAGAAATAAAAAAAATTAAAAAATCCTGATTAGGGTACCCCCTCGCAGCCCATAGGAGAACCAGATCCGAAGAATGCCTAAAGCGGATGCAAAATATAACAAAGGCATTTGAAATATTTCCCCATTTCCCCTATGTGGTCTTTGTGACAAGCAATGTTTCGAGTTGAGAAGTGGTCGGGCGATCTCTTCCGCTAATGGATACTACACATGATCCATTTCAAATCCTGGAGCTGCTGCTCTTTTGTATAACATGCGAGTTCATCCAGGTGTGAATAATAAAATGAGCGACGCAAACTTTGAGCGACAACCCTTGCTCAAGCTTAACAAGATCTAGAACCCCCTCCGCTCCCCCCCCCCCCCCCCTCCCACATACACACACACCGGCGAACGCCCAAATCATTAAACGTCTTCAAACGAATTCTATGCTTGTGTCCGCATTGTGAAGGTGCAACGACCACGAAGAGGGAGCCAGTTTTTCTTCAATACTTGTGCAATTCTGAAATATAGGTTGGAAGCAGTTCATTGTTATGACTCTAAAGATGTGTCTTCACACAATAAAGTAATCGGAAAAGTAACGATTACTTCTTTAAGTAATGTCCAATTACTTTTGCCGTCGAGTAATCAAGTAATCTAATCGAATACTGTTAGCCAAGAGTAATAGTAATTATAATTGATTACTTTTTTTTAGTAACGTGTACAAGACTGTGCACACATCAGGGACTCAATCTAAGCGGTATTTGAGCAAAGTATAAATATCGTTGAACCGCCCTTTACGGAGAAACGGAGCATGAGTGGTGTTGGCTCCGTCTTGTGGCGTTTTTGTGCAACAGCTCCATTAGTATCCGAATACGTGCAAATAGCAAGGCGTGGCGACGCAATATTGACTTCGCCGCTGAGCATCTCGCTCTTGATAATCCCTTATCGGTTGGCGTTGGCCGTGACCTAGTGTAGGCTATACTCTGTTTCACCTTGTGTTGTACCTCAGGAAAAACTACGAGCGCGAGCTCCTTGCTCTAGGGCACATCTCGGAGGCACAAGCTCTCGCGCAACAAGGGCAGATGCCAACGCTATGAGCTCGCGCTTCTAGCCTTCGCTGCGGTACAACATAAGGTGAAACGGAGTATAGGTATCAGAGGCTACAACGGCCGTCGCGTACAACACAGAAACGGATAACGCTAACTACCGGGGACATCGGCACGTCACGAATGACGCAAAGACTATAATGCGTCATTCGCGACATTAGACGCAGTGTGCTGCCTTGGTATAAGGATGCGCTCTCTCGACGTTCATACAATGGTGTTTTGTGTATGTTTAGAGGGCGGAAAACCCGTCAACCCCAATGGGCGTCCGATGTCTCCGCTGTAAATGGGAAATTTAGCCAGTGCGGTACGCCGCCGCTAACCTGGGGGCTTGTACGTGCATCGCGCGGTTGTGATACACGACGGCGCGCCGATACGATGCTTATTGAAATGTCAAAGGGCATTCAGAAGTGGGGACGGAGCCCCGCATCTCAAGGCTCCGCAGCGCGAGGTTTCGCTTCACGCGCTGTCCGAGCTGGGGTACGCGAAAGTGACTGGATCCTATTAAAGTAGCGCCAAGCTCCCCGTATTGTCGTCATATTACACTCTAGAAAAAGCCCGTGCGTCTGCTTTCCCGCACAACACTGGGAGAGCCAATCACCGCAACTTACGGAGGCAGCTCAGTGAATGACGATGCCGAAACATCTGTTTAGACGAAAAAAACGAAGCCTGAGTTGTGACATTAAGCAATGCAAGCGTGACGTTTTGCTTTGCTGAATGTCGCAACTCTGACTGCGTTTTTCGGTGTAAGCATATGTTTCGGCATCGTCATTCGCTGAGCTGCCTCTGTAAGTTGCAGCGACTGGCTCCCCGAGTGTTGTGCGGGAAACCAAACGCACGGGCTATCTTTAGAGTGGTATAGTATTGTTGCGCAGTTCGGTGCACGCCATCTCAATATTATGTGCATCGCCGGAGAGACTTCTCATTAGTGGTTAATATTTTAAGAGAGGCGAACCAGTCTGGGAATCCGTCTGTGTGAACGACGTCCTGTTTCTGCTTAACAGCAACCTCGACAAGTGAAACATTGTGTGAATGTCCGTTTTCTTATTCCAAAAAGTTGGCACTCGTTTTTTTTTTTTTTTTTTTTTTAAGTGCGTATATGGTTCCGACTCCCGAGTGTGCAGTTGAGGGTTAGAGCTGTTGTCATTATTGAATAGTGCGATATTTTCCCAATGGTGTACTGGTGCCTTATAGACGAGTACTTCACTGTGGAGAGTGAGTGACTTTCCTCTCCCACTTTTTTAAAATTGTTTGGCCTAAATACAATGGCCCAATGTTGTCAGTCCGTCCTTTGTTAATTTGAATGTTTATAAAAAAAACGTGTCCCCTTGAGATGGGTTTCACAAAGTAAAAAGGAAAGTAATATTAAAATTTCGTTCCAAATTTTGTAAGTGACACGGACTCCCAAGACGATCTTATAATTATCTGCGATCATCTTTCCTGCGATGCGAAATGACTGGAAAAAGGATCGAATATTACATAAATACGATGAAACAGAAAACGATAAAAAGACTTTCACCGTATTTTCATACGAAGAGTATCTTTCGCAAAGCGAAGCAGACGCGTTATAGGTTACAATACAGATAGTTTTTTTTATTTTTTTTATCTACGCTTCATTTCATTATGTATAATAATATGTCGATTGAGGGTGGGATGTGGTTACGAATTTTTCAGATGCGGTTCGGACGCGGATACAAATGTTTACGAACATTGCGGGTTCTTTCGGATGCGGATGTGAAATCTGTAGATGACAATCGGATGCGGATGATCAAACTCTTCTCCGCGCAGAGCTCTACATACAATGCGTGAAATGCATTATAGAGAATCGTTGCGGAAATTGGTGTATCACGTGACAATTTAGCAGTGAAACGGAATGGTTGTATGCGCCTTGCAAGTGGGCGCATTTCGGTCTTCTGTGCATGGGAAAGGAGGTGTGAAGGTGGGAGAGGAGGTTATGCTAACTTCCGCCTCCTCGTGTGCGTGTGTGTGTGTGGGAAGGAGGGGGGGGGGGGTTCGCAGATGTAAACATCTCGGCGTCAGCAATGGCGGACGTGCTCTGGCAGCTGTGGCTCTAACTGTGAGTCCTTCGCGTGGTTGCTGGCGAAAAAAAAAAAAAAAAAAAAGAGAAAAGAACGTTCCGCTTCTGTCCTGTGGGATTTAGAGGTCGGCTCTGGTCTGGCGCTCTCCAAGGGGCAGTGTTACCAGGGGAAAGGGAAACGTGCTGCGTCCTCGGATGTGGTGGGCGCATTCACGACGGTGTGTCGCATTTTAAATTTCTGGGAGGATTGACAGATTGGGAGCTCTTTCTTGATTCGGGGGATGGCGGTGCATGTCCGTTCTTAGCTGGTGGAGTGATTTCTCCGGTTAATTCCCATGGCGAACGATACTCTAGCTATTAAATGGGTGCGTGGTTCTCTGCACCTTGCACCCTTCTTAGAGGGACAAGCGGCTCCTATCCGCACGAAACAGAGCAATAACAGGCCAGTGGTGCCCATAGATGTCCGGGGCCGCACGAGCGCCACACTGAAGCAAGCAGCGTGTTTTTATCCTTGTCTGTTAAAAGAGTAAGCTTAGAAAAAAGTGACTTGAGCAAATACAGAGGGCTAATTGAAGTCCATCGGATTACCCCCGAGCACGTGTTCGTCCGTTTAAATAACAGGGCATAGAAAAATAAGTTTCCACAAACGTTCGACAAAAATGAAAACAATAATGACTTCTTGGCTTCAACGAGTCTACAACATAACTTCCGCGATACGCTCGAAGCCGCAGACGAAAGGAGGGAACTTGCGGACGCTAACCACACTCCTCCTTGGTTGTTAGCAGCAAACCTGGGCGCGTCGGCCACCTCGCCCGTGAGTCCTTTGGCTTCGCTCCTTGATGCTTGTTTGCTAGTTGTTAGACAAAAACACATCTTGCCGCTCGAGTTATTTCGTCTGTCCACTCTGAAAGGCAAAGTCGAGCTTGCTCGTAAAGGTAAGACAGCAGTTGAATAGCAGACGACGCTCAGCTAGTCGTTAGACAAAAGCACATCTTGCCGCTCGAGTTATTTCGTCTGTCCACTCTGAAAGGCAAAGTCGAGCTCGCTCGTAAAGGTAAGACAGCAGTTGAATAGCAGACGACGCTCAGCTAGTCGTTAGACAAAAGCACATCGTACCGCTCGAGTTATTTCGTCTGTCCACTCTGAAAGGCAAAGTCGAGCTCGCTCGTAAAGGTAAGACAGCAGTTGAATAGCAGACGACGCTCAGCTAGTCGGTTGAATAGCAGACGACGCTCAGCTAGTCGTTAGACAAAAGCACATCTTGCCGCTCGAGTTATTTCGTCTGTCCACTCTGAAATGCAAAGTCGAGCTCGCTCGTAAAGGTAAGACAGCAGTTGAATAGCAGAGGACTTTGCAAAGCAGCAGACGACGCTCAGATGGAGGGTCTCGGCGACCCACTATCTTTCCACTCTAGCCAATCAGAGCTCAGTGTTCTGACGTCACCACAACCCCTGCGCAAGAAACAGGCGAACTTACCCTCCACATAGGCCACGTTCACGTCAGGTCACGTGGCGTCGATTTCCCGCTCCAATAATTGGAGAAACAAAACTGACGTTTCGACTAGAGGACATGAACTTTCCGGCTAACTTTAGAGGGGAAACTGAGTTGACGTATACGTCACGTGCCGTGACGTTGCGTGACGCCACTTTTCTCGCTAATTCTAGCGGAAAATGGGAGGACGGACGGAGGGACGGACGGACAAAATTTTGACATTGGGGGTAGCGTAAAAAAGCATTTCGTGCTTAACAAAACAGAACATTATGAAGATCCGTCCTCCACGCGCACTTCGCCGTGCTCTGGGAATCGGTGCACGATCTGTTAGAAATGGGCGCAGCGAAGCTCGCTTCTACACTCTGAAAAACGTTTGTGCGTCTGCTTTCCCGCACAACACTCGGAGAGCCAATCACCGCTACATACGAAGGCAGCTCAGTGTATGACGATGCAGAAACATAAGTTTAGACCGAAAAACGCAGTCTGAGTTGTGACATTAAGCAATGCAAAACGTCACGCTTGCATTGCTTAACGTCACAACTCAGACTGCATTTTTTGATCTAAACATATGTTTCGGCATTGTCATGCGCTGAGCTGCCTCCGTAAGTTGCGCTGATTGGATCTCCGACTGTTGTGTGGGAAAGCAGACGCACAAACATCTTTTAGAGTGTATATACTCCGGTTCATATACTCTAAGAAATGCCTGCGTCTCTACTTACCCTCAAAACACTCAAAGAGCCAATCTCTGCGATTCATGAAATATGCTCAGCGAATGATGAGGCGGAACATCTGTTGAGACCTTAAAACAAAGCCCACACACTCAATGCAAGCATGACGTTTCGCATTGGGTAATGCCACAGCGCAGACTTCAATTTTAGGTCTAAACGGACGTTGCGCCTCATCAATCGCTGAGCTGATTTCCTATATCGCAGAGATTGGCTATTTCAGTGTTTTTCGGGTAAGTAGATGCGCAGACGTTTCTTAGAGTAGAAACATTCACAACGCAACGATATTCTACAATTTCAGGTAGCCAGTCGAGAAGCGCAAAAGCGCATATTCACGGAGATATTGGCGTCTTTCTGCGTTTAATATCAACGGCCATATACCAATCACGCTGACTGAATGCTCCGTGTGAACCTGCGCTCTTTTGTGTGTGTGTGTGCGTGATCGGCTCATTTTGCAATATCAGACGCGACAAGACAAGGAGCGCCGTGACGATGCATTTTCGGCGCTGCTTCGGATTGGCTCGGTCGAAACAATACGGTTCCGCTAGGACTTAGGGTGAAACAAGTTAACTTGGCACCGCTATCAAATCGGAAGTTTGACAGGAAATGTGATTGGGCAAGCGGAGGTGTTACCTTCGTGAGCGCAAGCCAGCGATTCCGTTACCTAGCAGCGCTTCTTTTGTGACTTAAGATTATTTCTAGGCATTTTCTCTGATATAAAACTTGCTACGCAATCACGCAAAAAAGTAACGCAAATCCCCCCCCTAAAAAAATATAAAAAAATAAAAATAACGGCCCTTATCGATCTTATCAGAGTGACGTGAGTGACGGTGAACGCAGATATTAAGCGTCGGCGAGCTTACAACCAGCTCAGAGAGAGATATCCGTTCACACAGAGAAAATGGCCTCCCGAATCTGGAACGGCGTGGTTTTGGTGACCCTTCTGTGCGCCGTCTTCGTCGAACGGGGTAAGTCCTTGCACGCATTTTCAATTGTTGTCCCCACGGCCAAGCGTGCCGAATCACTGGTCTGTGTACATCTGCGCGGCGTAGGACATTCCTCAAGAGAGGACGCTACTTTTTCGGTATGAGCAAGAACAAATTTACGCACTATATACGCAAAAGATGGTCGACTATCACGTTGTTGGAATTATTTCGAGCCCATCTTGAAAGCTGGGGTCACACTGCTTATGCATCATACAAGAGACAGGCTGCCTACAGAATCGAACGCGAGTCACCTCGAGATCCGTGCTTCGAATGCTTGGTAAGCGGCATTCGAACCACGGATACCTCGACTCGTGTTTGCTGACTATCCTCTGTTTGATGTA
This sequence comes from Ixodes scapularis, assembly GCF_016920785.2. Lineage (NCBI taxonomy): Eukaryota > Metazoa > Arthropoda > Arachnida > Ixodida > Ixodidae > Ixodes > Ixodes scapularis. Next base: position 77,909,179 of record NW_024609836.1, read on the forward strand.
AGAGCAGTTTGACCCCGCGGCTATAAAGAACGACGCGTAAAACGCAAAAAAAAGGGTCGGGAAATGTAAGCAGACTCCAAGTTGTCTAGGGCTCCTCGATTTCTGTCATCTCTTTTACCGGGCTTTATAAATATCTTAGTTAGTAATATGCTGCTAAAAGGCTTAACATATTTATTTTTTAAAGCTTTGCTAGGTGCCTCTAGGTGGCTCAAGGCGCCGCGCGATTAAAAAGTTTCAGCTCCCTTTAGCTATCCGTAGTAAGCGGTCACAAGCGGTTGTAATGCTGTTGGTCACGAACTCAAACGCGAATGTGTGAATCAGCGTTAACGTCAGGCAACAAAGCTCGCAAGTGATCTACAAGCGGAGATGTGACATCCGTCATCGAAAGGTCTAATCGCTCGGTTCAGCATCCGACATTGCACAACCGAGATTCTCTTCAGCGATTATTTCCGCTTAGCATGGGAGTGCATCTACGTGTCTTCATATATCTTCAATTGTGTTGCGTGCTTTGTTTTACAAATCAAGAAGGGTGTAGCTCGATTGCCCCGCGTGCAGAATCTCTGTCGCAAAAGCCCCGCGTCTTTAGCCCTACGTTTCAAAAACCCGAGTTAAATTTCCCGTCTTGTATTCCCCGCATGCCAAAAGCCCCATCCTCACTGTCCCCGTCCCCCCTTCACCCCGCACCAAGCAGCATTTTTTCCTGTCCTAACCTAATTAATATTCTTAGGGTCTACAAAGAGTTTTTTTTTTTTTTTTTAAGTGAAAGAAAGAACAAACTAAGGCTAACATGAAGCGGCGTAAAAACTTAGAATGACGTACAAGTGGACAATTGCACAAATCGCATCACCAGCGAGGCACTCTCTAAAATCATCTAGGCTAGGTATTGATCATGACGATGTCGAGTCAATTTGGTGCTCAGTTACTTTATCTGAGAATTCGTCGTACGCTACCGGAACGTTTTATCGGCCACCGAATTCAGATTTAAAGCCGTTACAGTCGTTGTTTGAAATCGATTGGGAGGCCTCTCGGCACCCTATTTTACTTGCAGGTGACTTTAACCTGCCAGAATTGAAATGGAATGATGGCACTAGTTTATGCAAAGTTAATAGTCGCATTAACCTAGAAATGAAGAACATCGTAGATACTTATAGACTGTTACAATATGTAAAAGGATCCAACTCGGAATAATAAGATATTAGACCTTTTGTTTTGCAGTTCACCCAACCTTATAGATTCCGTCACCATTATACCAAGAATAAGTTATCATAAAGCCGTAATTGCAAGTGTCAAATCAGGAATCATTCGACCGACGACATGCGCATCAAGGAAAGTTTTTTTCTTCGAGAAAGGCGACTATACTAGTATATCTCAGCAGCTGCTTTACCACTTGCCGGTCTTTGAATGCCTAGCTGAAGATTACGACGTCCACAAATTATGGTGTGTATTAAAGAACAAGCTGCTCGAACTTATGAACCGTTATGTTCCAAGCATAGATTCTACCAGACTCAAAAAAAGAAAAAAAACCCTGGGTGGCTTCACGTATTCTAAGGATAATTAGAAAAAGATGGAGAGCATTTCTCAAGTATAAGAAAGCTAGAAGTAACAATCACTTGAAGAGATTATCTGAAGTAGCGCGCAGGAGTATAAATTATCTATCAAAATTGCGAAAGAAGGATACTTTAAAAGACTTAATGACAGGATGAAAACTAGTCCTAAACCTTTTTGTCAGTTCATAAAAGGCTGTGGATTAGATGTCTTAGGAATAAACGAAATTGTGCACAACCATCGTGGCCTCTTAGACGATACTGAAAAGGCTACGTGCTTGAATGATTACTTTCAATCTATCTTCCTACCTAAAGATAGCAGCTGTCCTCCAGCACATGCAAGTGTCATCCCGTTAATGGAGCCAGTTGATCTAAGCGTGAAGGGCATCGAGTTGCTTTTAAGAAACATTGACGAAACTAAGGCAAATGGCCCTGATGGTATTTCTCCACGTATACTAAAGCGTTGTGCCGGACCTATTTCATTGTTTCTTTATGTAATCTACGAAAAGTCACTCTCCACTGGTATCCTACCAGACGATTGGAAAATCGCCCATGTTGTTCCTATTCATAAATGTGGTTTAAAAAAAGAGGTTTCAAACTACAGGCCAATATCACTAACAGCCATCTCATGCAAAATTATTGAACATGTTTCATATACAGGAATAATGAAACATATAACGAACGACAGCATACTAATTAATCAACAACACGGGTTTCGTAAAGGCCTATCTTGCACGACACAGGTCGTAGAATTTTACCATGAACTGGCGTCCAATGTTAACAATGGAGGGCAAACGGATTGTGTTTTTCTAGACTTCCGTAAGGCGTTCGACACTGTGTCGCATCCGCTCCTTCATAGTAAACTAGAGTCGTTAAACTTAGACTCAAGTGTGTTCCGATGGATCGAAAATGATTTATTTCAACGTCGGCAGTGTGTTGTCTTGAACGGAAAAAGTTCGGAGTATGTTAACGTAACGTCAGGAGTCCCACAAGGCTCGGTCCTGGGACCACTTTTGTTTTTGATTTATGTAAACGATATTTCCGTGGGAATTTTCTCCTGTATACGGTTGTTTGCTGACGACTGCGTTGTGTATAGGAAAATTAAGGACGAACAAGATGCTGCTACGTTGCAACGAGACTTGGATTGTATTAATACTTGGTGTTCCAAGTGGCAGATGAATTTAAATCCAAAGAACTGTGTACACCTGAGTTTTACCAAGAGAAAGAAAAAAAATTTAAAGTACTTATTAGATAGATAACGCCCTAATAAATAACAAAACTACCTACTAGTACCTTGGTGTCACAGTGTCATCCGACTGTTCTTGGAATGCTCAAGTTGATGATGTCATCCTAAAAGCTGGGAGGGCGCTCAATTTTATTCAACGGAGTTTGAAATGTTCTCAACCTGAATTAAAGAAAACCGCGTACTTAATATGTGTTAGGTCGATTTTAGAATATGCCTGCGCCGTCTGCGACCCTCCGCACATAACCTTGATTGATAAATTGGAAAGAATTCAAAATAGAGCTGCTAGGTTTGTACTGGGTCGTTATGGGCGGTGAGAGAGCTGCACTAAAATGAAAAGCGAATTGAATTGGGAACTACTTTCTTCTCGACGAGAAAAGTTGAGACTGAAGTTTTCATTTCTCATATATAATATTAAAACTTGCAATAACAGAGAGGTATATTTAAAACACCCACATTATGTTTTTAGGCGAACTGAACATGCTTTCAAAATCCGAGAGTACCACGCCAGGACGAACCTGTATGCAAATTCTTTTTTTTTTTTTTTTTTGTTAAAACCATTGCAAAGTGGAATAGGCTGTTTGAAGACCAGGTGTGCACTACAAATGAAGATGTATTTTTTTCGAAACTGTAACCCCCCTGCAATAACGCCTCCGGGCAATGCGGGGTAAGCTTTGAATAAAGAATGAATAAAGAAACTACTCTCTCACGGAGGTATATCGGACGCAGAATTATAAATTTTATCTATGTAGGGGTTAAAAATAATTTTTGAAGCACGTAAGAAGAATGGAACTGGTGTTTGGTGCTGCGATAAGTATATGACGCCATGAGCTCCGGGTTAACAGTTGGTGAATGCAGGCGTGCTTCAGAGTCGATAACTGCCTTCGCTCAATGCTTACTCATAAAAGCTGTAACTTCAATTTTTTTTTTCCAGTGACTGATATTTCCTGCCTCTTTTTTTCACTTCTAACGTCGGAGGACGGGAATGTGGTTAGCGCAACCCTGAAGAACGGAAAGCTTCATTTAGTTATTCCTTACTTGATTGTCGGGTGCGGCAATATATTACGTCACGCAGGCTCACGTGCTCACTTAGATTCTTCCAGTTAAAAGCAGAATGCTCTACCGTCACGGTGTGGACCCGGCCGCCTGATACCGAGGATTCGTGTCACGGGCTTTTGAAACTGCGGCTTTTGAAATCGGGGCAAAACATGACGGGGCGTTTGCCGCGGGGCACTTGACAAGGGTCTTTTGACATCGGGTGCTTTCGTGCACCACCCATCGGGAGGTTAGTCCTCCCCCTTTGGCGTTTCTTCTATCCTCTCTGGATGATGAATTTAGTCAGCACAGCACCACTTGCACCGAGTAGACGTTAATCACGACGTAGTGATTAGACGAAGGCACGTATATATGCAGCTCATTCAGACTATCCAGACGGAAGCAGGGAGGGCGGGTCCTGCAGCACGATCTTTCGCTGCACGCGCTCCGAGCTGCACTGCGCAACGCAGTCAACCACCGATCCCCCCGTACATTTGCAGCCTTGCAAAATAAAATGAAATGAATGAATAAATGAATTTATTACATCAGGATGGCTCTCTGGCCAATATGGGGGAAGGGGAGGACGGTGGGGGCAGTCCGCAGTTCGTGTTCTGCTGACGAGCTGGGCCTTCCTGGCAAAGTCCCATAGTGCTAGCAGCGTTGCGTGGGCGTGGTCATTGGGATATATCCATTCGTGGAATGTCTGGGCTCCTGGTGGCTTGTGCTTGTTAAAAACGCCAGAACCGGGTTGTCCTGAGGTGCGGAAATGCAAAGCTTAAAATCTCGTGGTTTGAACGAATCCGAAACGTCGAGCCGAACTGAAAATCCAGGCAAGCCGTTGGCTTCGCTCTGTTCTACGTAGGATGCCTTCCTCGTACGCTGCTTAACTTGCAAGCGCGTTCTCTTAAGGGGATATACTCGGGGACATTTTTTTTTCTCGTACATATACGTACAAAACGCGAAGGCCACGCGAGCACTGCTGTGATCGGCACTCAATGCGCGCGAACTCAGGGGACCCATAGCTTTGGCTTCACTGCCATAAATATGTCATTTACCTGTGTCGCGTCGGAGGCTACACAAGTGTCACCCGGGGCAACTGGTGTATCCAGATTCCAGAGTGCCTCCAACCGCTTCATCGGGGTCACGTGCCGCCGCCGTACTTTGAATGCCAGCTGCCAAGAGGAAGCGTCGATTCTCGATTGTCTGCACAAATCCCCGAGCTTGGCGCGGCCTCTCCTCCCATTATGTTCCTCATTGCGCTCTAGTTCACGCATGCGCACGACCAATCCATTTGCGCGGGAGGTGCACGCCGTTAGATTGCAAACGCCGTCCGTGGTTCAACCTGCACCCTCTCTTTAATCTAGGCACTCCAAGGGAAACGAGATGAGGCTTTCTCGGCATTCTGATTGCGTGGTGCGTCTACACTCTAAGAAATGCCAGGGCGTCTACTTACCCACCAAACACTCGAAGAGCCAATCTCTGCGATCTACAAAATCAGCTCAGCGAATGATGAGGCGGAACATCTGTTTAGAGCTCAAAATGAAGTCTGCGCTGTGGCATCACGCAATGCAAGCATGACGTTTTGCATTGCGTAATGCCATAGCGCAGACTTAATTTTGAGGTCTAAACAGATGTTCCGCCTCATCATTCGCTGAGCTGTTTTCGTAAATCGCAGAGATTGGCTCTTTGAGTGTTTGGCGGGTAAGTAGACGCGCAGGCATTTCTTAGAGTGTAGAGGACAAAGATAAGGAGCCGGTAAATACGAAAGTGCCAGGTATGAACGGTAATGTCGGCGGCTTTGCGAACCTGTTCCAACTTTTATCCACTGGACTAATGTTACACTGCGAGATTAGGTTTACGGGATAAGGAAAACGTAGCAAGGTTTTTATGGCCGCATACCCCCAGGATTGTTTAGTTTCGCTTTAGCACCTCTGTCTGGCGAGCTTATGTAGGCATGAGCGCGATTAAAAAACTGTGTAACAAAAGTGTAACATTCGAGTGCGATTTAAAGTTCCCAACTTGAACAAATACGTATAAAAAAAGAAATTAAATTGATTGTATTTGTTGTAGCCGCAGTGGACGAGGCAGGAGACAGAGCGACTAACGCAACATGTTTCTTCGGCAAGTGCGGCCGTATCAAGAACACTGAGCTTTGCGTTCCCAGCGCTTTTATAGATAGGCGATAGCCACGATAGGGGGGACGGGTGACGTCACGGCGCGTCTGCAGGACACCACATTCCTTCCCCCTTAATTACGTTACACAGTCTCTACGGTCTGTACCAATCAGGGGGCTTCTTAGTACGGGTACTGCGTCGCAGAGCTTCTGGCTGTTGAGGCGACGCAGCAGCTCGATGCGGTGACTGCGATGTGCAACTTGGGTGCCGGATTTGCGCCCCGCTGATCCGAAAAAGGCGCATCTTCAGGTGGCTCATGTGTTGGTGCTGCAGAGTTTGGAGTCTCCGTCGTTGGCAGGGGAGACCTCGTGGTAGATGGCTCCGGCATAAAGTCTGCAATTGAACTTTGAACCGAACACGGAAACGCACTCGGCACAGTTTCGGTACTTTCAAAAGAACACGGACGCAAATTGTCTGCATACACAAACCTGTTTTCTTGTCCCACACGAATGATATGGGTGGAAGCACTGCACCGCTTTTCTACAACGCCCGGCAACCACTTCGCATCACCAGGACGAAGACCTTGTACTAGAACGCGGTCTTGCACTTCGAACGATGTCCACGGGCCTCTTCGTTCGTCTGCTGTCCTCTTCGCCCTGGAGAACCGCTCGTGCATGCGACCCTCCAGGCTTGGTTGCAGGAGGCTCAGACGTGTGCGAGGTTTCCACGAGAGAAACAGCTCCGCAGGTGTCCGCCCCGTAGTAGCGGTAGGCGTGTTCCAATACCTAAAAAGGAACAGGTCGACCCGATGCTGTAAGGGCTTCTTGATACCTGTTTTTCTCTCGTCGAGAAGCTGGCGCAGCAGGTCTCGCTTTACAGTCTGCACACAGCGCTCGGCGCTCCCGTTCGAGGCCGGATGGTACGGTGGAGTCCTTGTATGACGCACTCCGTTCTTTTGCAAAAAGTCCGCGAAGGTCCTTGCTGTAAATTGGGGCCCGTTGTCCGTAACCACTTCTTCCGGAAGCCCATACGATGCGAAGACACTCCGCAGTTTTTCGATGGTCTTGTCCGCTGTTGTTGACGTCATCACAAACACCTCTACCCACTTCGAATGGGCGTCAACAAGCACCAGCAACCACTGGTTGTCCGTGAAACCAAAATCTAGGTGAATTCGCTGCCATCTGCGAGTCGGCCAACCAGGGAACGCGAAGCTCAGTCGCTTTGCTGTACAGGTAAAAGAACGCCTGTTTTTACGAGTGGCTGCAGCTCTAGTGACACGGCTACCCTCAACGCGAACGGCACTTGTCGGGCTTTGCAAAATACCGGTGTGCTACCCTCTTTCAGAACCAGTTTGATCGGGCTGCCCTTGATCTGTCCTAGCGTAGGCTCAAAAACCTTAGCATACTTTTCAAGCAGCGCCGCCACCTTGTCTATTCACACTCCATGCACGCTAGTCCAGTCTAACTTCAGAGCCGCCAGCCAATCACGTCCCAGCAACGCCGTGTTGCTATTGTCGTGTGTCTTCACGACAATCAATGGTAGATGCTCGCGCTGACCATTATGCTCGACGAGAACAGAAAACTTCCCAGCCACTGTCAGTGGTGTTCCGCCGTACGTTTTTAGCTTCAGGGGGCTCGGCTCTAAAGGTAGAGAGGGCCAGTACTCCTTATACAATGCTTCCGGTACAATTGAGACCGACTAACGAAACATGTTTCTTCGGCAAGCGGGGCCGTATCAAGAACACTGAGCTTCGCGTTCCCAGCGCTTTTATAGATAAGCGATAGCCACGATGAGGGGGGGGGGGGGGGAGGGGGGGTGACGTTACGGCCCGTCTGCATGACACCACAGTATTGAAGTACTTGGACCGACCACGGCGGACATGTACGCTGGATCCACAAACATCCGGGAAAAGCTTCAACGACAACAATCCCACCGACCAAGTGACCGCCAAGGGCGAGCTCGGCAGTACATAGCCCTAGCAAAACTCTCCGAACTGCCCCGACGCAGCGTTGCTGGAACGCTCCCGGGCCAAGGCCGTCTGCCCACGACCGGCTGGCTTGCTGAATAGAATATGGCCGCGCGACCCTTGTGGACCCTTCCCGTATGAATAATTGGGGTTGTGTAGATATTTATACAGCGTCTAGTTGGTCAGCCATTTCAAAGTTGCGACGAGTCTCCCAGCTGTAGATGAAAAATTTAGCCAGTGCAGTACAACCGCTTGCCTGGGGTTTCAACGTGCACCTTGCTGTAGTGGTACTCGACCGCACGCCGGTATGATGCTCATCCAGATTGTCACACATAGTCGCGATATATATCAAAGGCTTTTAATGTGTACTTCCTGCTTTTTTACTAAACCGTCTGTTTAACAGAGCTAATTTATCTGCCACACTGGAATGTTATATATTGAATTACTAACACGTGTCTTTTTATATGTTTGTTTGTTGATGAAGTGATAAATTTCTTTTGTGACCTGCCGCTGTTGCCACTTGGGGACGAGGGTCAGTGACTCGTCAAGCTGCGCAAATGCAGCTTTTTTCCTCAGTCCCCCTCCATCATGTACTTGTACTTAATGGAAACATAACTATTCCTGTTCTTATATTATGACATCCTTTTGGCCTTCCGGACGGCTTAAGAGAAATTTTTTGTTCCTTTGCATGCATTCTTTAAGCGTCCCCCAATTATTTTTTTTTCTTTTTGCATAAGAATACGTAGAGAAATAGATGGCTGATCAGAGAGCTAGCATATGCCCCACACTTCTGAAATACCTTTTATCTCTCCCCATGGGCCCTGACAACGTAAGAATTGGAAGGCGTGGCAATTTCCGGGTGCCTTGTGATCACTCATCAGCCAATCAAATTGCGGTATTAGCCTGCACCAACGCTGAAGAGCCAATCCCGAGGCAATAGGCGAGAATGTAGTGAGCCATGCCCTACGTTTCTTTAGTTGACAGTGATCATAGGCTAAATATGACTTCTCGTGTTGATACGCATGTTTAAAGTATTATTCCACCCACTTCAACCCTAGAAAAACAATACCGGGAAATATTACTCGTTGAAAATGTCACAATGAGTTCATTTTACATTTTTTGTTGTAAGGTTCGTCGGGAAAACAACGCTGCGATGCCGAAAGATATCGGGGATGTTTCAAGGGGGCCATGGACCAGATCACATTTCCAGATGGTACAGAGGAACAACGGTTCGCTAAAGATTGCAAGTGAGTACAGTTTTTGAAGTTCCATCGTGAAGATAGGAGCATCATCTTAAAGACTGAGAGCCCGAAAAAAGATGATCCAGATACTCTCAGAAAGGCACTCGAGCAAAAGTATAAGCCCATTTTTTTACTCGTAATCGCGCAGCCTAATCGGCAGATAAAATATAAAAATCAACTAATAAAATAATTACAATTGAGGGAGAAGTTAATTTATAAAGTAATCAAGCATATAAATATACCCCCTGCTCTTATATAATTCTTGTGGCTTTTTTTAATGATCTAGATTGTTTTAATCAAGAGAAGGAAGATAGTTAAAGGAAAACTCATTCATGAAAATCAACACCACTAAGAAAATGCAATAGGAAAAGCGATCAGGCTTATACCCACCAAATACGACATTAAGCTCGCTGTCGGCAATTTGCGACAAGGACACTTGATCAACCTGAGTGAAGGAGCGCGGGAACACCGAGCGAAGATTTTGTTCCTAATGATTTAAGGAAAACTCAACGTTGATATTACAAAATATATGAGCTTCTCAGTCGCCTAAATACCCACTCTTGTCGGGCGCATTCATCAACTGGAGTATTAAGTACGACTAGAGACATGCAAGTAGTCATCTTTCCTCGATCCGTCGTTAAATCGAAGAAATTGCCTGCATCGCTAACAAATTAAGACTCTGTTGACTACTTCATTGACGGGATATACTTTCTTTTCAATGTAAACTGTTTAATTTTGTTTTGAGTGTATGTGTGCCTTCGTGTCATTATTAGATTGTAAAGAGGGTGTAAAATTGTTAAATGTCATGAATCGATCACCTTGCCGTTTCTTTCTTTACAATATACTTCATTGATGTGAGGGTGTGAGTATCTATAAATAAATTAATATTCTCATAGAAGAAGTGAACAGCTATCGATATGTCTTAAACAAGTGTTTCAAGGAATGACAGGAAAGCACAACTGCTAAAATATTTCTGCCGCACACATCATGCGGTTTTCACGTATATAAAACCTCGAAAACCAATTACCAAAGATATTTAGAAAAAAGCTATAAATAACACTCTTCGTTGTGCCCATTTTAGAACTGTGAATATAGGAACTTTTGCAAGTGCCAGTGTGTGTTTTATTGAGTATATGGTTCACTGATGTCTCCTGTTCCAGACTCCAAATTATCCTTTTCAAGATGCCACAGATTGCCTTCTTTAAAACTGAAGTTGAATTTTGGTGTGCCAGAAATCGTAATTTTGTCATCGCGCTCGTCAGAACGTCAAGAAGTACACTTGTTCATTAGTTCTGTGACTAATTTGACCGATGTTTTCAGGGTTTCGGAGTCCGTCGATTCTTGCACAAAATACATGGAGATTGGAGGATGCTCGGACGAACTAAACCAAAAGCTCCAATATCTGAAAAGTGATTTTGCTTCACTCCGTTCCCACTTGTGCGACCCAAACCTCAATACAAGTGAGTTCAACTTACTCAAAGTGTATTAGGGTCTGTACGTTTTGTTTTGATATCAGCCCTTGGTTAGCACTCGTGCACAACTGTTACAATTAAATTTTTGCGATTCTAGCAAGCTGCGTCATTACGGTTTGATATCAGCCCGAAACGTGAACTTTCGTCGGTTATTTGATTGGCTCCACCAGGCGGTAGCGTCGAATGCGGTCGGACTTAGAGCGAAACGATGTGCAGAATAATCAATACCTGTGGAAAGCCTGCTCTACTTCCATGCAACGTCATTGCACCCGGATTCACCCGACTTTGCAATTGGGCCTGAGTCCGACGCCCAGCGTCCTTCGCCGCGTTGATTGGCCACGAGGCACAGCCGAACGCTGATGCAGCTCTCGTGTCCAATCAGCTTCTACGCTTGATCTCACTGCGATGACGTCAAAATCCTATTGCGCAATTTTTTTGATTTCTCTAAGCGTTGTTGGCTTGGCCCGAAAAATTGCAGCGGTCTCCAGTCGGTTTTCGCCGCCGCCAGGAGAACCTCCCATGAGATCATAGTCATTGATAGAAACGGGGAGCTTAAGATATTGAGGGCGTGACTTCTTACATTACCGCTTAACGCTACGGTATGCCCGGAACATCACACAACTCTGCGCTTCTTCAGATGTCAGCGGCTTTAGTGCGCTCCGCACAGCATGCATTGATGTCATATCGGGGGCCATTGTGGTGTCGCTGCTACTGACCACGTACATTGCAGCATACACTTTACGCCACCGAGTTTGTTCACTTCGACAAGAACAATGACGAATTACCACCAGTATGGTGCAATGATGTCATGTGCAAGCCACTTATAAGTTAAGTGAGCAATGTATACGTCACACGACGCAGCGCGAACACGACATCGACGCTTTCCGCTATTTACTAAGACAGGGTATCGACGTGCGCCAATGTTTTATCCCTTAGATTGAAGCTCCACATAAGCACTCTAAACAAAATGACAAGTTTTGACAAAAACGATTCAATTGTTGGCGAGAAATATTAAAGGAAACTAAAACACTTCTTGAAAAAAAAACGAGTTAGAGGTGAATTGTGGCGTATTTTTATCCTGTGAATCTGAATATCACATCCGTTTTCCCCGAAGATGCAGGTAAAAGCGAGAAAACGCGAAAAACCTCCGACCAGTCGGGACATCATAAGATGATCTTTCAGCCGCCAAGCGCGTGCCGCTCGTGTGGGCAGCGCGTGCAATGACAAGCTTGCCAGGTGTATTTTTCCCCACTGACACCAGCCGTGACGTCGCTTTCTGGCCTTTCTGAAAATAGCAAGAGTGCGCGTGCATAGCTTTGACAGGCGCAGAAGATGCGCGACAGCAGAGGTTCCGAAATCTCCTAGTTTGACGTCACGCCCCGGGAAGGAGGGACTTCGGCGGTACTTTAAAAATTAATTTCTGAAGCCTCCGCGCACCAAATTGAAAAATAATCTCGCTATTCTTTATCCTGGAGGTCGAATGAAGGCCATTGAACTCTTTTTTCTCAAATACAAAACCGCTTCAGTTTCTCTTTAAAAGCCATCAATCGCACGTTCTTGCTCGCAGGCTGTGTACTCATGAAACTCTCTCTCTCTCATAAGCTACAGTGCCCTTCGAGTGGAAAATGTGGAGCTTCTTCGCGCAAGAATGTTTATAAGAAAAAAAGAATGTCTGTAATTAGCTTGAACAATTCTTGCATTTCTAGGTGTGCTCGAGTGGAATCAATGCCTGAATGAAAGTGCCTTCCAATCCTGCTTGGAGCTTGTGCCACAAGACGACTGCAAGTATGGACAATTAAAAGAGAGGGAGTAATTTAAGGTGGCGGCTGCACGATGAGCGGTTTTAATGCTTAATCTAAGTTCAGTTGTAATGGCTAAGAACTACGTATGCATAAACCTGCGTACAGAGTTTTTGAAATTCGTTTAATGAGAATATTCGAGCTAAATACCAGAAAGAGATAGAGGATACATATTTGGTAATCTGCTGAACCGCTTGGTTTTATGTTGATGAATATATATATATATATATATCATAACTGTTCTTTATTCTCGAACCATAGCTCACGCGGTAAAGAATGTTTAAGAGCAAACAAGACTCTTTTTATATTTTTATTATCACCTAAATCTGTTTTCAGATATGATATAATGAGTCAGCAGAAGGGTGCATCAGCGGCTCTTTTTGGTAAACAATTTACCACTATTAGGTGAATATGAGATAAGAAACGAGTCAGTAAACTTTTTCAGAATAATATTTTTTTTTTAAGCCAGTAGAATTTTGCTTTAAGGTTCCGGGAGTCTTGACCTTGAGGGGATATCTTTCGCACATATTAATAGGTAATTATTGCCTGCACTAAAATAATAATAATTATCAGTGGCCTTTATCTCTGAAGCCTTACAATGCATGTGCTGCTTTATTTAAAGAACGATTTCTTTTTAATTTGCTAAGACACTAAGAAGAAATTTTGGAAAGTCGTGTAGTGTATTAATGTCTTAACTGAATATAGCGTAAAAGTTGACGTAACCTGACTTAATGTCACGTGATGTCAGATCACATGAAATCAATTTTCCCTCTAGATTTAACGGAAAAATTGTCATCAGGTGACCTCGGGTCACGTGATCTCTGGTCACACAAAGTCGCGGAGTCAGGTCGTGATGCCCAGTGACATCAAAATGTTTCGTGGCGTCACTTTTCCCGCTAAATATAGCGTTAAAATTCGCAAACTAATGAACAATCGGACGGATGGACAAGTGTTTGGGGTAGGTGATTCTGTTAAAAAGCCATACAAAATAAATTTGAATGAAGAAAAAGACAAAATAATTAAAAGTTTACTTTGAAATCATATTCTTAACCGCTTTTAATAGAGACGGCTAAGTTTTAATAGAGACGGGTAAGTTGTAAGTTTTGACTTATATCACCAAAAACCAAATACTGTTTGAGGCAACACAATGTGAAAGCATCATATATCGGATGAAATATTGACGATGTTTAAAGTGGTTAGGTTCATAATACTGTGGGAGGTTCCCCTCCGTAATTGTCCGCTCCATTTCTCTTCTCATTTCTCGCTGTAGGGGCGAGTATGATTGCCACATGAATGCGACCACAAAGTGTACTCCAAATAGTCCTGCAATGAAAGCCATGCACCACTCCTACAACATTGATCTTGTCCTGAGGGATTGCAGCAGAATCGACTGGAACGGCGGGAACATCAACACTCCTCTTGACTTGAAGAATTGCAGCAGGATCGACTGCAACGACGGGAACGGTGGCATCACCACGAGCCCGAAGATTTTGCTGACATTGGCTGCCTTATGCATTTCGCTCTTTCCTTTACGAAAATAAATGCTCCAGGCGGTTAGCCTCCGGCCTACTTTGTCCCTAAAATCATTTCTTATGTCATTCAAATATGTCACAATCATCTACATGGCTCAATTCGACAAGAGTGCGTGTTTTGTTGTTTTTTGCCCGTAAAAATAAACTGCGCGTCGCAGAAAGATGAAAATATTTGAGAACGTGACGCTAGGGTCGTGGGGACAAAATGCGAAAGTTTGAGAACGTGAGGTTACCTGGTTTAAAGGATACAAGAAAAAAAAAAAAAAGAAATTCTCGATGAGCCGAAGTCCCCCTACACCTATAGACCGACACGCTGTTTACAAACAAGCCGGCGTTTGCCCACACCAGGTGTGGGCACTGCGCATGCGCAGAAACCGAATTCGCGTGAAGTGAAGCGTCTGCGCATGCTCCGTGCCGTCGACAGCGCCACCACAGCTGCGTGACGTCAGGGCCGCGTGTTGGTCTATAGTATTCATCACAGCGATAATTGCCATTGTGGGCGCCTGTAGCATTTCTTTTCCTCAAAACACGTGTTAAGACAGGAATGAAACAATATGTTCTTTCTCGCTGACAAAGTGTGTTTCTTTTCATAACTTTCAACGCTATAGGCACCCATAATGTCATATTTGGGCTGCATAAATATGATGGTGGATGTCGGCGCCTAGAGAAAAGGTTTAAAGCGAAAGTATTAACTGTCCCATAAAGCGAAGCCGGTGTCTGTAGCAACGAAATGACAGCTAAATTCCATTGGCTGCGACACGTGATATCAGATGCTTCTTCACGGAAGTAGGCGGAGCGCTCAAGGTCAAAGCGGACGAGCCTCGGGAATAAGACACAAAGAAAAGCACAGCAACGCAGATGCATCGTCACGGAAGGCGTGAAGCCGGCGGGGATCGCTGCGCCTGCGCAGTGGGGTAGCGTGCAGCATGTCGCCGCCGGAGCGCCGTCTTCGATAAGAAGACGTGGCAGGCTGCTTGTAGGAGGAATGCGCTGCGTGTAGAAATGATTTCGTATTCCTTCACGTAAGCAGACTTAAGTGTCCTCCTGTGATTTTTTTTTCCCCCGTATCATTTGATCCACGGGAAACGTCATAACCTTGAACTTTCGCATTTTATCACAACCATATTCTGGAACATTCTCACGGAGGTTCAGCTTACTGCGATGCGTAATTTGTTTTTGCGGTCTTAAAAAACAATCGCGTTTCAATTTTTCGATTGGGCCCTGTATCGTCACTGACAACTTAAGGAACGAGAGGTGGGGCCTATCAAGGTCATGCTTCTGGCTTCGTGATTGGGTCTTTGACGTAATGATCGGTCTGAAGTCGCAATACGATTGGCTGGAAAGCGATTACCGGAGTAATATATGGCCGAAACTCGTTCACGCACTGGGCTTCTTGGGTTGTCGGTGCACACAGTAAACACACTTCAACGATGAAGCCTGCCTGGTAAGAGTTGTGATACTGTTCTTGCTAGGCACAAAGATATGACTCTTAGAGAGATTATGGAGGCTGATGCTATAAATAGTTCCGGCACGTGTTGTGTCAGTGTGGCGTCAATTGACTTGGCGGATAAGGAGTTGGCGTACTTGCGGTCCGTGGCAGGGCCACGGATTGGTTGAGATGTGGTGCGGTGACGCAGTGTGTTTCTACGCCGAGGTTCTTGAATTAAATCAGTTGAAAGTTAGCACTCTGTGGTGTCTGTCCTTCCTATGTCCCCGTCTTCAAAGCACAATCATGTTTTCTAACGTACCGTACCAACTTGCCCAACAGTCAGCACTTGCTAAAAAGTGCTATTGTGTTTTAAGCAGCTCGCACCAAATATTTTCTTGAAATACATAGGTTCATGGAAATTATTATGTAGATGTTGGCTGGCAGTCATGGTGAGGCCAATCTTTAATGCCAAGTGGTCCACTTATTCAGAGTTAATTGAGTTTGTAAATATTGTAGGTCGCAAAATAAATTTTTATGGTACGCAATGGGCACAATCATCCGTAATGACTAGCTCTACCTAGGGGAACTTCATATGTTTACTACGGCAAGATGGTTTCGAAAAACAAAGTATTTAGTTTATTCAACTCCTGCACTAACCTTGTCTTTAGAAACTTTTTATATTCTTTGCGATGCTGAGATAAGATTCTGGAAATAGTTTTTCTAGAACTACTCTAGATATTTCCAGTTCATCATTTTTCTCGCAAAGCATTCGAGAGAGCCAAACCCTGTAATGTACGGAGGGAACTCACAGAATGATGCGACTGACAGTTTGGAACATTCGGCACTGTAACAGTAATAATGACATGTCACTTATGTAATGTTCATTATCGCAGATCAAACTGCTTTTTCCGTCTACACTCATTTTCAGTAGACTCATTCAGCGAACTCCCACCTGAGACTGCAGCGCTGGGTTCTGCAAAGTAATTTGAATGAATATAGATGCAACAGGTTTCTTTGAGCGTGCGTCTAACACATATTCTTCATATTGAATCTGCTAACTGTATTCATGTCCATGTCCATAATTCCACATTCCAGCTTATTTTTATTTTGACATTTGAGTTTTCTTCAGTACTTTTCTCAACATCTGTGCTTGCTGAGCCGTACTCAAGTCCATACATCTTGTCTTTCGCTATTACATTAATATATAAAACTGTTGATGCCGAGTGAGAATTCAAGGTACCGAATCTGTCGTGCGAGCTAAATAAGAACCAATAAAAAGCTCTACAAAGGAAATTTTGTTAAAGGATGCTGTATGGGCATTAGAATAGCACATGCCATGCTAAAAAAAAATACAAATTCTTGTTAGGTATGCGAGGATGACAGTGCTGTGCTGTTTCTGATGTGTCACAAAAAAAAAAAAAATCAGTGCCATACAGTGTTCCTTATGGAAGTACAAACTGTTGAATTCGAAGCCCAGAAGTTTTATTCAAGAATGTTCCTCAATACAAATGTATTTAGAGATCTGAGCCACTGACTCATACATGACTATGTGGCAAACATTAATTTTCATGTGGATTATAGTTTACAAGGTCTAGTCTGCATTGATTTATTGCATTCATGCTGAAACTGGGAGGGTTTCTCTGGGTATGAATAAAGAGATAAACATTTCTTGAAATCAAAACATTTGAGAACGGACAAAAGGAAGGATCTGAGAACGGTATCTTAGATTCTCTTCTTTTTCTTACAGTATCTCTAATGTTCACTTTATTTCACCTGATGCATTTAGTTTTTAGCGCAGCTCTTAGCACCCGTTTCCGCGTTTCGCGGCGTCGCTGTCGGCGTAACCACCCAACTAAACTTGGCAGGAAATTGAATTAATGTTGTGGTCATGTGACGTTAATATTTCCGCTAAGTCTAGCTGAGAAACTGAATTTTTTTATGGCTGACGTGACACGGTCATGCGACGTCATTTTCCCTGCTACTTTTAGCGGAAAAACTGCATTTGTGTTGAGGTCATGTGACATCAATTTCTGCGCTAAATTTAGTGGGAAACTTAACCAGCTAAATTTAGTGGGGAAATTTTCCCGCTAAATTCAGGGAAGTTTCCTGCTAAATGGGAGGGAGCAGAAGAGGAGGAGGGGAGGGGGAGGAGGGGCACACCTTCCCATCCTCCTCTTCAAGATCTGTGCTCTAATTTCACGTTACATAGAATTGTAAACGTCTCATATTTCATCTCATGTTTATTCAACTTTTATATTGCAGGTGCGCTCGCAGCACAAATCTGGGTTGTGCTGATCCTCTACGCACAAGTTAGGAACTCCTGAGTGGCAAGAGTGGGAGTTTGGTCTGACAGCTCAAGGGACACCATTGTTCAGTATTGAATTTTTAATAATCTTCTTTTAAGCAAAGTTAAGCTTTGCTGCATGCAGTTCTTGTAAAAATAAATACCTGCAACCAAATTTACCAGGTCACGACATTTCGCCTCTGCTCTTAGTGGTCCTGGTGAGCCTCGGATAAGAGCTTACTGGTGTGCAAACATCATGCTTGTTTGAAACCACTCACTGATGTAGAGACTCGCTGACATCCGGCATTCCAATGAGAAAGACTTGTGGACATCCAGCGTTAACGCTGGATGTCCACAAGTCTTTCTTGAACAATGCAAGCGGGGAAGGAACCATACAATCGTATCGTATTGGGGGACATTCTACAGAGTTTTTTTTCTATGTTTTACAGATTTTTTTTAAAAAAGCCGTAAAAGCTACATTTACGCGGTCTGTGCACGTGAGTTATATGGCCAGGGCGGCATAGTATAAAAGGCTAATTTGTAATGATCCGTCGGCTTATTACAGAGATGTGCCAGACTTCTTTCAGAAAACTAGATGGAGGTTCATTCTAGCGTAGTTTTATCCCGCGAATCTGAATATCCCGTTCGTTTTCCTCAAAGATATAACTAAACGTGAGAAAACACAAAAAACATCCCACCAACAGTGACATCGTAAGAAGACCTTTCGGCCGCCAAGCGTGTGTCGCTTAAGGGCCGCGCGTCCAATCGCAAGTTTTCTAGGTATATTCTTTGGCACTGGCACCAGTCGTGACACATTTTTCTGCCCTTTTAAAAAATAGCATGTGCGTGCATAGCTTTGATAGGCGGTGAAGATGCGTGAACAAAGATTTTGAAAGCTGCTGTTGTGACGTCGCTCTCTAGGGAGGTGCTTTCACAGCGCTTTAAAAATGACTATGCAGCCTTGATTAATTAAATTAGCAAATAATTTTGATATTTGAGATTCTGGAGGTCGAATGAAGAAGATTTAAAAGTGTTTTCTCAAATACAAAACTGCTTCAGCCTCTCTCTAAGTATAGTATGTTCGTGAAATTTTAATCAGTGAAAATAGACCCATGGTTCCAATTAGAAACCTGCTAAGCATCATCAAAACACACTAAATCAATTTTCTTTGTAAAGATATAAGACGAGTAGCATTTTATGGCGTTATAAAAAAATGGTCAATTTGGACGCATTTCCAGACTTCGGTTTCTTACCAGAGCGCATCTTTGCACCTGCGGTCCAGCTGCCCGGTGAGCGCAGTGCGAAGCCGCCCCCTCGCCTCCCTTGTAGGATGAAGGGAAGCAAGGCGCATGTGTGTTGCGTGTCTATGCCCCTGGGGAACAGGACCGTGGGCGCAGAGATGAGCTCTGATAAGAAACTGAAACCTAGAAACTCGTCCAAATAAAGCTTTTTACAGAATGCATAAAACGCTACCCCTGAATTATATCCTTCTAAAAAAAACTTGGTTTTGTGGTTTTCAATGACTCAGCAAGTTTCTAATTGAAACCATATTTTCATTTTCACTAATTAAAAAGTTGATTAACAAATTGTATTTAATTATCTGACTGATCGTTACGACTAGGTTCCTATACTACGTACGCCTGGCCGTATAACTCGCCTGCACAAACCGCATTAATATAGCTTTCACAACCTTTCTAAACATATATGTAAAGCTTAAAACTAAATCGCCCTGTACAACAGTGAAAAGGCGAAACCAACACGCTGGAGCCATATGGCTCCACCATGCTGGTATCGCCTTTTCGCTGGTATAGGATGTCCCATATTACGTTATCCATGTATGGTTCCGTCCGCCTACATGGTTCCGCCTATATCCACTACGCTGGTATAGGATGTCCCATAATACGACACGCTTGTATGGTTCCGCCCACCTGTATCATTCCGCCGTATTCCACTATACTGGAGCCGCCTTTTTCGCTTGTATAGGATGTCCCATATTACGGTTACGCTTGTATGAGCCTTTTCCGTCATCTTTCCATCATCGAGATTTTCCAACAGGGCAGACATTCTATCGGGCATTGTGAAAACAAAGGTAAACAAAAAATTGCGTTTTATTAAGTAAACACTGGACCTATGGAAAGCAAAAAGCCTTTCCTAGTTTGGCTTGTAAGGATTAGCGCATTTAGTCGGGTTAGTTTTGAAAATATTTCAGGGACATGATTTCGGCGAATATTGACTTCGCAAAGCGGGGCAAATATATTTACCCGCCCTGATTTTCGAGAAGACTTAATTCTTCGCGGAAAGTGGCGAACGGGGACACGAGATGTTTAAAAAGAAAACCTCATTTTTAAACAGTGTCTATAAACAGTACCAAAAAAAAAAAAACATTTAGCGTGCAATAGAGAGGAAATTGATCGCACGAGGCATTGTAGTTGTATCATGAACATTTGTTGCAGACATAGTAACGGGAACTTCTCATTGTGTGTGTGCGAATCTTTTTTTTTTCTTTTTGCGTTGTTACATTTCCATTATCGAAAACAGGGGTACATGCGAACAGAAGGTTAGGGCGCAAACGAGCTGGTGGTGGTAAGACATTTCACTAAAAAACCCGAGACTGGAAAGAGAAGGGACGAAGAAAGGAATAAACCCCTTTTCAAAAATGCGTCAACTACCAACCAAACTTTTTCACACAACTCCGTCCTAAACATGGCTTCCGCCCAGCTGGCACAGCATCTCGGCTAGCCCTGAGCCTACGACCGACAGTACCGAGAACTGAACGGCGGAGCCTAGGGCGCCACTGGCCATACTGCGCCGTCAATTTCCCGGTACTGGCCGATAGAAGCGGACATGCTGTGCTAGCTGGGCGTTTCGAGCTCGAAACTAAGCGAAACTTGTCTAAATTGTGCCCAGGGGGGGGGGGGGGGGGGGGGGGGAGTTTTTAAAAGAAATGAATCCAAAGGAATCCATGAGAAGTAATTAAAAAGAAAAAAACGCCGTACTACCTTAGTGTCGTCAAGTATTTGTATACATTATTAAGTGATGGGGAAAGTAACTTTCTTTAAAACGATACTGCGCGTGTGAAACCTAAACCAGGCGGATATCTAAATTTCAGAGGCGCCCTTAACTACGATGATTTTATTACAAAAAAAAACTAATTTTTTTATGATTCCCTCCCAAGTCAACCGGACAAATCTCTGCAGTCAGAGACGATGCTTCTAAAGATGACCTCTCTGACCTGGACTTCCTAGATTTAATCATCTGCTGCTCTTAATAAGACCTGGGTCTCGTTCCCCAATGTTTACATGTGCACTTTTTATCTGCATATGTTCTGTATCTAATTTCATGTTTCGTGTTTTTTTTTTTTTTGAAGGAACCTGTTTTAAATTATGTTTTTAACTACTGACTTTTTAATTTTGCACGTAGTTGCTGTCTGCGTGAAATACGCCGACACAGAGCCTCCGTTTTACTCTGTCGTAGTACCTGGTTTGTTTATTTTTACGTGAATAAATAAGTAATTATATTCAAGCAGTCTCTTAGCAATTTTTTACATGGCTAATGTAACGTCCCTAGATAACGCCATGCGAGGTAACGACAAGTCCTCGTCTCGCATCCTCCTCTCCTCGCTCCTGTCGTCTGCTAGCGTGCGGTCCGCCATGATCTTCCTAACTCGCCCACTGCGGCTGTGTACGAAATCCTTCGAGGTACTCCGGCGGGTCATGTCACGTGACAATCCAGATAGAACAACGCTGGACGAGGGTAGGTTTTCGAACGCCAAGGTATTCAACCGTTAACCGCGGTTCAAACAGACCCGGACTGCAACCCCGTGCGCCGGAACCCGTAGTGACGTCAGCACTCCCTCCGTACGGGCGGTGACGTAATTACGGCTTCCGGCACCCGGAGCGAAGAGTTGAAATATTTTCAACTTTCTCCTTCCCGGGTCGTGACGTAGGTTTCCGTATTTTCTCCGCGGCCAATCAGCGCGGCGCGCCAGGCGCGCTTCCCTCCTCCGCCCTCCTTGCCACCGGCATGCAAATGCCCCTCCGAAGCTCCGTGCTTGCTTGCAAGAAAAGCTCCGGCGATGAACTTCCCGCCCGTCTCCGACGCGAGGAAAGCAAAGCAGCTCAAGCTGCAAAGAAGAGTGCTGCTGCGTTTGACGTACCCGAGAAAGCCTATGGATTAGTTCAGCTAATTCAGTGGTACCCCTGGATCTACGACAGGTATCGTAGCAACCACAAGGACCGGGACAAGTGAAAGAACTCGATACTGCTTTTAATAATCTATCGACACGGTTTCGGAGACACGGGAGGTGGTTGCAACCCGATGAAACGGCATCTTCAGTGCAAATATGAGTGGCCTTTAGAATCGCCGTTTGTAGAGGCAGGCAGTGGTTGGCTTGGGGCTGGCTGCAAAAAGACCGGAAAAGCAGTGGGATGTTATCAATAAGCAAATGTGCTAAGCTTCCAGCTTTGAGGGCATGCTAACTCATTTGTTCATTTTCTTTTTCTTTTTTTATACACAATGTTTTACCAGCCTCGGGCACTCTCCGACCGACATAATCCCCTCCCCCCCGACACAAAATCCTGGCTACGTGCCTAGCTGCAACCATTGTGCGTGCGAGCTACATCTGGCACTTAAAAGGTTAATAAGGCCGACGACACTGGTACGTGCTGCAGACCAGTTTTTAGGCAGTACTGTACGACCACTAGCCTAGGGTCTTTAACACCTGTCACGCAGTAGTGAAACACGAACGTCTGCTGGCACGATGCTCATCCAGATCGAAACGGGCAGGGGTGGGGATTGAACCCAAGATCCCCGGGTTCTGCAGCGCGAGCTTTTGTGCAGAATTCCCTCATAAGCAGCTAGTAAGCACACATCCTAGCTAGCACAAAGGACAAGGAAGCACAACGGGCTTCCGTCATACATGCACTCAAAGGAGCACAACACCGTGACCAGATTTAGTGGACCGAAAGAGTGTGTCGTACGAGCTGCACATGTGCATGCCTTTGCTATTTTTTTATAGCACAGACGCAGTAAAATTTGACAAGCGTGTGACTCCTACGAAACCTGCTCTCGTGATCCTGCCGCGTTAAAAATGATATAAACGTGCATTCACTGCGGGAGCGCACGCTCCAGGTGAGTATTCCTGCGAGCGACGCGCGGGCTCATGTGGAACGCCACTTGATATATAACATGAAAATAATCCAAAATAAAAAGCAGCACACCCTACCTGGCTCGTGACATTCGGAAGCACTCGAAGAATTCCCGGCCGTCAGGGCCTTCGAACATCTGTCTCACGATGGTGGCATACTCGCCGAGCATTTTTCTAGGCTTCAGGAGCTCGCGGACGGCCTTTCGCTTCTTCTTTTTCTTCACGCTTCGTAGGTACTGCTCACACGCAGCCGCGAAAGTAGTCAGCCGACGCCAGTTGATAGTTCTTGCATTTGTGACGCACCTCACTGCACAAAGGTTCATAAGTGAGGCGATTCGAGCTTCGTAGCCGGGATCCTGCCGGGACGACGTCATCACAAAACAAAGCGAGAGCCGCCGGTGCCGCTCTAGACGGAGCGCGCCGCGCGCCCGGGCCCCCGGGCTGCCCGGGCGACGACCAGGCTTGACGACAGCCGCTGATTGGTTGCCTGGGGAACCGCCTTGACGTCAGCTCCCGTAAACGGGAGCCGGAAGTGATTACGTCAGTACGGGTTCCGGCTCCCGGGTTCCGTATAGACGCTTTAAACACGCTCCAGATAACAGCCGCCACGGCCGACCTTCTCTTGTCTTACCGAGATGCCGCGCCACTGAAGCGGGTGTTGACGAGCCTCGACAAAGGCCTATGCTAGGGAGGAGGACACAGTAGCACCTAAAGAGGCAATGACCTGTCCTGCTGCGGTAATTATGAAGCAAAGCGAACGGAATAAGAGAAAACAAAAACTGAAGGTCGGTTATGGCGGCGCCCATTCACAGCTGCCTGAAAGCGTCTATTCTGAGTCTGTTTGAACCGCGCTTTACTCGAGAGTGAGGTCGAGTCAAATCCTCCATGTTCTTCCGAACCGGAAACGGAACGCGGGCACGGACCAATGGGAGAGCGCGTCGGCACATCAATCGCTGTCGCTACTTAGCAGAGCGTTCATCGAAAACTTTTGGGCTGATGCTGTTCTAACTAGCTCATTAATAAACGTGTTGAGAAATAGTTTTCCCGGTGGTAATCTTCAAAGTGGGTAAAAACTGGAACATGTAGTGGAGATTTGAAGGATCAGACGAACCGGGAATCAGAACTCACAGAACGTCTGTCAAACAAATCCCGTGCTGATGTTTTAAGTTTCCTCTAGGGTTAGTGTAGCCCTGCTCGGTTTGATATACAATTTTTGTTTTCCTCTGCTACCCGAGAGACCGACACCCGCCATCGTTCTCGTCTCGGCCTTCAGAAGTGGTCGCAAACCTATATGCCTGGGACCAATATAGCACCAGTATTGGTGCGCTAGCTGTCTGGAAATATGGACACCTCCGTCCCCCCCCTTCCCCCCCCCCCCCCCCCCCCCCCCCCCCCCTAAGAAACAAACATTGTTCACGTTGTGAGTTGTTTAAAATAACGAGACATTGCCACCGAAAATGGTGTTCTTATAGCGAAGTATCCATAGAAACGGGGTTCATGTTAACGAGGCATGGCTGTACCTCAGTATTTATGAGGAATGAGACAAATTTACAACCATCTCTCAGTGTGAGGGAAACGAACGTTCTAAAGCCAACGCGATTTTTGTTTTCGGGGCAACTCCGTTGAAGAGCGGTTTCCTTCACTCCTCTCAAATCCTCAAATGCTCATCAACAGTCACAATAACCTTAAAAAAATACAACGAGCTGGTTTTCAAAAGTTGAGCCCCTTCACAATTTAAAAATTTGTTAAAAGTTTTCTGTTTTAGTAATTTTAACTCAAGACTTCTGTCGAATAGGCGTACGCTTCAAATAATACTTTCATCCAATAAAGTAGAAAGTTGGGCTAGTTGGTTTTGGTTGTACATAGTGAAAAATACACAGCGCAAAAGGACCTAAAGGGAAGAGACACACCGGATAGAACAGGGCGCTCACTCGCAACTAGATATTATAATAGAAAAAAAAGAGAAAGAAAAATATTTTACGATAAGGAAAAAGGGACATTAAAGACAAACAGACAAGATAGCCCGTCTTGTCTGTTTGTCTTTAATGTCCCTCTTTCCTTATCGTAAATTAATAACCAACACGCTCAACAATCTACAAAAATATCTTCGCCACCATAGATCGCACGTGTAACCTGTGCCATGATATGTGGTCGTTATGGGCACGCACTGGGCCATCATAGTCACTTTCATGAACTCTAACTCTTTGCTAAACAACGAGACAGATGGTTTGCTGATGCAACTTGCTCCTCCACTGTGGATGTAAAAAGCTTCCAGCACCTCTCGGTTTGTTTTGTCCCGGTGTTTTCCCATAACTGTGGTGGCATCAAAAGACGGTTCACATAGACACTTTTTACAGTGAAGTGAAAAATTCCCACTCACCGTGGCTCTGAGGGGGCAGTTGTGTTCGGGGAGCCTGTCGTTTAGCGTTTAGGCAGCGTCCTGTTTGCCCAATGTAGGAGCGGCCGCAGGATAGTGGTATGTTGTAAGCAACACCCCTGGCGCATGGCACAAATGGCTTGGCGTGCTTTTTGAACATCTGTTTTTTAGACTTCCCTCTTCCTTGGCGTTGACTCTTGGACAAATCTGGCTCATATGTTGTGGAGCTGAAAAGACCTCTGGGACTCCATAGCGGTTTCCAACATTTTTTTAGATTATGGGAAATTTTGTGCAAATACGGGATGACAACTGCTGTTTTTCTTTCCACACTACGTATTGTCTTTAGATTTGTCCAAGAGTCAACGCCAAGGCATGAGGAGTCTAAAAAAACAGATGCCCAAAATAGCACGCCAAGCCGTTTGTGCCATGCGCCACGGGTGTTGTTTACAACATACTATACTCTGTTTCATACTTAGCATGTAACGCTGTCAAAGCTATTGGCACGAGCGCGTGACTTCTACGATTTTGTTTGCTCGAGAACGCGTGCAAATGATCAACGAGATCAAGCCCCGTGCTCGCGCCAGTAGCTTTGACAGCGTTGCACAGGGGGGGGGGGGGGGGGGGGGGGGATGTGGTGTATAAAACGGGAAAGGGGGTTTAATGGCTATGCGAAATGTTATTCTCCAGGCAGGGAAAAGACTCGCACAGCCAAAGGAGAGAGGGAGGGTAAGATGTGGATTGAGATGGGTTGAATAAAATATTTTAGCAGTTACTAAAGGAAAGCGCCAATCAAATCATTTGTAGGGTAGAGGGAGGGGGGGGGGGGAGGGGGCAAAGCGTTGCTAACACACGGCTAAAACATTGTTCAAAGTAAAGGTTCGATAAAACGCTGAAGTGCCAACAGTCGCTCAATTGCTCTCAACATTCGGTCAATTGCACAAGTACAGCTCGTCGCCGCAAAGCGGCGACGAGCTGAACCTGTGTAACATGTCGCGCCGCCGCGAAGCGGCGGCGAGATTTGTGTTTTACAGCCGCAGTTCCGCAGTTCTGCCACAACACAGTTACGTTCACTGGAGTTTTGCATCATTTTCATGTCGCAAACGTGTGACGAGATCTTTACCGGTTTCCGAATTACGCGCGGCAGTTAGAGGCGGTCTGAAATCTCAGTCACATGCGCAAACTCGAGCACCGCACGGAATATGACCCGCGCCCGTTGCTTGCCGCCAGTAGGAAATAGCAGTTCCTTTGTCGTGGACGCCTGTGCCCCTGTCGCCCTTACCGAAGCTAGTAATGTTTTCCGTGCTTTCTCGTATTCCGGGCAGTGCCATAGTATGTGATCGATGTCTTCAACGTCCCCGCACGCAGTGCAGTCAGCACTGCTTCTCTGAGACGTCCTTCCAAAGCGATGCAATGTCTTCCTCGTGAACGCGCTATTAGTTCGGAGACGATGCAAAAGCGTTGCGTCTTTCCGCGTCAGTTTAGAGGTTGGGACTGGTACAGGACCTTCTCCATTGGCTGTTCCGGGATCGGGGTGTCTTTTCCTGAGATCGCGTGCGATGAGAAGGCGCGCCTCGTGGAATCGTCGCAGGTTGTGCGTGGTAGTCGATATGCTGTGTGCCCTTGCTGCCAGGATATCTGCACGTTCATTTCCAAGAATTCCGCTGTGGGATGGCACCCACTGAAATACCAGTCTCCATCCGTTGTCCTCTAGCTTTGTTGCTACGTGTGCAGCCTCCTGGGCGATCAAGGGAGCGTGCTCGGGGTTGGCGATGTGAACTAGCGCACTTCGAGAATCGGTTAGTATCACAGCCTTACCAATTTCAGGACGTTCCTGCAGTGTCGTAAGTGCCAGAAGAATCGCAACCGTCTCCGCTGTTGTAGAGGACGTCTCGATGTTTAAGAGAACCGCACTTTCAGTTGATATTGTCACGGGTGGTGACCAAAAGAAAACAGAAAATGAACAAGAAGAAATAAACGTTTAATGTGGCGAACTTGTGCCAAAAATAAAAGGGTACAAAAGAAAACAGCAGAGCGTCGCGGGCGTCGATATCGGCGAAACCGCAGGATCGAGCGCAGAGGCGAGACTGACTCGACAAGGTCGCGGGCGGCCTCTTATCTAGAGTGCGCCGCTATCTCGAAGATTCGGCGAAAGCGGTTCGAGCGTCGCGTGATCGGGGCGAGAATGAACACGCACTTTCTAGAAAACAAAAGCAGGGATAAATGATAGAAGTTACGTGCGGTACATGAATAAACGGGAACTTTCTGGAGGACCGTGACCGAGCGTTGCTTTCTCAGCCTTGCGCGCGGCATTACTCCCCCCTTTAAAAGTGCATCGCCCCGATGCAGTGTAAAACAAATCAAAATAAAAAAGAACGATAAACTAAAGAGTCTTTTGGAACACAAAAGGTCCACAGTCCTATCGAGCGTAGTACGGCTTCAGGCGCACGACGTGGACGACCTCAGGTCGTGGTGGGCGGCGTGACGATGTTCGTGTTCCGTCGGGCATCACCTCGTAGTTCAGCTCGCCGAGGCGACGAAGTACCTTGTATGGTCCAAAGTACCGTTTCAGCAGTTTCTCACTGAGGCCGCGGCGACGGATGGGCGTCCATACCCACACCCTATCTCCGGGCTGGAAGTGGACGTCCCTGCGACGAAGGTTGTAGCGGCCGGCGTCGACGCGTTGCTGGTCTTGAATCAGGAGTCGGGCGAACTGGCGAACTTCTTCTGCGCGTTGAGCAACCGCCTGGGCGTCGTCGCTCTCGTTGTCAGATGGCTCATGGGGCAGCATGGCGTCCAGCATGGTCGTTACCTTCCGACCATGTACCAGCTGGAAAGGGGTGAATCCAGTGGTCTCTTGAACCGCCGTATTGTAGGCGAACGTGACGTAGGGCAGCACCTCGTCCCACGTCTTGTGCTCTACGTCGACGTACATAGAGATCATATCGGCGATTGTCTTGTTGAGTCGCTCCGTCAGCCCGTTGGTCTGCGGGTGGTACGCAGTTGTACGACGATGGCTGGTGTGACTGAGTCGGAAGATTTCTTGGGTCAGTTGTGCCATGAACGATGATCCGCGATCTGTAATCAGAACTTCTGGAGCGCCGTGCCGGAGGACGATGGACTCAATGAAAAACTTGGCAACTTCCACAGCAGTCCCCGAAGGAAGAGCTTTCGTTTCGGCGTACCGCGTGAGATAATCTGTGGCGACGATGATCCAGCGGTTCCCCGACGTCGAAGGCGGAAAAGGACCAAGTAGATCCATTCCGATCTGCTGGAAGGGTGCAGTTGGAGGAGAAATAGGCTGCAGGAGTCCGGCCGGCCTCGTCGGAGGTTTCTTGCGTCGCTGGCACTCGTGGCATGATCGTGTGTACAGGTGGACGGTCTTGGGGAGCTTGGGCCAGTAATACTTTTCACGAATACGGGCCAGTGTCCGGCTGTATCCAAGGTGTCCGGACGTCGGGTCGTCGTGACATGCTTGAAAGATCTCCCCTCGAAGGTCGGTCGGGATTACCAGCAGCCACGGCGAGTTGTTATTCCCGAAGTTCTCTTTGTAGAGTACACCTTGTCGGATGGCGAAGGTCGGCAGTACTCGTGAGAAGACACGTGGCACGGTACTCCTGCCCCCTTCCAGGTGCTCGATTAATGCGCGCAGCTCAGGATCGTCCCGTTGACGTCGTGCCATATCGTCGGTGTTCACTGCTCCTAGGAAGCACTCGTCGTCATTGTCGTCGCTGCAGCCGGAAGGGGTTTCGACGGGGGCTCTGGACAGGCAGTCGGCGTCGCTGTGCTTGCGGCCTGACTTATAGACCACTGTCATGTTGAACTCTTGTAGTCGAAGACTCCATCGAGCGAGGCGTCCTGACGGGTCCTTCAGGTTCGCAAGCCAGCAGAGCGAGTGGTGGTCCGTGACTACACGAAACGGGCTCCCGTACAAGTACGGACGAAACTTCGTTATTGCCCAGACGACCGCAAGGCATTCTTTCTCAGTCGTGGAGTAATTTTTCTCCGCCTTGGACAATGTCCGACTTGCGTAGGCGATGACTCGCTCGATGCTTTCTTGCACTTGGACTAGTACTGCGCCCAGTCCCGCGTTACTTGCGTCCGTGTGAATTTCTGCTTCCGCATCCTGGTCGAAATGTCCAAGCACAGGAGGAGTCTGGAGTCGTTGTTTCAGTTCGTCGAATGCCTGCTGTTGCTCCTCGGCCCATTCGAACTTCTCGGCGTCCTTCGTGAGATTCGTAAGTGGTGCGGAAATCCTTGCGAAATCCCGAACGAAGCGTCGATAATAGGCACAAAGTCCAAGGAATCTTCGCACGGCCTTCTTGTCTGTCGGCGCTGGAAATGCCGCGACGGCGCGAGTCTTCTCGGGGTCTGGGCGGACGCCTTCGTTACTAACCACGTGGCCAAGGAACTTCAGTTCGTCATAGGCGAACCGGCACTTTGACGGCTTGAGTGTGAGTCCGGCGGTCTGAATGGCTTGAAGAACAGCTCGGAGTCGTCTCAAGTGCTCGTCGAAGTCAGCTGAAAATACTACGACGTCGTCAAGGTAGACGAGACAGCTCTGCCACTTCAGCCCTGCCAGCACGGTGTCCATGACCCGCTGGAAAGTTGCTGGCGCCGTGCATAGTCCGAAGGGCATCACCTTGAACTCGTACAGTCCATCCGGCGTGACGAAGGCTGTCTTCTCTCGGTCCCGTTCGTCGACCTCGATTTGCCAGTAGCCGCTCTTCAGATCCATCGATGAAAAGTATCGAGAGTGGCGCAGCCGGTCTAGAGTGTCGTCGATGCGGGGGAGTGGGTAGACGTCTTTCTTCGTAACCGTGTTGAGCTGCCGGTAGTCCACGCAGAACCGAAGAGTTCCGTCCTTCTTCTTAACCAGCACGACTGGAGAGGCCCATGGACTGCTTGAAGGTTGGATTATGTCGTCATTCAGCATCTCTTGAACTTGCTGATGGATCACCTCCCTTTCCTTAGCGGAGACTCTGTACGGCGATCGATGCACAGGGCGCGCGTCGTCCTCGGTAACGATGCGGTGCTTGGCAACCGCGGTCTGGCGCATCTTCGACGACGTCGCAAAGCAGTCGCGGTATTCGGCGAGGAGGTTAGCCAGCTGACGCCGTTTAGGGTCCGGAAGCTTAGGGTCAATGTCGAGCTGTGCTGGCGACGTACTGTCTTGCTGGGGCGGCGAGGATTCGTCAGTAATCGCGGTGATTTCGGCGGGGTTTCGGAGTTTCTCGATGTGGCCCACGGCTGCACCTTTTGTGAGGTGTTGCGTTTCGTTTCGGAAGTTCGTCACGAGGGCCACAGTCCGCCCGTCCTGAAGTTCAGCTACTCCCCTTGCGACGCCTATGCCTCTTCCCAGGAGCAATTGGAGGCTTCCCTCGAGAAGAACTTCGCCACAGGAAGCTTCATCGATCCCGACAAGTACGAAAACACTCGACCGCGGTGGTAGGTTTACGTGGTTTGCGAGGACTCGGACCGTGGGTGACGTCGCTTGGGGTCCCTCCGCTGGTGGAGCAGGTTTTCGTAGCGTCAGCCGGTTTGTTCCGAGATCGATGACGGCGCCATACTCGCAGAGAAAGTCCATTCCGAGGATAACGTCCCTTGAACAGTCTTGCAGAACGACGAACTTGACAGGGCACGTTTCACCGTGGATGTCGACGCGAGCAGTGCATCTCCCGACTGGTGTGATGAGATGTCCTCCGGCGGTTCGTATTTGGGGTCCTTCCCACGGCGTCATGACTTTTCGAAGGCGGCGGGAGAGCCTCCCACTCAAGACTGAGTAGTCTGCTCCGGTGTCCACGAGTGCCGATGCGTCGAGACCGTCGATCACAACGTTCAGGTTGTTAGACACCGATGCAGGAGCGTCGTTGTGATGCTTGGGGTCGGGGGAGTGGGAGCGCTCCGTCGTTCTTGGAGGCTCTTTACGTCGGTTGTCTTCGGCAACTCCACCTCCAGGGGTTGCCGCGCCTAGTTTCCCCGGTGAGGAGCGAGGGGTGACAGGCTTTCACGTCGGGGTCGGTGCATCGGCGAAGCTGGACGTCGGGGCGATGGCGACCGGAACTCTCGGCGGGACGCAGGCTCGGGGGACTGGGGTCGTCGCAGGTACTCGTCGATCTCCCGAGGGCGTTCACCATACCGGGGGCGCGGGTCGTTTGGGTGGAATCCGCGCAGCCCGAGTCGTCGGTATGGGCATCGGCGGTACACATGGTCGGCTTCCCCGCAGTGGTAGCAGAGCGGGCGTCGGTCGGCCGTTCGCCACACATCGGTCTTCCGGGGTACACGGGGCTCCTGGCTGGCGTACTGGGGCTGGTCGTCGCGGCGTCGGTCGTGCTGCGGCGCAGGAGACTGGCGTCGGGGCGGCGCGACATAGGCGCGAGGAGGAGGCGGTGGCCGTCGGGCCACTGCGGCGTAGGTCACGGTGGGCTCCTCGGGTGCAGCTACGTTGGCAGGAGCCTCCAGTTGAATTGCCCGCTGAACCTCGTCGCGGACAACTTCGGCTATTGACACCGAAGCCGGCTGGTGGGTAGCAGGCAGGAGCTTCTTAATTTCCTCCCGGACGACGTCCCGGATGATCTGGCGAATGCTGGAGATGCTGGAGCCAAGGTCGCAAGCGGACGGCGGAACCGCGCTGACGCCGGGTAGCCTCTGGTAGTGGCTGGCTCGGGATTGCAGTGCACGCTCAATGTTCGTCGCCTCGGTTACGAATTCTTGAATCGTCGTCGGTGGGTTGCGTACGAGGCCACCGAAAATGTCGTCCTTCACGCCGCGCATCAGGATACGCAGCTTCTTTTCCTCGGTGGACTGAGGGTCGGCGCGGCTGCTCAGGCGGAGGACGTCTTCAACGAAGCTGGTTACCGTTTCGTTGGGCCCTTGAGTTCGAACTTGAAGGAGGTCTTCCGCTCGCTGTCGTCGTGTCTGGTTCGTGAATGTCTCCTTCAGGCCAGCGATACAGGTGTCCCACGACGTAAGCGACGCCTCGTGGTTCTCGAACCACTGCCTCGCGGTACCCTCCAAGGAGAAGTAGAGGTTTTGGAGGCGCTGCTCAGTGGTCCATCCATTATGGCGTGCTACACGTTCGTAGTGCAGGAGCCAGTCCTCTACGTCTTCGTGGGTCTCGCCATGGAAGGTCGTCGGGGTTCGCTGGGCAACAGGCAGGTAGACGACGGCGGCGGCGGTCGGGGACTGCGATTGCTGGTCGTCCATCGTCGGCCTCGTAGGCTGCCTGGTCCTGGGTGGCAGAAGTCCGTATTCCGGGTGTAGACCTTGGGTTCGGCGACTGGTCCGAGTTTCAGGTTCCGCGTCGAGTGGTCTTGCCACAGGGCTTGGAATCGGGCTTGCACTGCGGGCCCCGGGAGGGGAACGCTGTACGGGCATACGGTACCCCGCACCTCCACCAAAATGTCACGGGTGGTGACCAAAAGAAAACAGAAAATGAACAAGAAGAAATAAACGTTTAATGTGGCGAACTTGTGCCAAAAATAAAAGGGTACAAAAGAAAACAGCAGAGCGTCGCGGGCGTCGATATCGGCGAAACCGCAGGATCGAGCGCAGAGGCGAGACTGACTCGACAAGGTCGCGGGCGGCCTCTTATCTAGAGTGCGCCGCTATCTCGAAGATTCGGCGAAAGCGGTTCGAGCGTCGCGTGATCGGGGCGAGAATGAACACGCACTTTCTAGAAAACAAAAGCAGGGATAAATGATAGAAGTTACGTGCGGTACATGAATAAACGGGAACTTTCTGGAGGACCGTGACCGAGCGTTGCTTTCTCAGCCTTGCGCGCGGCAATATTGCGGGGATCGTGTATGCCGCGGTTGCAGTTCCTCTCTTCTTGTCAACTGAGCCGTCTGTGTAGACCTCAAGATGTTCAACGTATTCATTTTCGAGAGCCACTGCGACAGCTGTGCGGGCGACAGTTGGGTGAATATCTTTTTTCCGAGGCAGGTCTGGAAGTGTTTCACGCACGTCTAGCGGTGGGCCTGAAATTGTGCAGGGCTTCCGATGTTACGCTGAAATTGTGCAGCTAGTTGACCAAGATGCGACGATGGTCGTTTCAGCAGGTTGGCAAGAAAGTACTGTGCCGACGGGGTCGTGTGCATTCGCACTAGGGAATGCATTGCCACTCTTTCCTCTCGTAGGATGATTGGCTCTTCTTGTGCCTCCGTGAGCGTTGCCACGTTTTTCGCGTATGGGGGAAGTCCCAAACAGAGTCGTAAAGCGACACGGTGAAAACGTTCGAGCGCGTCTAGCTGCGGTCGCCTGATATTGACGAATGGTAGTGCGTATAGGAGCTTCGATTGGAGAAGACCTTTGTAGAGTGTCAGCAAACCATCCGGTGGGATACTTCTCTGGCCGTATGCACGGAAACTCCGGAGGACGCCCAAGAGCTGTCGACACTGTCCTAAGAGTCTTTTCACTGCCGGCCGCCATGTCGCGAGGTCATCGATTAAAAGGCCCAGGTAGAGGTGGGACCTACTCCTTGCGATTTCTACGCCGTCGAGTGTAATTTTGACGGTCTGTCGCCGGCTCCTGTTGGTGTAGAGGAGAGCGGTCTTTGAAGCAGATAATGTCAGCCCCAGACGAGAAATTTCTTTTGCTGTTTTATCCAGAGCAAACTGAAGAATTTGCCCAGTCATCTGTGCCTGGTTGCTTAACCCAACCGTCCAAATTGCGACATCATCCGCATAAATGGCGATGCTTGTCCGTGGCGTAAGTGGATATGTCATTGGCGGAAGCACAGCAGGTAGTGACGCCATTGCCAAATTGAAAAGAAAAGGAGTTATCACGCTGCCCTGCGGTACTCCTTGGGTCACATATCTTGGGGCACTTGTTGTTCCCCGGACGTTTACAATAAGGGTCCTGTTTTGAAGAAATGCACGGATGTAAGCGTAAGCTCTACCTGCGATGCCGAAGAGAGTGAGTTGGTGGAGGATGGTGGCATGAGGTAGAGCGTCGAAAGCCTTGTGGATGTCCAAGAAGGCACAGTACATCGCTTTCCCAGCAGCCCGCGCTTCTTCGAAAGATGTTGCTACTTCTCCTATGGCGTCGACCGTAGAGCGATGTGCCCTGAAACCAGACAGTTGGTCAGGAAGTGTTTTGTTGGTGCCAAGTTGCCACGTGAGACGGCGAAGAACGAGGCGCTCAAGGAGTTTACCGACGCAACTTGTCAAGGAGATAGGCCTGTACGATGACAGCAACGCGTGAGGTTTACCAGGCTTCGGGATCGGAATCACATGGGAGACTTTCCAGACATCCGGGAGTTCTGCGGTGCGCCACACCTTGTTTAGCGCCTCCAGGAGGGCGGGATGGTGACTCTTATCTAAGTTTCTCAGTGCCTGATATGTCACTCCATCAGGTCCAGGAGCGCTGCGCTTCGTGCACTTCCGTAGCGCGTATTCTAGTTCGCCTCTGGTGAAGTCGTTATCTAGCTGCATGGGGGCGCAGGCATCAGACGGGCGAGTTTCTGGCTCTTGGTACCCTGGGGGTAGCGGAATAGCTTTTGAAAATTCATCCGCCAATAGTTCCACCGTTTCCTGCAGAGGCTTTTGAAGTGCAACGGCGAGTCCGGATATGGGGTGCTGAATCTGCTTTGCGGAAGACAACGCCTTTGCTATTTTCCATGCTTTAGAAAGGCCGCCAGCCGATCCGAAGGAGGCGCAGAGTTGTCCCCATTGCTTTCGCTGAAGACGAATTGTACGTCGACGAAATTTGGCATCAATCTTGTGGTGAGTATTCCAATCTTTTAGATCTTTTGTTCTTCGTGCCTTTCGTTGAGCTCTCCGGCGCGCGGCGCGGAGGTTCAAGTATACCAGGTCTGGCGCTGGCCTCCAGAGTGGCACCTTTATCGTCCTCGTCGAGAGACTAAGAGCATTGGCGATTGCTATGATTCGGTCCTTCAGAGGACCTGCTGCTAGGGCTCTGTCAAGGTGCCGTCGGTACATGTCCCAGTTTGTGACCCTGCATCGTCTGTACTTCGGTTTACTAGCGTTGGGAGATACAATGTTCATAGGAATATGGTCACTGCCCCATGAGTCGGGTTGTGGAGTCCAGTTTGCAGCTACATCCGGTGGGGCAAAGGATAGATCAAGAATACTGTCGTTTACACCTCGGCGAACATATGTTTCTGTGCCGTCGTTTAATGCTTCTAGGTGAAGCGAAGACGTGACACACTCGAGCGATCTGCCTCTTGCAGTAGTTCGCCTGTCACCCCAGGCAGAGTTATGTGCGTTAAAATCATCGCAGAGCATCAAATGGCCAGGGCATTTAAGCGCTATTTTATTTAAATCTCCCGCGTCCCAGCTGTTAGCACGCCCAGGAGCGACATATGCAGAAATTATAGTGAAGAGCTCGCTTCGGACTTCAATCGTGGCAGCTGCAAATTCTGCTTTTTCTGTCGTGAACGATGAAAGATCAACCGGGTTGTGTGCTAGTCCTGCGGTCACAAGGAGCGCTGCTCGAGAACGACCTCCCTTTCGCGCTGGCGTACTGTGGTGAATGACGTAAGGGGAAAACCTGAAATCGCCCGGTCGCGTCATCGGTTCTTGAATGGCCAGGACGTCAGCAGGAGAATGAATCAGGTGCTGTCGTAGGTCGGGAAGACGCCTTCGAAGGCCACGCGCGTTCCATTGGAGGATGGATGGACAGTTTAGGTGGGTATTTCTTCGTCCATGACGTGCAGCACGCACAGACACTGCCGGGGTCGCTCTGATCGAGTCTTGTGCATGAGAGGACGATGGCACTAACATCCTTCAAAAAGGGGAAGCAGAGCTTGTATCATGGTAGTTAGTGTCGTTGCCCAGGATGTTTTGAGGCTTCTAAGTAGGGTGAGAGCGATATTGACTGCTGCCTTAACTAAAGGAATCCATCCTGCAGAGTCCCCGGAACTTGACGGCTTCGCATCCGCCTCCCTTACTTGACGGCGCTGCCGCACAGTTGATAGCTGCAAATCAGACTGAGGTGTCTCGGGGGGTGGTGCTTCTGACACAGCAGCCATTTGTATACCCTGTGATGTTGATTCTTGTCGAACTCCTTGAGATTTTGGTGCCTTGGGCTTAGTTGCCTTGAGAACCGACGCATATGGTGTTGCCAAAGCGGTCGGCTTTTTGGAGTGTTCGTTCTTGTTCCCTGCAATGTCCTTGAAGCCAGAAGCACCAGCCAGCTCTTTCGTGACACTGCTGTCAGCAGGAGTGAACTCAAGCGCCGGAAAAAGTTCCTCGTGTTCCAAGGCTGTTTTGGCAGAGTGAAAGTCCACCGAGTTTGCCTTCGAGTAGGTTTGAATCGTTTCAACCTCTCTTCCTTTCGGACAGGACCGTGCTGTGGCCTCGTGGTTTTGCCCACAGTTCACACATTTCGCCGACAATGACAGGCATGTGCTGTCCGTTTGGTCGTGATGCTGTGCGCAGTGTCTACATGTTTTCGGGCGTTTGCAAGCCACCTGTTTGTGACCAAAACCAAAGCAATTAAAGCATTGGATTGGTCGGGCCTTGAACGGAGACACCGGGTGGCGCACATGCCCTAGCAGAACGTAGGATGGGAGTCGGTTTCCACGGAACGTTACTTTTACAGAGCTGGTGTTTCCGAGCCGTCGTACGCTGCCAATCTCTGCATCCGCCCTCAAATTTGAAGTGATATCTTCAATAGAAAGTTCCTTGTCGACGCTATGAATCAGTCCGACAACAGTTGGTCCAGCCAAGGGAGAATAGGAAAGTACAGGAATGCTGCAGAGTGTTGTCATGCTTTGTAACTTCTTGACAGCTTCTCCATTCAGCGCATCAACTGCAATGAGGTTTAGTCGATGGTTAAACCGAACCTCGCGAACGCATTTGGGGAATTCTTTATCTAGTGCTTTTGATACCTTCAGGCTACTGAGATCTGTAAGCACCGTTTCGGCATTCCCAGGAGCGAATATTACCGTGAGCCCCTCTTTGTCAGGTTTTGGCCGTATAATCGTGTCCGAGCTCGAAGCAGACAGGCTGTTTGTGAGTCGCGTTCTTTTTCTGGTTCGAACTTCGTGCCATATGCCTCCATCGTCGTTTTCGTGGTCCATGTCGTCAATTTCAGTTGAGGACGATGTCCTCGATAGATCAGAAGAACCAGGTTGTCCTTCCATCGGTGTCATTGAGGGCGCTCCATCTGTTGCATGCTGTGCAGGTGTTATGCTAAGCGCCATATTTTCGACGTCGGTGACGTTTCCTTGGGCCGATGTCATGCCGGGTCACATCTATGGGGAGCAGCGATGGAAGGCTGCAATTCCTTCGAGGTGCGTCTGCTTCTATACGGCGTTTGGGACACTGATATATATATATATATATATATATATATACCTTGTTCGCAAATATTTATAGGTATCTGGAGACTACAAGGCAAAAGAATTATCGAAATTACCGGGAGCGGAAGATTTGGCGTTCCTCATACAAAACACTTCGTCGTCGTCGTCCACAGCGTTGCACACTAAGTATGAAACAGAGTATAGGGTGCCTCAATGCCCTCCTGCTTAGGGTGATGACACCCTTTGTAGTACCCGATGCCGACAGCACGCGCTCACGGATAAAATACAAATAAATCAACGAAAACAAAATGTCGCCATAGCACAGTCAGCGCCACAAACGCGTGCCGGGACACGCTCTTTCACGCATTTCTGAACAAGAAAGAAAAATAAAAGTGTGAGACAAAATGGCCAGATGTCTCCACCCTAAGCAAAGCGCACATGAAGGCACCCTACAAAATACCACTATCCTGCGGCCGCACCTACATGGGGCAAACAGGACCAACGTTACTGCAGCAAGCTCAGTTTGACAGGTCCGACTGCAGCGTGCAGCGTGGGCTCAGTGGCGGTCACGAGAACTAGCAGCGCTGCAGTCGATTCTTTCTTCCGGATCGTCTAGCACGCCAAGCTTGAATAGCAATACTTGAGCTTGGGCGAGTTGTTGATTTATACTAGCACTTCACAGCGTAATGAAACAGACGCACACGAAAATAAATTTCAAACACTCAAAGAAAGAACACTCACAATGCGCTTACTCTGATCTCCGTGGTTTATTGCACTTCATCTACATCATCTTTTTTTTTTTTTTTTTGCTATTATACACATGGAAGTAAAATAAAAAAGAAAAGAAAAAGAAAAGGAAGCTCTCAACGCAGAGGTAGCAGACAACGCACGAGACAGGGAAGTAAGATCCGACTCCGGCGCCGCTAGTTCTCGTGCACCACCTGGGCCACTCGTCTCTGCAGGCGAGAATAGGGAGCTGCGAAAATGAGCTTGCTCCCGTAACGTTGAGCAGGACGCTGCCTAAACGAAAGGCTCCGCGAGCACAACTGCTCGCTCGGAGCCACGGTGGGTGGGAATTTTTCCCTTCACCGTAAAGAGTGTCTATGTGAACCGTCTTTCGATGCCACCACAGTTATGGGAAAACACCGGGACAAAACAGCCCGAGAGGTGCTGGAAGCTTTTTACATCCACAGTGGAGGAGCAGGCTGCATCAGCACACCATCTGTCTCGTTGTCCAACGAAGACTTAAACGTTCATGAAACTGACTATGAAGGCCCAACGCGTGCCATAACGACCACATATCATGGCACAGGTTAAACGTGCGATTTATGGTGGCCAAAATATTTTTCTTTCTTCTGTTCTTCTATTAAAATATCTAGGTCTCTGTTCTATCCGGGTGTGTCTCTTCCCCTTTACATCCTTTGCGCTGGGTATTTTCATTGTGTACACTTTCATCCAAATTTAGAGCACTTTCGTGCGCCCTCTCTTCCGTAAGCGAAGGGGAAGCTTCCGGGTCCGAGTTTCGATCCCGTAACCGCCAGATCAAACAAAATTTTCAAACTGCCACCAGTATTAAACCGATAAAAAAATCCTACAATAAAAAAAATGCCGACATTACTTATACGTATCGATTCAGACGAAATTTCCAAGATGAAGCGCGATTTACGATAAAATGAATGAATACTTTCGCATAAACGATTAGCATTATTAGCATTCCATTCCGCGGAATGGAACAAAGACACGTACCTCCAAAAGGAAGGTATTTGTATCGGCTCATGTCTAGCGCCAATTTTAAGTGACATTTTTTTAGCGTATCATGACAGAGTCCTTTCGGACTGCCTGAGCGATTTTAACGTAAGGAAGTGTTTTAGATTTGTTGATGATTTTTTAGTATTTCTTAACTGCGACTCGACACATTTCCGTTCGGTGGTGGATAGTCTTTTAACTGTGTTTAGTGATGCCCTTCATCCCCTGAAACTTACACATGAAGTGCCCGTAGATGGTGTCATTCGTTTCCTCGACATCAGGCTTACTTTCGTCGAGAATCATGTATGTTGGATGTATCAACCTAGAGCCAACAAGCCCCTGCTGCCTTTTAATTCGTCTCACTCAAAACTGGTTCAGAGAGGGATTGTTAATTTGTGCTTCAAGAACGCCCTTCATAAGTCATGTCACCATGTGACACATTTGAGTGTCCAGGAGCAGTCTGAGCGCCTGTTGGCGGCTGGTTACCCGGAGGCTGTACTGGTGTCGGTGGCCGAGGTGATCCTTAAGAGGCTTCGAGCTAAGGGCAACACCCGTCCAGAAGAGGCCAGGAGTAAACAAAGGATTGCAGTCGTGCCATATATGCACAAGACGGCGCATAACCTAAAGAAAATAGCAAGCCGCATAAACACTAAGGTGGTCTTTTCTGCGCCAGAGAAGCTAGCCAGGCTGAGTCATTTGACGAACCCTTTGCGCAAAGCCTCGCTGGGTTGTGTGATTAGGCACCGAAATCCGTTTGTCGTTTGTGTTGAGGGTGTTGTATATCAGATACCCTTAACATGCGGTAAGAGATATGTAGGTCAGACTGGGAGATGCCTAAACGATAGGCTCCGAGAACATAGCCTAAACATCAAAAACTATCGGGATGGCCACCTTTCAATGCATTGCCATGACTGCGGGTGCAAGCCTTTGTTTGACTCATGCTCCGTACTCGCTAGACATAAAAATAGAACTGTCAGGGAGATTATCGAAGCAGACGAAATAAAAAGGGCAGGGCTGGGGTGTGTCAGCGTTGCATCTATCGACCTTTTCGATAAGGAGGTGCAGTTCATGCAAGTGGCGGCTAGGCCTGGGGTTGGTTGATTGATAGAATCGAAGCGTGTATATATGCCTCATTTCCATGTTGATTAACTAGTTGCAGTCAGCGCTCGTGTCTGTCTTGTCTTTCTTTTGTCCTCGTCCAAAAAAGCGCTACCATGCCTTTGGCAACCCAAGAAGTATTATATTTAATTAGGTGAATCACAGCAGTGATTCACCTAACTGGTGATTCACTCACAGCGTGACACTGTTGTACACGTCCTCCGGAGTGTCTATACTATCATGACGAAGGAAAGTAAAGCATTGGAAATTTCGCATAATATAACTAATAGTAAAGCTAGTTTGAATATTGAGGATTGTTTGCAGTATAACGCAAGTCGAGATACAAGGCAGAAGCACGAGAATTTCATCCTTGAGGACCGTTGTAGAAAAGCTGTTTTTAAATACTCCTTGTCTACATTCTGTCCAAGGGAAGGAGGGGAGGTAGTTTTCAAAGGAAATGTACATATGCGTGGAAATATTTAAATATGCCGCTGCACTACATTAGTACCGTTAGGTGTTTTTGCCTTATGAAGTGACGAGAAAAGCTACTTTTTTTTTTAAACAAAGCTGCGGGTGCGTCAACGTCCACTGTCAACCCAAACAGCCTAAACAACGCGGAAATCTAGGTTTTTATTGGGGGACAGCAGAGGTGCTTTTATCTACCATGGGTCTATTCCAATAGAGCTAATTTATTTATGATCCTTTCCTAAGTACACCTGACAAACGTCTGCAGCCAGAGAAGATGCTTTTAAAAATTACCTTTCTGACTAGGACTTCTCGTTCCTCAATGTTTACATCTGCCCTTCTCGTCCGCTTATGTTCTTGTCTAGCTTAAATAACTTTTTTTTTACTGTAACTTTTTCTTTTAAATCCTGTATCTAACTACTGCCTTTTGAATTTCGAAGGTAGATGTTGTCGGTGTGCAAATCGCCAGAACCAAGCCTACCTCTATTTTTTTAAGTTGGTTCGTACGCTTTACCTGATTAAATAAATAAATATTTACACCCAGTGTCCTAAAACTATATACCAGAGCTAATGCGGTTCTAACTAGCTCATTTATAAACGCCTTGACAACTAGTTTTCCCCAAGGTAATCTTCAAATTAGGTGAAATTGGGAACATGAAGCAAACACCTGGATGACCAGACCCGAACCCGTAATATAGACTTCTCAAAAAACGGCTGTCAAACAAAACCCGTGCTGATATCACAAGTTTTCTCTGCGATTAGTGTAGCCCTAAAGTTCAATATCCCAAGTTTTCTTTTTTGGGTAATGAGACGACGACTTCTTCCATCGTTTAAGCCTGAAGGCATGTCAGAAATTGTCGCAAAACCACATGCCTACTCTGCATACTATGTCCACTTCATGCACAACTCCTGACAAGATTTAATATTCAAGGTAACGAAACATGGGTGCACAATGCTCGTTTCGCCACATGGCTGCGCAGAAGGCCAGTTTGGGTGCCTCATCACAGCTCAAAGGTACGATATCAATTTGAAACTTAGTCGATGTTCTAATTTAGCTGCACGATTCTCAGCGATCGCCAAACGCCTGTCCCTTCGGCTATTGCATCTTACCATTACTCTGCGTTGCGGAATTCGTTTTTATAAGAACACCGAAGAACCAATTCGAAAGCAAGAAAGCCTGAACAAATAGACTACGGTTTTTATTTCAGTCACCCTGTCGGTTGCTACAGCCTCTGCGAGTAATTTCGTTAAAGACTGGGTTGATACATCTAGCGGTGCATAAATATCTACAATTTTTGCATGATAATCTACAACTTTAAGCTGCAGAATTTATGCCTCCCTAGTTGGCAATAAAGCATCTATGGCAAGTGCGTGCTCGCACTGTGTGAATCAAGCACCAGCCACTGCTCTCCATGCCTTCAAAGGCTTTCAAACGTAGCTTCAGCTTTTGACGTAGAGCTACTTCGTTCTCCGCACTTGAAAGAGGGTCCGAAGTGGGGAGATCAATGTCACGAAAACTTGGTCACGGAAGTGACGTCACACAGATAACACTGGAGTGTCGACCGATTTGCATCTCCTCCTCCTCTAACGACGCGCAGTACACACGCGAGTCCTTTTAATGCGATAGCAATCTTTATGCTTCTGAAGGTTTCCAGCAGTGTTGTACACGTTCCTCAAAAAATGGAACGGAAGCTCGTTCCTCGTTCCTTCTGATGTTTGGAACGCGTTCCCGTTACAAGTTCCATATGTGAAAAAGGAACTCGTTCCCGTTACAGTTAAAGAAATGGAACGTTTCGTTCCATATACGTTACATTTGTATTTTGACGATTACCATATACAATTAGATCAAACAAAGTGTTTTTTGTTGTTTTTTATCTATCCCATCAAATGGCAACATACACATTTGAATGAAGTGATGGAAAGGCACTAATAGAAGACAAGCGGAAGTGTTTCATTTGTTGATATATTCACCTATAAAAATCTCAGCTTTTAACCATATTTTGTGGTGGGCGATTCAGACGAGCCAAATGTACTGTTACCCCACATCGCACGAGCATTTCACAACAACCTCAAGCGTTTCAATCTAACAAAGTCACTTGTTCGAACATAACAACAGTAGCTACTCCATGTTGCTGTCCGCAAGACGAGCAAGTGAAGAAGGTAGGGCTGTTGGAAGGTCAGTCTTGAAAAGTACAAGTCCTTCTTCCTGAAGGTTGAACTCGCTGTTCAGTTTGAAGATAGGGAACAAGGGGAGAAGAAATAAAAATTAATTTTTGTGTATATGTTATGCCACCGATATTCAGGATACAAGGGTGCGTTCGATACCGGGTAACGTGCTCTTCTGTTATAACTGTACGTCTATTTGTGGAAGTTCAGTGATGGCTGCAGTCGGTCCTAGGTTTCTGCGTGTACGAGGATTCGTGGAAGCAAAGAAAGTAGCTGAGTTAGAAACGTCTTTCTTTCTGGG
The DNA here is from genome assembly GCF_016920785.2 of Ixodes scapularis. NCBI lineage: Eukaryota > Metazoa > Arthropoda > Arachnida > Ixodida > Ixodidae > Ixodes > Ixodes scapularis. Next base: position 77,952,402 of record NW_024609836.1, read on the forward strand.
TCTTTTCCTCCGAGTAAAAGTTTGGCTTTTTGTAGCGCAGCCTCGGGCGCTGAAAAAAGAATCGATGTCCACTAGCTCTCCTGCACCCGATTGTCATCAAGCGAGTATCACACAAAATTAGCCATAAGGTATGTAACCAAAAAGTTAATGAAATCCTGCTCTTCGTATAGCTGGATATTGTTTTTATACTTTTAGAATTTCCCTTTCAGAAATAAAATACAAATTACTCCACTGGACGAAAAAAAAGGAACGCAGTTCCTTTTTCCGTTCCAGTGAAAATGTAACGCGTTCCCGTTCCAGTTCCACCGATACAAAATGGAACGGCGGCGTTCCTTTGTTCCTCCTAAAAGGAACGCGTTCCAGGAACGCCGTTCCTTGGAACGCCGTTCCGTACAACACTGGTTTCCAGCTGAACGTAAAAGAAAAACCAAAGGAGGGAAGAAAAAGAGGCACCCAATGCTGGACAATCAGCCATCTACTGAAAATTTCTTTCATCGACACTCACCAAATTCAAACGTTGCGTTCCAAGGGATAACTTCTTCTTCAGTATTATTCTGTTAACCAATTCATACGGTTTCTTCTTGTAAACTTCCTGTAGACCAGTCCACACGATTTCTAGACCTTTGCTTAGAGTTCGATGTATAGTGATGTTTGAAGCCCGATCTTGTAAAGGGGTCTTCCCAGTAACTCAGAACACTCAAAAACTAAAAGACGAGGGCTGGCGACAAAAGCTCTCCTCTCGAAATTACAAACATTTTGCCCCCCTAGAGTCGGGCGCAGCTTCCAAAAACAGCTCTGTAGACTTTAGGACTTTGGGTACATAAGCACACTCCTAATACCGGTACGAGAAAACCTATGCAAGGAAGTGCGACAGAAACCTGAGAAAAATGAACAACCAACCAAAAAGAAGCCCCCAAAGCCTCTTGTGGTGCTGGCAAACATCCATGGGATAACGCATCGCATACGAAAATATCGCTCGCCGACAAGGCGTACTAGTCGTCTGCTCAGCCCCCAACAAGGCTTATGCCATCTGCCGTAAAGTCAATTGCACAAGTTGTTCCAAATAGCAGCCAGGATCTTTAAATCGACCGCCAAGATCCGTTTCTTAAAGGAGTACGGAAACGAAATTTCAGCGCCGATCTTTCTGCATAAATATTGGCTAGGGACGGGCACCACCTCGGAAATATCAATATCGCGCTGTAAAATTCAGGAGAACTTATTTTAAACCTAATTAAACGATTACAAAATTCACATCTGGTGGATGGTGTGAAAGTTCTCGTGACATCACTTGTGCCATAGGAACAGCGCCGTTCTGCGGAAATACGGCGTGCCGGCAGAATTAGCCCAGGCCTGAACGCGTTTGCAAAGCTTTGGCGGAGAAAGCCAAAGCGTAGTCGGCCACAGTTCCCGTTGCGGCTCTTTGCACGACACGACCCGAGCATGCTTCTGGCACGGCCGGTATTAGTTGCTGCGAGTCGCGAGCTGCGAGCCGACGTTAAAAAAGATACGTTTGAACTACGAGGGTGTCAGCAAGAGCCACGCAAATACCTGTTCACACTCGAAGCGGACGCGCGCGTTTGATCGAAGTGCTGGATTCGCTCTGTTAGACCGCGTTTCGGTAAGCGCTTCTGGACCGATCTTATACGATTGCAACTCGATACTGACGTGACACTCGGCAAACAAAGGTTGGACCGACATCGCGTAGCTCCCACGAACTATTATAGCTCGATTGTGACGTAGCGCCGTGTCAGAATAAAAATGGCGTACTAATAACAAAGTGTACATACCGTGTACCGAAGGTAATCCGTATGGCGTTTGTTTGAGCTCTATATTACACAAAACAAGGAGATAGAATCAATGAGAGTCCCTTTTTCACGACAGCGTTCGTCACCGCTGTCTCGGAAAGCAAGGAGATTGAGACGACAAGGGGAAAAGATTGACCTCTGAAATTTAGTTCAGGGATCAAACTATTCATCTGGAAAGGGTCCACAAGGATCGCGCGGGCATATTTCATTTAGCAGGCCAGCCGGTCGTGGGCAGACGGTCTTGGCCAAGGACCGCCGGAGCAACGGTGCGCCGAGTCGGTGTTGCTGCTAGGCCTACAATATTCTGCCGAGCTCGCTTGGTCGATGGAACCGTGGAGGTTGTAGCTCTCCTCGGGTGTTTGTGGATCCTGCGTTCTTGATCGTCGTGGTCTGTTTCAAGTACTCCTTCCTTTTTTCTTGCTGGTTGAAGTCGGGACGCACGAGAAGAGCACGTAGAAAAATAAATGTCCGTTGGTCTTCGCTACCAAGTAACTGAGCGACGCTGTCGGCCATGTTGATTTGATCACAAAAATTGCGTAAGACAGATTCGGAGCTGCGTAGGATTCTCTCGTAACCTGCGCAAAAGTTACGACAATTTCGTTTCGAGAATACGGGTTTCCTCTCAAATTTGTCGTACGCACTTTTTTCGTCATAAGTTCGCTTTGAGAATCCGGCCTCAGAGCTGCGTTTGTCAGTGGTGCCGCGGTTGCCGACTTGCCGTGGTGCAGCGTGCGTGCAGCCCTTGCACATCTCAAACGGCCACGTTATCACAGGTCGTAAACAGGGTTGCCAGGGAGGTTCTAGCTCAAACAACCAAATGCCAGGCGGTGTAGCCCAAAAATAGCCAAATGCAAAAGATTGATATAGCCCAAAAATAGCCATATTTAAGATATCTGCAGAGCCCAAAAAAGCGCGCGCTCGAATATGGGAGCTCAAGGCGAAGGCCGTGCATCTGTATATCTAGGGTTGAAGAGCAGTTTGCAAGATCTGCGACATCTGGAAATGTACTAAACTTTTCCTCGTGTTTTTACAGTTCCATAGTTATGAAACACTCGCTCGTGCTCGTCTGACTCGCCTCATACATAATTTTCGTGTTGAAACGCAAAAAAAAAAAAAAAAATTCTTCAGTGGGGTTTGATGTCCTTGCAGCACTTGTTTTTCCTAAGGATAGCAAACGTTTCATAGAAGATGTTTTGAAGAGTTGGGACATCCTGCTCCTTAAATCTGACTTTGTAAGGGACACATAAATGAATACTCTTTCAAAGTGCATTCAACATGAGCATAGGCGTACCAAACCGGGTTCGGGGGCAAGGGGTGCGCTTGCCTCCCCCCCCTAGTTCTCAGAGTGGGGGGGGGGGGGGGGGGGGGGCAAGGCACGTGTCAGGAGTGCGATGGCAAGCTCGGATAGCAAGGGAAACATGGCTGCTTCTGGGCTTCGAACTTGGCCTTGTTCGAATTATTTACTCTTCTAAATCTGTTGTCTTTAGTTATGGCCTATTGTGCTTTAAGAAACTTCCATGTTTCGTGGAAAACCCTGCTTTATTACATCATGTACAGCATGCGTTATCGGGACGACATCAAATTGTGCTGGATGTCTTGAGTTGCTTTTGGTGTCGTTTTTCCTCGGAAGAGGTGCCTTCTGTAGCAGGATGGTGGGGAACTCAAGGAAATAACAGACGGCAGTAGGAAGGAGAAAGAACTTGGCAGCATAAGATGAGCCACCATTAATAAAAAGGTGATGTCTTCAGAGCTGAATCGAATCACGGCCACGCATTTTCACAAAAAAAATAAAATCCCTGAAAGATGAAATTTGGGAAGGGTAGACTGTCGCTTTGTGTCCCTGGTGAAGTGTCTTTTAATTATATACTCTAGAAACCAAGAAAAAAACAAAATTGCCGTATTAGGGTTTGAAATAGCCCAAAAATAGTCACATAGCCAACCACCAAATTTCTACGCCAAATGCTGTACAATATAGCCCAATTTGGCTATTAATAACCCAACCTGGTAACCCTGGACTCGTAAATCGTCGACGCGCCACCAAGTGGCAACGCTCGTAACCACAACATCCACGCCGTAGCCTTTCCCGTCTGGCACAAGGGACGTCACGAATGCGCCCAATATACCAAGACGCATCGCGCTCTCCGATGGCTGATTTTTGAGCGCGCGCCCAATCGGGCCCCTCAGGGTGAAAAATATAGCCATCTGTTCAAAATACAAATGAGCGATTATGATTTACGGATATCATTGATCATATTAAACCTATTTCTGACCATAATAGGTGTATTTCAAGTTTCGCTTCAGTACGCTATGATTTTGTGCAGTGTTGCACACAGATGGCGCTTTTTTTCTATAAAATTTGCGAAGAGACAAATTGCCCGACGAAAAAGTAAAAAAAAAAAAGAAAAAGGCTTAACTCCTAAGGAAATCCAGCGAAGCTACCGGTCTTCAAACAATAAGACGCCGTTTGGCACGTGAAACAAGAGATGACAGAAGTGGTCGTGACCATCGGCGTAGACTTTCCATTTTCCCGGGTGGTGGGGGGGGGGGGGGGGGGGGGGGGGTCAGGCAGCGAAGTTCCCCGGGGAGGGGGGGGGGGGGGGTGCTGCTGCGCGTTACCGTTTCGCCAGAACTGTATATTGAAGCTAACGAAAGCACGCTGGGATTCCCTTTCCCATGCATTTTGTCAATAAAGGCAACTTAGACGTTATTTTGTTTACATGCCACTACTAGAAGCTCATTGCATGTCACGTAAACAGCGTCTATGTGAGGATCATGGCCTCTGCCCCCCCCTCCCCCCCCCCCCCCCCGGATCTCACAAGGGGGGCACGAGCCCCGATGCACCCCCGAAGTTTACGCCTATGGTCGTGACGCCAACTGCCGCCAACGAAGGAGTATAAGGCGCCGAGAGCCGGCGTAACTAGCCGACGACGTTTTCGACTCAAAAGCGGCGCGCGTTCCGCAGGCGTTGAAAACTCGGGTAGAGGCAATCGCAGCATGTGCTTTATCATGTTTCTGCTCACCGTGCCCACGAACACAAATTAAATCCACTATGCCGACCAATGGCATAGCCAGAAACGTATTTCAGGGGGTGTTTTTCCTTGCTCAAACCGCTGAAAATGCAAAAAAAAAAAAAAAGAAAGAAAGAGAGGAAACGAAATTATACAAACACAGTATTAGTTACTATTTTCCTGTTTCTTGGAAGACAAACATTCAACCTTTTTTCGCCACATCTCGTTCGTAAACTTTAATGGTGAACAACGAAAACACACAATCATAAAATATAATAATGGGCTTTCAACTAAAAAGTCCAGACACGCTCACAAGTATTCCGGTGCGTACACTTCTCTGCGGAACACTCGGGTATCCGATGACTAAAAAATTACGGAAAAGTGCCACAGAATAATGAAGTTTAGAATACGATTAAACATACAAACTTCTATGCGCACTAGGGCAATGAGCAAGTGAAGTGTGATGCTCATTGTTACTGCGTGAATCAAATTTTTCAAAAATTATCGTATTATGGCCATGCTTTGGCTCTTTCCGTTCTTCGATGTCGTTTTACGAGAAAGGGGCAAAGAAAGTACCAGCTTTTATCATTTTGTGGGGTCTAAACATTTAGTGAAAACCACTGTGGGTCAATCGAAATAAGCGAGGAAACACTTCCAAGGCTAACTTGGATGTTCCGGTGAATGGTCAGACGCGCAACACCTAGCAAGCGCTCCTGGAACGTTGAAGCTCTCAGGTATGACTTGAGCCTTCGCTGTCTCGAGAACGAACGTTCCGTTTTAGTTGTGTTAACGGGCATGGTGGCAAGGATTTGCAGCAGGTGGTTTGCATTATATAGGATACAAGGCCTCCGGGAAACGACAAGTCGCCTGTATCGCTGAGGCGCGCTAAGCGGTGCGATCCTTCCATATCTGTGTCCAAACCAGAACTTCCCCAGGCAATTTATTTAACAAAACGTATGCTCCGCAGAGGCGGGATATTTGCTTGAAGTTGAGGCTTGAGACATAGAGTCTGATGTCGTTGGCCACAACACCGCTGTCGCCTGGGGAGGACGTTGCTGCCAGACATGAATGTGCCGACTCTGCTGGAGACCTTGATGACACCATTCTTCAAAAAAAAAAGCGTCAAGCGACAGCTTGGCTATTGAATCTATTACTTTCACGAGTCCCATGCTGGACGGAAGACTGTAAGCATTACCTAATTCAGCGATTAAGTCAACTAGGTACGCTTTGAAACCAAGTGACAATGAGCATTCCAAAATGTGCTTCTTCTACAGTGCATATACTGCCACTTTGCCTCTCGCTTCTTTTTTTTTCTTTCTTTTTTAAGGGGGATGCTCTATTTTCCTTTACATTTTGGTTCGTATAGTGCTGAACATAAAGGAGTGCAGGCTAGTAAACTCTTAAAAAGGGGAAGACTGGACGAAAAAGAAGAACAAAACCCCTATTCTGTTTTTCATTTCGTCGTCCTATTTTCATTATAAGCGTTTGCTGCCCTGAAATTGTCGTCGAGTCCTTGAGACTCAAAGGCTAGGGGGACTATAGTCGCCTATCACATTGCTAGAATTATTTCGAACCCGCGTTTAAAGACGGGGTTACCCTGCTTGTACATGATACAAGAGACAGTCTGCCCACAGAATCGAGCGCGATTCACCACGAGATGTCTGCTTCGAATGCCGCGTATCAACGAGTTCAAGGAGAATCTCGACACGCGGCATCCAAACTACGGATACCGCGGTGATTCGTGTTTGTTGGCTGTCCTTCGTAGGATGTATGAGCAGTTTGACACCGGCTTTAAAGAAGGACGCGTAAAACGCAAAAAAAAGACCAGAAGATGCAAGTTGACTCCAAGTTGGCCAGGGCTCCTCGATATCTGTCATCTCTTTTGCCCGGCTCTATTAATTTCAAAATTACAAGTATGCCGCTAAAAGGCTTAATATATTCATTTTTATAAAGTTGTGGCTTGGTGGCTATAGGTGGCTCAAGGCGCCGCCCAATTACAAAAGTTCAGCTCCCTTCATCTATCCGCAGTAAGCAGTCACAAGCCGTTGTAATGCCGGCGCGCTCAAACGCGGAAGTGTGAATCAGCGTTGAAGTCAGGCAACAAAACTCGCAACTGATTGGCAAGCGGAGATGTAACATCCGTCATCGCAATGTTTAATCGCTCAGTTTGTATCCGACATCCGACATTGCGCATCCGAGATTCTCTTTATAGCTTCTTTCTCACTCAGTTCTTTCTGTCACAGTCATGCGAACGACGCACATCCGGGAAGTGGTATATGGTCTTTATCGTGTTTGAGTAGGGTATGTGCCGCCATGGCAAACGCGTATATTAAGCGACAGTCGGTTTCGTGCTGTATAGGATCCAAAATTCGTCAATGTATACCGCAAAAATGTCTGTCAGAATCTGGTACGGAACAGTTACAGTGATCTTCCTATGCACGTTCTCGGCTCAGTGGGGTAAGTGCTTCGGCCATTCACAGAATACCCTCGTCGCAGTCGTGTACTTTTCCAAGTGTTTTTTTTTATTTTTTTATTTTTTTGTTGTTGAAAACTTGGAGCTTTAGACCTTTAAGGGTAAATAATAAAAACAAACGACGCAACATAAAAATATATACATGTTACAGATGAATGTAAACATTTTTAGATGATTGAAACAGCGCGTTTTTTGGACATTCAATAATCTGATCATTGGATCGCTCGCTGCACGCTGCGTATATATGAATACGTCGTCAATGATTTTGACATTTGGTCTCGCCCTTGAGATTGATATCAAAGAAACTTCCATGTTGACGAAAGGTGTTTATGAACCAGGGGAGCCTGACATCTAGGAAGTGCAGTTACGTAACAGTTCCCAGTACTTGCTTTACCCATACGTTGGCTGTCGGTTTTGTGAAAGCATTTCTGTGAGCTTCCTTCATATAATCATGTGGAACATGTTAACGACAGCTCGTCTACTCCGTCTTCACAGAACCATATAATGCAACCCACCGTAGCTTATTTTATGTTGCGTGATTTTTTGTTGCGCGATTGAGTGCCACAATCACCGGGCAGCACATGCGAGCCAAGACGTGACGTTCCACACTCTTCCGCGAAACGTGCAGTGACGAGCAAAATGTATTGTAGCCGCGCGTAGGGACTGGGTTCGCGTAAAGATAGAGATCCCGCTTATGCAGCAGTCATCTCACGGAAGAGAGCTACGAGCTGAGCTCTAAGCGGACAGAAGGCTCGTGAGCTGGGGTGTGATGCGCTGCCAACAATATTCAACTGCGCCCACCCACTCCTCGCCCAAATCGAATCAATCGGTTTGATTATGCAGCGAAGCTGAAACCAACAGCAAATCCATCTGGAAACGATGCCAAAAGTTGTATTTAGCACGCGTACAGCAAGATTCTGTTTGACACGCGTGTGAAAATGGAGCGTGGCTGCGATTCACCAAGCTCGTCCAAGTCAGGTGACGACATGCATTTGAACGATTCGTCGTTTGCCATCGACCCGCGGACATCGCCCCCAAAGGGAACGACCTGCAGCCTCATCACCGATCCAGTGGATCCGCCGATATGTGGACCCAGATGCCGCTTTGTATACCTAGATGCCACTTCAGAGGCAAAATTCGCATGCTTTGCTTTTCAAGCGCTGTTAGTCCGATCGGTGACCGTCGTAGTTGCGTCTGCGCGAAACGACATACGTTTGCTCGAAGCTTATGGTTGTTTTCAAGTAATATCCTGCTAAAAGGCGTGATTCTCGTTTGCACACGCTGGGAACTGCACTAGAAGGAACGTATTTCAGCAGAGTAGAGCCTAGAAGACTATATAATTCGAAACAAAATACAGGACATCCATCGACCAACGCTTGTTTTCCCGACCATCCGACAAACCTTTGCGTTTTGTCACGTCACGCAGCAGCTACGGATGACAGCCATTGACACTGGCGAAATTCGGGGTGCAGTTTCGTACATACACTCATGAAAGGTTTAATTAATAACCGGAGATCATATATCAAAATAAAAATGACGTTTGTTTATATGAAGGCTCCCTCGACGTAACGAGCGCAAAAACTTCAGTACTTCCGGTTTCGACCGGGCAATCCCTTTAAATTGCCCCGTTCCGTATTCCCCGCATGCGAGAAGCCCCGTCATCACCGCGCATCAACTGGGATTTTTTTTATGTCTTAACCTGATTAATATTTTTAGGATGTACAAAACAGTAATTTAAGGAAAAGGAACAACAAAATAGGGCGAAGCGCCGAAAAACTTCGAATGGCGCGCAAGTTGTCCATTGCATAACTCGCATCACCAGCAATGCCCTCCGCTATCGCGGAGGGATACTCGGACGCAGAATAATACACTTTATATACCTTAGAGGATAAAAATAATTTTAAATGGGCGTAAGAAGAATTTAGCTGGTGTTTGGTTCTGCGATATGTGACGCCATGAGTTTGGGGTTAACCGTTTCTACAGAACCCACTTCGGCGGGAATGTGAATCCGCGCCTGCTTCAGAGTCGACTACAGCTTTGGTTCAATGCTTATTCATAAAAGCTGGAACTTCAAATGTTTTGCGAGTGACTAGTGACTGTTTGCGAGTGATGTTTTCTGTGTGTGTGTGTGTGTGTGTGTGTGTGTGTGTGTGTGTATTTTTCTTTTCTTTTCTCACTTTTAACGTCGAAGGACGTGAATCTGTTGAGCGCAGGCCGGAAGAACGGAAAGCAATTACCCAGTTATTCCTCACTTGAGTGTCGGGTGCGGCATGATTAACCGCCGAATTCACAAGCCCCACTTCGATTGAGGATCTCCTCCACTTCCTCGAGGAAGGCGCAAAGGCCGGCACTGGCCCATGCGCTTTTCTTGAGGAAGTGGAGGGGACCCTCAATTGGAGTGCGGCTTGTGAATTCGGCGGTTAGTCACGCAGGCTAGCGTGCACGCTTACTGTCTCTTAGTTAAAAGCAGAATGATCCGCCGTCACGGTGTGTGGACCCGGCCTCCTAAAGCGAGGGGTTCGTGTAACAGGTTCTGAAACTGCGACTTTGAAAGTGGGACAAAAAAGTGCGGGGCGTTTGCCGCGAGGCATTTAACGAGGGTCATTTGACATGGGATGCTTTAGTGCACCACAAATCGGGAGGTCAGTCCGCCACGGATGGCGTTTCTTCTATCAGCTCTGCAGTGGATGAGGAATTTAGTCGGCACAGCAGCACTTGCACAGAGTGTTATTCGACGTTAATGACGATGTAGTGATTAGACGAAGACACGCTGGTATGCAGCTAATAATAATAATAATAGCTTTATTTACCATGTATAAGCATGGTGGGGGCTGAGGAAAAAAGCTGTCCAAGCAGCTTGACTGGTTCTCATTCAGACTATCCAGACGGAAGCAGGCAGGGCGAGTCCTGCAGCACGAGCTTTAGCTGCACGCGCTCCGAGCTGCGGTGGGCAACGCACTCTACCTTCAAACCCTCCGTACATTTCGGCTTTGAAAAATAAAATGAAATAGAAACACCAGAGCTGGGTTTTCCTGAGATGCGTGAAATGCAACGCATCCGAAACGTCAAGCCGAACTGAAAATCCGAGGCAAGCGGTTGGCTTCGCTTCGTCTTACGTGGGGTGCCTTCCTCGTACGCTGCTCAACGTGCAAGCGCGTTCTTTTGTTGCGATATTGTCGGGGACAAATTTTTTCTGGTACGTATTTCGAAAGAAGCGAAGGTCACGCGAGCAGTGCTGTGATCGGCGCTCAATGCGCGCGAACTCAGGGGACCCATAGGCAGCCGGCAACGGCCAGGCGGCGCCAGCAGGGTGAGAGCGTACGGTTGTACCCTGCCTCGTTGTAACTTGGCAAACGGCGAACGATGAGCCCCACATTGCGTGCCATGCGGGACGTATACGAGCGCAACGCACGCATGTTGGAGCATGACGCAGCGAAAAGCCTGATACTTCTTCGGAGCATCAGGCTTTTCGCTCGCTCCGGTGATACGCAGTCACGTTTCGGTTGGCCCGCCAGGGCCGTAGCTTCCGCACTACTGGCACGTTGCGCGATCACGGCTTCCTGGGATACCCAGTATTTCTTGCTTCAAACACTATAGGCTCTGCGGCGCCACCACAGTAAAAGCTCACGTTTAAACAATCCAGCCGCCACTCCCAGGGGTACCCAATATTTCTTGCTTCAGTCGCTAGATGGCGCCAAACCAAACAGCATTGCAGGTTGCCTACAGCTTTGGCTTCACTGCCAAAAAAATGTCCTTTACCTGTGTCGCGTCGGAACCTACACGAGTGTCACCCGGGGCAACCAGTGCGTCCAGATTCCAGAGTGTCTCCAACCACTTGGGTCGAGGTCACGTGCCGCCGCCTCGCTTTGAATGCAAGCTGCCGAGGGGAAGCGCAAGGCGTCGATCGTCAGTACGAATCCCCGAGCTTGGCGCGGCCTTTCCTCCCATTATGTTCCTCATTGCGCTCTAATTCACGCATGCGCACGACCAATCCATTTGCGCGGGAGGTACACGCCGTTAGATTGCAAACGCTGTCCGTTGGTTCAATCTGCGCCCTCTCTTACATCTAGGCACTCCAAGGGAAACGAGATAAGCCTTTCCAAGCATTCTGATAGAGTGGTGCGTCCAGAGGACAAAGATAAGAAGCCGGTAAATACGAAAGTGCCAGGCATGAACGGCAATGCCGGCGGTTTTGGGAACCTGTTCCGAATTTCATCAACTGGACTCACGTTACACTGCAAGGTTAGGCTTACGGGATAAGGAGAACGTAACAAGGTTTTTATGGCCGCATACCCCCAGGATTGTTTAGATTCGCTTTAGCACCCCTGTCTGCCGAGCTTATTTATGCAGGCATGAGCGCGATTAAAAAATTCTGTAATAAAAGTGTAACATTCGAGTGCGATTTAAATCCCCATACTTAAACAAATACTGAAGAAAAATTAAAATGATTGTATGCAAGTGCAAGAACCGACCACGACGAACATGAACGCTGGATCCCTAAGCATCCAAAAAGACCGTTGCTATTGAAACAGCCAGCTTTCGCGGGGATCGGGAGCTTGCTGTACACCGGAAGTTCTAGTTTTTCCGGAAGCAAACTTCGCTTTCCTCGTCCTACTTAAGAACGCGTTCGAGAATACCGTTTTCTCCTGTTCTTACGACGCTCTTAACTTACGAACCTTTTAGCTGAAGGATAAATAAGGAAGGAACATAAAAAAAGAGGACAGCCAAGGCGTTGTCCGTCCTCGTAACTTAAGAAGCTCTTCTTAAGTCTGGCCTCTGCTCCTTAGACTAAATGCGATGAAATGCGGAACCTTGACAGGAACATCGTGAGTAAAAACAATTAGGAAAGGCAATGGTACGATGTCTTGGACGACGTTGAGGACGACGTCCTAGTGGACTTCGTCATGGGCGACGTCTAGGGCGACTTCAGGCACGACGTTTAAGACGTCCTCGAGAACGACGTCGTAGACGTTGTCTAGGACGACCTCCGGAACGACGTCCTGTCATATGGCCAGACTGTAATCTATCAACAACTGCATCATCATCGGAATGCAATGACTTCGTCAACCTTTGTTTAGATTTTAATCTCACTCACTTGGTTACTCAACCAACTATTGGGCAGGAGATCGAACTATAGGGGGCGCTCTGACCCGTTTGTTTTCCCCACGCTTGGTGTTTACTCAACACAAGGCCTGTGCACATGCCGACAGGCCTTATGGGCATGGCCATGTCCTCTTCTACAATAGAGCGCGGGGCGCAGTTTAATAAAAAAAATACTAACAATCGACGAAGCGACGGTAAGTGCCGGATCTATCCTCAGAGAATGCGAGCTTGACCCACTTCGGCTTTTGTGATGAGCTGGGATCGTGCATGCTGCATTGTTCATGCAGGCCGAGTGGAAACAAAAGAGCCCCTCCTCCCCTTCGCCGGAGAACACGAACTCCAGCCGAACCAGAGAGTAATATAGTAAACGTAAAGAGAGGACACAGGAGCCGATTCGAGGCCCAGATACTGCGTTTCATACCCTCCGCTACGTGGCGCTTTGCTGCAATTTGGTTAAAATTAATTAAAACTCTTTTTGTGAAAAGTATTTATTTTTTATATGGCAATGCTCTAAAATTGTTTAAAGTACTTAAAACAACTAAATAGTATAAATCAAATACGTCACAAAAACCACGTGATGAATGGCGCCTGCCATGGCCTGCCTGCCTGCACGCCGTCGCCTCTGCATCATTCTGCATGGCCTCTGCTCATCCCTGCGTCGTTCGTCTGTGCCGTGCGTGCCGTCCATCTGTGCTTTCTGCTGCATCATGTTCGGTCGACTTTGCATCAATCAAGGTGACGCATGACCGCCCGCGTGCTCGCATGCTCGGCGTGAGTTCGTGGAGCCGATCGGTTCGAGCTTCCCGCGCTGTTGTTTCTGCCGGGCTGTCTGGCTGCACTTGAACGTGTGTGCATGTTGATTTTCGATGAGATTGTTTTAAAAAAAGAATTTAACTTACGACCCTACACACGAAATTGTCCATGGGTTTACAGATGACGGTGTTGAACGAACCTCTAACATTGCAGATAGAGCCTTGGTTGTTATGCTGTCTGAAATTTCCAGGAGGTGCGTTTAGCCCCTTGCATACACTATTGTGCACGGGAGGCACTCACTCGATCGAATGGCGCTTTAGCGAACGCCCACGTTTCACCGAATGACACTTTAGCGAATAGTCGGACGCCGCGAAGCGGCGTTTTCGGGTGAGCCAAATGGGTTCACGTTTTTGTAATGAGCCGCCGCAGACTGTCGCCGCGAAGCGGCGAAAGCGCAGCGCGGCGGATGGGTTAACGCGCGCCCCCGTTATTCGCTAAAACGTCGATTCGCTCAAATGTCGGTGTTCGCTTAAACGTTATTCGCTCATGTGATATGGACCCGCTTCACAGTAAAGGCTGTGGTCTGTGGTTAGGGGGCTTTAAACGCAAGCTTGGTGTGTGTGTTGATAAGCCATTTTTTGAAGTTGACAACGAACACGTTTACTTTGTCTTTCATGTTCCGCACCTTCCCAAAACAAACAAGAGCAATCTCCAAGCCTACAAACTTTGCATTGGAAATGAGGTCATTGAGTGGTCTTCTATTGTTGAGATTTATTGTTCTATCTATGAGATGAGCTTGCAATTGGCAACGAAACTTACTGAGACACATTTTTTTGCAAGAACCTTTCTGTAACATGGAAGAAAATTGTGCCCCCACAGATACTGAGTGCCTCACTCTTTCTTGCAATCATATCCCTTGTTTATGCCAAGGAACTTCCTGAGGCAGCCATGGCTACAGCCTATTTCTGCGATAGGATGTGCATACTTTTTGATTTTCTAAATGGCTAAAAAATTCAAGAAGACGGGGCAGAAGTTGCGTTATGCATTCTGAAGGGAGAATCTGAAATACTTGATTTTCTCCACCAGTAACTCGGATGGATTTCAGCCTGGCCGTTCCAAAGTAGGAGGCAGCCATAAGCCATCATTGGGTGGCAAATTACTATAAAAAGTTTCCTCATGCTCTGGGATGAGCTTTCAAGCAGCCATGACTTTAAGTTCTTACTTACACGACGCCTGCAGCAAGACACACTTCACACGCTTTTGGAGCCATATACGACAAATGCTGGACTGCAACACAAACCCAAATGTCCATCAGTTCACCTCCAGGACTAAAACACCTCTCGATAAGGAAACTGTTCAAACTGTCGGACAATGAAAACGTAGAGGATGACAAGGCTGACCTTCTAAAGGAGTTGCAAATATATTCGCACCATGAAAGTTTAATTTCAGACATTGTGGAATGTCTTCCAATTGATAACTTCCCGCCACTAGAGGATATTTCTGAGCTGGCATCAGACATCAGGTCTAACATAATTGATGACTCGTCCACCTTTTTATAACGTTTGGGGCTATTTGATCAAGCTTTTGCTTGAACAGACAACTTACAGCTGTGGCTGTTCTCAGCTGCTATCGGATGAGTCTAATAACTTGACCAGGCCTCACCAGTACTGTCTTGTTCCTAAAGCATACCACGTGCATGGAATATTCTTCGGGAACTTAGTAGTACCATCACAGGCTGCCTTTCATTTCATTCAGCAACTAGAAAATCACTTTCTTCCCATAGTAGAGAGTGTAACACATGTTCGAGGAGTCTGTGCCGCCTTGTATAGCACTCTTTGAGGTCTGGGTGGTTTTAGCCTTTGCCCAGAGGAGTACCACAAAGGGTTTTTAAAATTGTTTTGCAGAATACGCTTGTGTTGACATGTTTGATTTCTTAACCGGAATTTGAACAAAGTTCGGTTGCACTCTTTAGTGGCTAGTAAGCAACGAGACAGGTTTAACTGTTAATAGTATATTAACAGAGGCGGTTGCCAAACCAAAAAAAAAAAAGTGCTTATTAAGTGGGCGGTGCAGCTTGCTCTCCAAATATTTGTTTCCCCTTTTTCCAGGGAATGTGTATCACGGCTCCCTAACAAAAATATTTGTCCACTTTCTACAAAATTTCGATAGAAAATAGTGTATAGAGACAAAATATTTGAAAGAAAATGTATGCACTTTTGTATCCACTCTCCATAGTTTTTTAGCCGCTTTTTTCTGAAGCCATATTTCTTTTCTGAACAATTTCGGGGAATGTTTAGGGACGTTAAATCTTGTCAGATTTCGAATGGAGTTCTCATTGTTTGGTAATGGCTCGCCCGCAGTGAGTTTGAGGCTATGAAAATTGGTGTTTTTTTATATTTGCCGGAAATCGGGAATTTGTACTATCCGGCGTGTGCTTCACACTGTTATGATGCTCTTATGACTGGTGATGATAGCGATGTCTTATTTATTTTTGCCCTTACTTCCCGTACCCGAGTCGGCGTGAAAGTAAATGTATCATACAGCATGTTCTCTGTGGAAAGGGTTTGTTAACTTGGCTCCGCTAAGAATCTATTACGAAGTGTACGATATGCCGAAGTCCTTCATATTCATTTATTTTTGTGAGTATCGATCTCTTTCGTATAAAACATACAGAGCTTCTGAAATAAATCATGTATACATGAATGTGGTCCAATAAAATGCGTTCGAACCACTTACTGTTGTTGACCCCAAAATGCTCCACCAGCCAGGAGTCAATGCGGCGATTGTGTAACTTCAATGCTTTACAAAAGAAAAAGAATAAGAAATATATATACTTTTGCTTTGTGAAGTAAGTTGAAATATTGTTTGATACATTTTGCACGGACTCTATCGTAAAAAATAAAGCAAAAGTGAGTCAAAAGTAAAAAAACAAACAAAAAAAAACAGCGGTTTCGGGAGTCAAGGAGCTCCCGAGAGCCGAGCGAGGCGGGGAGGAAAGAGAGAAAGAAGGGTACCGGAGAACCGGAGCAAAAAACGCTCAAACCGAAACCGAAACGAACTTGACCGGAAACGGAATCAGATTATGTTTAATACCGCCCGCTAGGAGCGCTACCTGTAACTGGTCTATCTGGGCCGCTGAGGCCTTTGGCAGTGTCCGCTCTTTACCTTGTGTATATTACTCTATGGCCGAACGCTGACGCCGCGTTCGGTTATGTCGGCCGAACGCTGCGTCATTGTATTTGTTGTCCCCATCCGTGTAGTTGTTAGGTTAACAGCTTGGGGCGTCACGGTCTGTCCTCCTCTCCAATAGTGACCCCGATATCCACAAATATATTGGATCTGGTCTTGTAAAATCACCCTGACCTAGTTTCCCCCATGTCCTGTCTTCCAGGGATCAGTGATCATTACATCTTGCATTTTATGTTAAAGCTTCTGTGACGAAATCATTAAGTCACGTAAAACAAATTCGAGATTATGCAAAAGCTCACTTCGTCAAAATTAACATGGATCTAAGAACGTTTATTGATATATTTCTAAAGGATTCTCAAACCGTTCAGCGGAAGAGAATCGGCAAATATTTGAGAATAAAGTACAATCTTTTACTGACCCACATATTTCCCTTAGGACTGAACTCGAAAATTCCCAGCCTCCGTGGTTTAACAGAGCCCTCAAACGACGGCTTTCAAATTAAAAGAAGAGTTTATTTCGAGCAGCCAAATTTACCAGATGTGAACGGCGCTGGTCCAAATGCCGCACTACTCCTGAGACATATAAAGAGACAATTAATAAGACCAAGCTGGTGCTTTTCACACGCACCTTACCCGATATGTTAATCAAGAACCCTAAAAAGTTCTGGAACATCATGAACAAAAAAACTAATTTTTCTGTTAGTTGGAACAACGAAAGTGGTGATCCTATGCCCACTGAAGAGAGTGCGATTGCATTGAGCAGAGTTTTTATAGAATCATTTTCTAGTGACAGAAGCACACGGTTTCCTATTCTAGATATTTCAGATTATTGGCCGATGAATCCCATCTTGCTTAATTTTTCTGGTGTCGACCATGTCATAAAAACATTAAGATTGTCGTCTTCAGCGGGAGTAGATGGTGTTAATTCGAAGTTTTTGAAAAATACAAAACACTACTATTCTAATATTTTTGCTAATCTTTTTCATCAGTCAATTACATATAATGTTCTTCCTTTAGATTAAAAGGTGGGGAAGGTGGTTCCCATTTACGAGACTGGTGACAGACACTCCCTGCTAGATTATCGCCCAATCTCTATAACCAGTGTACCTTGAAAACTCCTTGAGCGTGATTCATTTTCCCGCCTTGTCAATTTCTTAGAATTTAACAACCTCTTCTACCCATCCCAACATGGATTTTGAAAAAAAAACATTTTCATGCGAGACACAGCTTATAAAATTAATTAATGAGCTTCACTGCATCCAGGACCGAGGATCCCAGGCAGACTGCATTTTCCTAGATTTCTCCAACGCGTTCGATAAAGTATTGTAAACAACTTCTGAAACTGTCCAAGCTTAACATGGATGTTAACTTTCTTGCATGGATTCAATCTTTTTATCATAGCGGTCACAATGTAACTTATAGTCAGTAATAGTAACTCTTCCATTTCGTCTGTAGCCTCTGGGATTCCCCAAGGATCTGTTTTAGGACATTTGATTTTTTTAATTTATATTATTAACCCACCTCTTGATGTTTCCTCGCTTATTTGCTTATTTGCTGATGACTGTGATTTACCGTGAGATACTTAATGATCATGATAGCATCATGCTTCAGTCTGACATTATTGCTATCTACCAGTGGTGTGACGTATGGACTATGAGTCTTAATACTAACAAATGTAAGTTCATGCATGTATCTTTCCAGGCACATGAAACTAAGACCGACTTTTTTTAATCAGGCTCAGCTGGATACGGTAACTTCTTACAAATATTTAGGTGTACAAATAACTTCTAACCTCTCATGGAAAACACATGTTCAGTATATCACTTCTAATGCTATCCGTATGTTAGGATACCTCAGGCATAACTTTTCATTAGCACCTGTTTCTCTCAAGGTAGTTGATAATAAAACTCTATTTCGACCTGTGTTAGAATATGCAGCCTCTGTCTGGGAACCCAGACAAGCCACTGTCATCCCCGCGTTGGAAGGCATTCAAAATAGATCCGCTAGTTTTATTTTTTCTAATTCTCATTCTTCATCTAGCGTCACTTCTATGAAATTAACTATGTCAGTCCTGCCCTTCTTCCTGCGACGTGAGCTTTCAAGCCTCTCTTTAATACACATAATGTATTTTTATAATCCTGTGCTTCGCGACAAATTAGTCACCCATCTCTTTCACTATCTGTTAGTCATGATCATCAGCACAAAGTTAAAGGAGCTGTGCAACAATTTCAGTGCTTTGCTTAAATAATTTTAGAGCTGGTGTCTCGACCTTTCTGAAGAACAAAAAACTGCTTTTGCCCGCATGTCTTAATTTTTATTTTAAAAATGAACAAAGATTGAGGTTTCGGCACCTCTCAACTCCTTCGCCATCTTCCGAGTAATGTGCGGTGTGACGTCAATGGGGGTCGCGCGGGGTTCCGGTGAAGCTCTCTCTTTAGAGCCATCAGTGAGCAGCGAGAACTCGTCCACTCGCGACCGTGTGACCACCTGCTGGCGCAGCGCGAACTATATGGTTAAAGGAGGAAAGTCTCATCCGGGTCCGGCCATACCCGTCCGGCTCTGCCCCCGTCCCCCTCCGGCTTCTGGCGGCTGTTCCTCGACTGGGACCACCTTCCCGGATCAATTGCGTCGAACACAGACATTGCACTTTCTCGGTCTGCTGTAACCAATCATTTTTCTGGTGAATTTGAATAACTCTACGTTGTTTTGATCCCAAATTTGCTCTCCCCTCTGTAATGTCTTAGGGCCCTGAGGCTTAATCAAAAATAAATAAACAAATAGAGTACGACGTGAATGGCGACGCCTAGGACGACATCTAGAATGGCGCCTGCAAGACGTCCTAGACGACGATGTCATGAACAACGTCTGGGACGACCTCTACAATGACCTCAAGGACGACGTCGAAGTCGTCAGGTCATGTCAGCTTCAGCTAGCGGCTCTTGTGAGCTTACGCTAACGGCGCTTACGCGAACGGAGCACACACAACCGGCGCTTACGCGGCCGGCGCTTACGAGCTTACGTGACCGGAGCTTACATGACCGGAGCTTACGCGACCGCCACTTCAGCCCAGGACTGAAGTGCCTCGGCTGAAGTGCCGGTCGCTTACGAGCTTACGTGACTGGAACTTACGCAACCGGCACTTCAGCCGTGGGCGCTTCAACCACAGACGTTTCAGTCACCGTTGCTTGAGCCGCAAGCGCTCCAGCCACCATCGCTTCTGTCACGAGCACTTCAGCCACCAACGTTTCGTGACCTTTGTTACGCGTCCTTGAGCGGTTGCCCATTAAGCAACCGCTTAAAAAATTCTTCCCGAAGAACGGACAACATTTTTGGGATGCCACACGTCTTTCTCTGGTCCGCAATACCGTGCACAAAAGCGGGAACCGCGAGTCCGACCTTGTGGTGCCTGCTTTCGTTGCGCGAGCTACATGGCAGGAGCAGCGTCGTCTCAAGGTTTGGACCTCGCGCCGATCGATAGCCGTTTCTGCAATCCTACATAAAACAGAACCGCCACTTACAGCGGAAGTAATCGATACTACCTAGAAGACAAGGCCTGGGCGTGACATCATCGTTGGTGGGTCCCCGAGCCTCCTTAAACAGCAAACACTTAGTTTGACTTGAGCCGTTGCAAAGGTGCAGACAACGTCCGTTTTGACGACGCCGCGTGCGTCGCGCTTGTCGTGAGGCGCCGCAAACCCGCTGGCGGCGAAGTTGACGCAAGGTAGATGGCACTGCGTGGATCCACTTGTGAAAAAGCTGGGCAAGAAAGGCCCAAGAGTTGTCCTTTAGGTTGTACTGACGCAATGCTTGACACGAGCGTGACGTCCCCTAAGTGACTGTGTTCAAGGGCTACCGACTAGATGACACCAGCGTGCCGGCTTCTTGCTTATTGTTTCGCTTCGTATATGGTTACGTGCGGACGCAACGCACTCGATGTCACTTAAACGCAAATGTGTGAAGAAACCTGTAGATTTATACAGAGTAAAAAAAATAGCTTCCAAGCAGAAAAAAGAATTTAGGAGATAAAATTTCACGAACACAGCTTGTGTTTGTTCTCAGCTGAACACAAGGGGGTAAAAACGAATTAACACGTATCAAAATGCAAGGCGGTGTCTAAAATAATCCTAATCTTTAAATATTTGTTTTATTCTATCACATGAACGTAAATTGTAAGTAAAAATATCGCATTTAATCTTTTCTTTATTTCAAGGTGCCTGCGATGTTCAGACGTGTGGAAGTGCTCTATTAACTTCTTGCTTCCCTGCTGATGTGGCAACATCGCCAAAAGTGAAGTTCGAGATTCCCGGCGCCACAGTGGATTCTCTCAAGGAGGACTGCACGTGAGTGTACGTTATACCTACCCAGTGTTGTACAAGTTAATGGAAAAAAGGTAAACGGCTACAATTACAATTATTACTGGTTAAGAAGCATTCAATTAGATTACTTCACTATTTGAACAGAGAAGAAATCGGTCGCTACTTGAAAAAGTAACCGTTCCTTTTCCTTTTTCATCGGATTAAAAAAAAAAGAAAAAAAGTATTTTCTACCGTATCAAGACCGGAATTTCGTACAGTCCATCACTGAATTATAATCACCGATTTATAACCTAAGTGTCCACTTCTTTAACCACAGATTTTGCTAAACCACCCTCCAGTCAGACATTTGGGTCTAGGATTTTTTTGGAAGAAAACTAGTACAAACAGAGGGCGACACTAGAAAGGGGAGAGGAGAAAGGGGAAGGAAAATAGTAAGAGTTATGAGCAATTGTAGAACTTCCAAAAGTAGTAACATTACTCTTGTGGTAACTTCTTAATAAATGTAATTTGATGATTACAAAATCATCCATAATGTAATCGGCCACGAGTGACTTCATTACGTGTTCTGAGTGTACCGTACATGTACATGCTCCTACCCGGGGTTCTCCTACCATAAAAGATTCTTCGTTTCGAACGCAGACAGTGAAATCTTCTTAAGCAGCTTGACAAATAAGTAATTGTAATGTACTAATGCATTACTTTCAATAAAGAATCACCTGGCTTAGACATGACGTCATACACAATGAAGCTGCAAGTACAGTTGGTGGGTCTTTTTTTATCGAGCAGCCCTAGCTGGGGGTTGTAATTTAGTGGGGAACTTCTCAAGCGCAGCTCTTAGGCGCCCGTTTCCGTCTTAAGCGGCGTCGCCGTTGGCGTAACTGCGAGTTGCATTATGAGACGTTTCCCATAATGACGTCACACGTGATGTCACGTGTAACGTCAGGAGGGTCACGAGGGACGTCACACGGCGCCTGAATTCAGCGGAAAGTATCCCCGCTAAATATAGCGGAAACATTTCCCCGCTAAATTTAGCGAATACATTTTCCAGCTAAATTTAGCTGAAAACGTTTCCCGCTAAGTTCAGCGGAAAATTTCCCTAGGAATACTAGCAGAACAAGCTCCCCGTTAAGGTTAGCGGAAAAAATTCCCCGCTAAATGAAGCGGAAAACTTTTTCCCGCTACATTTATCGGAATCATTTCCTTGTTAAATTTAGCGGTGAATGTTTTCCGCTCTATTTAGTGGGAAATTTTCGCTCCCAAATTTTCCGCTAAATGGGAGGGGAGCAGGAGAGGAGAAGGGGAGAGTACGGAGGGGAGGGGGAATACCGTCCCCTCCTCCTCCTCAAAGAGCTGCGCTCTAATTTGGCATTACAGAGAGTTGTAAACATCCTTCATTTTTTCTTCTAAATTTAATCGTAATTTCTCAGGTCTTGCATTTCGGTAATCACGTGACATTGTAACCTTGCTTAACGCATGAGGTCACACGAAATGATGAAGTTGCGTCACGTCACGTAACCTGATGTCCTGTGACGTAAGGTTACGTGACAACGTCACGACACCTCGGGTCACGTGACGTCAATTTCTATGCTAAATTTAGCAGTGAAACTGACGTCAGGTGCTGAAGCTTTAACGTAATTTTCCTTGTTTAGCGTGGAAACTGATGTCACAAGACCTAACGTCGTGTGACACCAGGTCTCCTGAGACATGAGTACTTAAAGTTTAGTGGCAAAACTAGTGTAACGTGATATTGCAACCACTTGCGTTCACATCAATAAGAGCAAGAAAGGCCCATGGAGGGTTCCCACACAAAGCTGTCGCTCCAAACGTTTTCTTCTTTTTTTTTATATTCCTTATTCCTGTTTCGGTCCTCAGGCCCGAAGATTCAGATGGGCTAACAACTGTTCCATCGCTCTCAGTAACTCTTCTCAAAATCTTGTTCCCAGGAATGCGGACGCAATATCTACTTGCGTAAAGGGTCTAAAGATGGACGGCTGCCAAGACGAAGAAAGACGCCAGCTCCAACTGCTTAAAGACGGGCTTCGTACAACAAGAAACTCTTTATGCCACGAAGATCTCTACCAGAGTAAGTAAGCTCCACTTATTTATTCATAGGCTAATATTCGGTAAAAAAGAAATTCGCTTGTCATCAATAATATTTGCAATCTGGGAGTGTGAGATATAAAGAAAAGAACGTATCCCTGGTGTTCCCCTAAAAGAGAAGATCATAAAGATGTCAATAGCTATACGAACCCTTTCATGCCAACACGTTCCTTTTGAAGAGTTGTGTATAATCACATTTGTGAACGCGCAGGCATCGAAATTTCCCGCTCGTTTTACAGTGCTTCGTTCCAATGTGGACAACCTATACGTCAAAAACAAATGCACTCAAAGACGAAATACCTGAGAGGTTCTACAGTTCGAGGAAAATTTAATTACATAGAGTGCTTTTGCTCCGAACGCTTTTGTTCACGCATCGCGACGCTGATGCCCAGCGTCTTCGTCATGACCTGTCGCAGCTATCGCTGTGACTCTACCGTGGATTAACGCGGGCATGCACAATTTTGGCGGGGATTTTACGACCAACCGTAAGGATCGTTACATTCGACAGTACGACACTCCGGCTTTCGTTACGTAATTTGTTGCCACTCCGAACCCGTGTCCGATGCACGGGCAGAATAAGACACTAAGGTCCAAACACACCTTTCGGAGACGCTTTCCAGGCACGTCTTGACAAACACTTTCTTCGAGCATTCTTTTGTGACACATTTACCAGCAAGACTCAATTTGGAAATGTACTGGGATGTCGGGAGTTGTACTCTTTTCGGAACGTACACTTTAGATGGAGCATAAGCACCGGCTCCATGAATTTACCTCAAAAGCAAAGCACCCCCCAGAAAAGAAAAAAAAAAGTGCGAAAATAAATTAAGCATTGTCGAAAGCTCAGCCCCCGACCAAATGTAGCGCTAGTGGTCCTGACCAAACGGCAGAGTTCAAAAACTAACCGTTATCTTATTCAAACGTTATTAGCAATTTTCATAAATTTCCAATGGGAAAACGGTGACCGCCGGTGTCCATCAAAGCATGGGGTTGGAGGCGTCGACTATCGGGAATGGGCTTCATTTTTTCGTTGAAAGTAGAAAGAAGATCATCCATAACCTTTTAATAAGATATAATGTTTAGTTCTGAAACAGCATCTGGTCTGGACCAGTAGCGCAGCTCTTGGGCGGAAATTGAGTGTTCCACAAATTGTAGCCTATTTTTATGTCGAAGAAAACGCTTGAAACTTTTATTCTGGCACAGGCTATAACAGGTAAAAAAACACCTTCTTGAAGTATAACTTGAGGTGCAAAGTCTTTGCGTGGTTACCAAACCAGAAACGTGACATATCCTGGCGACAAATTTACACAAAGTGTCAGGTTTAATTGTTCTTTGTGAACGCCCTTGGAACCGCATATCACGACTTGTACTTGTCTTCACTGGAGTGCAATGCGGCAACACGTGTTTATTGAATGCAATATTTTCAGGCATGGTCGACTGGAACCGCTGTGTCAACGAAACTTCTTTTCATATGTGCATGGGTGAATACAATGATGAACGCACAACACTTGAAAACGATGGCCGTCTTACCCGAGATGAAATAGATTGCAGGTAATATCAGCACAAATTCATTTGCGATTATTGTTGTGAAAATACAAACCACAACCAGCTTAAGAAACGGAGGTGATGGCTCGTGGTGTCCACGCTTCTTGATATGAAATTCGCTCTTTCGCGTCCCTATCACCTAACTTAACCTTTAACTGGTTAAAGAAATGTTTCCATTGCAATTACACGTACAGCGGGTAAATAAGTATTTCATTGGGTTACTTCATTTCGTATGGGAAATAGTAATTTACCATTACTTAAAAAAGCAACGGTTTCTTTTTCGGGTTACTCGAGAAGCTTAATGTCGTAACGACTTGCAACATCCAGAAATGAACCTTAAACAAATATTAAACGTAGCTTTTGAACATAGAAATCGTAAAGAGCCTTCCCAACTTTTCTGTGAGTTTTAAAACAATCCTTTCGCACTTTCGATCTGTGGTTTAGAGCCACCGGATTACTCTTCTCAATTCTTGAAGAACTCCGACTGCTGATCTAGCACGACCCAAGAATCGAAACTTTTTATTGGATATTATTTGGTTTAGATTAGCGTTTTGAGCCGGATTGAAGTTGTTTTAAGGGAGAGAAGATGGGGAGGTTGAACGTTCAATAAACACATAGATATTGCTTTAGACGTCAAACTACGCACTGAAAGCCATTCGAAGAGTACATGGATTTGGCAATCCAAGTTGTTTAGACAGGAGAGTAACCTTCTTTTGTACAACCCAGTAAGAAAGAATATATTTCTCGTTGTTCCCAAGATTTAGAAGAAAATAAAGTAGACATGTAGCAGCATCTTTAGCTCGAAACTGAAGGAGTAAACAGTCGTAAGCCCAGACTGTGAAGGAGAGGGTGTTGTAGAATACCAAAGTCAAAACAAGTAACTTGATTAGTTCCGAAAGTAATCCGAATTACTTTCACGATTACTACGAAATGAAAGTTATCAAACCACTTCGAGATTACTTGGAAAAGGAATTCCATTACAAGTATTTGATTATGTGTAAAGAGGACCAAACATGTCTTAGCTAGCGCAACATTCTCGTCGTCAAGATGTCAAGATGCTCGGGACAGGACTCACCACACGCTGCCATTTTTAACTTGTCAGCGCCCAAGCTCCCTTTTCCCTTTACGTCCGACCGTAGCCGTCACCACGATCTGTTAATCAAGCCGCTTCAAAAGTGCAACGCCACGAAGCTCACCGTCTTTGTGCCTTTTCTATCACCAACTAAACCAGTCGTGCACAATGATGCATCGCACAATAACCTCCCAGGCTGTTTTTTTTTTTGTGCATGAATGGTTTAACCGGTGATAGGAAGCCTACAAAAAAAGTAAAGAATATACTTGAGACTGCTTACGTGTAAGAATGCAAAAGCATTCGTGCACGCAGCGCATTTCTACAAGTAGCGCGTCACATCCGCGGCTTCCCCCCTCCCCCCCTTTTCCGTGACGATGCATCTGCGCTGCTGCGCTTTTCTTTGTGTTTTATTTCTGAAGCGCGTACGCCTTGAAGTGGAGCGCCCCGCCGACTTCTGTGACGAAGCATCTGCGTTGCTATGCTTTCGGCCAATGGTAATTTAACTGCCGTTTCGCAGCTACGGAAGGTTGCAGACAACGCCGGCTTCGCTCCATAAAACAGTTAATGCTTTCGCAATAAAATAAAAAAAGATCGAGCACAGAGGGATTATAAACTTTTGCGCTGCATGATCGATTCCTCCAAATCGAATCATAGCGGCGGATTAGGTCAGACTCGAAGGGAAAGGGAGTATGGAGGATACTTGTGAGCACTTTGGCACCAGTATTCTCGGTGAATAAGGCGTACCGCCGTTTCAATACAACATAATTGGGTAGATTTTCTTAAATCACCCACATTTACGTAGTTCCTCGCATTTTTCCTATTTTGCTTTTTTCAGATATGGAGAATATGCGTGTTATCTAAAGTCCGTCGAAGGTTGTCCATCTAAAAGTCTTGCCAGGGAGGCGGTGAATGACGTTTACAACACCAATCTTGACCTGAACAACTGCACCCGTTTTGACGGTGAGTACAAATGCCTGATCTCAACATTAAATACTAAAAATACAAGTAATAATTGAAAAAAAAAAAACACTTTAATTCTCTCTTTTGAGGAGAGTTGACAAAGACCAAGTCTGCTGCGGCAGCTTCACGAGTTTCGTGTCGCAAAATAAGATACAGACAATGAGTATAAAAAATGCACGCTAGTTATTTCGCAGTGTTGAAAGACAAGATGCTCTGTCTTCCGCTATAAAATATGAATTGCGTATAAACGGATGACTTTGACACTCTCAAACATTTTAAAATGCGTCGTCTGCACTTCTCAAGTGAACCAAAGAGCTTACTCGAATAAATCAATATAGACCTTAATAAAAACTATATATATTACATAACGTTTATGATATTTATTAATTTATTTATTTCAGGTAAATGGCATCACCAGGGGCATCATTGCAAGGGGGGTGTCTCTAACTTATAATCTGATTCACCTAAAAGCTAAGTTAGCCCGCCCCTTCTGCATTATAATTAAGAAAATATTTGTTCGTGATCACCTAAAATTAACAAATGAGGAAACGAATGGATTCATAAATTCTGCATCTCGGAGCATTCGTGTTTTTAAAACATTTTCTCTATTCATAAGCCGACATCATCAGAAAAATGGGAAAATATATGTTTAATAAAGCTCCGCATTGACTGTCCTGCGAGAAGTGCATTGTTACACAGCGAACACGAGTTGCGGCTGATGGATGCTATGCGAGTCACTAAAGCTACTAATCCTCAAAGAATATTTTAACTTGAAATATTCTTTGGCTAGTGGCTCCGGAATTCGTAAAGTCACATTTCGTGAAGCCATGGCCTGTGACGTCAAATGACTTCATTTTCCCCGCTAGATTTAGCGGCAAAATTGATGTCACGTGACCTCAACACCAGTTAAGTTTCCCCGCCAGGTGTAGAGGACGAAAATGATGTCACACTACTTTACGTCATATCAACTATACAAAAATTCAGTTTCCCCGCTAAATATAAACGAAAAATTGACGTCACTTGACCTACACATGAACTCAGTTTACCCGCTAAATTTAGCGGAAATATTTACTCGTGACCGGCCACAGCCCGTCATTCACCATACTCTGTGTGGGCACAGGCTCAGAGGATCGCTGAACGTTCGTGACTCAAGAACGTTACACGTATCCGACACAATTCCCTAGCGATTTGCCATACAACCTTAACGCGATCGTTTAGGAGGTCGTGTCGTAGGAAATTTGGCGTCGGTGTCGGTATACCGGAAAATCCCGGCATGCACTTGGGAACGCCACGTGTTACGTCACGAGAGTAAAATTTGCCCCCAAAATTTTGCGGGAAAGTTTCTCACTAAATTTGTCGTACAAAATGTCCGCTAAATTTGACGGAGAGATTATTCTGCTAAATTTAGTGGGGTCGATTAAGGTCATGACGTCACAGCCAGGTGTGACGTCACGCCGCATGACCTCGCACGGGAATTTCGAACAATTCGCAACGCTCACGTGTGACGTCACGCGACACGTGACGCTACCGACTAGACTACGCGCACACGCTTGCAGGCCTTGGGAGCGAGCGCGGGTTTATACGATAAAGGCTTTGCCAACGGGGCCCGATTACGGTATCGCGCTTACAAAACACATGCAGAGAAAAAAAGTTTTTTTTTTTTCAACACCCTGGACGGGAAAAGAATGCCATAAGTAAATCTACAACGAACAAGAGAATAAAAAAATAAAGCTATATTTACGGCGCGAAACGAATTTGTATATGGCGCCCGCGGGAGCCGCCGCCGGTCACGTGGTAGACCTGCGCGCCGCCGCCGCTGAACGCCGCTGCACGCTGAGCTTGGCGCGCCGCTGGTTCATGGCCTCGGAGATCCCAAAGCACTCGTGGGATCTTGGAGGCAATGGCTGGTTGAACGCGTTTTACCACGCCGCCGCCGCCGTAGAGGAACAAACAATCCGGCGCGCCGTCGCTGTCAATCTCTGACCGGCGCACAGATCTATCGCGTAGTACTTGCGCTCTCTCGGGAGCTTCTCAATAATCTTAATTCTTTTGTTGCACTTCAAACGAAATTTTAGTACATTGCAGAGACCATAGGAAGCTTCAGAAAGAGTGCAAGCATCACGTGATCACAGCAGCCAGTCACGTGACCATACGGCCACTTTTCCGCGGGCTCCCGTAGATGCCAACTAGAGATTCG
The DNA here is from genome assembly GCF_016920785.2 of Ixodes scapularis. Lineage (NCBI taxonomy): Eukaryota > Metazoa > Arthropoda > Arachnida > Ixodida > Ixodidae > Ixodes > Ixodes scapularis. Next base: position 77,980,919 of record NW_024609836.1, read on the forward strand.
TTTCGCGCCGTAAATATAGTTCTAAATCTTTCGTTTTTTTTTCGTTATATATTTGTTTCGGACCCTACTGAACTAACTTAATACTCATGACGTTCATCCTTTGACATTAACAGTAAAAGAAATCAGAGATTGTTTTTTCCTTGGAGAGTGAATTTGCGTAGCTATGACTAAGTAAATATTCCACTCAATGTCCTCATTTTTTTAAGTTGCAGTTATATCCGTTGAGAATGCATTTAGTCGATGAGTATAGTATTTCATAGTCGCGATATATATCTAAGCCTTTTAATGTGTACTTCTTGCTTTTTTACTAAACCGTCTGTTTAAAAGAACTAATCTATCTGCCACACTGGAATGTTATATATTGGAACTTATTATTATATATTGAATTACTGAGCCGTGTCTTTTTATATGTATGTTTGTTGATGAAGTGATAATTTTCCTTTGTCACCTGCCGCTGTTTCCACTTGAGGAGGGGGGTCAGTGACTCGTCAAGCTGCACAAATGCAGCTTTTTGCCTCAGTCCCCTTCCATCATGTACTTGTACTTAATGGAAAAATAACTATTCCTATTCTTATTTTGTGACACCCTTTTCCCGTCCAAGGGGTTTAAGAGAAATGTTTTGTTCTTTTGCATGCATCTTTTAAAGGGGCCCTGCAATCATATTTAAGCGTTCACCTTTTTCGCGGTTTCCACGTCTCTTGGGGTTCGGGCAAGCCGGCGGGCACGGAGAGAGTAACTAAATATCAGTGCGTCATATTTTAAGCGGACGACGCGGAAACCTCCTCCACCGACGAGGGCGACCCGCGGTACCGAAAGCGCGCAAAATGTGACGTCTTTGGTCCTGGGCTTACTACTGGTCAGAGCCGCTAAAAGCTTCTTCGTAGTCGAAATACGAAATATAAGTGGCGCGAACCGTTTCAATTATTTATAAAAGTAGCTTTTGTTCAGTATTTTAGATCAAAAAAGATACGAATGCAGTTCATAAAGTATGGAAATAAGAAATGACCCGTTGGCATACCCGCCACCAAGCGGTGGAAAAAGCGGCGCATACTAGAAAGGAATAGTTGGATCAAGCGCCGACACGGAAAGGTCCCGGATGTACGCGGCGGCGCTGCGGTCGTATGCCCGCTCAAAGATCCGACCGGTTCCGAGAGTTCTCAAGGCTCTCGGCGCGGGCTTGGCTGGCGATTTAGCCCTTTGGCGGTATGGCAGCGCGAAGTGGCTCCCGTTCTGAACTGATTCTCACCCCGTGTTTGCTGTCGTTTATGGCCAATGAAGTGTCATGCAGAATTAGTATTTAATCCCGCAGCAAATGCAGTGAGAGCCGCTCTGGCTGCCCGCCGCATACAGCCTATCCAGAACACGCTTCAATGGCGCCCTCTCGCGTTGTCGACTCGGAGTGCGGCAGCCGTAAGCGCTCGATGAGCTCACTACTTCTCCTCCAGTTCACGGCCACTCTCAAGCTACCAAGGACGTCATGAGGGAGGTTATTTTTTGCTTGTTTTTGTAATTTTAATTTGCCTATAACTTTTAAAATAAAGGGAATTTCGAGAAAAGAAAAGTTTCACTAAGTTACTACGTTCAGTGCGCTCAGGTTCGGTGCAAATTAAAAATTAGTAAAAAAGTCATTGCAGGGCCACTTTAAGCGTCCAATTTATGTTTTTTTTTTTTGTTTTGTTTTTCCCCTAAGAATAGGTAAAGAAACAGATCGATGATCAGAGCGCTAGCATATGCTTTACCCCAAACTTCTCAAATACCTTTTATCTCAACGCGTGGGTCCTGACAACTAAAGAATTGCAGGGCGTGGCGAGTTCCGGGTACCTTGTGATCACTAATCAGCCAATCAAATTGCGGTATTAGCCTGCACCAACACTGAAGAGCCAATCCTTTTAGCAATAGGCGCGAATGTACTGAGCCATGCCCTACGTTTCTTTAGTTGACAGTGACCATAGGCTAAACATGATTCCTCGTGTGGATACGCATGTTTAAAGTAATATTCCACCCACTTCAACCTTAGAGAAGCAATACCGGAAAATATTACTCGTTGAAAATGTCATAATAAGTTCATTTTACTTTTTTTGTTGTAAGGTTCGTCGGGAAAACAACGGTGCGATGCCGAAAGATATTGGGAATGTTTCAAGAGGGCCGAGGACCGTACCGAATTTCCAAAGGCTAGAGAGGAAAAACTGCTCGCTGAAGACTGCAAGTGAGTACAGTTTTTGAAGTTCCACCGCGAAGATGGGAGCATCATCTTGAAGACTGACAGCGCAAAAAAGGAAGCAAAAGATACCTCTACTCTCAGCAATCGGTCAAAAGTATACGCCCGTCTATTTACTCGTAATCGTGCAGCCAATTTGTAGATGAAATATAAAAATCAGCTAATTAAATAATTAAGGGAGAAGTTAATTATTGAAGTTATCAAGCATCTAAATATACCCCTTGCTGTAATATAATTCTTGCGGCTTCTTCTAGATTATTCGTAATCAAGATAAGGAAGATAGTTAACGAAAACTCATTCATGAAAATCAACGCCACTAAGAACATGCAATAGGAAAAGCGATCAGGCTGATACTCAACAAATACAACACACTAAGTTCGCCGTCGGCAACTTCCGACAGGTACACTTGATCAAGCTGAGTGAAGGAGCGCGGGAACACAGAGCGAATATTTTGTTCCTATTGATTGAAGGAAAATTCAACGTTGATATTACAAAATACAAAATATATCATCTTGTCAGGTCGCCTAAATACCCACTCTTGTCATGCTCGTTCACAAATGCATGATTCATTTCGACTAGACACATTCAAGTAGTCATTTTTCCCCGATCCGTTGTTAAATCGAAGAAATTGCCTGTATCGCTAACAAATTAAGACTCTGTTGACTACTTCATTGACGGTATACACTTTCTTTTCAATGTAAACTGTTTAATTTTATTTTGTGTGCTTGCGTGCCTTCGTGTTATTATTGCATTGTAAAGAGGGTGTAAAATTGTTAAATGTCATGAATCATCTTGCCGTTTCTTTCTTTACAATATATTTCATTTATGTGAGGGTGTGAGTATCTATAAATAAATTAATATTCTCATAGAAGAAGTGAACAGCTATCGATATGACTTGAACAAGTGTTTCAAGGAATGACTGGAAAGCACAACTGCTAAAATATTTCTTCTGCACACATCTTGTGGTTTTGACGTATATAAAACCTCCAAAAACCATGACAAAACATATTTCGAATAAAAAAAAAACTATAAATAACACTGTTCATTGTTCCCATTTTAGAACTGTGAATACAGGAACTTTTGCAAGTGCCAGTGTGTGTTTTATTGATTATATGCTTCACTGATGTCGCCTTTTCCAGACCCCAAATTACCCTTTTCAAGATGCCACAGACTGCTTTCTTTAAAGCTGACGTTGTATTTGGGTGTGCGAGAAATCGTAACTTTGTCATCGCGCACGTCAGAACGTAAAGAAGTTACACTTGTTCATATGTGCTGTTACTAATTTGACTGATGTTTTCAGGGTTTTGGAGTCCGTCGATTCTTGCACAAAATACATGGAGAATGGAGGATGCTCGGACGAACTAAAGCAAAAGCTCCAATATCTGAAAAGTGATTTTGCTTCACTCCGTTCCCTCTTGTGCGACCCAAACCTTCATACAAGTGAGATCATCTTACTCAAACTGTATTAGGGTCCGTACGTTCCGTTTCGATATCAGCCCTTGGTTAGCACGCGTGCACAACTGTTACAGGGTGATTTCAGATAAGATCGACCAAAGGGTGGCTGGTCGACATTTTTAAATCAACTGATGTTTTTATATGACATTGTCTAGTGTCTGGTATAAACGAATCCACACTTAGTTTTGACCAGAAAAAAAATTTGGAGACAAGAAAAATCGTAAGGCAGGGAGAGGTGGACAGTTGCAATAACGCGCACTGATGGAGGGGGCAAGTTTGAAAGTGAATAATTAAAACAATAAAATTAGGAGAATTTTAAAACTTTTTACAAACGAACTATGGGTACAACTTGCTTGTAATATAAAGTAATAATATTTATTAAAAATTTATTTAGTTTTCTAAAAATTGCCAAACATGCCTGCTCGAACGACAAATGGCAAACTTTGGAAATCTGTATCTCATGAAATAATTTAATCATTATTACATAACTTGCAGAAATTATTTTACTAATATATGGCTATTATTGAAAAAATAAATAAGGTATCTGAGTGACACAATAGTTACAATATATTTAGGCAAACATGGGAAAAAAATCAAACAAAGAAAAATTCCAATGCGAATAAAAAAAAAACACCACCCTCGATTTTTTTTTAAATTTGGGTAACCTGTTATACTCTATTTCGGCATTCATTTCCATTAAAAACATGTTGCATCATTTTATTGAGAAAGAAGATACAACTCCCCAAAGTAGGGTCCTTTTTCAAAGCCTACACTTAGCAGTGTCCTATACAAGAAGTGACTCTGAGTTCCAGTTTCATGAAACTTGCACAAATCTTTTATATAAATTTATTCAGATGAGGTCATTGATAAAAAGAGCGATCGGTCACACAGTAAAAGGGAGGAGAAACTATATACAGCATTTTACATAAGCGTACAAAGTGGTATCATATTAGAGACTAATGATTTGAGAAAAGATGATGCAGTGTGAAGTTGTACCTTCCGGTATATTTTACATCTAGAGTAAAATAAATAACTTTACTTCGACACACAAAAACAAAGATATAATAGTAAGATATTTAGGTTCGCTGTGTATTTACGATTACAAACAATTTCAGGTGACGGATGCCATAGTGCCTAACTGGAGCAGCTTCGATGCTCTCGGTGTATGAATGAATCGTGGCAAGCCGATATATTTTATCCTGCTCGAGGATAACATTTTGGGATTTTTTTTATAGTGATCAGATAAAAGTTATTAGTAACCACCAACAAAAACAGTAGGTTAAATACCCCGTGAAGAAAAATGTGATAAATAAGATGTCCCTGCATTCAAAATGAGCAGTCCTTGGGAAATCAAATTCGGCACTTTACGCTAAGGTTTTCCTTGCTGTACCCATTTAATAAAGTTGCTTCCAAGCAGATCCGACTGTCCGTGCTACATATACGTCACAGGTCCCTTCTGTTGATGACTTGCTGAGCCGCCACGCGTGCCAAGACTGAATGCCAGGGAAGGCGCGCACCGTCAGCCACTCTTTTTTTTTTTTGTTCACGATACCGAACAACCTCATTTTCGTCCAGATATACAAGATGCACGCCTTTCAGTTTCTTTGATAGAACGCTCACCATTGTCCTGGCCGTCTGAATTGCGCTTACTGAACGTTCTCTCAGGTTGTTCAGCGTGGCCTGGTGCTTCACGAGTCCGCCAACTCCGTCGCATGCATTTTCCCATGTTCAGATGCAAAAAATAACCACTGGACTTGTGGGCAATCATTCTGTGCAAACTGGTGAAGCTGGTAGCGATTCTTAAAATGACTGGTGGCCCCGTCACTTACGTGCGTCACGTGCGAGTATACCGCAACGTTGTCTTCAACCCACTCCTTCACTTTTTCTAGAGCCAAGCAAGCGTGAGCGGCGTCGTGACACAGGTCCTCACTGATGATGGCAAAGCTGTTTGTAGATTTTCTTGTCGTCACTACACATGTAAATATCGAAACTTGTTTTTTTTTTCTTCCAGTGATATGCTTGCACTTCGTCAGGAAGCACGATGGTCCAGTTTTCAGCAAAGTCAAAATGAAAGACAATGCTCCCGCGTTGCATGCACTGTTTTTCATCGTAGATCGCTTTACCTTGCGTTTGCCGGATATGGTTGTGAAGTACCCAACTTCCAACCGTCACTTGGATGACTTTTAGGAAAGTCTCAGGTTCCAAAGTTTTTTTCACAAGGTCGCCGGACTCCCATGTTGCAAGCACAATCTCTTCATCCTCCGGGATATCAAGTTCCTGGAGTGTAAGAAACTGGCCTTTTGGGCAGTGATCACAGTCTCCTTGAAGGCACAGTTCTGTTGCTGGGTCGCACAGAAATGCCGAGTTCATTTCACCAGTGTTGAATGTTGAGCCTTGTGGGAACCATTGGGTTCCCTCTATCCCTATCCAGGCCTAGCTTCAAGCAGGCCGTGGGAGCCGTCGTCACCAATGGCGTCGGCCTCCCGGATACAAGGAACCACGAGGCCGAATTCCCCGAAGGGGCCGGCTCTCCCTTGCCCATTTTGGGTGAATGCGCCATCGGCACACCCTTGAGAGTTATAATGGACGCGACTGCTAGTGGCCTCCCCGGGCGCGTCCATTCTCCGAGGCTACATAAGCTGGCCCCGAAGGTGGGCCAGGGGCTCTCGTCGGCGGAGGCCCTGGCTCTACGGAGCTCGGTTTTTCTTTGTGGGCCTCCGACTTCCCGTGATTCTGTCTAATGCGGCAGCGCGGGAAACCGACCGGGTGATACTGGCAATTAAGCCAGCGCCCAGACTTTTGATTGTCTAAGAGCGAAGCGTGCTGACATTGCAGTCAATAAACACGTCTTTATCCGGACCCAACGAACCCTCTGTGTTGCTAAGTGGTACCCCTCACCAAAAGGGCGAATCCCACATCTGGCGCCCAACGTGGGGCTTTCCATGGACTGCAAAGACAGCAGCATCCATTTCTTTTCGCTAAGATAGCGAACCAGGTCAATTTCCGGCCTTGGACTTTGTGGACGGAGGGAGAGGCGAACGCTCGACACCCGACGCCACTCAACGGCTTAGTGGCCACGTCAGCCACACAAAGGCACAATGAACAAGTGTCTCGGCCGAACGCCTTCCCAAACGGAGGTGACTCAACGCCCGGAATACGTTCGAGGCATTCCCTTTCGGGACGACGCCAGCCTACTTCGCTGGGAAGAGCGCACCTGCGCTTTTCGAGGTCAACCCCGTTCCCGAACAAAGCACGGTGACGCAACACGAAGCAAGTGCAGCTTTTTGGCTTCGAGACGGCTCGCAGGGCCCACCCAGAGTGGACACCCCGTCAGCGCACAAACTAAAAGCGTATCTCGGAGCGAGAAAATGCGCTGTGACTGCAACACCGGTCCCAGTCTAGCGAGGTTGCGGAGACCGCCGATGGTGCCCTTCGTCGCCGCGTCGACGGACCAGTAGCCATCAGGTTGACCAAGCGACCCCGGAACAAAGGCCCCTCGGGAAAACTGAGTGAGTCAAAATGATTTCCTTTTTACTCCGTCTTTCCTTCCCGCTATCAAGGGACAGAGGACTGGCGTGAGCATGGTTTTCGGCTACTAGAATTGAGTATGTTCCGTTTACCCGCGATCGACTCCGGCCAAAAGTCAGTGAGCGTCGCACGCAACAATAACGTTAGGAACCTTTCAGGGTCACCTATCGAGTTGCGACCCCGTAAAAGCGACGTGAAACGTGAAAACGCCGCGGGGTCCGGGAGCAGTTCAATCGTGCTACCGGGCAGTGCAACAGGTTGAGCAGCGTCCCGGGATGATTGCGTGTCCGATTAAGGTGACCGCCATGCGGTCACTGGACGAGATTGTGAGCCACGGCACTCGAGGTGTTCGTTGGGAGGCGACGGTAGCACGGATGAGTTTTTGATGCTCAGCAGAACGATCCGGGGTGTAAATATGTGAATAGTTGTAAATACTTTCGCGGACTCTGCGGAGTCGGGCGGTGCGTCCGCCGGGCGGTACGCTCGCCACTAACGTCGCTAAGCAACTCGTATTGTTGCAGACGGGCTTTGGCAGCCGGGCAGCGTACTTGCCGGATCGAGCAACTCGTGTTGTTGCCGATCGGTGCCGTAAATAGTCTTGTATTGCTATTGGCATGGGGGTTCTTTTTTTATATGGGATCGGTTTCTGTTCTTGCTGATGCGGATAAACTCGTGCTACGGCGCTTGGCCTCTACGAACATTGCAGTTCACGGTGGCTGTCCTGCGCGGCTGGGAGGTGCATTCGGTGCTCTCCTTTGTTCGCGTTGGCCAGGGCAGCACGCGGCTCCAAGACTTTTCGAAGTTAGGTCGCTGTGCTATACCTGGCCACAGGCATTTGTGTTTTAGTCTCAGGTAAAAGCTAACATGTTTGAAAAATAACAATGTTGGCGAGCCTGCCCGATTGCAGCCCTGCATCGTTTCAATATCACAAGAAAGGACAGGGTGGTGCATTTGATACTTCATTGCGCCCGCAAATCGAAGCGATTAGGCATCGTTAGCAAAAGAAGCTACAAAGAACTTTGCCTAGTCGATCAGTCACCTACAAATCTATTGTCCGGGGTGACGCGAGTCAGCTTGGTATGTGGACATCCGTGTTCACATTAAGCGGAGTCGTGGAACTATTTTCACAATAACTTCGCGAGCCGAGCCAGTGCGACGCACGTGACTCACGGCAGAAAAGACATCTTTGTTTCTGCCTCTTTTTATCTCTGGGGCCCTGTGCACCCAGAGATTGGTCGAGTGTCCTCAGTTGGACGGCTCCACCTTGCTCGGAATTTCCGAAGCTTCCTTCTTGGGGAACGAAACGGGAGAGGGGGGCAGAGCGCAGGCGGCATTCCAGTTCCCGGCGGTTCCTGGGTCATGGTTCCACACCGAAGCGGCATTGACGCCAGGGAGCGTCATCGTCGCCGTCGCCGGCCTGCCTGTCCAGATCCGGCTCCTCGGCTGCTGGCCAAGATGGCGGCAGCCACCCTCCCCCTGCCTGGACTCTTCTCCAGGCCAGCAACACGTGGCATCTCGTCGCAGACCCAAGCTGTGGCCCCGTGCCGACAGCAAGCAGCTCGCATCCCGTCACGGACCCGGTGACAGTGCCCGTGCCACATGGTGCGTCCCCAAGGAGAGACGCCCAGCCGCCGTACTTTCCGCGGTTCCGCGAACATTTCATCGGGGAGTGACCGGGCTGTTCCTTTCTGCCCCCGGCCAGGCCCCTACTTGGACCCTTCAACGCTGCTCCGGTAAGCCTGCCACGAAGCGTGGGCTGAAGAGTTCGACGGCACCCGGGCTTCACTAGCAAGCAGCGGGCTAGAGTTTTCAGCATGTACCGCGCTGATCGTTTTTTTATTTCTTTGTTTTTCTTCGCGGCATGCTCCTTCGCTCTAGCGTTTCGTTTTTTTATTTTGTTTTTGAGAGCCGGTAGGCCATTTTATTTTTAGGCCTACCTTAGCCTTGAGAAGGGGGGAGTGTGGGAACCATTGGGTTCCCTCTATCCCTATCCAGGCCTAGCTTCAAGCAGGCCGTGGGAGCCGTCGTCACCAATGGCGTCGGCCTCCCGGATACAAGGAACCACGAGGCCGAATTCCCCGAAGGGGCCGGCTCTCCCTTGCCCATTTTGAGTGAATGCGCCATCGGCACACCCTTGAGAGTTATAATGGACGCGACTGCTAGTGGCCTCCCCGGGCGCGTCCATTCTCCGAGGCTACATAAGCTGGCCCCGAAGGTGGGCCAGGGGCTCTCGTCGGCGGAGGCCCTGGCTCTACGGAGCTCGGTTTTTCTTTGTGGGCCTCCGACTTCCCGTGATTCTGTCTAATGCGGCAGCGCGGGAAACCGACCGGGTGATACTGGCAATTAAGCCAGCGCCCAGACTTTTGATTGTCTAAGAGCGAAGCGTGCTGACATTGCAGTCAATAAACACGTCTTTATCCGGACCCAACGAACCCTCTGTGTTGCTAAGTGGTACCCCTCACCAAAAGGGCGAATCCCACAGCCTGTAACGTTCTCTAGAGCGGCAATACAAAGATAATAATTGGCGCAGCGCACACAAACGCACACTTCCTGGTGTGGAATACATTGGACCCATCTAGGGCGCAACGAATAAAATTTCGTTAGCCCAACGCCGGAATCGGGATGCTTGTCTTTGTATATACGGAAGGCCTCTCGTATTGAGCGTGTCATGAAGCGCTTTGGCACGAACGTTTTCTCTACGTTGAGCATGACAGGGATGACGTCCTTCTGGTTGGGACTTTGGCGCGAACATTGTAGCTCGTCTTTCGTGAAGTACTCTAGGGCAGCAGACAGGTTCTCAGGGCTCACCTTGCACCTCGTGTAAGGATCCGGCTCATACCACACGCCATGCTTTTCCTTGAGTTTTCGGGATTTACTGATGAGGTACATTGAGGCCTGTGGAATCATCTTTTGAACCTCATTCTTCGTCAGTGTTGACGGCAGGAGTGTAAGCAGTTGACAACGTTCCCGGAGAGAGGTGGCGGTTTCAAAGGCCTGCCGAAAGTTGTCCACCCACTCAGTGCATGTGGAGCATGTTGGTTCGGACGACCCCGATGGTGCGTCCCTGTCGTACGCAATACGTAGCCTTGAGCGTATATTCTTGACAGCAACCTGCTCCAGTTCTGTCTGCTTTCTCTTGACATAGGCAGGCCTGTCCCGACTTCTTACGACGCTTGGTTGTCTCAGCGGCGCCACATCTGTAGGTAGTATGCTGCGATTTAGATCTTCAATTGCTTCTTCAGCTGGCACAAATATGTCAGGGCACTGCTCTGAGCTTCGCATCGAGATCTCCTTAGTGATGTGCATGAAGCAATGGTAGCACAGGTAGTCCGTCGCACTCACTTTGGTGGAACAGTCAGGCGGAAGAATTTGCTTCAACGAGTTTAGGTCCAACTCGCCAACACTTCGAAAATTCCGCTGCTTTGGTATAGTCTTTTTGTGTTTGCAAAAGTAATCTGCACAAAACACTCCTTCGGAGCTCCAGGACGTCTTCATAATGAATACATAAATAATAGAAATTAAACCCCAACTGATGGCATATAATTGCCAAGTGAAAGAACTACTGGGTGCACAAGTGACAAGTCCGAGGCTGAGGAGCTCACTCACTGCAAACGTACATTTGAAAAGAGAGGTCACAACTGAGGCTGTCGGCAAAGCTTGATCCACGTCAAAGGAAGAAAGAGGGAAAGTCCCCAGACAAAAAATTGTGGTCAGCGGCCTTCGAAAAAGACTTTCCGGAATCGCACTGTCGTCCCTCCACGCGCTGATATGAAAGCACCCGAGCTTCTACCACGTGGTTCATGACACAGCCTGAGCCATGTCGGCGACCGGTTCGCGAGGGGTTGGCGGTGGGGTTACGTTGATGGTCACTCGGATTAGCCCTTGCTGTATTGAGCTACCGCCTGCAGTGCCTTATCGCCGGCTCGTGTCAACAACGAGAACACACACACCCTGTCTACACCAAAACTACAAGCGTTCACCGCACACGCGTCGCCGCCGCTTTTAAGCTTTTGTGAAATGGCTTTCTTTTGCCGCGGAGAACCGCCTTATCTTTACTACGCGCCTGAAATCCTTCCAGGCGGGCGTACACAATATCAAGCGTTTCGAGAAATGCCCGTGGAGTAGAACTATGGGAAAATTCGGAGCCCGCGATGTCGATATCGTCGCCGTTGTGTTAGTACGCCGTCGCGTACTGCAGTCCCCCGTTGGGGGAGGGGGGGGGGGGGGCGGTCTTACTACGATAACATGGCGACAGCGTTTACACTCTATGTATTTACGCGAGGCTCGAGTATTTGGGGATAATGCTGCCGGTTGGTGTGCCCCTTTGTGCCTGATATTATCGCCCGTGACGCCAGCGAGTGAGATGGCGACAGGCATGACTGCTCAGTAAACAGGCGTCGGCGGCCATGTTTTGCTGGTTGAAGCGAACCCCCTTGTCCTTGACAGCGTGCGGGGAAATGCGAAAAAAAGATTGTATCGGCCGTTTTGCCAGAATTAGCGACGAGTGTCGTCTGCGGTTTCCGGCAACTATTTTGCCATAATCGTGAGCTTAGCGAGGTAATGAGTTTTGCTAGCCACAAAACACTACCACGCAGAAAGGGAATGCTTGAACATGTTTTTGTTCTGGATATATATCAGGGATATATATGAGAGAGAGAGAGAGAGAGATGAAGGTAGAGCGGAAGAGGGAATAGCATATAGTGTCGCAGGAGAATAAAGTAAACAAAGTTCCTAGTGGCCGATGGCTGCATGATCTTTTCTCGGATCACTAGTCCGTAATATGATACCTCTTTGTACACAGTAGTTTCTCCTTAATTTAAGTGTGTGAACGATTTCTTTAGTTATCATTGGCCTCATCTGAATAAAAATATATAAAAGATGTGTGTTGGTTTCATGAAACTGGAACTCAGAGTCAGTTCTTGTATAAAACACTGCTAAGTGTAGGCTTTGAAAAAGGACCCTACTTTGGGGAGTTGTATCTTCTTTCTCAATAAAATGATGCAACATATTTTTAATGGAAATGAATGCCGAAATAGAGAGTAACAGGTTACCTAAACTTAAAAAAAATCGAGGGTGGTGTTTTTTTTTTAATTCGCATCGGAATTTTTCTTTGTTTGATTTTTTTTCCATGTTTGACTAAATATATCCTAACTATTGTATCACACGGATACCTTAGTTATTTTTTAAATATTATCTATATATTAGTAGAATAATATCCGCAAATTATATCATAGTGATTAAATTATTTCATGAGATACAGACCTCCAAAGTTTGCCATTTGTCGTTCGAGCAGGCATGTTTGTCAATTTTTGGAAAAATAAATAAATTTTAAATAAATATGATTACTTTATATTACAAGCAAGCTATACCCATAGTTTGCGCCTAAAACGTATTAGAGTTCTCCTAATATTATCGCTTTAGTTATTCACTCTCAAACGGGCCCCCTCCATCAGTGCGCGTTAATGCAACTGTCCACCACCTCATGCCTTACGATTTTTCCTGTCCCCAAGAATTTTTTCTAGTCAAAACTAAGTTTGGATTCGTTCATACCAGACACTAGACAATAACATATAAAAACATGAGTTGATTTGAAAATGTCGACGAGCCATCCTTTGGTCGATCTTATCTGAAATCACCCTACAATTAAATCTTTGCGATTATAGCAAGCTGCGTTATTACGGTTCGATATCAGTCCGAAACGTGAATTTTCGTCGGTTATTTGATTGGTTCCACCAGGTGTTAGCATCGAATGCGGTCGGACCTAGAGCGAAACGAAGTGTAGAATAATTAATACCTGTGGAAAGCCTGCTCTACTTCCATGCAACGTCATTGCACCCGGATGGCGCCGACTTCGCAATTGGGCCCGAGCCTGACGTCGAGTGTCCTTCGACGCGTTGATTGGATACGAGGCACATCCGAACGCTGGCGCAATGCGCGTATCCAATCAGCGTCTTCGCTTGATCTCACTGCGATGACGCCAAAATGCTTTTGCACAGGTTTTCGATTTCTTCAGGTGTTGTTGGCTTGACCAGAAAAACTGCTGCTGTCTCCAGTCGGTTTACGGCCGCCGCCACGAGATTGTACACATTTATAGAAGCAGACAGCCTAAGAAATTGAGGACATGGCTTCTTATATTACCGCTTTACGCTACGGGATGCCCGAAACCATCGCCCAGCTTTGGCTTTTCTTTTTTTTTTTTGTCACGCGTCAGAGGGTTTAGTACGTTCCGCAATATGCTTTGCATTGATGTCATATTGGGGTCCATTGCGGTAACCTTCCTGCTGACCACGTACATTGCAGCATACACTTTACGCCACCGAATTTGTTGACTTCGGCAAGAACAAGAAGGAATTACCACCAGTATGGTGCAGTGACGTCACGTGCAAGCCACACATAAATACGTGAGCACTGTACGCAGGGATGGGCAGTATTTCAAATACTTTGTGTATTTTGCATTTGTATTTAATTACAAATTGGGTAATGTATTTGACGTGTGTATTTAAATACTAAAACATGGGTATTCTAAATACAATTGTAATTAAATACAATTTTGTGGGCGAAAATACATCCCTCAAGTTTATTGTCAGGACAATTCTTGTTTTTATGCATGTGGTCGTAAGATATAGTCTCCATCCTTTATTCGGCCATGGGGCTTGTTTCTTTTTCTCCTCCGGCTTTATTTTAAAGGCACTGTCCAGAGCAGGAAGAAAACTACGTTCTGCACCGAATGCAGTGTTTCTCAATCAAGCACAAGCGTTTAGTGACTTTGTGATTGCGGTACTAGTCCAGGGCAAGAATAGTGACGAAATCAACGTTCACAGGCAGACTGGCTAAATAAGTGCCTGTGACAACTTGTGATGCTTTCCAGCCTGATTTCCATCCATATTTTGCTTGGAACATTCTAAATGCGCGGGTCGTCTAGATTTTCTTAACTGGTGCGAGTTGCCACAATAAAAAATTCTCTAGCTAGTGCTGCGCGTCTTGATCGGCTCGGTTCCTTGTTGGTCTATACCAGGGGTGGCCACGCTGACCCGGTCTCAGAGCCGCAAACAAAATCACGAAACTTCCAAGAGCCGCAAGGCGGGGGGGGGGGGGGGGGGGGGAGAGAGGGAGGGAGGAGGGAGGGGGGGGGGGGGGAGAGAGGGAGGGAGGAGGGAGGGGGCGCAAACTTTTGTTCAGAGCAATAAATGAAACTCGAACTATTTTCAATCTATCCGAGTCAAAAGCAGCCCAACTCTACGTAAGGTAGCAGTAGCGCAAGACTACCAAACCGCAACCTGTCGTTCGATTTAAAACGCGTTTCATTTCTCTATTTGGGGAAGTGCTTGTGTGACAAGGAGGGAGGCGTGGAAGGGGGGGGGGGGGGTAAGGGAGGGAGCCGCGAGCTGCACTTTAAGACGCGAAGAGCCGCATGCGGCTCGCGAGCCGCAGCTTGGCCACCCCTGGTCTATACCAAAATGTAATCGACAAAAAAAAAAAAGCTGCTTGAAGCTCTGTGCTTTTTTAACCTATTACCTCCAAGCTGATCACATTTCTTTTGTGATTATATTTCTATTACGTTACTAGAGCCTCGCACACTAACTCCCGAGTGTGCGATGCAAAATTAAAATCGGATACACAGAAACCCGTTACAGGTGCCCTGAGATTGCTGATGCAAATTTAGAGGAATGTATTTGGAAATGTATTTGGAGGAGACCAAATACATTTGGTTGTATTTGAATCTTGTATTTAAATGCTTTTTTGGAAATGTAATTAGATTTGTAATTAAATACATTTTTGACGAAGTATTTTGTATTTGTATTTCGATACATATTTCTATGTATTTTGCCCATCCCTGACTGTACGTTACACGACGCAGCGCGAACACGACATCGACGCTTTCCGCTATTTACTGATACAGGGTATCGACGTGCCTAAATGTTTTATCCCTTAGGTTGAAGCTCCACATAAGCACTCTAAACAAGATGACAAGTTTTGACAAAAGCGATTCAATTGTTCAGGAGAAATATTAAAATCGGGAGTCGCACCTTCTTGCTCGCAGGCTGTGTACTCATGAAACTCTATCTTATAAGCTATAGAGTGCCCTCCGAGTGGCAAATGTGGAGCTTCTTCGCGCAAGAATGTTTATTAGAAGAAAAGAATGTCTGTAATTAGCTTGAACAATTATTGCATTTCTAGGTGTGCTTGAGTGGAATCAATGCCTGAATGAAAGTGCCTTCCAATCCTGCTTGGAGCTTCTGCCTCAAGACCCATGCAGGTAACGCCAACTAACATAGGAGGGATTTAAGGTGGCGGCTCTACGGTGGGCGGTTTTAATACGTATTAGTAAGTTCAGTTGTAATAGCTAAAAACTGCGTATGCATGGACCTCTTGTACAGAGTGATTAAAATTGGTTTAATGAGAATATTCGAGTAAAAAAGAAGAATCAACTTATATGAGAGAGAAAGAGGTAGAGAAAATAAATTTTGTATTGTGCTGAACCAGTTGGTTTGATGTTAACGAATATATATATATATATTAAATGTTTTTCATAGATGATAAAATGATTCAGCGGAAGTGCAGCAGTGCCTTTCTTTGGTTAAACAAGCTTTTCAATATTAGGTCAATATAAAATAAGAAACGAGTGAGTAAAGTATTTCAGAATAATTTTTTAAAGCCAGTAGAATTTCGCTTTAAGACTCCGGTAGTCTTGACCTTGACAGGATATGTTTGCCGTATATTAAAAAGTACTTCTTGCCTGCACAAAAAAAAATAATAATAATTACCAGTGACCTTTATCGCTGAAGGTTTACAATGCATGGACTGCTTTATTTAAGGGACAATTTCTTTTTAATTTGCTAAGACACTAAGAAGAAATTTCGGAAAGTCGTATAGTTTCTTATTAATGTATTAACTGAATATAGCGTAAAAGTTGACGTAACCTGACTTAATGTCACGTGATGTCAGATCGCGTGACATCAATTTTGCCTCTAGATTTAACAGAAATATTGTCATCAGGTAAACTAGGGTCACGTGATCTCAGGTCACAGAAAGTCGCGGAGTCAGGTCGTGATGCCCAGTGACATCAAAATGTTTTGTGACGTCACTTTTCTTGCTAAATATAGCGGGAAAATGCGCAAACTAATGAACAAACGGACGGGTGAACAAGTGTTTGGGGTAGGGGATTACGTTAAAAAGCTGTGCATGCTTTAATACAAAATAAATTTTCAGTGCAGAGAAAGACAAAATGATTAAAAGTTTACTTTGGAATCACATTCTTAACCGCTTTTTAATAGAGACGGGTAAGTTTTAATAGAGGCGGGTAAGTTGTAAGTTTTAACTTACTTCACCAAAATATGAAATACTCTTTGAGACAAATGTGAGAGCATCATATCTCGGATGAAATATTCACGATGTTTAAAGCGGTTAGGTTCATAAATCTGTGGGAGGTTCCCCTCCGTAATTGTCCGCTCCAATTCTCTTCTCATTTCTCGCAGTACTGGCAATAATAATTGCTTCCTGAATGCGACAACAAGGTGTACTCGAGACAGTCCTGCGATGAAAGCCGTGCACCACGCGATCAACATTCATCTTGACTTGAAGAATTGCAGCAGAATCGACGGGAACGACGTGAACATCAACACTCCTCTTCACTTGAAGAATTGCAGCAGTATCGACTGCAACGACGGGAACGGCGGCATCATCACGAGTCCGAAGATTTTGCTGACATTGGCTGCCTTATGCATTTCGCTCTTTCCTTTAAGAAAATAAATGCTCCAGACGGATTGCCTCCGGCCTACTTTGTCCCTACAAATATTTCTTGTGCGATCCAAATATGTCACAATCATCTGCAGGGCCCCAATCGACCAAAGTCCCCTTTTTTTGGGGGGGGGGGGGGGGGGAGGGGGGGGCTGTAAAAATAAACTGCGAACTGCAGAAATATGAAAGTCTGTGAGAACATGGCAGTATTGTCGTGGTGACAAAATACGAAAATTTGAGAACGTGACGTTGCCTGGATCGAAGGATACGGGAGGAAAACAAAATTTCTCGATGAGCCGAGGCTCACCTAAGCCTAATATTCATTAAAGTAAGAAATGATATTGTGGGCGACCGCAGCATTTGTTTTCCTGAAAAAGCTTGTCAAACAGAAAGGAAACAATATCCTCTTTCTCGCTGTTATATATCTTTTTTTTTTTTTGCATTTAACGTTACAGGCGAACATATTGTCATATTTTGGCATGTTGAATAGAAGTCTAAGGTGGATGTCGGCTCGTTCAGAAAATGTAGATTTTCTCCTGTATATCTTTATCAACGGGTAACATCATGTTCTTAAACGTTCGTATTTAATCACATTCACCTACTGAAACACCCTCACGGAGTTTCAGCTTACTGCGATGAGTATTAAATTTTTGCTGGAAACAAAAAACAAGAAAAACGCGTTTCGATTTCCCGATCGGGCCCTGTATTGTGACTGACGACTTGAGAAACGACTTAAGAAATAAGGGGCGGGGCCTATTAGGGTCATGTTTCCCGCTTTGTAATTGGGTCTTCCACGTTATGATCGCCTGTGGTCCCAATCCGGTTGGCTGAAGAGCGATGACCAGGATGAAAAAGTCGAAACTCGTCACGTCCTAGGTTATTTAGGTTGTCGGTGCATACAGTAAAAGCACTTCAATGATGAAGGTTGCCTGGTAAGATTTTGGCTAATTATGAACTATAGGCATACTGTAGGGCGATAGAAACAAAAGACAGGTAAACACAGAAATGGTGTTTTAGGAAGTATGTACTTGATTGATAAAAAAAAACTTTTCAAAATTGGCCTGCAAGGACAACCTCATAGAGTTGGGTTAGTTCAGAAAACATTTCAGGGAGATACTTTTGGCGAGTAGTGGCTTCGCAAAGCGGAAAAGATATATTTACCCGTCATGAATATTGAGAAGTCTTCATTCTTTGCAGATATTGGTGAACGGGAACAGGAGATATATAAAAAAGGACCTCGTTCTTAAGCAGATTATATATACATTACAAAAAAAAAAAAAAATTTAGAGCGCCATGAAAGAGGAAATTGATCGCACGAGGCATTGAAAATGTATCATAAACATTTGTACCAGAGATAGTTACAGGAACGTCTCATTATGTGTGTGCAAATCTTTTTTTTTTTAACTTTGT
The DNA here is from genome assembly GCF_016920785.2 of Ixodes scapularis. Taxonomy (NCBI): domain Eukaryota; kingdom Metazoa; phylum Arthropoda; class Arachnida; order Ixodida; family Ixodidae; genus Ixodes; species Ixodes scapularis. The sequence goes on from NW_024609836.1 coordinate 77,999,268, forward strand.
TAGATTTTTATTGTAGAAGACAGGGGTTCTATCTGGAGAAAAAGGGACCCCTTTCCTAAAATACGTCAACTACCGACCAATCTTTTCCACAAATCTCCGTCTTAAACATGGCTTCCGCCCAGCTAGCGCAGCATCTCTACTAGCACTGAGCCGACGGCGGACAGTACCGAGAACTGACCGGCGGATCCAGGCCGCCACTGGCCATGCTCCGCCATCAACTTCCCGGTATTGTCCGATATAGAACTTTTTCGCAAGGGCGCCGCCGTATTGAATTGTCGTCACTTCCAGTATGGGCGAAAACATTGTAATGCCGTCGCCACGCCAATAGGAGGCACTTAGGACAAAAACGTAACCGTCACACATTCTCGTTTTGCCTCACATCTATTTTTTTACCATTTGCAGGTTGAAACGTTCTGATATTTTTTCGTCGCCCATACCGGCTATGCCTACTTGGCGGTCGGGGACGAGAGTAAGCGGAAAAGGTGTATGGGCCGAGCGCTAGCTGGCCGACATGCTGCACTAGCTGGGCGTTTCGAAAACGGAACTAAGCTAAACTTGTCTAAATTATGCCCCGTGGGGGAGTTTTCTAAGAAAATATATCCAAAGGAATACGTGAGAGGTTGTTAAAACACCGCCGTACTACCGTAGTGTCGTCAAATATGCATATAACTTATGAAAATTCATTTTTACCGCTGAAAAAACACAATTCAAGGGAATTGGGGATTGTAAACGAAATTCAGAAGGCGCGAAAGGGAAGAAAAAAGAGCAGACGATTTTTATGCGTGCTCAAACATACTACCGTAGTGTCGTCAAATATGCATATAACTTATTAAAATACATTTTAACCACAGAAAAAATACAATTAAAGGGAATTGGGAATTGTAAACGAAATTCAGAAGGCGCGAAAGGCAAGGAGAAAAAGCAGACGATTTTTATGCGTGTCACGGCTTTTGGACACAACTTTTGGTTACGGCTTTTGGCTGCACCCTTCGATCACGGCCCTTTTTTCGCTCACTGAGCCAGGTAATGCACACAAATTAAAAATACCCAAAACATGGAACCCTATTGATACGCCATAACTCCCAGCACCCCCTTGTTCTGGGTCAGTGCCACTTCTGGCCCACGCATAAAAGGTGTGGTCACATATCACACTGCACTGTATAACCTGCCAAGAATGCATGCCCTGGCACACAGTCTTGTGGAATACAGGCAGTCTTGAATGTCACCGCTCGTTGTTCTGCTGACAGGTCTCACTTTCCAGAGAGGCAGCCTCGATCGACGACTGATCAGCCAACCCCAGGAGAGGCCCAAGCTGCCACAAGTTCTGGAAGCAGTGTAGAGCTGGTTACTTCCTTCTCTCAGGCTACGACGTCAGAGACTTCCCCTGAAGCTGTGTTCATGCGGCGCAACACTTTCTCCGGTGACCACTTGTACGCAGCTGTGTCACCACGACTGCACAGGGTCCTGGCCACGAGTAGGCACAAGCTGCAGTAGGCGACAGAACTGTTGAAACAGGCAAAGAAGAAGATCAATCGGAAGACGGCCAGGATTAGGAAGCTGAACATGCTGCTCCGTGAACTGAGGACACGACTTCCTAAGCCAGCAGTTGACATACTGCTGGCTTAGGAGCACGCAACACAATGTGCAACCGCGTCTTAAAAAGAGTCAGGCACAACAAAAACGCATGTACAGAGGATGTGCGCAAGTTTGCCCTCACGCTCCATTTTTACTCGGCAAAGGCATACAGCGCTCTGCGGAAATGGGCGGCGGTGGTTGATGCACGACCAGGATTCACCCAGCAGTCGTTTGACAAGTTGCACAGGAAGCCCAGAATGGACCTCTTTTCGTCAGCCTGATGGTCGATGTGATGGGAATAAAAAGACAAACAGACTGGGATGGTAAAGAAGTCGTCGGGTACTTTGCCCTGGCTACGGCATCATCCGCAACGACTGCGTCACCTTTGCAAAGCACGCACTTGTATTTTTGGCGGCAGTCAATCAAAACTGGATGATCCCCCTGGGCTACGCCCTCATCGATGGTTTGAACGGCAACGCTCGCACCAGCCTGCTACGGAAGTACATCATTGAACTGAAGGGTGCTGGAGCAAAGTGCATAAGTGTGACCTGTGACAGGACAAACTGCAACATTACCATGCTCACAGAGCTCGGAGAGCGCTTTGCTCAGCCGATGAAGAGCAGATTCACGCATCCATCGGACCCCACCAGCAGGGTCCACGCTGTCTTGGACGCCTGCCATATGCTAAAGCTCATGCGAAACCTGCTGGCCGAGAAAGGCTGCATCAGAGATGGGGCAGGTAGGGTCGTGGCCTGGTGGTACCTTGCGGCCTTGGACAACCTGCAGCAGCAAGAAGGCCTTCATGCAGCCAACAAGCTCCGAAAGCAGCACATTGACTTCGAGAGACAGAAGATGAAGGTGTCACTGGCAGCCCAAACCTTGAGCCGGTACGTCAGCTGCGCCTTGCTGTATTGCAAGGAAATGGGTATCCAAGGCTTCGAGGGTGCTGAGACGACTGCAAAGTTTGCCGCAGCAGTCGGTGATATATTCGACCTGACGAACTCATGTCATCCACTTGATCGTGGAAGCAAATGTTCCATTCGTGCCAGCAACCAAGTAGCCATTCTGGAAAGGATTGAGCAAGCTTCACGCTACCTTCGAGCCCTGAAAGACGTAACGGGCAAGCCGTTGAGCCAAGGGGCAAGGAAGACTCCAGTCCTCGGTTTCCTACTTGTCCTTGATTCCATCAAAGGTCTATCAGAAGACCTGGTCTGGAGCCCCAGTCCGCCACTCAGGTGCCTGCTGACGCGGAAGCTCAGTCAGGGCTACCTTGAGCTGTTTTTTGCCACTGTACGCAACAGGACGGGTAACAACAATAACCCCACAGCGCTAGAGTTTCGGTCAATATACAGAAAGTGCTTGCTCGCCAACGTCCTACCTTCAACTTGCGGCAACTGCCAAGTCGACGGCACCGAGACGCTTCTTGTAACCTCGTCGGCACAGCACCAGCAAGATCAGAGAAGGGCTGAGGATGCAAGATGAGAAGAGGCCAGCAGTACTGTCTCCTACAAGCCGCTTTCAGAAATCGCCGAATATGTTGTAGAGTACATTGCTGGAAACGTGGCAACCTTGCAAAAATGACCAAGTGCCCAGAGTGCTTTAAGATTGCACTTCTCACAAGAGCCAAGTGCGACCTTATACTGATCAAGGATGCTGGTGGGCTCCACAGCCCCTCACAGGACATCCTGGGCTTGTGCAAGATAGCGGAGAAGGTGCTTCGTAGGCACTTTGACAAGGCGGCCAAAGGAGATCGAAACTGACTGCAAAGACTGCAGACAGAGGCAAATACCATCATCTTCATGACCCCGCTGTTTAAGAGGTTTGACCACTTCTTGGCGCAGACAATCGACAACCAGTCCCACTGCGCAATTATGGTCAAGACAATGCTGGAATACTTCTTCAAGCTGCGGATCCACCACATGTGCCGTCAGCAGAGTGCCGCAGAAAGAGGTCGCAACGTCCGACTGTTCTTGATGAAGTTGGTAATCTTTCGCGGACATTGATAAGGTCACGGATCCACTGCAGCACCAAGGCATTTTCACTCAAGTGTCAGCTCTGTCGTGAAAACTGCACCCAAAAAAGCTCTGCAGGCGGCTCCATGTAACATAATCAATAGAGACAATGACTTAACGAGCAAAGAGTGCCAAGAATGGAGCCAGAGATAGACAAGCAACATGGCAAGGTTGGTTTATATAGTTGATATGACCCTCAATTGGGGAACGAATGGGGCTCCTGTGTGAACTCGCTGCCTGGCACCTGCGGGCGCTACGCGAGCAAAGGCGACACGACCTGCGAATGGGTGCACAAGAGCCTCCCGAAGCTTGCTTCCAGAGAAAGTGCGACGTCGTCTTCAGGAAGTGACTAGCTGGGGAACTACCTGCGCAACAGGGATGGAATTCTGCTTTCCGGCACCCCTTGACGAACCCCGAGGACCAACAAGACTGCCAGTGCGACCACATTTCTAGGAATCGGGGTGCGACACCTGTCTCATAGGAGTGCACATGTGCGTCAGAAGGGCTTGGAGCTCTATTCAGCCTTGTCTTGCGTGCACCAAGGAGGCTGCTAGCTTTGCGTCCCTCCAGTGTGCCGCCGGACGACCAACGTGAGCCTCATCTTGTTTGGACTGAGCGACGCCGGGGCTGCAGCGGCTCGGCAACTCGCTGTACCTGCGGGAGTTACTTGAGCAAAGGCGACACGACCTGCGAATGGGTGCACGAAAGCCCCCCGAAGCTTGCTTCCAGAGAGAGTGCGATATCGTCTTCAAGGAAGTGACTAGCTGGGGAACTACCTGCGCAACAAGGATGGAATTCTGCTTTCCGACACTCCTCGACAAACCCCGAGGACTAACAAGACTGCCAGTGCGACCACATCTCTAGGAATCGGGGTGCGACACCTGTCTCGTAGGAGTGCAGTGCACATATGCGTCAGAAGAGCTTGGAGCTCTGCTCAGCCTTGTCTTGCGTGCACCAAGGAGGCTGCGAGCTTTGCGTCCCTCCAGTGTGCTGCCGGACGACCAACGTGAGCCTCTTCTTGTTTGGACCGAACGACGCCGGGGCTGCAGCGGCTCGGCAACTCGCTGGATCTGCGGGAGTTACGTGAGCAAAGGCGACAGGACCTGCGAATGGGCGCACAAGAGCCTCCCGAAGCTTGCTTCCAGAGAGAGTGCGACGTCGTCTTCAATGAAGTGACTAGCTGGAGAACTACCTGCGCAACAGGGATGGAATTCTGCTTTCTGTTACTCTTCGACGGCCCCCAAGGACCAACAAGACTGCCAGTGCGACCACATATCTAGGAATCGGGGTGCCACACCTGTCTCATAGGAGTGCACATGTGCGTCAGAAGAGCTTGGAGCTCTGCTCAGCCTCGTCTTGCGTGCACCAAGGAGGCTGAGAGCTTTGCGTCCCTCCAGTTTGCTGCGGGACGACCAACGTGAGCCTCTTCTTGTATGGACAGAGCGACGCCAGTGCTGCAGTGACTCGGCTACTCGCTGGATCTGCGGGAGTTACGTGAGCAAAGGCGTCACGACCTGCGAATGGGTGCACAAGGGCGGAGGGGTCCCGCAAAGCTTGCTTCATGAAAGAGCGCAACGTAGTCTTCAATGCATGCTTAGCTGGGAAACTACCTGCGCAACGGGAACGGAATTCTGCTCTCCGAGTGTAAGAAAGTGACTTGCGCACTGAACGTGACCCTATTCACTACTATTATCAGGCGCTGTGTCTAAAATTACGTCTGACGTACCAGGGACGCAAAATCTAAAGATACCTCAGACGTACCCAGGACGCGGAGTCCGTGTCGGATGTACTAGCGTGGGCAGTCGGACTGCGGCCGGACGCTCCCGCTGGTGTATTTGCAGCAGTCCGAAAGCGTTCCACGCTTGCGTCTTATCGAACTAGCATAAGTGGCTGGCAGCCGCTTGGTCTGGCCGCCGTGTGATACACGGGCGTGTGCCTGTCGTGTGTAAAAACGCGTGGAGTGTCAAGAAAATGAAACACTGTCTAGCAACTTACTGATTTCAAATTCCCCTACTTTTCCAGTTGTTTCCCTGGCTATTTAAATGAAATTCCTTGAGTTTTTGAGTCGAAGGACGACATTTCGGCAATGTCATTCAGCATGGCCGTGCCGACGAGCAACCGCCATGCCGCTTTCACTAGTCGTCTTCCCTTATTTAGCCCACTTTTTGAATGATTCCCCGACTTTTCTAGGTGATCCGAAATTCCCATGGGAATTCAAGGTTTGTCAGGTTGGTAGACACATTTTGAAAGTTGGGCACGCGTTGGCGGGGTTTAGTGATCGGGAAGCTGCTCGAAAACCACATAACTATAAGAGAAGCTGGTACATTACTGCTTACACGACTGTCACCCCTTCACAAAAGGCACCCGGCAGGCGGGAGCCGCCGTCCGCCCGGAGTGACCGCCGTCGGACTTTTTCACGTCACTACGGATCACGTAGTGACATGGTCTGTAGTTAGCTCAGCACCGAGCAGTTCGAAGATTTTAACACTTTTCTCGGTGCCTCAAATGCGAATCTTGACCGTCGAGGTAAGAAATTGCCCGGGCACGTCCGCCGTACCGTTAGAACTCCGCGTTCTGGTTACGTCCTATATACCTTTAGACTCCGCGTTCCGGATGCGTTCGACGTCTCCTTAGACACAGCGAGTATCGAGGAGCTCCCGTGGTTAACGATTGAGGATATTTTAATTAAACTCGAACGACCGAGCGATGTCCGAAGCAGTACCGGTCGGTAGTGATGCGAGCCCGTACGAGAAGCACGGGACCGAATCTGGCTCACCCTGAATGAAATAAAAAAGAAAAGCCTCATTCCCTCGTACTTCACGTTATTCCTACGCGGGAGAGCACACAAAACCCTGAAAAACCGAATTCCGCACAGCGCTTCCGACACGCACTGGGCACTGCCATCTTTTCGTTGACGCCAGAGATTTGGTCTGGTTACGTCACAGGATTTGGCCTGGTCCCGTGTCTAGTGGTCAAAATTGTACAACATGGCGGCGGCCGATTGGGGGTCACTTTTGCCTGATGAACGGTATACTAGTTTATCACTCTAACGCCCTACACCTCGTTGATTGTGCCCTTCAGGCGAATGGTGCTGAATAACAAAGCAGCCTTACCCGGGAATTCTAGTCAGAGTATACTTTTCCTGTTAATTAAGGGCATTAGTGCGTAAAGCACAAGATAAGTGGGGTAATGAATAAGTGAAGAGAAAAAGCGCATTTTTACTGCACTCTGGCTTTTATAGTTGATACGAGTCTTTTCAACTTTGTTTTATTCGCGACTCTCGCGAAACGGACGCCACCAAGCGGGAAAACCGGGAACCGGCCGGACCAGGTCGCTCCGCGCCGATCCGCGTCTCTGGTGGCTTGCGCGGACACGTGCTGTAGGCGCGGTGGCGAACAGTGTAATTTCACGGAGGTCGGAAAATTTCTTATGTTTGCCCGAGTGTTCATTAGTGTGGTGAAGTCCCTCAGTAGATTGTTTCCCTCCATCACGTGCTTGAAAGCTCGTTTTCTCCACAACACACGGTCGCGTGCTTTCGATTTCTTGGATGGGGAGGAATCACGTATACACGTTTTGATTTCTTGTCTGTCTGGAATCACATTCAAAGTGACAACTGCTTGGTAACGGATAAGTGGTTTCTTTATAAGGATGTACAACAGTGGACTGAGGACGACAGACGAGGCATTTCACTGGAGGGAACACCAATGTTGCAGTCAAGTGAATGGGAAGGTTCGATAGCTGTTTTTTCTTAGTTTGGTTGTGTTCGGTTAGCTTCAGGTTTGAGCCACCCACACCGGTCGGTGCGTTGGCTATTAATTTTGGCTGCTTTTCGCCGAAAAAGCCTCTGGGCCTCTGGACCACACTGAAGGAGTAGGGCTAGTTTCGCAATCAGCACAATTCCTCGTGTATGTGACCCTTACAAAAAACGTGAATAATTGGCATATGCCATGAAAAACGTACAAAAGGATTATTTTAGGCCTTTATTATTCATAGTATGGGCAACCAATGTGTCCGCACATTCGTCAGGCTGTGCTCAGTTCTCCGAGCACAGCCTTTCTGATTTCTCTGATCCTCTCTTATTTTCTTTTGTGTTCAATAAATTGAGTTGCTAGTGTGCACCTGTCTGTATGCTACGTGTTCCTGTCCTTTTGTCCTTGTCTTTTTGTGCACTTTTTCAAGGTGGTCTACGATATTTTTATTGTATATTCTAATCTATGTTTTCATCTTTATACTAACTGCAGCCCTTCCCAAGCAGAAGTTGGCATTCACTTTCATCATTTTGATGTGAGTGTCCTGAGACGACACAGGATGACAGTCTCCTCTGCTGAAGTCCAGGCTTCATGGAAGACTGCCAAGGCTGTTTATGGTAAAGTGCTCTACATATTGGGCAATATAATAGCAACTTATTGCTGCTAGGATTCTTTTTAACACAGACTGTGTTTATAGGCTCGCCTTTAGCAATTCTGATGCCACTCGCTTGGAATGAAAGCCTGTAGGGAAATTGCGCATTTCATTCGTAAACGGAATGCAGAGTTGACAACATAAGTGCATCACTACTTGCGTGCAGTGTTGTTGTGTGTGTTGTATTTGTACTTTGTATTTGTTTATTTTTATTTGCCCAATCACGGCTGAAGCCTTCCCATTGGTGCGCTTGTTAGTAGCAACACACAAACACGAGCGAACGGCGAGTGTGGTGAACAGCGCCAAGCTGATCCTTCGCCACCGTGCCCATTGGTTTTCAGAGAAGTTTGCAGTATTGGTTTCTATGATATTTTGTCATATATTGCACATAGACACAACCAAGGCGCTGTACCAACATTCAACACTCGCAAGACTTGCGTGAAAACACCCTGTAGCTGGTCACATTTTCAGTGTCATTTTAATGTTGCAAAAATAAATAATGACATTGGCATATTTGTCATGCCGAACTCTGTCACACCTGTTCTGAACTCTGACCTCCACGAACTGCAAACTTTTTGCATCGATTCTTGTACATCTTCCCATCACATATGTCCGAAAACATGTTACTTGGTCTATCAAGCCGTGTAGTCAAGAAGCTATGATCTGTAAAACTCTCCAGAACACTCCTGATTTGCGAAGTTTTGCGGTAGTTTTTTTATGAAAAATATTCCGTGCTATTTACTAACCACCAATACATGACTGAAGGAACATGGTATGCATTCGACATACTCTCTTTGACAAGCTACAGCATCATAAATGTAATGGCCACTACCCTTACTACAGCTATCAAGTTTTTGGCTGACGGTGTCATGGAAGCTGTGTATGGGCTGGACCAAACTGCAGTCAGCCTTGTGTTATGTGGCACTGCTCTCCCTCTATACACAGAAGCATGAGTGCAGCCACATTGCTCAAAGCTGGTGGGTGGTTGATTGAATCGGTATATACTTGCCACCCCACTCTCAGCTATTTGTGTAGCACCACGCACATCTTGTGACAGTGCTGCACACTGTTTTGACGCATGTCATATATTTTTTATATTTTTTTACAGAACAAGTGGCAGCAGAACCAGCTCCTGTGATGCAGAGAGTGTGCCACGCAGGTGCAACCTTGGGTGCTGCAGCTGCATTACCTGCAACCTTGGATGGAGCAGCTGGTACGGTCGGACCTGCATCCGCTGAGGCAGCTGCTAAAGCACCCGCTGAGGTGGATCCATTTCAGCTCCTAAACTTTCTACATTGTGATATGGTAAGTTGATTTGCTAATTGTTGGCTTTATAGGAGATACCTCTGAATAGAAAGTATTTCTATGCTTACACAATGTCTTCATGATGAAAAGGCCTCGACAATTTGTCATTGACCGTGTACATCTTGATAAATGTTGCTCAAATGAGATTTCTCAGCACCATCGTCACAAATTATATATTTTTTTTTGGTGTTGCATCACTTCACCAGCAGTGGTGTAAGAATCAAGCTTATAATGTCTTGAAAAATATATCTAAGGCGACATCTCTTTCTAGAAGGTTTATATCTGCATCTCTAACATACTGTTCAACATTCTGAGTGCATAAAGCAGAAAGACTTCAAGCGTCACATTCCCCATTAATTACTTATGGCCCATACAATAAACCCTTTCAGAAGTCTGTGCATGTCCAAGGCCGCCATTTCTTAAACGCGAATCCCGAGTACGCATAGCAAACAAGCGCCGCGTCAGTGATTGGCGTGGATAGACGTGAGTGCAACGTCAGAGTTCCACGTTGACATCGATCCAATCACAGCTTTCGTGTCCAAGAAATGGAGGCCATCAATGTCGCTCGCTTAGGTTTTGAAAAGGGTCTGTTCTTCCTATCTTCACCAGGTACATGGGAATGAAATTCCAGGAATCTTGGAGCATAGAGTGGCCTCTTTTCTTTTCAGCAGTTAGTTTTATAGTCCCTGCCACGCTTGAGGTTGCGTAAGCACAGGTTAAAAAGTGGCACGCGTTAAAACAGCAAAGGAAATCAGTGGGCGCATTTCCTCATGTTCTCTATCCATCGCACCCACCAAAAAGTTCAGGGGGTGGGGACGGGAGGGGGATCATGGAACACCATCTAAGGAGCTGGGCTAGGAGGCAAAGAGGGCTGGAAAGGGAAGAGCGAAATCACAAGGCGTACAGTCAGCTAGTGAGAGCGCTGTTGGGGTTTTCTGAGCTAACCAAATAATCTTCGCCAGCAGCCAACGCTACAAGAGGGCTTGCCACCCAGTGCCCCTTGCAGTTCGACAGCGGCATAATTAGGACACGTAACAAAAGAGCTCGATACCTCGAGCAGCGTAGTACTGTTGTATGGGCACTTCCCAGGAGGTTTGAAAATGATTCGATTAAAAAAGGGGTTAAACTAACGAAAGCTTACTTTAATCAATATCCACTAAGCAGCATTCCACGAAAAAAAGATCTAACCACTAAATGGATCGATTTTGCCTCCTCTTTTAATTTTTTTAAGATACATTTATGCAACATTGATGTCAAGGTGACGTGGAAAGCCTGGGGTGACAACATAGTGAACCAGGACATAAGGCCAAGCGTTGCTGTGAAGAACGTGGTCATTGCTCTGTGGGGGTGCAGAGTCCTTCGGCAGAGGACTTCGACCGAAGTGGCGTCGAATATCAGCCTCGACAAGGACAGCATTTTTGCTTGGACCCCCGAGGAGGGTTCACTGAAGAAGGGGTCCCAAGAAGGTGTTCTAAGAGGGGAGTAAAAATTATCTCAGGTAATCGTAACCTCAGCAGTTATTTGAAAAATCTTCTCAATCAAGTCATTATCTTCGACGCTAGTTGGTATTATACTGGGAGTTCACAACGTTTCGGCGGTCTTTGGAAGGACCGCATAAAACTGACTGGATTGAGCACACAGCTGTTACATAATGGTGAAATCTTTCAGTAAAATTATGGGAAGATTAGGTAACCTCAGTAAAACACAAAAGCTTTATTTTTTTTATACTTTACATGCAAAGACCAATTTTTGTTTTTTGTGCCACTGGCCTTTATTTTGGCTCTATGAAGTGAGAAATGCGTAGGGCATATCCTTTTTATTCCGGGCATTTGCAGTTGCAATACATGCCACAGTGACCCAAAATAATATCTGATGTCTTCACAAAAAAAAAAAAAAAAAAGCTTCTGCGAAATTTTGTTTTGTTGGAAAAACAATTCTCTTTTTTCTTCTTCTTTATGTCCTGATCTTTGAAATGCTGAAGCCACCGCTTCCAGGCATGCCCTTGTAATGAATCATAGCGTGATATGCCCATTTATCTGGTCACTTCGATGTGCCCATGGAACAATGTGAACTCCCAGTACTTATTGTGAAAAATTACAATACCGTAGAATACCGCGCATCCACCCATTCCACATTAAGCACCCATCCTCAAATTTGTAAGACCTGAGAAAATACGCACAGTACATTTATATGTAAGATTGATGACCGGACAAGCGCCCATCCCCTATTTCTTGTGATTATCTCTGAAGTTTGAGTGGGTGCTTGCCCGATATTTTACGGTAGCTCTAAGTACTTGTCATGCAGTGGCAAACAAAAGCAGGGTTATAATATGTGATGTATATTAGTACTCTCAATGACTGGTAGGATGTTTGAACACTCTTAATCGCTTTCTCTAAACTGAATTCAGCATCAGCATTGTACTTATTTTTTAATGGTTTGATCTTGGCTTGCTCAAACATTAGACAGGAGAGGGGCACAATATGTCGGGACTCAAACACGCAGCCAGCCTGGCGTTTGCAAGCGGCCCGCGCAGTCAGGCATAAGTGTAAAAAAAATTACATTAAGCACTTTTTTCTAGGAAAAGGGCCAAGGACCTTCTTTTTGGTTGTGAAAACGGTGACGTGGTGACGGTATCTTTCATGAGCACGATAGTTGTCGAAACCAGGAACTGGACGTAAAAAGCTTTCAAATGGCGATGATTGTTAATTGCTATACAGTCAAACCCGCTTATATCGAACTCGCAAAAAACCGTCTACCAGTTCGATATAGCGGGTAATTCGACATAAAAGTTTGACTGAATCTGACAACAAACAAACACGACATATTTAGAAAAGTTGTTTACACTCGAAGGAGCGTTTGTACTACGTCATGAGGGACGCTCCACGTGGCTATTCAGTGGCCGCTTCTTCGTTTTTCAAGGTCTCACCGGCTCATTCTCTCCCCCACTTCCCGGTGGTCGACGCGGTTGCTCCCAAAAAATAAGAAGCCGGCTTTCTCTGCAAGCTGCCTTTGCTTCATTTTTCGTTCGCATAGGGGGAAAGCCAGCTTGCAGGGCTAAACGGCGCTCTTCGCAGTTTGATCTATCGGGGGACGCAGCAGTGTAACCAGATTTTTTGCTATGCATTTTTATTGCAGCTACTGGTCTGTTCAGAAAGAGTTTGATACAAGGGATAGTTCGATATAATCGGTTGTGACATTATACAGGGTGTGCCATTTTAATTCCAACATATTTTTTTTTAAAGGGGGCGAGAGTTACGTGGATGCCTTTTTCACTGTGTATTTGTGGGGCTCGGCGAGCATAGGTAAGGGGATAACTCTCACAATATCTTGAATAATTAACCAAGATTTCTGAATTAACTTTTTAATTATTAATTTTATAGGGGATGTCGCAATCGCAATTTTCAAGTGCGTCATTATTAAAGGCTATTAAAAATGAAACTTCATGACAGTGATGTGGCATGTGATTTAAATCAACATTTGTTTAAGCCTTACGGCTACAAGCGGTGTTCCTTTAAATATTTCGTCATTGCATATTTTTCAGAATGCCTAATGGTGAAGCTCCGTGGCCAAAAACATCATGCGGATTTCATTGCAGTAATGTCGACGACAACAAAAGTGAACCACATACTGGGAGAGAAAATAAATGACCGGCGAAAGCAAGAGAAATGAAGAGCCAAGCAGTAAATAAATATAGAACCAGGCGGTTCTTGGCAATGGTCTGCAGTGAAAGGCTGTGTCCAGCATGCATTCCCCCACAGCTTCTCACACAGATTGCCCACAGAGCATGGGGTTATGAAACCCTATGGGTTACGCACACGGCACCTACAAGACTCTGGTCCTCCACAGCTCATATAGGATTTCTGCAGGACCCACACAGCTCCCGTAGACCCACACAGACTGTGTGGGGACCAATGGGGACCTATACACCCACACAAACTCTGTGGAGACCTATATACCCAAACAAACTGTGCGGGGACCCATAAGGACCCGAACACCCACACAATTTTTGTGGGACCCACACGGTTTGATAACGCCATGAATCTGCGGGTTTTTGGAGCGGGACAGGAACTATAGAGCATGGGTTTGATTTTTAGAATAATATTTTTATATACGACGTATCACAAATTTTTTTATCTGTTTTGAAAAATTGAGTTTAGTTAAGATGCTCATATAGCTTCTCTGACACCATTCAGTTGCTTGTACCGTATACTGTACCGTGCACCGTGTACCGTATGCGTGGCATACTAAAGTGTGCCACGCATTCAAGCAACGGCGAGGACGCTTACCGCATTGTAATTCACAATCTTCCGATGATGAATAGCAGTTTTGTGAAGACTGACATCTCCCTGACGTCATAACTGCTTCGCAGTGATTGAATCGAGGATTAAAGGTCCATCGTTGTCTAACGTTTCCTCCTCTGCCACCTCCATAACCACCATTGTACCGGGGTTCACATTTCGCTTCTGGTTCTGTTAAGAGCCCTGTAACATCAGCCATATATGAGATTACTCGCCTAAATTATATACACGTAGACATAAAACAACACATTACTGAAACGAACCGTCATATGCTCCGTCGTTCTTAACGTAATAGGAACTGACATGTTCAGAAACGCAGGGTGTGGCGAGTTCCTATAACATCCGATTATCGCTCCGCAACCATTGAGATTGCGGCATTCGGCCAATTATATGCCGAAAAACAAACCAGGAAGCAAAAAGCCTGAACATAACATAATGGAACAGAAAGTCAGGCTGCAAACAAGCTATTGAAGGTTAGACATCAAGCCAAACACAACACGAGTCCAGTCTGAGACTTTGTTTGCACGGGCGCGTGTGTGAGTTTCTGTGCGTGCGTGCGCGTGTTTGTGTGTGATTGCGTGTTGTGAGTCCGTGTGGTCTTGATTTCTGCATTCTCAGGGTTGTGTTACTTATAACATAATATGCCACATTCGGCGTCTCTTGAGCTGTCTGATTCTGCGCCGAGAAGCTGATGGAGAGGAAAGGACGAGAGCGTGCGGGGACGTGACAGCGCCGAGCTCTGACTGGAATGATTAGTGGGTAGACGCAAAGCTAGCTGCCGTCATCTGTACTCATACTCTGAACACGTTGGATTGCCGAACGCCGGCGTCTTGCGTTCTGAGTTCGCGTTCTAACATGTTCGAAAATAAATATGCACAAAGGGAGCTAGCATTACGTCTACCCCCTAATCATCCGCATCAGACGTCGGCGTTGTGACGTCTTCACGTGCTTTCGTTTTCCCTACTCCCTCAATTTCTCTGCGCATAGCTCTCCGACGCATCCGGCTCATAGCCCTCCCCATGACGCGTTTTGGAGCACTGATACGTACGACGGAGCAAATATACCACGTGGTTTTTAACAGGCTCGTGATTGGACCTGGCGGCCTGTAGCTTTGGGCTTTAGTCCATCCAGGATGAGACGGAGTAAAGTAACTTTTTTTTTCAGTATTTTTTATTTATAACATGGTTTTGCATTCGCTGGGGACAATCATGAATTCTGCGTCTGGCAGGTCTTCATCCCAAGCTTTCTAATGCAAACTGGAGTGTTTTTTGTTTTCTTCTTTTCTTTTTTTCTTTTTTGGAAAAGCACGGTGAAGTTATTTATTTTTAACTTAGTAATGTTCTGAATTTCCATATATTTTTCTGTCGTTAAGTGAGTTTCAGAAAACATCCTTGTCCCATTTTGTTGGATAACAATCAAAGGCACCATTGTTCTTTTGGTTTCCTCCCTTGAGATAAACTTACTAGTTCTCGATTCCGTTTATTGCAACTTTAAAAAGATCCAAAGGCAGTCCAGTACCCATTTACTTTTATACACCATCCTGGGGTCCTACACTCGCCAAACACAAAGTTGGAGCCGAAAGTTTGCAGAGTGCTCCGATTGGACGCCGGCGACAAAAGCGCAGAATCATCGTCATGATAGCCCAATCAGTGCGCTCCGTGAAATTCGGCCCTGACTGAGTTTGACGAGTTTAGGGCTCCTGGACTTTAACAAGCTTAATAAAATCACCAGCGGCCCCACGTTTAATATTTTAGGAATTATAATGAAGAAGTGAATGCTTCCAGGATATAAAGTGTAGATGACTAACTCATTATGAAGTTAATGGAAAAAGAAGTGTTGCATTCTGGAGGAGAGGCACACAATTTAAAAGTCTAACTAAATTGAAGAAAATGAAAACCAACAATTATACGGAATTAAAATTATAAGGAAAAAGTTATAAAGATAAAGTAAATATCTGGATATATCTGGTAAACTTGGGATCAAAACTGCATTGTCCTTTATAGAAGAAATATGCTACGCGAATAGTTAAAAGGTGAGGACTCGGGAATTAGTGCAAACATAAAATTACTTTCTTACATTATTAAAAACGTTTTGCTTTTGCAGATAGTCTGTTGCAGGATAAAATCTGCGAAAGAGGCACCACCCCAAAAACGGTGCACTGCACTCAATGTCTTGTGCAAATTTAAATCGGAGCTTTATTTTAATTTTATATTTTGTGCCAATCATATCTTTAGATCACCATATGAAAGGATCGTATGGCATCATTTATAATTTTCCTTCTCAATTAACCATGTACAAGTCCATTTGATTTCTGGCCATGCTCGTTTGCTATACCGTACCTGTCTTTTGCCGCAAAGTCATATCTGAAGTACATAAATCTGGCGCACTTCAGCCGACATTTATTTGACTGTTGCGCATAATATGTGTATAGTATAGGATAACTGTGTGCAATCCCCTAGATTGTAAAATAATTTGAGCAAGCACCTTGAGTTATATTGTTTTATATGGGTCTTATGTGAAATTATGAGTCATCGGTAATACAGGGACATAAAAAATATTCACGATAATGAATATAAAGTGTTTGGCGCTGTACCATACTTTTTTTACATCTGAATCTTATGACGCTTTCGTGCTGAGGAGAGTATAGAGGTGCCATTTTTCTTTGTAATTCTGGGGTAGATACTCACTTCACTTCTAATGTTTTAACAAAGTCTATTCATCTTCATGGCAATAAAAATGAATTAAACAACTTTTATTCAAAGTCAACTTGTTCGCTTAGTGGCAGGGTGATTTTCCATAAATTATAATGTTGTAAATGTGATTGTGTGTGTCGGCCAACGTAAAATGGCAGAAACTAAGCAAAAAACGACATTTGTCCTGACAAAGATATGTGTATGGCACTATAATGCTACCACATTCAGTTAGAAGGCTTGACGACATAAATGGTTCAATTATAACATATGCTAATTAAGTCACAGGATATTATGTCCTGAGCTAGAAATGACCACACGCATTAATATCATGCTGGTGAAGTACATAGAAACGACAAAAAGGCCAGGAAAAAGTGGATAGTAAACAAAACAAGTTACAAGAACGAACTAATCCTCATCGCCGCTTTGATTCAACATCAAATGTTACAAGGGTAATGGATCACAAAAAAAATGCAAGGTTTTACCGGTTATTTAGCGCCCATTCCAGTTCGAAATTAAGGCCCAGTACAATCGAAGCATGTGGGGAATGGTACAAGATGTACTACGTACCTGTTGTGTGAATAGAAAAAACGACGGCAATCAGCAGGAGCTTCATCGCTTCTATTGATTCCTTCTTTATGGAATGAAGTTTCTGCGCAAACTGCTTCGCATTTGAGCGAATTGGTGATTTTGTACCTTCGGCGCATAGCTTAAGAATCACGTGGGCAATTGTAACATTCTTCATTTCCGCCATCAAGACGAAAACTGTCAACTTTGATCATTGTTAAAACCCCTCAAGATATAAATCTAAAAACAAAAAAAAAACAAAAAACTAAAAAAATGAACAATACAACACACAATTGCAAAGTGGAGTACGTTTGTTCGGTCAACCAGTGAACGGTAAAAAAAAGCTCACCAAATAAATTAGATACTATCAAGGCTACTTTTTACTTCCGGTTTCTAAATATTTATTGCCGGAACGTGTACATATCTAAATACAATGTTATACTTCGAAATTTAAATGCAGCGAAGGTAGGGTTGCGCAAAATACGGGCCTTTGGTTGGCCGGAGATCAGGGACTGGATATATGCGACCAACCTTCTTACGCTCGACGTCGAAGTATGACAGATAGCCTTAATGCCACCTCGACGTCATGAGCGGGCCTTGTCTTCTACGTTGTATCGTCGCCGCGAGCTGTTGTTTCCTCCTCACCCTCAGTTTTGTTTGTGTGGTCGGTGACAACTTGAGAAGCGGAGGGTGCGGCAAAAGTTCCTTGCAGCTCATTATCGCTCCTTGGTCTATGAGATTCCGGCATTAACCAAAGAGGAAGTCGAACAACCAATCACGGAAGAACATGCGGAAATTTAACAAGCCAAAGGGAGAGTGCTTATTCGGAATAAACCAGTGGCTCTCTGGTTTGGAGCAGGGCCCCTGGCGAGGAAAATCGGATATTTGTTTAGGTCCTTTTTCTGCCGTGTGCCGCGTTGCATCCTTCCAAGCTCTGTGAAGTATACACCGCATGCAAGCGATTTAACGAGCGACGAGACAAGCGACGGTGACCCGCTCCTCTATCACTCAGTCAGTCGCGCGACGAGGCACTGATGGCTTCGTGAATCGAAAGACCAATTGGGTGTAACATTTGCTCCTCCAGCACCTTCATAATCACCATGGTACAGGGGTTTATATGTCACCTTGGCTGTTGCCAACAATCCTTGGTACACAATTCAAAAATAATGTCTGTGTGATACGAATCGAATATATTGCGGACTTGACTAAACTGCAGCCCATGAAAACGCAGTGACCTAAATATTCGCTAGCCTTAACTGTATGTATATAGAAACCCTTACAAAAAATGTATATCTGGCCAGATCTGAAGTTTTCAGATATGGCGCATATCAAAAATTGGCCACATATAACCTGTTATGGTATATCTGCCAGATATAGCCTCATAAATAATGCCGGATATAATCTGATATCCCTGGCTAGGTATGGAAATCCCAGATCTGGCTATGTATGGAAATTCCAGATCTGGCCAGGCATATTAAAAGAAGCACACAAGCCTGAACTCAGCACTTTATATCTTTTTATTGTCTTCAATTCTCGAGAAATGTGATTCCCCGAAGTGCCCATACCCGCACTCGAGGAACCATGGGAACGATGCTCCTTCACCTCCCTAGTGATCAGCGATTACAACCAATCCCATGGTTACACAGTTTTGAGTGTAATTCGGAATCACCCTGAACAAACGTTCTATAGAGCCCAAAGACCTGTCATATCAATACGAGAGCTTATGATACTGCGCATGCGATCCACCTTTCAACGTGACTGAGCCGCGAAAATCTGTTGAAATATTATCATTCTTGTGATTGTTGTTTTAGCAGGAATCGCTTAAAAATTCGAGAAATCAGATTATCCCAAACCACGATTTAGCCCGGAGTCAGCGTGGCTGTTTATAACAGTTTTAATTTTGCTAACTTAATATCAGCGTCTTTGAAATGGTACCAGAATTACGATAATGTAAGAGATGTCTGCAGCTCATACAGGTTGAAGGGTGGACAGCATACATTATATGGAAAACGCTCACAATGACGAGAAATTTTAATACTCATACGACGCTTGTTCAGGGTGACTCTGAATTTCACTCAAAACTGTGTAACCATGAAATTTGTCGAAATTAACGATCACTAGATAGCTGAAGGAACACTGTTCTTTTGAATCTTCGAGAATGGGCCGGAGTGCTTGAGGGATTTACCAAACGGTCTATTCGGACGAAATGTTAACGATTCAAAATAATTAAACTACATAAAAATCCTCGAGAAAATTAGCATGAATAATCCCACACAAGCTTGCCAAAGCTAAAGTTTTGGATCATTTGTGCTAATATTCATCTCGAGAATAATGAGCCATTTACAGTTTGTTAACAAAGCACTTTTTAAACTACCGTTTTATATATTAAAAACTGGCCGCCAGATAAAGGTGTATACACGCCAAATTACGACGTTTATATCTCAGACAAGGCTGTATATATGCAAGACAAGGCTGTATATACGCCAGATGAGGCTGTATATAGGCCGTAGATAATCATATATTGTTTGATATGGCCAAATATGACCCAGACATACGATTTCCATACGGGAAGACGTGAAACAAAAAATTATTAAAACAAACTGGAATAAGGATAGTAATCCTTATTGTTTTAGTCACTTTTACATGCTACAACGCCTACAGCATGGCTATTCCCTAACCTAGGCAAATTACATGCGGAAGTACAATGCACCAAATAAAACGTGTGAACATAATTGGGTACACCCAGCGCCTCTCGGCATCTCAGTGATTACACCTCATCAACGCATCCAGGCGGTTGGCTTAACGCCATGATCGAGCCACCTCGATATGGCAATGCATTCCGAAACCATATCTCGGGTGATGACCTTGCCTACACGTTCTCGTGTGTCCTCTGGGTATGCCGAGAGCAAGTCGTCTGCTCCTTGCTCAGGAGTTTCAGTGACGTCAGTACAACGTCGAGCTTTTATTGGCCGACTGAAAAAAAACAATAGTGGTTAGACCTCAATGCTGGATGCCTTGAGGTCTACCCATTATTTTTTACTATCAGCAAATAAGAGCTCGGCGTTGTTCTGACGTCACCGAAACTCCTGCGCAAGTAGCAGACGACTTGCTCTCCGTATAAAGGAGGATATTCGCTGAGAAACTCAGGGAAAGGAGGAAACGAGAGCTCTGGAGAAGCGTTGGCTCAGGTAGGAATGATGAGTGGATAGGGCCTGGAGTCACTGAATGTCCCCAGAGTACGTATACACCCAAGCTTCAGAGCAGAGTCGCGATCCCCAATATGGTGCTGCCCTACGCGGTCGAAGCGTAGCGCCTACAGTGTAGCGTTCGTTCTCGTGTGAGCTCTCCATTACAAGTTCTTGGCCTGTGGTGACACAGGTTTTTTTTATTATTATTTCTTTTTGCGTGTCTTTGTCCTTGTTGTTTCGTCTCTCTCTCTCGCCTCAAAACATATTGAAGTCGAGTGTCTAGGGCGTAGAGTTTGAAGCGCAGCACCACCGCAACCGGCACAAGCAAACGAGCAGGCAATCTTCTTTAGTGAGCCAGATTAACGGCTACTTGATATGAAACAATCTAGAGAAAGTGATCGCACCTTCCGTTCGTTCCTAACTCATTGACGCCTACCCGTGCGTGCGAGCAGCAGTCGTGGTAAAGCGGAAACGTTTTTATGCTTTCTTTTGTCGTTTTAGGCAGATCCGCACAATGGCCCACTGATAACTTCCGCCACGGGCTAAACCAGCAAATCAAAACTATATTCTGCGGAATTGACTTCAGGTAAGGGGATTGAAGGGAATTCGGTACTCTGGGAACATTTAGTGTCTCTGGATATGTCTAAAGCTAGCTGCCTTATCCCAGACTAGGGAGCCTTCATGTGCGCTTTGCTAGGGTGATGCCACCCTCAGTAATACCACTTGCTGACAAACCAGCAGCCATTTTGGTCCTCGGCGATAATCCGTGGGCTTATAACCCTCCCGGAAACAAGCACCTTATCTCACAAGTTCGGAGCAGCGTTGTGGAACCCACGGAGGGAGGATTAGCATTTCCCCCCTCGGATGGGAGGACCGATGGACACAATGATGGATCGATAAACCGTTGGTTGTTTTGTTGTCATTGATGGTGCGCTTTGCCTTGCTTGTGCGATCCTGTGATTGCGGCTTCCAGAGTGCATATGTATTTTCTGCTTAGTTGCAATGTTGTTGCATGTGACACTCTTATCTTTTTTGCCAGGGCTGAACTGTTGGGGGTAGAGGCTCCTTCAGGCACTTGTGCCTTTATCTCTGCCCCCCATGCGAAAAATATCCGCAAAACAAATAAAGAAAAAAAAAAGGCCACTTTCCGGCGCACGGGGAAACAATGAGGAACAAAATGGCGGTGGACGAGGGTATGGGAAAGGGAAACAGGCAGTTGGCATCACCCTATGCGAAGCGCACATGGAGGCACCCTATCCCAGAACGTAGCCTCATCTAACCTGACAAAGCCTGGCAGATCGCCACAAGACGCGGCAGCCGAAAGTGAAAAGGTAGAGCGGCAGACAACGGACGAGAGGAGAGTGATGTAACGGGCGCCCCGCTGAGGCGAAACGCCGAAACACACTAGTCCCGTGCTATGGCATATCCGCTCGTGCTCCTCCCGTTCCTCGCGCTGCCGCTTCTTTTCTCGTCGGGCTTGAAAACCATATTTCGAGTCCTCGCCGCTGCAAAACCTGCGCGCTGAGTATCAGGTTCCCCGAGAAGCGCGCTCTGTGCTACCAGATCCTCACGCTCCAAATCTGCGACCGGGCACCCTGTGGCTCCGCCGTCGAACTGCCAGGCTTTGTGATTATAAAGGAGGCTATGCCCAGACATGAAAACCTGCCGCGTCTCCTTTGCCATGAAATGACCCTCATGGAACACATTTGAATATTAAAGTCAAACCCCCGACGTCGGCGTTCCGCGTTCTAACCAACCTTATTGTTCTAACACGTTCAACGAGTGGAGTGGAAACAGAGGCAGCCAGTTTAGGCCTAACAACTAATCAATCTAACCCGAGCTCGGCAATCTGACGACCCCGCACGTCGTCCGCTTTCCCTGAGTTTGACCACCTAGGCTTCGAAAAGGCGAAAGAGAGGAGGAGGAGGGTAAGCGCTGGGACGTCAGAAAGCCGGGCTCTGATTGGAACGATTAGTGGGTACACCCAAAAGCTAGCAGCCTTTGTCTCCCATTGGCAGCTTTCTGAGACAGGCTGTTTTAGTTCCCGATTCTCACGACACCTGGCGTACCAACCTTGAGCAAGATAAAGCCCTCGATTCGTTTGCGTTTTTTTCGCAAGTAGCGTCAAATGCGTCGGTGCACGAGACCCGTGTCTCGAGAGGCCCCTGGAAGCAAATGGCGGCTGCGCACCCACTCGTGGCACGTGTCTTTCGTGTTTCCACAACAACGGTTGGCGCTACATGTAAACGTGAGTTTTATCGAGAGACTTTAGAGCAAGATAGAGTGCCTTTATACACACGCACGTTTTTGCTTGAGTGGTGACATCTCAGCCATTTTCCCGACCAATCGTTTTTATGCACTTTGAAGCGTTCGCAATTTGGTGTCACTCAGCTCGAGTGCGTAGCTTTGGCTAATGCATAGACACCATTTTACCGCCCAAGTCACGCACCGAGTGCGCGAGAACGTCACACGCTGGCACGTTCAGGGAAACAATGGATGTTTTCACCCTCAGACACGCATACATGTATAGGCACCCTAGAGCAAGATAAACGGAGAATTCAAAGCGAGCAACCGCCTATCTGAACCTCCTCTCCTGTGCATCTCTCCGGATTGTTCTGGATGTTTCCGCGTGGGTGAACAACGGAGGGGTAAAGGCGTAAAAATGGGTGTTGGCTGATTTCTAACGTCAGCTTCTCGTTCCATCGTCCGTTACACGAAGTCCGTTTTAACAATGAACAAAGATGTTTTGCTCTGAGCACAGCCAGCGAAGCTGGGATCTCCCGCTTCCTGGAATCAAGTAGTTGATTCCTCAAGTGAGATATCCTAGCCGCGCTTAATGAGTACAACACAAGAAAGCTAAGGCGTCTGTGCATTTCCGAGGAACAGTGCAATCTACGTCGTTCAAAACGACCAGTATAAAAGACGGAAACGCAGAGCTCATGTGTATATTCGGTTTAGTGTGCCGTTGTATTGATGTTTGTATGTGCCATGCATCTGTATGCGCTCAATGGTATGTTCACCTGATGCTTAAAGTATCCGTAATGTGTCTACATGTGTGTATAGCAGAGGTTGAAGAGGTTCCCGAATATCCCGATGCGTAATGGTGGCCTGAGGAAATAAAACATTTTTTGTAGAACATGGATTGGGCGGTACCTAACGCCACCTAGGCTAGCTACTTGCAATTACTCTGCTTGACCATGAAATCTGGTGGCAAGCGATTTAACCTTCTTGCACGCTACCGATCAACAGCGGCTTCGAGTTTGTTCTATTGAGACCGGCTTTTGTTCTTGCGGAGTGGTTTTCCATTCCTCCGTGATGTGCGGTTGACGAAGGAATTGTGACTCGAGGAACAGCAAAGAAAGGTAAGACGTAAAGGGCGCGAAGTAACTGGGTATCGATTATCTCCGTTTACATCGCAGTGCTGACGACGAAAAGACTGAGTAACTGCTTTCGAAACGGAAGTTTCTGTACCTGCGGGGGGAATCTGGCTTCGGAAATAAACACAGCTCGCGGAAAATCGTGTTACGCTTTTATTTGCAGTTTCTTTCGTCCCGTACTAAAGACGTAGCGTCCTCGTTAAGCCTCAACTGAGCTCGATTTGCTCGATTTGCTCGATTCAGTGCCGCCGTAATAAGATGCAGGTGATAGAAGAACTATCTGCTCCCCTGCTTCAGGACGAAAGTTTCTCCCTTTCTAAAGGAACATAAGTTACAAGACCGTTCCTCCCCTTAAGAAGGAGAAGGACTATCGGATCGACACCCTTTTTTCTAAGAGTGTGCTGACGCTCTCTAAAGTAGCCTTCATCTTTGGCGCGCATCCCAGTCAGCAAAGCACTGACCTGTCCCTCGGTGTTTCGGTAGCATCAACTCAGCCGGACCAAAACCTGCGTCTACTTCTCTTCAGAGCGCGGCGACATCGCAAGGTCAACGAGCATGCTATAGGATGATCACACTGACGCTAATCACCAGGTCATCATGGACACTTACCAAGTAGCCAGCGAGTGCGGTTTCGAAGCTGATATATGCGAAAGATTAAAGCCCAAAGGTAACTAACTAACGAAGAGCAGACGACGAAAGAGCGCGAAAAATTCGGTGGTGGGCGCGCGCGCGATCTCAAGAACCTGAGAGTTAGTGCTGTCACGTGTCCACAAAACCGAGGACAACGGGGCCTCCTCGCGTTGAGACGACGGACGGCGGTGCCGCCCAGCGCCGCCTACCTGCGGCGCTGTTGCCGCTAGTGTGGTAATGCCTTAACGAAAATAACTGGTGAGATCGGTCTTTTCGCCCACATTGAAAAGATATAAGCCACGTAAAGCGTTTTACGGCGTTCTGAGAATTAGAGACTTTTAGCAAATCGTTCCCGTGTTCCGCTACCGCAATACTGGAGCCTTCGAAGCATGCTTTGCCCGCGCCCCGTTGTCACGGTGTCACCTGGGCGCCCTCTTAAAAAAATGAAAGTCGTTTACAACTCCCTGAAACGCCGAATTAGAGCGCAGCTCTTGAGGAGGAGGAGGGAAGGGTACTGAGGGGAAGGTATATCCCTCCTCTCTCCTCCTCCTCACGTCCTCATCCTGTCTGCTACTCCTCCCTCCGAGCAGCGTCGCCGTCGCCTCACGAGGGTCACGTGACCTCACGGGGGTCATCTGACGTCACCGGGGTCAAGTGGCTTCACAGGGGTCACGTGACCCCTATGAGGTTACGTGACGATGACGTCATCAGTGAGTCATCAGCGACGTCACTGTTGACGTCATCATCACTAGTGACGTCATCAGTGACTATGACGATGCGGATGCCGATGATGTCATGGGTGACGTCACTGATGACGTCATCAGTGGTGATGCCGATGCGGATGCCGATGACGTCATCAGTGACAATGGCGATGGCGATGACGTCACTGATGACGTCATCAGTGACAATGGCGATGACGTCACTGATGAGTGGGTATGACGATGCCGATGACTTCATCAGTGACGTCACGTGTCCCAAAATGTACCGGGCGGCTACACCAACGGCGACGTCGACGCCGCTCAAGCAGGAAACGGGCGCCTAAGAGCTGCGCTCTAATGGCGAATTCCACGGCCGTTTTGGAGCGCGCCGTGATCTGCTGACCAGATCCGGACTGGAGCACACAATCCGAACGGGGTCGCGCCGCCTACGGTCCCCCAGTGGAACATCACCATTGTTCTGGGATAGGCGGATGCCTTCCCGTCATTCAACTGCCCGGGAATCCCCTTTCTGTGGCCGCCACGGTCGTTTCGAAGACGTTTTCCCAATCGCGGCGCTAACACATGTTCGACGCACGAGCCGCAGGAATGGCCCAGGAGCTTCTAGCAAAGATTGCCAGAATGCCCGTAGCAAGGCAAGACTTTCTCCTTCTTGAAAAACGAACCGGCTGTCGAGCCAAGGGGTAAGCAGGCGGCCATAACGAATTCTTCTGAGGCGAGATCAAGCGAGATGCCCCGCGAGAAAGGAAGTCACGTGCGTGCGCCGAGGGCTGGCCCGGCTGGTTTCCGGTTGAATCCCCCGAAATCATCGGAGCGACTTTTCTCGTATCCAGATCGAGATCTGGAGCGGGAGCTAATCCTAAACGACCAGTGGAACACGTCGGTCCCGATCCCGATCGCCCAGTGAAGTAGGCTCGCTCCAGAAAAGTCGATCCCGGCGCGCTCGAAAACGACCAGTTTAATTTGCCATAATACATGCTTCAAAGGCTCGGTAGTCCGGGAAAGCGCCTTTAGAGCGCGCGACACTACTGCCGAAGTTAGAGCGCGCGACGCGAGGGCGCTGCGACAGTAGCGCGCTTGACACTAGAGTGCACGACACGAGAGGGCATGACCAGATGAGCGCGCGACACGAGAGCGCACCCCATTTCAGCGAACACCGCGAGATGTGTGATGAATCCCCGGCTCCCCAGAGAGAACAAAATTGTGCGACTCATCGGATTGAAGCATTGGTGGTTTTTGATTGATTGAATATGCCTTTATTAAAAAATAAAAATAAAACGGGTACGACTCTTTCTAACGAATTGTTCACTGATATCGGAGAGAAAAGGGGACAGGGGAATGAGCTGGGGCATATGTACCGGGAAGTTTGCAGTTGAGTGGGGCAGCGAGTCTAAGATTTCTTCTCAGTACTGCGTAGCGCCTCTTGGATATACTATAAATAGGGTACATTTTGCTGTGTTTGTTCTATTCTTGACAGGCATTTAGGCTCCGATCTATTTGGTGGCTATTTAGAAGTCCATCGCATAACTTTAAATGGTATTCTGACGTTCATGTCCGTAGTGAAGAAAGCTCACCGCTAAAAATGTGTCAGTAAAAAACTCATCGAAGGAAAACTCAGCGTAACTTTACCGGATGCATATCTTTCCAGTCTTTTGGCGGATACAGGAAAACCTCCCTTGCAAATCTGTGATATACAAAATCAAAGAAATAACGAAGGTAGGTCAGCTGCAATGTTTTTTTTTGTTTTTTTTTCTGCGAAAATGCACGTTACAAATATTCCTTTTTTTTTTTTCTTTTTTGCTTTCAGCTTTTTGTAAAGTTTCTTGGTTTGTCACACGCAAAACTTCCGTCGACGCATTTCACAATGTTATTGCTGAACGCGGAAGGTTAGCGAGGAAGCCGAAGCTCGCGACGTCAAGAGAGCCAAGTTTGTGAGTGGGAGCAAGGGGTCGCCGCGGGAAGCTGGCTACGTCAGCAGCCTCAAAGTTACGGCGGCCTTCTCCAATGGGCCGGATCCGAGGCAGACTTATACCTAGTTCAACTACTCTACTCAAGTTACTGTAGCTGATCTACTTTTCTGCGTAGTTTAAGGTACTACTTTATGTAGGTTTAGAAAACTTGTACTTTACTTGAAGTACAATCTCTGGGCATATACTTGTAATTAACTAAAATATTTTTTCTGATACTTTTTGGACTTCATACTATATTCCCCAAATTTGAAAAAAAAAACAACAAAATGGCGTACCGTCGTGTGAAAACGCGCTATCGACTTTCGAGAGGTAATCTGGTCATTTCTCTGAGTGAAGTAATGGAGGCTATAAGACCGATACCAATAAGTGCCTCTTAAAATAATTCTGTTACATAGTTTGTCAGCGAGAGTAAAACAACTGCTGTGTGGCAATTTGGCTCTGCCCGATATTTGCAGCCATTTCGAAAATACTGATGCCCCTCCAATTATTCCTCGAGCAATGCATACCAGTTAAGAAAAGGCTGTATAGGTAATGAAAGGACATCGTGAAAGAGTGCGTTAAAAAGTAATTGTACTTTACTTTGAAAATACATTGTATTTATAGTATTTCACGTTACATTGCACTCGGTGTGCTTTTTATTTTACTCGAAGTATATAACCTCTCATTCACTTCGTACTTCAAGTACTTTTTAGGTGAACTTTACACAACACAGGAAACAGGCAAACACAGCCTGCAGAATCAGACTCCAAGCAGTGGTAACTTCAAACTATAAATAATACATCATTCACGAAAAAGAAGTACAAAACAAGCCGCTTGATATTTGGCTAGCAGGATTTCGCTAACGGATCAAAAGCTATACACTTTCTTGTTACCATAATATATAATATATATATATATATATATATATATATATATATATAGTCACCCGCCACCATGCCCGTTATATATATATATATACCTGAGAAGAAAAAACCCTTTGTGAAAGCAGCAACAACGGACGATTTATTCTTCCAGGTTTCGGCCGGAGTGCGGCCTTCGTCAGGAAGGCCGGACTGCGGCCGAAACGTCGAAGAATAAATCGTCCGTTGTTGCTGCTTTCACAAAAGGTTTATTCTTCTCAGTTATATACCCACGCCTTAAAGTCCGGGATAATTAGATTGTAATTATTTTTGCGTAATAAACGTTTTTAATATTGGGTTTAAAGGGCAACTCCGCTCAATTCCGAAAAATTTAGGCTTACATGTGATTCAAATTCACAAAGCACTACTAAACAACTCTACGTCTTCGGATTCGCAAGATGTGGAATATTATTTGTGTAATCCTAATTTAAACATCAGCTGATACCGAAACCGAAACTTCGGTTGCGTCAGGCAACATTGGTCTCGGGTCGTCAGAGTCATGTCCACGTCACGTCGAACCACGTGGTCTTCTGACGTTCGGGAGGGAGCGGAAACAGGACACGCGACGCGGGCAGGTCGCTACGCATGGCGTGGACGGTGATGTCCCGGGGGAGAGGTGGAAGGGGAGAAGACGAAAGAGGAGAAGGGGAGCGGAGAAACAGACCGATAAGCGCGCAGGGCAGCGCAAACTAGCGCATCCGCGTTACGGTGATCACGTGAATGCCCGGTCAGCCAACACCGGGAGGAGAAACTCACGACGTCATCGTTCAATTTCGCTCTGAGAAGTAAAAACAAACAAAACGTGAGAATGACGTAGTCATGCCTCTGACGTAGTGGCTCAACGTTTGCCGCTCGAACTCTGTCGCATTGACTGCGCTGACGATTGCGCCTCACGTCGCACGCTAAAGTTGGCAGATTTCGGCGACTTGGCTCACTTGAAGGTTAGCTGGCCAGTTTATTAAATATATAAATGGAATTAGATTGTTATATTTGACATAGGGTCTTCCCATATGATACTGGAGAGGGCTACATAGTTTAGATTCTAAATATCAAAAATGAAGCGGAGTTGCCCTTTAAGGTGCAACCCCACCGTGCATGACGCTTTCATGCTTTTTTGACGGCTTATAACTTTCTTTCTATGTGTCTTACATTTATAAATTTAATGTCAAACTAAAGAGCTGTTTCTCAACGATACTTTAATGTCTCGATATTACGATTATGTTTAGTGGTTAGTTATTTATTTAGCTTTTAATAGACCACAGTCTTTAATATAGAAAATTTTATTTCTGGAGTTATAACGTCCCATCGTCCACGATATTTTACGTGAGCGTTCGGTTGGAGGTAATGAAGTAAAAACGTAAGCAACTAATTGTACAGATAATGTATATTTTAAAATAAAAAAAGGTTTAAAATGGTATTATTCTATGGCGCTATAAAAACGGAATCACGTCAACTGATCAAAATAACGAGACATTAAATTATGAAGCAGCCTTCGATATTACAATTTCCAGAACTTCCATATTGATATATTACACGTTAATATTGTTATAAGACCTCAAACTTTTCCCATTCAGTTATGGAAATTTTACTTTCTTATTATAAAATATAGATGGCGACACGTGTTCAAGAAGAGCTTGATGTGCATTTTCCGTCGTGTGCCGCTTGGAACGCCACGTGAAAGACAGAAAAAGCGCCAGATGTCAGGGTGTCAGATGCCTGGATGCTCGCAGTGAGCGAGCCAGAGATGTCAGAACAACAAGCGCGAGGCTGCGGGTGCACCACAGCTACCTTTGCGCGCGTTCTACTGTGCGTCGGTTAACATGCCCGACGCGATCCAAATGAAATGGGCGCCATGAAATGCATTCTGCCATCTCAGATTCCGCCACGCATGCGAAAACATTTTAATGTTTTTATCACTTGCAAAAATCATTTTCGCAATCAAACTATGCTTGTCGGAATGGTTCGACTATATTATGTTTCAAAAACCAATTCGGTGGCTCTTAAGTAGCAATGATATTAAAACAAAACACAAAACATTAAATCGTCTCGGTGTCTCTGAGCCAACGTGCTGGCCCATGAATTCATATTTGTCGGATTTAAATATCGGCCGAGGTGCCCGCAATCCGACGGAGGCCAATCTGAGATTTCGGTTGCACGTCAAAAGACCTCCAGTTAGTCAAAATAAACAAGCATTTTTTTATTAGGGCGTGTTAAAGGGGCCCTCCGGAGCTTTCTGCGATCGTCTGTTTATGTTGTTATATAGCGTAGTAGGTGCAAGTTAATATGTATACAAAGTTTTAGATTACAAAACCGTTTATTAAGCAGATGGCAGAAGAAATATATCGGGACTATTTTTTCTTGGAAGACAATCCCCCATTCCCTGCCCATTGCTAAAACTTGACCAATGGAAATGCTGCATCTCGCGGTGAATGCGAACGTCATTATTGCAACACTTTTTAAGCTTGTTGTAAATTAGAGTTTGAGAAAAACGTACACTGATTGTGGTGCGGGAAACATAGTCCGCAATTATCGCTTCAAAACCAGCGAACTATGTTTTCTCCCCGCAAGCGTGTTGCTAGGGGGTGATGCGTCGGCGCGTCGGCTCGTCTGCTTCCCGGGGCGCCTGCAGGCGTGCGTTTGCGGGACACGTGTTCCTTCTTCCCGTAGATCCCGACTCCGAAGCCAGCTTTGCGATCCTTCCACGTCAACGAGTCGAACTTTTCCTTGTAATCTGTGGAATGCGACTGCGTATTGCAGTAGCAGCGCGACGGTGCGGTGCGACGAACGACGACTGCCGAGCACAAAGTCCGGGCAGTCCGGCCTCCTTGACGACGGTCCGCGCGTGTTCGAGAGATTCGTCGGCGGTCGGCCGCGTTGGTGACGCGCAGTGACGCCGGAATCCTTCGCTTGCTATTGGCTGACGCGTAAAGAGATGATCCTCCCGTTTTCCGGGGTCATCTCAGAAAGGGGGGCGTGCCGGGGACTTTGATAGCAATTTTAATGGGGAAATCCGCCGCGCATGACCGTACTATGATTTTTAGGATCCTTAGGGCCTGTAGATGGAGTTACCGCCATAAATAGACCATCGCAGAACGCTCCGGAGAGCCCCTTTAAGCGATTTTTGTTGGTTTGGCTTGTGAGAAACTAAGATCTGAAAATTTGCTTTGCTTTACCTTAGTTCGGAGCGCAGGCAACGCTACGGGCTGATGAAGCCACTGAAGCATCGCCAAGAGCGCGTGGTTAAGCTGTTCGTTCTCTTTCTGTGCCTAGGCGGTCGGGCTAAACTAGAGCCACTAAATAAGCTACGCTTCATGCACATCTTGGTGGTTAAAATGATGGTTGTCAGTTATCTGAAACTTTATCTGAAATCACAGGAAACGCTTTTACGTCCTCCACAAATGTTTAAACAGTTCGAGAAAAAGCAAAGCAATATTACGTGAGCTACCTGACACCGAATGCTGAGGAAGTCGCACTTTTGAATCATGACGATCGGCAGTTGCGTTTATTTGTTACTAACCAACATGATGGCGGCGCCCACAACAATATCGGGGGGAAAAGTGCTGATACTCTAAGCGTAGCTCATTTGGTTTACCTCACATGCTAAACCTAAAGCCCCTCTATCGTGGGAAAAGTGGCGCCATTCATTGTTGTAGAAATGCTCAAGGCACCTGCCGCGCGCCACTTCTGGGAAATTCATGGCGGCTTAAATCTAGCTTTGTGCTGCCCTGTGCCGCCATGATCTTCCCAAGAGCTGCACGTTGCACCTGCCTCGTGCATCGACGAAGCTTGCGCTACTTTGGAAACATGCTAAACCAAGTGCGGTGGGGGATCGTTAACCGAGTGTGTTGTGGCACCACAGACCAGAGCACGTGGAGAAATGCTCGAGCGCGAGCTCCGTTCAGGGCACGGAGCTCACGCTACAGAACCTGTAGGGACTAGAGCCACTCGATATGGCAGCGTAGCTGCCAGAGTAGCGCCACGCGGGAACGCGACAGAACAGCACACGACAAAACAGCACGTGACAAAACAGCACGGTCAAAACAGCACGCGTCAAAACAGCACAGCGTCAAAACAGCACAGCGTCAAAACAGCATGGCGACAAAACAGCAGGCGTCAAAATAGCACGCGACAAAACAGCACAGCGTCAAAATGGCAAAGCGACAGAAGAGCACATGCCAAAACAGCACGGCGTCAAGACAGCACAGCGACAAAACACCACGTATGTAGCAACTTCGAGCGCATTCTTCACCTCCCTCTGCGCGAATATTTTCGAACCTCCTTAACACTTTCGCTTATTGTCGCTAGGTTATAAAGGAATTTATTGCTTATTTCATTGCTAAGTCAGTGTCCCGACTGGTGCTGCTGTGTGATTGCTAAAAACAAACGAAGTTAGAAGTAGTTACTACTACCTAACTGCGCTGATCTTTGAAGAGATTGGGTAGTTAGAGGTGATATCTTCGCCTCGATGTCGGCCGCGTTCTCAGATCTTTTTTTTTTTTTAGTCCCAGCGAAAGAGAAAAAGTTATTGGGAAAAAGAAATCCATAAGTTCAAGTTATGAACCGTCTGGTTTTCGGCGGTCCGGTAAGGGTACTCGCCGTTTCGTAATTACCGCCTAAGTGTAAAACGTCCCCCCAAAAAAGCGGGAGATGCGTTGATTACAGATGCATTGATAGAACCGGAAAGATAAGGCAACTTAATGTCGAGCGAATTCATGATGTACCATGAGCACGGTTTCTGTGGGGTTCATTCGTCGTGAACAAAATTTCCCGAACCACGCAGCTGCAGCTTGCAGGCGAGAAGTTGTTTTGAGTTAAATTCACAGATTACTGCCGACGAAGGCCTCGATCGAGTGGAAACCGGGGAAGCAGAAACATGCCATAGCCTTAATGCTGTTGCCGCACAGCATGGGCTAACGCTAAGCACACCGTTGCCGCACACACTTTTTTTTTTTCTTTTAACAACTAACAACAACACGTTGCCGTGCGATTGATTCATTTATTGTAGACGACATCACCAGCAAACTTGCGCGTCAACGTTAGCTGAACTGCTCGAGAAATAGCCATAATACGCACCAGCGGGGGCTTCGGTACTGCCCAGGGAGCCTTCATGAGCGCATCGAGTATACTCCCCGCTCCCAAGTTGCTCCCACGAGAAACGATTCGACATATTGGCCGTCGACGAGTTGACCTTGGAGGAATCGTCCTAGACCCTCCACTCCTTTACAGTGCCTACTTTGCGACGTGAATTTTTTTAAACTCCATACGCTCTATTTAGGGTTCAGCGTTTTCGGCTTAAACTGATAAAACGAGTAAAAGTACGACGAAATATTTTTTTACAAATTCGGTTTTAACTGAAAAAGGTCAGTATTTTCGAGGGCGTTTGGATGGGTGGGTGGAGAAATGTGCCTCATTACTGAACGTATGACCACTTCCTTTCGCAGTTTTCAGCTTGTGTCTAAGATCGGTTCAACTTTCAACAAAAGTTAAACCTACGCAATGGTCTTCAGGACGAAATCTGGGTTTTTCACCTGATAGGGTGCCGAATTCTTTCTTCAAAGAAGAGAGTTTAATCGTGGACTGTACAATGAAATTAAAGGGCATCCGTAAATGCCGCACATTTTTTAACACCCCTAGCTTCCGTTTACTAGAGGAGGGCATAAATACGCTTGCATTATTGTCGTTTCTTGGTCTGCGCGAATTAACCACCTCTCGCAGTCGTGAAAATGGGGGAACAACGCACTGAGCACAAAGCTTGGAAATTTTTGGATTTTGATATTTGCCTCTCCGACCGAAGTGTTAGTAAAGCTCGTGTTCGTCCTGCGTACAAATACGAGCCCATGACGATGATGTCAGATCACGATAGAGCCCCATAGCGTCTTGTAGAACAGGTCGCGTCGGCTGCCACAGACATCAACAAATAAGAAATCCAGTACCTGGTTTACTTACTATTCATTTTAAACAAACGCCCTTAAATATTGCATTTTCGTCAGTATACTGGTTTTTGTCAATAAACCGAAAAGAACTGAAAAGTTTATGCGTCTACAAATATTCTCAGCAGTCAACCGAAAACTTCTGCTTGTAATAAAAACCGAAAAATGTACGCCCAGTTTCAAAATAATAAAAACCGAATACGCCAAACCCTAGCTGTATTGTCAATGTCCTATTTTGACGCTGTGCTGTTCTGACGCTGTGCTGTTTTATCGCCGTGCTGTTTTGGCACGTGCTCTTCTGTCGCTTTGCCGTTTTGACGCTGTGCTGTTTTGTCGCGTGCTATTTTGACGCGTGCTGTTTTGTCGTCGTGCTGTTTTGACGCTGTGCTGTTTTGACGCGTGCTGTTTTGACCGTGCTGTTTTGTCGCGTGCTGTTTTGTCGTGTGCTGTTCTGTCATGGTGCCGAGCCACGCTTTTCCCTGTGCCGCCTCTCACCGTGATTGGTCACACCTGGTACCATAGCAACGAGCTGAGCTGGCTCGGTTCCCTTAGCAACCGAGTGACTATTCGTCACGTGACCTCGCAAGAGCCGTGATGTCACCGGTAAGATGGCAGCGCCCAGAGCTGGTGGATATGAGTTTGTTCGGTGCGCGGTAGTCGTAATGTGCCGCTGCTTGCCGACGATTTCGAACTTCTTTGTGCTCTCTGACGCAGGTATAACGTGAAGATCTGAAAGAATGTGACTTTGTACCTTTTCTGTGCAAGATTGCTCTGGATATTCGCACCTGTGCGACAGCATCAGTCATATTGCCGTAGCGGTGCTCGTATTCCTGGATGTGTTCGAAGATCGATAAGACATTTTGCATGCAATTTTCGCATACTCCTAGCCTTGTTTGAACGTTGGAATGTCTGAGAATCAATGCGAATTGTATGCGTCGCATGTTGGACCTTGGGGAAGTTGTTTCAGCCCCAGTTAACCGCGTACTCACAAACTTTTAGCGAGGAAGCTCCTGCAATCTTTACGTCTTGTACTAATCAACGATATTACGATATAGCTTTTAGGATAACATTTTCGCATTTTCTAGCTTCTTTTGAACGTTGGAATTTCTGAGAATCGAAACGAAAGGTATACGTCATGTGTAGGGCCTAGGGGAAGTTGTTTCAGCCCTGGGTCATCGAATAATCACAGCAACTTTAAGCGAGGAAGCGCCTGCGACCTTTAACCTTTTGTACTAATCGACGATTTTACGAATTGACAGTTCTGAAGACTTTGATAAACGTCCTTTCGTTGCAATAGCTTGCATTTGATCGCAGTGTTTTTTCTATCAAGTGACAAGCAGGCGTTTGCTTAAGTGACGTGTATGAAATGACCTGCTCTATAAGAATGCATCAACACACACTATTAAATTTATATATTCAGAGGTGTGTTCGTCTTTGTAATTCACAAGTTACCGAAAATTATTCTTCACGAGTGTAATATTTATTTTCTGTAGCTGGGTCCGTTTTGTACTCATTAATGTCCGTGTGATATGAGGCTATCATCATGTGTGTATGGTTCTAAATATCCTCTTTGCAATGCCTACAAAAGCCAAAATGACGTCAGCCTACCCAGCTCACGCATTTGACACGAAAACTGCGTCACTCGGACGTATGCGCTCGTCAACAATCAATTCGTCGATGAATATTTGAATTCGCGTTCGTGGCCAATGAGTGCACATGAGTGCACTTGCGAATGACAAGTTCTATGGTGTGCTTAAAAAGCACGGTGGAAGCTTGGGGTCATCCTACTGGTGCCCTAGCATGTCACGACCGCGTCATTCCACTGTTCTCTTTTGAGTTGAGGATTAAAGTTAAGGAAGAAGAAGTTAAAGAATCATTTCATGGTCCCCTAAACACGGGTATACGTGCTACACCAGATAAAAATATTGACATTTTGCATGCCGGTAAACTTCCGGACGACCACTTGGCCTGTCGGAAAGAACACCTCATATCCGGCGTCCGTCTCTTTGGATGACGTTAACAATCCTCTGTAGACCACTGTGCTGTCCTTCTTGGTTGAACCCCGTCGACTGTTCATAGCCCAAAACGAGGGTGATACCGTCGTCGACGTCGCTCCCCGCCAGTCGGTGAGATAATATCATCTTGAATGAATGATTGGGACTTGAAGAAGTATGGTGCTAAGCATACATTCTCTTACTATGGGGCAGTCGAGCAGCAGGCATGTCCCAAGGCAATCTTCCTGTCGTGAGCGGCGTAATCGGATTTTGTTTCATAGGAGCGAAGTCCGAAAGTGCAAGGACGGTACGTTCGTCTCACGAAGCCGCCGCCATCCCGGCGGCGCGGAAAACCACTCGCCTTGTCCGTGCACGCTGCAAATCGTCTCATTTCACTGAAGAAACAGACACCGCTCCTCCGCAGGCCCGTGCCATACCGCCATGCAAAGCGTCTTTTAGGTCTTTTACCACTTTTCAATTAACGAATGGAGATATCAACTAGATAAAGGTTGCCGCCCGGCGTCGCTAGCAGTACGGTTACCATAGAAACCTCCCAGGCCCAAAATGGAGAACACTATAGGCGCTTCTGACGTCGTGTATCTAGATAATTTTGCGTCGTGTCGCTACTCTGGCAGCTACGCTGCCATATAGAGTGGCTCTATTAGGGACTAGATCCCCTCGATTCCGTTTGCGCTGGTCTTTCATGTAACCTCAAATGTGCCAGTACACGAGGCCCGTATCTCGAGCAGCCCTTGGAGGCAAATGGCGGCGCAGCACTAAAATGACGGGCGCCTGAAAGAGATTGGCGGTGGAGCACCCACTCGTGGCACGTGTCTTGCGCGTTTCCACAACAATGGTTGGCGGTACTTGTAAAAATAACGCTTTTATCAAGGGGCTTTAGCAGGGACCCTGGCTTCAGTCGCCTATCTGCATCCTACCGTCGTGCGATCGTGTACCACATATACTGCGTAATGCACGTTAAAGACACCGAGCTAACAGTTGTACAGCACTTTTTTATAATCTTCAACGGGTAACAATGTCGCCGTACGAAACTCCTGCTCTCTAAAATACTAACAACTAATTCTGAATGCTCCGTTACATTGCACTTTAATGTGTGTTCGCGTGTTCGTGTTCTTTTTTTTTATATCTTTGATTATGCGGTTCTTACTTATGAAACAGACTGTAGTTGTCGGACTTCTGGAAAATATTATATAACTATGAAAATGGCACGTGAAAGCAAAAGAAACAAAACATACACATAGGCGCACTTAATAAAAATAATTGAAATAATAGAATTGATTATAATTGTGTTTTCAGAGGTTTAAGCGCACCAAAAGCTATAAAAGCAAGCTCGATGCATTGGATGGTGCGCTTGTACACTGGAAGTGTAGTTCAGGGTAGTATGCTCGCACTTGTATGTTCCGCTTCGCTCGCATGATGAAATCAAATACTCTTCTGGTAATGTATTTAGTGAAACAAAGCTACTTTCTGCATATGTGCAATGCCCTCAGTTTTCGCGTGATTACACGAACACTTGTTTATCATTATTGTTTTTGTTTCCCACTGCGATTCATTTTGTGATTTTTTGTGTGATACATGCCTTAGATACCAAGGTAACCTAGGAGCATTCTATTTCGCGGATTGTAAGAAAAGCCTATGCAACTAGACACGCGTGCCACAATCAATATAAAATATTCTATAAGCTTCACATGGTGACCGCTGGCCTGAGTAAACGTTGTTTGTCAAGAACAATTGTGATTGTATGAAATCACGTGGGAAAAACTCGTTCTCAGCACACGACCGTTAGCATGCAGTGAATACTCATAAATTCGCGCCGAGATGATTTGTAGCTGTCAGCGGTTGGAGTTTTTCTATCAACCCAGAGTTAGAATATTTCCATCTATCTGTTGTAAGCAAACAGGAGACAATTTACACCAAATCTTAGGGTAATAAAGTACTATGAACATTCAAACATTACTGCCTGAGCAGTATATGCGTGGAAGCTTTAGCTTTTGATGCACGCTTAACTTTCGATACGCTCAACGCTAGTGTAAAATGTAGCGCTGTTTCAGTCTTAATCAGCGTATCATGTGTATGCTTACAACTGCGTGCATTTTATGCAACGTCATACTCTACCCGTTTGAATCTTTTTCACTTATGCACATCACTACTTGCGCGCATAAATCACCAAATTAAGACTGGTGCAGGATGTCACAAAAAACATTTACAGTTTTTGTTTTACCACAAATTAAGCTACGCATTGCCTAACGCTCATTCTCCGCCCAAAGGTAGTGCTAGGTCACAACCAGATGCCAGAGTTTTATTCCGAACGGACACCTTATTCAAAAGTTATAAGTGATTTTCTGAAAATTTTCAATGGGAAAATGGAGCCCGTTTTTGCCCGTTTTCGGTTTCTGGTGCCATTGAGCCTCATGTATTCGAAAACTACGTCGGCCGCCATTTTCCCATTGAACTTTTCAGAAAATCACTTATTTTTTTTAATAAGGTATCGGATCGTGCTTAAACTTTGACATCTGGTTGTGGCCTCTAGCGCTACCTCTGGGCGGAGAATGAGCATCTGGCGATGCCTAATTTATTCTTGCGGTAAAAAAAAATCCTGTAATTTTTTTTTGTGACTCACTGTACATTGCTTAAACTCTGTGCAAACGCTATCCACAGACCCAGAATCTTTGCCTGGCCAGTCCTGCATTTATCACTGGATTCGTATTAAAATTAATTTTTATAATTTATTGCTATGAATGAATTATTAACCTCGGAATTTTTTTTATTATGACTCCCGCACCAGTCCTACTTTGGGTTTACCAATCTCAACATATAAACCTGATTGTCATTTTTTTTGTGTTTTCCAGCCTCGTGGTTTTGGTCAAACTAAACACCCAGCTACCTAAATGAGACACCTGACCGATAGTTCATTTGTTTTGGTATTTTAGGTAGGTAATTCCTCAAGCTAGAATTTTGGAAACCCATGTCTATCACGTCATAACGTTTTCCTGGAAACCCACAAAGAGCCAAACATGCACGACAAAAGGGCCGGCCCGTCTTATTGCCGCCCGCAGAGCCGGGAAAGCAGCGATCGGTCACGGATTTCTAGAAGGTTGGCGTTCATTCCTGCACCAGACTTAACTTTCGCCCTGCTTTCTTGTTCTTGAAAGTGCCAGTTCATCCTCGCCCCGAGCATGTGACACTCGAACCTTCTTTGCCGAACTTTCGAGATAGTGACGCACTGTAGATAAGCAGGTGCCCGCGACATTGTCGAGTCAGTCTCGCTCTCGCTCTCTATTACGCTGCCGAATCGCCGCCTGCTTTCTGCTGCCTCGACGCTCTTTTTATACTTTTTTTTGTTTATTTTATTTTTATTTTTCAGTTCACTGTTCGTCCTCTCGTCACCTTCATTCGTAACAATATAAATCTGATCACATTGAAATATGTGTAATTGGCCTCTGAAACCTCTGATAACGGCGCACGAGCAATTTTATATTTTTCAACACGTTGGTGGCTTTGTTATGCATGTGTCTCGCCATTTGGCTGAGGAAAATTTTCGCATTTTGTTCTGCCCACATTTGCTGGAGACGTGAGCTCGGAGCGTGGGCAACTGGCCCCCTTGCACGAGAACTGGCGCAGCAGTGCGCGTTCCAAAAAAAGCTTGTGCAGACAAGAACAAGCCAGGGACCAGGGATGTCAAATTCAGGATATAGAAAAATAGCCCACTGTATCGAAGCGCCACCACGCACGATTTCTTGCATTGATGTACAAGCCTGGAAGGCGATCCCACCGCCATCTATTGGTTCAGAATCACACTAACCAAAGGTGGGGTTGCACCTTAAGGGCTTGGTTTCAATTAGAAAATAGGTCAGCATCATCAAAAAATACCTAAATCAACAAATTTCAGAACGATAGAAGGTACGTGAAGCAATTTACGGCTTTTTGAAAAACCGCGTAAATTCGACGGGTTTTTAACTTTCGGTTTTCTATCGGAGCCCGTGACGCAGCAGAGGCTGGTTAAGCTATTTCTCCACGGGCGCGGTGCCGTCGGGGCCGAGATGCGCTTCGATAGAAAACCGAAACTTAAAAACCCGTCGAATTTGCGCGGTTTT
Organism: Ixodes scapularis; assembly: GCF_016920785.2. Classification (NCBI taxonomy): domain Eukaryota; kingdom Metazoa; phylum Arthropoda; class Arachnida; order Ixodida; family Ixodidae; genus Ixodes; species Ixodes scapularis. Next base: position 78,038,935 of record NW_024609836.1, read on the forward strand.
TCAGAAAGCCGTGAAATGCTTCACGTGTATTGTATCGTTCTGCAATTCGTTGATTTAGGTATTTTTGATGATGCTAAGCAATTTTCTAATTAAAACCCTGCCCTTAAACTCTATATTTAAAAAGTTAATTACGCAAAAATAGTTAACAATCTAATTATCCCGGACTTTAATAATTTTCCTAAGTAGGCCCCTAACCCAAGACCAAAACGACACAAGTTTTTTTTTTTTTTTTGCGACGCGTAGTTTTCGCAATTTCGAATTAGTCCACCTTTCGTGAAACACCCTGTGTGCATGTATGTATGTATGTATATATGTATATATGTATATATATATATATAAACGAATATGTGCAGATGAATGAACCGTACTTCATCCAACGAATCAAAGAATCAAAGTTTTCAGGAACCCGCCGAAAGCCAAAAAACGGCGGAGCCAGGATTTGAACTCTGAGCCTCTACACCACTCCACCTTGGCTTTCTGGCGGTTCCTACCTCTCTTATTAATGCACAAGAAACGAAATGTGTCCAATCGAAGGTGTTCTGGAAACACACGCCGCCGCGTGGAACGCGGTACGACGCTTAGTGTCACGTGGTACGTGCTCGTTTGTGCTCCAGAAATCCTCCCACAGTTTGTCTCGCCCCGTGTCATGTAGTATTCTTTGTTTATGAGCTTTTAGAGACATGGTATCATCATCATCTGCGAGAATCAAGAGCCACATTATTGAATATACAACACGGGCACTTCACGTCATCGTACGTGGTCTCCGAGGAGGATATAAACGAATATGTGCAGATGAATGAACCGTACTTAATCCAACGAATCAAAGAATCAAAGTTTTCAGGAACCCGCCGAAAGCCAAAAAACGGCGGAGCCAGGATTTGAACTCTGGTCCTCCCAATGTCCGGTCGGGTGTGCTAACCTCTACACCACTCCACCTTGGCTTTCTGGCGTTTCCTATCTGTCTTATTAATGCACAAGAAACGAAATGTGTCCAATCTTAGGTGTTCTGGAAACACAGGCCGCCGCGTGGAACGCGGTACGACGCTTAGTGTCATGTAATACGTGCTCATTTGTGGTCCAGAAATCCTCCCACTGTTTTGTCTCGCCCCGTGTACATGTAGTATTTTTTGTTTATGAGCTTTTAGAGACACGGTATCATCATCATCTGCGAGAATCAAGAGCCACGTTATTGAATATACAACACGGGCACTTCACGTCATCGTACGTGGTCTCCGAGGAGGATATAAACGAATATCTGCAGATGAATGAACCGTACTTAATCCAACGAATCAAAGAATCAAAGTTTTCAGGAACCCGCCGAAAGCCAAAAAACGGCGGAGCCAGGATTTGAACTCTGGGCCTCCCAATGCCTAGATGGAACAGCGCGGAACATAGGACAGAAAGAACGGGACAACTCGAGCGCTGACTTACAACTGACTGTTTAATGAGAAGCGAAGAAAGAAGAAGAAATAAGAAGCGGAGGAAGAAGTAGAAATAAACTGAAAATAAGGATTAAAACAAAATACTTGCAATGAAAATAACTAAAAGGTGAGGGAAAAGCAAAACAAAAACAAAAGTGAAGAAAAGAAAATACCATTTTAGAAAAAGCAAGGTTCATTAAGTGCTCTCGAGATATGCGATTTCCTTCCTCAACAGGGTCACGGAAGGCATGCTGACTGCGCTTGTGTCTTTCTTAATGATGGAGAACGCTTCGATGATCTCGCGCGTGCGACAGTCTCTTTAATTATATATATATATATATATTTTTTTTTTTGAGGGGTGGTTGAATGCTAACACCGTGTCTGTTCGATAGGCCTGTTATCAGTTGTGGCTGGTCGGTTCCGTAAAACCTATCTCTTTTTTTTTTTGTGGGGGATTGGAAAGGGGTCAGTTTTTGGTTGGTATGAAAGGAAGGGAGGTAGCATGTGTCATTGGTTCAGTTTGAGATGTCGTTGATGGAGTGGAGAGGAAGTGTGTCGACCTTTGGAGAGGAGGGTTGTTGTGTATATATAAGAGCGGAGGTGTTCAAATAAACTAGAAGCTGTGTTTGAGACTTGTTGTTGTTTTGTCCGTTTTTTTATTTTTCCGTGTCTCCGGTTTACGATGGAAGTTCTTCACCAGCTCGCCTGTGCTTTTACCCTTTCTTCGTTAAGTCTCTATGGTGTTTGATAATCTCGCATCTGTCAAATGCTGGGACGCAGGCACACACTGCACAATGCCTGGCTAGGTTGCTGCCAGTGGTCGTTCCCAAAGAGGCGCGGTGTTCTCTCAGACGATCGTTGATGCACCGCCCGGTCTGGCCAACGTACGACCGACCGCACGATAGCGGAACGTCGTACACGACGCCTTCGACACACTCGACGAAAGGATTTGCATGGCTCTTCTAGCATTGCCTGATGGAGGTGGCAGAGGGGTTGGTGGAGTTTACTTTTTTGCACAGACGACCCAGTTTGTTAGGTGCAGAGAAAAGTACCTGAACGCCTGCCTTGGCTCCAACCTTTTTCAGGTTGTGGGACAGGCCATGGATGTAGGGTATGACTGTCCAAGGAGATCTCTTGCGTGTATCTTGAGGCTTGCTAGTGGAGCGACGCGACTCAAGAAGGAGCTTTTCTGCCAGGCTACTGAGCAGAGGTTGCGGGAAGCCTGCGGACAGCAGTCTAACCACTTGGGCGTTGAACCCTCTCTCAACCTGGTGATAGCAGGATCTTTGCGTGGCATTTTTCATAGCCGCTAGCGCTATTCCTCGCTTCACAAGCTTGGAGTGAGCGGACGAGAACGGCAAGAGCGCCTTTTGCGAACGAGGGGAATACCTCCAACAGACGTGCTCCGCTCCAAACACCAGGATCAGGTCTAGGAACCGCAACTGATTGTCTTCGGTCAGTTCCTTGGTGAGAGTGAAAACACGGAGGTTCGACTTGAAAATTTCAAAGATGTTTTCTACTTGCCGGTGGGTGTCAGCTCCAGAGGTTTGGAACAGCACCAAGAAATCACCGACATACCGGAACACTCTAGCTACCTTGATGTCCCGCAGAGATATTTCGAGCAGTCTGTCATAGTAGGCCAACAGCAGATCGCTGAGGACTGGCGCAAGGAACGATCCTATGCATACACCCTTGCGTTGTATATAAATCTATTCGCAGTAAACCACTGATGTAGAGCGCAGATAAAAAAGGAGGAGATCTAGAAAGTCGGCGACACTGACGCCGCATGAGTTCTGAAACTTTATAGTTCCAAACCTGTCGATGCAGTCACTCACGACCTCGCAGAGAAGGTCGTGGGGCGAAGAGTAATAAAGGTCTTTGACGTCAACTGAAAAGCCCTGCAGGTTCCCATCGTGCAGTTGTTCAAGGTAATCGGAAACTGCAGACGGCCTCCTGACCAAGAAGGGGTCATCTAATTCTAATACAGAAAGCGACTTTTGGAGGAAAGATCCTACCGAGTGCTGCCACGTGCCTCGTTCAGAAACGATAACTCTGAAGGGACAATCGGTCTTGTGGGTCTTGGCCGTGAAAAAGCATTCCAGACTAAGACCTCGGCTGTTCCGTACCGACGTCGCCAGTGTGATGAGGCCTAATTGCTGGCACTTCTTGATCGCTTCTGCCTTCACCTTTTTTGGGCGATGGTCTTTCAGTGGGCGAAAATTCCCGGTGATTGCTTCTAGGGATTTCTGACTGTAGATCTTGTCCGGTACGACGACAAAGCCTCCTTCTTTGTCGGAAAGGAGTAGTTTCAAATTTGCCTCGCGGAGCAGGGCAACCGCTTCACCTGTGCGAGCCGGGCAAGGGCTCCTGGGCGAAACTTGCAAGTCCTCTACGCCTTCGAGAATGCATCTGTGCGCTTCCTCACCTTCTGCTTTGGCGGCCGTTCTTCTCACCAAAGACAATAGTTCGGGCTTGTCTAATTTGATAGGGTTGCAATACTTGGGACCCAGTTGCAGTACGCTGAGCGCCTTGTCAGGAATCTGGGTGTTGCCAAGGACACGAACATCTTGAGCTGGAGGAAGGCGGGGTCTCTTCTTGGGGAGTGAGGCGAGGATAGTGGACCAGAGGAAGTCGGTTGCCTGTGAGGCAGTTCGGAGTTCGAACTGCAGGCGCCTGGAAGCTTGATCTGGGGGGCTATGTTGCGCTTTTTGCACTCCCAGGAGACTAGAAAGAGGGAAGTGACGTCAACGACACAGCAAACGCAGATTGGGTGTTGATTTCGTTTTCTTCTGTCAACATCCAATCTGCATTTGCTGTGTCGTTGACGTCACTTCCCTCTTCCAAGTCTCCTGGGAGTGCAAAAAGCGCAACATAGCCCTCCTGGTGGTCCGTCTCGAAAACAGGCGAATCGAATGCACTCCTTAAAGAGGCGAACCTGACGCCAAGCTTCTGATCTGAGGAATCGGCAGATCCGAATCCTCAGGTCATCAGGTCATCGAGATCATCGAAGCGTTCTCCATCATTAAGAAAGACACAAGCGCAGTCAGCATGCCTTCCGTGACCCTGTTGAGGAAGGAAATCGCATATCTCGAGTGCACTTAATGAACCTTGCTTTTTTTTAAATGGTATTTTCTTTTCCTCACTTTTGTTTTTGTTTTGCTTTTCCCTCACCTTTTAGTTATTTTCATTGCAAGTATTTTGTTTTAATCCTTATTTTCAGTTTATTTCTTCTTCTTCCTTCGCTTCTTATTTCTTCTTCTTCCTTCGCTTCTCATTAAACAGTCAGTTGTAAGTCAGCGCTCGTGTTGTCCTGTTCTTTCTGTCCTATGTTCCGCGCTGTTCCATCTAGTCATGAACCAACTAGCCCATCAAAGCACACTGCCTCCCAATATCCGGTCGGGTGTGCTAACCTCTACACCACTCCACCTTGGCTTTCTGGCGTTTCCTATCTGTCTTATTAATGCACAAGAAACGAAATGTGTCCAAGCTTATGTGTTCTGGAAACACACGCCGCCGCGTGGAACGCGGTACGACGCTTAGTGTCACGTGGTACGTGCTCATTTGTGCTCCAGAAATCCTCCGACTGTTTGTCTCGCCCCGTGTAGATGTAGTATTCTTTGTTTATGAGCTTTTAGAGACACGGTATCATCATCATCTGCGAGAATCAAGAGCCACGTTATTGAATATACAACAGGGGCACTTCACGTCATCGAACGTGGTCTCCGAGCAGGATATAAACGAATATGTCCAGATGAATGAACCGTACTTAATCCAACGAATCAAAGAATCAAAGTTTTCAGGAACCCGCCGAAAGTCAGTAATTTACTGAATTACTTTCTATTTGAGTAATTTCTACACTACTCAAATTACATTTGAGGCCCATACTCAGTAACTTTACTTAATTACTTTGCAGAGGAACATGTACATTTCTGATCCGAGGGACTCGCATATAAATCTATTTATTCACGAAACTATTCCGCCATTTTCAGAACGAATTTAGCAAGGCTTTAGGAAAATACGATGGGTGCTAGCAGTATAGTCATCTCATATTTCATCTTTGACCTGTCATTTTTTACCTTTAATGCGAAATGATTCGTAAGAATTACGTAGGCAATCGCAACATTCCGAATCTCCAAGGGCTCGATGGGAAATTCGAACTGTAATCGTTGTTCAAACCCCACGAGAAGTGAAAATCGAAATACCAACAGCGAACGACACAAACTATAGCATTAAAGCGCAGCTGTTGTTTTATCAATATGTAATTTAAAAAAAAATACATGGTGCACAAGAATAAACCAAAACTTAAAAAAATAAACAAAAAAAAAGTTAAAAAAGTAAAACATCAATTTATAAAGGTAACATGCTTCGCGGTGCCTGTTGAATCAGGCACCGCAAAGCATGTTACAGGTTGGCACCTCTCTGTCGCTCCGCCCCATGGCCATTTTTGGGTCGGTTGTGCGAAAATGTATTAGAAATTTTCTCTTCAAAAGTACCGTCCACCTCTGTGTTTTCCACTAGTCTCTTCCTGACCACCCCGTATCATTTTTACGCTCTTTAATAACAATGAAATTGTGAAGAACGGGAACGCGCACGCCCCTTTTATGGCAACCGCGTGAGCGTCAATTTGGCCATATTTCTTGCTTTATAACTTTAAAGCCGCACAAATACTGCATTCTGTTTTTGCAGGCTCTGTTAGTAAATATCATAAACGTTAATTGCTAAGAATTTAAAGAATATTAAATACTGCATTTTTTTAAAGATTTTTCAAAATAATGCTTACTTACGATCTAAGCCTGACGTCGAGAGTCCTTCGACCCGTTGATTGGACACGGGTTCATGCCGAGCACTGACGCAGCACTCGTGTCTTATTTCTCTCCCCTCTTGATATGTCTTTGACGTTTATTTTCAGTAAAATCTGCGTGATCTTCCCAAGATAAAAGTTGTTCCGGTGATTGGAAAAGGTGTTCTGTAGATGTTTATTATAGTTTCACAATCCCTCATTCCTGCCACGTGTGCTGGAGTCTACCCATGCACGACTGTACGAGCCACGACGGTTTCATCTGACGTGTTAAGCTGGGCGTATTCCCTCAGTTTGCCCAGAATGCCGAACTTGGGCAGGCCCATGATTATTCTTCTAGCTTGGTTGTTTACGACTTCGATGTTCTGCCATCGAGCAATTTTGATCCGGTATTGCCGAGCTTCGTAGCAGATGCGCGATATGGCTAGGGCGTTGACCATTGTTCTGCTGATTACTTCTGTTGCTCCGCTCCTGCAATGTTTGTGTGTATTCTGAAGGCAGATGCCTAACCTTCTCGTTTCTTAAATTGTGATCCCCGTAATTTTCTATGACGGGGAAATTTAATATTTTTGCCTCCTAGATAGAGGTTCAGTTGTTACGCAATCTTGGCGAGACGTTGATTTTTAGGTGTAATTATGGTGAAGATGGTTTCATAAAGAGATGCTTGCATCTTTACTCTCCTTAGGTGGGCTTCGATTATGTCTAGGCCTGTTTGAAGTGCCTTGCTGCCTCGCAATACTGTAGACATGGGCGTACCAACCGGGGGGGGCAAGGGGGGCACTTGCCCCCCCAGTTCTCAGAGTGGGGGGGCAAGGCATGCGTTTTGCCCCCCCTGAAACGGCCGCCACTGGGCAGAGCAGACACAGGCCGGCGGGCCCAAGGAATACCAAGGGCACTGCCCCCCGACCCGCGCGGGCATATTTTTAACGCGCAGGCGATACAAACCCTAGCAACGGTGCTCACGCACGCCGGATTGGCTGGTTCGTAAAGCCTTGCTCCACGAACAAGGCTACACGGTAACCTTACGGAATCCATCCGCGAGACATGGGCCGGACGGGCCGTCCAGACCAGGACGTAGGCCCTTACACAAAATAAAGATTTGCTTGCTTGCTTGGAGATAGGCGCTGCCGCCGTCAACATAGGCAGCGGATGCAATGCGAGTTTCCGAAGAGGTAGCGTAACTTAGTGGTGAGATGTCTGCCTCATACGTGTCAGACCCGGGTTCTATTTATGGTGTGGGCCGGCTTACTTCTTTTTATTTTTTTTCTCGAACATTTTGTTTTGTCGAGACATTTGGCGATATTTACATTTCTTTTTTACCATTAACACTAAAAAAACGAATGTTGTTGACGAAACATCGCTAAACTAAATCGTATCGACTCTATTTACGGAAGTGCATGGGGGGCAGCGGGGCTTGGGTTGCCGACCGGACGCCGCAAAGCGGCGTGTACGGGGGGTGGGGGGGGGGGGGGGCTAGGTGGGTTAATAGATTTGTAATTAGCAGCCGCACACCGTCACCGCGAAGCGGCGTGAACGCAGGCGCGGGGGTGGGTTAACGCGCTTCGAGTGATACACGAGCAGCCCATCCGGCGTGAGCGTCGTTGTTAGGGGTTCTATCGCCTGCACCGTAAAAGGAGCAGTGTGTGCACCTCCTGTAGTGGGCAAGAATTCCTACATTGGAGAGAAGCGGGGACAAGCCCTTTCTTCAAATGCGTCAAGTCTCCTTGAGCTTCGGAATACAAAGAAACACCACTATTCGGAGCTAATCCCACAGTTACTCGACCTCTCTTGCGTCGTGTCTGTTCGCTCCCCGCGCCTCGTAGCAGTGTTGTTGCAGTGGGGGGGCTCGTTAAAATTTTGGGGTTTTTCGGACTATCTAAATCACTTTCTTCCTTCCCATCCCCCCCTTTTCTACTCCGCATGCTTCCCCTCTGCAAATATCAGCTGACCTTCCGACCTCTGTTCTCTGTTGATAGGCAAAACAACCACTAAAATTAGAAAGTAATTTGTAATTTGAGTGAAGTCACTCGGAAAAGTAGTTAAAGTAAACCACTGATTACTAGAATAGAAATGTAATTAAAAGTTACTAAACTACCCAGAAAAGTAGTTAAACTACAGTAACTTGAGTAAAGTAGTTGAACTACGTACAAGTCTGGCCTGGCAAGCGCTCTGCGTAAGTGTTTTCACTGATCTGCCTAGCCCCGCACACCATCACATGGGCCAAGAAAGGTGTAGTTTTACTGCAGAGGATAAATCAGCAGGGTCCAAGATGGTGACAATGGAGGATGGGGGACTGCTCCAGTGGCTGATGGCTTGAGAAAGGAATGACCAATTGAAAGCGTTCGTAGAGCCAGAAGTGTGTTTGATGGTGCAGACGTTGTTGAGGCGAGAAGATGTTCGGTCGAGGGGTAATAACAAAGTGGTTTTGAGGTCGGGAATGTGGTAGTAGATTTTGTGAATAAGGCACAGCTGAGAGAATTTCCTGCGAAGCTGAAAGAGGACATGGTTAGTTCAGTTTTTAGCGCCGAGACACTGAAAGAAAAGTCATAAGTGGATGAAATGAAGCGAGCAGCTCTGTTCTGAACTGCCTCTACAGCGTATTGATGAGGTACAGTCGATGGGTATTCCAGATGGTTGAAGCATATTCTATTTTCGGTCTGACGTACGTGTTAAAGGTTAGCTTAGGGACAAAGGGTGGAGCGATTTTTTAAGTTACGTCTGTTTAGTCCAAGAGTTCCAGATGAATCGGCGGTAATGACTTCAATGTGGTTATTCCAGGGAAGGTCAGATGTTAGTCTTACACCAAGGTATTTATACACAGTAGCGGTCTCAATCAGATCGGAGTCCAAGAAGTAATTAAATGACAGAGTGGTTTTTTTCTTGGTGAAGTGGATTAGTTTGCGTTTATACTTGTTTGGTGACATAATCCACTCTTTGCACCAATTGTTAATTTTATCTAGATCTTCCTGAAGCTGGTTATTATTTTGCACACAAGTTACTTTGTTATGGATGACGCAGTCGTCGGCGAAAAAGCGTTTTTTTGAAGAAATCCCAATGGGAATGTCATTAATAAATATTAAAAAGAGTAAGGGCCCAAGTACGAACCCCAGGGGAACACCAGGAGATACATTTATTAAGGAAGATTCATGATCATCATGGACGTGACCTGTACACGGGAAAAGAGTCACGAATCCATGCAAACGGTTATTGGTCGAGGCAAAAAGATGATAGCTTAGAAAGAAGGCGTTGTTGGAGGACACGGCCGAACGCTTTGGAAAAAAAAAAACTGCGTCAGTTTGGACGTGACATTCAAGGTTAGTGTGCAAGTCATGGATGAAGTCGCAGAGTTGCGTTTCGCAGGAAAGTACCTTTTGAAAACCGTGCTGCTGTTTAAAGAAAATAAATGGGATGATAGGTGCCTCATGATATTGGAGTAGAGGATATGCTCAAGTAGTTTGCAAAAAATTGAAGTCAATGAATTAGGGCGATAATTAGATGCGGAAGAGCGGCTGCCCTGTTTAAAGACTGGGAATTACCCTTCCCACCTTTTGGTCAGATGGAAGGCAGCTTTGAGATGAGGACTGAATGAAGATGAGTTTCAAATACTCACTAGAAATAACACGGGTGTTTCTTTTAAATTTTAGGGTTGATGTTATCGGTTCCAGCGGACGAAGTAAGTTTTAGTTTATCAATCAATGTTTTAATACCAGCGAAGTTAACGTTGATAGGATGCATGCGCTCGTAAAGCTCTTCAGGGAGAGTGGGGACGAAGTCCAAGCACTCGTTAGTAAACACTGATGAAAAGTATTCGTTAAACACAGAACTATCATGCTCGACGTTGCACATCCGACATTCCTAACTCTCCCCATCTTCCTAAACGTCCGTGTGTGTCCTAACACCAGAAACCGGAATTTTAAAGGTTAAAAACGGCACGTTGCGAATATGGAACGCGCACTTTCATGCAAAGCTGACGTCAAGTGACTCAAATCGAGAAACATGCATATTTACAGTATTGTTATCTCTTCTGGTGAAGGCTAAACAACCGTTGCATCCGTTTTCGCGCACGACACGGTGACTCCCAGAGAAAGTAAGAACGCAGTGATTGTCTTTATTTTAACAATGTAAACACACTTGCAGGCGTGCGCTGATGAAGCCTCAAAATCAAAACTCTCGTAGTGTGATTCGTGACTGCTCCGGCTACTACCCAACCTCGTTGTCACGCCACTTTCTGCAAGCAAACACTAAAATTGCCAGTAAACACACAAAAGCGACATCGATACAATTATCTTGTAGAATATCACCTTATTTAATCATAACTGTTTCAATAGGCACTACAAGTTGTATTTATTTTAAGAAGAAGAAGCAAAATGTTTTTCGTGAGAAAAAACAAAATATCAATGTTAAGTCTGGTAACGTTGTAATTTTGCCGAATCATTGCCACATCTTTAGAAAACTTCGACAAAAGTTGCGCCGAATTTTCGATTAAGGGGGGGGGGGAAGAGGGTCGGGTTTGCCCCCCCACTCAAAAACAAGTTGGTACGCCACTGACTGTAGATCATTTTCCATATTGAAACGTCATCCACGCACACAGTGAAGCCAAAGATGGCGATCTTGGAAAGTTCGTGGTGCATGGCTGCAATTCGGAGATTAAAGAGTGTCAGTTATAAGACGGTGCCTTCTGGGACGCCCGCACGGTTCACTTTCGGTTTGCTGCCGTGCGAGGAGCATCGTAGTGAGAACCTTCTTCGTTCCAAAGTTATTGTGAAAGTTCAGAGGCCTTCTGCTAATGCCGAGTCTCTGAGCTTCGATAATGATTCACGCGAGTGCGACTGCGTTAAAAGCTTTCTTGACGTCAATTAACGATTGTTTTGATAATTGCACTGCAAGAGTTGATGTTCTGAATTACTATCTGCCAAACCGAGAGCGAGGCTTTTCTGCGTTCCGAGGCAGGGTCGAAATCCTCTCTCGGCAGGATGAAAGGCTTTGGAAAATCCCAGATGCCATGCGACTCTTGCTAGAACACTCTTTAAAAAAATCTAGAGATAAGCTAGTGACTGCACCAGTTACTACCTTTTTCTGATCGTTAATTAAATAAGTTTAATTTTTCTATTCGGCAAAAAAAAAGGAGGGGGATGACTGAAATAAAAAGCTAATAAATCAGCTAGACATGGTCCTCAGCCAACCTATAGAGGCAAAGCCGGCAATAAAAAAAGATACGCTAATAAGCTAAGAATCAAAATAGTAATTCAAGATACAAAAGGGCGTGTCAGGAGCGATGGGTAGAAATATCAACCAACATTGAGAAACTGAATACCACACTGGAACACGAGAACAGCCTCACGACACAACCTACTAACTTTCACTAACAATTTACTACTTCAAAGGGGCGACAGCCAGTAAAACGTTAGTAAAGGCATCATTAGTACATTTTTCTGATCGTTACTCCCTTTTTACAAGCTATTTACTACCCCAAATACGCGGAAAAGATGGCGGCGTCTGCTGCATACCCGATGGCCAGCGATAGCGACGCCCTTACTATTTAGGAAGGCAGGGGCAGGTATCCACACACGATGATAGCATCAAATATGGTAGGAAGAGGTATGTTCAAGCGTTGGAGCTGACTTTGTAACGATTGCAGCCTCCGTTCCACCACGTAGACGAGTAGAGATCCCGCGATCTCTACCCTTCCACCCCCGTCGGAGGACGAGGCACACTCTTAGAAATAGGGGTTCACCCGTTGGCCCATATGTAACATCTCAAGATTCCATTTCGTCGTTCTGTCCACTGACGTCGAGCTGGCAATACCAACGTTTACGAGCGGTTTGATAGCTGTCGGATATAACGTACTATAATGTGCGTATTAAAGACCACAAAAACAAGTCACTGAGGTTTTGCAGCAGGGCAAAAATAACCGTTATTGTCTTACTGTAGCTCATAATGAGTACATTAGCTATATTAATAAGTTGTATCTCTCGACTACTAAGCCGCTCGTAAAAGTTGTTGTCGCCAGCTCGACGTCGGTGGACAGAACGCCGAAACGTAGTTTTGAGGTGTTACGTATGGGACAAGGAGTGTACCCTGTCCACCCCCAATTTCTGAGAGTACACTGGTGGACCATCGTCCTATGAAACAGAGCGTGGACAAAGACCAGAATGACAGAAAGAACAACCCAGCCAGAAAAAAAAACGCGGAATTCCTGCAGGACGCCCATCCCGGCTCTGAAACAGCAGACGTCTACAACGCAGCTTTCAGAGAAGACGGTGGAGGCACAGCCATTGCATGGTGTCTTAACACACAATCCAAGGCAAACTTTGCGTTTTACAAGAAGCACTCGACTAAAGAAGCAGAGGTAACAGCCTTATTACTCGGAGTCCCTGACTCCAGAGGCGTCCAAGCCCGTACACCTGCACACGAATTGGAAAGAGGCCAGCCACTTGCCGAAAGCGAGAAAAGAAAAGAAAAGTTAAAGCAAAGACATTTAGATCTAGAGGAGTTAAAATCACAATCTCCTGGGTCCCGGGCCGAGCCGGAAAAGAGGGGAACGAGAGAGCACACGAAGCCGCGCTCCATTCTGTGACGCATACGAAAACCTCGTATGCGTCACAGAATGCAGCCAGTCTGGTACATGTCCCACTATTAAAGGTGAGGGATCAGAGATGCGAGTGTCCTGAAAAGGTCCAGAAACGTAGGGTGAACATACTTCTCTGTGTATAGACTGAAGGCGTGAAGGCGAGCAGAAATTATTTATTTGGTTAGTGTATCAAATATGTTTATTTCCACTTGATTACATAATTATTGGTTCTTTGCAAATGGTTCCATAACAAGTTCTTTCTGCGACAGTCTCGTGTCAGGCGTTCAGTCGTAGTACCTGTGCTCCTTGTTGTCAGATGACGCTGCTGGCACGTCGGTGGTCAGTTTGGTCAAGTGGCAACTTTCACCGACTGATGCCGTCTTGCAATCATACGTCATGTGAGGCCACTGAAATCTGATGCACTGAAGCTGCAGGGCTGGCTTGCAATTCGCAAATTTAGCTTGTAGTTTTCTGCGTCACTGCAGCAAGCTCGGGCATGTATTGCTTCCATGAGTGTGCCTTTTGCTATACTGTTGACTTGATGGCCGGCAATAATGTTTGTTTGCTATCCAAGCCATTTCAGTTCCATTTCGTAATGGTGATTTCTTCTGCATCCTGCGACCACTGCAACTTGTGTAAGTCTTGTGTGGCAAAGTGAAGTCGAATGATGCTTGGTGTCCACTTTTGAGAACAATCAACCACTCGATTTCTTTAAGTCACTCAGCAGCATTCTCCCTCAAAGTTGGAAATTGTGTGCTTCGTGTCGCGGACACAGATAATTGGTGTCAGCGAATTATTACGTATTGTCCTTGGCGGAACCAAATCAATTGTCCTTGCATTGCCGCTCATCTGCTTTGTCGTACTTACCTCCCGTCGAGGTGATGGGGATGAGGAGCTTCGGGGTAATGTCGGAACCAGGGACAAAGGCCACCGAAGATAATCCTCAATGTCCCGCGGACGCTCCTCGAGACGTGGTCGAGGGTCGTTCGGCAGGAACCCTCACAGGCCAATTCATTTGTACGGGCAGCTCCGGTAGACATGGTCAGCCCCATGCAGTCATAGCAGATTGGTTTTCGGTCGGTCATTCGCAACACCTCCGTTTTTCGCGGTGTACTTTGTTCAGCGCGAACCTACACTGGTTCTTCCCGATGTCGGAAATGCTTCGGCGTTGGGGCGTCTTGAATTGGCATTGAATAGTAAGGGGCAGCCGGTCGCAGACGTGGTAACTTTGTGGCATAAGTCGCCCTCGGTTCGTCAGATGCCGCTTCGCGCTAAGAAGTCTCCAGTTGGAGCACCTGTTGAACTTGTTCCGAAATAACCTCGGCAATCAAAATAAAAGCCGGGCAACTGATGGCAGGAAGTAGCTTCCTGATCTCCTCCGGAAAACGTCGTGGATGATGTCGCGGATGCCTGGGAGGCTGGCGTCGAAGTTGCAGCTGGACGACTCGAGTGTCAAAACGCTGGAGAGTTGTTGATAGTGACTGGCTTGGGCCTGCAGTGTACATTCAATGTTGGAAGCCTCGGTGATATGAGCCCTTCGACTGTTGTCGGGGAGTTGCGGACAAGACTGCCGAAGGTGTTGTCCCTCACATGAGGGACATCGGATTCTTAGCTTCTTGTCTTTTTATAGTATCAGGGTCGGCGTGGGCGCTCGATCAAGTGGAAAAGATCCTCCACAAAGGAGGTGACGCTCTCATTGGGGCCGTGTCCTGGACAGAATCAGGAATTCGGCTCTCTCTCGTCAATGTTGGCTCACGAACGTGCACTTCGGCTCGGTCTTTCATACTTCCCCCGCGGTTAAGGAGGATTCGTGGTTTTCAAACCAGTGCCTTGCGGTTTTTTCCACAAGAAGTCTAGATTCTACAGGAGCTGGTTGGCTGTCCACCCACTGTGGCGGGCGACACCGTCATATTGTTCAATCCAGCCCCCGACGTCTTCATACACCTGGCGTGAAAGGGCGTCGGAGTGTGAGGCATGCAAACAATGGTGGGAACGGACGCCGTTTGCTGCTAATGGTTTGTCATTGTTAGCTTAGTCAGCTTCGGTTTTTCTTGCAAAAGACCGAATTCCGGTGGCTCTTGCTGGTAGCATCGACTCGTTTGGATTTCAAGTTCTTCGAGGTGTATTTTCAAGGTTTGTCCTTGCGGTACTCGCTCGTCTCGCGGTTTTTCTGCCGGGCTCGGGATAGGACTTGGTTCACGGCTCGCCGGGGGTTTAAGACGCGGGATAATCCGCCACCCGTGTCCCGTTATCGGGGAACTTCACTGAGGAGCCGCCAGGGTGCACACAGAGTGAAGGGCTACGGGTAAAGTTCCCAGCACCTCCACCAGAACATACGATGAGAGCTGAGCATGGCCTGGAACTTTCCAGAATAGTAAATATTGATAGAAGATGGGACTGGAGCAAGCATCCGTGACAATATAACAAAACTGATAGAAGAGAATCTATCCTGACCACTAAAGAACCTGCATTGCTTTAGTGGCATACTGTCCGAATAAATCCTCTTCTTCGGGGTTTTGGCGACTGCCGTGGACGAACTGAACTGAAATGGATGTGGGACCACTTTTCTGGTAATGAGCCGCTGCAGACTGTCGTCGCAAAGCGGAGTGAACGGGTGAACTGGGTACGTAACACGCGCGATGAAATGTCCATACAGCTTGCAATTCGCGTAACGAGTGTTGATGAAACTTTTCTGTCGACGAAACATACGACAGACCGGCGGAATCAATACCAACTGCAACACCTGTGCTCCGTGAAAGTGCACGTCTACGCCAGAACAATTTAGGAAGCAGCACAGCATCAGCCAAAGCACGGTACAGGAACTACCAACTTGAAGGCAGCTCTTCGGTGCGCCGCACACCTGTGCTCCGTGAAAATGCACGTCTACGCCGGAACAATTTGGGAAGCAGCACAGCATCACTTAGCTCGGCACGGGAACTACCAGCTTCAAGGCAGCTCTCCGGTGCGCCGCACAACCAAAGTGAGCCTTCGGTCATTTGAACGAAGCGGCACCACGATTGCGCACCGCCAAGCACGACTCACGCAATTTCAGTCGCAAAGCTGTGTATCAAAATATATTGTACACGCTTCACTGCAGACCTCGAAGATTCCGATGGTCAACGAAAGCACATATATCCGAATCAATCCGAGGTCCGAGCAATGTAGGGCCGATTGTCTCTTTCGTGGCAATATCCCCGCCGGTTACCAGCGAAATACACACCGTTCCTCCGTATGTTCATGTTATGCCTCCGTCAGACACCACGCAGAACTCTGAAGTCGCATTCGACCGGCCTCATATGACGGTTTCCGCGTCTGAAATCAACTCGCCGAGACGAACGACAACAAAGAAAGTATCCGACAAGCTCCGGACAATACTACGGCCTAGCTGGGGCCAGCCGCGGCCTGGGAGCTGCCATCTTCCCTGTGACGTCACGTATTTGGTTTGGTCACGTGACGAGTGGTCAAATTTGCTTACAAATGGGGGTAACTTTCGAGTGCAGGCCGGAAGCCCGGTTTATCGCTCCAAGCCCCTCTATCTCGTTGTGGCTGCACCAACGGTACATTGGCTAGAGGTGATACAACTCTACCACAAAGATGGCCGCCAGTAACCGTATTCGCGGAGCGAGCAAACGCGATCCTGCAATTGTCATAGAGATCAGTGTGCTAGCCGCATCCCGAAAGTTAGGCCTTATCTTCATACATGCCAAGTCATGCCTTTACATATAACCTCCCATTCCAACTTTTAGAGATTACCATTTATTCAGAGCTAGAGATGTTCCCCTCGAAGCACAGAAAATGAAAAACTCGACGGGCATCTTGAACAATCTCCTTGAGCGATCACATCTGCGCAAATACACGTGACGCTCCCACGAAAAAGAAAATTTTTAACTTTTATACCAGTCGCGCCATCTGGTGCACGACTGCAAACTCATCCCCAGGTGACGTGCTAGAAGCTCTGGAAGATGGCAGAGCTAGAGCACTATATAGCTCCTACGGAGCAGAGTAGCGCAATCCTTTGATCCGCGTGTTTCGCCGACAACATGGCCGACAGAGCAGCTCGGCGCGAGTCACGTGGTACTCAGGGTTC
Source organism: Ixodes scapularis (assembly GCF_016920785.2). Classification (NCBI taxonomy): domain Eukaryota; kingdom Metazoa; phylum Arthropoda; class Arachnida; order Ixodida; family Ixodidae; genus Ixodes; species Ixodes scapularis. The sequence continues at coordinate 78,055,812 of NW_024609836.1, forward strand.
CAGGGGCGGCCCGCCCCTATGGGAGAATACATGGAGATCGACTCAACACGGCTGATAAAAAAAAATAAATGCCAAGTTCACAGTGTTCGCGAGTAGTCTGTCGTGAAGTTGGTAAAGCACTAAACACTTTATCAAAGTTTTCATAATATTGGATGCGTGTGAAAATTTTGAGAAGGCAATTTCCAAGGCAATGGCGTTTAAGCAGACGATTGTTCTACGCAGTGGAGATGGACTTTATGGATTGGCCGGAGCGGGTCACGTGAACGGTGTGACGTCACCGCGTTGTCTGTTGCCAAATGGTGCTCAGGCAATTTAAAAAAAAAAAAAATTACGTTATTGCATGGCGCACAACTTAACGCAAATTATTGTAAACTGTTCCTTTATTATGTCAAAAACTATTGTCGTTCCGTACATCAGCAAAATAATCAAGAAGCAGCGATTTTCTCGCGTTCCCCATGCATTTGTAGCCCGAGTTGGAACTCCCGGGCGTTCGCCGCTAGTCGCCGAGAGATGGCGTTCTAGATTGCGCTACTGAATAAGTATAAGTACATAGGCGTTGAGTTGTCCAACGAGGCAGACTATCTGAAAGAGCATTACGTCCACCTCCGTCAATCCGCCACACGGGGAGCTAACATCCTCCGTAAGCGCAGCCTATGGAGCTGTAATAGATTCATAGTGAGCCGCGAAATGTGGAAGGCGGTGGTGGTGCCAGGTTTGACGTTCGCCAACGCAGTGGTGTGTGTACCAGGTAACACAAGAACCGCCTTGGAGCGCACACAACGAGAAGTGGGACGCCAAGCGCTGGGCTGCCATGGCAGGGTGGCGAATAAGGCAGTGCAGGGGGACCTGGGCTGGTCGTCTTTCGAAGCGAGGGAGGCGACAAGCAAAGTTTCCTATGACGGGCGGCTTCGACTCATGGACCGGTGCCGTTGGGCCAAGAGGCTGGTCATATACACACATATGACTTCTCTGCAGAGCCGTTGGCGAAAGCGCCTCTACCAGCTTGAGAAAAAGTTCGGCTTCTTCACAGAACCGGTGGAGGCGACCACAGAGAAAGAATGGGAGTCTGTGGTGCGGAAAAGGGTCCGCTAACAGGAAAATGTGCAATGGCTGGAGGCTGCCCGGACAAAGTCAACCCTTACCATGTATGCGGAGTTAAAACAGCAAATCACGGCAGAAACGCGGCTGTACGACAACAGCTTGGGCAGCCGCCTATTGTTCGAGGCTCGTGCTGGAGCCCTGCGCACACTGGTGTACAAACAGCGCTTCGACAATAGTGTGCAGTCGACTGTATGCCGAGTATGCGAGGGGGAGAGCGAAACCGCAGAGCACATCATACTCCGTTGTGGCGGAATCCGACCTTCTGCCACTTCTGCCACCGAAGAGGCGAGCCGACTACACGAAGGTGTCCCGCCTCTAGCGGCAGCGTTGGGCTTCTCGTCAACAAGCGAGGCAGCCAATACTACTGAAGCCTTTTGGAACACCATCGAGCAGACGAAAAGACGACTGGAGGATTGGTGGCATCATACACAACACAGGGAGCGCTGAATTCACCCCCAGGCTTGGGCACGATTATTTGAGCCCGCCCGTTATAAAGGGAGCAGCCGCAGTATCATCATCATCATCATCATCATCTCTGCTCCGAACTAGCTATATAGTGCTCTAGGCAGCACCTATAGAAAGTGGGATGCATGCGTCCCTTAGCCGTTGGCAAACATTTTTGTGTATATCACGAACTGGGACGTGTATGTCCCACTGTCTTACAAAGGGCTAGAGTATATGCTTCCGTGTACGCCTCCCTTGAGTGAAGTTCTCCCATCGCCTTACTTCGCTCAAATATATTCGTTTTTGCATTTTCAAGAAACACAAGGCGTGTTGAAACTTTCAAGCACATTCAAGAAGCCTTGAAAGGCGTTTATCAAAATCACGGGTATAAATATTTAAAGGAGCTGTATGAGCCCTGTATAGTTGTTGGGCCTTGATTTCCACCGTGGCTCTTTGGCACACCTGCTCTGCGAGATTTAGCGCCCCCTTGGATACTTCCGCACCGCCTGCAATTGTGTGGCCTAGAGTGTGAGTAGGGGAAGGTCAGAATTAGAAGCCTCTTCTGCGACGTTCTGCTTTTATTATGGCTGTTTGAACAACGCTGTTGAGGAGGATTTCGATACTGGACTCTTCGAAATTGTCTCTCTTTAGGGCGTCTCTAAATTTGTCCCCGTGAATGGTTTTAGCCACTCGTGTCTTCTTTAGGGCGAAGCTCCTTAAAGTCCAGCCTTGTCCGTCCGTCCGTCCGGCGTGCGTCCGTGCTCACATAAAAAGAAAAACGTTTGAGCAGTCGGCAGGATTCGAACCTGTGCGGGGAGACGCCAATGGATTTCTAGTCCATCGCCTTAACCACTCGGCCACGACTGCGGGACGAGTAGGGGGCTCTGAGATGTGGTAGTAACTCAAGACCTGGGGTTTCTGTCATAGATGAAACGCTGCATGTAGCCGCTCAACGTCGATACAGCTAGGAGAGGGCGCTGCGGTCAAATGCGTATATAATCGCGTTAAACTTTCCATGCATTGGCTCAATGTTTATAGACGAGAGTGCGCTGCGGTCAAATGCTCAAATGCGTATATAACCACGTTCCATACCACACACTCTCTTTCTGACATGGACCGTTGACTTAAAGGTGGAGAAGCGTTCCCACGGCTTCTAGCGAATCCAAGCTGATCCGCTAGAAGAACCACTGGCTCTGCATTTCATCGACCATAAAAATAATGGTGAAGTCGAAACGCAACCCGGAACTCAGCTCTACCTATGAGCGATACAAAAAAATCAGCACCATCAGCACTACTTATGAACAATAAAATCAGTATCATCAGCACCAACAGAGCTTCGCCCGAATCAACATCATTCATTACGCAGAGATGCGGTCATTTTTTCTTGTCCTCGATCTTCCTTAAGGGCGAAGCTTAGAAAAAGGACTGCAAATGGTCGCTGCCTCCTTTGCCCGAGATGCAGTTCCATTTTTGATGTTGTGTGTATTCATTTGGTGCCCACTACAGGCTTGGTGTGGTGTCTTGCTCGGCTCCACTTATTGTCATCTTGGTTCCTTTGGTCTGTGCCAATTGCAAGCGGAACGAGTGCATACCGCTTGCTAGATCTTGTGCACCTGGTGAAGCGTGTGATTTGCCCCACTTTGGGTGTTGGGGGGTTGAAGTCTCCTCCGTAGTGTTTCTGTTCTCGCGGGTATAGATCGTGGAGGTTCGCAATTAATCTGTGGTTTCGTGTTTTATTCTTGCCTTTGAGTGGACAGTACGCACTAAAAAAAGGAATGTAGCCCCTTACACCCCTTGTCACATATACGACACCCCAAACTTTCAGTTCGCCGTACAGCGCGCTGACGTCAAACTGACGGCCCCAACTTTTACGAGAGGCATGAGACGGTGCAATGTAGGATATTAAACAGCTAAAGTACGCAATAAAAAGTATACAAAAAACACTGATGTTTAACAGTAGGGCCAAGAAAACCCCGATTACGCTTTTTACACTCAGTAACACTTACCGTTTTCTTTATTCTTTATTCAGAGATTACCCCGCAGTGCCCGAAGGCGTTACAGCAGTGGGGTTACAATGCTTAAGAAAACACATCTTCATTTTCACTGCCCACTTGCAGCTCCGACAGCCCATTCCACTCTCGCATCGTTTTAACAAAAAAAAAAAAGAGTTGGCGTACATGCTTGTCCTGGCGTGGTACTCTCTAATTTTGAAAGCATGATCGTTTCGTTTAGAAATATAATATGGTTCTTTTAAATAAGTTTCACTGTTAATTCCAGTTTTATTTTTAAATATCAAAAACAGAAACTTTAAACACAATTTTTTTACGGCGGGCCGATAGGTTTCCAATTCAATTCAGTCTTCATTTTAGTACAGCTGTCTCTCCGCCCGTATCGTCCCAGAACAAACCTAGCCGCTCTATTTTGTATTTTTTCAAGTTTGTTTATTAATGTTTTTTGTTCCCGGTCCCAGACGGGACAGGCATATTCCGAAATCGGCCTAACGCATGTTAAATACGCGGTTTTCTTTAAGTTAGGAAGTGAACATTTTAGGCTTCCTTAAGTGAAGTTCAGTGCCCTGCCAGCTTTTACAATTGTTGTAAGTTTGAACTCTGACTCGGAGCTCGGGAAGGCAAGAAGAAGAAAAAGGAAAACCGACAACGAGATGGCGATAAATCTCACGTGGTACGGCGCAGCGTAAAAACGTATACAGACAGGTCGAAAAACTAAGTACACAAATAAAGAGAAAAGAGACGAGCACAAGGAAAGCACTTGGACGCTCGGGTAATCTCAATGGGCTCCCGAAGGACTGAGAATGCCCGTGGCCTCACGCGATGTTTACACCAGCTCGGGGCGAACTTGAGCAAGACGAGATGTCCGCCGCCGCCATCAACCATCGGGGGGTGCGAAAAGCGGACGGGAAAAGAAGCGGAATCTGAAACGTACGTCGGAGGAGGTGGAGAAGGAAAATCACGGGACGACCCGTGATTTGATCACGGGACGACGGGTACTCAAAGGGAGATCGAAAAGGAACGCCACGAAAGACGCCACGCAAAGAGCTCTTCTTTGTTTTAACAAAGCTTGAGTTGTAGATTTAGACTAATAAACAGTTCGTATTGGGTTAAACCTTGCGGTTGTCATTTAACAACAGCCTGATCGGACGTCGGATCAGACGGTTTCGTCGTACATCCGTTCCGCACTTTAGGGCCGCTGTGTGCGCTGCGCCGCCATGGAGAGGGCTTCTCTGGTGGCGTTTTTGGAACTACGCCGTGCGAAAGAAAATGAGAGCCTCGCTCATTGATGACGCGCGCCAGCCAATGGGAGCCTGTCCATCAGATCGCGGTTTCACCTCGCTGCATTGGGACACGGGGGTTTAGGTGCCGTTTGGAGCGGCTTCAAAACTGATGGCGTAGCTTCCCTCCATGGGACACTCAATGCTTTGTAATTAAAACAACTCAGCGCCAAATGCCAAGAAAGAGAAAACGCACACACACGCAACGTCTCCCTTGTCGAGTTAGGTTGCCGTGTGGAAGAAAGAGAACAGCGTAAACATGGACAAATTCAGACTAGTTCGAATCTCTTAAATTAATACCCGCCAAAGAGAAGTCTTTCCTAGTTGGTGCACTTGATGCCTGGGTGGCCTGCACGAACTGCGCTACAAGAATGAGGTGCAGAAATTTGAGATGGCGAAAGTTTCACCACTCCAGAGGATCGAATTCTATCTCCTCGATCTCCTTGTAGGCGAAGAAATCACTTGCATGCTTTTACTTTCTTGTGGCTTGTAGGTTCGTTTTGCTATGGTTGTTGTTGTGTTTTATTTATTGTTTTTTGTTTGTCCAAAGTACGTTTTTCGCTTTTCCCTGCCAGACGAGTACAAGCTTTCTCGGGACGACTGATGCTGCTGCATTGTTTATTATTATTTTTTTTTTTTTTTGTGGAAAGCATTTTCGGCGAGGTACAACGTTTTAAAGCGATCCATGGTAATCATCAAATATATCTTGACGTAAAGAACAACTTCCTTTCCGATTGGCCCTTTTTATCTAAGAAGGTAGTTTGCTCCCGGAATACAGTCGATGAAGCATTTCATTGTATCAGCCACTTATTCACTATAAACTGTACAGTCGCACACGTTTACGGGCCGCCTCGATAAAACAAGTGGATCCGGACCCGCGGATTTCCGCCTCCGATCCGCATCCGCAGCCCCTGTCATCCGCACATGATTCGAAATCTGCGAAATCGAATGCATTTTTATCCGCATCCGCTAGTTTGCTGTGGAAATCCGCAGAGGATCCGCGGGTAATCCGCGCGATATGCAGGGCTCTAATGATAACCCCTGAGAACGTGACGCTAAGGGTTGTGAGAAATTGCGAAAGTTTGGAAGCAGGACGTTACCTCAATCAAAAAATACAACATACAATTTCTTTTTTATCAGCCGAGGTCTGTTTAAGTTGAGTTAGGTTCATCAAACCAAGAAATGGCATTGTTTGCGCCTGTAGCAATTGGTTTCGTGAAAACACTGGGGAGACAGAAACAAAACAATGTTTTCTTTTTCACTGACAAATTGCTATTGGTTTCTTCATTGAAATTAACGTTACAGGCGCCCGCAATGTCACATTTCAGCTTGATAAATATTAGACTTAGGTGGAAATGTCGGCTCATCAGCTAAACTTTTGTTTTTCTCCCCGTATCTTTTGATGCAGGTAACGTCATGTTCTCAAACATTCGCATTTTATCACAACAATCAAGTGGAATATTCTCACAAAGGTTCAGCTTTCTGCAATGGGTAATTCATTTCTGCGAGCGAAACAAAAAAGCGTATCAATTTTCTGATTGGGCCCTGTATCGTCACTGACAACTTAAGAAACGCCGGGCGTGGCCTATTAGGATCATGCTTCTCGCTTTCTGATTGGTTCTTTGGCGTTGTTATCGGTTGAAACCCCTAACCGATTGACTGAACAGCGATACCCTAGTAAAAAAAAGTTATGTTGTATGAAAAATTTCATGGTTCAATAAACTCACATGATCGAGCAAGGTCATATAGGAGTATAGTAAAACCACACAACAGTACAAAAGCGGTTTGGTTCATAAGTTATTAGAAATTACTAATGGTTTCTTATAACTTAATACATAATCTTATATATTTCTTATACGTTATCATAAGGTTCTTATATGCTTCTAGATAATATTATCTGAGCGATTAGTTTTGAAAACTTATTTAAGGGAGATAATTTCAGCGAATAATAGCTACACAAAGCGAGGGAAATATATTTACCCGCCACGATTATTAAGGAGTCTTACTGCTTCGCAGAAAGTGGTAAATGAGGACGCGAGATATTTAAGAAAAACAATTATCTTTAAGCAGATTATATATTAAAAAAAAAACATTTACTCCACAAGAGAGGAAATTGATTGCACGAGCCATTTAAATTGTATCATAAACATTTGAATCTGACATAGTAACTGGAACTTCTCAGTTTGTGTGTTCTGGGATTGTTGTTTTTTAGCGTTGTTCGATTTTCCTCGTAGAAAGCAGGAGTTTTATTTGGGGAAAACAAACTCCTTTGAAAAATGCCTGAACAACCGTCGATATTGTTTTTTTTCAGAAATTTTCTCCCTAAACATGGTTTCCGTTTCGAAACCGGAACTAACCAAGCGGAACTAACCAACAACTAATTGTCCTTCTCTTTTTAGTTTTCAAAGGAAATGTATTTTTCCCTCAGAAGTAATTGAAAACGCCGCCGTACTACGTCAGTGCTGTCAAGTATATATATATATATATATATATATATATATATATATATATATATATATATATATATATATATATCGTATTAAGTGATCAGGAAATCAACTTTTTTTTAAATATTACTGCGCGTGCGGCAACGTATAGCCTATGGGAAGCATTCATTGGATTCCATATTTGAGGGCGATGTTTAGAGCACATGCTCAGAATGAGCTCACATTAATAGGCTACTAAGACCTTCAATCTTGATGGAGCGGAACGCACGTTGCAAAAGAACTGCGGAAGCTCGCCATTAGCACGCGCAGTGCTGAGAGAAAAAAATAATTTATTTATAATCCTTTCTCAAGTTCACCGGATAAATGTCTGCAGTCACAAAAGAGGTTTATAAAATTTACCTTTGTGACTTCAACCTCTGAGATTTGATTATCTGGTGCCCTTAATGAGACATTGGTCTCGTTCCCCAATGTTTGCACGTCCACTTCGTGTCCCAATATGTTTTGTATACGGCTTCAAAGAATTTTATTTTCTAGGCCCGTTGGCATACGCCCTCATTTGCCGCTAACATGTCTTAAAAATATTCTTTTTAATTGAGCCTTTTGACTCTTTTTCAATAACGGCCTTTTGAGTTTCTAAAGTAGATGCTGTCTGTGAAGAATACGCCGTCATCAAATTTACGTTTACTGTTTGACCAGTACTTGGTTTTTATATGTTGTGTGAATAAATAAGTAATTATTATTTGCTAGCAGTCTTCTAGAAATATATTACGGAGCTGATGCGGTACAAAGTGATTAATTTATAATGCATTTAAAAAAAACCTTCCCCCAGAAGGAAAGTTATTTGTCAACACAAATTTTAAAGGGGCTAAAAACTGAAACATGTAGCAGAGGCTTGAATGATCTGGCGAACCAGTAAAACGTCTTGCAAAAGGTCTCTCCAATAAAACTGGTGATGACGTTTTAAGTTTTCGATACGTTTACTATAGCCCCACTCGATTCAAACTCCCTTTGTGTGTGTGTGTGTTTGCGTAACGAGACAACAACAGCCGGCATCGTTAACGGCATGCCAGAAAAATGTTTCAAAACTGCATGCCCATTTTTGCAAGGTCCACTTTATACAAGACTCCTGAGCATATTTTAAATCCAGGAACCGTGACACGCACACAAAGCTTGTTTTGCCATACGGCTGCGCAGGAAGCCAGATTGGTGTATCTCATCACAGCTGAAATGCTCGCTATCAATTTGAAACCGTTGATATCCTTCTAGCTGTACCATTTAAAGCGACCAGCTAACGTCTGACCCTACTGCACAGTATCCACCGCGAATATCGATTAATATTGCCACGGACAGCTTAAGAGAAACATGGTGTAGAGAGTCCAGAGCAACCTGTCATTGCTCTGTGACCCTATGAGATAGCTGGAAAGAAGGCCAAAGTAAACGAAGCAAGAAGCTTGAACAAAATAGGCTACGCTTTACGTTTTGTTACCCTGTCGGTTTCTATGGTCTTTGTGAACAATTTGGTTAAGAACTGGGTTAATATATCTAGCGGCACCAATATCTGAAATTGTTACATTATGATCTATTATTTCAAATATTATTCCATAAGCTCCAGAGACTGCACCTCTTTAGTTGGCATAACACGTCTATGGCAAGAAAGTGCGTTCTCACCCTGTGTATATCACACAACTGTCACTGTTCTTCATGCCATGAATGGCTTTCAAATGCGTTGTTTTTTGTAGTTTGTTTTTAGAGGGAAACATAGTATTTATGAGGAAAATGACAAACTTAACCAATCCTTCAATGGAAAAGAAAACAAATTTTATAAAGCCAACGCGATCTTGTTTTTAAAGTGAAACTGCGTTGAGGAACAGCTGTCTTCTTTCGATTCCAGATGTGCTCCTCAACGGATACAGTCACCCTTGAAGAAGCCGAGCTGACCACGTGTTAGAGACTCGTTGAAATTTTATCTTTTAATCAAAATTTTACCCACTTAAACAGACTTCTTTCGAATATGTTTAATCTTCAAGTCAATATTTTCACCCAAATTGAGCACACTGTCGCGCGCCGTCTCTTCTGTAAGCGAAGTGGATGCTCCAGGCCCGAGTTTCTATGCCGGAACCGCTAGTAGATTAAACGAAAGTTACCAGCTGCGAATTAAAAAAGCACAAATGAGGACGGACAAGATGAAGAACGATACCGAAACAGCGCTGAGTCCGCTCTCTTCATCTGGTCTTTCGTCTTTTGGGCAGCTTTAATTCTCATGCATGTCGAGCCAACTCGCACAAGCTTCAACTTCGCCAACTGCCACCATTGTATAAATTTAAAAACACAAAAATAATTATTGTCCGGCATTATTTATGTGTAATCATTGAGAAGAAATTCCCAAGATGGAGATGATTTATGACACAATGTATGGATGTCTCCTCATAAATTAAGAGTTTAGTCGTGCCCTTCAGGGTGAATGGTGTGCAGTTGAACAAAGCAGCCTGACGCGGGATTCTATTTAGAGTTTACTTTTCTTGTTAATAAAGCGCACCAGTGCGTAAAGGAAAAAAAAAGAGCTTATCCAAGGTGGAAGAAAAAAAGCATCTTTTCAAAGAGCTCTGGCACTTAATGATGATATTAATCTTTTAATATATCTTATAATAACGTGTGTATAACGATTATATGCATAAATCTGCTCGTTTGACCGAACTACATAAACGCCCTCCTCTTATCAACCTTGAAGGATTTCCTTGAACAACTGCGTCTCTGGATCTGAAAAAAAAAAAAAAAAATCAAAATTACTATTTCCGCACACTTCTGTACGATACAAATCGAAAAAAAAAATTGCTGTAATTTTAATATAACATTGCCCCAAGTTCTTTTTTAATAAAATAGTATCAGGGTGTTGAACTGGTGTAAAGTATCTGCTTACGCCTTCTTCAAGATTGACAGAAATTATATTTATTTCTTAATGTTTTTGTATTATATGTATTCATACTTCGTTAATGCGAGGCTGCAAGAGAGCTGGTTAAGAACTGCTAGTTTGTAACGCTGGAAAGTGGGAAAACAGAAAGACAGGACAACACGAATCTCCACACAGTTAGAGTTTTGTTGTGCTGTCCTGTTTCCCCACTCTCCAGGGTTAAACAAAATCACGTGAAATTGCTAGGCAATTCTCTTACATACGTGAAACGTTCCAGCGTACGTCCCAAATGTTTAGCGATACTCTGCACTCTAAAAACGTTTGTGCGTCTACTTTCACGCACAACACTCGGCGATCCAATCCCCGCAACTTACGGAAGCAGCTCAGCGAATGACGATGCCGAAACATCTGTTTCGACCAAAAAACGCACTCTGAGTTGTGACATTAAGCAATGCAAAACGTCACGCTTGCATTGCTTAATGTCACAACTCAGACTGAGTTTTTTGGTCTAAACATATGTTTCGGCATTGTCACACGCTGAGCTGCCTCCGTAAGTTGCGGTGATTGGATCTCCGAGGTGTTGTGCGGGAAAGCAGACTCAAGGGCCTTTTCACAGTGAGTTTCCAAGCGCTAGATGCCTACGTTCACGGCGCTCTTCATCTTATTGTTTAAAGAGTACTATGGTGTGCACTTGATAGTTGCTCTTAGAATGAAAAGATACTACCTCTTATCGGGCTGATAAATCTGGCGACCTTTTAGAGTCTTCCGTACTCTCGCGCTCCTCTCCCTCACTCTGCACCGGTGGTCGAGCTCCTCCTCGCCTACCCTTCTGGTCACATGACCTTTCCGTTGACCAATCAGCTTCAGGCCCCCTCACTACTCGTCTCCCACCCGTCAACCAATCAGTGTCGAGCATCGCGGCTACGTAATTTTTCTATGCTTTACGAAAGGCCGAACACCTAGCCAAAGAACGTTTGACGTTAAAATGGCATACTCCGTGTAATGTTTGGAAATTCAGAACTGGTATGACAATAATTTTAATATCAAGGCCGACTGAACTAACAGTGAGGATAACTATCCTGGACACTATTTATGCAACAATGAAAGTGAATTTTCCAAATGTTAACTTTTTCAAATGCTAACGATGATATTAAACTATGTTGCCATAATTTTGAATGCCATATGTAAAGAGTAAAGGTAAAGAAAAGGTGATGACACTGTGGTTCAATGTCTTTCTGCTGAAATAAAAAGAATAATTTACACTTTACATTTTACGGATTGTATGAATGGCCTTAATAAAATCCTAGAAAGGTAAATATATATGCTGATGATGAGTGGAAGAAAGAATAAGTTACAAAGAAAATTTACGTATATACAATGGGCTCTTCCCTGCAAAATAAAAATGAAGATGAAATCCCTGACACTCGGAACGGCGCACTGAGGCCCAGGAGGGTGGAGCACAGGTTTTATTTGCGAATAGGATATTGCTATTAATAACATGTCACGGCATATCACAAATTGTTCATTCATTTTGAAGACTTTAGTTTAACTGAGATGCTCACATAGGTATGGTTTGCAAGAGTTCATTTAATAGACTGTATGTAAGCAAAGTATACAACGCATTTAAGTAAATAAGATGACACTTACCGCAATCCTCATTACAGTCGGCCTTAGTGTGAAAGCAGTTCAATGAACGAGGACAGCCAGATCTCACCATAACTGGTACACAGTGATTGGTGCGTGGATTGAAAGACCATTTGGCTTGAACGTTTCCTCCAGGACCTCCACGACCACCATTGTACAGGGGTTCACATCTCGCATTTGCTGTTGTCAAGAATCCTGGGGACAGGAATGAAAAGTAATGGCTCTCTGTCACATCTACCGGATATATTTCAAACGTGTTGGCTCCAATGTATCCCGTCAAAACACAGTGACCGAAAGATTAACTAGCCTGAAATATACGTACATACAAGGGCATGAAAGAAGAAACTATTAAAGCAAACCGTCATGAGTACAGTCGTCCTCATTGTTTTAGTCACGTACAGACTACAAATTCCAGAACGTGGCTATTCCCTAGCATCATAATATCGTTCGGCAACCATTGAGATTGCCGAATCAGGCAAATTATATGCCGAAGAAGACATCACGAAGCAAAGCGTGCGAGCATGATAGGTAACCCCCAGTTTTTCTTGGGCTTTCATTGATTGCAGCTCTTCAACGCATCCAGGGGCTGGCTTAACGTCATGAGCCGCCTCCACATGGCAATGCATTTCGAAACCATACCTCGGTTAATTCTTTTGCCCACACCTTCTCGCGAATGCTAAGGGTCTCATGAAGGAGGATATGTGCCGAGAAAACGAGGGATAGAAGAAGACGAGAGGGCGCGGAGACGTCAAGACGCCGTGCTCTGGGGCCCTACGTTGCGCTTTTGTGACTCCCACGGCAACTAGGGAGAAGGAAGTGACGTCAACATTGCAGCAAACGCAAATCGGATGTTGATTGGCGAGAGTCTGATGACGAATTTACGCGGAAGAAAACAAAGCTCGCTATTTTTTTGTTTTCTTTGGGGGAAATTCGTCATCAGCGACTCTCACCAATAAACATCCAATTTGCGTTTGCTGCGTTGGTGACGTCACTTCCTTCTCCTTAGTTGCCGTGGGAGTCCAAAAAGCGCAAGATAGGGCCCCTGGTTGGAATGGTTAGTGGGCAAGCCTTAAGCTAGCGGTTTTTGTCTCCACTGCACTCATGGAGCGAGTTCAAGTTCGAAACCCAAACGACGGTCGTTGGCATTCCGCGTTCTAACGGGCTCGAAGAGTGCAGTAGAGACAAAGGCAGCTAGCTTTAGGTATATCCACTACTCATTACAACCAGAACTCGGCGTTCTGCCGTCCCTGCGCGCTCTCATCTCCTCCGGTCTCTCAATTTATCGGCGCATAGAGTCGCTCGGGCGCGTGACCTTCGCCCATGATTTGTTTACTCCGTTCACCGCTAAGCTGACTGTGGGGTGGAAGCTACATGCACGTGGAACCAGTCCGCCGTCGGTCTTGCACCAGGTGATCAAGTTATCTGCAAGTACGGCGATCAATTGGTCCGTCGAGTAAGTGGTTTCTACAACCCTGATAGCTGGATTGTGAACGGAGTACAGCATCTGCGATGTTATGGATGTTTCTGTGTCGGCGAACGACTAAGGGGTGGATGCATGAAAAGAGGTGGTGGCTGACTCGCAACGTCAGCTTCTCGTTCAATTCTCCGTTACACGAAGTCCATTTTAGCAATGAAGAAAGATGCTTTGTACTGTGCTCACCAAGCGAAGCTAGGATCTCCCATTTATAGAATCAAGTAGTTGATTCCTCAAGTGAGATATTCTAGCCGCGCTTGATGAGTACAGCACATGACAGCTACAGCGGCGTGTGTGCATTTCCGAGGAACACTGCAATGTACGTTGTTAGATGCTAAGCCCCTCGACAGGGACGTCTCTTTATAACCCAACTCTTCTTTTTTTTTTCTTTTTATTCAGGTTGAATTTGAAGTGGAAATTATTTTAAAGGCAAAAGTTATGCATGATTTTCTGAAAATTTAAATGGGAAAATGACGGCCGGCTGGGTTTTCGAATACATGGGGCTCTATGGGCACCAGCAACCGAAAACGGGCGAAAATGGGCTCCATTTTCCCATTGAAATTTTCAGAAAATCAATTATAACTTTTGAGTAAGTTACCGGATCGGGCTAAAACTTTGGCATCTGGTTGTGACCTCTAGCGCTACCTTTGGGCGGAGAATGAGCGTTCGGCGATGCCTAGTTTATATTTTGCGGTAAAAAAACCCTGTGAATAATCTTTTGTGACACCCTGTATATATATATATATATATATATGTTCAAGAACGGTTTTGTTAATTACGGAAGCGGAGCCACTACAAACTTTTTTTTCAGGGAAATCAACGTATCCACTTCGACACAGGTGTTTGATTTTAAATACACCCACCGAATAAATAAATGACAGAACACAATGTTTCTGAACTAGAAATATCCACACGCTTCTGTCTCAGGATGATAAATTATATATATATATATATATATATATATATACATATATTGTGGGACTCGCCCTTTGGGGGGGTTACCACTTAGAAACACAAAGGTTCCATGGGTCCGGATAAAGACGTGTTTATTGACTGCAATGTCAGCACGCTTCGCTCTTAGACAATGAAAAGTCTGGGCGCTGGCTCAATTGCCAGTATCACCCGGTCGGTTTCCCGCGCTGCCGCATTAGGCAGATTCACGGGAAGTCGGAGGCCCACAAAGAAAAACCGAGCTCCGTAGAGCCAGGGCCTCCGCCGACGAGAGCCCCTGGCCCACCTTCGGGGCCAGCTTATGTAGCCTCGGAGAATGGACGCGCCCGGGGAGGCCACTAGCAGTCGCGTCCATTGTAACTCTCAAGGGTGTGCCGAAGGCGCGTTCACCCAAATGGGCAAGGGAGAGCCGGCCCCTTCGGGGAATTCGGCCTCGTGGTTCCTTGTATCCGGGAGGCCGACGCCATTGGTGACGACGACTCCCACGGCCTGCTTGAAGCTAGGCCTGGATAGGGATAGAGGGAACCCAATGGTTCCCACACTCCCCCCTTCTCAAGGCTAAGGTAGGCCTAAAAATAAAATGGCCTACCGGCTCTCAAAAACAAAATAAAAAAAAACGAAACGCTAGAGCGAAGGAGCATGCCGCGAAGAAAAACAAAGAAATAAAAAAAACGATCAGCGCGGTACATGCTGAAAACTCTAGCTCGCTGCTTGACAGTGGACCCCGGGTGCAGCCGAACTCTGCAGCCCACGCTTCTTGGCAGGCTTACCGGGAGTAGCGTTGCAATGTCCGTGTAGTGGCCTGGCTTGTGCAGGAAGGACGGCCCGGACACTCCATGACGAAATGTTCGCGGAACCGCGGAAAGTACTGCGGCTGGGCGTCTCTCCTTGGGGACGCACCATGTGGCACGGGCACTGTCACCCTGTCCGTGACGCGATGCGAGCTGCTTGCTGTCGGCACGGGTCCACAGCTTGGGTCTGCGACGAGATGCCACGTGTTGCTGGCCTGGAGACGAGTCCAGGCAGGGGGAGGGTGGCTGCCGCCATCTTGGCCAGCAGCCGAGGAGCCGGATCTGGACAGGCAGGCCGGCGACGGCGACGATGACGCTCCCTGGCGTCAATGCAGCTTCGGTGTGGAACCATGACCCAGGAACCGCCGGGAACTGGAATGCCGCCTGCGCTCTGCCCCCCTCTCCCGTTTCGTTCCCCAAGAAGGAAGCTTCGGAAATTCCGAGCAAGGTGGAGCCGTCCAACTGAGGACACTCGACCAATCTCTGGGTGCACAAGGCCCCAGAGATAAAAACGAGGCAGAGACAAAGGGTTCTTTTCTGCCGTGAGTCACGTGCATCGCACTGGCTCGGCTCGCGAAGTTATTGTGAAAATAGTTCCACGACTCCGCTTAATGTGAACACGGATGTCCACATACCAAGCTGACTCGCGTCACCCCGGACAATGGATTTGTTGGTGACTATTCGAAGAGGCAAAGTTCTTTGTAGCTGCTTTTGCTAACGATGCCTAATCGCTTCGATTTGCGGGCGCAATGAAATGTCAAATGCACCACCCTGTCCTTTCTTGTGATATTGAAACGATGCAGGGCTGCAATCGGGCAGGCTCGCCAACATTGTTATTTTTCAAACATGTTAGCTTTTACCTTTGGCTAAAACACAAATGCCCGAGGCCAGGTATAGCACAGCGACCTAACTTCGAAAAGTCTTGGAGCCGCGTGCTGCCCTGGCCAACGCGAACAAAGGAGAGCACCGAATGCACCTCCCAGCCGCGCAGGACAGCCACCTTGAACTGCAATGTTCGTAGAGGCCAAGCGACGTAGCACGAGTTTATCCGCATCAGCAAGAACAGAAACCGATCCCAAATAAAAAAGAAACCCCGTGCCAATAGCAATACCAGACTATTTACGGCACCGATCGGCAACAACACGAGTTGCTCGACCCGGCGAGTACGCTGCCCGGCTGCCAAAGCCCGTCTGCAACAATACGAGTTGCTTAGCGACGTTAGTGGCGAGCGTACCGCCCGGCGGACGCACCGCCCGACTCCGCAGAGTCCGCGAAAGTATTTACAACTATTCACATATTTACACCCCGGATCGTTCTGCTGGGCATCAAAAACTCATCGGTGCTACCGTCGATTCCCAACGAACACTTCGAGTTCCGCGGCTCACGATCTCGTCCAGTGACCGCATGGCGGTTACCTTAATCGGACACGCAATCATCCCGGGACGCTGTTCAACCTGTTGCACTGTCCGGTAGCACGATTGAACCGCTCCCGGACCCCGCGGCGTTTCCACAATTAACGTCGCTTTTACGGGGTCGCAACTCGATAGGTGGCCCTCAAGGGTTCCTAACGTTATTGTTGCGTGCGACGCTCACTGACTTTTGGCCGGAGTCGATCGCGGGTAAACGGAACATACTCAATTCTAGTAGCCGAAAACCATGCTCACGCCAGTCCTCTGTCCCTTGATAGCGGGAAGGAAAGACGGAGTAAAAAGGAAATCATTTTGACTCACTCAGTTTTCCCGGGGGGCCTTTGTTCCGGGGTCGCTTGGTCAACCTGATGGCTACTGGTCCGTGGACGCGGCGACGAAGGGCACCATCGGCGGTCTCCGCAACCTCGCTAGACTGGGACCGGTGTTGCAGGCACAGCGCATTTTCTCGCTCCGAGATACGCTTTTAGTTTGTGCGCTGACGGGGTGTCCACTCTGGGTGGGCCCCGCGAGCCGTCTCGAAGGCAAAAAGCTGCACTTGCTTCGTGTTGCGTCACCGTGCTTTGTTCGAGAACGGGCTTGACCTCGAAAAGCGCAGGTGCGCCTCCCCAGCGAAGTAGGCTGGCGTCGTCCCGAAAGGGAATGCCTCGGACGTATTCCGGGCGTTTAGTCACCTCCGTTTGGAAGCGAGCTCGGCTGAAAAGACACTGCATTGTGTCCGTGCGTGGCTGACGTGGCCACTAAGCCGTTGAGTGGCGTCGGGTGTCGGGCGTTCGCCTCTCCCTTTGTCCACCTGTTTGATCCTTGGCCGGAAATTGACCTGGTTCGCTATCTTAGCGAAAGGAGATGGATGCTGCTTTGTTTGCAGTCGCCGGACAGGCCGCACGTTGGGGCGCCAAATGTGGGACTCGCCCTTTGGGGGGGTTACCACTTAGAAACACAAAGGTTCCATGGGTCCGGATAAAGACGTGTTTATTGACTGCAATGTCAGCACGCTTCGCTCTTAGACAATGAAAAGTCTGGGCGCTGGCTCAATTGCCAGTATCACCCGGTCGGTTTCCCGCGCTGCCGCATTAGGCAGATTCACGGGAAGTCGGAGGCCCACAAAGAAAAACCGAGCTCCGTAGAGCCAGGGCCTCCGCCGACGAGAGCCCCTGGCCCACCTTCGGGGCCAGCTTATGTAGCCTCGGAGAATGGACGCGCCCGGGGAGGCCACTAGCAGTCGCGTCCATTGTAACTCTCAAGGGTGTGCCGAAGGCGCGTTCACCCAAATGGGCAAGGGAGAGCCGGCCCCTTCGGGGAATTCGGCCTCGTGGTTCCTTGTATCCGGGAGGCCGACGCCATTGGTGACGACGACTCCCACGGCCTGCTTGAAGCTAGGCCTGGATAGGGATAGAGGGAACCCAATGGTTCCCACAATATATATGTGTGTGTGTGTGTGTGTGTGTGTGTGTGTCTGTGTGGTAAACGAAAAGACAAGGGAAAAACGGAAAATAAAAAAAGACAAGTTCCAAGAGCCTACTCGTCCAGCTCGCTACTTTGATTCAACATCAAATGTCACAAGAGTAATGGCTCACAAAAACATTGCAAGGTTTTACCAATGATTTCGCATCCATTCCAGTTCGAAATTAAGGCCCAGTACAACCAAAGCCTCTGCGAAATGAAACAAGATGTACTATACGTACCTGTTGTGTGAATAGAAATAACGACGGCAATCAGCAGGAGCTTCATCGCTTATCTTGATTCCTTCGCATTTAAGCGAATTGATGATTTTATACCTTCGACACACAACGTAAGAATTACGTGGACAATGGTATCATTGTTCATTTCCGCCGTCACGACGCAAAATTCCAACTGTGATGATTGTCAAAACCCCTCGAGAAGTAAATAAAAATAACAAAAACAAAATACAATACGCAATCGCAAAATGCAGCGGCGTTTGTTCGGTCCACCTGTGTGCGGCAAAAAAAGCTCGCCAAATAAATCAGATACTATCAAGCAGGCACGTAGCCAGGATTTTGTTTCGGGGGGGGGGGGGGGGGGGAGGGGGGGGGGGAGCCGCCCATGACAAAATTGTGTATAAGGGGGAAGGGAGAGAGGAGGCCCCCGGCAAAATGACAAGATTTGGGGGGGGGGGGGGGGGGGGCATGGGTCCACTTCCCTGGCTACGTGTCTGCTATCAAGGCTTCGTTTTATTTTCTCCTTTTAAGTATTTGTTGCCGGAAGGTGTGCATATCTAAATACTATGTTATACTTCGAAATTTGAACGCAGCGAACGTAGCGTTGCGCAAAATATGTGCCTTTGATTGGCCGGCGATCAGGGACTCCATATATGCGATCAATCTTGTTATGCTCGACGTCGGAGTATAACAGAGCCTTAATACCACCTTGAAATCATGAGGGGGCCTTGTCTTCTACGTTGCATCGTCAGAGCTCGGCCCTTCGATGTCGCTGCGAGCTGCTATTTCTTCCTCACCCTCAGCGCCTCTCCGTGTGGTCAGTGACAAGATAAGAAGCGGAGGGTGCGGCAAAAGTTCCTTGCATCTCATCATCGCTGTTTGGCCTATGAGATTCCGCCATTAACCAATGAGGAGGTTGAACAACCAATCACGAAACAAGACGCGGAAATGTAAAGAGCCAAGAGGAGAGTGCTTATTCGGGATAGACCAGTGGCTCTCATGTTTGGAGCAGGACCCCTGGCGAGGAAAATTATGTAATCGTTTAGGTCGTGTTTCTGTTGTGCGTCGCGTTACGTCCTTCCAAACGCTGTTAGGTATAAACAGCATGCAAGCGGTTTGTCGAGCGACGAGTAGAGCGACGGGGAGCCGGTCCGCTATCGAGCAGTCAGTCGCGCGAATAGGCATTGATTGCGTCTTGAATTGAAACACCATTTGGGTACGGACGAAAATGTCATATATGGCACTGATATACTTTACATATGGCCATATATGATAATATAAGGAACCAAATGAGGCCATGTACCGCTATATATGGGAGGAAATACGGCCGCATATCGCCATATAAGTGGGCAAATACTGACATATATGGCCACAGAAGTGCATAAATGCGGCCATATACCGCCATATACGCGTGCAAATATGACTGATTGCACTGCATAAAAGTTCAAATACGGCCACATATAGCCCTTTCACGACATATATGGTTAAAATATATCCCGTGATAATGATATTAGTGCCCGTTTCGGTCGTACAAAAAAAAAGTTAAATGTACTTGCGAAGACACTAGTTGATTTATCTACAGTGCATGTCTCATGTAATTGGTTAACTATTGTTAACATCCTTAAGGTGAAGTTATTCCATATATTTGAACCAATTATTCAATTCCGCAATTCGACGATTGAAAGAAATGAAGTTTGGTTGTGTGTTTGACGTGTGACAATATGACGAAGTGCATAAGATCGGAAACCGAGTTCATTAAATAATGGATTTTAGATCGCAGCTCTTAGGCGCCAGTTTCCGCTTTAAGTGGCGTCGGCGTCGCCGTCGGCATCGGTGTAACCGCCCCGCTTAATTTAGCGGGATATTGAATTGAAGCTTATGTCACGTGACGTCAATTTTCCTGCTAAATCTAACAGTGAAACTAATGTTGTTCATGTTTCCCCGCTAAATTTAGCGGGGGAACACGAACCGTTCGCTTACTGAAGATGCCAGATGCTACTTCGACGTCCCGAACCATTTTCCCTTCGAACGGCTGCAAAGCCGTTGCGCCCGGAGTACCCTACGCAGCATCATTCAAAAACCGTTCGTGCAGCATCGCAACCTTCCGTTTGCGAGCGTCGGCGATTCAACGTGTGTTGAAACTCGGAAGATGTGCTCTCCGTGGTGTCTTTTATGTGTAACTCTTTCATAAAAAATTTTAAGTTTAAAAACGCGAACCCAACAGTGTACCAATAATTTTAAATTTATTGGTAAATAGTTTTTTTTTTTTTTTTTTTTACTTGTGGTCATCGTGCGCAAAAAAAAGTCCCGCTTAGTTTTTCATTTAAAATTATATTTTGGGCTAGACATCTTCGGAAGTTCAAAAGCTGAACTTCATAGAGCTGTCCTGTTCACTCGGTATCGACAGCAGGGTAAACACTATGAGTGTTTTAGGCCAATCGTGTCTCCGGTTTTGGTCACGTGCCTACAGTCTAGAAGCTGGTGAGAAGGCAGAACACGGCAACTGCCTCAAGCCCAAGGCCACACATAGCGTTCACTGCACTATCAACCTTGGGTACAAGTGACAAATCCTCTCGTTGTGGTCACTGTTAGGATCAGGACCAGGTCCTGTTTGGGACGCCCCAGAAGATAAGCCTTTTGTGTGTGCACCCCCGTTTTGGCGTTTCCTTCTTTCCTTTTCTCTCTCTCCCTAAGCTGAAAGCGTGGTACATCGTGCGCACGTGACGAACTGTTCTCTGTGCGCAGGAAATGGCAGCAGCGTGGTCGCGTGGTGTGATGGATGACGTATTAGCCGTTGGCAATCTCGGAGTGTCTGCTACTGAAGCTAGTTTGGCATGCGTTGCGCCCTGCATGGCTGCTGCGGATTCTGCTTCTGCAGTAAATTCGAAAAGTCCTACCCGTATACCGGCAACAAGCGATTTCTTCAAAGAAGCCGACTAATTTTTTTGTGATGCGTTTTGAATTCGGTTCTACAAATGGCAGCTTGTGCTACATCATGTTCAATGTTATTAACACAGTCCTTCTCGTTTTTGTGTTTGAGTGGTTGTCATGCCCGTGTAAACATATATCTCGGATTACACCTTTCAAGTCCGGTATCTTCAACGTAAGTGCGCTGCAACCTACTTCGCGACAATTGATCGTTTTCCTACAGGTACTCTTCCAGATCACCTCTAGAATTAGGCCGTGGCTATCTTCTGGCAGCCGGGAGAATGATTTCTTCGAAATTCTACCAGCAGTCACTTGCCATTGACCGTCTGAAATCATGTCACAACTACAGATAGAATATTATTTTTTTTATTCTCCCTGCGTTTCGTGATAACACATTCCACGGCCACCTTCTCGTGGATACACATTTCATGGACACACGTTTCGTCGACATTAAAGTTTCATCGACATTCGTTACGCGAATGTCGATACTTCTGCTCTTCTGGGAATTAGTTGAGCGAAGTCAGGAGTGGCGTAAAGCGCAGCTCATGTAAAAAAGAATAAAAGTTGCTACATGCTCAATATCCACATGGAATTTTTCTTGTACAGATGAGAATTTACCTTTGGTAGATATTTTTAGAAAACAACAGTACACATAAAGGTTACCTTATTTAATTTGGACATATATGGCCTTAAATGGGAGGCAGATTTACCCCTAATTGGCAGACCCAGAAATGGATATAAAACAAATTGGGCATATCAGCCCAGATATGCCTTATATCAACTCATATGTTTTATATGAACATATATGCCCAATTGTTTATATAACCATATTTGTTTTTTTTTATATATAAGTCCTGATATGTCATTTTCGTAAGGGACCCTATTACGTTCGCTCCTCCAGCACCTCCATGACCGCCATGGTACAGGGGTTTATATGTAAATTTTTCTGTTTCCAAGAGTCCTTCGGACACTATTAAAAAAAACGTCTCCGTGTGATACGGACTGTATATATTGCAAATTTAGCTGAACTGCAGCCCGTGAAAACGCGGTGGCCGAAATATTCGCTAGCCTTAATTGTATGTATATAGCAACCCTTTCAAAAAATTTATATCTGGCCATATCTGAAGTTTTCAGATATGGCACATATCGAAAAATGGCCACATTTAACCTAATATGGTACATCTTCCAGATATAGCCTCATAAATAATGTCGGATATAGTCCAAAATCCATGGCTAGGTATGGAAATCTCAGATCTGGCTATGTATGGAAATTCAAGATCTGGCCAGGCATATTAAAAGAAGCACACAAACCTGAACTCAGCACTTCATATCTTTTTATTGTCTACAATTCTCGAAAAATGGGTTTCCCCGAACTGCGCCGACCCGCACTCGAGGAACCATGAGAAGGGTGCTCCTTCACCTCCCTAGTGATCAGCGATCACAACCAATCTCATGGTTACACAATTTTGAGTGTAATTCGGAGTCACCCTGAACAAGCGTTCTATAGAGCCCAAAGAACAGTCAGATCACTTTTGAAATTTCTCCTCAATGCCAGCGCTTATGATACTGTGCATGCGATCCATCTTTCAACCTGACTGAGCCGCAGGAATCTCTTACAATATTATCATTCTCGTGATTGTTGTTTTAGCAGGAATGGCTTAAAAATCCCTGAAATCAGAACAACCAAAACCAGGTTTTTTTCCCGGAGTCAGCGCCACGGGCTGAACCAGCCAATCAAAACTAGATTCTCCGGAATTGACTTCAGGTAAGGGGACTGAAGGGAATTTGGTACTCTGGGAACATTCAGTGTCTCTAGATATATCTAAAGCTAGCTGCGCACTGTCTTATCCCAAACCATAGCCACCTCTAACCGGACTAAGCCTGGCAGATCGTCATAAGACGGGGCTGCCGAAAGTGGAAAAGTAGAGCGGCAGACAACGGATGAGAGGAGAGTGATGTAATGGGCGCCCCGCTGAGGCGAAACGCCAAAATACACTTGTCCCGAGCAATGCAATGTCCGCTCGTGTTCCTCGAGTTCCTCGCGCTACCGCTTATTTTCTTGTCGGGCTTGAAAACCATGTTTCGGGTCCTCGCCGCTGCAAAACCTGCGCGCTGAGTACCAGGTTCCCCGAGAAGCGCGCTCTGTGCTACCAGATCCTCACGCTCCAAATCTGTGACCGGGCACTCTGTGGCTCCGCCGTCGAACTGCCAGGCTTCGCGAGTATAAAGGAGGCTATGCCCAGACATGAAAACCTGCCGCGTCTCCTTTGCCATGGAATGACCCTCATGGAACGCATTCGAATTTGAAAGTCGAACCCCAGACGCCGGTGTTGCGCGTTTTAACCAACCTTATTGTTCTAACGCGTTCGACGGGCCCAGTGGAAAAAAAGGCGGCCCAGCTTTAGGCCTAACTACTAATCATTCTAACCAGAGCTCGGCATTCTGACGACCCCGCACGTCGTCTGCTTTCCCTGAGTTGGACCACGTATGCGCCGAAAAAGCGAAAGAGAGGAGGAGGAGAGTGAGCGCGGGGACGTCAGAACGCCGGTCTCTGATTGGGACGATTAGTGGGTACACCTAAAGCTAGCACCATTTGTCTCCCATGGCCAGCTTTCTGAGACACGCTGTCTTAGTTCCCGATTCTCACGACACCTGGTGTACCAACCTTGAGCAAGATAAAACCCCTCGATCTGTTTGCGTTGTTTTCGCAAGTAGCGTCAAATGCGCCAGTGCACGAGGCCCGTTTCTCGAGAGGTCCTTGGAAGCAAGTGGCGCGCAGCACTGAAATGAGCGGCCCTTGGAAGCGAATGGCGGCGGCGCACCCGCTCGTGGCACGCGTCTTTCGCGTTTCCACAACAACGGTTGGCGCTACTTGTAAACGTCAGTTTTGTCCAGGGACATTTGAGGGCAAGATAGAGTGCCTTTATACACGCGCGCGCTTTTGCTTGAGTGGTGACATCTCAGCCATTTTCCCGACCAATCGTTTTTATGTATTTTGAAGCGTTCACAATCTGGTGTCACTCAGCTCGAGTGCGTGGCTTCGGCTAATGCATAGACGCCATTTTACCGCCCAAGTCACGCACCGAGTGCGCGAGAGCGTCACACGCTGGCACGTTCAGGGAAACAATGGATGTTTTCACCCTCAGACAGACAGACATGGATGAACCCTAGAGCAAATAAACGGAGAATTCGAAGCGAGCAACCGCCTATCTGAACCTCCTCTCCTGTGCATCTCTCCGGATTGTTCTGGATGTTTCCGGGTGGGTGAACAATGGAGGGGTAAATGCGTAATAATGAATGTTGGCTGACTTCTAACGTCAGCATCTCGTTCCATCGTCCGTTACACAAAGTCCGTTTTAACAATGGACAAAGATGCTTTGTTCTGTGCTCAGCAAGCGAAGCTAGGATCTCCCGCTTGCTGGAATCAAGTAGTTGATTCCTCAAGTGAGATATTCTAGTCGCGTCAAATGCGTACAACACAAGAAAGCTAAGGCGTCTGTGCATTTCCGAGGAACAGTGCAATCTACGTTGTGAGACAGAGAGCCCCTCGACAGCAGCGTTTCCTTATAAGCCAGCTCTTTTTTTCTAAAATTCGAGTTGAATTTAAAGCGGAAATCATTTTAAACGAAATTTTCCAAGAGTAACTAGCATTGCCGTTGTTGCCGTATGCACGTTTACAAGAACTGCTCCTGTGCGCTTCCATTGTGAGCGATGCTGGCGCCGCGTAACGTTTCCGCCATGCTGAGGTGGGCTGGGGGCACGTCATTGAGGTGGGCGAAGACAAGGTGGCGGCGTCTTCTGCATCGCCGATGGCCGACGTTAGGGCACGTTGGTGACGTACTGCTGTTTCAAAACGCAGGGGGAGGCATCCACAGACAATCGTGGCAGCCCCCCAAAGGATACAAACACTTCCACTCTTTGGAAGCATTAATATTTTTCTTTTGGTTTTAACTGGGATGAAAATAGCCACGTAGCACGTGCTAAAAACGTTTCCAGGGACAGTACAGGTTCGTTCTGTTTTTTACCCTTCTATTCCTTAAAATATATCCCCCCTCTTTCGCAAGAGACACTTGGCAACATTGTACGACCAGCCGCGAACTTCTGACTCGAGAGTAGGTCCCCATCACCTGGACACGCGGTTCGAGGTTAAGCCAGGATCCCACTTGCAAATATGTATTGGCAATGAAAAAACACGACAATGCGCTCGCGCGTTTTTTCTATCCACCCTTCTCGTACCCCTATCCAAGAATTCGAAAGGCTACATAGGAATACAAGAAATGGAAAAGAAACATCTCGTTACATTATTTAGTTATAAACAAGGTGCATATAAGTTATGCAAATCTTTTAACATGATAAGTGCGAGCATGCTACAGCACTTGGCTCCTAATACCTACATAGTAGCTTCCAGTTTTCTGCGTTTATTCGTGAAAACAAACATGTTGCCACCTATTCCAACCTCTATTTGTAAACAGAAATTGTAACGTACATTTATTTACGATGAAGGCTATTTATATATATACAGGTCAGGATAGTCGGGACAATTCTAGACCCTTTCCAAAATTCAGTGCCATCTGGTGGTTTGCATACGATTGAAAGAATAAAACACAGAGGACAAGCACAGGACAACCACTTGTAAAGCTGTTTAGGTTTTGCCATATGAATGGCGGAAACGAACTCTGGGCACCGTCACTTTCGCAAGTCGACGGCACGCGAGGAATTGTTCAGTGTGAGTTCTTTCTCGATCACTTTCAGTTCGATGGTGACCAAGAACCTGCATTCAGAACAAAGCTCCAACCCACTCAGATGCCTCGAGAAAATTTCATACACCAAAGTGCTTTAAAGCCGATTGTGTGCAGCCCACAGATCGAATGAATCTGAGTTATTAGAAATAAACGCTTACGTAGCTCTTGTGTTCCATTCCTACGTCGCGTCGTCCTGACCTCCCGAATGTACAGGCCTCGCAAGATCCGCTTAAGGGGTATTCACACGAGGGAGAAATCCCGGGGATTTCTCCCCGGCACGCGAATCCCGCGACGAAGACGTCAGGCTTTGCGATGTGCAAAGGCCTCGCGATTTCGTCTCGTGATGCGCGCGTGCCGGGGAAAAATCCCCGGGATTTCTCCCTCGTGTGAATACCCCTTGAGCATCTTCAACGTCTTCCTTTATCAGTCACTAGAAGGCCGCCATTGGTATGGCACAGTTGACGTTCCACAGATGATGATAGTGATCAAAGCGGCCAGTCTGAATTTCGGAAAGGGTCTATTGTGGACCAGTAGTTCGATCAGGATCGAACTGCGCGAGTTATGTCCAAGGTTTGCCGCTTGTCGTCTTCTTCCATGTGACGCGACTGCTGGTGTAGCATCGTCCCTAACGTCCGTTTCTTCAGAGACCACTACAGGTAGAGCACTGAAACTTAAGATGAATGATCAGTTATCTTCATTTTCTTCTGCTGAGTTTGTCGCTGGCTTTATACACCTTTCCAAAAAACACTCGACCCCAGGGGCAACAAACCGTTTACGAGCCCAGTCACTGAGTTTGAGGCTAAACTCTTACCGGCGTCCCTCCTAACCCTAACCGAGTGGACTGTGATTTCAAGAGGCGCAGCCTGCGTAGGCGCAGTTTAAAACGCTGCTGGCGGCTAAATTCTCGTCTTTTCCCGCTATATTTTGCGTTTCATGGTACATGTATTTCCTCAAGGACATTGAGAAAGCATTGTGTCACATTTAAAAAAAAAACATAAAAGCAACAAAAAACTGAACTATTTCTGTTGGGTACGCGAGCGACAGAACGAATGCGACTGGAATGTACAGTTCTAATTATTTGTTTTTTTCTTACGATAAGTTTTGACGGCGCCGCGGGATTCGCCGCATGTGAAACAACAAAGCGCTTTGCTGTCAAAAATAAATTACAACAGAAGAGGGCCGAAAGGCACGCATTTTTCACGCTCACAAATAACGTGTTTACCGATCGACAGGACACGGGCATACAATTGAGGAAGTGTTAACATTCGAACAATAAATCGTACGTACCACACGATGGAGCGTTATCGAAAAATAATTTATTTGAGAAATATCTCAAATAACACAATCACAGTCGACGACAGTCACATCTTGACGATCGGACGGACTCCGAGATGACTTCGTTTTGGGGCACGTTCTGGGGAGAGCTTCCTTTTTTCACAACCGCACCAAGGCAAAGGAACGAACGCGACTGACCCGTTTTTCACCCCAACCCGGAGAACTATTTTTGGAGACGACTGAGGATTCTACGCGGATTATCTGTAAGAGGGGGGAGAACAATGTTCGCAAAATCGCGTCGAGGGTCGTTCGATGTCCTTCACCTCCTTCGTTTTCCGTGAATGTCAAGCAGAAAAGCTTGAATGGCAGGCACTTACCAGCCTTATTTCTCACAATGGAAGATAACACAAGAAGGGTACTCAGCACGCATAAAAAAAATTAAGTGAAAACTTTCAAGAGGTGCGAGAAAACGTCAAAAACAAAACTGCAAAAACGTAGGTAGAGAACCGCGCTGAGCGAGTCTTCACAGTCCCAGAGAGTGGCAGAAAATTTCTAGCTGATAGAGGGCGCGAGAGTCGCACCAGCCGCATCAGCATCAGCAACATGGCGGCGGCCTAGGAGCGGTTTTTGGAAAGGTGTATACGCAGCTGGCGAACATGGCGACGCCAGGATCGTCCATCTTCAGTTTCAATCTTGTAGGATAGTGGACCGGTCACGGCTGTGACAAGCCCGGAGGTCCACTTGACACCACACAAGTAATTTCTTGCATAAACATTTTCACCGACGGTAAATAGTCGCGTTTTCTTGCCTTCCCGGAGAAACTTGTCCTCTTGTTTTGATGATGAATGGAACTGGGAATCTGGGTGCAGACGGTCTAACGTCGTCTTCAGACGTCGATTCATCAATAGCTACGCGGGACTTCTGCTCGTAGAACATTGTGGCAGTGTGTGTTGACGAGACAAAAACCGCGCGAAATCGACGTTTACGTCGCTTGAATTCATCTGAGTGAGTGCCTTTTTGGTTTCTTTCACCATTGGTTCGGCCTGGCCATTCGATGCAGGGTGGTATAGGCGCCACCGCCACGTGCCGAATTTTGTTGTGGCTTGTAAATTCTTTGAATTCGGCCAAAACAAAGGTTGTGCCGTTATCACTTACAATGACGTCTGGTACTGCGTGCAAGCAGAACAACATCCTCTGTTTCTGAACGACGTCTGAGGAAGACATAGGATTCATAATAAGTACCTTAAGTCCTTTCTAGAATGAATCGACCGCGACAAGAAATATATTTCGTATGAAAGGTCCTGCAAAGTCAATGTGTGGACAAGACGAGGGATGTTGAGTCGTCTCCCGGGGATTTACTGGTGCCAGTGGCATTGACGGTCTATGCTCTTGGCACGCAGAGCAACTTGCAGCCTTTTCTTCGACGTCATGGTTGATCCCAGGCCACCGGACTGTACTTCGTGCTTGTGCCTTCATCCTTACAATGCCTGGATGGGCTGTGTGCAGAACGTCGAGTACGGTGCCTTGTGCCACTTTGGGTACCACAAGTCTGCTTCCCTAAATGATGCATCCCTTGTAAACTGATAGTTCATTCCTTTTTGTTATGTAGGGTTCAAACTCGTTAGGTTGTTTGTCATCTGGTCGCCAGCGCATGATCCAGCGCTGGCAATTTATGGAAGATAAATACGGAATAACAGGTGAGTTTCTCCGTGGCACTTGTCGCATATCGGCTGCGTTGTGATGGATGTCGTGTTGATCTGCACTATAAAAAACAATGGAGGAAAAACGTAGCAGCCGCGCGTCTTCCTCCCTTCTACTGACGTGCCCCCAAGCGAACACGAGAAACAGGGAGGAACAAAACTTTGTTCTCCTTCTCCAGGCAGACGGGAGAGAGCTTTCGCCCTCCCGACTCATCTTCTTTCTGTTTCGTTTTTCGAGCACGTCGCGCTCGTTGTTTTATAAATGTTGAGTTGATTGAGCTTCAGCGGCAGCGAAGTCCGGCTCTAATTCCGTCTTCTAGTCCAAACGTGCAGAACATTTAGGTTGCATTGACGTTTTTATCACTAATTTTATCAAACGAGCGAACGAAGCCGCTAGAAACAGCGAAGTTCCGGAGCAGTGACAGCAGTGCTACGTACACTGGGTAAGATGGCTGTCTCCGGATTGCGGGGCCCACGCCGAACTACAGTAGCGGAACCACGCGGAACTGCGTCGACGTTTTCGACGTTATAGAAATCGCAGGAACTGCGTCCAAGACAGACAGGTTTTGCTGCCTGCTACCTGGGTGCCTTCCGTGCTGAGTTCGGTTCTGTTTTCCGATGACGAGTGCCAACCGGCGTTCAACGTGGTTCTGTATTTCTGCGTGTCAGCAACATAGCAGCAACATCGTGATGGCAGTGTTGTGGGTTGTGAACAGAAGACTGGAATTATCGCCGATGTGACCGTGTGTTCGCGTATCAGTGGTGTAACAACAAGATGAGATGACGTAAACTGTGGGGATTGATGCCGCTGGTCGGGCCGTGATCGGAGGGGGCGGGGTGTCGCAGGTTGACATTCCGCTTTACATTAAAAAGTTTAAAACCACCTGAGGGATTAGGCACGTGCAATCGATCGACTTGCGGATAGTCATCTTGGAACGCTGGTCTGAACAGTAAGCTCCTATCGTACAGTGGCCAATGTGACTGTCAGTTGTCTCCTCGCCGAGAGCGATTGCGCTCTGGGGAAAGGACTGAACAATACAAAATTATGACGAAAAGTGCGTATATTTACAGTGTGGAATTTTAGAATCAAAAAGGAATAGTAGGTGAAATAAAAAAAAAAAAATAAAGCTACCTTTATTTTGCTGTTTAAATATACTACTGTTCCTCGAGAAACTGCCATTTAAGTGGCGCGCTGGGATGAGCACTAGAAGTTTTCGAGCTCGGCACGGCGCAGCTCCGTACACTTAACACCTGCCGCAAGTCGCGGCTTTGACTGTGTTCAGGTTGATCGAAAAGCGATTTCCTGCCCGTGAAGCATCACTTCCAGCTGATTGAATATCCGCTCTACATAGATTAATTCAAGAGGGCACTTGCAGCCAAATAGAAAAACAAACGCTAGAATAGAAATACAGGCTACGACGTGCCGTACGGGGAAACAAACTAATAGCTTCGAACCGCATTGGAGCGGCTTGATTTATTGGCTTTCAAATAATTACCGCATGATCGAGCGTTTACTTTTTAAAAAGAGATCCTTCCCCTGAGCCATTCAAAGTGCTCTCAGAGGTATGACATCGCTGGAAAAAAATGAACATGCTGGGAATATTTTTTATTGCTTAGGGAGTCACCGAGAAATTGCGTACGTCAAAACGACCAGTATAAAATACGAAAACTCGGAGTTCGGGTGTAGTGTTCGGCTTAGTGCGCGCTCAAGGTATGGTCACCTGATGCTTGTAGTATGCGTAATGTGTCTACATCTGTGTATAGCAGAGGTTGCAGAGGTTCCCGAAGATGCCGATGCGTAATGGTGCCCTGAGGAAATAAAAATATTTTTTGTAGAGCATGAATTGGGCGGTGCCTAACGCCACCTAGGCTAGCTACTTGCAACTGCTCTGCTTGACCCTGCCATTTGTTGGCAAACGATTTAACCTTCTCTCACGCTACGCGATCAACAGCGGCTTCGAGTTTGTTCTTTTGAGAGCGGTTTTTGGTTTTGCGTAGTGGTTTTCCATTCTTCCGTGATGTGCGGTTGACGGAGGAATTGTGACTCAAGGAACAGAAAAGGTAAGACGTAAAGGGCGCGAAGTAACTGGGTGTCGTTTGTCTCCGTTTAACATCGCAGTGCTGACGACGAGAAGACTAAGTCACTGCTTTCGAAACGGAAGTTTCTGTACCTGCGGGGGGGGGGGGGGAATCTGGCTTCGGAAATAAACACAGCTCGCGGAAGCTCGTGTTACGCTTTTACTTGCTGCTCCTTTCGTCCCGTACAAGACACGTAGCGTCCTCGTTAATCCTTATTGAGCTCGATTTGCTTGATTCAGGACCGCCATAATGAGATGCAGGCGACAGAGGAACTATTTGCTCTGCTTCAGGGACGAAAGTTTCTCCCTTTCTAAAGGAACATAGGTTACAAGACCGTTCCTCCCCTTAGGGAGGACTGTCGATACCCTTTTTTCTAAGAGGGTGCTGACACTCTTTAAAGTAGCCTTCATATCTGGCGCGCATAAGAGTCAGCAAAGCACTGACCTGTCCCTCGGTTTTTCGGTAGCACCAACTCAGCCGGACCAAAACGTGCGTCTATTTCTCTTCAGAGCGCGGCGACATCGCAAGATCAACGAGCATGCTAGGATGATCACACTGACGCTGATCACCAGGTCATCATCGACACTTACCAAGTAGCCAGCGTGTGCGGTTTCGAAGCTGATATATGCGAAAGATGAAAGCCTAAACGTAACTATCTAACGAAGAGCAGACGACGAAAGAGCGAAAAATCCGGCAGTGGGCGCGCGCGCGATCTCAACAACCTCAGAGTTAGTGCTGTCACGTGTCCACAAAACAGAGCCCAAAGGGGCCTCCTCGCGTTGAGACGACGGACGGCGGTGCCGCCCAGCGGCGTCAACCTGCGGCGCTATTGCCACTAGTGTGGTAAGGCCTTAACGAAACTTACTGGTGAGATCGGTCTTTTCGCCCACATTGAAAAGAGATAAGCGACGCGAAGCGTTCTATGGCTTTCCGACAATTAGACTTTTAGCAAACCGTTCCCGTGTTCCGCTGCCGCAATACAGGAGCCTTCGAAGCCGTTTACAACTCCCTGTAACGCCGAATTAGAGCGCAGCTCTTGAGGAGGAGGAGGGAAGGGTACTGAGGGGAAGGTATATCCTTCCTCCCTCCTCCTCCTCCTCACGTCCTCATCCTGTCTGCTTCTC
The DNA here is from genome assembly GCF_016920785.2 of Ixodes scapularis. NCBI lineage: Eukaryota > Metazoa > Arthropoda > Arachnida > Ixodida > Ixodidae > Ixodes > Ixodes scapularis. The sequence goes on from NW_024609836.1 coordinate 78,087,815, forward strand.
ATCCCTCCGAGCAGCGTCGCCGTCGCCTTACGAGGGTCACGTGACCTCACGGAGATCATCTGACGTCACCGGGGTCACGTGACTTCACGGCGGTCACGTGACCCCTATGAGGTCACGTGGCCATGACGTCATCAGTGACGTCACTGATGACGTCCTCAGTGGCAATGTCGATGCCGATGACGTCACTGATGACATCATTAGTGACGATGACGTCATCAGTGACGATGACGCTGGCGATGCCGATGACGTCACCAGTGACATTGGCGATCCAGATGGCGTCACTGATAACGTCATCAGTGACGATGACGATACCAGTGACGTCACGCGTCCCATAATGCACCGCGCGGTTACGCCGACGCCGTTCAAGCCGGAAACGGGCGCCTAAGAGCTGCGCTCTAAAACAGTCTTCAAAGGCTCGGTAGTTCAGGAAAGCGCTGTAGAGCACGCGACACTAGAGCGCCGACGTTAGAGCGCGCGACACGAGGGCGCTGGGACAGTAGCGCGCTCGACACTGGAGCGCACGACACGAGAGCGCATACTCAGTAAAGCGCGCGACACGAGAGCGCACCCCAGTTGAGCGAACACCGCAAAATGTGTGATGTAGCCGCAGCTCCACACAGAGAACAAAATTGCGCGACTCATCGGATTGGAGCATTGGTGGTTTTTGATTGATTGAATAGGCCTTTAATAAAAAATAAAAACAGCCGCATCTCCACGTGGTGAATGATGTTGATTGGGGCGAAGCTCTGGTGGTGCTTGTCTGCGTAGACGCTTAGCCGCAGCTTGCCGAGCCTTTCCTTCGTTTTCATCCATGTCACGCTGCGGTCAAATGCTCAAATGCGTATATAACCACGTTCCATACCACACATTCTCTTTCTGACACGGAACGAATCGCGGAGTCGTTCCAAGCTTGTTTGTGTGCCGTCCCTGGCCAGATCGTTGGTTCCGGCGTGCAGGATGAGAGTGCCCACTGCTTGCGGAATGTATTCTAGTAGCTGCAGCATATCCGAGAAGCAGGCGCCGTTGTATACAACGGACTGTGCATTGAAGTGCTGGTACAAGTGCTTCGCTTGGGAGTCTCCGATGATGGCGGTTTTGATAGCGCCCCGTGGAGAAATAGTGCAACCAGCCTCTGCTGCGTCACGCGATGACAGCGCAGCAGAAGCTGGTTGCACTATTTCTCCATGGGTAGGTGGCAGCGCGCCCCGTGGCTTAAACCGAAACTTAAAAACCCGTAGAATTAGTGCGGTTTTTCAGAAAGCAGTAAAATGCTTCACGTGCCTTCTATCATTCTGAAATTTGTTGATTTAGGTATTTTTTGATGATGCTGAGCAATATTCTAAAGGAAACCATGCCCTTAAACCCAATATTAAAAAAGTTAATTACGCAAAAATAATTACAATCTAATTATCCCGTATTTTAATCAGTTTCCTAAATAGGGCCTTGGCTCAGGACCAGAACGACACAAGCCTTTTTGTTTTTGTTGCGGCGCGTAGTTTTTGCAATATCGAATTTGTCCACCTTTTGTAAAACACCTTATACATGTATATATATATATATATACAGGGTTATATACATATATAAAAGGTTATAGTATATATATATATATATATATATATATATACATATGTGAACGAACATATGCAGATGAATGAACCGTACTTAATCCAATAAATCAAAGAATTAAAGTTTTCAGGAACCTGCCGAAAGCCAAAATAACGACGGAGCCAGGTTTTGAACCCTGGGCCTCCCAATGTCCGGTCAAGTGTGCTAACCTCTACACGAGTCCACCTTGACTTTCTGGCGTTTCCTATCTGTCCTATTAATGCACAAGAAACGAAATGTATCCAATCGGAGGTGTTCTGGAAACACACGCCGCCGCGTGGAACGCGGTACGACGCCTGGTGTCACGTGGTACGTGCTCGTTTGTCCTCCAGAAATCCTTCCACTGTTCTGTCTCGTCCTGTGTAGATGTTGTGCCCATGTTGTACATTTAATAACGTGGCTCTTGATTCTCGCAGATGATGATGATACCGTGTTTCTAAAGCTCATAAACAAAGAATACTACATGTACACGGGAGGAGACAGAACAGTGGGAGGATTTCTGCAGGACAAACGAGCACGTACCACGTGACACCAAGCGTCGTACCGCGTTCCACGCGGCGGCGTGTGTTTCCAGAACACCTCCGATTGGATACATTTCGTTTCTTGTGCATTAATAAGACAGGAAACGCCAGAAAGTCCAGGTGGGTTAGCACACCCGACAGAACATTGGGAGGTCCAGAGTTCAAATCCTGGCTCCGCCGTTATTTTGGCTTTCGGCGGGATCCAGAAAACTTTAATTCTTTGATTTATTGGATTAAGCACGGTTCACTCATCTGCATATGTTAGTTTATATCCTCCACGGAGACCACGTACGATGGTGGGAAGTGTCTATGTTGTGTGTGTGTGTGCGTATATATATATATATATATATATATATATATATATATGAACGGATGTGTGCAGATGAATGAACCGTACTTAATCCAATGAATCAAAGAATCAAAGTTTCCAGGAACCCGCCGAAAGCCAAAAATTGGCGGAGCCAGGATTTGAACTCTGGGCCTCCCAATGTCCGGTCGGGTGTGCTAACCACTACACAACTCCACCTTGGCTTTCTGGCGTTTCCTACCTGTCGGTTTTGCAGACACTAAGCGTCGCACCGCGTTCCACGCGGTGCGACGCTTAGTGTCACGTGGTACGTGTTCGTTTGTGCTCCTATATATATATATATATATATATATATATATATATATATATATATATATATATATATATATATATATATATATAAATATATATATATATATATTTAGATAGATATATATATATATATATATATATATGTATATATATATATATATATATATATATATATATATATATATATATATATATATATATATATAGTAAAGGAACTTCAAAAGTTATTCGCTACTTTTTACGGTAGTTAGTAATTTACTGAATTACTTTCTATTTGAGAAATTTCTACACTACTCAAGTTACTTTTGAGGCCAATCCTCAGTAACTTTACTTAAATACTTTGCATAAGAACTTGTACATTTGTGATCCGAGGGACCCGCCATATAAATCTATTTATTCACGAAACTATTTCGCAATTTTCAGGACGACTTTAGCAAGGTTATAGGAAAATACAATGGGTCCTAGCAGTATTGTCATCTCATATTTCATATTTGTCCTCTCATAAGCCCTTCAATGCGAAAGAATTTGGAAGAATCACGTAGGCAATTGCATCATTCGGAATCTCCAAGGGCTCGACGGAATATTCCATCTGTAATCATTGTTCAAATCCCACGAGAAGTGAAATCGAATAAACAACAGCGAACGACACAAACTATAGCATTAAAGCGCAGCTGTTTTTTTAATCAATATGTAAACTGTAAAAAATACAAAGGTGGACAAGAATAGGGTCCTTGCACTGACGTCACATCGCATACTTTTGCACACCAAGTAAAAGGAGAAGAGGGAAGCTGCTTTTGTAAGAATTTCGACTGACAGGTTAATCTTCTATAATCTTCTGGGGGGAGAATAGCTACGCCTGTGCTAATCCGGGAGGCACAAAGGAGGATCCTGATAAGATGGGAGCTCCTTCTTCCCCTCCTCTCTGGAGGGCATCGGAAATGACGTCATGTGCAAGGAGCCTATAAACCAAAACGTAAAGAATAAACTAAAAACGTAAAAAAAAAGTAAAACATAAATTTATAAAGGTAACATGCTTCGCGGTGCCTGTTGAAACAGGCACCGCAAAGCCTGTCACAGGTTGGCACATTTCTGTCGCTCCGGCCCATGGCCATTTTTGGGTCGGTTGTACGAAAATGAATTAGGAATTTTCCCTTCAAAACTACCGTCCACCTCTGTGCTTTCCACTGGTCTCTTCCTGGCCACCCCGTTTTATTTTTACGTTCTTTAATAGCAATTAAATTGTGAAGAACGGGAATGCGGACGCCCCTTTTATGGCAACCGCGTTAGCGTCAATTTGGTCATATTTCTCGCTTTATAACTTTAAAGCCATACAAAGATTGCATTATGTTTTTGCAGACTCTGTTAGTACATATCATAAACGTTAATTGCGGGAGTTTAAAGGGTATTAAAGATGACTTTTTTTAAAATGATTTTCGAAATGTGACGTTATGTGACGTCAATTTTTCGCCCACTAAATTTAGCGTGGCAGCTGAATTGGACGAGGTCACGCGACGTAAAATGTTCCGCTAGAGCTGGCGGGAAAACACAATGTGTATATAGGTCACGTGATACCAAGTCATGTGACGGTTTTTTCTTCGCTAAATTTAGCGGGGAAAAGACGGCCAGAGACATACCTCAAAGTAAACTGAAGATCCCAAGAAAGCTAATCGCACTGAAACCAAATTCCATCATGGCAATAATTTTTTTTCTTTCACTTTAGATTTTTTGTAGCCTGAAGCTGTAGTTATTTAATAACATGTATACTCGTTTTGAGCTCAAGAACCGTAGTAAAGCAAGTATGGCTCCGCTAAAAACAATCCTAATTTTCCCCTTTGTGCGTATAATTAAGATATATGTAGGTGAATTTCAGATTAGATGTACGTTACCTTATCAAGACGTTCACGTTCAGAACGTCAAAGACATCGTTTTTTTCTCCGACAACCGAATCTCGTAAGAACTACTTCGCGCCAAGTATGAACAATTCGGAAGACAAGATCTTTTTCTTTAGGTGAAAACGGGTGTAAATAAGAATGCTTGTCTCCCCACCCCCTTACCTTCCAAACCTTATCACTGCTGGCGCCAACTCAGCAATTGGATCTAAGCCTGACGTCGAGAGTTTTTCGACCCGTTGATTGGACACGAGTCCCAGCCGAGCGCAGACGCAGCACTCGTGTCCAATTTCTCCCCACGCTTGATATGTCATTGATGTTCATTTTCAGTAAAATCTGCGTGATCTTCCCAAGATGGAAGTTGATCCGGTAATTTGGGAAGGTGTTCTGTAAATGTTTATAATAGTTTCACGATCCCTCATCCTTGCCACGTTTGCTGAAGTCCATCCCCGTGCACGACCGTGGGAGTCACGACCTTTTCATCTGACGTGTCAAGCTGGGCGTAACCCCTCAGTTTGCCCGGAATGCAGAACATGGGTAGGCCCATCATTATTCTTCTAGCTTGATTGTTTAAGACTTCGATATTCTGCCATCGAGGAACTTTGATCCGGTAATGCCGATCCTCGTAGAAAATGCGCGATACGGCCTGGGCGTTGACCATTGTTCTGCTGATTACTTCGGTTGCTCCGCTCCTGCAATGTTTGTGTGTATTCTGAAGGCAGATGCCTAACATTCCCGTTTCTTAAATTGTGATCCCCGTAATTTTCTATGACGGGGAAATTGAATATTTTTGCCTCCTAGATAGAGGTTCAGTTGTTACGCAATCTTGGCGAGACGTTGATTTTTAGGTGTAAGTGGTTTTTTAGGTTTTTTAGGTGAAGTTGGTTTTATAAAGCGATGCTTGCATCTTTACTCTCCTTAGGTGGGCTTCGATTATGTCTAGGCCCGCTAGGAGTGTCTTGCTGCCTTGCAATACTGTCGATTTTTTTTTTTTTCCATATTGAAACGTCAACCGCGTACACAGTGAAGCCTAAGATGGCGATCTTGGCAAGTTCGTGGTGTGTGGCTGATATTATGAGATTAAAGAGTGTCAGTTATAGGTCGGTGCCTTCTGGGACGCCCAAACGATTCACTTTCGGTTTGCTGCCGTGCGAGGCGCAGCGTACTGAGAACGTCATTCCTTCCAAAGTTATTGTGAAAGTTCAGAGACCTTCTGCCAATGCCGGGCCTTGGAGCTTCGATGATGATTCACGCGAGTGGGACTGCGTGAAAAGCTTTCTTGACGTCAATTAACGATTGTTTTGATGATTGCTCTCTCGGAGTTGATGGATTACTATCTGCCAAACTGAGGGCGAAGCGTTTTCTGCGTTTCGATGCAGGGTCGAAATCCTCTCTGGGCAGGATGAAAGGCTTTGGGAAATCCCAGATGCCATGTGATTCTTGCTAGAACACTCTTTAGAAAACATGTAGTTATAAGCTAGTAACTGCACCAGTCACTACCTTTTTCTGAGCGTCAATCAGATCAGTTTATTTTCTAGAGATCCCGCTATCTCTACCCCTCCACCCCCGTGGGAGGACGAGGAAACTCTTGGAAATAGGGGGTGTACAGGGGTACACCCGTTGGCCCACATGTGTAATCGATGGTTGTTTCAAATAAAATAAATTTCTTGATAATAAACGAGGTCTTCACAAATGGGTTTTTGGAGTTAAAGAAACACTGGATTTAATATTCTCGATACAATTTTAGTTTACAAGACGGACACTCTTGGTGGTCGCGTACCACCATCGCACAGGCAATCTCGCTTTGAGTCCCGCTGTTAGACTGCCGCATAGTTTTCTTGAGCAGCTTGGTCTCACCCAAGGCTGCAACCCGATCCGCATCCTGCCCGACGCCAGCCAGTCGCGCCTTCATGGCCCGGGCATCCACGTGCGAGATCCCTGGCGCCGAGGAGTTCGAATAAATCACAATCTTCCGAGAACTCAACCTTGCGCCCAGCGAAATAAAATAAAAGGGCCAGTACAGAATGGCGCTCGCTTACATTCGGGCATCCTGACATTGTTAACGTCCTCGTTAACGACAACAAAAAGCAATGCTTATGCAAATTAAGAAAGATTAATCTTTCATGTTTCTTAATAACAAAATATGAATACACAGGAATTGACACTACATATACGTGAACAGCCCAATTAACGCATAAATGCTTTAACGCACGTTATGCAACAAAAAAACAACAACAACAAAAAAACGCCTCGGGAGCTGAACGGTGACTTCGTCCCTGGCGGATTCTGCTTCTTTTGACGATGATGTGTCGTCTTCCAAGTGTGTTTTCCTTGTTGTCGACGTCCATCCCTTCAATTGGGAAACATGCGCCGTAGTTGCGAATCTATTGGCCTTGGTCTTGTCAAGCTCAGTGACGGGATAGGTGTCGGATGGAGGAACCTGCGTCACAACCAAAGGCCCTCTGTACTTCGGTTCAGCCTTCGTTGGCTTGTCTGTTGGTTCAGTAGCTTTTCTCATAAAGACTATGTCTCCGACATCGTAGAGTTGAAGTACAGGTTCACATGTTAGTTTTGACTTCAAAGCTTGCAAACTTTCCTCTTCCTCAGGGTTCCACTCAAACTTTTCATTCTTCTTGGTGAGCCTTGTGAGGGGTTCAGCGATTAACGCATACTTTGGGACGAAGCGTCGAAAAAAGCTCGTCAGTCCCAAAAATCGTCTGACATCATGAGGGTTCTCTTGAACCGGGATTTCTGTGATTGCGCGTACCTTAACTGCGCCGGGTTGCACCGCTCCGTTCTGCAGTCGAAAACCCAGAAAATCCACACTATCTTTTCCGAAAGCGCATTTGCTTAGGTGAAGGGTTAAATTCGCCTTCCTGAAGGCTTCCAGGATTTGGCGCAGCCGCGTGATGGTATCATCCCAGTTTTTCGCTGGAATCAGCACATCATCCAGACAGCACATAGCGATCGTTCCCCTCAGCGGCCCCAAAACGTGGTTCGTAAGACGCTGGAACACGGACGAAGCATTCGTGAGTCCAAACATCATCCCCTCAAATTGACCTGTCTGAAGGTAGCCGTGAGCGAGGCCGAGAACTGTGTACATCGCTGCTCCGCATAGTCCTTCTAGTTGATCATCAATGCTTGTTAGGGGTATTTTTCTTTTACGGTCTGGGCGTTCAATCGTGTATAGTTCATTACTAGACGCTTCTCTCCGCTCTTCTTCTGAACAAGGATCACGGGACTTGCGTAAGCGGAATGCGTCTCGCTCACAATTCCCTCTCGTTTCCATTCGCTGAAGATCTCGCGAATCGTTTCTCTTTCTGCTACGTTTGTTCGGTAAGGCCGAACCGTAACTGGTGAGCTTCCCGGCACTTCCGGGATGTCCATTTCAAGGACGTTTGTGCACCCAAGCTCGCTCAAGTTCGTAGCGAAGCACTCCCGATACTTCGTTCAGGAGGTCAAGGAGCTCATTTTTTTGCACCTCGGTCACCGACGGACCTACTTCGACCTGATTCTTGTCTATCGGCTTCCGAATTGCCGTGGTGAAAACCCCTTGTTTCTCGGTTTCGTAACTCTCTTCCGCTCGGTTTCTCTGGTTGTCCTCCTCACCGAGTGTGTTTATACAATGTCGACCGCAGTGACAGGTCCAAGACGCTGTCCCTTTTTAATGACTACGTCGTTATTTCCGCTTGGGAAAACTGGAACAGCAATCTCTCCGTATTTCATGTCGAGAAGAATTTCTTTTCCACAGTTGTTGAAAAGGACGGGGCCAGTGACATCAGATTCTGATGACAGCGTGGTCCAATTTATCACGTTCGCCTGGAGGGTGGACCTTTCGGTAGTCTTTACAATCAACTTGAGAACGTCGCTCAAGGGTTCGAGGTGGGAGAAAGGGAGAAAGGAAAGAGTAGACACAATATTCCACAGGGTCGCAGGATCGCGCTACCTGTCGAAAATCGACGTCAAAAAAGCCTTTCTAGACATCCGCTTGAGCGAAGAGGATATCCACATGGTTAAAAAAAAAAAAAAAAACGAGACTGCGGGTAAACGAAACAACACTAAAAAGTTTTTCAACCATGTGCAATGTACACCAGCTCGTTTGCGCCCTTGCATTTTGTTCAGGATATCCAGAAAGCAGCATTTGTGACAGAAGATGGTCACTTCGAACCACTATGGATGCTGTTTGGACTCTGCACAGCACCATCGACGATGCAAAGCGTGATGAACGAAGGCCTTCAAACACCAATCAACGATGGACATGTCATTGTGTACTGTACATGGACGATGTGTGTGTGTTCAAACTTCACAGACACAGTCGAGACGCACATCAAGATTCTGGACCAGGTTCAAGGACCCTCCACGACCTTGGACTACGAGTCGACCTCAACAAGCGCATGTTCGCAGAAAAGACGATTCCGTTTGTCGGATTCCTATTCTCACGGGACGGAGTAGCTGTGGACCCTCAACGCACACCAGCGATCTCCAACTACGGGATCACACGATCAAAGACGGGCATTAGATCCTTTCTCGGACTCGCGTCGCACTACCGCAAGTACGTCAAGGATTTCGCAAAAATCGCACAGCCATTAACCCAGCTCACGAAAAACGATGCGTTGCTGACATGGACCCCTGAATGTCAAAGTGCCATGGACACGCTAAAACAACGACCCACCGAAGCACCAGTACTTGCAAACTTTGATGCAGGCTTACCAACCCAGGTGTATGTGGACGCCTCACACGTCGTATTCGGAGCAGTACCAATCCAAGTGCGCGGCAACTCTACTCGTGTCGCCGAATACACGAGCAAGAAAGTAACAGACGCCGACAGCAGCAAGCACTCGACCGAGCTAGAAGCGATGGCGGCTCACTGGGCCATTAGGGATCGCTTTAACCCATACCTTCAAGGTTTGGAACACTTCGAACCCTTCATGGACAACTGGGCCGTAGCCCACATCATGTCCCAAAAAGAACCCAAACCGAAGACTCGCACGAATCGTTTTCAATTTGGCACAGTATCACTTCACCGTGCGTCGCACACCCGGAAAGACAAACACAGTGGGTGATATTCTCTTACGCATGAGGCCCGAAATAAATGCCATTTGTGTACTGAAAGCCAGCGATGATCGACTACGTGATGCACAAGACGAAGACGCCGAGCTGGCAGCGATCATCGCAGAGCTCGAGGCACCGGGAGACACGGTACACGAGAAACGCCTCGAGAGAAACTTCCAGCATGACAACGGCATTTTGATGCATGTGACAAAGGAGAACAACACAACGAGACTCCGAACCGAAGTGCCCAAGTCCCTGCGCAACGGTGTCCTGAGAAGCCATCATGACGACACTAGACATGGTCACGCACTCCGAGCGAAGTCTAAACCTGAACGACGGTACTACTGGAGCAACATGGCCCGCGACATCACAAAGTATGTTCGAGGGTGCAAGATATGCCAACAACACAATCACGCGACAGGCGTGCAACCAGGCACTCTCAATCCCAGGGTCATCCCCACGACACCGTTTGATTCTGTGGCCATCGACCACGTCGGATCAATCAACACCGATGACGAAAACAAGTACTTCATACAGCTGTGGACCTCATGGCTACGTTCATTGTGACACGCGCAGTGCCCGACAAATCTACCGCACACCATGCATGGAGCCAGGATTTTGTTTCGGAGCGGGGGGGGGGCCCATAGGCCCCCCTCCCCCCCCCCCCCCCCCCCCTGGCTACGTGCCTGCCGCACACGTCCTCATATTCATAGAGGAAGACATTGCGACAAAGTTCGGAACTCCACGGACTATCATCTCGGATAACGATAGCGCATACACGTTAAGAGCAGCAAACGAGTACCTCCAACGACGCAGTGTCGAACACATCTTCACGGTACCATACGCACCAGAGACGAATGGACTAGTCGAAAGAGCCAACGGCAGGATTCTCCCACCTCTACGCAAAAACGTGAATGGAGGCGTGGATCACTGGAGAGATTATCTTTAAAAGGCAACCTCCGAAGTGAACACGCAGTTTCACGCAGGACTGAAAAGGTCACCGTTCGAACTCTTATTCAACTTCACGCCGCGAAGAGTCATCGAAAACCAGACATTGAACCAGACATTGAACAAGCCGACATCAATGCTCTCCGACAAGAGGCATTTGAGAACCTAACCGAATACCTTCAAGGCATGAAGCGGACACACGACAGGATACATGCGCCAGCCACCTACGATATCGGAGGAAAGGTCGGGTATAGCAACGGCATCAGACAAGGAAAATTCGCGCCTCTGTACGAAGGGCCGTACACGATCATTGACTCCGACAAACATACGTACACGATATCCCGCAACCCTCAAAATCGAACAGAATCCCGGACAGCAACCGCACGCCAACTGAAGCGCTTCCACGATCAACCAACGATCGATCCAGCTGGCCAGGACGCTGCGGATGAGGATGCAGAAGCAACAGTCCGATCTAGCACCTTGGACGACAACGAATACAGAGTGACCGTGACCGAGCCCAACGTTACTTTGGCCGAGACGGCATCGAACTTTCCAACAAGATCTTCATAGAGGCAGCGTAGACGCCCCACATGGCTCAAAGACTTTGTGACAGACGCAGTATTTTGAGTGCGGGCGTGTTAGCGGAGAGAGCTCCACAACGACGGACACCTAGTGATCGGGGGGAGGGGCGGAGGGGGAAGAGGAGCATCGCGGGGAGAATTCGCGCAGTCATGTCGTCACGACGAATTGTAATCAATTTTAATCCGCATTAAATCGTTGAGTTTCAACTAATTTCGCTTATTATTGAACTCATTCACGACTAGCAGTACTAATGAACAGTTTTACTATATAACTTCTAGCATAAAATATTCGCATTTTTCTAGCTTCGATTGAATGTTGGAATGTCTGAGAATCGAAACGAAACGTGTACATCGCGTTAGGGCCTAGGGGAAGTTGCTTCAGCCCTGTGTCACCCAATAACCATAGCAACTTCTAACGAGGAAGCTCCTGCGATCTTCAACCTTTTGTGCTAATTGACGATTCCACATTCGATTGCAATACTTTTTTTAAGTGGAAAGCCGGCGTTTGCTCAATTGACGTGCACGCGAACTCTTACAAAGCATTTGAACCAATCATTCGGTAAAAAGGAGCATTACCTATGTTCATAAAGCAGTTTATTTGTCCCTTTGGAACTCAGAACACAGTAAGTCTTCACATTTTTTATTGACCAGTGCACTAAATGTTTTATCCAATGTCCCTTAGAAATTAGCATTAGTAGGCTCTTTACCTTGCCGGTCGGTATCACTAGTCCACAGTAACCTACAAATGTATGATCATACTCCCCTTTGGTAGTTGTCTAATCCATCATTCTAACATCTAGAATCTTTCAAAAAAAGCCCCTCTCTTTAGAGGTCCAGAGATGGAACCACACTTATCAGCAATTCGTTAATTAAATGTAATGCACCTCAGAAATAGAAGATTAACTGCGCATTTTTCTCCTTCGTAGGATTTATTGCAGCAATAATCTTTTTCATCAAGAGTGCATTGTATTAGTCGGTCAATTACTTATTTGTTCTAATTACTTGGACAAGAGAACTCATATTTGCGTTCATGCCTTGCCCGAAGAGCAGTCTTGTTGAAAAATGTTGACTACCATTCTTTTCAGTCTCGTCAATAGCCTTTTTTCAAAAATGTGGGCCGGCTTTACTTCGTTTCACCGTAACTTGGTATGGAGAAACCGCCACAGCCCCTCGAGTCAATCGGAGAGCCGGAGGTGCTCTTGCAGGTAACAGCTAGCTGACCATTTTTCGCCAAGGTCCTTTCTCCGTGACAATGGCCCGAAGAGGCGTGCCAGGTTTATGCGTCTTTGCCGAAAAGAAGACCTCCAAGTAACCTGTCTTACACTTTTTTATTCTGTTTTCCAACTGTGACAGCTCAAGGCCATTGCACAGTTTTAGGGCAGCACTATTGACCTTTTTTGGTTCGAGTGAATTTGGTCTGAAACTTTTGCAACTGGCATCACGTGCTTTTAAATCCAGTGCAGACAAAGAGAGAGGTTTTGCGGTGCTGGCAAGGGACACTGAATCGCCCTACAGGTCGCTCTAGAAGTCCTCCGTGAAGTCATCCTAGACATCGTCTCGAGATCGTTTTAATTATGTGGAAAGAGACAAACTTAAATCCACTCCCTCAATGTGGGGGGGAGGAGGTTATAAAACCAACACGATGTTTCTTTAGATCTACATGCAAAGGAAAATTAACTTTTTTTTTAAACAGCGTAGATTGAAAAAGATTGTTATAATACGAATTTACGACGAAGTAAAAAAAAACATTAGAGCTATATTTACGGCGCAAAATGAATTTGTAGTTGACGACCGCGGGAGCCACCGCTGGTCAACTGGTAAACCTGCGCGCCGCCGCGCTGCGTCGCCGCCCCCGCAAAGTCACGCCGCCGCCGCACGCTGAGCGTGGTGCGACGCCGGTTCAACGCGCTTCTCCTCGTCGGCGACGCCGCGCAAGTTCGTCTGCTCCGGGGCGCCGACGCCGTCAATTTCTGACCGCCGCACAGGTCGTCTGCTATCGTAGTGCTTGCGCTCTTTCAGAAGCTTTCTTCCTGCTCTAAAAGTGGCTTATTAATCTTCGTTTCTTGCTTCATTTTTTACGAAGATAAATGAGTAACTTTTAGAGACCATAAGAAGCTTCTGAAAGAGCGCAATCACCATCTGACGAATAGCAGCAAGTCACGTGATAAATAGAGGCCACTAAATCAGTTTCTCCGCTAGATTTAGCGGACAATTATATCAGTTTCTCCGAAGATTTTGCGGGTAATTGACGTCACGTGACCTCAACACCACTACGATTCCCCGCTAAATGAATTGGTGTTGACATCATGTGACGTTAATCATCCCGCTAAATCCAGCAGAGACACTGAATTTGTTCATAGATGACGAGCCACCAAGTCATGTGACGTCATTTTTCCCCCTAACTTTAGCGGGGAAACTGAATTGGGGTTGGGGTCACGCGTCGTCCATTTTTCAACTAAATTTAGGTGGAAACTGTGGGAGGAGAGGAGGGTATAAAGGAGGAGGAATCAGGGTACGCAGGAGGAGGTGGGGAGAGTACGGAGAAAGAGGAGGAAAGAAGGGCGAGGAGAGAGAAAGGGGAGGAGGAGGAGGAGGAGGAGGGTCATCCCCTCCCCTCCTCCTCCTCAAGAGCTGTGCTCTAGTTTCGAATTACAGAAATTGGTAAACGTCTTTCATTTTTTCTTAAGTGGCGATTGCGTTGAAGAGTTGTTTCCTTCTGCATCCAACTCCTCAAATGCTCCTCAGCGGGTACAGTCCCTTGAAAAAGATTCCAAGCTCGTTTTGAAATGTTGAGCCCCTTCATATTTTAGGCACTCGTTGGGAGTTCGTTTCTTTTATTATTATCTTAACTTAATCATACAGATTTCTTTGGAATATGTTCGTTTCAAATCAATATTTTGAACCAAATTTAACGCACTTTCACGCGCCCACTCTTCTATAAACTATGTGGATACTCTAGATTGGAGTTTAGATACCGTGTCCGCCATTAGATCAACCAAACATTACCAGCTGCCACCAGTGCTAAAATAAAACCATCGGGCGACGTTATTTATCACTAATTATTTACCGGATATTCTCAAAATGAAGGTGATTAATGAAAAGATGTATGGATACCTCCTCATAGATGGTGAGGTATTTCGTGCCCTTCAGTTGAATGGTGTTGATTAACAACGCAGCCTGACCCGGGGATTATAGTCAGAGTACACGAAATAGGTGAGGTGAAGAATAAGTAAAGTGAAAAAGCGTATTTTTACTGAACTACGTTTTTTATTGTTGTTACGAGTCTTTTCAAGTTTGTTTTATTGTAAGCATTTTATCAATTATTATTATCGTTTTCCCAAACGAGATACAAAACCTCATGTTGTCGATATTGATTGAGTTATACTTTTCACTGCGCCACCTCTGGATCTGAAACATATATATATATACATATAAATATAGATTTATTTTTTTCAGAATTAGCATTTGCGCAGATATTCGCACGATGCAAGTATTAGCCCTAAATTTATTATAATATTGCTCGAAGATATTTTCTAATAGAGTTGTAATAAGATGCGAAGCTGATGCTCTATTTAATCGTGCATCTTCTTTAAAGGTCAATTGAAATTTAATTTCATATATTGTGTTTTTTTTTTGTTTTTTTTTTATTAAATGTATTTAAAAAAAATCATTAAAAGATGTACTAATACGGTTTCGGGCAGGTGAGTTATACGACCAGGGGGACGGTATGTGTGTGGCTAATATTTGCGAAAAGTCGGCTAATTAACTAACCCCATTAAGTAACTTTTTAATTACTGAAAATAGACATATGGTACCAATTAGAAACTTCGAGAGCCTTGTCGAAAACCACTATATAACTCTTGTTAGAACGCCTCGTGGGAATCTGGGGGGCGGACCAAAGTTAGCGCTTGTGAAGCAGGCGCAAAGCTAGCAGTGGCGGAATGCGATAATGATCTAATCACCCGTGTTCCACCGCGGCTAGCTTTGTGCCTGCTTCACGAGTTGTAGCTTTGACGCGTCCCCGAGTTTCCCGCAGGCTTCAAGTCGTTCTAGAAATTGTTGATGGTTTTCGACAACGCTCTCTAAGTTTCTAGTTGGAAACATATGTCTATTTTCAGTATTCAAAAAGTTAATGAACGAATTTTAATTAATTAGTCGACTTATCGCAAAGATTAGCCGCCCATATAATGTTCCCTGGCTGTATAACTCACCTACGGAAGCAGTATTAGAACATCTTTTATGGATATAATGTAATAAATCTATTCCAATTTAAAGAAAAAAAGATTCATCCGGTATAAAGTTTCAGTACTAGAAGTATTTATACTTATCCGTGGTGCCTTCCTTAATTAAGAACAATGTTAGTGCTTAGTGGGTACTACCATGTAATGCTTGGAGTTTTGGAACTGGTGCCATGAACATTTTTTTTTATCAAGACCAGCTGAACTTGTAAATAAGATGCCCACTGTGGACGCAGGCTATGCAATAGTGATAGTTATTTTTCCAATTAGTATTTTCTTTCAGTGCTAACGATGATATTAAACTGTGTTTTCACGACGTTTTATGTCATGCATAGAGTAGAGGTAACAAAAAGGCGATGACAATATCTCAATGTATTTGTGCTGAAATGCAAAAAAGAACTCACACACTTTATACTTCACACACTATAAAAACGACGTTATTAAAAACCTAGACAGGAAAACATATATACTGATGAGGATGGGTCGAACGAATACATTACAGCGAAGGTTTGCGTCTATACAATAGGCTCCTATCTGCAAAAGGTCTAAGACGAAATCGCTGACTCTCTGAACGGCGGATTGAGGCGAAGAACTATAGAGCATGGGTTTGAATTTTAGAATAATATTTCTATTTACCACGTATCACAAATTTTTTATCAGTTTTGAAAACTTGAGTTCAGTTAATATGCTCATGAAACTTCTCTGACACAGTTCAGTTGCTTGTATACCGTACATAACTAAAGTATGCCACGCATTTAAGCAACGGCGAGGACACTTACCGCATTCAAGTTCACACTTGTGCTCAGATTGAAAGCAGTTCTGCGAGGAACGACAGCGCCCTCTTGACATAACTGCTTCGCAGTGATTGGTTCGGGGATTAAAAGTCCATCGTTGTCTATCGTTTCCTCCTACGCCGCCTCCATAACCACCATTGTACCGGGGTTCACATTTCGCTTCTGCTGTTGTCAAGAGCCCTGTAACATCAACCATATATGAGATTAACTAGCCTTAATTAAATATGCCTAGACATAAAACAATACATTACTGAAACGAACCGTCATAAGCCTCGTCGTTCTGAACGTAATAGGAACTGACATGTTCAGCAACGCAGGGTGTGGCGAGTTCCTATAGCATCCGATTATCGCTCCGCAACCATTGAGATTGCGGCATTCGGCGAATTATATGCCGAAGAACAACCCACGAAGCAAAAAGCGTGAACATAATGGAACAGAAAGTCCGGCTGCTAACAAGCTAATGAAGGTTAGACATCAAGCCAAACACAACACGAGCCCAGTCTGAGACTTTGTATGCATAAGTGCGTGTGTGCGTGCATGCGTGCATGTGTGGGTGTGTCTTTGTGTTTTCTGTGTGCGTGTGGTCTTTTGATTTCTGGATTCTCAGGATTGTGTTACTTATAACATAATATGCCACATTCGGCGTTTCTTGAGCTGTCTGATTCTGCTCCGAGAAGCTGATGGAGAGGAATGGACGAGAGCATGCGGGGCCGTGAGAGCGCCGAACTCTGACTGGAATGATTAGTGGGTAGACGCAAAGCTAGCTGCCTTCATCTGTACTCATACTCTGAAGGCGTTGGATTGCCGAACGCCGGCGTCTTGCGTTCTGAGCTCGCGTTCCAACATGTTCGAAAAATAAATATGCACAAAGGGAGCTAGCATTACGTCTACCCCTTAATCATTCCAGTCAGACGTCGGCGTTCTGACGTCTTCACGCGTTCTCGTCTCCTCTTCTCCCTCAATTTCTCTGCGCATAGCTCTCCGACGCATCCGACGCATAGCCCTCCCCATGTCGCGCTTGGGAGCACTGATACGTACGACGGAGCAAATATACCACGTGGTTTTTAACAGGCTCGTGATTGGACCTGGCGGCCTCTAGCATTGGGCTTTAGTCCATCCAGGATGAGACGGAGTAAAGTAACTTCTTTTCAGTATTTTTTTTTTATTTATAACATGCTTTTGCATTCGTTGGGGACAATTATGAATTCTACGTCTGGCAGGTCTTCATCCCAAGCTTCAATAATGCAAACTGGAGTGTTTTTTTTTTTTTTGGAAAAGCACGGTGAAGTTATTTATTTTTAACTTAGTCGTGTTTTAAATTTCCATATAGTTTTCTGTCGTTAAGTGAGTTACAGAAAACATCCTTGTCCCATCTTGATGGATAAGCATCAAAGGCACCATTGTTGTTTGGGTTTCCTCCCTTGAGATAAACTTACTAGTTTTCTATTCCGGTTATTGCAACTTTGACCAAATCAAAGGCAGTCCTGCACCCATTTACTATTATACATATCCTGGGGCCCTACACTCGCCAAACACAGAGTTGAAGCCAAAAGTTTGCAGAGTGCTCCGATTGGACGCCGGCGACAAAAGCGCAGAATCATCGTCATGATAGTCTAATCATCCGTGAACTTCGACCCTGACTGAGTTTCACAAGTTTAGGGCCCCTGGGCTTTAACAAGCTTAATAAAATCACCAGCGGCCCCATGTTTAATATTTTAGGAATTATAGTGAAGAGGTCAATGCTCCCAGTATATAAAGTGTAGATGACTAAGTCTTTACAGAGTTAATGCAAAAAGAAGTGTTCCATTCTGGGGAGGCACACAATTTAAAAGTCTAACTCAATTGAAGAAAATGAAAACCAACAATTATACGGAATTAAAATTAGAAGGGAGAAAGTTATATCGATAAAGTAAATATATATCTATATCTGGTAAACTTGGGATCAAAAATGCATTGTCCTTTATAGAAGAAATATGCTACGCGAATAGTTAAAAGGTGAGGACTCGGGAATTAGTGCAAACGTAAAATTACTTTCTTACATTTTTAAAAAAAACTTTAGCTCTTGCACATAGTTTGTTGCAGGATAAAATCTGCGAAAGAGGCACCACCCCAAAAAGGTGCGCTCCACTCAATGTCTTGGTGCACATTTAAATGGGAGCTGTATTTTAATTTTATATTTTGTGCCAGACATATCTATAGATCACGCTACGAAAGGTCCGTATGGCATCATTTATAATTTTCTTTTTCAATTAACCACGTACAAATCAATTTGACGTTTGGCCATGTTCGTTTGCCATGTCTTGTTTGTCTTTTTCCGCAGAGTCATATCTGAAGTATATAAATCTGGCGCACTTCAGCCGACATTTATTTGACTGTTGCGCATAGTATGTGTATAGTATAGGGTAATTGTGTGCAATCATCTAGATTATAAAGTAATTTGAGCAAGTACCTTGAGTTATGTTGATTTATATGGGTCTTATGAGAAATTATGAGACATCGGTAATACAGGGACATAAAGAAAATTATCAATAAGAAATAATAAAATGTTTGGCGCTGAACCATATTTTTTTAACATCTGAACCTTATGAAGCTTTTGTGCTGAGGAAAGTATAGAGGTGCCATTTTTCTTTGCAATTCTGGGGTAGGTCCTCACTCCAGCTCTAATGTTTTAACAAACTCTATTCATCTTCATGGCAATAAAAATGAATTAAACAACTTTTATTCAAAGTCAGCTTGTTCATTTAGTGGCAGGATGATTTTCCATAAACTATAATCTTGTAAATGTGATTGTGTGTGTCGGTCAACGTAAAGGGGCAGAAACTAAGTAAAAAACAACATTTGTCCTGACAAAGATTTGTGTATGGCACTGTAATGCTTCAACATTCAGTTAGAATGCTTGACGACATGGTTCAATTATAACACATGCTAATTAAGTCACAGGGTATTATGTCCTGAACTAGAAATGACCACACGCATTAATATCATGGTGGTGGAGTACATAGAAACGAACACAATACGAAGAAAAAGTGGACAGTAAACAAAACAAATTACAAGAGCCAACTAATCCTCATCGCTGCTTTGATTCAACATCAAATGTTACCAGAGTAATGGTTGACAAAAAATTACGAAGTTATGCCTTTCATTCGACGGACTCTACATTCAAAATAGTGCCCAGCACAACCGAAACAGCGGGGATGAAAATAGCCACGGAAATCATCCTACCCACACCAACACAGGTATTTGATTTCAAATAAACCCACCAAATAAATAAATGACAAAATTATGTTTCTCAACTAGAAATGTCCATACGCTTCGGTATTAAGGCGATAAATTAAATATAAAAAAGGTCAAAACGGAAAATAAACAAATCAAGTTCCAAGACCCTACTCATCCAGCTCGCTACTTTGATTCAACATCAAATGTTACAAGAGTAATGGCTCACAAAACAATTGCAAGGTTTTACCGATTATTTGGCACCCATTCTAGTTCGAAATTAAGGCCCAGTACAACCGAAGCATCTGCGAAATGATACAAGATGTACTACGTACCTGTTGTGTGAATAGAAATAACGACGGCAATCAGCAGGAGCTTCATCGCTTATCTTGATTCCTTCTTTATGGAATGAAGTTTCTGCGGAAACTGCTTCGTATTTGAGCGAATTGGTGATTTTATACCTTCGACACATAGCGTAAGATTCACGTGGGCAATTGTAACATTCTTCATTTCCGCCGTGATGACGAAAACTGTCAACGGTGATCATTGTTAAAACCCCTCGAGAAGTAAATTAAAAGTAACAACAACAAAAACGGACAATACAACACGTAATTTCAAAGTGCAGCTGCGTTTGTTCGGTCCACCTGTGAACGGTAAAAAAAGCTCACCAAATAAATTAGATACTATCAAGGCTACTTTTTACTTCCGGTTTCTAAATATTTGTTGCCCGAACCTGTACATATCTAAATACTATGTTATACTCCGAAATTTAAACGCAGCTAACGTAGCATTCCGCAAAATATGGGCCTTTCATTGGCCGGTGATCAGGGACTGGATATATGCGACCAACCTTCTTACGTTCGACGTCGGAGTATAACAGATAGCCTTGATGCCACCTCGACGTCATGAGCGGGCCTTGTCTTCAACGTTGTACCGTCAGAGTTCGGCATTCGACGTCGCCGCGAGCTCTTGTTTCCTCCTCACCGTCAATTTTTGATCGTGTGGTCAGTGACAACTACTTTATGTAGGTTTAGAAAACTTGTACTTTACTTGAAGTACATTCTCTGAGCATGTACTTGTACTTTACTAAATTATTTTTTCTGATACTTTTTGGACTTCACAGTACGATCTCCAAATTTGAAAACACAAAATGGCGTACCGTCGTGTGAAAACGCGCTATCGTCTTTCGAGAGGTAATCTGGTCATTTCTCTTAGTGAAGTGATGGAGGCTATAAGACCGATACAAATAAGTGCCTTATAAAATAATTCTGTTAAATAGTTTGTGAGCGAGAGTAAAACAACTGCTCTGTGGCGATTTGGTTTTTGCCCAATATTTGCAGCCATTTCGAAAATACTGATGCACCTCCGATAATTTTTCGAGCAATGCATACCAGTTAAGAAAACACAGTATATAGGTGATGAAAGGGCATCATAAAAGATTGTCTTAAAAGTGCTTGTACTTTACTTTGAAAATACACTCTATTTATGGTATTTGACGTTACATTGCACTCGGTTTGCTTACTACATTACTTGAAGTATATAACCTCTCATTTACTTTGTACTTCAAGAACTTTTTAGATGAACTTTACACAACACAGTAAACGGGCAAGCACTGCCTGCAAAATCAAACTGAAGCAATGGTCACTTCAAACTATAAATAACACATCATTGACGAAAAAAAAAGTACAAAACAAGCCGCTTGATATTTGGCTAGCAGGATTTCGCTAACGGATCAAAAGCTATACACTTTTCTGTAACCTTGAAACAAAAAACTATGTATATATATATATGTGTGTATGTGTGTCTGTGTGTGTATGTAGAAAGAGAGACAGAAAAAAAAAAAAAAAACGTAGCGCGGGATGACGAAAAGTATATACGGCAGAAAATGCAATTGAGACGGTTGTTGGAGCTCGGAGACCACGTACGATGGTGGGAAGTGCCCGTGGTGCATATTCAATAACGTGGCTCTGAACGTGGCTCTGATGATACCATGTCTCTAAAGCTCATAAACAAAGAGTACTACATGTACACGGGACGAGACAGAACAGTGGGAGGATTTCTGGAGCACAAACGAGCACGCACCACGTGACACCAAGAGTCGTACCGCGGTCCACGCGGCGGCGTGTGTTTCCAGAACACCTCCGATTGGCTACATTTCGTTTCGTGTGCATTAATAAGACAGATTTGGAAACGCCAGAAAGTCAAGGTGGACTCGTGTAGAGGTTAGCACATCCAACCGGACATTGGGAGGCCTAGAGTTCAAATCCTGGCTCCGCCGTTATTTTGGCTTTCGGCGGGTTCCTAAAAACTTTATTTCTTTGATTTATTGGATTAATTACGGTTCATTCATTTGCATATGTTCGTTTATATCCTCCTCGGAGACCACGTAAGATGGTGGGAAGTGCCCGTGTTGTATATTCAATAACGTGGCTCTTGATTCTCGCAGATGATGATGATACTGTGTCTCTAAAGCTCAAAAACAAAACAAAAAATACTACATGTACACGGGACGAGACAGAACAATGGGAGGACTTCTGGAGGACAAACGAGCACGTACCACGTGACACCAAGCGTTGTACCGCGTTCCACGCGACGGCGTGTTTTTGCAGAACACCTCCGATTGGATACATTTCGTTTCGTATATATATATATATATATATATATTATAGGAACTTCAAAAGTTATTCGCTACTTTTTAAGGTAGTTAGTAATTTACTGAATTACTTTCTATTTGAGTAATTTCTAACACACTCAGATTACTTTGGAGGCGAATACTCAGTAACTTTACATAATTACTTTGCAGAGGAACTTGTACATTTCTGATCTGAGGGACCCGCCATATAAATCTATTTATTCACGAAACTATTGCGCAATTTTCAGAACGACCTTAGCAAGGTTATAGGAAAATACAATGGGTCCCAGCAGTATAGTCATCTCGAATTTCTTTTTGACCTGTCATAAGCCCTTTAATGCGAAAGGATTCGGAAGAATTACGTAGGCAATTGCAACATTCGGAATCTCCAAGGGCTCGACGGAATATTCCATCTGTAATCATTGTTCAAACCCCACGAGAAATTGAAATCGAAATAACAACAGCGAACGTCACAAACTATGGTATTAAAGCGCAGCTGTTTTCTTGATCAATATGTAAACTGTAAACAATACACGGTGGACAAGAATAAAACAAAACTTAAAAAAATAAACTAAGAAAGTAAAAAAAAGTAAAACACATTTATGAAGGTAAGATGCTTCGCGGTGCCTGTTGAAACAGGCAGGGATCACTTTCGTCATTCTTGTCCAGCTCGCTTGCACCTTCGCATTTTAATTGCATTATAATGTTAATTTCCCTGGTAAATTTAGAGGGCAAATTTAATTTGTTTGGAGGTCATGTTACATCAATCCAAGTGACGTCATTTTTTCTGTGAAATTTAGCGGGAAAGCTAAATTGGTGTTGAAATAATCTGACGTAAATTTTTTACGATAAATTTAGCGGGGAAGCTGAATTTGTGTTGAAATCATGTGACCTCCATTTTTCCACTAGATCTGAAGGGGAGACTGAATCTGTGTATAGGTCATGTGACGTTATGTGACGTCATTTTTCCCGCTACATTTAGTGGGGCAACTGAATTGGACGAGGTCACGCGACGTACGAATGTTCCGCTAGAGCTAGCGTGAAAACAATGTGTATATAGGCCACGTGACACCAAGTCATATGACGGCTTTTCTTCGCTAAATTTAGCGGGGAAAAAACGGCCAGAGACATACCTCAAAGTAAACTGAAGATCCCAAGAAAGCTAATCGCTTTGAAACCAAATTAAATCATGGCAACGATTTTTTTCCTTTCACTTTAGATTTTTGTTGCCTGAAGCTGTACTTATTTAATAACATGTATACTCGTCTTCACCTCAAGAGCCGTAGTAAAACAAGTCCGGCTCCGCTAAAAACAATGTTAATTTTCCCCTTTATGCGTATAATTAAGAGATATGTAGGTGAATTTTAGATTAGATGTACGTTATCTTATCAAGACGTCCACGTTCCAAACGTCAAAGGCATCGTTTTTTCCTCCGACAACCAAATCTCGGAAGAACTACTTCGCGCCGCGTAGGAACAATCCGCAAATATTGATGCTTTCCTTGAGGGAAAAGGAGTATAAAGCAAAAATACCTTTGCCTCCCCTCACCTTCCAAACGTTATCATTACTTGCGCCAACTCAGCCGTTGGATCTAAGCCTGACTTCGAGAGTCCTTCGACTCGTTTATTGCAAATGAGGCCCAGCCAAGCACTGACGCTGCACTCGTGTCCAATTTCTCCCCACGCTTGATATGTCTTTGATGTTTATTTTCAGCAAAATCTGCGTGATCTTCCCAAGATGGAAGATGATCCGGTAATTTGGGAAGGTGTTCTGTAGATGTTTATAATAGTTTCACAATCCCTCATCCTTGCCACGTTTGCTGAAGTCTATCCCCCTGCACGACCGTGGGAGTCACGACCTTTTCATCTGACGTGTCAAGCTGGGCGTATTCCTTCAGTCTGCCCGGGACGCACAACTTGGGTAGGCCCATGATAATTCTTCTAGCTGGATTGTTTAAGACTTCGATGTTCTGCCATCGAGCCATTGTGATCCGGTAATGCCGAGCTTCGTAGGAGATGCACGATACGGCTAGGGCGTTTACCATTGTTCTGCTGATTACTTCTGTTGCTCCGCTCCTGCAATGTTCGTGTGTATCTTGAAGACAAAAGCCTGCCATTCCCGTTCCTTAAATTGTGATCCCCATGATTTTCCATGACGGGGAAATTGAATACTTTTGCCTGCTAGATAGAGGTTCAGTTGTTACGCGATCTTGGCGAGACGTTGTCTTTTAGGTGTAATTATGGTGAAGTTGGGTTTATCCGGAGATGCTTGCATCTTTACTCTCCTTAGGTGGGCTTCGATTAAGTCTAGGCCTGCTTGGAGTGTCTTGCTGCCTTGCAATACTGTCGATTTTTTTTTCCATATTGAAACCTGGTGCATGGCTGCAATTATGAGATTAAAGAGTGTCAGTTATAGGACGGTGCCTTCTCGGACGCCCACACGGTTCACTTTTGGTTTGCTGCCGTGCGAGGCGCAGCGTACAGAGAACGTTCTTCCTTCCAAAATTATTTTGAAAGTTCAGAGGCCTTCTCCTAATACCGAGTCTCTGAGCTTTGATAATGATTGAGAAGAGGGGGACTGCGTGAAACGCTTTCTTCACGTCAATTAACCATTGTTTTGATAATCACTCCGTCGGAGTTGATATTCTGGATTACTATCTGCCAAACTGAGGGCGATGCTTTCTTGCGTTCCGATGCAGGGTCGAAATCCTCTCTGGGCAGGATGAAAGGCTTTGGGAAATCCCAGATTCCATGTGACTCTTGCTAGAACACTCTTCAAAAAACATCTAGTGATGAGCTAGTAACTGCACTAGTTACTACATTTTTCTGATCGTTAATCAAATCAGTTTATTTTCTCCATTCAGCAAAAAAAAAAGGGGGGGGTGGCCGAAGTAAAAAGCTGATAAATCAGCTCGACATGGTCCTTAGCCAACCTAAAGAGGCAGTGCCGGCACTAAAAAAATATACCCTAATAAGTTAAGAAGCAAAATAGTAATTGAAAATACAAAAGGGCGTGTCAGGAGCAATGGGTAGAAATATTAACCAACATTGAGAAACTGACCACAACACTGGAACACGAGAACAGCCTCACGACACAACTTACTAGCTTTCACTAACAATTTACTACTTCAAGGGCGCGATAGCTTGTATAACGTTAGTAAATGCAGCATTAGTAGATTTTTATTAGTGTTACTATCTTTTTACAAGCTATTTACTACCCCAAATGCGCGGAAAAGATGGCGGCGTCTGCAGCATACCCGATGGCCCACGTTAGCGACGCACTTACTGTTTAGAAATGCAGGGGCAGGTATCCACACACGATGATAGCATCAAATATTGTAGGGGGAGGTATGTTCAAGCGTTCAAGCTGACTTTATAACGATTGCAGCCTCCGTTCCAGCAAGTAGACGAGTAGAGATCCCGCGATCTCTACCCCTCCACCCCCGTGGGAAGACAAGGCACACTCTTATGGCGAATTCCACTGGGCGTTTTGGAGCGCTCCGGGATCAGTTGACCAGATCCGGACTGGAGCACGTGCACGATCCGAACGTGGTCGTGCCGCCTACGGATCCCCTGTGGAACATGACCACTGCTCCGGGATCGGCGGATGCCTTCCCGTCATTCAATTGCCCGGGAATCCTCTTTCCGCGGCCGCCGTGGTCATTTCGAAGACGTTTTTGCAATCGCGGCGCTAACACGTGTTCGACGCACGAGCGGCAGAAATGGATCAGGCGCTTCTAGCAAAGATTGCCGGAATGCCCGTAGCGCGGCAAAACGAACCGGCTGTCGAGCCAAGGGGTAAGCAAGCGGCCATTACGAATTCTTCTGAATTCGAGACAATCTAGGAGCCCAGCCCTCGACGTTCTTCTTCTTCTTCTGAGGCGAGATGGGCGAGATCAGGCGAGATGCCCCGCGAGAAAGGAAGTCACGTGTGTGCGCCGAGGGCTGGCCCGGCTGGCTTCCGGTTGAATCCGCCGAAATCGTGGGAGCGACTTTTCTCGGATCCAGATCGAGATCTGGAGCGGGAGCTAATCCAAAACGGACCAGGGAAACACGTCGGTCTCGATCCCGATCGCCCAGTGAAATAGGCTCGCTCCAGAAAACTCGCCGCCGGCGCGCTCCAAAACGCCCAGTGGAAATCGCCGTTCGAAATGGGGGGTGTACAGGGGTACACCCGTTGGCACATATGTTGCATATCAGAACTCCATTTCGTCGTTCTGTCCGCTGACGTCGAGCTGGCAATACCCACTTCTGCGAGCGGCTTGATAGCTGTCGGATATAACGCACTAAATAGCTAAGGTGCGTATTAGAAACAACAAAAAAAAAAAAAATTCAATAAGGTTTTGGAGCAGGGCCAAAATAACCTTTATTGTCTTACTGTAGCCTTTAATGAGTACATTAGCTACTTTAATAAGTTGTATCTCTCGACTATTAAACCGCTCGTAAAAGCTGGTATCGCCAGCTCGACGTCGGTGGACAGAACGCCGAAACGTTTTTGAGGTGTTACGTATGGGACAAGGAGTGTACCCTGTCCACTCCCAATTTCTGAGAGCACACTGGTGGACCATCTCCGTTTTAAATAGAACGTGGACAAAGACCAGAAGGCCAGAAAGAACAACCCAGCCAAAAAAAAACACGCGGAATCCGTGCAGGACGCCAATCCCGGCTCCGAAACAGCACACGTCTGCAACGCAGCTTTCAGAGAAGAGGGAGGAGTCACAGCCATTGCGTCGCGTTGTGTTAACACATAATCCAAGGCAAACTTTGCGTTTTACAAGAAACACTAAGAAGTAGAGCTAACAGCCTTATTATTCGGAGTCCCTGACCCCACAGGCTTCCAAGCCTGTGGGGTCAGGGACTCCGTGTACAGGTGTACACGGTACACCTGTACACGAGCTGGAAAGAGGCCTGCCACTTGCCGGAAGCGAGAAGGTTAAAAAAAAAGAAAAAAAAAAAGACTTTTAAATCTAGAGGGGTTAAAATCACCATCTCCTGGGTCCCGGCCGAGCCGGAAAAGAGGGGAACGAGAGAGCACAAGAAGCCGCGCGGGATCTCATTCCTTCTCCCTATCCCTCCGCAACAGGCCAAAGCGCGATTCTCGACAGCGCTCCGCCCGTACTTACTTAAAGGGGCCCTGCAATCATATTTAAGCGTCTACCTTTTATGCGGTTTCCACGTCTCTTGGGGTTCGGGCAAGCCAGCGGGCACGGAAAGAGTAGCTAAATATCAGTGCGCCATATTTTAACCGGACGACGCGGAAACCTCCTCCACTGACGAGGGCGACCCACGGTACCGAAAGCGCGCAAAATGTAACGTCTTTGGTCCTGGGCTTACTACTGGTCAGAGCCACTAAAAACTTCTTTTTGGTCGAAATACAAAATATAAGCGGTGCGAACCGTTTCAATTATTTATAAAAGTAGTTTTTGTTCACTATTATAGATGAAAAAAAGAAAGAAATGCAGTGTATAAAGTACGGAAACAAGAAATGACCCGTCAACATACGGCATACTTTTCTAGTATGCGCCGCATAAATGCGGCGCATACTAGAAAAGAGTAGTGGGATAAAGCGCCGACACGGAAAAATCCCGGATGTACGCGGTGGGGCTGCAGTCGTATGGACAGGAGGATCCGACCGGCTCCGAGCGTTCCGAAGGCCTTCGGCGAGAGGCTTTGTCTTGCGGTTTGGCCGTTTCGCGGTATGGCAGCGCGAAGTGGGCTCTCATTCTGAACTGATCTTTACCCCGTGTTTGCTGTCGTTTGTGGCCAATGAAGTGTCATGTTGAATTAGTGTTTAATCGCGCAGCAAACGCAATGAAAGCCGCTTTGGCTGGCCGCTGCATACAACCTATCCAGAACATGCTTTAGTGGCGCCCTCTGGCGCCGTCGACACGGAGTGCGGCGGCCGTGAGCGCTCGATGAGCTCACTATTCCTCCTCTAGTTCACGGCCACTCAAGCCAGGACCTACGACGTCATGAAGGAGGTTATTTTTTGCTTGCTTTTGTAATTCTAAATTGCCTATAACTTTTAAAATAAAGCGAATTTCGCGAAAAGAAAAGTTTCACTAAGTTACTACGTTCAGTGCGCTCAGGTTCGGTGCAAATTAAAAAAAAAACAGTAAAAAGTCCTTGCAGGGCTCTGAAGATGAAGAAAAGACCGACCGGGACGAGGAAACGACCCTTGCCCACCTTGACCGATGAAGGGTCCTGCGTAGTATGCTACCTGAAGGCGATGACCCACTGCCGAACGGGTATGGTTGGTGGGCTATAGTGCGTCTTCGGAGAGTCCGAAGCGGAACGGCCGTTTCCCCGGCTGTCCGGGCTAAGCTCGAGAGACGTGTGCTCAAGACAGATTAAGAAAAAGAACACGCGGACGACGGATCTT
The DNA here is from genome assembly GCF_016920785.2 of Ixodes scapularis. Lineage (NCBI taxonomy): Eukaryota > Metazoa > Arthropoda > Arachnida > Ixodida > Ixodidae > Ixodes > Ixodes scapularis. Next base: position 78,116,288 of record NW_024609836.1, read on the forward strand.
GCAGACGATGCGCAACTGGACAACAAGCCACAGGTGCCCATCTCTCTTAGGACTGTGGGGAGCTCAGCCGGGCGCAGGAAAAAGCAATGGGAAAACTGCAACCCAAGCTGCGCTCGGGAATCCTTCGAGACTGGATACACCCGAGGGGCGCACCGCAGCACTGCAAATCCATATTGGACTCGCTGCTTGACTTCTTCGCGACAACAAACATCCAGAACTCCATCTGCTTACAGACATTTCTGGTACCCCCCCTCCTTATCAACACACGATTCCCACACCCCCTTCTCTCTGCGATGTGAGTGGACAATTGGTTAGACGGAGTCGTACGCGCTTTACGTTTTTCTTCTTTAATGACACATGTCCGTTCAATCGTTTTCCTCGCGAGAGTACCTGTGATTCACTGCAAGAACGAGGAAGAAGCGCGAGGAAATATTTTCAAAAATCCTCTGCGTCAGTGACACAGTCAGCGTCCCTTTTCCTAATCTTCTCAGCCTCGAATTTCAGCGCCACCTTTCAAAAGATGACGCAAGTGCGCGTCGTCTGCTACAACATAAGTCCGTTTTGATATTTAGGACAATTAGTACCCTTTAAAAATTACATTGATTGTGAGCGATTTTAATGAAAACGAGAAAATCTGTAATTAAAGATATAATTAGAATGCAATTAAATGCAAAGGTGCAAGCGAGCTGGACAAGAATGATGAAAATAATCCCTGGAGAAGGGGAACAAGAGGGACAAAGGACAAACACAAATCTCCAAACACAGCTAGGTGACTGGTGCGCGACCGAAAAAATCCGCCTGGTCCGGGTATCGAACCCGGGACCTCTCCATTACAGGTGGAGCGCTCTACCAATTGAGCTAACCAGGGGTTAGACATCAGTAGAGCAAACGGGTTTTATCAGCTGCCACCAGTCTAACACCAACAAGGGTGAAGCTTGCAATTTAAAGTTATAATTAGAATGCAATTAAATGCAAAGGTGCAAGCGAGCTGGACAAGAATGATGAAAATAATCCCTGGAGAAGGGGAACAAGAGGGACAAAGGACAAACACAAATCTCCAAACACAGCTAGGTGACTGGTGCGCGACCGAAAAAATCCGCCTGGTCCGGGTATCGAACCCGGGACCTCTCCATTACAGGTGGAGCGCTCTACCAATTGAGCTAACCAGGGGTTAGACATCAGTAGAGCAAACGGGTTTTATCAGCTGCCACCAGTCTAACACCAACAAGGGTGAAGCTTGCAATTTAAAGTTATAATTAGAATGCAATTAAATGCAAAGGTGCAAGCGAGCTGGACAAGAATGATGAAAATAATCCCTGGAGAAGGGGAATTGGTAGAGCGCTCAATTGGTAGAGCGCTCCACCTGTAATGGAGAGGTCCCGGGTTCGATACCCGGACCAGGCGGATTTTTTCGGTCGCGCACCAGTCACGTAGCTGTGTTTGGAGATTTGTGTTTGTCCTTTGTCCCTCTTGTTCCCCTTCTCCAGGGATTATTTTCATCATTCTTGTCCAGCTCGCTTGCACCTTTGCATTTAATTGCATTCTAATTATAACTTTAAATTGCAAGCTTCACCCTTGTTGGTGTTAGACTGGTGGCAGCTGATAAAACCCGTTTGCTCTACTGATGTCTAACCCCTGGTTAGCTCAATTGGTAGAGCGCTCCACCTGTAATGGAGAGGTCCCGGGTTCGATACCCGGACCAGGCGGATTTTTTCGGTCGCGCACCAGTCACCTAGCTGTGTTTGGAGATTTGTGTTTGTCCTTTGTCCCTCTTGTTCCCCTTCTCCAGGGATTATTTTCATCATTCTGTAATTAAAGAGTCGTTTTTGAAATAGCTGTCCTTTCATCTGAAATATAATTCTTGCGTACAGAGTCGAACTTAAAAATAGTCCTATGATTTAAACTCATTCTGAACAAATCTGAATATGTATTCAATCAAACCCAGTCCTACAAAAAACCAGCCTATTTCATCTAGCATAATTTAAAAAAAAAAATTAGATCAGATAGAATGCCATCTGAGAAAACCAAAAACGCTTGAAGGGAATTCTTTTAAATTTTATCATATTCAAGTAGCGTTTACGAAGAATCTGCAGGCATTGCACTTCTAATGTTTTTGTTTTGTTTTGTTTTCACTTTATGCTGGGCTTTTATATTGACCAAAAGCGTGCGCCCAAATGTCGTTGCTGCGCTATGATGAAACTGAGTTACGACACTTCAAAGTCGTTTGAAAGAGGCACTTTCTGAATAACTATAAAGAAATGTGAGTGTACTAATTAAGAAAAAAGCGTAAGTACAAAAATGGCGAGTCCTTTATCTAATCATTAACGAAAATCACAACGTGATTTGGATTCATTATATATCTAGAAACTTGGAATGCGTAAAGGCAAGTCTTCGAAAACATCAAAACTTGCCTTTTTTTGCTTTTTAATTGCGTGTTAAATTTCGACATATGCATTTCACATTCTGGAATAAAATACAGAGAATGAACTGTCAATTTATTTGCAAAAAGAGCGAAATACGTGGCACGTGCGCAGACGCGACACTTGTACCCCAAACGGGAGCGTAGCATGCTACTTTAGCACAGCTGCCACCGGTATTATGTGTTGCAACAAGGAGACCGCCGGCTTAAACTGAGAATGCAGCGAATGCCACAAGCACGAAAGCTCGAGGTCGCTGCTTTGAAGCATTCTACCACATAACGAGCAGTCGATCGAGAAATGGAAGTCTCAAAGCCAGGAGCGCGGGCTAGCTCGCGCTTGTAAATTTGGCTGCATTCACAACTTAAAGGGTTCATCAAACGAAATTGAATTGGAATATTCATAACTTTTCACAGGTGTACTGGTCCTCTTCTGGCCCAAATACACTCCCACAAACCGCCAGTGATTCAGAAGGTTCTTGGACGCGATGAGATTGCGAGGATAAAAGTGAACAATTTCTTTCAGTCTCGCCTTCGTAAAGCTAGATGACGTAATTCTGGGATCGGAGCCACCCACCTGACTACAGTCAAGCGGGGCTAATGGATTGGAGGCGAGAACTGTGAGCACTCCGCTTCGGCTCGTAACAATTAATGCCTCCGCGGACAGTCGGGCAGGCGCTCGTGCTCAACCACAGTACATTGTACAACCACAGAGGTGATGAAAATAGCCGAGCTCTAACAGTGACTGGAGCTCAACACGTGTTTTCTACTTTGACGACCCCAGAGCGTAGATATATGTTTAAGGTTGGCAGCATGATAGGCACAAGGCCACGGGGCTGCTTGTTCTGGCTCCGAGTTGAGGGGATGAACGATGTTAATATTTCTCAAATTGTTTTTTGCGACTTTTATTGCATAGAAAGAAGAAAAAAGACGTCAAGTTTATTCAATGATTTTAAGCAGTATTTAGCGAGTATTTAGTATTTAGAACATGTGGTTTATTTTTAAAAAGTGGGACATATGTGTCCCGTTGGCAGTAACACATATTCCAAAAAGTGGGACATATTTGTCCTAATGACCTTTTATGGTTCTAACCCTGAGTTATTTATTAGCAGGCCCTGCATGAAACGGTACAATGCATGTCGCACACAGCGGCACATCGCAGGCGACACAAAACAACCTTGTGCGAACTTCTCTTTTTTCCGTAGAACACCAAAGGCACCGGCGCCTCTTCGTCACCCTCTCGGGGTAGTGCTGCTTCCCCGAAAACCTCACCTCGTCGCTCACTCTGATTATTTTCTGGCCACTCTTAGAGCCTTTGTTGTTGATGCATACGGCATCTTGTTGTCCGAGCCCTTGAAGGTTCGGCCGTTGATCAGTTGACGGCCAAGCACAAGTCGAAACCACAGCAGCCCATTTCGGTCGTTCCCTTGACTTGGATGAACGCATTTACTATAGCTGCGAACAGAAGAAAAAAAAAAAATCCGATACCACGACTTTTTCGATCGGCTATCGGCTGGCGTCAGGCAAGATAATGGCGATGAAAAGTGATTTTAACGAAATATATCAACGATTGTTGAAATTACCTGTTTCAAGTGAAGTTTTGAGAGATCGTCAGGCAAGCAAGAAGACACCATGATTTGACGAGATCATTTATTAACAACCTGGAATAGCATGTGGTGCTGCTACCGTTGCAGACAAGTTCATTTTGAGTTATCATTTCATTTTGATTTTTACAGGGCCGCTGTAACTCATAAAGTAATATCTTTTTTCATGCAGCTTGGGCATAATTAACACACATGGCGCGAGACATATTGATAAAAAAAAGAAATCATATTAATTGGAGCAATATTTAAGGCGCTAGAGTACTTTCGGCGGGCCAATGATAAAATGGCTGGTATTGGAGAGAGCTAGTCGTTATTTTGCTGGTTTCCCATTGGTACATCTCTATCAGCAGCCTCTACATTGCTCTCCACGTGCCGCAATCAGCACGAGAGTTGTGCGTTCGTTCAATTGTTTACTCTTGAAAAATACATCGTCTGATACGCCTCTTCTCTCACGGCGATTTGAAATAATGTTGATGCTGCAGCGGCCCTTTAAACGACTAGGGTTCGGCCGTTTCGATGTGCCCGCCGTTCACTAGACACGCAAAGCCGAGCTTCATGCGCCAGGAAAGCTTTTCGCGCATCCCATCGTCGATCTCGAGGAACGCGCCCTCAATTTTTTTCTTTCAGCTCTTCCATGCTGGGGATCCTCTTCTTGTAGACCTTTTATAAATCCCCATACGAAAAAGTCGCACATATTTAAATCGGGGGATCGTGGAAGCCAGTCCATATAGTCTGATCCCCGACCCGTCCACCGCTGAGGGAACGTGCTCTTGAGCCATGCCCTCACACTTTTTGCGCAATGGGAAGCCGCCCCATCCTGCATGAATATACAGTTTTCCTTTGTCATGTAATACCTTTCAAGCTCAGGGAGCATATCCGTTTTCAGCACGTCCAAGTAGGCATCTGCGTTAATAGTGCCATCGAAAAAAAAGGGGCCCACTATGGATTCAAGCCAAATCCCACTCCACACTCTCACCTTCGGTAAATCGAGATGCCGTTTGTCCACGGCATGAGGGCTATCGCGAGCACATATCCTGCTGTTCTGGTGGTTCACACGCCCATCAAGGTGAAAGTTTGCTTCGCCACTAAATAAAAGAAACTGCAGGTGCCCAGGGTTGCTCTTAATTCGCGGCAACTCCGCCTTGCAAAATTCTAAACGTCGGACGTTGTCGCTGTCGTGCAGGGTTTGAACGACTTGCGTCCTATACGGGGGAAAATTATTTTTACGCAGAATCCGTCGTACGCTTTTTTTTTTTTTCTCGAAATGTCGAGCCACCTGGCTGCTCGTTATGTTGACAATTTCCGGTCGCTTTCGAAGACAGCAAGCACCGCTTCAATGAGCTCCTCATTTTTCAGCATGCTCTGACGTTCACTCAATAGATTTTTCTTTTTAAAGTCTTCTCCGCTCGCAAAACGATCCGCCAAAGTCAAAATTGTCGCGCGTGAAGGCGGGCGTTTATGAAATGCAGTGCGAAATTTTCGTTGCGCTGTGGCCACCGAGTTCTGCTCCACGTACCACTTCACTGCTTGGGAAACTCATTTGCCGAGTATTGCGGCATCGCAGGGCGGCGCGGAAAATATATTGATAATAACTACAGCAGAAAGCAGTGATGTGATTGGCCGAAACCGCTTTGAAGCCCCTTTTGGAGTAGCCAAAACAATGCTTTGAGGAGTGGCATAATCACAACAACTTCTAGCGAGGAGGCTCCTGCGATATTTACGTTTTGTACCGTTAGCGGAGAGAGCTCTACAACGACGGAAACCTAGCGCCATCTTTGGAGGGCGGAGAGAGCTCCACAACGACGGACACCTAGCGCCATCTGTGGAGTGGTGGAGGGGGGAGGAGGAGCATCGCGGGAAGTAGTAGCGCACGTCATGTCGTCACGACGAAATGTAATTCATTTTAATCCGGATTAAATCTTTGAGTTTCAATTAATATCGCTTATTCTTGTGCTCATCCACGACTAACATGACGACGAGGACTCACTAACGAAGACTACGCGGACGGGCAAGCAGCGAAAATTCGGTATGAAGCGACCGACGACTACCTAAAAGAAATGCGTGCGAGCGGCCCACGGACGACCTGACGACGGCACCACGATACAACGCACCAGGTCACCGCGACGGTTACGTCATCGAGTGACATAACAGCGAGAACGCTCAAACGACGCCCAAGTCGACATCAAGCCGAAAAGCACCACCGCATGCGGCGACCGGCGCCGAAAGCGTGGTGAGCTGTCAACACGTGCACCAGCGACACCAGCGAAGAAACGCAACAAGCTACGACCGTACTGCCGTACGCGACGGACTGAGGACACCGGCTGAACGAGGTCAACGACTCGGGACGGCGAGCAACACGTAGTCTCGGATCTGTTCCCCGACCTCCACGGCGTCAGTCGACGGCGTCCCCATCCACGGCAAAACGCAACGCAACAAAGCGATGACAGACTACATGTTTGCAACGACATCTGTCTTCACCGAAGACCGCGACAGCATCGACAAAGGCTGACACCGGACACATCTGCGCGACGCAAAACGCGAGGGCACCGATCCAAAGACTGCGCTCAACCTGACACCCGCACCAAGGAGGAGAAAGCCGCTGCAGCACGACGACGCGAAGCGAAACAGCCAACTTCGGAACGCGTGAACAACATCATCACAGCACATCATGCAGACAAGAACTGGACAATTCTATTGGCTTCGCACGTCAACAGCATCGAGGCGATAGCGCTCTGGGACACAGGCTCAGCCGTAACACTCATGAGCGAGATCTTCGCTGCAAGCCACAACTTCGAGATCACCCCAGCCCCAGACTGTGTTCTCGGAGGCCCGTTCGGAGAATCAAGACACCCCGTTGGCCTAACACAAGCCAAGATTGCCATTGGAAACGCCAGCGCTACGATTCAAGCCAAAGTTGTGAAAAACCTCCCTCATCATCTCATGGTAGGCCTTGACAGGCGACAGTCAGTACAGTACGATTACATCGAACGCTTTGAAAACGGTGTACATTCCCTCTAGTGGATCACGCAACGGAGATCAAGAAACGGTCATACAAAGGCAAAACGTCAAGGTACCCGGGTGATTTCAGATAAGATCGACCAAAGGATGGCTAGGCGATATTTTCAAATCAACTGATGTTTTTATATGTTATTGTCTGGTGTCTGGTATGAACGAATCCAAACTTAGTTTTGATTAGAAAAAATACTTGGGGACAGGAAAAATCGTAAGGCATGAGGTGGTGGACAGTTGCATTAACGCGCACTGATGGAGGGGGCCCGTTTGAGAGTGAATAACTAAAGCGATAACATTAGGAGAACTCTAATACGTTTTAGGCGCAAACTATGGGTATAGCTTGCTTGTAATATAAAGTAATCATATTTATTTAAAATTTATTTATTTTTCTAAAAATTGACAAACATGGCAAAATGGACAATTGGGCGAGTTGGTAAGAGTTCATAATTACTTACAGCGCGACTGGGACAAGGACAGAAAGAGGAGAAACACAGAAACACAGGACAAGCGCTGAACTAGCAACTGATTCTATTGAAAAGAAAAGACATCTGATGCTGCTGCCGCTCGTGCAGGCATGCCCCTCCGTGGCCCTGGCGCTTCTTCTTTCACTCGATGCGAAACCGGCCAAGTTATCCGAGATCCAAAAAGCCGATCTCGCTCTTCATCAAAGTCACTGTGGGCTGGCTCACACACAAGGATCCGGTTTTTGTTATGTGGTACGTCTCCATCATTTCTCGGTGTAGTTTGTGGTTGTGTCGGAACATCACTGTAGTCTTGTTGAACAGGGGTTGGCATCCGCAATCCCGGCAATGCATCGCGAGATGCGTGTGAGCGGTTCCTTTCATAGAACTGTGGTGTTCTCGTAGTCTTGTGTTGAGGCAACGCCCAGTCTGTCCTATGTAGGCACGCCCGCAGGAAAACGGAATCTTGTAGACCACGCCTTCTATGCAGGCGACAAACTGCATTCCGTGTTTGATGCTGCAGCCGCTTTGAGACTTAGGATCGTTATTTCTCGCGCGTTCGTTGACTGCGGAGCACACAGAGCTGAGCTTCTGGCGGGCGGAAAAAACAACATTCACGTTGTATCTTGAGGCGACTTTCTTGAGTCCGTGGGAAAGGCGGTGGATGTACGGTATGACTGAGGTTTTCTTTTTCTCTCTCTGCTCGAGGTCACGTTGCTCGATCGCGGGATCTGTTTTAAGGTGTTTTACGATTTTTTCGCAAGCTGAAGAAATGACCGAATTAGGATATCCCGAATCCTTGAGCCGTTGAATTTTGGACATGAAGCTGGAATTCAAATTGTGGATGCATGTGTTTGTTAGAGCAGTCCTCAGACAGGAAAATGCGATGCCTTGTTTGACGAGTTTGGAGTGGGCTGATTGAAAGTTAAGAAGAGCCTTCGCTGTTCTGGGACTGTAACACCAGCAAACATGATCGTCTCCCACTTCGATGCGGAGATCCAGGAACTGTATGAGGTTCTGTTTTGGGGCTTCATAGGTGAAGTGAAGTCCTAGCCCTTTTTCCGTGAAGATCTTCAGCATATCGTCAAGCTTTTGCTGGAAATTAGCCCTCTCAACGAACACCAACTAATCGTCTACGTACCTAAAAACATTCTTGGTGTTTTTCTCCAAGCAGGGTTCAAGATCCCGATCGATCTTGCCCAGGAAGATGTTACTGAGCACAGGAGCTACTCTAGACCCTATGCATACGCCAGACTTCTGTATGTACACCTTGTCCTGCCATCCGATAAGTGTGGACTTTAAATACACGGACAGGAGTTCGAGAAAGTCTTCTACCGTAATCCCGCATCGGGTCCTGAAGGCGCTTTCATCGTTGTGTTCTGTGATGCACTCCTTGACACTAACCATGAGGTCGTCGTGTGGCATGGAATAATATAATTCTTCAACGTCGATGCTGAACGCGCTGCACCCGTGTGGGTTACTGACATTTAGAAAGTCAACAACCGCCTTGGAATTGGGGACGCACATTGGGTCTACAATATGTAGGGAGTCGAGGTGCCTTTGCAAAAAGCCCGAAATTGCGTGTAACCAAGAATTCCGCTCGGACACTATGGTGCGAAAGGGGACTCCTGGTTTATGGGTTTTTGCCGCGAAAAATACGTCTAACGTGAGGTTTTTTCCTTTCTTTGCTCCTGCAGCAACACTGGTCAGGTTCAGTTGGTGAAGAAATTTGATGGTGCATTCCTTCACCTTGGCGGGACGATCGGAGACCGCTCTAAAGTTTTTTAGTACGGCTGTTGTCGCTTTTTCGGAGAACGTGCCGTCGGGCATGATGACAAAGCACCCTTCTTTGTCGGACAACATTATGTTCATGCTGTTGGACGCGAGAAAGTCAATCACGGGCTCGAGGCCTTTGGTTCTTCGGCACCCTCCTTCGGATCTCCACAGGACGTCCACACAATCAGCAACGCACCTTGGTCTGTCCTCTTCCGGTGTTGCTCGTGAGATGGATCTCGACATGACCAACTTGTCTACTCTTCTGAGCATGGGCTCGAGGCAGAACTTAGGTCCTTTTTTCAAAATCTTTAGGTGACTGTCTGGGACTTGAAGATCCCCGAGGATGACAACGTTACCTTCTTTGGCCCTAGTCCTCTTCTTGGGAGGCAGTGTAAGGCGCACTTGAGACAAAAGAAACCCAGTAACCTGGGCAGTGGTCCTTGACCATTCTTGAAAAAGGCGGGATGCTTGAGGGTGAGTAAGCCCCCGGGAACAAGCGATACGGAGGCAGTCCTTAAAAAAGCGGACCTGCTGCCACCACTCCGAACACAAGATGCGACACAGCCTGCTGGAGTGCCTCGGAGACGGAACCATCCACCCGCAAATTACTTGTAAATCAGGGGGGCACGTGGAGGATCTAGCGTACCAGGATGCGGTCCTTGCCTTGCAAACATAGACAGCGATGAGGGATGATAAAACAGCGGGATTATGTACAAAGTCTTGAGAACACAGAAAAGAGCCCCTTGTAGAAGAAATGAAACCTAGCAAAATGGACAATTGGGCGAGTTGGTAAGAGTTCATAATTACTTACAGCGCGACTGGGACAAGGACAGAAAGAGGAGAAACACAGAAACACAGGACAAGCGCTGAACTAGCAACTGATTCTATTGAAAAGAAAAGACATCTGATGCTGCTGCCGCTCGTGCAGGCATGCCCCTCCGTGGCCCTGGCGCCAGAAGCTCAGCTCGCCCGCCAGAAGCTCAGCTCTGTGTGCTCCGCAGTCAACAAACGCGCGAGAAATAACGATCCTAAGTCTCAAAGCGGCTGCAGCATCAAACACGGAATGCAGTTTGTCGCCTGCATAGAAGGCGTGGTCTACAAGATTCCGTTTTCCTGCGGGCGTGCCTACATAGGACAGACTGGGCGTTGCCTCAACACAAGACTACGAGAACACCACAGTTCTATGAAAGGAACCGCTCACACGCATCTCGCGATGCATTGCCGGGATTGCGGCTGCCAACCCCTGTTCAACAAGACTACAGTGATGTTCCGACACAACCACAAACTACACCGAGAAATGATGGCGACGTACCACATAACAAAAACCGGATCCTTGTGTGTGAGCCAGCCCACAGTGACTTTGATGAAGAGCGAGATCGGCTTTTTGGATCTCGGATAACTTGGCCGGTTTCGCATCGAGTGAAAGAAGAAGCGCCAGGGCCACGGAGGGGCATGCCTGCACGAGCGGCAGCAGCATCAGATGTCTTTTCTTTTCAATAGAATCAGTTGCTAGTTCAGCGCTTGTCCTGTGTTTCTGTGTTTCTCCTATTTCTGTCCTTGTCCCAGTCGCGCTGTAAGTAATTATGAACTCTTACCAACTCGCCCAATTGTCCATTTTGCTAGGTTTCATTTCTTCTACAAGGGGCTCTTTTCTGTGTTCTCAAGACTTTGTACATAATCCCGCTGTTTTATCATCCCTCATCGCTGTCTATGTTTGCAAGGCAAGGACCGCATCCTGGTACGCTAGATCCTCCACGTGCCCCCCTGATTTACAAGTAATTTGCGGGTGGATGGTTCCGTCTCCGAGGCACTCCAGCAGGCTGTGTCGCATCTTGTGTTCGGAGTGGTGGCAGCAGGTCCGCTTTTTTAAGGACTGCCTCCGTATCGCTTGTTCCCGGGGGCTTACTCACCCTCAAGCATCCCGCCTTTTTCAAGAATGGTCAAGGACCACTGCCCAGGTTACTGAGTTTCTTTGGTCTCAAGTGCGCCTTACACTGCCTCCCAAGAAGAGGACTAGGGCCAAAGAAGGTAACGTTGTCATCCTCGGGGATCTTCAAGTCCCAGACAGTCACCTAAAGATTTTGAAAAAAGGACCTAAGTTCTGCCTCGAGCCCATGCTCAGAAGAGTAGACAAGTTGGTCATGTCGAGATCCATCTCACGAGCAACACCGGAAGAGGACAGACCAAGGTGCGTTGCTGATTGTGTGGACGTCCTGTGGAGATCCGAAGGAGGGTGCCGAAGAACCAAAGGCCTCGAGCCCGTGATTGACTTTCTCGCGTCCAACAGCATGAACATAATGTTGTCCGACAAAGAAGGGTGCTTTGTCATCATGCCCGACGGCACGTTCTCCGAAAAAGCGACAACAGCCGTACTAAAAAACTTTAGAGCGGTCTCCGATCGTCCCGCCAAGGTGAAGGAATGCACCATCAAATTTCTTCACCAACTGAACCTGACCAGTGTTGCTGCAGGAGCAAAGAAAGGAAAAAACCTCACGTTAGACGTATTTTTCGCGGCAAAAACCCATAAACCAGGAGTCCCCTTTCGCACCATAGTGTCCGAGCGGAATTCTTGGTTACACGCAATTTCGGGCTTTTTGCAAAGGCACCTCGACTCCCTACATATTGTAGACCCAATGTGCGTCCCCAATTCCAAGGCGGTTGTTGACTTTCTAAATGTCAGTAACCCACACGGGTGCAGCGCGTTCAGCATCGACGTTGAAGAATTATATTATTCCATGCCACACGACGACCTCATGGTTAGTGTCAAGGAGTGCATCACAGAACACAACGATGAAAGCGCCTTCAGGACCCGATGCGGGATTACGGTAGAAGACTTTCTCGAACTCCTGTCCGTGTATTTAAAGTCCACACTTATCGGATGGCAGGACAAGGTGTACATACAGAAGTCTGGCGTATGCATAGGGTCTAGAGTAGCTCCTGTGCTCAGTAACATCTTCCTGGGCAAGATCGATCGGGATCTTGAACCCTGCTTGGAGAAAAACACCAAGAAAGTTTTTAGGTACGTAGACGATTATTTGGTGTTCGTTGAGAGGGCTAATTTCCAGCAAAAGCTTGACGATGTGCTGAAGATCTTCACGGAAAAAGGGCTAGGACTTCACTTCACCTATGAAGCCCCAAAACAGAACCTCATACAGTTCCTGGATCTCCGCATCGAAGTGGGGGACGATCATGTTTGCTGGTGTTACAGTCCCAGAACAGCGAAGGCTCTTCTTAACTTTCAATCAGCCCACTCCAAACTCGTCAAACAAGGCATCGCATTTTCCTGTCTGAGGACTGCTCTAACAAGCACATGCATCCACAATTTGAATTCCAGCTTCATGTCCAAAATTCAACGGCTCAAGGATTCGGGATATCCTAATTCGGTCATTTCTTCAGCTTGCGAAAAAATCGTAAAACACCTTAAAACAGATCCCGCGATCGAGCAACGTGACCTCGAGCAGAGAGAGAAAAAGAAAACCTCAGTCATACCGTACATCCACCGCCTTTCCCACGGACTCAAGAAAGTCGCCTCGAGATACAACGTGAATGTTGTTTTTTCCGCCCGCCAGAAGCTCAGCTCTGTGTGCTCCGCAGTCAACAAACGCGCGAGAAATAACGATCCTAAGTCTCAAAGCGGCTGCAGCATCAAACACGGAATGCAGTTTGTCGCCTGCATAGAAGGCGTGGTCTACAAGATTCCGTTTTCCTGCGGGCGTGCCTACATAGGACAGACTGGGCGTTGCCTCAACACAAGACTACGAGAACACCACAGTTCTATGAAAGGAACCGCTCACACGCATCTCGCGATGCATTGCCGGGATTGCGGATGCCAACCCCTGTTCAACAAGACTACAGTGATGTTCCGACACAACCACAAACTACACCGAGAAATGATGGAGACGTACCACATAACAAAAACCGGATCCTTGTGTGTGAGCCAGCCCACAGTGACTTTGATGAAGAGCGAGATCGGGTTTTTGGATCTCGGATAACTTGGCCGGTTTCGCATCGAGTGAAAGAAGAAGCGCCAGGGCCACGGAGGGGCATGCCTGCACGAGCGGCAGCAGCATCAGATGTCTTTTCTTTTCAATAGAATCAGTTGCTAGTTCAGCGCTTGTCCTGTGTTTCTGTGTTTCTCCTCTTTCTGTCCTTGTCCCAGTCGCGCTATAAGTAATTATGACAAACATGCCTGCTCGAACGACAAATGGCAAATTTTGGAGGTCTGTATCTCATGAAATAATTTAATCATTATGATATAATTTGCAGATATTATTCTACTAATATATAGCTAATATTTAAAAAATAACTAAGGTATCTGTGTGATACAATAGTTAGGATATATTTAGTCAAACATGGAAAAAAAATCAAACAAAGAAAAATTCCGATGCGAATGAAAAAAAAACACCACCCTCGATTTTATTTTAAATTTAGGTAACCTGTTATACTCTATTTCGGCATTCATTTCCATTAAAAATATGTTGCATCATTTTATTGAGAAAGAAGATACAACTCCCCAAAGTAGGGTCCTTTTTCAAAGCCTACACTTAGCAGTGTTTTATACAAGAACTGACTCTGAGTTCCAGTTTCATGAAACCAACACACCTCTTTTATATATTTTTATTCAGATGAGGCCAATGATAACTAAAGAAATCGTTCACACACCTAAATTAAGGAGAAACTACTGTGTACAAAGAGGTATCATATTACGGACTAGTGATCCGAGAAAAGATCATGCAGCCGTCGGCCACTAGGAACTTTGTTTACTTTATTCTCCTGCGATACTATATGCTATTCCCTCTTCCGCTCTACCTTCATCTCTCTCTCTCTCTCTCTCTCATATATATCCCTGATATATATCCAGAACAAAAACATGTTCAAGCAATCCCTTTCTGCGTGGTAGTGTTCTGTTGCTAGCAAAAATCATTTCCTCGCTAAGCTCACGATTATGGCAAAATAGTTGCCGGAAACCGCAGACGACACTCGTCGCTAGTTCTGGCAAAACGGCCGATACAATCTTTTTTTCGCATTTCCCCGCTCGCTGTCAAGGACAAGGGGGTTCGCTTCAACCAGCAAAACATGGCCGCCGACGCCTGTTTACTGAGCAGTCATGCCTGTCGCCATCTCACTCGCTGGCGTCACGGGCGATAATATCAGGCACAAAGGGGCACACCAACCGGCAGCATTATCCCCAAATACTCGAGCCTCGCGTAAATACATAGAGTGTAAACGCTGTCGCCATGTTATCGTAGTAAGACCGCCCCCCCCCCCCCTCCCCCAACGGGGGACTGCAGTACGCGACGGCGTACTAACACAACGGCGACGATATCGACATCGCGGGCTCCGAATTTTCCCATAGTTCTACTCCACGGGCATTTCTCGAAACGCTTGATATTGTGTACGCCCGCCTGGAAGGATTTCAGGCGCGTAGTTAAGATAAGGCGGTTCTCCGCGGCAAAAGAAAGCAATTTCGCAAAAGCTTAAAAGCGGCGGCGACGCGTGTGCGGTGAACGCTTGTAGTTTTGGTGTAGACAGGGTGTGTGTGTTCTCGTTGTTGACACCAGCCGGCGATAAGGCACTGCAGGCGGTAGCTCAGTACAGCAAGGGCTAATCCGAGTGACCATCAACGTAACCCCACCGCCAACCCCTCGCGAACCGGTCGCCGACATGGCTCAGGCTGTGTCATGAACCACCTGGTAGAAGCTCGGGTGCTTTCATATCAGCGCGTGGAGGGACGACAGTGCGATTCCGGAAAGTCTTTTTCGAAGGCCGCTGACCACAATTTTTTGTCTGGAGACTTTCCCTCTTTCTTCCTTTGACGTGGATCAAGCATTGCCGACAGCCTCAGTTGTGACCTCTCTTTTCAAATGTACGTTTGCAGTGAGTGAGCTCCTCAGCCTCGGACTTGTCACTTGTGCACCCAGTAGTTCTTTCACTTGGAAATTATATGCCATCAGTTGGGGTTTAATTTCTATTATTTATGTATACATTATGAAGACTTCCTGGAGCTCCGAACGAGTGTTTTGTGCAGATTACTTTTGCAAACACTAAAAGACTATACCAAAGCAGCGGAATTTTCGAAGTGTTGGCGAGTTGGACCTAAACTCGTTGAAGCAAATTCGTCCGCCTGACTGTTCCACCAAAGTGAGTGCGACGGACTACCTGTGCTACCATTGCTTCATGCACATCACTAAGGAGATCTCGATGCGAAGCTCAGAGCAGTGCCCTGACATATTTGTGCCAGCTGAAGAAGCAATTGAAGATCTAAATCGCAGCATACTACCTACAGATGTGTCGCCGCTGAGACAACCAAGCGTCGTAACAAGTCGGGACAGGCCTGCCTATGTCAAGAGAAAGCAGACAGAACTGGAGCAGGTTGCTGTCAAGAATATACGCTCAAGGCTACGTATTGCGTACGACAGGGACGCACCATCGGGGTCGTCCGAACCAACATGCTCCACATGCACTGAGTGGGTGGACAACTTTCGGCAGGCCCTTGAAACCGCCACCTCTCTCCGGGAACGTTGTCAACTGCTTACACTCCTGCCGTCAACACTGACGAAGAATGAGGTTCAAAAGATGATTCCACAGGCCTCAATGTACCTCATCAGTAAATCCCGAAAACTCAAGGAAAAGCATGGCGTGTGGTATGAGCCGGATCCTTACACGAGGTGCAAGGTGAGCCCTGAGAACCTGTCTGCTGCCCTAGAGTACTTCACGAAAGACGAGCTACAATGTTCGCGCCAAAGTCCCAACCAGAAGGACGTCATCTCTGTCATGCTCAACGGAGAGAAAACGTTTGTGCCAAAGCGCTTCATGACACGCTCAATACGAGAGGCCTTCCGTATATACAAAGACAAGCATCCCGATTCCGGCGTTGGGCTAACGAAATTTTATTCGTTGCGCCCTAGATGGGTCCAATGTATTCCACACCAGGAAGTGTGCGTTTGTGTGCGCTGCGCCAATTATTATCTTTGTATTGCCGCTCTAGAGAACGTTACAGGCTCAACATTCAACACTGGTGAAATGAACTCGGCATTTCTGTGCGACCCAGCAACAGAACTGTGCCTTCAAGGAGACTGTGATCACTGCCCAAAAGGCCAGTTTCTTGCACTCCAGGAACTTGATATCCCGGAGGATGAAGAGATTGTGCTTGCAACATGGGAGTCCGGCGACCTTGTGAAAAAAACTTTGGAACCTGAGACTTTCCTTAAAGTCATCCAAGTGACGGTTGGAAGTTGGGTACTTCACAACCATATCCGGCAAACGCAAGGTAAAGCGATCTACGATGAAAAACAGTGCGTGCAACGCGGGAGCATTGTCTTTCATTTTGACTTTGCTGAAAACTGGACCATCGTGCTTCCTGACGAAGTGCAAGCATATCACTGGAAAAAAAAAACAAGTTTCGATATTTACATGTGTAGTGACGACAAGAAAATCTACAAACAGCTTTGCCATCATCAGTGAGGACCTGTGTCACGACGCCGCTCACGCTTGCTTGGCTCTAGAAAAAGTGAAGGAGTGGGTTGAAGACAACGTTGCGGTATACTCGTACGTGACGTACGTAAGTGACGGCGCCGCCAGTCATTTCAAGAATCGCTACCAGCTTCACCAATTTGCAAAGGACGATTGCCCACAAGCCCAGTGGTTATTTTCTGCATCTGGACATGGGAAAAATGCATGTGACGGAGTTGGCGGACTCGTGAAGCACCAGGCCACGCTGAACAACCTGAGAGAACGTTCAGTAAGCTCAATTCAGACGGCCAGGACAATGGTGAGCGTTCTATCAGAGAAACTGAAAGGCGTGCATCTTGTATATCTGGATGAAAATGAGGTTGTTCGGTATCGTGAACAAAAAAAAGAAGAGTGGCTGACGGTGCGCGCCTTCCCTGGCATTCAGTCTTGGCACGCGTGGCGGCTCAGCAAGTCATCAACAGAAGGGACCTGTGACGTATATGTAGCACGGACAGTCGGATCTGCTTGGAAGCAACTGTATTAAATGGGTACAGCGAGAAAAACCTTAGCGTAAAGTGCCGAATTTGATTTCCCAAGGACTGCTCATTTTGAATGCAGGGACATCTTATTTATCACATTTTTCTTCACGGGGTATTTAACCTACTGTTTTTGTTGGTGGTTACTAATAATTTTTATCTGATCACTATAAAAAAATCCCAAAATGTTTTCCTCGAGCAGGATAAAATATATCGGCTTGCCTCGATTCATTCATACACCGAGAGCATCGAAGCTGCTCCAGTTAGGCACTATGGCATCCGTCACCTGAAATTGTTTGTAATCGTAAATACACAGCCAACCTAAATATCTTACTATTATATCTTTGTTTTTGTGTGTGGAAGTAAAGTTATTTATTTTACTCTAGATGTAAAATATACCGGAAGGTACAACTTCACGCTGCATCATCTTTTCTCAAATCATTAATCTCTAATATGATACCACTTTGTACGCTTATGTAAAATGCTGTATATAGTTTCTCCTCCCTTTTACTGTGTGACCGATCGCTCTTTTTATCAATGACCTCATCTGAATAAATGTATATAAAAGATTTGTGCAAGTTTCATGAAACTGGAACTCAGAGTCACTTCTTGTATAGGACACTGCTAAGTGTAGGCTTTGAAAAAGGACCCTACTTTGGGGAGTTGTTTCTTCTTTCACAGTGCAATGATGCAACATGTTTTTAATAGAAATGAATGCTGGTCGAAGAGGGAAAGTCTCCAGACAAAAAATTGTGGTCAGCGGCCTTCGAAAAAGACTTTCCGGAATCGCACTGTCGTCCCTCCACGCGCTGATATGAAAGCACCCGAGCTTCTACCACGTGGTTCATGACAGCCTGAGCCATGTCGGCGACCGGTTCGCGAGGGGTTGGCGGTGGGGTCACGTTGATGGTCACTCGGATTAGCCCTTGCTGTACTGAGCTACCGCCTGCAGTGCCTTATCGCCGGCTGGTGCCAACAACGAGAACACACACACCCTATCTACACCAAAACTACAAGTGTTCACCGCACACGCGTCGCCGCCGCTTTTAAGCTTTTGTGAAATTGCTTTCTTTTGCCGCGGAGAACCGCCTTATCTTAACTACGCGCCTGAAATCCTTCCAGGCGGGCGTACACCATATCAAGCGTTTCGAGAAATGCCCGTGGAGTAGAACTATGGGAAAATTCGGAGCCCGCGATGTCGATATCGTCGCCGTTGTGTTAGTACGCCGTCGCGTACTGCAGTCCCCCGTTGGGGGAGGGGGGGGGGGGGGCGGTCTTACTACGATAACATGGCGACAGCGTTTACACTCTATGTATTTACGCGAGGCTCGAGTATTTGGGGATAATGCTGCCGGTTGGTGTGCCCCTTTGTGCCTGATATTATCGCCCGTGACGCCAGCGAGTGAGATGGCGACAGGCATGACTGCTCAGTAAACAGGCGTCGGCGGCCATGTTTTGCTGGTTGAAGCGAACCTCCTTGTCCTTGACAGCCAGCGGGGAAATGCGAAAAAAAAGATTATATCGGCCGTTTTGCCAGAACTAGCGACGAGTGTCGTCTGCGGTTTCCGGCAACTATTTTGCCATAATCGTGAGCTTAGCGAGGAAATGATTTTTGCTAGCCACAGAACACTACCACGCAGAAAGGGAATGCTTGAACATGTTTTTGTTCTGGATATATATCAGGGATATATATGAGAGAGAGAGAGAGAGAGAGAGAGATGAAGGTAGAGCGGAAGAGGGAATAGCATATAGTGTCGCAGGACAATAAAGTAAACAAAGTTCCTAGTGGCCGATGGCTGCATGATCTTTTCTCGGATCACTAGTCCGTAATATGATACCTCTTTGTACACAGTAGTTTCTTCTTAATTTAAGTGTGTGAACGATTTCTTTAGTTATCATTGGCCTCATCTGAATAAAAATATATAAATGCTGTGTGTTGGTTTCATAAAACTGGAACTCAGAGTCAGTTCTTGTATAAAACACTGCTAAGTGTAGGCTTTGAAAAAGGACCCTACTTTGGGGAGTTGTATCTTCTTTCCCAATAAAATGATGCAACATGTTTTTAATGGAAATGAATGCCGAAATAGAGTATAACAGGTTACCTAAATTTAAAAAAAATCGAGGGTGGTGTTTTTTTTTTATTCGCATCGGAATTTTTCTTTGTTTGATTTTTTTTTCATGTTTGACTAAATATATCCTAACTATTGTATCAAACAGATACCTTAGTTATTTTTTAAATATAGCTATATATTAGTAGAATAATATCTGCAAATTATATCATAATGATTAAATGATTTCATGAGATACAGACCTCCAAAGTTTGCCATTTGTCGTTCGAGCAGGCATGTTTGTCAATTTTTAGAAAAATAAATAAATTTTAAATAAATATGATTACTTTATATTACAAGCAAGCTATACCCATAGTTTGCGCCTAAAACGTATTAGAGTTCTCCTAATGTTATCGCTTTAGTTATTCACTCTTAAACGGGCCCCCTCCATCAGTGCGCGTTAATGCAACTGTCCACCACCTCATGCCTTACGATTTTTCCTGTCCCCAAGTATTTTTTCTAGTCAAAACTAAGTTTGGATTCGTTCATACCAGACACTAGACAATAGCATAAAAAAACATCAGTTGATTTGAAAATGTCGACTAGCCATCCTTTGGTCGATCTTATCTGAAATCACCCACCCACATCCTGTTTTTTGAGCGTGATGTACCGATCAAACGAAGACATCACACGCAACATGTTTCTACGACCGAGAACAAACCTTCGCGAGGGACAACTTTTGCCGCAGACCAACCTCACAGTTCTTCAACGAGCCAAAGCAGCCGGAGGACAGAACTAGGAGCACAACAGACCTGACTGTCACAATTCAAATGTGATAGAAGTGTGTGGAGCATTGGAATCCCAACGAGCTGACAACCACGTGAACCCACATCTACTATCCGCGCAGGCAGTCAGACTCCATTCGTAACAGGCCGAACCTTCCCGAACTCAACGGCGCTGAAACTGAACAGTTGAAGACGACGCCTTTTGACAACATTGACGTCTTCACCAGACAAAACAACGAACTAGGTCTCTGCCCACATATCGAGCACACCATCGAGCTCATCGACTCGAAGCCGATCCGCATGCAACCATACACTGCTAGCAAATCTAACCGGAAGTTCATACGTCAAGAGACGAAAGAATGGCTCAAGAAAGAGATCATCCGCCGATCCAAATAAGCGTATGCTTCCCCGGTAATCGTCGGTGAACAACCCCAAAACGAATCCACTCCTAAAAGACTGCGTGGGCTATCGTTTCTTGAACGCCAAAACAGTGAAACGGGCGTACCCAATGCCAAGAGTAGACACCAGGATCCCGCTACCTGTCGAAAATCGACGACAACAAAGCCTTTCTAAACATCCGTTTGAGCGAAGAGGACATCCAGAAAGCAGCATTCGTGACAGAAGATGGTCACTTCAAACCACTACGAATGCTTTTCGGACTCTGCACAGCACCATCGACGATGCAAAGCGTGATGAACGAAGGCCTTCAAACAGTAATCGACGACGGACATCTCATCGTGTACGTGGACGATGTGTGTGTGTTCACAGACACAGTCGAGACGCACATCAAGATTCTAGACCAAGTCCTAAGGATCCTCCACGACCCTAGACTACGAGTCGACCTCAACAAGTGCATGTTCGCAGAAAAGATTCCGTTTCTCCGATCCCTAGTCTCACGGGACGGAGTAGCTGTGAACCCTCAACGCACAGCAGCGATCTCCAACTGCGGGATCCCACGATCAAAGACGGACATTAGATTCTTTCTCGGACTCGCGTCGCACTACCGCAAGAACGTTAAAGATTTCGCAAAAATCGCACAGCTATTAACCCAGCTCACGAAAAAAGATGCGTTGCTGACATGGACCCCTTAACATCAAAGAGCCATGGACACGCTAAAACAACGACTCACCGAAGCACCAGTGCTTGCAAGCTTTGATGCAAGCTTACCAACACAGGTGTATGTGGACGCCTTACACGTCGCATTGGGAGCAGTACTAGTTCAAGTTCATGGCAACTCTACTCTTGTCGTCGAATACGCGAGCAAGAAAGTAACAGACGCCGACAGCAGCAAGCACTCGACCGAGCTAGAAACGATAGCGGCTCACTGGGCCATTACGGATCGCTTTCACCCATATCTTCAAGGTCTGGAACACTTCGAACCCCTCATGGACAACTGGGCCGTAGCCCACATCATGTCAAAAAAGAACCGAAACCGAAGATTCGCACG
Organism: Ixodes scapularis; assembly: GCF_016920785.2. Lineage (NCBI taxonomy): Eukaryota > Metazoa > Arthropoda > Arachnida > Ixodida > Ixodidae > Ixodes > Ixodes scapularis. The sequence goes on from NW_024609836.1 coordinate 78,137,825, forward strand.
AATCGTTCTCGATTTGGCACAGTATCACTTCACCGTGCGTCACACAACGGAAAGACAAACACAGTGGCTGATGCTCTCTCACGCATGAGGCCCGAGGTGAATGCCATTTGTTTACTGAAAGCCAACGATAATCGACTACGTGATGCACAAGACGAAGACCCCGAGCTGGCGGCGATCATTGCAGAGCTCGAGACACGGGTAGACACTTTACACAGGAAACGCCTCGAGAGAAACTTCCAGCTTGCCAACGGCATTTTGATGCATGTGACAAAGCAGAACGACACAACGAGACTCCGAACCGAAGTGCCCAAGTCCCTGCGCAACGCTGTCCTGAGAAGCCATCATGACGACGCTGTACATGGTGACGCACTCCGAATGAAGTCTAAACTTGAATGCCTGTACCACTGGAGCAACATGGACCGCGACATTACGCAGTATGTTTGAGGGTGCAAGATATGCCAACAACACAATCACGTGCCAGGCGTGCAACCAGGCACTCTTAATCCCAGGGTCATCCCCACGACACCGTTTGATTCTGTGGCCATCGACCACGTCGGACCAATCAACACCGATGACGAGAACACGTACTTCATCTCAGCTGTGGACCTCATGACCAGGTTCATTGTGACACGCGCAGTGCCCTACAAATCTACCGCACACGTCTTCCAATTCATAGAGGAAGACATTGTGACAAAGTTCGGAACTCCACGGACTATCATCTCAGACAACGATAGCGCATCCACGTCAAGAGCAGCAAACGAGTGCCTCCAACGACGCAGTATCGAACACATGTTCACGGTACCATACTCACCGGCGACGAACGGACTATTTGAAAGAGCCAACTGCAGGATTCTCCCATTACTACGCAACAACGTGAATGGAGACGTGGATCAGTGGAGCGATTATCCTCAAAAGGCAACCTTCGAAGTGAACACGCAGTTTCACGCCGGACTGAAAACGTCCCCGTTCGAAATCTTATTCAACTTCACGCCGAGAAGAGTCATCGACAACCAACTATCTATCGACCTAGACATTGAACAAGCGGACATCAATGCTCTCCGACAAGAGGCAATTGAGAACCTAACCGAATACCTTCAAGGCATGAAGCGGACACGCGACAGGAAACATCCGCCAGCCACCTACGATATCGGAGAAAAGGTATGGTATAACAACGGCATCAGACAAGGAAAATTCGCGCCTGTGTACGAAGAGCCGTACACGATCATTGACCCCGACAAACGAACGTACACCATATCCCGCAACCCTCAAAATCAAACAAAATCCCGGAAAGCAACCGCACGCCAACTGAAGCGCTTCCACGATCAACCCACGGTCGATCCAGCTGGCCAGGACGCTGCGGATGAGGATGCAGAAGCAACAGTCCGATCTAGCACCTTTGACGACAACGAAGACAGAGTGACCATGGCCGAGCCCAGCGTTACTTTGGCCGAGACGGCATCGAACTTTCCAACAAGATCTTCATAGTGGCAGCGTAGACGCCCCACATGGCTCAACGACTTTGTGACAGACGCAGTATTTTGAGTGCGGGCGTGTTAGCGGAGAGAGCTCCACAACGACGGACGCCTAGCGATCGGTGGAGGGGCGGAGGGGGAAGAGGAGCATCGCAGGGAGAATTCGCGCACGTCATGTCGTCACGACAAATTGTAATCCATTTTAATCCGCATTAAATCGTTGAGTTTCAATTAATATCGCTTATTCTTGAGCTGATTCACGACTAACAGTACTATTGAACAATTTTACGATATAACTTATAGCTTAAATTATTCGCATTTTTCTAGCTTCGTTTGAACGTTGGAATGCCTGAGAATCGAAACGAAAGGTGTACGTTGCGTTAGGGCCTAGGGGAAGTTGTTTCAGCCCTGTGTCACCGAATAACCATAGCAACTTCTAGCGAGGAAGCTCCTGCGATCTTTAACCTTTTGTGCTAATCGACGGTTCCACATTCGATCGCAATACTTTTTTGAAGTGAAAAGCTGGCGTTTCCTTAATTGACGTGCACGCGAACTCTTACGAAGCATTCGAACCAATCATTCGGAAAAAAGGAGCCTTACCTATGTTCATAAAACAGTTTATTTGTCCCTTTGGAGCTCAGAACACAGTAAGTCTTCACATTTTTTATTGATCAGTGCACAAAATGTTTCATCCGATGTCCCTTCGAAATTAGCATTAGTAGGCTCTTTACCTTGCCGGTCGGTATCAATAGTCCACAGTAACCTACAAGTGTATGATCATATTTCTCTTTGATAGTTGTCTAATCCATCATTCTAACATTTATAATCTTTAAAAAATGCAGCCCCTCTCTTTAGAGGTTCAGAGATAGAACCACACATATCAGCCATTCGTTAATTAAATGTAATGCACCTCAGAAATATAAGATTAACTGCACATTTTTCTCTTTCGTAGGATTTATTGCAACAATAATTTTTTTCATCAAGATTGCATTGTATCAGTCAGTCAATTATTTACTTGTTCTAATTACTCGGACAAGAGGACTCATATTTGCGTTCATGCCTTTCCCCAAGAGCAGTCCTGTTGAAAAATGTTGACTACCATTCTTTTCAGTCTCGTCAATAGCCTTTTTTTAAAAGTGTGGGCCGCCTATACTTCGTTTCACCGTAACTTTGTATCGGGAAACCGCCACAGCCCCTTAAGCCAATCAGAGAGACGGAGTGAAGGTGTGTGACAAATCTGTGCAGATGAACACTCTGATATGTTGTCATCTGCCTCTCTCCAACGTGCATATTGACTCACCGAGACTGTAGCCTTCTCCGTTTGCCAAATTGTGATGAAAAGTGTTGCGGAATGGGCACCCCCATTTCGTTCCAGTTCTATTCCGGGGAATTAGAGTTTTTGATAATTCAATTTCTTTCAACTCCTCGGATTGGGTACCCTGGGCACATTCCCACTCTTGGAATGGCTGAATCGTTCCATTCCATTCCTCTAATTCCTAAACGTAAAAATTGGCACTTGACAGATGCATTGCGTTGCAGGGTTGGGCAGAAATAGTCAAAAATGTATTTGAAAATACAAATACTGGGATATATGAAAATAGTAGATAAAATACTGATACTCAAATATATCTGTAAAAATGTATCACGATACGTATCGCAAATACATTTTAAAAAGAGTCAAAAAGTCTTTGGAAAATCACATACAGGAATACATTTCAGGGAGAGCAGAAATATAGATACTGATAAAGCAATACATTTTTCAAATTTCTTTGGGACGCCAACTGAAATGAGGCTATAAGTTTGAACTGGAAGTTTTTTTGTTTGTTTTTTTTTATCCCGAAATTACTTTCCCGCAGGTTTGGCGCTTCGCCTTTGAGGCAGTGGTTCCGGACGAAGAGGAGTCTTCAATGGGTTCAAAAAACGTTCCATCAAGGATTGACCGCGGTCTCTTCCCTGGTATCCTGCCTGGCTGACCAGTTATCCGAGAAGACTTCGACCTCTAAATAAATTCCATCAAAACATCATCACTTCCCTGTCTAATAAGGGCGCCCCTGACAGCACTGATCACATGACGTCACGGCGAAATGAACTAGTATTCTTGTATCTGCAGGTGTTGCCTTGAACATGAAACTTTACCCACGCTGCTATATGAAAGGACAGTACGTATTCTCGTTGTAGGTGACCTCGTTGAAGACCATGCACGCAGTTGCATTTGGAATTTTCGAGAATGGGGTGGACCACCTGAAGCATCCTGGAGCACATGTCTTATCTTCTGTTACAGTTGAAAATCGATGCGGTGGCATCAATGTTGGAACGGTCCTACCTGTCGACCTTCCGCCTCGAACGCATGAATGGCAGTCCTCAAGGTTCGGCTAGCATCATCCAAACAGAGACCTGCGGATTGCGACCTGAGATGGCCGGCACAGGTGTGAGCTCTCCGAAAAACAGCGCGCTCGAGACGAGTCGCCGGAGTACGAAGTCTGGGTCGGCACAGCGAGGCCACGTCTGGCCTCCTTCCTGGGTATCGGAGCACCAGAGCAGCGGGTCAGGTTCACGTCGACGGATGACGTACCCTTGAACCGTGCAACAGGCGCAGACGCATTCGGATTTGTATTGAACTTGTGGGCAACCTGGCGATTCCAAGCGGTTGGCCCAGGCTGCCCCTCTGGCAATCATGAGTGGTCATCTTGACCACGAGGGGGCCAAGGGTAACTGGCCACGCGAGCGGCGCTCCGCCTCTGATAAAAGGCCGTCGCAGCGGATGCGCGGGGGCTGTTGGGATCGCGGCGCAGGCGATAGCGGTCATTAAATGTTTACGTGTTGTTGAACCGGTGTGCTGTATCGCTCTCCGAGACGGGTAGCAGCAAGGGAATCCCACACTGGCGCCCAGACGTGATATGCTGCTCGTCTGGGAGGATGGCAGCAAACTGGGTTCGTTCTTACGTTTTGCATAGTCAATTTTGCGTTCCTGAGTTTGCCCACAGTTGAGGGGGCGTTTCTTTGCAAGCCTAAGTTCATTGACCTGCGGAAGCCTCCACTACAACACAATGCTGTCTACAGAGGACGTCGACAGAAACGTCAGTGAGGACGACCTTTTGACGCTCGGTGCACTCGCAGATAACGCCGCCAGCGACATAAAACCGTACGCTAAGCCTGCAGTCTCAGTCCCGGCAGGCGCATCATCAGAGGGTGGTCTAGCAGAATTAAGAGTGGCCATGACCATGCTTCTTCACATACAACGAGAGCAGATGATGCGCCCAAGCACCACTCCTGCTGGAAGCACGCTCCCCCAGGGACTACCTAAGGCTCTCGCTTAGCTTTCCGGTTTTTTCGGGGTACGCAGATAGAAAGTCAGTCGCGATGTTCGTCTCGGAACTGCGGGACTAACAAGCTGCGTCGAGAATTGACGACGAAACCATCCTCACCCGCCTTTTGCCGGTTGCACTGACAGACAGTGCAGCACTATGGAGGCAAAGATAAACAAAATTCACAAGTATGTCAGATTTCGAGGCGCGATTTAGTTATAATGCAATTAAATGCAAAGGGGCAAGCGAGCTGGACAAGAATGACGAAAGAATGATAAAACCCGTTTGCTCTACTGATGTCTAACCCCTGGTTAGCTCAATTGGTAGAGCGCTCCACCTGTAATGGAGAGGTCCCGGGTTCGATACCCGGACCAGGCGGATTTTTTCGGTCGCTCACCAGTCACCTAGCTGTGTTTGGAGTTTTGTGTTTGTCCTTTGTCTCTTTGTTTCCCTTCTCCAGGGATTATTTTCGTCGCGATTTAGGACGGAGTTCCTGCCTCCGGATTACAGCATGCGGATGAGGGACGAGCTGCGCGCGCGCACACAGCACCCGGAAGAGTCACTTATTCAGTTTGTAAGGGCTCTCCAGGGCCCGTACGATATCGCCGACGCCGCGGCACCGGACGCGGAGAAAGTACAACGCGCCATCCGCCAAAGCCACCCGCGTTTCCGTCCCCATCTCAGGGTATACGTACCTTCACGAATTTAGACGAGATGGCACGGGAGGCGATCACCATCCAGGCCGACATCCTCGCGGAACTAAGATACCGCCCTTCTCCACCGCAGAACATGACTCTGGAACCACCATTTGCGTGGTCTGGAAACGCACGTGTACATAGAGTCGAGAGAGAACAAGACGATTCCAATCAGGCGTCCGTCCCCCGAACCCCAGATCCTCGTGCATACGAATCACGAGCCCTAGATATCTCGTGCATACGAATCCCGGAGTTGCAGCGGTTATGAGGGCACGCATTCACAACGCTACAGCCCCTCCATTGGTCAAGACGAGTTCTTGTCCTCTTGACCGGTAACGCGGAGCTTGGGAGAGGCAAGAAAAAGCGGGACACCGCACGAAGCCGACGGGCGGGCCACGCCCCGTTGTTTTCGATGCGACCAGCCAGGACACATAAACCGGGACGGCAGCGAACGGCAGCGGCCACCTCAGACACAGGGAAACGGCTGCGGCCGGCGGTGGTAAGAAATTTCTACTGTCCGCCGGCCGCGCCGAAAACACAATCCACAAGATCGAGCCGCCGCAGCCGCCTCCGGGCCTCCCGCTTAGGTACGTAGCCGAACAACAACTGAAAAGGCGAGAAGCCTGTGCTCGAATTAACTGACGTGTTAACGGCAAAGGCAGCTTCGTGTAGCTTGGTGGGCCATGCCAAGGGTTCCAATGCGCTAAGCTTGCGCAGCACTGTGAGGAGTGTTCCGTCGCTCCGCTCTACAAGGCCATTACCTTCAAGCCGGTACGCTGAGGAGTAGTGGAGCTCCACGCTGTGTAGGCGCATGAAGCGCTTGAACTTCGCTGATTCAAAGGCTGAGCCGTGATCAGAAAGACCGTGATCCGGAGAAGATTGTACCCAGGAGAGTACTTGCTTCTGATTGTGAGGTCAGGCTGCTGGCCTGCGCTGGATATAACAAATCCGAGAGACTTAATATGTGGAAGACCAAAACGACACTTGTCTAACGAGGCCTTAAGTCCATTGTCCAGAAGCAATTGGAGGGCTTCACGAAGAAGTTGCGCAAAAGTGTCGAACGACTGAGCATAGATAATAATATCATCAAGATATACACGAATACCAGACCTGTCGTGGCGGGGCTTCAGATCTTGAAAGACTGTCTGCATGATACGTTGGATTGTGGATGGCGCATTTTTCAAACCAAACGGCATCCGAGTCCACATGTATGTGCCGTGGTGAGTGCTGAAAGCTGTCTTTTCATAGTCCTGGGGGCGGAGGCTGACTTGCCAGTATGCACTTTTCAAGCCCATGGTAGCGAAGTACGCGCATCCAGCGATGTCATGGATGATATCATCCACAAGAGGCAGGGGGTGCACCACTGTGATCGTGCGTTCATTGAGTGGTGCGTAGTTAACACACAAACGTTTCTTATATCTGCGAGACACTACGACCGCGGGAAAAGCCCATGGGCCAGATGCTGGAACAATAACACCTTGGTACACGAGTTTCTTTATCTGTTTTTCCAGGAACTGTCTGTCTTCGGGAGCATATCGGTATGGGTTACGGCTGTAGGGTAAGGCGTTTGGTAACAGGTCAATGCGATGATGCATGCCTGTAAAATAGCCTGTCATCCTCTTGACGGGTGAAGACTCCATTCTGCTGTGTCAAAACGTCGGCAATGACAATATTTTGACTGAAAGATAACTGATCTCCAAGGAGGGCTGGCGGAAGATCAGCGTGAATGACGTTAGCAACAGTACCGGCTATCTGGGCTGACAGCTCGGCATTGGGACTATTGAAAGGCAAACGTGGAGTTTCTTGGGCAAAGGCTTGCCCAGGTGGCTGCTCCGACGACTTCAGGGGCTCTCTCTGTAAGCAGTCTTGTGACGTGGTCTGCACTTGTGAATTAAGGCTCGATTGGTTGAGAATTACGGCATTGGACATCCGTGGTGCTAGTTTTTGTCCTACGATTGACAGACCTGTGGCCCTATCCTGGAGCCGGACGGGCTCCGGTGGCTCAAAGATCAGGCGCGTTTGTGCGTGTGTGTGTGTGCGTGTGTGTGTTTGCGTAACGAGACGACAACAGCCGGCATTGTTGACGGCATGCCAGAAAGATGTTTCAAAACTACATGCCCATTTTTGCAAGGTCCACTTTATGCAAGACTCCTGAGCATATTTTATATCCAGGAAACCAGACATTTACACAAAGCTGGTTTTGCCATACGGAAGCGCAGGAAGCCAGATTGGTGTATCTCATCACGACTGAAATGCTCGCTATCAATTTGAAACTGTTGATATCCTACTAGCCGTACAATTTTCAGCGATCACCGAACGTCTCACCCTTCTATAGAGCATCCACTATGAATATCGATTTATATTGTCACGGACAGCTTAAAATAAACATGGCGTAGAGAGTCCAGAGCAACTTGTCATTGCTCTGCGACCCTATGAGATACCGGAATTTCCCTAGAAGAAGGCTAAAGATGACGAGGCGAGAAGCATGAACAAAATAGGCTACGCTTTACGTTTTAGTTACCCTGTCGGTTACTATGGTCTTCGTGAATAATTTGGTTAAAAACTGGGTTAATATATCTAGCGGCACAAATATTTCAAATTGCTACATTATAATCTATTATATCAAATGTTATTCCATAAGCTCCAGAGACTGCACCTCTTTAGTTGGCATAAAGCGTCTATGGCAAGGAAGTGCGTTCTCACCCTGTGTATATCATACAACTGCCCCTGTTCTTCATGCCATTAATGGCTTTCAAATACGTTGTTTTTTGTAGTTTCTTGTTACAGGGCAACATAGTATTTATGAGGAAAACGACAAACTTATAACCAATCCTTCATTGTAAAAGGAGACAAATGTTATAAAGCCAACGCGATTTTTTCTTTTTCCGAGGGAAACCGCGTTGAGGAACCAGCTGTCTTCTTTCCATTCCACATATGCTCCTCAACGGATACAGTCACCCTTGAAGAAGCCGAGCTGCCCGCGTGTTAGAGACTCGTTGAAATTTTATTTTTAATCAAAAATTTACCCACTTAAACTAACTTCTTTCGAATATGTTTAATCTTCAAGTCAATATTTTTACCCAAATTAAACACACTTTCGCGCGCCGGTTCTTCTGTAAGGGAAGTGGAGGCTCCAGGCCCGAGTTTCTATGCCAGAACCGCTAGTAGATTAAAAGAAAGTTACCAGCTGCAAATTAAAAAAGCACAAATGAGGACGGACAGGATGAAGAACGATACCGAAACAGCGCTGAGTCCGCTTTCTTTATCTGGTCTTTCGTCTTTTGGGCAGCTTTAATTCTCATGCACGTCGAGCCAACCCGCACAAGCTTCAACTTTAGCAACTGCCACCATTGTATAAATTTAAGAACACAAAACGAATTAATGTCCGGCATTATTTATATGTAATCATTTAGGAGAAATTCCCAAGATGGAGATGATTTATGACATAATGTATGGATGTCTCATCATAAATTATGAGTTTAATCGAGCCCTTCAGGGCGAATGGTGTGCAGTTGAACAAAGCAGCCTGACGCAGGATTCTAGTTAGAGTTTACTTTTCCTTATTAATAAAGCGCACCAGTGCGTAAAGCGCAAACAAACAAACAAAAAAAAAAAGAACGGGCTTATTCAAGGTGGAAAAAAAGCATCTTTTCAAAGAGCTCTGACACTTAATTTTTTAATTTCCCTTATAATAAATAGTGTATAACCATTATATGCATAAATCTGCTCGTTTGACCGAACTAGATAAACGCCCTCCTCTTATCAACCTTGAAGGATTTCCTTAAACAACTGCGTCTCTGGATCTGAAAAAAAAAAAAAAAATCAGAATTACTATTTCCGCACACTTCTGTACGATACAAATCGAAAAAAAAATATAGCTGTAATCTTAATATAACATTGCCCCAAATTCTTTTTTTAATAAAATGGTATCCGGCTGTTGAACTGGTGTAAAGTATCAGCTTACGCCTTCTTCAAGATCGACAGAAATTATATTTATTTCTTAGTGTTTTTGTATTATATGTATTAAGAACTGACTTTTTTTGAACGCTGGAAAGTGGGAAAATAGAAAGGCAGGACAACACGAATCTCCACACAGTTAGAGTTTTGTTGTGCTGTCCTGTTTCCCCACTCTCCAGGGTTAAACAATATTACGTGAAATTGCTAGGCAATTAATTGTGTTACATACGTGAAACGTTCTAGCGTCCCAAACGTTTCGCGATACTCGGAGTTTCCAAACGCCAGACGCCTACCTTCACGGCGCTCTTCATCTTATTGTTTAAAGGGTACCATGTGTGCACTTGAGAGTTGTTCTTAAAATGAAACGATATACCACCTCTTATCGGGCTGATAAATCTGGCGACCTTTTAGAGTCTTCCGTAATCTCGAGCTCATGCTCATATAGCTTTTCTCTGACACAGTTCCAGTTGGATGTACCGCATATAACTAAAATATGCCACGCATTTAAGCAACGGCGATGACACTTACCGCATTCGAATTCACACTCGTCCTCAGATGGAAAGCAGTTCTGCGAAGAATGACAGCGCCCTTTCGTCATAATTGCTTCGCAGTGATTGGTTCGGGGATTAAAAGTCCAGTTTGGTATAACGTTTCCTCCTCTGCCACCTCCATAACCGCCATTGTACCGGGGTTCACATTTCGGTTCTGCTGTTGTCAAGAGCCCTGTAACATCAACCATATAAGAGATTAACTAGCCTTAATTATATATACGTAGACATAAAACAACACATTACTGAAACGAACCGTCATAAGCCCCGTCGTTCTTAACGTAATAGGAACTGACATGTTCAGAAACGCGGGGTGTGACGAGTTCCTATAGCATCCGATTATCGCTCCGCAACCATTGAGATTGCGGCATTCGGCGGATTATATGCCGAAGAACAAACTGTGAAGCAAAAAGCGTGAACATAATGGAACAGAAAGTCAGGCTGCAAACAAGCTAATGAAGGTTAGACCTAAAGCCAAACACAACACGAGCCCAGTCTGAGACTTTGTTTGCATGGGTGCGTGTCTGTGTTTCCGTGCGTGCGTGCGTGTGTGTGTGTGTGTGTGTGATTGTGTGTTATGTGTGCGTATGGTCTTTTGAGTTCTGGATTCTCAGGATTGTGATATTTATAACATAATATGCCACATTCGGCGTCTCTTGAGCTGTCTGATTCTGCGCCGAGAAACTGATGGAGGGGAAAGGGCGAGAGCGTGCGGGGACGTGAGATCGTCGAGCTCTGACTGGAATGATTAGTGGGTAGACGCAAAGCTAGCTGCCTTCATTTCTACTCATACTCTGAAGGCGTTGGATTGCCGAACGCTGGCGTCTTACGTTCTGAGTTCGCGTTCCAACATGTTCGAAAAATAAATATGCACAAAGGGAGCTAGCGTCACGTCTATCCCCTAATCCTTCCAATCAGACGTCGGCGTTCTGACGTCTTCACGCGCTCTCGTCACCTGTTCTATCTCAATTTCTCTGCGCATAGCTCTCCGACGCATCCGACGCATAGCCCTCCGCATGACGCGTTTTGGAGCACTGATACGTACGACGGAGCAAATATACCACGTGGTTTTTAACGAACTCGTGATTGGACCTGGCGGCCTCTAGCATTGGGCTTCAGTCCATCCAGGATGAGACGGAGTGTAGTAACTTTTTTTTTCAGTATCTTTTTCTTTTATAACATGTTTTTGGATTTGCTGGGGACGATTATGAATTCTGCGTCTGGCAGGTCTTCATTCCAAGCTTCAATGCTGCAAACTGGAGATTTTTTTTTTTTGGCAAAGCACGATGAAGTTATTTATTTTTAACTTACTAATGTCTTAAATTTCCATACATTTTTTGTCGTTAATTGAGTTTCAGAAAACATCCTTGTCACATTTTGTTGGATAAAAATCAAAGGCACCATTGTTGTTTTGGTCTCCTCTTTTGAGATATTTTGGGATAAACTTACTAGTTCTCTATCCCGATTATTGCAAGTTTAAAAAAGATCCAAAGGCAGTTCTGTACCCATTTACTTTTATACACATCCTGGGCTCTACACTCGCCAAACACAAAGTTGGAACCGAAAGTTTGCAGAGTGTTCCAATTGGGCGCCGGCGGCAAAAGCGCAGGATCATCATCATGATAGCCCAATCAGTGCGCTCCGTGAACTTCGGCCCTGACTTTGAGTTTGACGAGTTTAGGGCCCCTGGACTTTATAAGCTTAATAAAATCACTAGCGGCCCCACGTTTAATATTTTAGGAATTATAGTGAAGAAGTTAATGCTCCCAGTATTTAAAGTGTAGATGACTAAGTCTTTACAGAGTTAATGTAAAATGAAGTGTTGCATTCTGGGGAGGCACACAATTTAAAAGTCTAGCTCAATTGAAGAAAATGAAAACCAACAATTATACGGAATTAAAATTAGAAGAAGGAAAAAAAGTCATAAAGATAAAGTAAATATCTGAAAATATTTGGTAAACTTGGGATCAAATAGAATGAAAGCCGTTTACAACTCCCAGTGACGCCAAATTAGAGCGCAGCTCTTGAGGAGGAGGAGGAGGAGGGAGGAAGGGTACTCAGGGGAAGGTATATCCCTCCTCCCTCCTTCCTCACGTCCTCATCCTGTCTGCTACTCATCCCTCCGAGCGGCGTCGCTGTCGCCTCACGAGGGTTACGTGATTTCAAGGGGGTCATGTGACGTCACCGGGGTCACGCGACCTCAAGGGGGTCACATGACCCCTAGAGGTCACGTGATGATGACGCAATTAGTGACGTCACTGATGACGTCATCATCACTACTGGCGTCATCAGTGACAAGGACGATGACGATGCGAATGCCGGTGACGTCATCAGTGACGTCGCTGATGACGCCATCATCACTAGTGACCTCATCAGTGACAATGACGATGTGACGATGCCAATGACGTCATCAGTGACGATGACGATGCGGATGTCGATGGCGTGATCAGTAATGTCACTGATGACGTCTTGAACGACGGCGCTCAAGCCGGAAACGGGCGCCTAAGTGCTGGGCTCTAAAATGCATTGTCCTTTATAGAAGAAACATGCTACACGTATAGTTAAAGGGCGGGGACTCGGCAAATGGTGCAAAGAGAAAATTACTTTCTTACATTTTTAAAAACTTTTGCTTTTGCATAAAGTCTGTTGCAGGATAAAATCTGCGAAAGAGGCACCACCCCAAAAAGGGTGCGCTCCACTCAATGTCTTGATGCACATTTAAATCGGAGCTTTATTTTAATTTTATTTTTTGTGCCAATCATAACTCTAGATCACCAAATGAAAGGATCGTATGGCATCATTTATAATTTTCCTTTTCAATTAACCATGAACAAGTCAATTTGATTTCTGGCCATGCTCGTTTGCCATACCTTGCCTGTCTTTTGCCGCAGAGTCATATCTGAAGTATATAAATCTGGCGCACTTCAGCCGACATTTATTTGACTGTTGCGCATAATATATGTATAGTATAGGATAATTATGTGCAATTATCTAGATTGCAAAGTAATTTGAGCACACACCTTGAGTTATATTGTTTTATATGGGTCTTATGTTAAATTATGAGACCTCGGTAATACCGGTACATAAAAAAAATTCTCAATAAGGAATAATAAAATATTTGGTGCTGTACTATGCTTTTTTTTACATCTGAACCTTATGACGCTTTTGTGCCGAGGAGAGTATAGGGGTAGATCCTCATTCCAGTTCTAATGTTTTAACAAACTCTATTCATCTTCATGGCAATAAAAATGAATTAAACAACTTTTATTCAAAGTCAGCTTGTTCATTTAGTGGCAGAATGATTTTCCATAAATTATGTTGTAAATGTGATTGTGCGTGTCGGTAAACGTAAAAGGGCAGAAACTAAGTAAAAAAACGACCTTTGTCCTGACAAAGATATCTGTATGGCACTGAAATGGTACCACATTCAGTTAGAATGCTTGACGACATACATGGTTCAATTATAACATATGCTAATTAAGTCACAGGGTATTATGTCCTGAACTAGAAATGACCAGACGGATTAATATCATGCTGGTGAAACACATAGAAACGACAAAAAGACGAGGAAAAAGTAGATAGTAAACAAAACAAGTTACAAGAACGAACGAATCCTCATCGCTGCTTTGATTCAACATCAAATGTTACCAGAGTAATGGTTGACAAAAATTACAAAGCTATGCCTTTCATTCGACAGCCATTCCACATTAAAATTAATGCCCATCACAACCGAAACAGCGGGGATGAAAATAGCCATGGAAATCATCGTACCCACCCCAACACAGGTATTTGATTTCAAATAAACCCACCGAATAAATAAATGACAACAAATTAGGTTTTTGAACAGTAAGTGTCCATACGCTTCAGTATTAGGGTTATAAATTAAATATAAAAAAGAGAAAACAAGGGAAAACGAAAAATAAACAAATCAGGTTCCAAGAGCCTACTCGTCCAGCTCGCTACTTTGATTTAACATCAAATGTTACAAGAATAATGGCTCACAAAAAAAAAATTGCAAGGTTGTACCGATTCTTTGGCACCCATTCCAGTTCAAAATTAAGGCTCAGTACAACCGAAGCATCTGCGAAATGATACAAGATGTACTACGTACCTGTTGTGTGAATAGAAATAACGACGGCAATCAGCAGGAGCTTCATTGCTTCCATTGGCATTCTTTATGGAATGAAGTTTCTGCGCAAACTGCTTCGCATTTGAGCGAATTGGTGATTTCATACCTTCGTCACATAGCGTAAGAATCACGTGGGCAATTGTAACATTCTTCATTTCCGCCGTCATGACGGAAACTGTCAACTGTGATCATTGTTAAAACCCCTCGAGAAATAAATTAAAAGTAACAAAAAAACGGACAATAAAGCACACAATTGCCAAGTGCAGCTGCGTTTGTTCGGTCCACCTGTGTACGGCAAAAAAAAAAAGCTTGCCAAATAAATTAGATACACACACAGCGAAAAAGTACACCCCTGGACGTGTAAACCGTTGTCCCAGGGCGGACTCCCCAAATGGTGTTCGTTTTACACGCGAGGCTCGGTGTATTTCGTTTGCACCCGGGGTCTCGTGTAAAATGAACATCTTTGAACGTGTACTTCGTTCTGCGATCACACGTCTGGGGTGTTTTTTTTACAATGGCGGCCGTTTGACGCAAGACGGGTTCGACGAGCGAGGCCCAGCGCTTTACACGGCTTTTCGCCGCAGCGAAAGCGTAGTTTGCACGTGTTCGTTCGTAATCGTCCATACGTGCTGAACTACCGCAAGCATTCACCCCCAAGCGCCGACGCCGTATCCATTACGGCGATTACGCGACAGTGGGAGCGACCATCGACTGCATCCAGCAGCGTGCTTCCCCATCGAGCAGGTCTCGATCGCGTGGCGGTTCAGCCCATCGCCGAGGCCTCAAGCCGGTTGCATCGTCACCGACGCCGGGTAATTTCCACAGCAGTTATCTTTTCGCGACCACAGACATGAACTTTATTGAAAAAGCCCGTTTGCCGCGAGCGACGACGAATAGCTCCGACACCGACCCGACCCGACCCTACCCGACCGGCGTTACCGACGTCCCGCTCACCTCTTTACCGCGAGCAAAGTTGTACGCGACGTTTCGACGTATCCACTCATATCTCGTGTGTACGCAAATTTTGCGGCTTTCCGGGTACGAATCGGCTACCGAAACGGCCAGCGAACGAAGACGAACTGAACGCCGGCGCTATGCGCCATTTAAACACGCGGTTACTTTTCTACTAGACGGTAGCTATGTGGTGTGGTTCCTTACACATAAATGGACTACGTACAAACAAAGCTAAAATAAAATTGGGCGGCTGCTTGCGCCACCTAGTGAGTATGCGGAAAAATACAAAAAATGAAGGACATTTTAGCGTTTGTGGAAGTGACACGATCGAACACGGACGGCAGCATCAACACATATATCACAGCACATACCACAAGATCAACATACAAGCACCTACATACACAAACAACGAACAGAGGCACTAACAACCCGACACTCCTACTCAATTATAATAGAAACCCGCTCGGTATATATAGCGGACTTTTTGTTTCAGACGAAGGTCCGGTGACACCCCCCGTATTTTATATGAACGTAACGATATTACACAATTATTACTTATATAGTACGGCGACATAAATATAATTTGGGAAGGTACACATTTCTCTTAGTCTAGATTATAGCTAAAAGACACCCTATATTTTAAAAAAAATGTTTCGAGCTAGCCAAATGTAGCAAAATCTGGTTTCGTTTTCGGAAGTTCGAGCGCTCAAGGCTGTAATGCGCTAGCGAAGTATGTGCTTGCTTCTGTCAAACTATAATCCATTGTATGACGCTCTCAAAGCTGCTGGCTGCAGCCCCCGTCTTGGTTTAGGGTTTGATTTACACGCGCTCCCGTGGAAATGAAATTATCCGTGCTTGAGTCGATATTATTGACAGCGTGAAGTATAAACCGAATGTAAACGATTTTGCGAGTGACGAGAACAGCGACGGCGACCCGCTTCGCTGACGCTCGGTCACTCGCGCGACGACGCAAGCCGCATGAAAGCGGAACGGTGTTTTCTAGAAATCCAAAAACCGAGTGACGCGACGAGCGATAGTAAGAAATCTTCGTAATACGTCGCTGACTCGTCGCTGTCGCCGTCGCTCGCTAAATCGCTTTATGCAGTTCAGCCTAGTGCCGACCTGCATTACCCGCTGAGCCCAAGCAAGCGATAAGGATATTCAAATATGTCACAACAGTGGCGTGCATTCGCTAAGAAAACATATATCTCAAATTCCTGCAGTTTGACGTCGGGATCCGTTACTTGTTCTGCTGTCACCTTGGCGAAACGGTCACTAAAGAGAAACTAGTCAGTTTGTTTTATCAGAAATTATAAAAACCTTATCTAGCCACTGTTATGCACAAAAGCACTCTGGAATTTCATATAAATAGTTTAGAATAAACTGAACACAATCGGTAACTTAATTTTCCAAGCATAATAATAAAAAAAAAATCTTAGAAAACAATGTATTTTTAAGGTGTTTCAAATAAAAAAAAACTGAAAAAGGAGCCTTATTTCAGCTGCACTATCACGTAAATACTTTGGGAAAAAAATATCTATTGAGAAGTAGGTTTTGCAATCTCTAATTTGCTTCTTTCAACTTTCCAGTTACTTTATGCGTACTTGCAGATTGTATCCTGACAAATCTAGACAAAATTGTATAAAAAGTAACAGTCTATATAAAATTTATAGCTTAATTAAATTCACATTTGTTTGATAATGTTCAATCTTAAATGAGTTTTAAATTTCACATCTATTATTACAAATGATTGAATTACATGCTGCTTGATGCATGCTGTGCCGCCCCCCCCCCTTTTTAAATATATATATCCTGTATATTTGCTGGTTAGTTGTTGTAAACCTCTTAATGTCGTGTTATTTGTTTGTTGTTGTAGGTGTGTGAATGCATATGTTGTACCCCACTCCTACTTGGGCCTTCAATGGCCAGTAATATCCTCTAAATAAAATTAAAAAAACAAGTGAGCAGTAAAAATCTGGAAGACAAAAGTAAACACAGAGCCGTGCAAAAAGGCATTCAGTATATGAAACAGATACAGATATGGGCCTCTGGCGGTCCATCGGTTCAGCCTCCACACCGCCTAAAGACGGCAGTGTTGCAATATTACGAACCAGCGCACAGGCAGACAGTTACCAAAAATCCAAACACAAAAAACTCACATCAGCGCTGTGCGAGTGTATATTTTTGTGTATTTGGATTTTGAGTAACTGGTCTACCTGTGCGCTGGTTCGTAATTATATGCCGTACCAACTCGCCCAATCTGCCGTATTAATAGTGTTGCAAAATACTTAGATCAACTATAATGCTAATGACTGCAGTGTATAAAAGCAAGCTACTCGTCGGAACGAGCTTGACGGTACGAGAATAAAGAGAATGTTTTCACAGTTAAACTCAGAGTCTGTTGCACCGTCTCTTCCGTCCTCAAGATTGAAAGTGCTACAGATTGGTGACCTGGACATGATGATTGACTCCGAGCACCTGCTATCCAGGGGAATGTTCTTCGTGGCCAAGGGCACGGCAATGGCTCTGCCTTTTCGGACGAAAATGCAGTAGGCACATATTCAACTTTCTCAGCCTCCACATCTGCAGCGCCTCCGCAACCACCTCTGCTCTGTCGCATCTGGCACCGGCATCTCCCAGCAATGGGCTGCGACCACCTTGTTTGCCCCACCGGCTTGGCAAGTGAATATTCATCGACATCTTCACACTGTTCACAAGGCATGTTGCTAACCGACCAGGGTCTCCTCATCGTTGCCATGTCAGGCATTCGCTCTCAGTTCGGTTCCTCATCTTAGGGGATGTTGCATCGGCCCCGCAGTCGGCCGGCATCCCCCTTTCAGTCCGAGGCTGTACACTCCAAACTGATCGAGCCAGACTGAAAGCACGACAGGGTCGATTTCCCCCGTCTGCTGCCTCATTTCCTGACCTCGGCATCAACTACCATGCACGGCTTCCAAACGCTGTCTTTCCTGCTCTCTAATATGTCATCCTGCTTGCGGTACATGTCAACAGCAACGACACCTCTCTGGAGCCGCAATCACTTCAACAAAATCGTGCCATTCCTCACAGTGCAGAGCTGAGGGCGATAGCTCTGCGGCAGTCTATCGGTTCAGCCTTGGCATCGCCAAAGATGACAGTGCTACTCACACTCGTCACCACGAGCTCAACGACATGAGAATAAACAGAATGTTTTTATTGCTCGGAGTCGGTCGCAGCATCTTTTCCGTCCACAACATTGTATACTCTATAGGTAGTAAGCAAGAGACACACTTCAGATGAAAAGAACAAATGCTCAGATCACACATGCCGCGGGTGTCCAAAATTATCCATCATGTTGAATATTGTTTTGGTTTTTTTAATTCTAACAGAAGACAAACATCATTATCGCACAATCAAAATGAATACTTACGAAACACCTAAGTCGCAGTGTAAGTGCTCATCGGTGAGCTGCGGCTGTGGCATATATGTATTTATTTAAAAGTGCACCGATGATAAAACCTTCAGGTTTGGCAACAATACCGAGATTACAACGGTTGTTGTCCATTATAAAATACAAAAGAAATAAAAAATACCGGAAACAATGCAAGGTACAAATCTGCACAACAGGCTTCCGAATTCAACTACTTCGTCGTACTGGAGTTTGTTACAGTAATAACAGCTTTGGATGGGCTGTGAGGACAGCATTCACACTGAACTGGGTGCCTTGGTGACTATCACCAGTGTTGAGGAGTTGCCACTCCAGAGTTGGAACGATTCCGCACTTCCACAACCCTGGAATCGAATGCAAATAAAATGGTGGCAGCACTGGAATGGAATGGGAATGAAATTAGAAGTTACATTTTGCCCAGAATAGAGTAGGAATGGAATAGGCTTTGTTCTAATGCGAGCTGCTTAGATGCCATCAAAGGGGCTTTCGAAACGGCATTATTGCACTTAGGTAACTGACGGTTTGGTTATCTGACTGCTTATGTTCCTTCGAGGATGAAAGTGGCAACCCCAGTGAAGCAACCCAAACTGTAGAGTTGTAGGCTGACAAGGGCAATTTACTCGATCATAATCCAGGGTAAGGGTTTTGTACCTCAGCGTTCCAAAAACTACCCGTGCCCAGCACTTTTCAATCTGTGTTGTCACGTGACACGACCCACCGGAGTAACTCGGATCTATTTGGGTAAGATTTGGAACACACCCAAAGTGTCGTTCCTGGTGCTGCGAGATGCAACCATAAGGCTGTTGGGACCATGTGTGATTACAGCACCAGTTGCAGGCCACCAGGCAGGGACAATGTCACACCGCCCGCACTTCGTTAATACACGTGACTCCTCACTTATTATGTATCTCAAAAAAGTGGAGGACATATATACGGTTCTTTTGTGGAAAAGATGGGCGACTTAGTTTTCCTCTCTGTTACGAGGCTTTTACACCTGGTGGTGCGATCAATATCTGCAGTACCCCATACCAATTGCCACTAGTGCTATGTGCGACCAAAGCTCAACTTAATAAAATCAATGATTGCAGGTAGGGTTTTGAATTTTGCAGTTGTCTACGCATTTCACAACGCCAGCTTTACGCCGACGTTATTTTCCGGTAACTTAGTACTAGCTGTCAAGTGCCATTTTCACAATTGGGAGGGATTGAGAGGAATGGAATGCAGCAGTTCAGCCATTCCAGGAGTGGGAATGGGCCCAGTTTTTCCTTTCCAGGAGTTCAAAGGAATGGAATTAGTATTAGAAAATTCCAATTCTCTGCAATGGAGTTGGGTGGAATGGGGAATCTTTTGTTTGTTTGCACGCCGCCTAGAATGTTTGAGATGACTCGAGAATCTTGTTTGTTCGAGCTCGGAACCCTCTAGATACCTACGGGCTTACAAAAAGAGCTTCGCATGGCTGCTCGAGTCAGTCGTCCTTTTGTCGCTGTCAAAGTATGTGCGGTCTTTGTTACTTTATGTTTCTCGGCACAAGTTCGCTGCATTTAACATTGATCTGAAGTTTTATTAATCAAGTTTGTTTTTGTTCATGACATATTGGTGGATGTGCAGGGTAACGCAGTCTATGCCCATAAAGAGTACCATCTGTGAACACGATAGCTCTGAAGACGACGATCGTGAAGGCGATGTCGTTGAAATCATCCGAGGACGACTCCAACTCTGACACCAACGACGACCTCAACATGGCCTCGGAAGCGACCCGGACAATGAACTTGACAAAGCCCCTGGCTACCACACTTAGACGAAAACATCATGACGACTTCTACGCTGATGATGAAACGGACGACAACTCCAAAGACCAAACCCGGCTACAATGTCAACAACCAACCTGACAACGGCCTCGATGACAAACAGTCTTCAACCGTGGTGACGAGACTGATGACGACACTGATGATGACCCAGGCGAAGACTCAAACAATTTCATGGAAGACGATCCCGACTACGGCTTTGACAGTTATCCAAGGACAATCCGGACGATGACTTTAAAGGGCAACTCCGGCCAAAACTCGAAATTAAAGAAATTACTGGTATCGCTGTAGTGACACAAAATACGACCCCAGCCAAAATATTACGTCCGTGGGATGCCGCATTCTCAACTAATGCCGATAATAAAAATGTGACCCGCCGCGAGCCGCTGCACCTTAGCGGTCGGCTAGCGGGTTGCCGATCACTAAAGCAACATTGGGCCGTGACGTCAGTATCGTTCTTTTTTTCCTCCAAGCGTTACGCGGAGTGCACTTCTTTGAGCCGCTACCACCGCTACTTGGACTTGTGATTGTCATGTTTAGCCATTGCTTTTATCTGTAGCCCGTGTAGCTTCGGTATAGCCTTTTGTTTATTTGCTTGTGAGGACTCAAAGACTGGTTTTAGCGAGCAACTCGTAGCGCCCAAGACTGCCCAACTGTTCCTCGAAGGATGCCGAGTAGAACTTGTAGTGCTGTGGGCTGCTCAAACAACCCGCTGCACAACCCGGAGGTGCTTTTTCACAAGTTTCTAACGTACCAGAAATTGAAGAAGGTGTGGGTAAACGCTGTTCGACAAGTGGACTTTGGCTTTTACGCGCCCAAGGAAAAAAGAATGCAAAAACAGACATGTACAGCCCTAACGCAGCAGCCCGTGCCGGAAAGCCTCAAAGCTTCGTGTCTGTTACTGACCCGCAGCGCGAAAGCGAGAGGGCCCCCAGTACTGTACTTCACTGGCAGCGCGTCGTAGAGCAACGCTGCTCCATCCACGGAGCCCCGATGACAATTTAGGCCTAGCGACAGAGTACGGAAGACTGCCCACACGGCGACAGCCGCTGAGTACGGTACTGAACGAGTTCACTCGTTTTCCAGTCGCTACCTTTTGGGTATACTAGCGACAAGTACGGCATGGCACACGCACGGCGGCAGCGGCCGCCGAGTACGGCACTGTACGAGTTTACGGGTTTTCCAGTCACTAGCTTTTGGGTATACGCACTAACTCTTCCTACATGAGCTGGATAACTACCACATATACAGAATTAATATAAAATCAGCTTACCTCCTACCTTTAGACGGCTAGCGC
This sequence comes from Ixodes scapularis, assembly GCF_016920785.2. Classification (NCBI taxonomy): domain Eukaryota; kingdom Metazoa; phylum Arthropoda; class Arachnida; order Ixodida; family Ixodidae; genus Ixodes; species Ixodes scapularis. The sequence goes on from NW_024609836.1 coordinate 78,159,414, forward strand.
AACAGAAGTAGCTGCTGATCAACCTGCGTACTCGTTGAACGAGAACGATCCTGACGTCACGTTCACAAAGCGGCTGATTTCTAGTGCTGCCAGGGCCTCGAGCGGCTAGTTTCGGTTTTGTTGGCCGTGCTCCAAACAAAACTTTGAGGCGTCCATATCTTTAAAACTACTCACAATAACGAGGAAAAAATTACACCTTGCAATTCAGGGACGCTGACTGCACTAAAAACAGTCATAATCCCAAAATTGAAAGTATGGTCCGGAGTTGCCCTTTAACGACAACCACGACTACAAACTTGACGGCGACCTTGATGATGAACCCGATGACAATACCTACGGCAAGTGTGGTATCTGTCACGAAGACGAACAGGACGACGACGCCTGGTATGTCACTCAACGAACGGAGGAAGTTTGCCAGTTTGGTCGCATTTTGATGCAAGCCACAACTTCCTGATGATGACTGCTACAATCTTTGTCACCACGACGCCCAGTTTCAGCCTGGCTACCCACTGTGAATCTAAACACCAATTCATCGTCGCAGCAAGGAACTGTTAAAGTGGTGCTTCGACCTCAAGGTTATTCGCTACATGAGACCTAAGTTGTAAGTCGTTGGCCAATGGCACATCAACATTGTCACGCTGCCCTCTGCGACCCGTAGGCGATTCACGTCTTCCGACTCAACTGAACTAGGTATGCTCGGTAGTACTGTGAAAATCTGCTATTTACGAGACTCTGTATTTTGACCTAGTCTTGTTTAAGCTGTTAATTTAATTTTGTGTTGCATAAAGACGATGAGTCTTTCACAAGAGGGGAGTAATGCCACGTGCAAATAGCCGAGTCAGCAGCGTGATCGACTCACATGCCGCTGACCCCGCCAGCGCATGTCCTTCTTTCTTTTGTTTGCGTGACTGGAATGATGAGACGACTCTAAATTTTTTTTGTCCGAGCTCAGAAACTTCTAGATACCCACGCGCTTACAAAAGTACCTTCGCTTGGCTGCTTGAGGCAGTTGTCCTTTCGACACCACCAAAAGTCTTTGTTAATTTATGTTTCTCAGCACAAGTTCGACGCATTACACACTGATTTTAAGTTTAGTAAAGAAGTATGTTTTTATTCGTGACAATATCTAGATGAATTTTGATAATTCAATCTTCTGATATTTCAAACTAAAGTGTGTGGCTTCCAGGGCCCGTTTGCTCAAGTGCTAACCGTGGCTAAAGTTAACCGCAGTACCTAGGAGAGGGATTTTGAAATCACGTGACTGGCTCGGCAGGAGTGCAGGGAAACATGGCGGTGCCCCGGTGAGTGAGCGCCGCTCGCTTTGAAACTAATATGTCGTTGTAGCTGCAATATTGGGCGCGTTAGTCAGCAATGAATGGTGCCAGAGGCTTTCGCTTTGCCTTACCTCATTTAAATCGCAAAGCATGAGCATATGACCTCGCCGCATTTTTTAGATAGTCTTTCGATTCTGGCCATTCCTAAGCCTAAATGAACGCGATAAATGTTAGCATGGCAATGTCTTTGGAAAGTGGATTGCCTTGACTCAATCGGCCGGGTATTAATAGCACACAAAAGCAGACAGCGTCCCAATAGACCATATTAGACCTTTCTCTAAATTTCCCAAGCACCGAGGTGCATGCTACAAGTGTAGTTACACGCGTTGCACGTGCTGGCGTCTGAAGTAGTAACTGTTCTAAAGCATAAAGTCTAAAACAAATTTTGTCGTGCACGTGCGTTGGTCAAATATTTATTATGATTATTTACTTCGAATCTTTTATAAGAGGAAGGCCAGTGCGCGCGGACCGCAGAATTATACTTCCAGCGTTCTTCTCGATGCTTGGGTAATTTAGAAAAAGGTCTATAGGGATGCTGTTTGCTTTTGTGTGCAATCAATACCCGACCGATAGAGTCAAGACAATCCGCTTTCCAAAGATGTTGCTAAGCCGACAGTTACCACATTCATTTAGGCTTAGGAATGGCCAGAGTCGAAAGACTATCTAAAAAATGCGGCAAGAGCCTTGCTCATGCTTTGTGATGAAGTGAGGTAAGGCAAAGCGAAAGCCTCCTGCACCATTCGTTGCTGACTAACGCGCCCGGTATTGCAGCTACAACGACATGTTAGTTCCAAAGCGTGCGGCGCTCACTCACCGGGGCACCGCCACGCTTCCCCGCATCCCTACCGAGCCAGTCACGTGATTTGAAAATCCCTCTCCTAGGTGCTGCGGCTAACTTCAGCCGCGGTTAGCGCTTCGAGCAAACGGGCCCTGGAGTTTGAAATAATGAGAGTCGACTGTAAAACACCATTTTTGCTACCCCAAGTAGCAATTTATTTTAGTGTAATTTCTGGAATCTTTTATTCAGACCGAACACTTCTTTTTCAATAAGCTTGTCGGCATAAAATTTAGACTATCTTTTATAGCCTAAACGTAGCAAGCGTTCAAAACAAATACAACCTAGTGCATCAGATACACAGAAAACACAATATTAGCAAATGCTACTTTTATTGAACACATCTGGAGTTTCTGTTGGATACATACAGCGCTGTGAAGAAGTACACCATTCTTATATGAAAATAAGCTTCCCACCAGTGAAATTTCTCAAGTTGGACAGCCTTGTTGTAAGTCAGGCACGTTAAAGAGAACCCTGCCCAAGTTTTCATAGACACTCTTACAAAGTTGTTTCATCCGTACAATAGCGACTTCAAGGTATATGTGTAGAAACTTCCCAAAGTGCAAACATTATGTGAAGAAACTGCATTTCAAAGTTGACGTCCTCGCAACCCCCCCTATCGGTAGCTGCTCTACCGGCAACAATGAAAAGAACTATAGAAAGACCGCTGAGGCCACATAACGTAAGACATGGTGTCCAAGATTCGCCATGGACAGCATTGTTGGTAGTTGGACTTGTTTGTGCTCACTCTTTTAACCAGTCTGTCGATTGACAGCTATTTAGAGTGCATGATAGGAACTATTTGTGCTGTAGACATAAAAACATATACATGTTGCCCCCCCCCCCCCCCCCCTTTGAATCTGGCAGGCGAGACCACTCGAAAATGTTTGAGAGTAGCTGTGTAGAACTGACATGTTCTAACATTCTGATGACACAATTATTCATATTAAAAGGTATGCTTAACCGAAATTCGAAGCTTGCAAAACAACACTGGGGCGGTAGGCGGGACGCTGCAAAACCCCCAAAACATCACACATAGAGTATTATTTCTAACGGATGGCCGTATTTTTGGAAACATGTGGGATTCAACAAGGCCGACGAGACATGTGATGTCGCGATTCTCATTCCCTCTCCTCTAGGCTTCATCCCCTTAAGCAGGTGAACCGAAGCGGGAATGAGAGAAGCGAGGCCGCTTCCCCTCATTCTAAAGTGTACCAGAAGTATGATGTCACATTTCTTGTTTGATTGTGCCCTTTCCTTTCCAAGAATACGGCCATCCGTTTGAGATATTAATGTATGAGGAATGTTTCGGAGTTTGTAGAGCTCCCATTCAAAGCTTCCGCGGCCTTATTTTATGAAATCCAAATTTTGGTCCAGCATCCTTTTAAACAAGCTTTTTCAAATATTAGCATAATGAACATACAATTGGACAACTTGCTAACTCACAACAGCATCCTCCCGATGATGCCGTACAAAGGTTCTGTCACACGCACCAACCGAGGGGATTGCTGCAAGTCCATCCACCCTCAACTTTTAGTCACGTTTGAGACTGATGAACTGCTGTATGAGGCCCGTCCAGCCACTGCGTACACAAAGAGAAACACGGGAAATAACACTCAGTGACGAGCAAAGTCTCTGGGCGGAAAGCCCTCCATGACAAATGAGCACTGTTGCACACTTAAAATTTTTACACCCTTATTCGTGTAAATGGCTCGTCCTCTGGCTAACGCCTTTATTCGTGTAAGGGTGTTAGCCGCCGGAGGTGGTGAAAATCGTGTTAACTGCTAACACCCTAAAAACAATATGGCGGCCAGTATGCGACAGGCGATACGAGCCTGGCGAGCCGTACGCGGCTTCTCGCCGGAGCAAGAGCATACGGCTCGCACGCTCGTTTGGTGTCATCTGTAGGCGCAAAACACTTTCCAAACATCTCTATGTCCAAGCGCCAACACCGCAAATAATACGAGTAAGGCCGAAACCGCTGGAGACTGAACAGCCGAGACTGTCGCCGAAGTCTCGCTCGGCCTGCTCAATGCCGGTCGCATTTTCATCGCATCAGAAGCGCTTATAAAGAAGGGATAGCTTTACAAAACACTGACAGGCTGGCTTTATTGAACAAAACGCCCACTTGCCGTGGAGAAGTTGACAACGAATCGCTCCGACACCCTCTGTCGACAGCGGCTAGGAGGTATCGCACTCGCGCTCCGTGTGGCTCTCGATTAACTATTGCCTGTGCTCACCTCTGTTACGTGCGTTATCCACTCATGAACGTTTGTGCGTGAACAGCGGCATTCAGCACCTAGAACACGCGCTGGGGAAGCCGCCTAACCTCCTTTTGTTGCAATCAGGCAGCATAACACGGCGACACAGCTGCCAGCGGAACCGAACAACTCGGAGCGATAAACACGACGGATGGACTAATGGCATCCAGCCCTCTAATAGTTATAGATCACCAACCGCCACACTTTTCAAATTGGGCGGCGACAACCCCCATCTAGCGACGAAAAACAAAAGTGATAAACATTTGAAAAAAAAAACGGCAGTTTTTCTGCTGCCCACCGCGCGGTTACATTCGCTCACGACAACGACATACACACAACACTGTACATACACACGAGCATACAAGCACTGATCAATTGCACAACACACAACAAATAGTACATACAACCTACTAATACAAACCAACAACTGCCCCGAGCGGTATATATGCCCTCCTATTTCGCGCATCGGTTAGCCCAGTGACCACGCTAGTCTTAATCAAGATATGAAAAGATTACGCCAATTTTATTTTTCAATAATATTTTTTCTGCATTTGTCTTAGGTAGGTACACATATCCCTTAATAACTTCTTACAGCATAATGTATTATAATGATACGCGCCTAACTTCTAGTAACTCAACGTGAGTGACGAGAAAAAAAAATCGTGTGAATTCTGTCTGGCAACCACACTCGCGGCGTGGTTGCTATGGCGACGCTGTCGGTACGCGTGGTACGCGCGCCGGCAGCCGTCCAGCTGGTTCGGCCGTTCGGCTGGTTCGGCTACGGCCGAGTGCGCGAGTCCACGGTTTACGCCGCGAACGCAATCGAGAAAACAAAGCGTCGACTACTGAAGCTGTACGTAATCGAGTTTCCGCCCGTTCGCTGCCGAATTCTTCGTAGTCTTCTTCCGCCCGTTCGAAAGGGAACAGCCTACCAGTACGATTACCGCCGTGGCTTCAGTGGCTTCATCTTCGGAGGGAACTGTCAACTGAATTAGTTCCAAAACGCGGGTGCATCAGGCAGCGCAACGTGGCGCGGTCCACGCACAAAGTCGGTAAGTAAACAAAACACTCAATGCCGTTCCATTTTTTTTTTTTTTTTTTTTTTTTTTTTTTTTTTTTACGGGGGCGCGCGGTGTTTTTGGATGGCTCAAGGTATGGGAAAGCAACCGGAAAAATCGGCGCCTGATCGACCATGGGGTGAAAATTTCAAGGCGTATCGTACGCAAACGACAGCGTTTGCCAGCGGAAGACTCGGTCGTCCGTGGCGAACGCATTTTTAGTATTTTTAAGGATGTTCTAGCTGCAAAAGAAAGGAGCGCCTTAAAATTTCACAAGGTAAAATACACTGCTGAGGAAACGACGCCCCTTTGCGTGCAGGCGCCGATTTTTCCGGCAGAGTTTAGCGCGCTGTGAAATGCAGTGTGCATTTAGGGAGAGTTTTGGCATAATATAATGTTGCTCATTGGAAATAAAAAAAAGAAATGCTGGCATCATATGTTTACACACTCTTAGTCATTTTTGGAATCTTAAGTACCCTTTTTGTGGCAGGTATTGGACGCCAGCACATTTTACGTAGGAACGAAGAGTGGAGTCCGGCCAATTCCCTTTCACATTAACATCAAATGAGTGCTGTGAAAGCAAAGAAGAAAGTGAGGGTGAAACAGTTCCTGCAGTAGTAAGTGCCAGAAACAAGAAAAGTGCCCCGAAGTGGAAAATATACTCCCTTGAAAAGGATCCAAAAGAAATAGAGGTTATCAGGTATACCGCCGAGCGTCACAGACCTGGACACTCCATTTCAGTCTTTTAAATGCCCATGCCCTGATGAGCTGTTGACAGCGATATTTGAGGGGACCATCCTGTATTGAACTCAATGCCACCATGAACACCATTTTCGGGTTCTGGTCACACCTCCACGCAGGATGTCCTGCTTCAGATCAAGGAGGATATCCTTGACAGAATCTCCTGTACGACAACGCGGGCGGTCCTGGCCCTGGATATAAAGGGCGCCTTTGACAACGTCAGTCACACGCTGGTGTTCGAGAACTTGGCCTCAACTGGGTGCGGGCCCCGGATGTATGATTATGTGCGGGACTTCCTGAGCAACTGGATGGCCACCATCGGAATCGAGTCCATCCGCACGAGCACCATCCCGATACCGAGCAAGGGCAACCGGCAAGGCTCGGTCCTGTCACCCACCTTGTTACCTGGCGATGTGCAAGCCGCCTCCTCTACTGGAACGGATTCCCCGGATGAAGCATACACTCTATGCCACTCTATGTGGACGACCTGACGATTTGGGCTACGTCGGGATCGGACAGCGGGAGGCAAGACTTCCTCGAAGAAGTCATTGAGACGGTGCAGAACTACCTCGAGGCCGGCAACCTCCAGCGCGCCCCCGATAAGTCTCAGCTGTTGCTCCTCCGCGCGGGCAAGCCAATTCCCGAAGAAGAAGGCGGACATCCGCCTCACGTTAAAGGATGGTACCCCCGTGCCGGTGGTGAAGCGGGTTCGGATTCTGGGGCCTTCACCTCCAGCGGGACGGCGGAGCCAAGTACACGGTCGACCGACTCGTCAAGAAACCACGCAAGTCATGCGCATGGTGAGAAGGATAACGAGTCACAGACACGGGCTCGAGGAGTCGGACCTGATCCGGCTGACCCAACCACTCGTCGTGAGCCACATCGCCTGCGCGAATCCGTATCTCAACCTGACCTGCTGTCGAGAGGTAAGGGCAAGATGGACGTGATTATTCGCAAGGGGTACTAGCTGGCACTGGGGGTGCCGCCGTACGCGTCGAACGCCAAGCTCCGGCTGCTAAGTGTAAACAACACCTTCCAGGAACTCATCAACATGCACCTAGCCAGTCAGTGGGAGCACCTGGCCCTCACACTGAGTGGGCGGCATGCCCCGAGCTAGCTCGGCATCCCCATCCCCGCATCGCAATGCGAGGCTATCCAGCTGTTGCTGGCCCTTTGGGACAAGATCCAGGTGGCACCAATCCCGTGAAAGCTGAACCCATCTTTGCATCCAGGTCGCTGGATGGCTCCCGGTCCCTTGATTCCGCTTGGTCCCGTCGTGTAGCATAGGGCCCCTGGTAGCAATCGGTTGCTAGCCCAGCATTTAAGCATACTCCAGCCTTTTTGTATGTAAAGCAAAACAATTACTGCAACTGAATGCTTCTTACCTGACAATAATCGTAGTTTGCACTGCTCAATGCCCTTCTGTTTTATCTAAAATACCGCAACTAAGTACTCCGAGTACTGGTCGGAGCACTGCGGTGCAGGTGAAGTTTCTACTTCACCTGTTGCCCTTCTGTTTTATCTAAAGTACCGCAACTAAGTACTCCGAGTACCGGTCGGAGCTCTGCGGTGCCAGGTGAAGTTTCTGCTTATAAAAAAGTGTCTGCCCAAAAGCTTGCTTCGGTACCACGAGCTGCAACAGGAAGCCTGATGCAGAGGCTTTAAGAGCAAGCTCCATGCTTTGAATGTTGCTAAGCATGCGCGCTTGTGCAGTGCAACTGTCGTTCAGGACAACGTGCTCATTCTTGGCATTTCAGTTTCACTTGCACTTAAAGGGATGTTGAACCGAAATCTGGATTCCATAAAACACGGCGGCAAAAGCGTGTAACAAGATGCTACAAACACCAAAACATCACTCATACAGCGATATTTCGAATGGATGACCTTATTTTTAAAAATAGGAGGCGCATTTGACAGATTTGTTTGTCTTGTTTCTCCGAGAAGGAAAGGGAACGACCTCGCGTCTTCTCCACCTCGCCGCCTTGAGGGGGGGAAGCAGAGAGAGGAGAAAACGAGATATGTTGACGTCACGCGCCTCATCGGCCTCGTTCAATCTCAACCTCTTTCTCCAAAAACACGGCCGTCCATTCGAGATATCGCCTTGTGACTACGAGTAGTGTTTTAGGGATTGTAGCGTCCCGCCTACGGCTTCTGCATCGTTTTCTGAAATCCAAATTTCGGTTCACCAGCCCTTTAAAGGGAAACGGAGTGTGGCAGCGATTGGATGATTTCTTGTGTCAGCCGGAGTTGCCTACCATTACCACTGTAGGGCAGCAAAGGCTACAGGCATGCAAGAGCGGCTTTGAGAAGCGCTTTCGCAGAACAAGAGCTTGTGATAGAGCGTGTACTAGCTCGCACTTGTCGCCTTCGACCGCGCTGTCACCTTGGCAAGCCTTCGGCAACACCTTCAGAATGCCCGCATTCTTCAAGAAAGCCACAATGTTATGAATATACCACAACAATGCCTGGCTTTTATTTTTTTCTAAAAAAGAGCATTTATGAAACTTTGAAAATGCAGCAGTGCACGCTCATTACCTTCGGTACTGCTTAGTACGTGCTCACTGACGCTCACCTTATCTAGGCTGAAAAGCTTGTGCTCGGACGGGGCGTATTGAACACTGGTGGTGTCTTTTGACTGAAGTAATATACAAAGTATGAACAGGAGTGATAAAGAAACACAACATTTAATGCCGGTCATCTCCACTTTTAAAAAGTATCTCAACGTGAGATTAATTTGACATTTCGTAGTAAGGGTGATGAATTCCAGACAGGGTGACACAAACCGTTTTGATAAAAACGTAAAAACAAAATGTAACTACTCCATACAGGTGCCTAATAGTTTGATGACTAGGAAACAACACGGAGGACTAGAGAAATGTGATGAATATAAATGAATAAAGCTGGTCATGAATTGAAGCATACTTAGGTGTGTGAGCCACACAACTTGCAGCTGCCATCTCAAGAAAAACAAACAAAGCCTTTAATGATTTCGAAAATCGGAACAATCCTGGCAGGAGTTTCACAGACTTTGGCGATTGCACTATGTGATCAGCAATCAGGCTACAGGTGTTTTCTTGATTGTATTAATCACCTTGATTGCAACTGGCCATAGCTGTGAGTAGATTAGAATAAGACAAAGCCTCTCAAGAAGGCAGCTCGTATTGTACGTCTTCTGGCCATGGGCGAAGCCGAAAAGCCAGTAGGCCGCCATGACCACAGTAAAGCCTTCGAAAAGCCAAATGGTTCCCTCCTGCATATAAAAGCAGAATTGATTCAGTCAGAGGATAATAAAGGCCGCACTGATGAGTATGATTTTAAGCATGAAATGCTTTTAGCTCCCGGCCACCAAACTGATGACATATCTTTTCGGGAACTAATGCCAAAAATCACTTCAAAACATCCCAGGTTTCGAAGTTGACTTTTGCGTTGGTTTTCTTATTTGAAACCGGCTTTGAAACCTACTGGGTCTCGAAGTCAGTTTTGGATCAGAAACGTGTGCACTAGCAGGGTTCAAAATTTGCTGTCAAAATTTTGTTTCCTTGAGACAAGGAAACAAAAAGGAACATACACACCACCGTCTCAAAACCAGCACAGCATACAGCTGTCATTTATTTCCACAAGTCATCTTCCTTGTCATCCCACACGCTACACATGCTATGGAACCTATTCCTATACACACTATGAAACCTATTAATTCCGAACTACAGCTTTAAAAAAATTATCCAACATTCAAATTACTTTTTTGTATGACATCTCACTACCGAATTCTAAACCAAGAGCGCATCATTCGTTTAAACCGTTTGAAGCAATCGCTTGACGAGGAGCCCGTTGTCGTCACGCTTTGACGGCGCACTTTAGTTCACCTTTCTGCCGCCGTCTTGGGGGGGGTCTCAGGCATTGTCCCCGCGCAAATATTACCACAACTGTTTAATTGATTGGTGCGGCACACAAACTTCTGTTCGGGCTGGAACTTGGTCAACAGTGTCTGAGATGAGCCCGACGCCCATTTCAGACATCAAATAAAATTTCGAAATTGCTTTTATAATCTCTTTAAGAGTTTGAATGCAGGCGTCTGGAATTCGCAAAATTTAGTGGCCGCGATTATGTCCTCTGTGACCGATTTGCAAAAATAAATGGTTTTACAGTAATGATCCAGATTGTGATTTATTGGGAATTAACCAGTGCTGTTAATAACATGCTCTGTATTGTCCGCTCTGCTGGTGTTTTTTCTGCCGTCATTGCATCCACGCAGCTTGAAAGTGCACTGCTTTATGCGACAGGTGGCACGCACACACCGTGGCACTCCACTTCATAGCGTGGCATGTGGTGGCAGCAAAAGGCTCTGCCAAAAACATGCTAAGCACAGCATTTGTGGCGGCAGAAAAGATACAAGGCTATTATCTTGTTCCCGAGAGTATAGTATGTTGCAGGTTAAGACGGTACGGTGAGGGGAAGAAGCTCCGTCTACACTCTTTCCACTTTAGCAGAAAGGATGCTATAGAGAAAAGAAGGAAACCGCCAATCGTGGCAAGCAAACCCTTTTTGGACTGGCAGAAGTGATGGGAGACGCCAGGCAGTGTAAAAAAAGGGGAAGGGGTGGACTGCAAACGTGTTTACCAGGAATAAAAAGGGGGAAGAGTGAAAGGAGGTATTCTTCTGTAGATTCCTCTTTCTCCCGGAGCTGTGAATGTGCCATGGCCGGACTGGGCTCAACTCAATGCCCCAAATCATATTTAAAAAAAAAATTATTCCCGGCAGAGTTTTGCGGACTCCTAAAATGCCTTTACGGAGAGGTTCCACAAACCCTCTTTCCAGAACCGTTGGCTTAGATTGCGGGCATGGGCATCTGCAGTACGTTTTGCAGGAAAAGGAGGGGGAGGGGGGCAAACCTTGTTTTCTTTCAAAGTTATAGGTTTGAAAGCTACACCCCTTCAGAATAATCCCCCCCCCCCCCCCTTTTCCGCCACTTTGCTGACGCCCATGATAGTGGGCACCTCATCACTTACAAAATGTTTCCTAGGACCCATGTGTAGAAAGTAGGAGCCACCATTCAAGCCCCTGTCATGACTACAGTGCAGACATATCACAATAGCAGGGAAGAACAATAAATAATAATGGACAGTCTGACCGGAAACAATATTGGTACAGTTTCAGACTCGCCACTCAGCTTGCCAGCTGAGCCAGGCTAGAAAAACGAAATTGGCAAAGTGAATGAGTTGCGAGTATAAAGATGCAACAACAAAACCCTACTGGAGTTCTTAGAAAATGTTGGGGCCTTCTTGTCAATGGAAAAGGCACTCTGTAATTAAATCCAATACTCTTTCGGATAGTGAGATTGATATCGTGGTAAGGTGGGTGCTTGTCCCAAGCTCTTGTTTTAGCACCAGTAGGTGTCAAGTTACACACAGCCAGAAAACAAATCAGCATAGCCAAACGAAGCACAGGACAATTGCATCCGTAAAATAGCCGATGTTCCATATTTCAATTAGTTTTTGATCTCACTCTGCGCAGCACACAATTGATAGCAGACGATTGTCCCTTTTTGGCTCTGTTCGCAGAGCCAAAAAGGGACAATCGACGAACAAGTCTGTTCGTCGTTTTGTTTCTGTCAGAGAATGATACCTACCTAGTAGCAAACAAACTCATTATTATTCCCTCATGTTAACAGACGATGCGTCTGGTAGCGGTATTTTATAGCGAGTTCGCTTCACACGCACTGGCACCGTTCGAGTTCTCTCCCAGAATGCATCGCACTCGCAGAGTGTTGCACTGAGAACTGGACTCAAACGAATTCGCCAAATGCACCAAGTGCGGAAGACTGATGCTGCCGCCATCTATGTTGTAGAAAGAATACCGACCTCAAACCGAAACTGGCGCCTTGCTGTTCGGAGTGATGGGTGGGAATGCGAGAGTACAGTCGCTACCAACGTTTATCTACAAACGTTGGTCGCTGCAGCCTGTAGTTTATAGTTGCGATGACTTCAAGCAACTCGGCTGTCATAGGGATAGTTACAGACGGCGTAAATTTCCGCAACCAGCTGTCTACAAAGCAGCTGGTTGCGATCTTTCAATTCTCATAACCGTTTACACTGAAGAAAATGGATGATGCTGTCCGAGCAGAAGCTTGATCCATTTCAGCATGGCATTATGCGTGGACCACTGAAAGGGTACGCCTTAAAACTAGTCTGCTGGAATACCCAGCAAAACTTTTCGATTTCAATCGTCATTACAGGTGGATCAGATATTAGCTTTGGTGAGGGCGTCGAGAACGAGAGCTTTCTCGAACAAAATATGACGGGGCAAGTTAGCTGAAGTAGGTAAATGTTAAACATGATGATGTTGCCCAAGCCTCGGGTAAAATCACTAAATTTAGCTTTCTCTGATGCTTATTGGGCAGTCAAAGTTTCTGCTGGGGCAGTTTTGTCGACAAATGTTCAATTTTTCACCCGCACAAGTTGGTGATAAACATCTCGGGGACCGCTGATGCATTTGTTCTGAGCATTTCTTTACACACTGGTATATTTCAGTGTTTTTATGGCAACAGAGCGACTTAAAACCTCCAAATAAAGCACGGTTTGTCAACTGCTTCCTTCATGAAATAGGAGACGCTCACAGTTCAAGCTCGCGTTTGATTCCGTTGCCCGCAAGACGCAATTTCTATCAGAAAATCTACTTTTTTTCCTTTCAGTTCTGCGACACATCGTAGCAGACAAACTTTCGTCATCTGCTCCAGCACCTTGCCGGCCTAGCCGGAGCGAGGCACGATGGGATTGCATTTTGGCGCAATCTCGATTTTCTCGGTGCAGCGAGTGCATGCACGCGTGGGGTGTCAGCAATGAAACGAACTCGGAGAGTGCAACCACTTGTGGAGTGCCGGCTGAAACGAACCCGCTCCACGCTGCGGGTGCCGTGAAACGAACTCGCTAATACTTCTTCAGTGCAAGCCGGTTGAGACCTCAATGACCAAAATCGGGCTCTCGGTGAGATGGAATGGCAAACTGAGAATGATTTCATGACCAGGGGCCAAACAAATAACAGGTGCATTGTATGGTGAGAGTATTAGCACCGAGAAGTTTGGGAGGCGACCTTTTACAGCGAGCCGGGGTGACGTCCTGCTGAGGACAAAATTTACCCCCTCACTCGCCCTACAAAGGCCGAGACGGCGTTAGCTGTCAACATATTACTTTCGTTTTTTTTTTTTTTGTGCGCATTTTACGTAGGAAATGCGAATTATTATATGCGGCCTTATTGAGGTATGGTCTGTAGCTGCAGGCGAAACTTCAACCAACATTCCGAGCATGGTTTTCAGGGCAGACAGTGCATGAATCACAGATGGTATATGAAAAGGAAGAAATGCCACCACACTTGCAGGAGCATTGCAGTATATTTACATCTCGCACAATCAACGCTGCTGATGATTTGAATAAATTAAGAGGTTTTTTTCAACTTTGTTTCTAAACAAAAACGTCTCAGCGAAAAAGCTGCACTCTGCTCGAGCAACATGTTAAATATATTCTGGGCCATGGGGAAAAAATTACAAGTGAGACCGCCCAAAGGCCTTTGACTTAAATGCCATTTGTATGTCCGCAAAGCGGGGTCTGATGTTCTCCTAAAGCGCGAGACAAATGGACGGCAGAATCGTCCGATCCGACAGTCCGACCGCCGCTCCGAATTGAGACACATGCACACGCTTCCGACCTTGCAAGCGACACAACAATCTGTTCGGCTCCGCCCAGGAGATCCAACTTCCAAGCACTCCAGCGGAGGTCCGCGTTCATAGATCTCTGGTCCCAGATTGATGGTTTAGCTCGCACGAGCGAAGCTAGGAGCTCGTTCTTGTTAGCGCGTGCATTCTTTGCCGGGGCCATCTTTCTCGAATGGATCAGCGGGATCTACACGTCCGGCTTCCCGTCGCCCGTCCCGTTTTCTTATCCGTCCCGACAGACCAAGTATGTCATCATGACGTTCGCGCTAGCTGTGCTGTCATTGGCTGGACGCATCCGACAATCCGTCTGCCGTGCGAAACTATCTGGCGCGTTTGACGCATGTCGGATCGCCGATCTGACACCTGAAGCGACCAAATTTTTCGGATCAGGCAGTCGTACTGTCGGATCGGACGTCGGATCGGATGGATTTTTCGCGCATGTGTCTCGTGCTTAACTCATGAATCTGCAAAGAACAGAATTTCAGTGTCTGAAACACTTACACCGCCGCTTCCACAACCCCTTGCACAACCGCCTTATATCGTGTGGAGGGGGCGGGGGGGTTCATCGACGGAGTTGCCTCCACCGATAGCTTTCCATACTTATAACCCAATTATAAGGGTAAACGTGACAAACACGGTTGGAAAAGCTATGAAAATTCTGCCGGCATAAGTCTCACCCAGCGCCTTGTACACTGGGTAAACGAAGCCCCGCTTCTCAACGTGCTTACAGCTCACAACGGCCGATGTTGACGGTGCCTTTCCCATCCTTAGTCTGACTGTCCATGCTCTTTTTAATCTCGAAGTTTTCGGGTGGTAGAATATGATACCAGCTTCTTTTTGGAAATTGCATTGCAGCGCTGAACAGTAGGTCAGCATGATCACAAACCTCCGATCGTGAGGAAACGGGCGCAGGGAAGCCAGCTAGATGCCAGAACGCGAAGCGGAGTCCATCGCCAGACGTCACGGTACACCTCACCCAATCAAGACGTGGCGACCGCAGCGACACTTGTGTTTGCTCTGAAGACTAATAGTACGCCGTGCAAGCAATACCATTGATCTCCACGACAATTTGCTGGATCGCGTGTCTCCGCTTGGTCGTTGCAGCTCAGGTGCGGCCACCGGATGGCCACCTTGGGACAAAGATTATCAGTCAACCTTTTGGAGCGTCGCGGAGGCTGGGCGGCAGTAAGCTGAAGACATGTTTTCTGCTCGTTCGTTGTCCTTTACCGAAGAAGTTTGTTAAAACCCCGAACGGTGAAAATTTCGCTTGAGAACACGTGGAAATTTTTACGAAAGCTCAGCACCGCAAGAAAAAGGGGCAACTCGTCTAACGCAAGTCTTACCGTTCTGGCGGCATGATCAAAGCTTCCTTGGCATGCCAAAGTGCTGCATCCTTGTCTTCGCACGCTTGAATACCGATCAAGAATTAACGCCGTGTGGATTTGTTTCGTGAGTGCAAAGAGCATGAAGATGCATGTGCCTCTGGAGCAGCATTTTACTTCACTCTTACGACTGTATTTGTAACTTGCGGCACTTGCAGTCCAGAAGCGGGCATGATCCAGTGGCGAAAAAGGAGGGGTAGGAGGCTATGGCGACGGCGACAGATTGCACACAACTATATGGACGGGCCACGTTTGAAAAACTTCAGATATCGCCGCTTCATACTTTTGCCTTCGAAAACCTACCTTCTTCCACAGCATTGCTCTATTTGTGCTGTCATGTGATCCATTTGAGTAGATTTGGAACATAGCCATGGTTAATCCATAATAGCAACCACCGATTTCGTTTCCTATTGATAGCAACTCGCTGGAACAGCTGGGTGATAGAGAAGACGCCTATGTGCGACATACCTTCAAAGCTCTGCCATGGCATTGATTCTTGATAAGTATCCAAGCGTGAAAAGGCACAGAGACGCAGCAGTTTGGCAGGCCAAGGAAGCTTTGATCACGCCGCAAGACCGGCGAGACTCGACGTTCGACAAGTTGTGCCTTTTTCCTGCGGTGCCGCGCTGTTGCAAAAAATTATATGCGTTTTCAAAGGAAATTCTTATTGTTTACACATTGCGAGCGTTTGGCGCTCCTTTCACTAAACAGAGGGGACCGCCGCCGGAGACTGACACTGGAGCGTGCTCTTCGTGCTCCGAGCATTTTTTGGAGCACAAGTGACTTCTTTGCGCTCCGTGATGTCACGTCCACAAACAAGATGGCTGTGCCATTGTTGAGATTGTTGAAACAAAAGGCGTAGCCGGACAGCTGCTCCTTTTCAGTCCATTAGTGGTTAATCCAGCAGGTAAAAACAATTTGATTTGAAAGCCAAGACAGCAATTAGCATTCCGGAAAAGGTTTGTTCATGTGCCTTGCCTGAGAACAAAGTGATCTATCGAACGAGCGTGCTGATAGCTCGGCGACAGAAAAGTTGCCGAGAAGACAGTGGGACGGCTGCCCTTTTTAAACTGCTTAGTCCAGCTGCAGCGAATAAAGATCCTTAGATTGGAAAGCCGAAGCATCAGTTAGCATTGCGGGAAAGGTTTGTTCGTGCATCTCGCCTGAAAACAGCTTGCACGGTCAAATATAAACAGCTTGCACGGTCAATAAATAGATCAGCCAAGGTGCCTTTCCCCGCACGTGCTCGAAGCGAGTCTCCAAACCTCTCAGAAATACTTAAACGTTCGTAGAAACTTCATAACGTCGCCGTCTCTTTTACTTTGTACCCTGCCGCTCTACACTGGCTTTAATTAATTTACCACCGAAATAATTTTGGCTTCTCCCACCCGTATCCACGGGATGCCAGGTTCGTCATAACCGTGCGGTGGGAAGGAGCTTGTGCGGCTCGTCAATAGATTTGGTGTGTACGCCATGCGCCGTTTAGTTGCTGTGCCTGGAGTATGAAACTCGGAGCGTCGGAGTAGGAGTAAAGGAGTGTGGACTTAAAGGGGAGCTGCAATCATACTTAAGCGTCTACCTCTTTTGCGGTTTCCACGTCTCTTTGGGTTCGGGTAAGCCAGCGGGCACGGAGAGAATAACTAAATATCAGTGAGTCATATTTTAACCGGACGACGCGGAAACCTCTTCCACCTACGAGGGCGACCCGCGTTGCCGAAAGCGCGGAATATGTGACGTCTTTGGTCCTGGGCTTACTACTACTGGTCAGCCGCTAAAAGCATTTTTTTTAGTCGATACAAAATATAAGTGTCGCGAACCGTTTCAATTTTGTATGAAAGTAGTTTTTGTTCAGTATTTTAGATCAGAAAAGAAACAAATGCAGTTTATAAAGTACGGAAACAAGAAAAGACCCGTAGACAAACCCGCCACCAAGCGGTGAAAAAAACGGCGCATACTAGAAAGGCGTAGTGGGATGAGGCTCCGACGAACAATGGGCTTAGAAAGGTCCCGGATGTACGCGGTGGCGCTGCGGTCGTATACCGGCTCGAGGATCCGACCGGTTCCGAGCGTTCCCAAGGCTTTCGGCGCGGGCTTGGCTGGCGATTTGACCCTTTGGCGGTATGGCAGCGCGAAGTGGCTCCCGTTCTGAACTGATCTTTACCCCGTGTTTGCCGTCGTTTGTGGCCAATGAAGTGTTATGCCGAATTAGTCTTTAATCGCGCGGCAAATGCAATGCGAGCTGCCCTGGCCGCCCGCTTCATACAGCCTAGTCAACACGTGCTTTAGTGGCACCCTCTCGAGCCGTTGACACTGAGTGCGGCAGCCGTGAGCGCTCGATGAGCTCACTACTTCACGGCCACTCAAACCAGGACCTACGACGTCATGAAGGATGTTATTTTTTGCTTGTTTCTGTAAGTCTAATTTGCCTATAACTTTTAAAATAAAGCGAAATTTGAGAAAAGAAAAGTTTCTTTAAATTACTACGTTCAATGCGCTCAGGTTCGGTCCAAATTAAAAACCAGTCAAAAAGTTATTGCAGGGCCACTTTAACGCTCCCAATGACGACAAACGAGCAAAAAACATGTCTTCAGCACGCTGCCGGCCAGCCTCTGCAACGCTCCAAAAGGTTAATTTTCCGTGTCCCAAGATGGTCGTCCGGCAGCCGCAATCACGGAACGGGGAAGCGCAATTTAGCAATTGTCGTAGAGATCAGTAAAAAAATATGGAACGCATACCCTCCTAGCATCCATCAGGTAGGGATAAGCATTCTGTGCAGTCTATATGCCCATCAATGTCAACGCATGTAGCCATTTGCAGGCAGTCGCATCCTTTCGAAGATCAATCTGGCCTTCGTCAGGCACCAGCTTTCGCTCTCAGCACACAGCCACTGTTGGTGGGCTTCGAGGCTGCTCGCATCTTCACCCTCCACAGGCGGGGCAGCCCCGGTCTGTAAATGTAGAATATGAATATGGCAGGTATTATTTGATAACACTTTATGTTTTGGCCGTGTAAAGAAAATCTGCATTCCATTTTCTAACATATCTGTTATGAAATAACAAGGTCAGGTGGAACGGCTCGAGTTTGCTGACTGAAAGACAGAGGGCTTAGCCTGAACCAATATCCTAGCAGCCTTCGATATTGGTGTGGGGGGAGAGAAGGCTGAACCTCTAAAGATGTCTTCAAATGATTCTCTAATTGCTTAACTCCAAAGTTTCAGGCTGCTGCACTTTAATATTCTGAACTTTTTCCAACATATATTTGCGCTGTCGCTAACCATGTTCCATTTGCCAATTTTTTACACGCCCCTTCTCCTCCAATCAGAGCAGCACGAGAGTCCGCCGTGAACAGACTTGGCATCATCGTGTGTCATATATCCCCGATGATTGCCCATTAAAGCCAAGGTTCGAGCACAAGCTCATAGCATCGCTAGATGGTCGCACTGCACGAACCCTCGTGCAGCCTGAGTATTTACTAGTACTGTTAAAAGCGAGCGAGTTGAAAATGAATACTTAAAATCGAAAGAATAAAGCGCGAGGGACAAGCACAGGACAACCACGTAAAGCCTGGTTCAAACAGTTGCGTTTGACCGCGTTGCGGCTGCAAGAAACCAAGACATCCCTGCTGCTTCTATCGCGTGCCAAGATGATTCTTTGAATTGGAATCCACGCTTCATACGAAGCACAGATGTGCCGGTGACTCGTTTTCGGTTCTAAACGCAACGCAGACAAACACACTCAAACGCAAGTGTCGGAACCGACCTTTACGGTACAGGCTCACAGTAAAGCTGTGAGCCCGAACCGTCTCGCACGTCTAGCCTTCGCTTTAGTACATCTCAGGATAAGACGGAATGTATCATAATAGAACCGATGTGGTCTCACCATTCTGAGCAGAAGTGCGTGAGTAACCGATGCTATTTTCGTGGTCGCTTGCACGTAAACAACCAAGGAGCTTGTACACAACGCCGGCATTCATCTGGCTTGAAAACAACTTGAGCGTTGGCTTGGCTTGGATGTCAGCTGCCCATTGTGCTTACTTGAACTTCACGAAATCCTCTAAATTGAGCAGGCTGCTTCTTGACTTCTGCTGTCGGCGCGTATGTCTGCAATTCGGCGGTTTCCGAGTTCGACGATTCGGAAATCATGGGTGTACCACCGCAACACCCTCTTAACACGATTTCGGTAGCCGTAGGGTGTAAAAAGGATGTACGAAGGGTGTAGGCCTTTCCGTACACCCTTGAATATTCAAAAATCATGTAAAAATGGTGTAGGAAGGGTGTGAGCTCGGAAAAACACCCTTTTAACACGAACATGGGTGTTGAAATTTTTAGTGTGTGGGTTACGGCAATGGCGTAATACACAGGTTCTGCTTCTTGGATGCCTTCACCGCTGCGGTGGGTGGTCGTAGCTAGTCGTAGCAGATAGTGTCACGTTTGTTGCTCGTACCAAAACACCAAAGCCGTGTAGTATTCTTGTTGCCGAAGTTCATAAGCCTACGTTACCGGTCTACACACACTACACAAAGCCAGCCACGAGCAAAGCTAGCTAACCCCGTTTCTGCTTCGGCGACAAGCCGCCAGGGCGGTGACACCGCCGCTGAAACTTCTGCCTCGGCTCTTCAAACCAGGGCCCCTCAGTGCACAAGCATGACACTAGCTAGGCTGCTCTGCCTGTACCAAGTGACACGCGCCCGCATGTTCCCTCTCATAATTCTTCTGACTGTAGGTGCCCCGTATTGTACACGGCCATACTGTGCACATGGCGAAAGTTCCCTTTTGAAAGTGCTCCACGGTCGGCTTACAATGCTGCGAACACATAGCACATGACCACTATAGGTGACGACACTTGGGACACTTGCCATCCGTCGTTGTGGCGCAAAGTCGCTCTCTCAGTCGTCCTCACAAGGGGCAAGGAAAGGCAGGCACTGCATAAAAAATCAATACATATTATAACACTGGCTGTGGCAAACTAGTTTCAAAGATGATACAGTCATGTCTCCTTAATATGGACACCTCCGTACTATAAAAAGATTTTTTTTCTATAATGTAAGGTGTTTATATGAGAAAATTAAATTTAAAACAAAAATTGGATAACAAGCATAACCAAACTAACAGTTTATTCAGCTAAAAGATAATGAGATGTGAGTTTGCTCTAACGCTTAAGAGCCGTTTAACATGTAGCACTACTGACGTTTACAAGAACAGATACCCAGGCTGTAAAGTGATGATCGGCTGAATAGCAAAAGATGTTGCACTGTATGCACAAGCCGGATGTAATTGACACTTAGCTGCCGGCAGTTAGGATCCTATAATCTTATGATCGCAGACGGGAATTACATCTGGTGCCTACGGCTGGAATAATGTCTCGCTTCGTAATAGAAAAAGCACCAAAAAAACACAGGATGGAGAAACCGGGTGTCACAAATTCAGGCTTCTCTTCATTTTTTTAAATACTTTTATGATCTTTTTTTTGGGCCACTTTAAGTGTTGGTACGGTCAAAAAGGGGGAGTGTGGTGCCACTTTTAATCTCGGTTCGTCCCGTCGTAGTTCCTTTCTAAGTCCCCAACGAATTTGCTCGTTTGCGGAATGGGTTTTTGTTAACGGGCGACGTAGATCATCCCAGGTCACAGTTTGTGGCTTTGACCTCGCGGACGGAGGGGTGCGTATGCTGGCTCGCGTATGGTGCCGATTTGACATGCAGGGGCGCCGCCGGGATACAAAGATGTTTACGCTGGCTAGCGCACTTTTTGAAGGCGGCGGCTTTGCTCATTCTGCCGCCTGTCGTGTTCTATGTATCGGCGATAATTGATGTTTTTGGACTCGTACGGGGGACTGGATGGGCACATATGTTTGGTTGTCTGAAAAATGTAATAGGTTTTGCCATTTGGGTCGTTGCTGTGTAGCTTTGTTTTTCTTGAAAGTTGACTGACCCGAAAGGCGGGGAAACGGGAGGTTGGTCGGTAGACGAGCCTATAAAAGGGGGTTCGGGAACAAAGAAGGTAGTCCAACCCCAGAGCTGGCCGGGTCACTACTCAACGCGGTTACTCCCTGCAGATGAGTCTTGGAACGTGTAATTTTTGGCTTCTGCCCTGCCTGTCGGACAAGTGTTTGAGTTTGTTGTGCTGAAGCGTGTGTGGCTGTGTGGTGCGCGGTGTCGACCTCATCAAGCCTCTAATTGGACCGCTGGACTTCGAGACGCCGTTCTTCGGCCGACAACTCCAGACTACGGACTGCTCTGGACTCGGCACCTACCGGAAAGCTAAGCCTGGTTTTCTAGGACTTGTCTACTGCATTCTCTGGCTCTGAAGTACGAATTGTTGAATGTTGGGAAGATTTTTACTCAGTGCTACTTTCTGTCGCGACTGTTTTGGCGGATTATCCCATGTGTGTAGCGGTAACGTTCGAGCTCCATCTCGGTTTGCTCTCGTTGTTAGTGTCGGGTTTTCGTCACTATTTTGTTGGCTTATTCCGGTTTTATAAGCGTCGAGTCTTTTTAGTATTAGTTTCTGGCTCGCAGGGCTCCATAGCTTTGAGCTGGAGTGTGGTTTGTGTTGAGTGCTCTATTGCCGTGTACAGCTTAGTTTTTCACTTTATTAAATCTAATCTTTTGTTTGCTTATCCTCCCTGTGTCATCATCTTTCTCTACTGATTATACAACAGGCGTGGACCTAGCGCTAGTCAATGGTCGAACTTAGCTCTCTTGTTCTTTTCCCGTAATTTCTCGTTTATTCTCAGAGTGGATCATTGAATTATTTTTATTAATTTGAACCCCACTCCGTGACACCAAAACAGATGGGAAAGCACCACAACGTATTAAACTCGTCGAACATTAAATGTTCTTGAATTATACCTCACCCATGCTTGCTACGTGATGAAGCCCAAAGGTTAGTTCAATGCCAATCAATATTAAATGTCTTTAGATGGGCACCTGCTGCCCGATCATGGCCTTTATTGCAAAGCACTGTTCACACATTTGCGAGTTCTGCAGTGCCTTGTGGAATGGTGGGCGATACTTGCCGTTCCGCAAGGCACTGCAAGACAGATCAGGCTCAACTTTTGAATGTCGACGTGCTTACGGAATGCAGCAGCAAACCAATCATTCGCCGAGGGAAAAAGAAAGGAAGCTGCATGCCTCCGTGTGCTCATTGAAAGTGTTTTCTGCTCTGCTATGTACCCTGCTTGTGTGCTGTGATTTGCAAGCCAGCGCGGGATATATTTCCTTCATTTGTTTGTCTGTTCAGCTGTGTGAGGTTGTGATTGAAACAACCAAGAGGTATAGATCGCCATTCTTTTCATCAAGCTAAGGCTTCGCTCATCCGAACCGGGGTCGATGACTGCTGTTGTTTACACGATTTTCGACAGCTATGTGGAGTGGCTTTGTGTTTAAAATTGCAATCCTAAGTGCAAAAAGAAGTTACCGCAGACTATATTGTTAAAGGTTGATTTCAACTGGCAGGCTCTGGCTACAACCACCTTAATATTCATTCAACATTGTTTGCATTTCTACTTACCCGTGATCGCTTCATTTGCCAAACACGTTAGTGGCCGGTCACCTTACCAATGAAACTAATGTGCTGGTGTCTCCGGCGAAGAATTCCCTCAGGGCTACATGCAATGCACAACCCAGTTTGTAGCCCGTTGTGACTGAAAGCTTTCACACTGGGGAAACGTTGTTGTCACAAACGCAGTCAAAGAATGCGATAGGATTGAGGGAACAGGGGGATTGTCCAAGTTGACTGACTGCATGAGCATATGTTTCCATCGCCACCGTGTTTCCTCCACGCAGGCGACGGAGAAAACGATATAGAGACTCCTCGCGCTTGCCAATGCCAAGTTTCTCTAAAACGTCGAAATACGAGACACCCAGCAGCGAAGTGTCGATATTGCCGGAGAGAGCGGCGGGACAACGATCAGCGCAGGATCGCGGCTTCGCCACTCTTATGCGACGGTGTCTTCGGTTTCCGCTCTCTGCAGCTTCCACCGGGACGCTAGCCGTGCCTAATTGTGCTAGCTTTGAGCACCACAGTTCATAGGGTTCACAGCGCCCGAGCGAAAGCTCGCGCAAAAGAACCGGCGAGCAGTCGAGTCGTTTCCAACCGACGGGGTGGCTAAACGCCGGTTGTGTGAATCGGGCTTAACGCCTGAGCCGGCTTGCTCAAAGCAAATCTAACGTTCTTGAATGTCATGTAATAAAAATCTGAGACGTGCTACATTCTATACAAACTTGATAAAAAAAAATCAAACACTCACCTTCGGTTGCTACGTCCGCCGTACCGCTTCAAGGCAGAAGCAACATGGCGCTCGACGTTTTGGGGTGTTGGGCTCGGGTGTTTTCAGTGTTGCTTACACGCCTAGTCGTGTAAACCGAAACCGAAACACCAATTTTTACTACCCCTAGTAATTTTTTGACGGTTTATCACTAGCAGAGCGTGTAAAAATATGCGAACGAGTGAAAATGGGGTGTAAACAGGCGAAATATTACATTTTCGCTAACAGTGTACTATCGAGGCTACTTTTTATTTCCGGCTTCTAAATATTTGTTGCCCGAACGTGTGCACATCTAAATACTATGATATACTTGGAAATTTAAACGCAGCGGACGTAGCGTTGTACAAAATATGGACCTTTGATTGGCCGGCGATCAGGGATGGGATATCTTATCTGCGACCAATCTTGTTATGCTAGACGTCGGGGTATAACAGAAAGCCTTATTGCCACCTCGACATCATGAGCGGGCCTTGTCTTCTACGTTGTATCGTCTAAGCTCGGCCCTTCGACGTCGCCGCGAGCTCTTGTTTCCTCCTCCCCTTCAGTTTTTGTTCGTGTGGTCAGCGACAACTTGAGAAGCGGAGGGTGCGGCAAAAGTTCCTTGCAGCTCATTATCGCTCCTTGGTCTATGAGATTCCGGCATTAACCAAAGAGGAGGTCGACCAACCAATCACGACACAAGACGCGGAAATGTGACAAGCCAAAAGTAGAGTGCTTATTCGGGATAGACAAGTGGCTCTCAGGATTGGAGCAGGGCCCCTGGCGAGGAAAGTCGGATATTTGTTTAGGTCGTTTTTCAGTCGTGCGTCGCGTTGCATCCTTCCAAACTCTGTTAAGTATAAACAGCATGCAACTCAGCAAAAGGTCTATTGGGACGCTGTCTGCTTTTGTGTGCTATCAATACCCGGCCGACTGGGTCAAGGCAATCCACTTTCCAAACAAAGATGTTGCCATGCCGACAATTATTGCGTTCATTTATTCTTAGAAATGGCCAGAATTGAAAGTCTATCTAAAAAATGGGGCGAAGTCATCGCTCATGATTTGCGATATAAGTGAGGTAAGGCAAAGCGAAAGCGTCCTGCACCATTCGTTGCTGACTAACGCGCCCGATATTGCAGCTACAACGAAATATTCGTTCAAAAGCGAGCGGCGCTCACTCACCGGGGCACCGCCATGTTTCTCCGCAACCCTACCGAGCCAGTCACGTGATTTCAAAATCCCTCTCCTAGGTACCGCGGCTAACTTTAGGCGCGGTTAGCGCTTCGAGCAAACGGGCCCGGGTGATAAAGTTCTCTGCGAGTACGGCGATTGACTGGTCTGGCCACTACGTAGCTTCAACGACCCTGCCAGCTGGATTGTGAACGAGGTACAACATCTGGATTGTTATGGATGTTTCTGCGTGGGTGAACAATGCCCAGAAACAGTAAACACCTATGTTTACGCAGTAAATGCGTGAATATAAGTGTTGGCTGACTTCTAACGTCAGCATCTCGTTCCAACGTCCGTTACACGAAGTCCGTTTTAACAATGAACAAAGATGTTTTGCTCTGTGCTCAGCAAGCGAAGCTAGGATCTCCCGCTTGCTGGAGTCAAGTAGTTGATCCCTCAAGGGAGATATTCTAGCCGCGCTTAATGAGTACAACACAAGAAAACTAAGGCGTCTGTGCATTTCCGAGGAATAGTGCAATCTACGTTGTGAGACAGAGAGCCCCTCGGCAGCAACGTTTCCTTATAAGCCAGCTCTTTTTTTTTATCTAAAATTTGAGTTGAATTTAAAGCGGAAATTATTTTAAACGAAATTTTCCAAGAGTAACTCGCATTGCCATTGTTACCGTATATGCGTTCGCAAGAAATGCTCCTGTGCGCTTCCGTTGTGAGCGATGCTGGCGCCGTGTAACGGTTCCGCCATGCTGAGGTGGGCTGGGCACGTCATTGAGGAGGGCGAAGACAAGGTGGCGGTATCTGCTGCATCACCGATGGCCGACGGTAGGGCACGTTGGCGACGTACTACTGTTTCAAAACGCAGGGGGAGGTATCCACAGACAATCGTGGCAGCCCACAGGATGTAAACGCTTCCATTCTTTGGAAGCGTTTATATTTTCCTTTTCGTTTTAACTGCGATGAAAATAGCCACGTAGCACGTGCTAAAAACGTTTCCAGAGACAATGAAGGTTAGTTCTGATTTTACTCTTGTATTCCTTAAAATATATCCCCCTCTTTCGGAAGAGACACTTGGCAACACTGTACGACCAGCAGCGAACTTGTGACTGGAGAGTGCACCGTGCTGGAGAGTAGGTCCCCATCACCTGGACGCGCGGTTCGAGGTTAAGCCGGGACCCCACTTGCAAATATGTATTGGCAATGAGAAAACACGACAAAGTGCTCGCGCGTTTTTTTCTATATACGATTCTCGTACCCCTGTCCAAGAATTCGAAAGGCTACATAGGAATACAAGAAATGGAAAAAGAAACACCTTGCTGCATTATTTAGTAATGAACGAAGGGCATACAAATGACGCAAATCTTTTGACATAGGAAGTGCGACCATGCTACAGCACTTGGCGCTTAATAACTGAATGGTAGCTTCCAGTTTTCTGCGTTTATTCGTGAGAACAAACAAGCTTCTCCCTATTCCGACTTTTATTTGTGTGCAGATATTGTAATGTACATTTATTAACGATGAAGACTATTTACATATATACAGGTCAGGATAGTCGGGACAATTATTGTGGACCAGTAGTTCGATCAGGAGTTATGTCCAAGTATCGCCGCTCGTCATCTTCTTCCATGTGACTAGACGGCACGCTCGTAGAGGCGCCAAGCAGGAGCATATATCACATTCTTCCCTACTAGACTAAGGCACATAGTCATTAAGATAAGTGGGGCAGTGTGTTTCTCTTTGAGGTCTCGAAGAGATTCTTGGGGGAACTGTTGCCGAACCAGGTGGTATGACTGCTGGTGTAGCGTCGCCCCTAACGTCCGTTTCTTCAGAGACCGCTACAGGTAGAGCACTGAAACTTAAGTCGACTGAATAGTTATCTTCATTGTCTTCTGCTAAGGTTGTCGCTGGCTTTCTGCGCAGGTGGCGAACATGGCGACGCCAGGATCGTCCATGTTCAGTGTCGATCCTGTATGATAGTGGACCGGTCACGGCTCTGACAAGTCGGGAGGTCCACTTGACACCACGCAAGTAATTCATTGCATAAACATTTTCACTGACGGTTAATAGTCGCGTCTTCTTGCTTTCTAGAGGAACTTGTCTTCTTATTTTCATGATGGATGGAACTGGCTATAAAAGTGCAAACGGTCTACCGTCGTCTTCAGAAGTCGATTCATCAATAGCTACGCAGGACTGCTGGCCGTAGAACATTGTGGCAGTGTATGTTGACGAAACAAAAATTGCGCCAAAACGACGTTTACGTCGCTTGAATTCATCTGAGTGAGTACCTCCTTGGTTTCTTTCACCATTGGTTCGGCCTGGCCATTCGATGCGGGGTGGTAAGGTGCCACCGCCACGTGCCGAATTTGGTTGTAGCTTGTAAATTCCTTGAATTCGGCCGAAACAAAGTTCGTGTCATTATCACTTACAATGATGTCTGATACTCCGTTCGTGGCGAACAACATCCTCAGTTTCTGAACGAAGGCTGAGGAAGACATCGAATTCATAACAACTAGCTCAAGCCATTTCTAGAATGAATCGACTCCGACAAGAAATAGCTTTCCTTTGAAAGGTCCCGTAAAGTCAATGTGTAGACGAGAACCGGGAATGTTGAGTCGTCTCTCAGGGATGTACTGGTACCCACGGCATCGATGGACTGTGTCCTTGGCACGCAGAGCATCTTGCAGCCTTTCCTTCGACGTCATGGTTGATGCCAGGCCACCAGACTGTACTTCGTGCTTGTGCCTTCATCCTTACAATGCGTGGATGGGCTGTGTGCAGAACGCCGAGTACGGTGCCTTGTGCCACTTCAAATACCGCAAGTCTGCTTCCCCAAATGATGCATCCCTTGCAAGCTGATAGTTCATTTCTTCTTGTTACGTACGGTTTGAACTCGTTAGGTTGTTCGACATCTGGCCGACACCGCATGATCCAGCGCATGTCGCCTGCGTTGTGACGGATGTCGTATTGATCGCTGACACTCTCGAAAGTAGTCTTCATCTCTGGCGCGCATCCCAGTCAGCAAAGCACTGACCTGTCCCTCGCTAATTCGGTAGCACCAACTCGGCCGGACCAAAACCTTCGTCTACTTCTCTTCAGAGCGCGGCGACATCCCACGATCAACGAGCATGCCAGGATGATGATCACCAGGTGATCATCGACACTTACTAAGTAGCCAGCGAGTACGGTTTTGAAGCTGATATATGCGAAAGACGAAAGCCTAAAGGTAACTATCTAACGAAGAGCAGACGACGAAAGAGCGAAAAATCCGGCCGTGGGCGCGCGCGTGATCTCAAGAACGCGAGAGTTAGTGCTGTCACGTGCCCAGAAAGTCCGTCCACTCTGGCGCGTGAACAAAGGTGGGGTCCACGCAGGTTCGTGGAATCATGGTTCATCCGATGTGACTCATCGGTTTGCAAATCCAACCGCGGCCCCCTCCCCGATGTGTACGCCGACCTGCTTAAATAGGACTGTCGAAGTTTTTTCGCTCATTCCTGCTTGTAGGTTTCACTGATGATGTTTCCCGCATGGGAGACGAAACGTTTGATTAAATTGTTCATCTTGTTAAGTAAAGTCGGCGCAGGTCATTTTCGCCGGTACATTTAGCGGGCCAACTGAATTGGACGAGGTCACGTGACGTCAATTTTTTCGCTAAAGCCAGCGGGGAAAGTGAATCTCCGTATAGGTCACGTGACGTCAAGTCAAGTGACTGTTTTATCCCCGCTAAACTGAGCGGGGAAATTAAAGGGACAGACACATACCTCGAGGTAACCTGAAGATCCCAAGAAAGCTAATCGCTTTAAAACTAAATTCGATCAAGGCAATAATGTTTTTTTCTTTCTTTCACTTCAATTTTTTGTTGCCTGAAGGTGTACGTTTCCGATAACAGCTATGCCCGTTTCCAGTTCAAGAACCGTAGTAAAACAAGTCTGGCCCCTCGAAGAACAATACTATGTTTCCCCTTTATGCGTATAATTAAGATATATGTAGGTGACTTTTAGATTAGATGTACGTTATCTTATCAAGACTTCCATGTTCCAAACGCCAAAAGCATCGCTTTTTCCTCCGACAACCAAATTCCGTAAGAACTACTTCGCGCCGCGTATCAACAATTCGACAAACAAGGTTTTTTTTTTAAAGCGAAAGCGGGTGTAAAGAATACCTGTACCCCCCAGGCTATGCCCCCACCCTCCAAACGTTATCATTGCTGGCGCCAACTCAGCGACTGGATCTGAGCCCGACGCCGAGCGTCCGTCGACCCGTTGATTGGACACAGGTCTCAGCCGAGCACTGACGCAGCACTCGTGATTAATTTCTCTCCCCGCATGATATGTTTTTGATGTTTGTTTTTAGTAAATTCTGCGTGATCTTCCCAAGTTGAGAGTTGTTCAGGTAATTTGGGAAGGTGTTCCGTAGATGTTTATAAGAGTTTCAGGCAGATTTGGACGCAGTTCGACTACTCTACTCAAACTACTGTAGTTTAAATACCTTTCCGAGTAACTTGGTAACTTTCAATTACAACTTTATTTGAGTAATTAGTAGTTCATTTTACTACGTTTTTCAGGTAACGTCTACTCAAATTACTAACTACTTTCGAAATCTAGTGCTACTTTCGCTCATCAGAAAAGTTTGAGAACAGAAATAGATAAGACGCCTGGAGATGAAGTGGCATTCCCGAACAAGGGGCCCCCTCACATTCCGTTCCCACGCACTTATACTCGACAGTCGTAGAAATTGCATCACAGGCGTCCTTGGACCAAGGTGGCGACGAGCAGCAAAAACATAACACTGGCGCGCACGAACGCAGAAAGAAATGCTTAACAAGCCTTGGTGGGGTATTGACCAAATTCAGTAATGGGGTATCCACACGAAGGAAAAATCCGCCCCTTTCCTCCGCGGAGCGCACATCACGTGACACATACGTCATCCCTTTCTGAAGCCTCGCGGCGCCGTTCTCCTCCGTGGCGTAGGCGTGGAGGCTTCGTACTGTTAGCACGAGAGCTCCGCAGGTGGGCGGCGGAGCCGAGGACGGAGTTTCCCGGGTTGTCGACGTCACGACATCCGTCCGCGGAGTACTCCTTCGTGTGGATGCCCCTTAATGTACGCAGGCTCCTCGCCTCCAGCTGCAACCGTGAATGACGGGAATACTACGACGGTTGTTGTTTTCCTGTTGTCTGCCTTTAGTGAGTTCTGCCTCAAATGGTCTGGGGGTTCTTCGGGAGGCGCCACTGGAATGACCTCGCATCGGGGCGCCTGTTACCACGGTCGCCTCGTCGTCGGCATATGCTACCTTCGAAAGCCTGACACCCCACGCACAAACGCAGACACGGATAATCCGCTTATGGAAGCACGTTCCCCCTTCCAGCTCCAACTGTACGAGCGACGATGCTTGTTCACGTAATGCTTCATGTCCTTCCGATCTTCCACGCCAGAGAGACGTCCTCTTCGTTGAAAACGATTTATTTGTCAGGTGTGTCAGGTGCGTCAGGACACCGTAATCGCCGACGAGGATTACGAGTCACCCTTGGGGGATGCCTTCGTTGGACCCGGCGTCGGCGGCGAAGTATACTTCGTTTCATCTTCTGTTAAACCAGAACATTTTTTTTTTGTTGTTTCGGTAGCGTTGCACTACAACGAGACGCGCAGTCGTCCGGATGATCTCATCGTCGTGGAGCGAAACTTGACCCCTTCACGGTCAGGTGCACTCGCTCAGCGTACTCTCCGAACGTCGTGGGAATAAAGAGAGGCCATTCATAACAATCTCAACTTGCCGAAGAAAAACTTAAGGGGAGTTTGATATAAAAGAGCCTCTAGCCGAGGCAAACCTCACATGTTTCGCCATAGACACCGAAGATGCCGACACCCGCTTATCCGACCCTGCACTGCCTGTTTCTGAACTTCAACGCTGCCGTTCCACCCAGCGCGTCGGTGGAACGTCTTTTTACCTTGGCTGGGGGCATCTCTAGGCGGAAAAGGGGAAAACTCTCCGATAAGAACTTTAAACCTAGTAAAAAAAGTCATTTGTATGAGAAATTTCTTGTGTCCAATAAACACATATGAGTCATACAAGATATATAAGAACATATAAGAACCATATAAGAATTATATAAGAACCATATAAGAGTTATATGAGAACTATATAAGAATTATACAAGATATATAAGAACCATATAAGAAACTTTTAAAAAACTTCACAGTACTTTCTTATATGGTGCTTGTATGTTCTTATATATCTTATATAGTTCTTATATCGTTCTTATATGGTTCTTATACGGTTCTTATATGTTCTTATATATCTTGTATAATTCATATGTGTTTATTGGACACAGAAATTTCTCATACAAATGAAAATTTTCAATAGGGAAAGGCAATTGCTTCGGCGAGCGAATGAACTATTTTGGTAAAAACGCAAGCCATAAAATGGCTGCATTTATTTTAGGCTTGCCGGGTTTTTACAGATCAAAACTGCTGTTCATTTTGCTACCACAAAAATATAAAAAGTAACTTCAAAAGTAACTCGCTACTTTTTATAATAGTTGGTAGTTTACCCAATTACTATTTTAAATGCGTAATTTCTACTCTACTCCAATTACTTTTGGTGTCGATACTCAGTAACTTACCTTAACTACCTTTTTTGAATAGTTTGTGCTTGTCTGGTTTCACGATCCTTTATCCTTGCCACGGTTGCTGGAGCCTTTCCCCGTGCACGACCATGCGATCCACGACGGTTTCATGTAACGCGTTAAGGTGGACGTATATACTCCCTCAGCTTGCCCAGGAGGCAGAACTTGGGTAGAATTGTGATTATTCTTCCAGCTTGATTTTTTAGGGCCACGACATTCTGCCATCGCGCCATTGTTATCCATTATAGTGCTGAGCCTCGTAGCAGACGCGCGATAGGGCTAGGGCGTTGACCATTGTTCTGTTATTTACTTCCGATGCTCCACCCTTGCAAAAAAAAAAAAAGCTCGCGCTGAGAACCCAGGAATCCTGGGTTCGAGCCCTACCCCTGCCCGTTTCGATCTGGATGAGCATCGTACCGGCGTGCGGTCGTGTATCACTACTGCGTGAGCACGTTAAAGACCCAGGTTAGCAATCGTACTGCACTGGCAAAATTGCTCATCTACAGTGTAAACCAGTGTCGCCCCTACTGGCAGACGAAGCTTAAGCTGTATAAATCACTAAAACACCCAATTTGACTTTTTTTTACCTTTGCAAAGTTTGTGTGTATACTGAAGACAGGTGTCTAGCATACCCGTTTCTTCAATTGGGATCCGCATGATCTTCAATTGCAGGAAAATTGAATCCTTCTGCTTGATAGATGGAGGTTCAGTTTTTACGCAATCTTGGCGAGACGTTGTCTTTTAGGTGCAACTGTGGTGTAGTTGGTTTTGTTCCGAGATGCTTGCATCTTTACTCTCCTTAGGTGGTCTTCGATTATTTCAAGGCCTGCTTGGATTTTCCTGCTGCCTTGCAATATCGTCGATTTTTTCTTTCCATATTGATACGTCATCCGCGTCCACAGTGAAGCACAAGATGGGGATCTTGGCAAGTTCGTAAGGCAGGGCTACAATTACGAGAATAAAGAGTGTCAGTTATAGCACGGTGCATACTCGGACGCCAACACGGTTCACTCTCGGTTTGCTGCGGTGCGAGCCGCAGCGTACTGAGAACGTTCTTCCTTCCAGAAAGGTATTGATAAAGTTCAGAGACCTTCTGCCAATGCCGAGCCTTGGAGCTACGGTGATGATTCACGCGAGTGGGACTGCGTGAAAAGCTTTCTTGACGTCAATTTATGATTGTTCTGATGGTTACTACGTCGGGGTTGATGTTCTGAATTGCCATCTGCCGAACTGAAGGAGAGGCTTTTTTGCGTCTTGAGGCAGGGTTGAAACCCTCTCAGGGCAAGATGAGAGGCATTAAAAGATTCCAATTGCCATGCGACTCTTGCTAGAACACTCTTTAAAAAAAAAGCTAGAAACTGCACCCTATTCTGATCGTTAATCAAATCAAAGTTTATTTTCCCCATTCAACAAAAGGAGGGGGGGGGTAGGCCGAAGCAAAAAGCTGATAAATCAGCTCGACATGGTCCTCGGCCACCCTATAGAGGCAGTGGCGGGGGCACCAGAAAACTATAGGCTAATAAGTTAAGTAAAATAGTGAAAATACAAAAGGGTGGATCAAGAGCCATGGGTCGAAACATTAACCAACATTGAGAAACGGACTCCTACTTGGGAACACAAAAACAGCACACGACACAAGTTATTGCCTTTCACTAACCATTTACTACCTCTAACGCGCGATAGGTAGTAAGAAGTTAGTAAATGCAGCCATTAGTACAATTTTCTGACCGTTACTATCCTTTTACGAGCTATTTACTGCTCCAAAGGCGCGGGCAAGATGGCGGCGTCTGTTGCATACCCAATGGCCAGCGATAGCGACGCACTTACTGTTTCGGAACGCAGGGGGAGGTATCCACACACGATCGTAGCATCAAATATTGTAGGAGGAGGCATCTTCAAGCGTTCGAGTTGACTTTATAACGATCGCAGCCTCCGTTCCAGCACGTAGAGGGGTCAATATCCTGTGATCATTACCCCTTACACCCCCGTGGGAGGGCGAGGTACATTCTCAGAAATAGGGGGCGTAGAGGGGTACACCCCTTGTCCCATATGCAACACCCAAAAACTACATTTTGTCGTTCCGCTGAAGTCGAGCAGGCTATACCAACTTTTACAAGCGGCCTGATAGCTGTTGGATATAACGTACGAAATAGATAATGTGTGTATCAAAGACCACAAAAAACAGGTATTTCAGCAGGGCTAAAATAACCTTTATTGTCTTACGGTGGCCTTTAATAAGTTCTTTAGCTATTTTAATAAGTTGTATCTCTCGACTATCAAGCGGCTCGTAAAAGTGTGTATCGCCAGCTCGACGTCGGTGGACAGAACGCCGAAACCTATAGTTTTGAGGTGCTACGTGTGGGACAAGGAGTCTACCCTGCGCACCCCCAATCTCTGATAGTGCACTGGTGGGCCATCGCCCTATGAAACAGAACGTGGACAAAGACCAGAAGGGCAGAAGGAACAACTCAGCCAAAAAGAACACGCGGAATCCATGCAGGACAACCGTCCCGGCTCCGAAACAAAACACGTCTACAACGTAGCTTTCAGAGAAAACGGAGGAGGCACAACCATTGCATGGTGTTGTCTTTTATATATTTATTTATTTATTTTATAGTACCTTGAAGGCCCCATTAAAGGGCTTTACGTACACAAGGGATGTGAAGCTAAAAGTTTCAATGTAGAAACAGTAATACAAGCTCGTGAGCAGCGACAGAAGAAATGAGAAACTGAACATTTCAATATAGAGCATGGTAACACAAACACGTGAGCAGCAATAAAAAATACAAATAAACACAAACAATAAAAAAATAAATGAAGTGCATGTTATTAACATGTTAAGGCTCAGCATTGTTTGCACAGGGATCTAAATGCCCATCTAGTAGCTTTTTTAATACGTCCACAGTTTAGTTGTAACTATGTTATCAGGTAAAGCATTCCATTCTAATATTGTCAAAAGAAGAAAAGAATTGGCGTAGGAGGCGGTAAAGGCAAATATAGGCTCTATTTTAAAGCTGTTGTCTAATCGTGGAAAAAACGAAATGAGACGTGGGAGTAAAATTTTTTTAAGCGTAGGGTTGTGGTGGTAGATCTTGTTAAACTGCGTCAATCGAGGTATCTTCCATCTTAAAGCGAGCTCAGGAAGATTCGCTCGCTCTCGCAAACCAGACACACTAGTGTAAAAAGAATAATCAGAATAAATTAATCTCAAACCTCTGTTTTTCACACTTTCTAGTTCTCGTTTAAGGTAGTTTTGCCAGGGGGACCATACGGATGCAGCGTACTCTAGCTTTGGGTGGACTAAATTTAGTTATGCGATCTGTTTCACTTTAGGGGGGGGGGGGGGGGGGGGGGGCGAGTCTTAAGTTCCTTCGTAGAAAACCTGCAGTGTGCTATTAGCCTTAGCGACTATGTGATTAATATGAGTGGCCCATGTTAACTCGCTTGTTATATGAAGACCAAGATATTTGTAGGATGAAGCACTACCGAGTACTGTGTCGTTAATATTGTAGGTGTAAGAAGATAGTGACAAAATACGAGAAAAGGTTAGCACTTTGCATTTATCTAAGTTCAACGACATCTGCCACGTGTCACATCAGAGAGCAATGGATGATAAGTCGGTTTGCAGGGATGAATGATCGTTAGTATTCGTGATTGTGCGAAAAATTACGCAGTCACCTGCAAAAAGGCGGATGGTGGAAGAGACACAGAGATTGTAGATTATAAAACGAAGTGGTCCGAGTACGCTTCCTTAAGGGACGCCTGATGTTACGTCAGTTCGAGATGACTCTGAGTTATTTGCGACGGTGTATTGAGAGCGACCAGAAGGGAATTCTGATATCCAGGCGATGATAAGGGGATCAATTGTAAAATGTTGAAGTTTGGTCAAGAGACGATTATGGAGATACCCTATCGAAGGCTTTTGCAAAGTCAAGAAAGATGGCATCGACTTGTTTTTTATGTTCAAGGTTAGAGTGAATGTTATGTACAAATTCTAGGAGTTGCGTTTCACATGATAGACCTTTCCTAAATCCATGTTGGTTAACGTTGAGAAGGTTATTGGACTCAATATATTTTATGACGTTCGAAAATATGATGTGTTCAATAATTTTGGATGGGATATACTAATGAGCGATATGGGGCGATAATTAGGAGGTGAATTTCGGTCTCCGGACTTATGGATACGGATGACACGGGAGATTTCCCAGTCAAGGGGGATGTAACCAGAGGCAAGGGACTCACAGAAAATGTCAGACAGGAAGAGAAATGATATGTGTTTGGTGTTGAATAGAATCTCGGAATTGATTAGGTCATCCCCTGTACTTGAGGTAAGTTTCTGATTTTCGATGGAGTTTAAGACACCGAACGGGTTGATAGTAATCGCTTCCATTTGTGGATGATTAAGACTATGAAGGTTTTCGTTGGTAAATACAGAACAAAAATATTTATTTAGGCAATCAGCACACTGCTTGTCAGTTAAACCAGTCCTTCGATGTTAGTGAAAGCGAGAGGGGTGAGAGGTTTAGGACTGATCCTATTCCAGAACTGTTTGGGATTATCAGACAATACTGTTAATACGTCGTTTTCATAAAATTTCGATTTAGCTTTTGCAATTTCTCGCCTGTATAATTTTTTCACATTCCTCATATTTCTTCCGTGCCTCCTTATTGGCGGGTGATGCCTTAACTCTCTTAATAACCTCCTCTTTTTGTTGTCTATTCTTCTAAATGCTTTAGTAAACCATGGATTGTGTCCGTCAGTTTTAATATTAACCAGGGGTACGTATTTCCGGGCTAAAAAGGATAACTTTTTTTTTTTTTAATTGAATGCAGTTTTGTTTAACTGTGCGCAGGCGAAATATTTCGCGAAATTGTTAATAAAATATTTCTAATTCCGTGTTAATTGAAGCGTAGTCAGCTCTATTATAATGTCTAATTTGTTTCTCGTGAGGGCATTTGCGTTTAATAGGAAAGGAAAAATTAAATAAGGCTATGAGGTGATCACTGAGCCCAGGAAGTAATGAAAGGTTATTGATAATACTAGGATCTGTAGAAAGACAAAAGCTCAGTATGTTGGTGCTCTGAGCGGCGATCCTTGTTGGTTGATTAATAAGCTGTTCAAGATTCAAATCTAAGCATATATCCATAAATTATTTTTACTTCATCTTTGCTGGTAGATAAGGTGTCCCAATTGTCTTTACACAATATCCAAGGCAAACTTTGCGTTTCACCGGAAACACTCGACTAAAGAAGCATAGCTAAGAGCCGTATTATTCGGAGTCCCTGACCCTACAGTCGTCCAAGCACTTACGCGTGTACAGTAAAAAAAAAAAAAAAAAATTAGAGCAAAGATTTTTAAATTTAGAGGAGTTAAAGTCACAATCTTCTGGGTCCCGGGACGAGGCTGTTTATGGAGGGAGCAGTGCGAACGCACGTTCCCGTGGGCTCCATGTTTTTCCATCTCTCCCAGCGGAAATTTCCGAAGCAAATGACTTTCTGGTGTGAATACCTTTCCTTAAGGACCGCCCGCACCACCGGACACCACCCACTGGACCTTTACTGACTTTTTCAGTGAGTTATCACCACCTTTCAACCAGTGCCAGCCGAGCGCGGCGCTAAGCCCAGCGCCGGCCGGGTCACCAGGGCGTGATTGGCCATGCCAGCCGAGGAGGAGACCGACGAGGGGCAAGCGCTGCCCGAAAACCACAGCCAGACCGTAAGACACCTCTACCCAATCGCTATGGAAGTCGAAGGTGAGCCTCTTTCACCCGACGATACCTCCGGGTGGCTTCTTAGCCACAAGAAGCCGCGCCGCAGAGAGCTCGAGAAACTAAACCTCACGCTATAAAAAAACGACGGCGGGCCGCCATGGCCAGGCCACCGGGGTCAGCAACCCCCAGCAGCAATTACAAAAGCTAACAAAGAAAAAAAAAAAAACTCCCCTGCCTCCTCATCTGCCGCGGGATGACCTTAAAATTGTTGTCCGACCAAGAAACG
The DNA here is from genome assembly GCF_016920785.2 of Ixodes scapularis. NCBI lineage: Eukaryota > Metazoa > Arthropoda > Arachnida > Ixodida > Ixodidae > Ixodes > Ixodes scapularis. Next base: position 78,196,771 of record NW_024609836.1, read on the forward strand.
GCCTCAACGAGTCCGAACTCAGTGAAGCGCAACTACGCGACTCCATTGCCAGAGCGACGGGGATTGAACCCGACAAAGCGGCGGACAATATTCTACGCGCCAGCCGAAGCAAAAAACCTTCGTGATTAGCAATCCTTCGGTAACCCGTGCGGAGGCCTACGCTAAAATCCGAGAACTCCCCGTCGGCGAAGCAAGTTACGAAGCTATGGCGTATGCGACACCGCCGGGGAACACGTCCAGAGGCGTTATACGCAATATCCCTGACTACGACACTTCAGAAGACATCACTAGAAACCTTGTATATAAGAAAAATCTAACCATACTACAAGCAAGACGCTTGGGCATATCCAGCTCGGTCATCATCCTCTTTGAAGGAGGAAAAGTCCTCTCTTACATCTATTATCAAGGAGCCGAAATGCGATGCTACCTAAACAAGAAGGAGCATAAAATCTGCGAAGCCTGCGACAAAGTCGGGCACAGAACCGACGTGTGTTTGAAACCCAAAACCACGAACTGTAAAGTATGCGGCATGCAACAACCGCCCGAAAGCCACGCATCCGAGCCGAGTTAGCGGTAAGGGGCATCCCACGGGCGACAAGAAGTGTCACCAAAGATTCCAGACCCCGTACCTGCTCCGACGGCATCAGTGGGAAATGAAGCTCCGACGAGATGAAACAGACCGACAACGGAGAAGCTCAAAGGGACAACAATCGCACAGCAAAGAGCGAGAACGCGAAAGAAGCCCGTCAGCGACGAGGAGGAACAGATCCGTGTCCTTCCCCCGTCTACCCGGCGGTGGAAATCCCAAGTCGAGGGCCGAGAGCCGCGAAGACCCGCGATTCTCGAGACAAGACATTCACACCCGCAGGGACCAGAGCCAGGAGAGCAGACCAACCGGAGCCCGGGATACGGGGCGCCCACCCCCGGAGGATCAGGCCAACGACTAGCGCAGTGACAACGGCCCTACAAGCCTCTCGAAAGAACGGGTAAGCTGGGCTAGCACGGCTTACCCGTTCTCCCGAAAAGCTAATGTTAAGCGTGTTTCACATGCAGCGATTTTGGCCCTAGAGCGGCGCGATTTCTGCCGTCCCGGCGCTCGTGCCGCTCAAGCGCTGGTGCTGGCCAGAGCGCCGCGACGGCAGAAATCGCGCCGCGACGGCAGAAATCGCGCCGCGACGGCAGAAATCGCGCCGCTCTAGGGCCAAAATCGCTGCATGTGAAACACGCTTTAGACAGACAGATATACTCGCCCCCAACCCACAACAGAACGAGCATTCCGAACTTGCACGCATTCGGCAGCTTTTAGAATTAGTCATGCAAGAGAATAGGGAGCTAAAAATGGAAGTGTCAACACTCAGAAGAGAGAAAGAGACCGCACCCGCGGCCCCCGAGATCACAAGCGCTAACGCGCAAGCATCCGAACCCAGGGAAGAACAGACACCTAGGAGCAAGGCACTCGCCCAAGAACACAACCGCAGCTTAGGCGAAGACTCCAACCCTCCGCGCAAACGAGCAAAGGAGGAGCGCGAGCCGATAACACTGGAGGAAACAGTCGAGAGAAAACTTGAGAATTTCGGCGAGGCCATCAGGATGGAAATGAATTGGTAGCTATAGCAGAAGCTATAGGGGCGATGCGTGGAGTACTAAACCGCCCCCCAGCAGGCATGAGCTACAGGTTTAGCCAGATAGAGACAACAGTAAGCCAGATGCGCAGCAAAATGAGCCCAGTGGAAGCAGCCCAGATGGAAAAGAAATCGAAGTTTGGCAAACCCTATGACAGACACAGCTCAAGACATACACTCAGAACCGACGACTACAACCACCATGCCGTCGCTGATAACTAAATATCCCAAATACTGCGTGTGGCAGTGGAACTGCAGAGGTTTTAAAACTGAGAAGCGAAGCAATGAGCAATTATACCTAAACACACACCAGACGCCTTTCAATATAATAGAATTACAAGAAACAGGGGGCAAAGCCAGGCTTGCAAGCTACAGTGCCTTCATAGACATAAACGCTACAAACAAGACGGCCGCGGTTAGGACCCTGGTCGGAAGAAATATGCCAACGCTCCAGCACGACACCGATGAAAAGACGATCGAGCACGTTCTCTAATACCCGTGCCACACGGGCAACTCGAATGCCATTTACAACGAATGACGTTTGTGTGATAGGCGAATCAGCTCGCAATCTGTCAAGCGTCAAATGCGCCACGCACGGAGTGTCGCGCACTGATTGGCCGTCCGCTCAAATGCCATTCGTTGTAAATGACATTCGAGTTGCCTGTGTGGCACGGGTATTAGAAATCTTTCCCACATCCAAACAAGACGATACCAGTCTGTTCATTCTAAATCTATAGAGGCGCTTCAAGAAGCAGCACAGATTTGCGAACCTCTTCCACAAGACGGTAGAAATCGCCAGGGGACAGCCGTTGGGAATACTCGGATATTTTAACGCGACCCACTCTGCGGGGGGGTACGCGAAGGAGCTGATTAAGCGCAGGAAAATGTGGGCAGGCGCCCAGAGAGAGGGCCTGACGTTGATTAGAGATTCCAACCAACTTACGAGGAAGGGAAACTGCGTCACGAGAAACACGACGCCGGATCTCGCATTTGTTGGGAACCTGGCCACAGGCAACAGCGTCGAATGGAATAACCTCGGTCAGGACCTGGGTAGCGATCACGTCATTACATTACGGCCATTCAAATAGCAGCGGGCCCGAGCAAACCCAGAGGCGTATCGGGAAAAATCACTAAGTGGGAGAAATTTAGGAAATGTCCTCGAGACCGAGAGGTAGATAGCGCTATTCGCGATATCGAGAATGAACGACTAAAATTATGAAAATGGCAGAGGATGCCATCACAACCATTCCCGAGGAAGAGGGGCTACAACAGGCGGACTCCAGACTCCGGCAGATGTGAGAGGCCAAAGAGAGCTTACAAAAACGGTTGAAGAGAAATAAACGCAACCGCCCGCTTAAAAGACGCATAGCGAAGCTAAATCTAGAAAAACAAGAGTACGCTCACAAGCTCGCGCTGCAAAAGTGGCACGCGCTATGCGAGCGCACAATGAGTACGGCCAATGCATGGAACATATTAAGCCACCTTATAGTCCCTACCAAAAGCAAGACCCAGCAATGCAGGAGTCTGGATAAACTCCTCTATATGCACAATCGGGGAGACGTAAATGAGACCATACGAGAGATGCGGGCAAAATACACTCCCGAACACCCCCGACTCGAGCATGGAGATTACATATTCACTCCGAACGCAAAACTCTACCAACCCTTCACCATGAAGGAACTCAGGGCAGCCTTACATGGTCTCAAACCCAAATCGGCCCCCGGCCTGGACAGCATTACCAACAAGATGCTGCGGAACCTCGCGGACGAGGAATGTGAACTCCTACTCAACTACTTTAACAAATGCTGGGACACGGCGACGCTGCCCAAGCAATGGAAGAAGGCATTAGTGTGGCTGATACCCAAGCCGGGGAAACCTCTGGGTGTAGAGAATCTCAGGCCGATTTCACTCACGTCGTGCATTGGAAAACTTCCAGAGCACATGGTCCTCACTAGGATCAATGACTACAAGGAGGACAACCAGCTCTATTCGCACTCTATAGGGGGTTTCAGGGCCGGCCTGTCGACCCAGGACGTTATGCTACAGCTGCAAGATCAAATTGTAAATACTGAGGAAAAGGTGTCCACTGACGGCAGCGTAATAGTTGCACTGGACCTAGCCAAATCTTTGGATAGACTCAAGCACGAGGCGATACTCCGGAGCCTCCAGAGCCTAGTGATAGGCAAAAAAATCATTCGACTACTTCAGAGAATTTCTCACGGCCAGGACGGCACAACTCAAAGGGGGACCACCCGAATCGCCCGAGACCCCCACGGGGAGCACCGGGACCCCTCAGGGCTCGTTCATCTCCCCCTTTCTGTTCAACGCCACCATGATCGAACTTGCCAACAAGCTACAAAGTATTGACGAAGGACACCACAGCATTTACGCAGATGATGTCACGCTGTAGACTGCGGGCGGCCGAGACGGCGAAATACAAGACCTCCTTCAGAAGACGATCGACGCTTTCGAGGCGCACGCAAAAATTCTAGGCCTCTCGTGCTCCCCTGAAAAATCGGAGCAGCTCACCAACCAGCCCACGCGCAAAGGCAGAAAACCCAAGGACGGCCCCCAGACCCACAGCATAACACTAAGAGTGGGAGAAAGTCCGGTCCCACAGGTGGCCGAAATTCGAGTCCTCGGCCTCCGCCTGCAAGTTAACAGACACAACGGCAAGACCGTACAATGCCTGGAAAAGACAACCCACCAAATCACGAGACTAATCACGCGGATTGACAGCAAGCACAGGGGCATGAAAGAAACGACGCTACTAAGGCTCATCTACGCCTTCGTTATTAGCAGAATCACATATGTGGCCTCGTTCCTTCCCCTCATGCAAGTAGAGAAGCAGAAAATAAAACGCCTCATCAAGAGGGCACACAAAGAAGCCCTAGGAATGCCAATACGCGCCCCAAACGAGAAATTCGAAACGTTGGGTGTGCACAACACCCTCGAAGAACTCATCGAGGCGCAACGCACTGCGCACCTCGAACGTCTCACCAAGAAGGCCACCGGCAGACACCTACTGGATAGCCTGCGCATTCCATATGAGCAGACCTTCGGAGAAAAGCTCTCCATTTCCGCCGAACTACGAGAAAGCAACCACGCTGCACTCCTTCCCAGGAATATGCACCCACTATACAATGAGAAGCGCAGAGAGCTCCGAGCCCATGGGTGCTTAAAAAACAACTTGGAGAGGATCCGCAAGTCGTTTATACAGGCGCGGCCACTTACAAACGGCGTGGAACTATGGTTTCGGTCGTCACCGACCACTCGGGCAAAGTGCTAGCCGCCTGCTCCATCCGAACCAAACACCCGGAGGAGGGCGAAGAATTGGGCATAGCATTAGCCCTATAGCTAAGACCAATGCGCGGAAAATCGTTAGCGACTCCTAGCCGGCGATCCGCAACTTTGCACGAGGAAGAATTTCCTGCGCGGCTCTAAGGGTCCTTACCCGCCCCGACACGAACCAAAATACCAGAACCACCTTGATATGGACGCCCGCACACGCGGCACTAGAGGGCAAAGAACGGGCCAACCAGCCTGCTCGAGATCTCACCCACCGAGAGCCCCCGCCACCTGGCCCAGATTTCACGGACAAGTCCAGAGATCGCCTCTGTACTTACCGAGAGGTGCTCGATCACTATAAAGGCCTGTTCACAAATACAGCGGAGCGCTAAGTTAAGGCCGGTTCAGACACTTGCGTTTGAGTGCGTTTGACTGCGTTGCGTCGAGTAGGGAAAGCGAGTCACCGGCGAATCTGTGCTTCGTATGAAGCGTGGAATCGAATTCAAGGAATCATCTTGGCACGCGATATGAGCAGCAGGGATGTTCTGGTTTCTCGCTGAAGCAACGCAGTCAAACGCAGTCAAACGCAGCTGTCTGAACCAGGCTTTAGCGCTAGTTAGCACTACGTGAGCGCTCCAAGGACCGCTCATGTGGCGCTTCCTAGCGCGTGACTTAGTTCTAACATAGCGCGCGATTAGCGCTTCTGTAGCGCCTTGTTAGCACTCCGGTAGCGCCGTGTTAGCTCTTTCGTAGCGCTTCTTGTACCGCGGTGCTGCATGATTAGCGCGTGCACTGCGGTTCCGGTTCCTGTGGTTGGGTGTGCCACATCAGCAGCACCATGGCGGACATGTGGGATGCTGAAATAAAAATGCGACAAATGCTCTTATACCCCTGTCAGACGGGCTAGTTTGGTGTCACTACAAGCGAGTGTACTTCAACCCATCGAAACACACTCCAAGTGTATTGGTGATACACGGGAACTACACGAGAAAACTTAGTGTCACTCCAAAATGATGGCAATGACGATGGGTAAGTAATGGGCACGCAAAATATTACAGTGCATATGCATTTTTTTTTCATAAATAACTTCGTCGTCTTATTAGAAACACGTTACCACACATTTTTGCGCTAAGTCACGAGCTTTAATCCAAATTTAAATCCAACTTCATCATCACGATCGGCCATTACAAGCCAGTGATACACGTCCGCAAGCCAGTACAATGCTCAGGAAGTATTCACTGGCGGCCATAGTTGTGTGCGCGACTGGTGAGCGCGTGCTGGTGCGAGCTTCCACGGTTCTTTTGCAACGTGCATTCCACACCATCAGGATTTCCGGTCTTAGCAGCCTATTAATGTGGGCTCGTTCTGAGCGTGCGCTCTAGACAGCACCAACAAATATGGCGCCCAGTGAATTGGGGTTGTGCGTGTGTTTATACAGCCTAGAACTTGGTCTGCCTTGCAGGGGCGACGAGTCTCCCAGCTGTAGATGAGAAATTTAGCCAGTGCGGCACAACCGCTAGCCTAGGGTCTTTAACGTGCATCACGCAGTAGTGATACACGACAGCACGCCGGTACGATGCTCATCCAGATCGAAACGGGCAGGGGTGGGGCTCGAACCCAGGATCCCTGGGTTCTGCAGCGCGAGCTTTCGCTCCACGTGCTCCGAGCTGGTGTGCGCTAAACCACTCGGCCACCGATCCCCCCCTCGCCCAGTGAATACTACTTATATTCTATTTCACCTTATAATGTACCACAGGAAAGGCTACAAGCGCGAGCTCCTTGCTCAGGGCACATCACGGCGGCACAAGCTCTCGTGCGTTAAGAGTAGTTCCCAACGCTATGAGCTCGTGCTTCTAGCCTTGTCTGCAGTACAACATAAGGTGAGCGGAGTATAGATCGAAACGAGCAGAAGTAGGGATTGAACCCAGGATTTCTGGGTTCTGTAGCGCGAGCTTTCGCTCCGCGTGCTCCGAGCTGGTGTGGGGGAGCCCACTTGGCCACTCCCCACAACGAAACATCATGGAGTGTGTGGAGGACGAGCTGGAGGGCGATATCCGCGACGTTGGACAGTGGAAGCGCGTGATTGGGGCACTTTTCTCCGTGAGAGCTCAACGCCTTTCAGATGAGAGGCAGCTGGACGTGGATGCCGACGCCCACGCAAGAACTTCAAGTGACATCGATCAGCAGCTGCAGGCCAATGCCTTCACCATAGCCGCTCTCATGACCGGCAACCTACCCGTGATCAGTCGAGAACGGTGGACTTTCCAGAGGAACGAACGGTGGTTCGAAGACACCTTGCCCTATCTGGGCGAGTTCCATTTCAAGCAAGCCTTTCGCGTCTCTCCTGTCACCTTCAGATTCATGGTGGAGTCTTGCAGGTGCCTCCTGGCCGTCGCTGGCCGAAGCGCAGGGGCCAAGACTGGAAACTAGATTAGCCGCTTGTTTTTCTACAATGCACTACTTTTCTGCCAACAGAAAACAAGTGCGCATCTAATATCACTTCTATCAAAATAATACTAAGTTTACGCAGCGTTAATTTTTTCTTTTATTTTTACTCCTTGAACACTGCTATCGAGATTACACACTCGGTCTACCGGAGCGAGCGTAGTGTGCTCCCCGAACTCACTTCATTGGAAGAGTGTTCTTCGGGCAGGGCTGGGGATTGAGCTCAGGACCACTGGGTTCTCCAGCGCGAGTTTTCTCTCCACCTACTCCGACCTGGTGGGCGCTAGCCCACTTGGCCACCGATACTCCTTAATAAAGACACGTTAAAAAAATTAGACGTTTACAACTCTGTAATGCCGAATTGGATCGCAGCTCTTGAGAAGGAGGAAGGGTACGAAGGGGAGGGTATGCCAGCTGCTCCCCCTCCGTACCCTCCCATCCTCCTCTCCTATTTCCATCCCACTTAGCGTAAAAATTTTGCTAAATTTCCCGCTAAATTTAGCCGGGAAATTTTCCCGCTGAATTGACATGTGACGTCACATGACACGTCATCTGAAATTTTAAATGTGACGTCAAACGGGTAAAAGTTTTCCTCTAAATTTAGCGAAAAAATTTTCCGCCAAACTTAGCAAAAACTTTTACCGCAAAATTTTGCGGGAAAAGTTTACCCTCGTGACGTCACACGTGACGACAGACGTGACGTCAAGTGTGACTTTATTTTGGGAAACACCCTTAATGCAACGCGCGGTTACGCCGACGCCGCTTAACTCAGAAACGGTGCCTAGGAGCTGCGCTCTAAAACAACGTTACATTAATGAATGATTTTTACGCCAATCGGATGATCCTGATCGATCATCACAAGCCAATATAAAGAACGAAGCATATCCAACTTTGGCGTTCCGCTTCGTTCCATGGAAGTCTACAAGGAGGCCCTGACACTGCCTAATCAGATCATAATTATCGTGTTGTCTCAAATAATTACATGCTGAAACAAAAGTAGACTCTATCCTTCTCTGCTAACCAAGATAGCCATGAATGACGACTTGGTCGTCGTCTTTTATCAATTCACCGCTGCGCCTAATCTTGATTCAGATAAGCCTGAACTCCAAGTCCACCCCACTACTTTTTTTGCCAATGCCACTCTTCTATACTTCGTTTCACTTTATCTGCGAGCGAAGTCAAAGGTAGAAGCGCGAGACCAGCGCTTTTTGCTTAGTGGCTCTACTTTTTGCGTTTCTCGCCAGCTCGTGCGCTCGAGCAAAGCCTGGACGCATCGAGTTTTCGGGCTCGTGCTTCCAGCTTTGCCTTCGCTCGCACATAAGGTGAAACGAAGTATAGATGTCGTCTCTTTCACGAATTTCTTTTTCTTTATAAAATAAAACTTACGCAACGCTTTTGGTTTTTGTGTTGTTATGTTTTACTGTTGAAACACTCCTATTCATTCCACGCACTCGATCGAGCGAAGTGAGTTCGTCAAACTCACTCCAAGCCAACTGTGTTCCTCAGGAAGGAGCCGTGTGGCACACTACAGAAATGACACTAAGGGCGAAGTGCACTAGCTCGCAGTGACACTAAACTAGCCCGTCTAACAGCGGTATTAGATACGTGATTAGTGCGTATATGCGTGGACGGCTTAACGCCCAGAACAGCACTTCCGGGTACGCAAACTTTTTCGCCACCGAGATACCGACGGATATTCGGCGAACCTTGTTCGCAGGCTGAGAAACCGAGACATAGGGCTCTTTCGAAGGCGATTATTTTTAACTGTGTGTCTTTGAAACCAGGGTCACGCATATCGAATAGAAAGTAATGAGGTCGTACCCAGAGTCGACGATTCTGGATCGCCTGCCCGACCCTTTGCTTGGAGAGCGGCTGTTTTACTTCCTCTTCTTTCAATGCCAAAGGAAAAACAACAACAAAGAATCGCTGTGCACGCGCTGTTCCGCAGCAGCAAGTCTGCGAGTCCGGAGAACGCTGGACTCGCAGACACGAGCTCATAGCGTTGGGAACTACTCTTAACGCACGAGAGCTTGTGCCGCCGTGATGCGCCCTGAGCAAGGAGCTCGCGCTTGTAGCCTTTCCTGTGGTATTCACTGGGCGAGGGGGGGATCGGTGGCCGAGTGGTTTAGCGCACACCAGCTCGGAGCACGTGGAGCGAAAGCTCGCGCTGCAGAACCCAGGGATCCTGGGTTCGAGCCCCACCCCTGTCCGTTTCGATCTGGATGAGCATCGTACCGGCGTGCTGTCGTGTATCTCTACTGCGTGATGCACGTTAAAGACCCCAGGTTAGCAGTCGTACTGCACTGGCAAAATTGCTCATCTACAGTGTAAACCAGTGTCGCCCTGGCAGACCAACCTTACGCTGTGTAAATCACTAAAAACGTCCAATTTGACTTTGATTTGACTCCGTAAGTCTGACGTCATGGGTCCAAACAAACCGTTGCTAGGGCCGTTGTTATGGACAAATACATGTGGCTAGGATTCTCTACAAAAACCCGACCGTTCAAAAATCGGGAGTAGGATTTAAACTTCTACGAATCACAGATATAGAAAGCTTGAATGCCATATATGTTTCGACAGAAGTGTGCCAGTAATCGCTTGTTTCTGAAATATTTACGACTGCAACTTCCGGTCCTCAAGATGCCTGCAGCAGACGACGGATGCAAGAATAATGCCGTCTGCCACACGCCCGCCGGCCAAGCCGGCGCCGGCGTCCGAATCGTGTGAATAAAGACGATATTCTGATATGGCATTTGTTTAAAATATAATGATTTTCAGACACTTATAAGAATTCATAGTGGGGTGCGATGCAAAATATGGTTTATCGAAACTCCGGGCGTCGATAGAGATGATCGTCTGCTAAAAGATCGCAATGCACCCGTGAGAAAAGCACTTCAGGCGATCGGTTTAGATCCCAAATTTTGTTTGCGGACTCGGCTATGGGAGGGTGCTGCGTACCTGGTTGTAACAATCGCGAGGAGAAAGATGCTTGCAGGTTCTTCATATTTCCGCAAAACCACAAAACGCGAAAGAACTGGATAAAAAAACATAAGGTGAGTTTATTTCAGATTGTACTCTCATCGCTGGTTCAATGGAGATCTTCACCGAAAGAGCACATCCACTAAATTTAATGTATATATAAAAGAAAAAGTGAAATTGCGATAGACATGCAATATTTTGAATAGCCTGAAACCCTCAATAATAATCATAACAAACGATTTACCTCGGCGGCATGCGATTTGTTTCTCATGCTGGCCTGCATTACGCCAGTAATGCTCATCAGGTCGTCGTCGTAACTGATCTGCCTGACGTGGTTTGATTTTACGGTATTTTTGCCCCTCTGAACTAAGCTGGCTTCTTCACAGAAAAAAAAAAATACGCCCATTACGGAGGCCACTGCGGCCATGGCGATGCACTTGCTTGTGTTGCTCGTTTACCGACGCAGTTCAGGGAAGACGCTCGCTGCAACAGAGGCCAACAAATCTATTGTGTCGTCGGCTACCAAAGCAAAGCGAAGTGGAATACTTCAGAAATGGCTTTTATCGTTGCAATACGACGCTGAGATAACAAGAACATCTTCATAATTAGATATCAAGAAGTTAGGTTGCTTAAAAAAATTATTTACTTACTTATAGCGAAAATCTAGCCTCGTGTGGAGTCTTCATGCATTAATCCATAGCAACGTCCCTAGCAACGGTTTGTTTGGACCCAGACGCCATGTTGTGGCGTAGTCACTTACGGCGTCAATTAGTAGCCATTGAGCCAATCTTGTCAGAAATATATTCTAATAGCCAATAATAGCCACCTGAAGTCATTCCAGTTTATAAACAGAAATAGCTCAGTTTTCATTACTCATTATTAATATTTGTAGCCATATCTAGCAAATATATATAAAAGTGGAGGCTGATAGCCAATAATAGCCAGTCGAAGTCACATACAATCACCAACACAGAAATAGATAATTGACCCCGTAAGTGATGACGTCACAACATGGCGTCTGGGTCCGAACAAACCGTTGCTAGGGACGTTGCTATGGACTAATGCATGGAGACTCCACATGAGGCTAGACTTTTCCTTACAAGTAAGTAAATAACTTTTTGTAAGTAATTTAACTTCTTGATATCTAAGTACGAAGATGTTTCTGTCGTCTCAGTGTCGTATTGCAACGCTGAAAGCCATTTCTGAAGTATTAAACTCCATTTTGCTTTGGTACCAGACGACACGATAGATTCGCTGGCCTCTGTTGCAGCCAGGGTTGTAAAAGTTACTTAAAAAATGACCTAAAATACAGTTACAGTTACTCATACGAAAATGTACCTAGGTGCGTATCTAGCTACTCGCTTAAAAATGTACCTAGGTACAGGTACAGTTACTTCAAAGATACTTTTTATTTTCACGTCAAGTATTTTTCTCAAATTTGTCACATTATTATTGGAAGTGAATCTTTTGTATGCTGGGATGTACACACAAACAAGTTTGATAAACGTGCTTTATTGATATCAATGTTTTAAGGAAGGAAGATAATATTTTAACGCGGACGCGTTTAGGAGCTCGTGTCACAGAAAATCCGTCGGATGTCGGTGGCGTCGGTGGCGTGACGGGAAATTCCTGAATGGTCGATAGGGTTGTGACGTCACAGCCACTTGACTTCGCGCGGGAATTTCAAACAACCCACAACGCTCATGTGAAACGTGACGTCACACGTGGAATGAAGGTGGTTAAAGACACACGAATTAATGGTCGCGGCATGTTCCTAATGATCCCACTTCATAAACTAATTCATTTGCCTTAAAGAAAAATTTTAAGAATTTACGCAGGATCGCACCACGACCCTTCGGTTGCGAGCCAGACATGCTACCGACTAGGCAACGGAGGGCTTGGGAATGGCACTGCGATCCTGCCGTCATTAGAGTGCCTCGATGTCTGTCTGTGTCAGGGTAAAGGCATTATGGCATCGAGTGTTGTCTGCGCGTGCCGAGCAAACACATAAATATACCTTCCGGGGTAAATTGGCACCAAAGCACTGGCAAAAGCTCCTCGATCGCACCGGGAGTGTTGTATCATAAGAATTAGGTCGTTGTGTGACCCAAGAGCATGAGAAGCGATTGAGAAGGCCATGCGAACGGGGCCCGATAACTCTATCGCGTTCAACTCTTAAAGGCGAAGATTAATCGTCCTCCCAGTTTTTTTTCTTCACAAACATTTTCAGTTTTGTAAAGTGCAAAATTTGAGTTCGATTTATTGCATGGAAAAACTACGTGATGTTAACTTGCTTTACGACTGTAATTATAATTTATTTGCAGTTACATGTTATATTGTATTTCTATGATTTTGACGAAGTGATTAGAAAAGTACCTGTAAAAAGTAACTTCACTTAGTTACAAGTTACTGGAAAATGTACCTAAGATACAGATACAGATACTGAGAAATGAAAGTACCTAGGTTTGTACCTCAGGTACAACAAAAGTACCTAGATACCGATTTACAGTTACTTGTACCTAGGTACTTTACAACCCCGGTTGCAGCGGGCGTCTTCATTGAATTGCGTCGGTAAACGAGGGACAAAAACAAGTGCATCGCCACTGCCGTAGAAGCCTCTGCAATGTGCGTTTTTTTCTGTGAAGAACCCAGCTTAGTTCAGAGGGATGAAAATGCCGTAAAATCAAACCACGCCATACAGATTAGTTACGACGACGACCTGAAGTGCATTACTGGCGTAGTGCAGGCCGGCAGGAGAGACAAATCGTACGCCGTCGAGGAAAGTCGTTTGTTCTTATTATTATTGAGGTTGTCAGGTTATTAAAGAATTGCATGTCCATCGCCATTTGGCAGTATCTTTTTTTCCTTGGTGTACATCACATTTTATGGACGTGCTATTTTGGTGAAGATCTCTATCGAACCCGTGAGGCGAGTACAATATGTAATAAAGTCACCTTCTGTTTTTTTTTATCCAGTTCTTTTGTGCTTTGGGGTCTTGCGGGATTCTGAAGAAACTGCAAGAATCTTTCTCCACGCGATTGTTACAACCAGGTACGAAGCGCCCTCCCATAGCCGAGTCCGCAAACAAAATTTGGGATCTAAACCGATCGCCTGAAGTGCTTTTCTCACGGGTGCAATGCGATCTTATAGCAGCCAATCAACTCGATCGACTCCCGGGCTTATATATGAGCGCAGCTCATATAGTGGCTCTAGCTCTAGCCACGACCACGGCCGCTTGAGCACGAGCTGTGCACTACGACGAGAAGAGAAGGAAGATGGAAATGGCTCCCGAACCACGTTGACATTTCTGTACCCGATGTCGGACATTTAAATTAGTTTGCTTTTATTGGATCAAAGCCACCTACCTCAGACCAAAAAACATCCGTCAGAAGTAACTTATGAAAAGACTCTATAAATAGTTCCGCACAAATGTTGAATGCCCTTTAGGCGAACGGTGTGTAAGTGAAGAAAGGAGCCTGACCCATGATTCCAGTCAGATTATAGTTTTCCCGATAATCAATTGCATTTGTGCTCAAAGCGTGAAAAAGTGAGGTTGATTCATTGTGAAAGAACAAAAGCATTATTTTACTTAATTCCAAATTTATTATGAATAAGGATTTTTTAAACATTGATTTATTGTAAGCATTTCATCCAATGTGTTGGTCTTTTTTCCGATTACCGTACACCATTCACCTCATCTGATCAAAATTGATTGAGTTCTGTTTTCCACAGCTGCATCTTTGGATCTGAAAGGAATTTATTCGTTTCAAAGTTAGAATTTGCGCAGATTTTCGTCCGATGAAAAATAATAGCCGTAACTTTACTACAGTATTGCTCTAAGTTATTTTTAGTAGTATGGTCATAAGATGCGGAACGTATGTTAAATTTAAGCGTACGTCATTTTAAAGTTCAACAGAAATTGGATGTTATTCTTAAGGTTTCAATACTAGAAGTCCTTATAGACATATAAAGTTTTGAGATTCGGACCTGGAACGACAATTATTTTTGTACTACGACCAGCTGAACGTCTAAGGACGATAGCCACTGTGGATGCATTTTACGTAATAATGGAAGTTTATTTTCAGAATAAAACTTTTCGCAAGTGCTAACGATAATATTCAACTACGTTGTCGTGATGTTTTGTGTTATGCATAGAGTAATGGTAAAGAAAAGGCTATGACACTGTATCTCAATGTGTTTATGCTGATATCTAAAAAACTCACACACTCTGTACTTTACACATTATATGAACGACGTTAATAAACACCTACACAGGAGAACATATGTACTGATGAGGATGGGACGAACGAATACGTTACAAAGACGGTTTGTGTCGATATAATGGGCTTTACCATGCAAAAGGTCGAAGACGAAATCAATGGCACACTGAACAGCAGACTGACAGCAAGAACTGTAGAGCACAAGTTTTGTTTTTTTAGAACGGTATTGCCCTTAATTAAATGTTAGGACGTATCACAATTTTTAACCGATTTTGTAGAATTGAGTTTAGCTAAGATGCTCCCATAGCTTCTCTGCCACAATTCAGTTACTAAAGAGTGCCATGCATATTAAGTAACTGCGATGAGGCTTACCGCAATTGTATTCACAATCGCCCCTCGTTTCAAAGCAGTTTCCTGAATGACGACAGCGCACTTTCACCATAACTGTTTCGCAGTGATTGGTTTGTGGATTAAAAGTCCATCTGGGTTTAACGTTTACTCCTCCGGCACCTCCATAACCGCCGTTGTACCGGGGTCGACATCTCACTTTCGCTGTTGTGAAGAATCCTGTGACATCAACAATATACAAGATTAGCTAGCCTTAATTAAAAACATGCCGACATAAAACAAGGCATTGCTGAAACGAACCGTCATAAGCCCTCTCATTCTCAATGTAACTGGAACTGAGAGGTTCAGGAACGCGGGATGTGGTGAGTCCCTACACTGTTAGCAAAAATAACACGCCCAGACGTGTAAACCGTTGTCCCATAGCGGACACGTTGAAACGTGTTCGTTTTACACGAAGCCATCTGTGTTTTTCGTCTACACATGAGGTGCTGTGTAAACTTAACGCGCTACACCGTGTCTGCCTTCCGCAAAACCGTTTCGAGCGTGTTCCTTATGAAACATGGCGGCCAGCGGCCGAGAACAGGCGAGAGACGAGCCCAGCGAGCCGCGCGCCTTTCAGCCGAATTGAAAGCACACAGGGCGGGTTAGTTCTCGTTCGATGTCTTTTATACAAAGTAAAGTCTCCAAGCGGCGGACGTAGCTACTGGCAAAGGTACGTACGTGCGTTGCCGGCGGTCGGCGGCGTCGGTAGCTTCAACAAGCCGCTAGATAAAAACAAACAAAAAAAAAACGAATGCCGAACTCACATGGATAAATAATTTGAGCAAACTATTTAGAATTGGGCGGTAACTTGCGCCACCTATCGAGATTTCTAGCAGCCTGTTTTTTAAAAAAAGACGAGTCTGTTAACACTGCGAACGACCACGACTATGTTAACACTGCGAACGACCACGACTACACAGCAACCCTACATACAACGCAGGCAACACAGCACACAGCTACAAAGCACCGACATGTACACAAACACAACAACCGACACTACGCCCGACACTTCCTACCCGCGGCGCATATAAGCTTGACATGTGCGGGTGAGCTCTTTGGTCGCTGACCATTACAGATTTATAGAAGAATACACAAAACACGGCGCAATGGACAGCCGTGTGTTAGAACTGTTTGCATTTAAAAAGTATGGAGGAAAAATCTATAATGTTAGTCCGTTGCAATAAATAACGATATGTTAACAATAAATCTTAAACCGGTCATGAAAAAGTTCACATTTTTGTTATGTTCTTGCTTGACCAGTGTTATGAGCAGTCCGACTAGCTTGAATCAGATAGGAAAACAAATTATTGGGATTTTGTCATTACGTATACAATAATAAATGAAAATGATCCTTGCGCAAAGCATTTTTTATATATTTTTGTGAAGGACATTTGGACATCCGCCCAACACTTCACTTCCGGTAGTTGCAGCAGTTGCAGTACGGGAGCAGACGCCTTCACTTTTGGGGCGTTTTGATGCAGTTTGTTGTCGTATGTCGTGTCGGTGTCGAGAAGAGCGGTGGGGCTTGGGAGTTTGTGACCGGTGTTATTCGTGAACACTGGTGTGGGGCGCTGATGCGTCTTTTTTTTATACTGCCACCACCCCGAACTTTGAAGATACACGGGCCCGTAGCAGTGCATTATGCTGAACCGCGAGCTCCTTCTCTGTTGACGTCGCTTTCCTGGTACCACTCGTGGATACTGCAAGCGTTTAAACAGTGTGCACCGTCTCGCCTACATCCCCGGTGACGTACTCGACCTGTTGAAACTTATTGCTTCCTTCATTTTACAGTACGCAAGGCAGTTATCTCGTTGGTCTGGTTTCGGTTATAAAAGCAAGGCAAAACGCTCGTAGTTCCCGCCCTCAGTACACGTTGGACATCTTCCACACTTTGACACCGGATAACTGAATGAACGAGCATTTACATTCACTTCCGAGGTTACTCTCGCCGCTTCCTCACCGTTGAGCAGCAGGATGAGCTGGCGACAAGCCGCGGATGAAAGGCTTGAGCATCAACAGCCCAAGCGCACTCGGTGCCGATGCGGGCGACGCGGGTTTCTGTCAACCGGGAGGCCAGCACAAACCGTGACCATTCCAGCTCTTCGTCATGATACGGTGTTGCAGAGAGCAGGGTAAAATACAGCTACACGGATCACCGAAGCAAACGACTGCTATCTTAAATCTTGGCTTGTGATTGCGCCTTTGTAGTAGATCATCTTATTCGTTTTGCTGGAGAGACGCAAACGACGGGCATAACAAAATCGCTTGCATATTCCGCATATCTCACAAAAGCATTTACCCTGTCACCTTGCGAAAAGCGCGAAACACGGAGTCCGCACCGTCCTAAGCTTCTCGTTTTTTACCTGCTTTAGAGCAGTTTGTACCTGCTAGTAGATATGCCTACTGAAACTGAAACAGGGCAGTGCCAGAGAGAAAGACAAAGTTGAGCAAGCTTGCTCGCTCTCCAATTTCTCAACTCTCAAGTGATTGTACCATAATAAATGCACCAACGCGTCTTCCAAAATAAAGAAAGAGCACTACGTTCACAACATAAAAAAAGGTCTCAGTACATGCATCTGTGGGCAGGTAGGAAACCTTGCCCTAATTTATTCACGCCGCATGATTGGCGCAACAAACTCGTTGCAGGACCGAATCATCTACTCGAGCGGTGTGCGTCGCTATGCAAACGCAGTCCAACACGAAGCATAAAAAACGGCAGATTTAAGACAACAATCCGGCGTTAATTATTCAATTAAAACAACGTAATTTTGTTGAAAACGCCCGCTGCTTCTTACTCACGTTATGTGTCGGGATACTTCCACAGTTTAAAACGGAACGAAGGTTTACTTTTAAAAACGCTCGCTGCGTCCTCCCGGGCCAGCTGGACCGGATCAGCTGACGACGACGGGACTGTACCCGTTGAACCTCCACCACGCAACAAACAATTTGCGCTCCGTGTTAAAAGCATGGTTCAAACAGACCCGGAATACAAAGCACCGCACCACACACGACGAATGTTTCAGCTCTTTTTCGCATCGCCGGGTTGCACCAAACAGAACGAGATCGCCGAAGTCAACGCCGCGCTGTCGTGAACCTTGGCTTGTGGTTGCGAACTCGTGGACCCTGTGACTCCCTTCGCTTTCAAAGCACACACGACGATTACGAATGCTACTTTCCGTATTCCAGGAACATCACAGGGGCACTTCTCCGGTCACGTCTTCACTATGTGCTCGCAAACTCCGAAGCTCTATGCGAAGCTTCTCGCGTCCCGTCAAACCAAAACAGTCGCGACGCCATGCGTACTTCCCAGATTTTTTCCGGTCAAACAAAAACAACGAAAGCCAACCGGCGCTTGCTTCCAGCGTACATCGGCGTTGCGCTTGCGCCGTGGCCAGATCGCTTGCAGTTGAAGGTTGAAGCAAAAACGAAACCAACTGCAATGTCACGTGTTCACATCGAGGACACGCTTTTTATATCCATTTTAACTGTTTGGAACGAATAATTAGACCCATGACTTTATTTGTGGTGTCTAAGAAACTGTTATCAGGACCCCTAATCTAAATACAAACTTGGGCGACATGAGGGAAGCCGCATTGCCATCGACCAGAAGATGGCGGCGAGCACGGTAAGGGCGGGTTTCGCCAACGTCTTGCGATTGCTTTTGGTGCATATCCGTCTCCGAGACATGTTTCTTTCCGCGGCATTTGTCTCGACGGTCCTTTCTAAGTGTGTCCCCAAGCATTCCGGTGCTTCGATAGCCGGCAATGCCGCGGTCGTCGCCGGGGGCGATGCGTGTTATCGAGGTCGGCTACACGGTTATGCGTGTATGACCGAACCAAAACACGTTTTTTTAAAACCTCGCATGATTTCTGAACGAATTATCCGTTACTCATCGTGTAAATTTATGGTAATTTGTGTAAATAGCGTGTTTTTCACCCCAAATGTTCGCCAAATACGCGGGACTTGCTAACAGTGTAGCGTACTATTTCCGCTCCGCAACCATTGTGATTTCGGAATTTTGCAAACTATGTGCCGAAGAACAAACCACAAAGAAAAAAGCGTAAACCTAATAAAACAGAAAGTCAGGGCGCCAACGATCTGTTGAGGGTTAGACATAAAGCCTGGAACGCGACAGTACAGCACCCGAAAAAACAGCGAGGTCAAAACAGCTTGTTTCAAATAGGGATGCCGCGAACTTTTTTCGAACCGAAGTTTCGATGACCGAATCAAGTGGTTCGAAAGGTTCGAAAGATTTCGATTTTTCGAATTGTCTATATCGTAAAATTCGACGGAGGTCGAATTTTCGAACTTGTTAAGCTAAGAACTTCGACGCCTTTCCAACCGTCGAACTTATTACGCTAAAAAATTCGATATTTTTCGAACTTTCGAAATTATTGCGCTGCAAGATTCGACTCTTGTCGAACTTTCGAACTTGACTGACCAAAAAATTCGACAAATTTCGAATTTTCGAACTTATTTATCAAGAGAATTCGAAAAGTTTCGAACTTTCGAATTCTGAAATGTGCGAAGTTCGACGAACTTCGAACTTTTAGGGTAAAAGTTCGACGTTCGTCGAACTTCGAAAGACCGGCGGACGGTTTCATTTATTTCATGTAGTGGGGTATATTCGTAATTTTTTTTCTCGAACTTTTACACGCGGTGCTGCGTTCCTTACGAAATACAATGTCGTTTATTTCAATGTTCTGGCATCCTTAGGTTTAAAGAAATAAATCCCCGAAGGCGCGAGGAAGGACGACGGGTTTTTGACGATTATCATTTGTGCCAGATTTGAAGCACGCTGCAACCGGAGCTATTTATGGTATACTTTTTTTAAGAATGATCTATGTATAGCCTAGGTAAGTGTCGTCTTAAGATGTGATGATTGTTATTTAACGTGAGTTCCGAAGAAATGTCCAAACATGTATCTGCCTGCAATTATGACCTAAACTTGATATTTATTGTCATCTAATTTGTTTGAGGTATCGCATTTAAATTAATACCACAGACAGCACAATCTAATAGTGTTTAAGTTCAGCACGTCATTAAAAGAAAACTTTTTTTTTTTTTTCGCTTCACGTTCCTGGGACGTGTTTCTTTTAGCCTGTACACAATTTGGTAAAAGAAACTTGTTTCGAAGTTCTGAACCTCTGAATATGCAAGAATAGAACACTTCCGACGAATTCTTGATAGTTTTTGTTTTTTTCTCCGGCTTTTTAATCCCGCATTTATTCTTTTTTTTTTTTTTTACTATCGGCACAGGTATTTTGGTCGAAAAGACAGCTTTGAACTTCCGAACCACTAAGCATGTGACGAGTAGTGCCTTCTGACAACGAGTTTCTAACGATGACCATCTGCGCAACCTTTTATGCAGTGAAGAGCGACAGTAGCTACACATATGCATAAATAATTTCAGATTAAAATAAGCTCGACCACGCCTTCTTTCCCCGTATTGTTTTCTTTAACAGTCCGAAATACCTGCAAGGAAAAAAAGAAAACTAAAGCCCCCCGCTACCCTTTTTCCCCCCGTTTTTCCTCTTCCGACGCCACTTGTATGGTAGAACGCTCCTCGACCTCGAGTTGTGTCGGCTTTTGTGCTTTTTGCGAGGCGATTCCTCCGTCCCAGAAAATAAACCTCCAGGAAAATTATAAACTTGACCGGATCGGATTACTACCAGCGTGCAAGGGGTGGCGAGCTAGTTTGCCAGGTCGCTTCACGGTTTTTCTGAGCCTCAACCTCCTGCTCGCCCCTGGCCGTTTCGAACTGGATGAGTCTCGTAAAACAGTGTGTTCGTGTAATCACTACTGCGTGATGCAGGTTAAAGACCCCCCCCCCGGGGGCTGGCGGTCACAATTCTGCACTGGCAAATATTCTAGCACGCCCGGGGCACTCGTTGTCTCATTTAATTGCCTGACCAACTTCGCAGAATCTAGATATCACACCCTAACTTTTCTAAACTTGATTTTGTGAAAACCAGTGAGTCGTGAAAACGTTATTTGAAACTGAAACTGTGGGAAAACTTGAAAATCGGACTTCGAACTTTGAAAACTTGGATTAGAAAGAAATTCAAAATCTTCGAAATTTTTTTTTTTTTTTTTTTAATTTAGCGTTAAAAGAGAATCGAAACCTTCGAACTTTTCGAACTTTATGCAGAAAGAAATTCGAAATCTTCGAATTGTTCGAACTTCATGTGTATAAAAATTCGAAGCGTTCGAAGTTTTCGAATTTTTTTCTAAAGAATTTCGAAATCTTCGAAATTATCGAACCTGAAGTAAAAAAATATTCGAAATATTCGAATTCGAAATTTTAGCAACCGTGATAGCTTCGAAATTTTCGAATTCGAAACTCCGCTGGGGTCAAAAGTTGCGAATTTTTCGAATTCGAACCTCGGTCGGTACGAAAATATCGAAATTTTTCGAATCGAACCTCAGTTCGCTTCGCAAATATCGAAACCTTTCGAAATCGAACCTAGGGTGGTTCGCGACATCCCTAGTTTCAAAACAGCACGTGACAAAACAACACGGTTAAAACAGCACCGCGTCAAAACAGCACAACGACAAAACAGCACGCGGCAAAAGAGCACGCAGCAAAAGAGCACGCGACAAAACAGCACAGTCGCAACAGCACTGCGTCAAATGAGCACAAATACAGCACGCGTGAAAACAGCCCGCGTCAAAACAGCACGGCGCCAATATAGCACAGCGAGAAGATCACGTGCCAAAACAGCACGCGACAAAACAGCACGGCAACAAAACAGCACGCACGTAAATGCGTGCTGTTTTTCGCTGTAGCAGACATTATTAGCAGCACGCGCCTAAATTAAAAGGATTGTCCGGTGAAAACCGGAAGTTCTTAAGGTCTTGTGATGTTTACTCTGCGCGAGCCTAATGATTAACATAGGCCATTTTTATTCTATTAAGCGACACCCCAATTTAGTGTGGTCAACGACGGATAATTCGAAGCTCCATGCAAAATTTCGCAAGTGTCAGTGACTGCGCTCCGATGCCTGGTGTGACGCCACACCGGGCTTGCCATTCTCAGATCCCATGCCTCATTGCTCCGTCGGAACACAGTGCTCCCGACGCATTGCCACTGCAGCGTTCCATTATACTCGCCGCTGTAAATCTCGCAGACAAGTGTGGAGCGTGACAACCGCAAAGCAAAAGGCTCCTTTCATTCACAAAAAAAAAAAAATTTTCTAGCGCAGCAATTTAGGGTGAACCCCGCCGTAGCGCTCATGCGGACAGCAAATCCGAAGGGCGCTTCAGTTTGGCGCGATCTTTGCGTTGCGCTAGGTCCGAGACTCCGCTGCTCTAAAGGTGAGTGAGAAAAACGCCGTTTATGCACGCTTAATTTAAAACACAATAACTCGTCCGGCAAAGCACACACAATTCAAATTTGTCTTGGAAGACGCTCCTACAGTCGTTGACAATGACCTTTAAATGTTTTCTTGAATACGAAATTTTACCGTACAATACTTTTAAGTACTTGTTGGTAGTCTGCAAAGCAGAACGTGTGTATTGCCGTTGCATTTTCTTATCTACCGTTATATGACTTGATAGTGTTAACTGCGCCCGTTATATTTGATTACCTACCTATAGTTTTTCATGTTCAGCAACATAAAACCTTTCCACCTCAAGCCAAAAAATTTAAATTTCTAGCCGTCTTTTTACGGACTGGTTGACTGTCGATTTGTTAACGCTTTATACAGATACAAATGCAGCACCCTATACCTACACAGAAAGAATGGAGATCACAATTGACGAGTTTAGTGGAACTTCGAGAGAAATAGTTTATTTGACATGCGATTTTGTTTTCCATATAGCTTACTTGCAGTAAGAAAAGCTACAGCCCAAAAGAGTGTCGATGAGGGGTTGTGTGTCATACTGAGACTGGATGTGCTGTATACTCCGTTCACCTTTAAGCTGATACTAGAAGCTCCACCTTCAGCGCGCGCTTTTTGCAGGGTATATTCTTACACCCCTTGTCACATATACGAAACCCCAAAACTTCAGATGGATGTACAGTGCATTGAGGTTGAACCGACGCTACCAAACTTCACGAGCGGCTTGATATCCGAGTTGTACAACTTATTAAAATAGCTAATGTAAGTGTCACTGAGTGCAAAAATACACCATCTTCTCGAGGGGAACCATGGGGTGATGCGGAGCATCGCGGATCGTTATTAACGGTGTTATTAACGGTGTTAGTAACGTTCTTAGTAACGTTGTTGAACTTCACAATCCCGAACCTCAGGTTCTGCTGCTCGACGGCCACGAACCAACGCGGCTTCCCGTTCTCGAAGGTCGGGTTCCGCCGCTCGCTTCGTACGTTTACGTTGAACTTCACGGTCCCGAACCTCAGGTTCTGCTGCTCGACGTTCTCGAACCAACGCGGCTTCCCGTTCTCGAAGGTCGGGTTCCGCCGCTCGCTTCGTACGTTTACGTTGAACTTCACGGTCCCGAACCTCAGGTTCTACTGCTCGACGTTCTCGAACCAACGCGGCTTC
The DNA here is from genome assembly GCF_016920785.2 of Ixodes scapularis. Taxonomy (NCBI): domain Eukaryota; kingdom Metazoa; phylum Arthropoda; class Arachnida; order Ixodida; family Ixodidae; genus Ixodes; species Ixodes scapularis. The sequence continues at coordinate 78,220,222 of NW_024609836.1, forward strand.
CCGTTCTCGAAGGTCGGGTTCCGCCGCTCGCTTCGTACGTTTACGTTGAACTTCACGGTCCCGAACCTCAGGTTCTACTGCTCGACGTTCTCGAACCAACGCGGCTTCCCGTTCTCGAAGGTCGGGTTCCGCCGCTCGCTTCGTACGTTTACGTTGAACTTCACGGTCCCGAACCTCAGGTTCTGCTGCTCGACGTCCACGAACCAACGCGGCTTCCCGTTCTTGAAGGTCGGGTTCCGCCGCTCGCTTCGTACGTTTACGTTGAACTTCACGGTCCCGAACCTCAGGTTCTGCTGCTCGACGTCCACGAACCAACGCGGCTTCCCGTTCTCGAAGGTCGGGTTCCGCCGCTCGCTTCGTACGTTTACGTTGAACTTCACAATCCCGAACCTCAGGTTCTGCTGCTCGACGTTCTCGAACCAACGCGGCTTCCCGTTCTCGAAGGTCGGGTTCCGCCGCTCGCTTCGTACGTTTACGTTGAACTTCACGGTCCCGAACCTCAGGTTCTGCTGCTCGACGTTCTCGAACCAACGCGGCTTCCCGTTCTCGAAGGTCGGGTTCCGCCGCTCGCTTCGTACGTTTACGTTGAACTTCACAATCCTGAAACTCAGGTTCTGCTGCTCGACGTTCTCGAACCAACGCGGCTTCCCGTTCTCGAAGGTCGGGTTCTGCCGCTCGCTTCGTACGTTTACGTTGAACTTCACGGTCCCGAACCTCAGGTTCTGCTGCTCGACGTCCACGAACCAACGCGGCTTCCCGTTCTTGAAGGTCGGGTTCCGCCGCTCGCTTCGTACGTTTACGTTGAACTTCACGGTCCCGAACCTCAGGTTCTGCTGCTCGACGTCCACGAACCAACGCGGCTTCCCGTTCTCGAAGGTCGGGTTCCGCCGCTCGCTTCGTACGTTTACGTTGAACTTCACGGTCCCGAACCTCAGGTTCTACTGCTCGACGTTCTCGAACCAACGCGGCTTCCCGTTCTCGAAGGTCGGGTTCCGCCGCTCGCTTCGTACGTTTACGTTGAACTTCACGGTCCCAAACCTCAGGTTCTGCTGCTCGACGTTCTCGAACCAACGCGGCTTCCCGTTCTCGAAGGTCGGGTTCCGCCGCTCGCTTCGTACGTTTACGTTGAACTTCACGGTCCCGAACCTCAGGTTCTGCTGCTCGACGTCCACGAACCAACGCGGCTTCCCGTTCTTGAAGGTCGGGTTCCGCCGCTCGCTTCGTACGTTTACGTTGAACTTCACGGTCCCGAACCTCAGGTTCTGCTGCTGGACGTCCACGAACCAACGCGGCTTCCCGTTCTCGAAGGTCGGGTTCCGCCGCTCGCTTCGTACGTTTACGTTGAACTTCACAATCCCGAACCTCAGGTTCTGCTGCTCGACGTTCTCGAACCAACGCGGCTTCCCGTTCTCAAAGGTCGGGTTCCGCCGCTCGCTTCGTACGTTTACGTTGAACTTCACGGTCCCGAACCTCAGGTTCTGCTGCTCGACGTTCTCGAACCAACGCGGCTTCCCGTTCTCGAAGGTCGGGTTCCGCCGCTCGCTTCGTACGTTTACGTTGAACTTCACAATCCTGAACCTCAGGTTCTGCTGCTCGACGTCCACGAACCAACGCGGCTTCCCGTTCTCGAAGGTCGGGTTCCGCCGCTCGCGTCGTACGTTTACGTTGAACTTCACGGTCCCGAACCTCAGGTGCTACTGCTCGACGTTCTCGAACCAACGCGGCTTCCCGTTCTCGAAGGTCGGGTTCCGCCGCTCGCTTCGTACGTTTACGTTGAACTTCACGGTCCCAAACCTCAGGTTCTGCTGCTCGACGTTCTCGAACCAACGCGGCTTCCCGTTCTCGAAGGTCGGGTTCCGCCGCTCGCTTCATACGTTTACGTTGAACTTCACGGTCCCGAACCTCAGGTTCTGCTGCTCGACGTCCATGAACCAACGCGGCTTCCCGTTCTTGAAGGTCGGGTTCCGCCGCTCGCTTCGTACGTTTACGTTGAACTTCACGGTCCCGAACCTCAGGTTCTGCTGCTCGACGTCCACGAACCAACGCGGCTTCCCGTTCTCGAAGGTCGGGTTCCGCCGCTCGCTTCGTACGTTTACGTTAAACTTCACAATCCCGAACCTCAGGTTCTGCTGCTCGACGTTCTCGAACCAACGCAGCTTCCCGTTCTCGAAGGTCGGGTTCCGCCGCTCGCTTCGTACGTTTACGTTGAACTTCACGGTCCCGAACCTCAGGTTCTGCTGCTCGACGTTCTCGAACCAACGCGGCTTCCCGTTCTCGAAGGTCGGGTTCCGCCGCTCGCTTCGTACGTTTACGTTGAACTTCACAATCCTGAACCTCAGGTTCTGCTGCTCGACGTTCTCAAACCAACGCGGCTTCCCGTTCTCGAAGGTCGGGTTCCGCCGCTCGCTTCGTACGTTTACGTCGAACTTCACGGTCCCGAACCTCAGGTTCTGCTGCTCGACGTTCTCGAACCAACGCGGCTTCCCGTTCTCGAAGGTCGGGTTCCGCCGCTCGCTTCGTACGTTTACGTTGAACTTCACGGTCCCGAACCTCAGGTTCTGCTGCTCGACGTTCTCGAACCAACGCGGCTTCCCGTTCTCGAAGGTCGGGTTCCGCCGCTCGCTTCGTACGTTTACGTTGAACTTCACGGTCCCGAACCTCAGGTTTTGCTGCTCGACGTCCACGAACCAACGCGGCTTCCCGTTCTCGAAGGTCGGGTTCCGCCGCTCGCTTCGTACGTTTACGTTGAACTTCACAATCCCGAACATCAGGTTCTGCTGCTCGACGTTCTCAAACAAACGCGGCTTCCCGTTCTCGAAGGTCGGGTTCCGCCGCTCGCTTCGTACGTTTACGTTGAACTTCACGGTCCCGAACCTCAGGTTCTGCTGCTCGACGTTCTCGAACCAACGCGGCTTCCCGTTCTCGAAGGTCGGGTTCCGCCGCTCGCTTCGTACGTTTACGTTGAACTTCACGGTCCCGAACCTCAGGTTCTGCTGCTCGACGTCCACGAACCAACGCGGCTTCCCGTTCTCGAAGGTCGGGTTCCGCCGCTCGCTTCGTACGTTTACGTTGAACTTCAAGGTCCCGAACCTCAGGTTCTGCTGCTCGACGTTCTCGAACCAACGCGGCTTCCCGTTCTCGAAGGTCGGGTTCCGCCGCTCGCTTCGTACGTTTACGTTGAACTTCACAATCCCGAACCTCAGGTTCTGCTGCTCGACGTCCACGAACCAACGCGGCTTCCCGTTCTCGAAGGTCGGGTTCCGCCGCTCGCTTCGTACGTTTACGTTGAACTTCACGGTCCCGAACCTCAGGTTCTGCTGCTCGACGTTCTCGAACCAACGCGGCTTCCCGTTCTCGAAGGTCGGGTTCCGCCGCTCGCTTCGTACGTTTACGTTGAACTTCACGGTCCCGAACCTCAGGTTCTGCTGCTCGACGTCCACGAACCAACGCGGCTTCCCGTTCTCGAAGGTCGGGTTCCGCCGCTCGCTTCGTACGTTTACGTTGAACTTCACGGTCCCGAACCTCAGGTTCTGCTGCTCGACGTTCTCGAACCAACGCGGCTTCCCGTTCTCGAAGGTCGGGTTCCGCCGCTCGCTTCGTACGTTTACGTTGAACTTCAAGGTCCCGAACCTCAGGTTTTGCTGCTCGACGTTCTCGAACCAACGCGGCTTCCCGTTCTCGAAGGTCGGGTTCCGCCGCTCGCTTCGTACGTTTACGTTGAACTTCACGGTCCCGAACCTCAGGTTCTGCTGCTCGACGTCCACGAACCAACGCGGCTTCCCGTTCTCGAAGGTCGGGTTCCGCCGCTCGCTTCGTACGTTTACGTTGAACTTCACGGTCCCGAACCTCAGGTTCTGCTGCTCGACGTTCTCGAACCAACGCGGCTTCCCGTTCTCGAAGGTCGGGTTCCGCCGCTCGCTTCGTACGTTTACGTTGAACTTCACAATCCCGAACCTCAGGTTCTGCTGCTCGACGTCCACGAACCAACGCGGCTTCCCGTTCTCGAAGGTCGGGTTCCGCCGCTCGCTTCGTACGTTTACGTTGAACTTCACGGTCCCGAACCTCAAATTCTGCTGCTCGACGTTCTCGAACCAACGCGGCTTCCCGTTCTCGAAGGTCGGGTTCCGCCGCTCGCTTCGTACGTTTACGTTGAACTTCACGGTCCCGAACCTCAGGTTCTGCTGCTCGACGTCCACGAACCAACGCGGCTTCCCGTTCTCGAAGGTCGGGTTCCGCCGCTCGCTTCGTACGTTTACGTTGAACTTCACGGTCCCGAACCTCAGGTTCTGCTGCTCGATGTCCACGAACCAACGCGGCTTCCCGTTCTCGAAGGTCGGGTTCCGCCGCTCGCTTCGTACGTTTACGTTGAACTTCACAATCCCGAACCTCAGGTTCTGCTGCTCGACGTCCACGAACCAACGCGGCTTCCCGTTCTCGAAGGTCGGGTTCCGCCGCTCGCTTTGTACGTTTACGTTGAACTTCACAATCCCAAACCTCAGGTTCTGCTGCTCGACGTCCACGAACCAACGCGGCTTCCCGTTCTCGAAGGTCGGGTTCCGCCGCTCGCTTCGTACGTTTACGTTGAACTTCACGGTCCCGAACCTCAGGTTCTGCTGCTCGACGTCCACGAACCAACGCGGCTTCCCGTTCTTGAAGGTCGGGTTCCGCGGCTCGCTTCGTACGTTTACGTTGAACTTCACAATCCCGAACCTCAGGTTCTGCTGCTCGACGTCCACGAACCAACGCGGCTTCCCGTTCTCGAAGGTCGGGTTCCGCCGCTCGCTTCGTACGTTTACGTTGAACTTCACGGTCCCGAACCTCAGGTTCTGCTGCTCGACGTCCACGAACCAACGCGGCTTCCCGTTCTTGAAGGTCGGGTTCCGCGGCTCGCTTCGTACGTTTACGTTGAACTTCACGGTCCCGAACCTCAGGTTCTGCTGCTTGACGTTCTCGAACCAACGCGGCTTCCCGTTCTCGAAGGTCGGGTTCCGCCGCTCGCTTCGTACGTTTACGTTGAACTTCACGGTCCCGAACCTCAGGTTCTGCTGCTCGACGTTCTCGAACCAACGCGGCTTCCCGTTCTCGAAGGTCGGGTTCCGCTGCTCGCTTCGTACGTTTACGTTGAACTTCACGGTCCCGAACCTCAGGTTCTGCTGCTCGACGTTCTCGAACCAACGCGGCTTCCCGTTCTCGAAGGTCGGGTTCCGCCGCTCGCTTCGTACGTTTACGTTAAACTTCACGGTCCCGAACCTCAGGTTCTGCTGCTCGACGTTCTCGAACCAACGCGGCTTCCCGTTCTCGAAGGTCGGGTTCCGCCGCTCGCTTCGTACGTTTACGTTGAACTTCACGGTCCCGAACCTCAGGTTCTGCTGCTCGACGTCCACGAACCAACGCGGCTTCCCGTTCTCGAAGGTCGGGTTCCGCCGCTCGCTTCGTACGTTTACGTTGAACTTCACGGTCCCGAACCTCAGGTTCTGCTGCTCGATGTCCACGAACCAACGCGGCTTCCCGTTCTCGAAGGTCGGGTTCCGCCGCTCGCTTCGTACGTTTACGTTGAACTTCACAATCCCGAACCTCAGGTTCTGCTGCTCGACGTCCACGAACCAACGCGGCTTCCCGTTCTCGAAGGTCGGGTTCCGCCGCTCGCTTTGTACGTTTACGTTGAACTTCACAATCCCAAACCTCAGGTTCTGCTGCTCGACGTCCACGAACCAACGCGGCTTCCCGTTCTCGAAGGTCGGGTTCCGCCGCTCGCTTCGTACGTTTACGTTGAACTTCACGGTCCCGAACCTCAGGTTCTGCTGCTCGACGTCCACGAACCAACGCGGCTTCCCGTTCTTGAAGGTCGGGTTCCGCGGCTCGCTTCGTACGTTTACGTTGAACTTCACAATCCCGAACCTCAGGTTCTGCTGCTCGACGTCCACGAACCAACGCGGCTTCCCGTTCTCGAAGGTCGGGTTCCGCCGCTCGCTTCGTACGTTTACGTTGAACTTCACGGTCCCGAACCTCAGGTTCTGCTGCTCGACGTCCACGAACCAACGCGGCTTCCCGTTCTCGAAGGTCGGGTTCCGCCGCTCGCTTCGTACGTTTACGTTGAACTTCACAATCCCGAACCTCAGGTTCTGCTGCTCGACGTCCACGAACCAACGCGGCTTCCCGTTCTCGAAGGTCGGGTTCCGCCGCTCGCTTCGTACGTTTACGTTGAACTTCACGGTCCCGAACCTCAGGTTTTGCTGCTCGACGTTCTCGAACCAACGCGGCTTCCCGTTCTCGAAGGTCGGGTTCCGCCGCTCGCTTCGTACGTTTACGTTGAACTTCACGGTCCCGAACCTCAGGTTCTGCTGCTCGACGTTCACGAACCAACGCGGCTTCCCGTTCTCGAAGGTCGGGTTCCGCCGCTCGCTTCGTACGTTTCCGTTGAACTTCACGGTCCCGAACCTCAGGTTCTGCTGCTCGACGTCCACGAACCAACGCGGCTTCCCGTTCTCGAAGGTCGGGTTCCGCCGCTCGCTTCGTACGTTTACGTTGAACTTCACGGTCCCGAACCTCAGGTTCTGCTGCTTGACGTTCTCGAACCAACGCGGCTTCCCGTTCTCGAAGGTCGGGTTCCGCCGCTCGCTTCGTACGTTTACGTTGAACTTCACGGTCCCGAACCTCAGGTTCTGCTGCTCGACGTTCTCGAACCAACGCGGCTTCCCGTTCTCGAAGGTCGGGTTCCGCTGCTCGCTTCGTACGTTTACGTTGAACTTCACGGTCCCGAACCTCAGGTTCTGCTGCTCGACGTTCTCGAACCAACGCGGCTTCCCGTTCTCGAAGGTCGGGTTCCGCCGCTCGCTTCGTACGTTTACGTTAAACTTCACGGTCCCGAACCTCAGGTTCTGCTGCTCGACGTTCTCGAACCAACGCGGCTTCCCGTTCTCGAAGGTCGGGTTCCGCCGCTCGCTTCGTACGTTTACGTTGAACTTCACGGTCCCGAACCTCAGGCTCTGCTGCTCGACGTCCACGAACCAACGCGGCTTCCCGTTCTCGAAGGTCGGGTTCCGCCGCTCGCTTCGTACGTTTACGTTGAACTTCACGGTCCCGAACCTCAGGTTCTGCTGCTCGACGTCCACGAACCAACGCGGCTTCCCGTTCTCAAAGGCCGGGTTCCGCCGCTCGCTTCGTACGTTTACGTTGAACTTCACGGTCCCGAACCCCAGGTTCTGCTGCTCGACGTCCACGAACCAACGCGGCTTCCTGTTCTCGAAGGTCGGGTTCCGCCGCTCGCTTCGTACGTTTACGTTGAACTTCACGGTCCCGAACCTCAGGTTCTGCTGCTCGACGTCCACGAACCAACCCGGCTTCCCGTTCTCGAAGGTCGGGTTCCGCCGCTCGCTTCGTACGTTTACGTTGAACTTCACGGTCCCGAACCTCAGGTTCTGCTGCTCGACGTTCTCGAACCAACGCGGCTTCCCGTTCTCGAAGGTCGGGTTCCGCCGCTCGCTTCGTACGTTTACGTTGAACTTCACGGTCCCGAACCTCAGGTTCTGCTGCTCGACGTCCACGAACCAACGCGGCTTCCCGTTCTCGAAGGTCGGGTTCCGCCGCTCGCTTCGTACGTTTACGTTGAACTTCACGGTCCCGAACCTCAGGCTCTGCTGCTCGACGTCCACGAACCAACGCGGCTTCCCGTTCTCGAAGGTCGGGTTCCGCCGCTCGCTTCGTACGTTTACGTTGAACTTCACGGTCCCGAACCTCAGGTTCTGCTGCTCGACGTCCACGAACCAACGCGGCTTCCCGTTCTCAAAGGTCGGGTTCCGCCGCTCGCTTCGTACGTTTACGTTGAACTTCACGGTCCCGAACCTCAGGTTCTGCTGCTCGACGTCCACGAACCAACGCGGCTTCCCGTTCTCGAAGGTCGGGTTCCGCCGCTCGCTTCGTACGTTTACGTTGAACTTCACGGTCCCGAACCTCAGGTTCTGCTGCTCGACGTCCACGAACCAACGCGGCTTCCCGTTCTCGAAGGTCGGGTTCCGCCGCTCGCTTCGTACGTTTACGTTGAACTTCACGGTCCCGAACCTCAGGTTCTGCTGCTCGACGTTCTCGAACCAACGCGGCTTCCCGTTCTCGAAGGTCGGGCTCCGCCGCTCGCTTCGTACGTTTACGTTGAACTTCACGGTCCCGAACCCCAGGTTCTGCTGCTCGACGTCCACGAACCAACGCGGCTTCCTGTTCTCGAAGGTCGGGTTCCGCCGCTCGCTTCGTACGTTTACGTTGAACTTCACGGTCCCGAACCTCAGGTTCTGCTGCTCGACATCCACGAACCAACCCGGCTTCCCGTTCTCGAAGGTCGGGTTCCGCCGCTCGCTTCGTACGTTTACGTTGAACTTCACGGTCCCGAACCTCAGGTTCCGCTGCTCGACGTTCTCGAACCGCCGCTGCTTCACGTTGTCGTAGTTCAGCATCCGCCGCTCGACGGTGACGAATGGACGCCGCTTTTCGTTGCCGTAGTTTAGGGCCTGCCGCTCGCTTCAATTGTTTGCGCTCAGCGTCGCGTGCCCTTCGCTGCGCAGCTTTGTCTTCAGTGGACGTAGCGTTGCTGTTAGTTTGTGGGGTGGCGCTGACGCTTGCTTGCGCCAACCCACTAACTGACAAGACTGTTGCTTCCATCACACTTCATCGAAAGAACGGAGTAAAGTGGAGTCAACAGCGGGTGAACTGAACGCGCGATCAAACGCGCGATGTAGCAAACAAGAAAGCCTGGGTCCTGTGATCGCCAACTACAGGTATTTTCTGTCTTGGTGAGTGGGTTTTTCCTGGAAAAATAAATAAATGTTGCAAAGTATTCATCTAAAATTTTAGCCTTGCTGAAGAATCTTTTTGGCAAGAAACAAAAGGCAGAAAACGCATTGTGTTCGTTTTCCTGTGACAAATATGTGGCAGCGTTTATCAAGAACTGGATACGGCGCTGACAGTGTACGCGAGCCCCTGCATGTGGATGCTGGTAAAAGACGATTATGAGAGGTATCAACTATGACATAAATCCCGTTATGCTTTGATATTACACGAACATAGAACCGCACTCGCCACTCAGAAGCTCGACCTAGAGCTAGGCACCTGAGCTGCCTAAGCTCCTATCCGTTGAATTATAGAGTAAAAATCGAAGAATTCGTTAACGTGCATAATTACAATCATGGGACTGCAGCAGAATCTACTTGCAGAGTCTATTTCCTAAAAAGAAGTGCGGAAGAGCCTACGATGTGCCACCGACCGCCTGATTTCGCAATGAAAAGCCAGCGTCCCGAGCTTGCCCAGAGCTTGGCCGGCCCTGCGGACCGGCCGGGCTGCGACGACAGCGCCACCGCGCTCGTGCGAACGGAGGGGGCTGGCTTTCTGAAGCGCGGTTATTGTGGAGCTTGTCAACTGTGCTGATCTAGTAACGTTGGTACTAGGGTGCCTTCATGTGCGGTTTGCTTAGGGTGGAGACATCTCGCCATTTTGTCCCACACATTTATTTTTCTTTTTTGTTCAAAAGCGCGTGAAAGAGCGTGTCCCTGCACGCGTTTGTGGCGCTGACTGTGCTATGGCGACATTTTGTTTTCGTCAATTTCTTTGTATTTTACCCGTGAGCGCGTGCTGTCGGCATCGGGTACTACTAAGGGTGGCATCACCCTTAACAGAAGGACATTGAGGCACCCTAGTTGGTACCACCCAACTATCCATTCTTCTATGATAGCTGCAGAGCCGTATATGGGGAAAGTTTGGTCAGTCTGTGATCACGCCGCCGTAAAGCTCTCCTCCCGAGTGAGCCAATCAGCACGCGGCGCAGAGCGAGAGGCATGAGCGCATGCGCGTGAACTCCCGGCCGCTCCCAGCGTCCCAGCTGAGTGGGGAGGGCCTCCATTTTTATTCATTTTTTCGGCGGAATGCATGAGACCGGCATCTAAATCTCGATTATTTCATTTATATCGCTGGCTCTGGCAAGAAAATGATATACTGTTATTCCTGGGTGGGTTAAAAAGCTAATAAATGAAGTTTTCTCGGCGTATGGCCACAAACTTTTATTCAGGCGAAAAAGAAGTCGGCTCGTAGCAGACGACGCGTAGCCCCAGCAGTGCTGTTCTCCGACCAGTCTCCGACAGCGTTGCGAAAACATAGCGGTCGTCTCCTCTCTGCTCCCTTCTTTCCGTCTCGCTCCTTCGGCGCTCCCCTCCCTCTCATCAGACATGCACAAGTTACTAAAAAAAAGTAATTAAGTTAAGTTACTGAGTTTTGACCTCAAAAGTAACTTGAGTAGAGTAGAAATTTCGCAAACAGAAAGTAATTGAGAAAATTACTAATTACCGTAAAAACGTGGCCAATTACTTTTGAAGTTACTACTGAAGTTACTTTTATGTGTTTTTTAGTGGTAAAAAGAAAGTACATAGGTTTTGATCCGTTAGCGAAATTGCGCTAGCCAAATATAAATCGGCTTGTTTTTTTTCACGGAAATGCTTTAGTTCTGCTTCTGCGTATATTGTTTTGTAGTTCCTCGATTGTTTGGTCAATGATGTACTGCAAATGTGTCATTTCTACTTTGAGGTTTAGCACTGCCTGAGCTTGACTTTTTAGGCAGTGCGTGCTTGTTCAAAGTGTTGCGTAAAGTACATCTTGAAAGTACTTGAAGTAAAGTACAAAGTAAATGAGAGTTTATGTACTTCAAGTAAAGTAGTAAGACACCGGGTGCAATGTACTTGAAGTAACGTACTATAAATACATTTTATTGTAAGGTAAAGTACAAGTACTTTTAACACAATCTTTCCTGATGACCTTTCATTCCCTATAGTGTTTTTTTAACTGGTATGCATTGCTCCAGGGGTAATCGGAAGTAAATCATTTTTTATGAAAATGGCAGCAAATATTATATAAAGTCAAGTCGCCACAGAGTAGTTGTTTTACTGTCGCTGATGAGCTACTAGCTGGACACAATCAACATAGAAGGCACATATTTGTATCGGTCTTACCGCCGTCATTAGTCACTCAGAGAAATGACCAAACGACGTCTCAAAAGAGCGCGTTTTCACATGACGATACCGCCATTTTTTGTTTTCAAATTCGGAGAGTGTACATTGAAGTCGGGCGTTTTTCTTTCCTCGGAAGGTACAAGTACATGCTCAGAGAATTACTTCAAGTAAAGTACAACTTTTCTTAAGATTAGTACTTTAAGTACCATGTACTTAGAGTACTTCCCAACACTGTTTGTTTATTATTATTTATATAAAAACGTTGGGGGAAGTATTAAGGTTTCTCGAGCGATCATTGAATCTTCGAAGATCTGCATATTCTGAGTTTTGGGAGAAAAGGCAACGCAAATAAGTTGCCTTTGCGTTGCTTCTTCGAGTATAAAGTACAAACTACGGGAGCACCAGATGAGCTTCAGAGCAGGTGCTGCATTTTGTTGCCTCATTTGAGAGAGGATGCAGTGTGTGCACCTCCTGTAATGGGCGAGTGTTTCTACACTGGGGAGAAGCGGGGACCAACCCTTTCTTCAAATGGGTCAAGTCTCCTTGAGCTTCGGGACCCAAAGAAACGGCAGCCTTTGGCGCTAATCCCGCAGTTACTCGGCCTGTCTTGCGTCGGGTCTGTTTGCTCCCCGCGCCTCGTAGCAGTGTTGTTGCAGGGGGGGGGGGGGGGGGGGGGGGCTTATGAAAATATTTTGGGGGGTTTCAGACTCTCCGAACCATTTTCTTCCCCACCCCTTTCCTACGCCATATGCTTCTCCCTCTTTGCAAATATCAGCTGATCTTCCAACATCCTATCTCTTTTGTGCAGGAATGCTTGTTGATAGGCAAAACAGCCACTAAAATTCGAAAGTAATTTGTAATTTGAGTAGAAGTTACTCAGAAAAAGTAATTAAAGTAAACTACTAATTACCAAAATAAAAATGTAATTCAAAGTTACTAAACTACTTAGAAAAGTAGTTAAACTACAGTAACTTGAGTAGAGTAGTTGAACTACGTACAAGTCTGCCTCTCATTTACTTTTCTCCTCTCTGGCGCCTTCGTCGCCACACCCACTGGCAGCTGGAAAGGTTGGCGCCATCTACAAGCAACGGCGGCAACCATGCTGGTTGTGTGCTTCCCGCCGTCGCTTATAGATGGCGGTAGCTGCCCAGAGGCGATTTTGTCGGCAAGTGTTAAGTACCGGGGCTACGATCCTCGGGAACCTAGCCCTTAACAGCTCTGCTATAAAAAGTTATCGGGGTTTTGTTGGCTCAGCTGCAAAACCTCTGTTTTTTTGTTTTTTTCTTCTGTGGACTTTGATACGTACTTTAGCTGTTTAATATGTTATATCGCACCGTCACCAACCCTCTCGCAAAAGCTGGGGCAGTCAGTTCGACGTCAGCGCACTGTACGTTAAGTTCAAGTTTTGGGGTGTCGTATACGGTGTATGTGACCAGAATTGTAAGAATATACCTTTTCTTTTCTTTTTTTTTTATGATTGCTTGCTAACACGAGTGTGAACGCGTAGGCACGCGCAGGCACGCGCAGGCACGCGCAGGCATGCGCAGGCACGCGCAACCAAAGCACTGCGGGAGCCAGCGGACTCACGCTAAAAGCAGAGCTTCACCCGCGATTTATTTGCAGCCTTATCTTCGTTGATGGCGCAGAATTTTTCAGGAACAAACGAGTTGCATGCTCACAGATGCACATGCAGGTCGAGCGCTCGGGGCACGGTGTAGCTCGGGGTGAGCTTGGGCCAAGCCTCCCTTACAAAAATGAACGATGAGTTTCAATGGAACTTCTAATGTGTTTTTATAGAGTCAAATTAAACTCAAAAGAATCTCATCGTTAAATGAGTTTTATAATTACAGAACCAATATTTAAATTTTTGAATTTACTCATTACACATTCCAATGAGTGTTATCATAACCCAATCAATATCTATTTTTTTTAATTTATTCATTATAAATTCAATTGAGGTTTATCGTTACCCAATCTATATCCGTTATTTTAAGTTTACTCATTACAAATTGCAATGCGTTTTATCGTTACCGACTCAATATTCATTCATTTGAGTTTACTCATTTCAAATTCCAACGAGTTTTATCGTTACCCAGTCAATATTCATTCTTTTTGAATTTATAAATGTACAGATTACTAATGCAAATGAGTATTATCATTAAGAATGCAATATGTTCTTTTGAGTTTATCCATAGACACTCAAGTGAGTTCTACCATAAGGCACCCAATAGACATCAGCCGATCCACAGCGGAAGAATTCGATAAAAGCAAAGGTGAAGATAATCATAAATGCAGATTGCATGCTATTCAGAAGACATCCTATTCAAATAAAGTCATGTTCAAAATTGAAATCCAATAACTTCTCATATTTATTAACCATTTATTAACCCTTCTATGAAATCAAAACATATTCAATTATTCCCATTATCAACTTGCACACTGTCTCGGGGGATCAAAATGACACAGCGATACATATAATGACTCAATATACAGCATCTGCTGCAAAACTTCACCACGCGCGCAATCCACTAAAATATAAAATATATCCTGCCACGACACCGCCCCCTCTTCCATTCACATTTGGCTAGACCACAAGTCTTACTATCTCAGTGCATAAGCAGTAACATATTGAAATTCACTCTGAAATTTAGTTTCTCAGGTAATACAGGTAATTTTAACAAATTTAAAACCATTGAAAAAAAATAAAGAAAGAAACAAACCAGCAGTTGCTTTGCTACACTCTGCTAGACCAGTCACAACACCCCTGGGGTTCGCGCATCACAGTTTGGGAAGCACTGCTCTTTAATATTACAAATACAGAGTGCTGCTTTGAACATTTTTCAAAACATTTATAAGTAGGAACTGTTGACCTAATTCCGAGCAAAAATTAAACCAACTCTCATACAATCTCACAGAAACATAATCCCAAGTTTCCACAGAATAAAAACCAGTAAGAACAAGACGAAATACACACTAGGCTGAGTAATTAACTCTGAACTGTCATTTTGTTTTGATTCAATACACATGAAAATAAAAGAGGAATAGGAATGCCAATAGGAATGCCTTTTGGTTCTATAGGAGGTCGGACTGCTCCCATAGAAACTTTATCGAACCATTAGGAATTTTCATTAGTCAAACGAAATGTTTTGTTGGCGATACAGGAATGTCTAGGCCAATAGACTACTTCCATAAAGCCCGGCATGCAACACGGCGCCCGTTGCACTCTAAGAACTAGTTGGCCAGGGAGGAGAGTGCCATGGTTTCGGTTTCGATCGACACGTCGACAAGGTTTCGGTTTCGATCGACACGACGACAGCGTGGACTGTAAACGGCCGTTATTTTATGTTTTCTGGTCCCGAGAGCGCCATTTGTGGTGTCTAAACTAACCTAAATGGCCATACCATGAAGCTTTAGCACAAGCCCGAGACGTATAGCTTGTCTTAACGCATGCTTGTTGTATTTTTGTACTTGAGCCTTTCTGTTAGCGTTTCGAGGTATGTGGACGAGCCAGTGCTGGGAATCTCGACGCTGCGAAGCTCGGGAATCTTGCTTGTGTACGAATCAACAAGCTGCAACCAATAAGTATGCATGCATCGAGCTCGCGCCTTTACATTAGTGTTGTTGATCAGGAAGTTTGTTTGTTTCGTGCGTCCATAGAAAAAATATAACTTTTTTGCAATTACTGTTTTTCTTAATACGCCTGAATACGCGAGGTAAAACTCGGAGGCGCCATTGAAAAGCTCCATTCGAACACACTTCTCGTCGCTCATCTGTACTGCCCCGCAGCACTGCACGAATTCGTGAAGTCCCCACGCGCTTGCATTTCACTAATATTCAACATCGCGTATACGCATAAAGTTATCCTGCAATCATATAGGCACATTCGCACTTACAAACCGCTTGAAGAAAGCAAAAGTCGAGCACTTGTGTGAAGAATGTTGCACCATTCGATGGAAGTGCGCCAGACGGGCATGAACCTTGTTGCGCCAAACGAACGAAATTATTGAAAGCGCATTGGACGGTTGCTAATGGCCATAATATTTGTTATGTGTATGCTTTCTTCCTCACTGAGCATGCCGAGATAGTTTCAGAAACACCGTTCAGGCACAGATATTGGGCGTCAGTAAAAGGTCGTCCAAAAAGGCTTAGCCAGGACTATAAAGGCGCTTGTCAGGGCCTCCGTCGTAGCTAGCCGGTCTCAGCGTTTGCGAAAACTCAATCTTATATCAGCATAAAATTTGAGTGTGAGATATGTGACGACACGAGGAAGACATCATAATAACGTTTGTGCAGTAGTGAGGTCGAATTTATTGCGTTTCTTTAAAAGTTAATGCGCCAACGCTGGCTCAACTTTGATACTCCTGTGAGGATGCGGATTGCTTTTCGCCCAATGAACTAACAAGAAGCGGACGTTTGGCAAACAAAATACGTGTAGGGCTCAAGGTGACCAAGTTTCAGATGTAGTTCACTGGTACTAGACGGAATTACTGACAAGAGCTCAAAGATGCGCTCGTGGGGTGAGGTGACTAAGCCACGTCTTACTACGTTTGCATACGCACGCACAATATCCGGTTGTTTGGGGAACCAAGGAAAGTGGCCTGGTCTTTGTTTTTGTATCGCTCGAGAATGAGTCTATTGTACATTCGTGAAAAGTCAGATAGTCGAAAATGCAAGCTGCGCGTTCGGTCGCGGCGTAATAGCATGAGATGAAGCTGCTCAGTCGAAACCAAAACTGAGTGGCTAACTATAGTTCCCAGAGTACATTGCGTGGTATTTCGCCGCGATGGGGAGCGTCGGTTTTGGAAGAAGTTTTGTGCAACAGGAACCAATTGACTCCGTTTCATGGGTCCAAACCAACCGTTGCTAGGGTCGTTGTTATGGACAAATACATGTGGCTAGGTTTCGCTACGAAAACCCGACCGTTCAAAAATCAGGAGTAGGATTTAAACTTCTAAAAATCACAGATATGTAAAGCTTGAATGTCATATATGTTTCGACAGAAGTGTGCCAGTAATCGCTTGTTTCTAAAATATTTACGACTGCAACTTCCGGTTCTCAAGATGCCTGCAGCAGACGACGAATGCAAGCGCCGGCTTGGTCTGCCACACGCCGGCAGGCCAAGCCGGCGCCGTCGTTTGAATCGCGTGAATAAGGACGATATTCTGACATTGCAATTGTTCTAAATATAATGATTTTCAGTAGCTTAAAAGAATTCAAAGTGAGGTGCGATGCAAGATATGGTTTATCGAAAGTCCGGGCGTCGATCGAGATGATCTTCTGTTAAAAGATCCCATTGGACCCGTGAGGAAAGAAGCACTTCAGGCGATCGGTCGAGATCCCAGATTTTGTTTGTGAACTCGCGCTATGTGAGGGTGCGTCGTACCTGTTGTAACCATCGCTGCAATGGTTACTGAAAAATCGCGATAGACATGGAATTCTTTATTAACCTGGCAACCTCAGTAATAATAATAATAATTATTATAATTATTATTATTATTATTATTATAAACGAATTACCTTGACGGTGTACGATTTGTTTCTCATACAGGCCTGCCGTACGCCGGTATGCACTTCAGGTCGTCGTCCTAAATGATCTGCATGACGTGGTTTGATTTTACGACATTTTCACCTCTCTGAACTAAACTAAATTCTTCACAAAAAAAAAAAAAAACGCCCATTGCGGAGGTCTTTACGGCCAATTGAAGACGGCGCAATTGAAGACGCCCGCTGCAATAGAGGCCAGCGAACCTATCGTGTCGTCTGCTACCAAAGCAAAGCGGAGTGTAATACTTCAGAAATGGCTTTCATTGTTGCAATACGACACTGAGACGACAAGAACATCTTCATAATTAGATATCAAGAAGTTAGGTTGCTTACAAAAATTATTTACTTACTTGTAAGCAAAAATCTAGCCTCATGTGGAACCTCCATGCATTAGTCCATAACAGCGTGCCTAGCAAGGGTTTGTTGGACCCAGACGCCATGTTGTGACGTCATCACTTACGGGGTTAATTAGACGTATGTCTCTCAGAACGATGTAAATGCATATTGGACGCAACAAATGAGAATCGGGTCAATGGGAACATGTTTCTGTGCTTTTGGAGAGTTGTTTTTGGACGAAGCTGATATATTTTTCGGACATCCAACTGAGGTAAAAATAGTCCCTGTCAGAAATACACCGGCCCATTTGATGCATATGTTATGTAGCCTGGGCTGTATGATGCAAATATCTGTTCCACGTCCAAGAATGTGTTGCTAGAATTCCAGCATGTATAAAAGTACATTAGTCAAGTTAATTATGCGACAGTGTTACGCTTATTTTCAATATTTTCGGATGGCAAAAATGGTTTCAGCTCAGGTTACATAATACACAGTTGTACATCAATGGGGTTATGAAAGTTCAGAGTTTGTAGCTCGAAATTAATGCTAGAATCAAACACTCAGATACAGTCAAAATTTAGAGGAAAATACCCTATTGCAATGCTTGCTTTTCTGAAGGAATTTTAGGACCACACTCTAAATAAAACTTAGGGGTATGGAGCGGTAAAATAATGTACAAATAAAATACTGTAAGCTGAGTGCACTGATCTCTATGTCTATTTGCTGGATCGCGTTTGAGCAGCTCCGCCTATGGACGGGAATGCGGGCACGGTCGGCCATCTTTTTGGTAGAGTTATGTTATCTCTAGCCATGGTAGCAATATGGCGGACAGCGCAATGACGGCAGGCTGCCATAAAATAGCCGTGGATCTAGTACACTGCACCGTGGATGATATTTCGTGCTTGATTGACGTTGTTCGACGAAGCAGATTTTTGAAACCCGGCGTGAACGGTAACCTCATCTTTGAGGACCCGGCGAAAGTTCTACGAAAGCGCAGCACCGGGGGAAAGCAGCGCAGCTCGCATCAAAAGCATGACTCCGTACCGGCGTCTGCTTTCGATGCTTCTTTCGATGCGACTTTCAATGCGATTTTCCCCGGTGCTCTGATTTCGTGAAATTTTCACCGGGTCCTCAAAGATCGGGCTACCGTTCACGCCGGGTTTCAAAAATATGTTTTGTCAAACAATTTCAATCAAGCACGAAATATCACCCACGCTATTTTGATGGCAGCCTGCCACGACAACTACCACAACGCTGTCTGCCATGGATGGATGATAGCTGCTGCAGCAGCTGTACCTTGGCTAGAGGTAATATACCTCTACCAAAAAGATGGCCGCCAGAGGCCGCATTCGCGGAGCGGGCAAACGCGATCCAGCAATTGTCATAGAGATCAGTGGCTGAGTGTAAATTAAAAGTAGGGGTGTCGCGAACGTTTGTCGAACCGGATTTTTAGGTCGAACTTTCAGGGTTCGACCGGGTCGAACCGGTTCGACGAACTTTCGAAGCTTTTCACCAGATTCGACCGGTTCGACTTTGCGCTTGCGTACAGTGTGGCCAGACCTTGAAACACGCATGTCTAGGTTTGGAGAATTAATTTTTATGCAAAGAGTTATTTTATTTTATGAACAGTTGCAATTAAAAGAAACCAATTTTAGTCACTGAAGACGTTAGTAACTTAATTGTTTTGTACTGTATTAACTGAAATAACCAATCAGCGGTGCCCTTAATTCATCCTTTAGCCATTACCATCCAATCCGAAGCCAACTGTTTAGCCTGTCGCGCATGCGCACACGAGTCGAACCTCAATACAAGGTTCGTCGAAATTTCCGCAAAAGGTTCGAAAAAGTCGAACCTGGTCGAACTCGAACCTCGGCCGGTTCGCGACACCCCTAATTAAAAGTAATCTCCACAAAAAATAAAAAAAATAGATCTACTCCCTACTGCATTGCACCCAAAACAAATAGCGCGTCGGTGCTAGTTGTGATTTACACATTTATTTCCTGTGCTTATAATAATAACTGTATTCACGCTTTTTTACTCCTAACTTTCTAAAGACATATTTACGGCGGCCCTCTATCGCTATTTGGTCAGTTTCGGTTTCGGTATTGTAACTTTGACTGGTTTCGGTTTCCTATTGTGAGGATCGCGTCTTCGACGCCCCATCGGTAGCTACACCAGTTCTTTGTTTTTCTTTTTCCGGCGTGGTTTCGACCGTTGCGTTTGTCTAGCGTTGGGTGCATGCGTCTCGCGGAATGGAAATGGCCTTTCGACATGGAAATGTGCTCATTCAGTCAAGTTTATCTATCTGTGAAGTTTCCTCTTGTGATGATTATGTTCAAGAAGAGCGCGGAAGACCGACGACGCGACAGAACAAGCAACTCAACGCAGTTGGTAAGCATGCTTCTTTGTTTGCATTGTAAGTAGACGCGTTGAACAAGAAGTGAACATTAAGGAGTTTTAGATTAACGTCAGCAAACCCAAAGGAATAACGTCGTCGCTGCTGTGCACGCGCAGACCCAAAACAAGCATTCGGACTCGAGCTTTGGGGCCCATTATTTCTCGAAAATAGCGTGGGTTCCGCAAAAGGCGGCGCCCACGACATCTCCGTTGACCGCGTCTTCTACGCCGTCGCCCGTTCGGGAACTGCGTGAGTCGGACTCGGCGACCGCGGTCGGTATGGTCGAAGCGTATTGAAAACGCCACGAATCGTTGGATTCACAGTTCAAAGCTATCGAAGCGCGTGTACTTACGATCGCGGCAGACATGTAAATATGCCTGGGTAGTGGATCGTCTGGGCTTCGTAAGTACAACAGAGCAGCTTGGCAGTGACAAAAACAAAACATGCGGCATTGAGTATAAAACAATTATAAAAATGTTACTCTAGACAAAAAACTTGTTTAATTTTTAAGATATAACGTTCTAGCTTCAAAATAAAAGCTATCGCGACATCTTGGTGGCGTTTTAAGCGCGAGATGCTTGCCTTTTTGGGGGGTCCCCGGCAAAGAAACGCTATTCTAAAACTCCTCGCCGCAATCCTCGCCAATTTCCGGTCCGTAACGCGCGGTAAAGTAGCGCCCGGTACTCCAAAACTCCCTATTTTCTCGGCACACGTTTGCTCGTTAAGCTAGATTTTTGTTTTCTTTTTTTAACTAGTTGGGTTTACTTTATCTGTCCTTATGGTTGGATCTGTTCTTAGCATAATGAAAAGTTGCCACTCATTCTGTGTATGGTCCGAGAAAGTGTAGCTTATGTCAGCAGAGCACTTATTGAATTCCTAAAGCTACTTTCAGGCCGTTGCTTTAGAAAATGTCTTATTGGTCTAGCAGTGTACTGATATCGTTCAACTATAAATTGATTACATTGATCATACTTCATTACATTTCAGAAGTTAGACTTCCTTGGAATTCGATTCATGCAGAGCCAATATTCCTCTGCAGTCAAAATGGTTCAAGAGGATAGCCATCTTTTGTTTTGAAGTTATGGATGTGGACTGGATGGTACTGTTAGGACAAACTTAACAGACATTTTAACAGACATTTTTAACAAATTTTAACAGACATTTGTCTGTGAAAATTTTTTATAAAGCAGTTGTTCCTTTTCGCCTCTTTTCTTTCTCTATCTCTCTCTTTCATTTTGCAACTATGATGTGATCAAGCCGAGGGACGTAGTTATTCCCAAATGAAGCAGCAGCAGTGTGTTCCCAGCTTGCGTCACTTCGATTCATTTCAAGGCATGCAACGAAATGCATGCCCCTATTCATACACCGTTGGAAGTGGGACTTACTTCAAGATGCAGTTCGACACAGTGTTTGAGCGGTATGGGACGTGTGTTGAGTGACCTATGCGGTCGTCACGGGTTCGTGGTTGGTCAACCCGAAACGCTCCAAGCCCACTTCCTTCTTCTCGTCTTCCTCTTCCCATTGGTTTGAAGCTCGGCCGGCATTGGTCTCATCCGAGCTCATGCCTTTGGCGCTCAGGTAAACATGTGCGAGGATTGCAATTGATCTCCCCTTTCCCTCCCTCCCTCCCTCCCCCCGAACCACCCTTAAACAGAACAAAATAACAAAACAAAAAAACAACAAGTTTGTGACAGATGTGTTTGAGAGAAACTGCCGACTTTTAATTACCCTGCCTGAAACTTTGCAAACATTGCAGTGTGGTTGCAGCTGTTAGGATGAGGTGGATCCAATATGAAAATTGGACCCTGAAGCGACGCCTTCACGATACCGAAAATAATTATGGTAAGTTAGGAATTAACCCACTAGTATACTTCCTAAATATTTGGGCCGGGTGTCGATTAAAAACTTTTAGCCCAGTTAATTTGTCACATTAATTTTCAGGCATAATATCTTGAAGTCAATAAAACTGCAGATGTTGCAAACCGGCTGAGGTAAAACAGCCTTGCAGTGCACCACGGATTAGACTGAGCATAAATTTTTTGTAGCGTCCACAAGGTGTACCTCTTACATTGAAGTTTTATGAGCTAGTTTCTTCAATGTTTGAACTTTCAGCGTGCCGCTCGGTAGTGTGTATTTGTGTTTTTATAGCGCAAGCAATATCTTAATCTTGGCGGCAGGAAGTTTCGGCTAGCTGTTGACATGGTTAGACAACGGTGTGCATGCTTGGTTTTTCTGAAGTAGCCAATGAAGCGTAATAACAGTATGTGCGGATTGTCCGCGCGTTTAATTTTTTGTTTATTGTTTGTTTCAGACTACATGTGCTCCCAGTACAAGGGGGTGGCCCTCCAGGCGCTGACAACCAGCGTGTCGTCTCTGCTGTACTGTCGAGGGAAATTTAAAGCGTAAATATTGCAGATGCAGTTTTTCTATTCTGTCCCTGTTACACTTCATGCGAATTTCTCTGCATGCTTGGTCTTTTTGTTTTCATGGTACTGTAAACTTTTGTTATAGTCCGTTGCAACTACAGAATAGCAGAAGCCTTTCCCACAATTCCCTTTGCTCGACATCATTGGCGGTGTCCTCTCGGCTCTCCTCCTCTCTAGTGTTTGCTTATTAAAAAGAGTGAATGGCATTGTGGGAGGGGCTTCTGCAATTCTAGAGTTGCAACAGAGTATAGCGCGACCTCGGTTAATTTAATCATATCGAAGAGTCCTATTGGGCACCCATGCATTTTTATGGGAAGAACTCTGCATCATATTTTGAACCGAGAAAATAACCACACGAACGGGAAAGCACGGGCCTTCTGCTGCAAAATTAACCGGACCAAACTTTGTCTTCAAGATCAGACCGGAAAAAATCGACTCCTCTCTTATAAACGGCGAGTAACAAAAATCCTGTGCTAGTTTCGCCACGTTGGGAAGCTAATGCTATGACTCCCTCTTGATTTCTTTAATGCTTGTTATGGCTGTTTTCACATCTGGTATCTTCACTGTTCTTTGGCCAAAAGTGAGTGGCAGGTCGCCATAGGTTTCCAGAAAAAAGCGGTTGCATATGCAGGAATTTCTAGCAAGTTCGTAGCGCAGTGGCGCTTCGTCGCAACCGAGGAAGAATTCTACGGTATTGTTGGTGCAAACCACTAAGCCTCACGACTAGCAGCAACTTAATCGTGGATATACTGCACCATACGGCGTTAATTTGAGCTCTACTCTACACAAAAAATTACAGGGGCACTTAGGTATCTCTTTGTGGATTGAATGCGAAAGCGTTGCCATTCCTAACGACACTTCCTTTTTTTCTTCCTCTATTGTTAGGAATGGCAATGCTTTCGCACTCAATCCACGTAGGGATACCTAAGTGCCCCTGTAATATTTTTTTACGTTACATGATATGGCGTCACGCATCATGGTAGTCATGTCATCACGTGAAGTGTGATGTCATCGAACCGAGGACATATTGCCGCGAGCACAGCTGAGCTAGTATAGCAGCGCTCTTGTGGCCTAACGGTTATCGCGCTTACCTTTCACGCAGAAAGCCAGGGTTCGATTCCTGGCCGCGGCTACACATCTTTGTTGACACTAGAATGTGATGTTCTGGTAAATTCGACAACCGTCTTGCTGATTCGACGTTAGAATGTTCTACGCGCCGAACCTTCTACGCCGAATGCGTGTACAAAAGCTGCTCCGCGTGCCAAGCCGGGTTCAGTTTCGCCTTAGCGTTCGATCCTGCTGCTTCGCTGCCATCGACGCCTGCGACGCTATCCTTTTTTCTGTTCTGTTATTAGGGCACAAGTTTGCCTCTTTAAACGTTTAGTTTCTTTAGTTATTAGGTATACTCCGACGAGTCGGAATATACGTAATGAGATGGTCCATCAAAATCCTCAATTGCAACGCGGTAGACAAAAACATTTGATTTTCAACAGATACTCAAAGCAGTGTATCTAGACTTTCAAATGAAATATATCAGAAATTCTTATGACGTGGCACGGCAAAACCTTAGTTGAAACGCGGTGGCCAATAGTTTTCGTAAACTTCTTAGGGACTCGTTACAAAAAATCAATTGTTTTTCAACACAGACTCGAAATTGTGTCAATAGACTTTCAAATTATATTCATATGAAATATATTAGAAACTTTATGCGGTAGCACGTCGAAACTTCAATTGGAACGCGGTGGCCAATAGTTTTCGTAATCTCTTTACAGATTCGTTACAAAACTCATTTGCATTTCTATTGAGACTCGAAAAGATACGATGAGTAGACTCCATAAACTTTCAAATGAAATTCATTAAAAAAAATTGTAGGGGTGTTTTCCTTGTCAAGAGTTGCGCTGATTTATGTGCCCCTTAGCTAAAGCATATAATAGATCTTTCGTTGAGAGAGTTTTTCCTTCTTTGTACAAAAAGTCGATTGTAGTGCCAGTCCACAAAGCCGGTGACGTGTCGAAGGTAAAGAACTATCGCCCTGTATTTTTGCAGTGTTCTTTTTCGAATGCTTTTGAGATTGTCATAGATACCCGTGTTTTTTTTCACTTCAGTCGAAAGCTAGGCATCGTTCAGCACGGATTTATAAAAGGTTGCTCAGTAGAAACAAATCTATGTTTTTTCCTGAATTATATAGCACTGATTGTTTTTTTTTTGCGAGGATAAGCTGACACTGTTTACTTTGATTTATCCAAGGCTTTCGATAGGTTGAATCATAAATTGCTTTTGTATAAACTATCATTATACAGTATAACAACGCCACTTTTAACTTGGTTTAATTTTTATCCTACTGATTGTCAAAATAGTGTCCGTTTATTGAGCAATCTATCAGAAGTCCTTGAACTCTCTTTCGGTGTCCCCCAAAGATCAAACCCAGGGCCACTAATTTTTGTTATATTTATCAATGACATCAACCTGTTTGTAAAGAATGTGCAGATGTTTTTATATGCGGATGACATCAAACTTTTTATGAGAATTCAATCCCACGATGACTGTGCTCTTTTACAAGACGACGTATTACGCATTTCTGAATAGTGTTCTGATAATTGTTTACTAGTCAATTCAGTTAAAACCGATATACTCACTGTGTGTAGAAAACGCAAAAACATTTCTTACCCGTGCATACTTAGCGATTGTACTATTCGACGGGTTGCAGAAGTACGTGACTTTGTCGTTTATTTTGATAGCAATCTTTCCTTTTCAAATCATTTTAGCCACATTGTTACTTCAATTGTTTGAGTGATGGGAATGATATCACGCGTGACGAATAACTTTTCCAACTCTTTATGTGTCGTACGTTTGTTTTGCTCCTTCGTGCGAGTTAGACTCGAGTTTTGCACTGCTGCATGGAATTCGTTGACGGCAGCAGAGCGAATCGAAAGGGCTCAAAAATGATTTGCTTGAATTGTTTATGAGAGGTATTTCGGGAGGAGATGCTATTACGACTATGAATACATTCTTAGAGAACTTTCCTTGCGCAACTTGTTAAAAAGAAGGAATGCTTGTGATGTTTTATTTTTACATAAAGTAGTTCACGGCCATATAGATAGTGAACTGGTGTCATCGCTGGGATTTCATCTGCCAGTTCGTGCTATTAGAGGAACGACTGTATTTTACCCCTCTGTGCAATAGGTTTATTGGTGAAAATGGCTTTATACTTTGACGGCGACTTCAACATAGACATGCACGCTCCCTCTCATCATAAAAAAACACTGATGTCTTTATATCAATCGTTTGGGCTCTCCAATGTAACTCTTCAACCTACTCGCGTAACACCTGTACATGAGGCGTTACTAGACTTATTTTTAACAAA
Source organism: Ixodes scapularis (assembly GCF_016920785.2). Taxonomy (NCBI): domain Eukaryota; kingdom Metazoa; phylum Arthropoda; class Arachnida; order Ixodida; family Ixodidae; genus Ixodes; species Ixodes scapularis. The sequence continues at coordinate 78,245,272 of NW_024609836.1, forward strand.
CCTTTCTACGTCGGAAGTAGTTGCCGGAGTAGCTGGAGAAACAATTAGGGATCACCTTCCGATAAATCTGCTTTCTAATGTGAGCTATAACTTAAAAGAAACTTGTGGTCGTGAAGTATACTTCAGGAATATAAGCGCTAAAAACCTTGACATTTTTAACACGATATAAATTCTGTAAACTGCAGTACGGTACTGTCCAGGGTGTCGGCAGAGGAGGGGTTTGATTGTTTTCTTGAACAGTTTAGAATCGTGTACGACCGCTGTTTTCCTTACAAATTGCAAAATGTTTCCCAAAAATCTCGTAAACCCTGGGTTACGACAGAAATATTAAGAACGATAAATAAAAAAAAAGCTCTTTACCACCAATTCGTGCGCACTAAAGACGCTATAGTATATTGTCGAAATTTAAAAAGGAACGAAATCAGCTAACAAAGAATTTAAGGCAAGCTAAACGTGTTTATTTGAACTATTTATTTCTTGATGTTTTGTGGAAGAAGCCGAATGGCATAATTAAGCAAGGATCGTGTGGGCGTCGAATCACAGAAATGGAAATCCGAGGTGTCAACTTAACGGGATCCACTTTAGCGGAAACATTCAATGAGTATTTTGTTAACGTTGTTCAAAGTGCACAGTATGCGGGTGCTTCTAGATATGTGCAGAGTATTTCTCGTAGTCTCTTTTTGTTCCCAACTGACGAATGTGAAGTTCACTCACTTTCCCAAAATATAAAGAATAGTAAAAGCACTAATATATATGACCTTCAAATTAAACCTATCAAATATGTATTGCGGTGCATCGCTCCCTGTCTGACGTAAATTTTTAATCTGGCACTAGATAATGAAACTTTTCCAAAAAAACATGCAGGTGGCAAAGGTAGCGGTACTATACAAAGGTAGGGGAAAAACAGCTTGGGAAATTTTAGGCCAGTGCCCGTTCTACCAGTATTTTCTAAAAGACTAGAAACGGTTATACATAACAGGTTCTACAGTTTTTGCGAGAAATATTCTATTCTTACCGACTGTCAGTATGGATTTAAAGAAGGTAGATCTACAGAACTTGCATTATCAAAACAAAATGAGTTGGTCTTAAGCAATATAGAAAATAAGCTGTTAACACTTGGAGTATTTATAGACTTTTCAAAGGCTTTTGACCGCCTCAATCATAATACTTTGCTCCGAAAGCTTTATATGTGCGGTGTGCGTGGTAAATCCCTAAGTATAGTTAAAAGTTATCTTCAATATCGCTACCAGTGCGTTGAAATAGACAAAAAGCGATCTCAATTGCAGCCATTAACAGCTGGAGTCCCACAAGGTAGTATTTTGGGACCACTTCTCTTTAAGTTGTATGTCAATGACATAGTAAATATTGATGACAATGTACGTTTTATTATTTACGCGGGTGATACTAGTGTACGTTTTTTCAGGTACGGATACTGAGCAGATTATAAAGTACCTCGAATATATTTCTAGATAAATTAAATATTTAGACAGTGTCTAATTCCTTACAAAATAATTGTGGTAAAACTAAAGCCGTCCTTTTTAGAGTAATAGATACAATTGCTTTCATGCCTCGGCTCTCTCCCTCGGTACCCATAAAATATATATAGTCAAAAGTGTTACAGTTTTGGGTGTAATATTTAATCAGCACATGCTATGGGATGAAATGGTACGTTATACATGACAAAAAATCTCAAAGGTCGTAGGTGTTATGCACAAAACTCGTCATATACTCCCAACGTCAGCAATGCTTCTTATATATCATTCTTCATGTGCATTATAATTACTGCTTTTTGGTTTTAGGGAATACAACCTTTACAAGTCCTAAGCAGATACAAATTCTACAAAAAACTTTGTGCATATGATGCTCATACATTGTTAAAAAAAACTTCATATCGTACAGATTCTAAATTTCTATATAATTATAAACTCTGCATAACCTATAAAAAGTATTTTCATAACAAAGAAAACGTATTTCTGCCTATCTCCCAGATTAATATTAGAGACACGATTCATGATACACACAGCGCGGATACGTGGTTAGTCCCGCACTCCACAACAAATTATGGAAATCCGATGTTGTCAAATACGCTTGCCCGTCTTTTAAATCGTTTGAGGGAATTAAACATAGAACTTTTGTCTTTGATAAACAATTATTTGCTTTCATTTTTTTGTTGAAACTTCAGTGTTAGTGTAGGTGCATGACGTGTGGTGATTTATAATTTTTCATTGCTTTTTGTTTTATATCAAACGAATAATTACATAAACTATTTCCTTTTGTGTGTTAGCTGTTTTGTGTGCTGTCTTTGCTGCTGCTGAGGGGAAATGGAGACCTGTCAAGGGGCAACTGCTCTGCTGCTTCTTTCTGTTTTCTCTCTCCAAATGGAGAAAAATAAAGAATTTCGATTTGATTTGATTTGAGTTGATTTGGGTATGTCGTACCGACTGGACGGAGGTTTTTTGCACTTTTTCGCGTTTAGTTACATCTTTCATATAAAACCAACGTTAGATTCTGATTCACGGGATAGAAATATTCTAAAACTCACCTCTAACTCGTTTTTTTTTTTTTTTTTTTCAAGAACCTTTTTAACTTTTTTTAAAGTAAAATGAATTGCCTTCAGAATATTCTGGTAATTAATCACTTTTGACTAATTAAATAATTATATTAAAATTTTAAGGGTATGGTTTCAATTAGGATCTTCATGCGAATATTAAATAATAATAAATAGGCCGATCTCACTAAACGTTTCACGAATGCGTGGCGCCGCCATAACTGTAGTTCATACAGTTAGGTCAGGCCCCCATGCACGAGATGGCTGGTGCTGTCCCGTGCTCGGTTCGCGCAGAGCTCCAGCGGGGTTGTTGCGCTTGCAGAAAGACTACAGTTCCCATGATTCATACCGGCAGTGGCGACATACACTCTTAGAAAAAAAGGAGTCCAAAGGGAGTCACTGCTTCCATGACTCTCTTTGACACTTCACGACTCTCTTAGAGAGTCAATTTTTCGTGTGACTCTGTTTTGACTCTTCCCCTTCTCAGCGGGAGTCACAGGCCAGCAGCATTTGTACTACCGAAAAAAAAATTATGAATGCTGCTTCGCGGCGTCCATCCGGCAACCCAAGCCCCGCCGTTTCCCTATGCACCTCTAGAAAGGGAGTCCGACACCATTTAGTTCAAAGCTTTGTCGACATTTTATTTTCAATAATTGTGCAAAAAAAAAAAAATTAAAAAGGAAAGGAAAAAAAAATAATGCACAAAGTTTCGTCGACATTCATTTTTCTCAAGAATAATTGTAAAAAAACAAAAAAAACAAACAAAAAAACTTATGTTTATTTTTTTATCGAACCTGGGTTCGCTTTGCAAGAAGCGGGCACCTTTCCACATAGCTACACCTGCGAGTACTCGTTTTGAGAATTCGTTTTATACGAGATTCAACAAGTTTCGCGTCGTGCACATTATTCGAAACCGAATCCTGCGTCTGCATTTTACATATTTCTAGAACTGTCGTGGGGTGCGTCTCTGGGAGCGAGTGAAGGTGCAGCAGCTTATTCAAGACTATACTCCGTTTCATACGTAGCATGCAACGCAGTCAAAGCTAGCGCACCGGTTTGCATCGCCGACCGTGTCCATGTTCACCCCATAAAATAGTGCGTCCCCTGCGAAAACACTTATAAAAAAAGTCGAAAAAGGTGCCTCCTTGGATCTAGAAACTGATAGTGGTGTTATGATTTCGACGGAGCACACATTTTTTTCAATAAAAAGGAAACGATAATGTAAACTACTTTAAATTGTTTTCGTTTTCGTCCGTGCGGCAGCAGCTGCGGGTTTTCGGGTTGTGTGGCACTGGCTGGTTTTGAGAAGATGGCGTCTTACGCAACAAGCTCAAGTACCTCTCCTGCTCGGATATGTTCAAAGATTCGTTGTGCGCAGACCTTGAAAGAGTGCAAGCAGGTGATCGCCAACGTGTACGCGAGTAGAAGAACGCGTTTCCCGGAGAAGTCGGTCGTGAAGTCCTGGAGACGGTCAGTAACAACACCGGAGTGTGGGCCCGTACTGTCGCGAAGTACAAGGCGCAGTGTCTATCTGGCAAGCTGGCGTCCCCGGAGCGAAGACCTCGCCATGTAGAAGTTTCGAGCACGGGGACTGTCAAGCATGCCGAATTCACAAACAACGCCATTCGCCTCAAGGTGCATCGCAAGTACCCCGAGAGGGGGATTCCTACCCTTGACAGCTATTTCAAAATAAGCTGTTCAGGCCACAACTATTGTCGATTAACGTCCTATTATAAGTTTTGGGGCAAGGCTGCTATCAGTGAGATTCCTCATTCCACGCTGCACGAAAAAAAAAATATAACTCGGTACTGCAGGCAAATAACACTTGCAAAGCGGCAGAGCAGATGGTAGAAATGTGGCCTCTCGGCGACTTACAAATAAATAGCAAGAAGAAAGGAGGAATCGAAATATGTAGTTCGGCAATGCGCACAATCTTGCACAAAAAATGGCTAAAAAAAAAAAAAAAAACTGCGCGTCTAGAGGGTTTGACCCACTGCCGCCGAGACGTCGGTATCGCCAGAGCAGCCCTACCACTCGTCCACGAAACGCGCCCAGGAACACTTTTTTTTTTTTTTCTGTATTTTCATGCGCACCACTTCAGTACCTTTGACAGCTATGCACGCTATGTATGAAAATGAGTATAAGTGCCCATTTTGAGAACCACACCACCACACTGCGAGTTGAAGCAACGCCGAAGGCTCGCGTCTCGCAGCGCCGCCTGTTGAATAACCATTCGAAGAGTTTGCACACTGTGAAGGTAAGAGCGCTCGCACCGAAGAGCTCTCTTTACAACGCCTACACACACACAGAGCTCACAATTGAAGGGGGGCCACTGAGGTTTTAAGAGCCACTGATCGTAGCAATCGCATTCCAAAGACTCCGCGTTGTCGTAGATTGTTTTTCACCAGCTAGGTCCTATAGGGATGAGGCCAAGGCCAAGGCGGGGGGAGAACGGCGTGAGGCTCGCGGAAGCGGTTCGTGGGAGCCGACGACGTCCAAGCCACGATCCAAGTAGCCCTAGTAGCAGCCTTGCTTCCGAGAAGACTGTATATTCTTTCCGGCGGACACACAATACTCCGACAACATGCTTGCGGCTGATGTGGATTGCAAGAGGTGGCTAACAGGACGACCAATGCACAGAAAATAGGTTGAGCACAACACAGCACGCAACGATTGTCGCCGCCATGTTGAAATAAAACCAAGCTGAGACAGGCCAAGCTACAGTTTAGTATACGACGAAGCTGAGACAGGCCAAGGTTCAGTTTAGTACACAACCAACGGGAGGCACTCACTTGATCGAATGACGTTTTAGCGAACGCCCACGTTTCATCGAACGACACTTTAGCGAATAGTCGGACGCCGCGAAGCGGCGTTTTCGGTGGGCCAAGTGAGTCCCTATTTTTGTAATGAGTTGCCGTAGACTGTCGCCGCGAAGCGGCGTAAAGCGCAGCGCGACGGATGGGTTAACGCGCGCCCCCGTTATTCGCTAAAACGACCATTCGCTCAAATGTCGCCGTTCGCTAAAATGTCATTCGCTCTTGTGATATGGACCCACAACCAACATACTTGATTACAAAGAATTAGATAAATGTTTAAACAAATTTTTTACGTTTAATAGTTTTAATGTATGTCGATTAAAACAGAAACATTCACGTTGCGTCAAATGAGTTTCGTCGTAACCAGCGAACGTCGCCGCGTCGGCCGCGACGCCATTGCCAGCGTAACCAAAATCAAAAACAAAGCAAGCTGCAAACTTTCGGGCGGTTTCAGGCCTTTAGTGCCTTCGAAGGACGTTCTCCGAAAAACAAAAAGTGTCTCAGATGTCGCCGTGCCCATGGACCGAGCTGTGGGTTTTGTGTCTACTTGGTGAGTACTCGTCTATTCGCTTGACTTTTTCAGTGCTTCCTTTTCGGAGCGTTTGTGAAGTGTCCTTGTGTGTGTGTGCAGGAAGCGTGAAGGCGAACGCGGCGAACCTGTGGGGCTCCTTGTCGCACACGTGCTTTGCGCATGGGATGACCTTCGAGCTTTTCCCGAGGAAGTCCCGCAACCGACCTGTCAGCACGGCCTGTCAATGAGCGAGCAGTCCGATTGCGGGAACGCACACAGAGGCGAAGGTCCCACCGAAGCCGGAGGGGGGGGGGGGGGGGGGGGACGGGACTTCGTAAGTGTATCGGGAGCTTTATCTCGTGGATCGGTGGACAAGGCGAGTTCTACAAATCGGGTGGCGCCTTGGTACGGCTGTGGTACCACCTAACTAGGCGGTGTGTTTCGCGGAACCCGACTGCTATGGTACCCATTATGTGCTGGCGCTCGTATTTGCACCCCGTTTGCTTTTACTGCGGGTGTTCGAAATCAGGTTCGTTTCTCTGCATTGTTGATGTTGCTTTCGAAGAGGTCTTTTTTGACTAGGGCACAAACTTTTTATACAAAATGCTGTATATGTTGCAGTTATTTGGTAGCCCTCTGGCTGTAGTGTATTGTGAAGGTTGTGGGAAAAAACGCGCATTGAGTAATTACAAAAAGATATACCGGGTGTTTTTGCGAAGACTTTCAAAAATCCTAAAAATTAGGGCGATTGAACAAAGAAGAAGCTCTCTTCGGGAACAAACTACGAGCCACGGCGGACGGCAGGAATTGCCAAAAACCTACTAATTTGCCAGATAATTAAAACTTGTTAATTAACTTTTTAATTAGTGGAAATAGACATATGATTCCAATTAGAAAGTTGCTGAACGTTATTGAAAACCACTAAATCAGTCATTTTCAGAAAGACTTCAAGCGCTTGAGAAGAGTAGTAGCGCACTAAAATTACCACTTGTGAAGCAGGTACAAGGCTGGGGCTAGATAAGAGGCAGAAAAATCGCGCGGGCGCCTTACCGCAAACGCTAGCCTTGTACCTGCTCCACGAGTGGCAACTTCAGTGCGCTACTACTCGTCTCACGCGCTCAAAGTCTTTCTGAAAATGACTGATTTAGTGGTTTTCGATAACGCTCAGCAACTTTCTAATTGAAACGATATGTCTATTTCCCCTAATTAAAAAGTTAATTAACAAGTTTTAATTAATTATCTGGCTAATTAGTAGGTTTTTGGCAATTCCTGACGTCCGCCGTGGCTGGTAGTTTGTTCCCGAAGAGAGTTTCTTCTTTTTTCAATCGCCCTAATTTTTAGGATTTTTGAAAGTCTTCGCAAAAACACCCGGTATATATATATAATGTAGTGTCGAGTACCGTCCAACGGCACTCTTGCAGAACGTTCACGTGCCTTGCAGTGGCACTCCACTCACGTCTTCAAGTGCCGTCCGAAAGTCTTATGTAAAGCGAATTGTCAAAACGAGTTTTTCGAAGTTGTAGCGTAGCTTATTGGAAATTGTAGCATAGCTCGCCTCATAGGCAGCGTACCCGGATTCGATCCACAGTGTGGGCTTACTTTTTAAAATCTTTTTCTCGAACATTTTGTTTTGTCGAGGCATTTGGCGATATTTACGTCATTTCTTTTTTACCATTAACACTGGGAAAAAAAAAGGATGTTGTCGACGAAACTTTGCTTAAAGGGGGCCCTGCAACAACTTTTTGACTGGTTCTTAATTAACACCGAATTTGAGCGCACTGAATGTAGTAACTTAATCTTTTCCCAAATTTCGCTTTATTTTAAAAGTTATAGGCAATTTAGAATTACAAAAACAAACAAAAAATAACCTCTTTCATGACGTTGTAGGTCCTGGCTTGAGTGGCCGTGAACTAGAGGAGTAGTGAGCTCATCGAGCGCTCACGGCTGCTGCACTCCGTGTCGACGGCTCGAGAGGGCGCTACTAAAGCATATTCTGGATAGGCTGTATGAGACGGGTGGCCAGGGTGGCTTGCATTGCATTTGCTGCGCGATTAAGGACTAATTTGGCATAACACTTCATTGGCCACAAACTACAGCAAACACGGTGTAAAGATCAGTTCAGAACGGGAGCCACTTCGCGCTGCCATACCGCCAAACGGCCAAATCGCCAGCCAAGCCCGTGCTGAAAGCCTTCGGAACGCTCGGAACCGGTCGATTCCTCGATCCGGTATACGACCGCAGCGCCGCCACGTACATCCGGGACCTTTCTACGCTCGCTGTTCGTCGGAGCCTCATCCCACAAGCCTTTTCTAGTATGCGCCGTTTTTTCCGCCGCTTGGTGGCGGGTTTGTCGACGAGTCTTTTCTTGTTTCCATACTTTATAAACTGCATTTGTTTCTTTTCTGATCTAAATTACCAAACAAAAACTACTTTCATACATAACTGAAACGGTTCGCGACACTTATATTTTGTATTTCGACTAAAAAAAAGCTTTAGCGGCTCTGACCAGTGGTAAGCCCAGGACCAAAGACGTTACATATTGCGCGCTTTCGGCGATGCCGGTCGCCCTCATAAATGGAGGAGGTTTCCGCATCTTCCGGTTAAAATATGACTCACTGATATTTAGTTACTCTCTCCGTGCCCGCTGACTTGCCCGAACCCCAAGAGACGTGGAAACCGCAAAGAAGGTAGGCGCTTAAATATGATTGCAGGGCCCCTTTAACAAAATGGTATGGGCGTCCCTTTCCGGAGGTCAACGGGGGACAGCGGGGCTCGGTATGGGACAGAGGGGCTGGACGCTGCGAGGCGTCATGTGCAATGGGGCCAAGTAGGTTAATAGTTTTGTAATTAGCAGCCGCATACTGTTGCCGCGAGGCGGCATGAATGTATGTGGGAAGTTGGTTAACGAGCTCCCCAGGGATACATGTGCTGTTCGACTTTCTTTCGGACGGCACTTGTAGGCACGGGTGGAGTGCCGTCGGACGGCACTGTAGACAGCCAAAAAAACAACAGAAAATGAGGTGTTCCAAACAACTTTCTTGAAGAGATCGTGAACTGATGTTTCAACTACTTCCTCGTCAGCTTTCCTCCTCAGTACATAAGCAGAGTGAGAAACCATGTGGTCGTATTTCACTGAAACCCAAAGTTCTGCCAGCAGTCTGAGAGCCGGCATGGACAAAGCCCTACATAAATTTCACACTTCACATTTTTGCAAGTGCTGACAACCATGAAGGGAGCGACGGGACAAGCGATGGCGACGCTTTTTGCTATCGCTCAGCCGCACGACGAGGCACACTGCATGAAAGCAACTGGAGCAAGCGACCAATGTGATGAGCGACGTTTTCTTGTAATTCAAGACCAAGCAGCGTTACAAGCGACAGTGAGAAATCTCCGTCGCTGTTGCCGATGCTCGTCTCGTTGCTCACTAAATCGCTTACATTACGGTCCAGCCTTAATTGTCTGAAAGCGAGAGACACCTGCCACGAGTGAGTACCGTGCTGCCACTCACTTCCAAGTGCCTCTCATTTCAGGGCTACACTGCCATTTGCTTCCAAGTCCTGCACGGGCCTCCTGCTCAGGCGCTTTGATGCCACTTACGAAACTAGCACAAACTCGTCAAGGGGGTTTAGGTGGGGTTAGTCATCCGGTGTGTTTGCCGCACTATTCTTTACAGTGCCTCGACAGTCCACAGTCACTTCGCAGTAACAAGTTGGGACGCCATGATGGCAGCGGCACTTGTACCTGCTTGTCTTATTCACTAGAGGTTTGAAGACCAACTGCAGACTTTCGGCAGCATGACACTTTCGGTTTTGTAACATCATTGTTGCTTCCTTGGGACAACTCTTAATACATGGGAGGAACAAGATGGCAATTGCGCCAGTGGAGAATACGTCCAGGCACTATACCTGTACTAAAACTTGCTTGATCACCTATTTATTTATGATTATCTTTACACTTGCAGCGTTACCTCCGAGGCGGGGATGCCCGACCAGAAGAAAAATTTGACAGGGCCATAGGCAAGGCCAAGTTCGACTCGCGCTGCTGATCCTGTTTTCCCGGTGCCTCTACAAGGGCGAGGACCTGGTCGATAGGAGTGTGACAGGCCAACCTTCCAGGCGTGACAAAGTATGGCGCCGTGGGAGGGAAGCCCATTACACCTGTCAAAGTGGATGCAACTGCAGGTGCGAGCCTTGCTGCATGTCCGCCTTCCCGGTTCTAAACTATGTAGAAATTGGAAGGTTCAGCATCGTGCATTATATAGGTTTTATAGACCATACGCGAAATAGCTCTTGGGTATCATCATCATGCCGCTCGGAGCGACATGTGGTGGGTTTTGATATCTTGAATGTGCAAATGCCACTATACCTCGTCTCGCCTCAGCATGAACTAACTGCAAAAGCTGTGCAAGCGCAAGCGGGTAGCCTTGGCCGGAGGATGGAACCGCAGTATGTCTGCGTCCACAGGTTTCCAATGTCAACGGCAGAAGCTTCCGAGGGTGTCCCAAGCATGCACCAGCAACTTCGGGAGGATACATGGGCACTGCTATCTTGGATTTCCAAGATTAAAGAAAATGAACACAGTTGGCAAAAACTTGAGTCTTAAGGTTCACACTCTTGCAACTGAGTACGACCGAGAGAGACGAGATCTGTTAAAACTTCTTAAAAGTTCTTAGGACGAGGGTACATACTGGGGGCATTCTGGCACCATCTATGCGTTGACCCTGGAACTGCATTTTACAAGAGCGAAGGTTTCGCGGAATTTCCAAGGTCAAACATGTGTAATACCTGTAGGAAAGGCTTGTTTATAACGTTGACAAAAGTTTTTCGAGCCAAGAAAGAAAGGATAATGCGCAAGAGAAATAGTAAATATGCCGGACCGCCGAGTTTACACTGCTACCCAATAGATGGTGCCAGTGTGTCCTCTCGTTGTAAGAAGTTTTAAGGAACCCAATTTTAAGAGGTCGCAAGAGTGTGAACGGGCCTTTAGAGAACCATGCAGTGAACGGAAAACTTAACAGTTCATGTATTATTGGCATTTCATCAGGTTGTCGGCAGGCCTCTTCACGATGTATAATATGTGCATTACTTTGGTATTTGTTGATTTTTCTGGAAACGGGTGCCAGCAGGTACGGGCATAGACAATCCTAATTATATTCGTGCATCTGTACAACTTTTTTGTTATTTTATTTTAAAGCTTGCTATTTAGTTTTGAAAGAACTTCGTGGTTCCCATGGCGAAGTTGCAAACATTATATTGGTATGCTCAAAACCAGTCCAAGGTCAGAACTAATCATTAAAAAAAATAATGTGACCAGAAACAATGTCATTTATTATGTTGTCAAGCTAGGCCTCGCAAATATTAGCCAAATCAGGTCCACTAGTACCCACCCATGTAGGAGGGTGTCTTTAGTGCCCATGCTTGTTGTTTAATTAAACCTTGAACATGGTTCCTTACTATGTAGGACTTGCATTACGAATGAGTTTTCTAGTTAACGGTGGTGTTCCTGTTAACAAACCATTGTATTAGGTAGATAGAAAATAAGAGTGAAGTGAACTTTACTCTTTAGTGGGAGTAGGTTCATATGGAATCATTTTTGCTTCAGTGGAGGCTCAAGTATGCACGACACTGAAGGGACTTTCCTTTCAGTCGACGGAGACAAGGGTACCACAAGAGCCAGCGAGGGAAAGAGAACGGGACCTCTTGGTGTCAACGCCTTGCCGCCTGCGTGGCTGTGCCCCGAACCGTGCAGTTTTTGCCGAGGTAAACAATTGGGCCATTTGAAAGTTTTGCGTTTTTGCGGATAAAAAAAACATGACTCACTTGCATGCCTTGCTGTAAACAATCCATTGCAGCACTGAAATTCTTGAGTTGCAGATAATGTCACAGGTAGGATAGATAACCTCTACATTCTCGGAGTTCTGTAGACAAAGGGGCTGCCCAAAGATTACACAGCAGGATGGTGCCCCGCTACAGAGCACCAGTATATGTCGTACCATAGCCTCCTTTATACTGACAAAACCTGGCAGATTGTCACGAGAAGCGGTCGCCGAAATGGAAAAGGTGAAGTGGCATACAACGGAGAAGAGTCTCGCCGTAGCGGACGCGAAACACGAAAAAAGTATGTTTTGGGTCCTCGCCACTGCAAAAGCTGTGTGCTGACGTCCAGGTTCCGCGAGGAATGGCTCTTTAATGCTCTGTGCTACCAAATCCTCACGCTCCAAAATCTGACCAGGCACTCTATGACTCCGTCGTCGAACTGGCAGGCTTTGTGAGTTTAGAGGTGCTATGGTCATACTCTAATCCACTTTACTCCTTTTTTTTTTTTTTTTCAGGGGGAGGGCATCTTTTTGTTTGCATTCTTAAAAAAGAGGGTTAGACTGTTGTGATTAAATTGGTGTGGACAACCACTAACAAGCTCTGTTTGCTGTCGTCAGGGCCTACGCTATTCTTATCAGTTCCAATCTTCGCAAAAGAAAAGATAGGGGAAGGGACAAAACCGGAGGAAAGTTGCGCCGTTTACGTGGTCGATGTAACTACTCATGCTAAAGATAAATCACATGTAACTATGGTTGTTTGAGATAAATCTGTTTGAAAGGGTGTCTTCGCTATGCCAATATGTAAACATATTTTTCTTTAAAGCTGGAGACCAAGTGACACAAGTATCATCGCTGTCTTCTCAACTGGTTATTTTAATATTTTATTAGGAGTACTTGGCCATGACTTAAAACAAACCAAAGACCAGATTCGGGCTCATGTTGGCCTTAAGCTGAATTTTGCCAGAGAAATAAATGCTGAAACTAGACAACATAATTCAAAGCAAACTTTCTGCAGCGACAAAGAGTTGGAAATAGTTACTGAAAGAATAGGGGAAGCAGTCTCGGGGCAACGGTATACAGATTGGACCTACGAGAGCCTAACCAGGCTTTTTGCTCTGGAACTAGACAAAGTTCAGAGTAAACGAAAGGGGAAGCAAGGACATAGACCAAAAAGCTGGTGGGACAAAGAAGTGAAGCAAGCGATACAAAAACGTCAAGAAGCCTATAGAGAACACAGGTATTCTAAGCGCAGTGGGGATTCAGAAACGGAAGTAAAGTGAAAATGGGACACTTTTATAACTTGTCGCCGAGAGGCATCCAGTTTGATCAATGCGAAAATTCAGAGAAAGGGTGAGGAATGGATGAGTAATGTAAGCAAAAAAGATAGAAACGCAGCTAAGAAGTTTTGGGAGCACTTGAACTCACAATCGGTGAAACGACGCAAGCTAGACAGAGGTTCATACTCTCGCGTCAGGGAGATCAATTAGAGGGAGATGATGCGTTACGATATATAGGAGCAGTGATAGAGGAGAAATATCGGGAACGGGTACTTGTGGAAGATAGGAGAACCGAAGGAAGTAGCAGTCCAGCTTGTGATATCGCGGATTTTGGACAAACAGAATGGGAAAAGGCAGAACGAAGAGTCCCTAGTGGCACGTCGACAGGCGCAGATCGGATCCCAATCAAGCTGGTGAAGAATTTGGGTCCTAAATCTAAGGCAAAACTAAGGGATGTAGTGAGCGCTATGATAACAGAAGGAAATATTCCAGATGAATGGAGGTTTAGTAGGATGAGTATGATATATAAGGGAAAGGGAGATATTTCTGATATTAGGAATTATCGCCCCATAACCGTGACACCAGTTATTTACAGGTTGGTAATGCAGATTATAAAGCACAGACTGGAGGAATGGGTAGATTGCGAGGGCATACTGGGCGAGTTACAGAACGGGTTTCGGAAACAAAGAAGGTTGGAGGACAATATATTTTCTCTAACACAGTGTATAGAAATAGTTCAAAAACAAAACAGACAGCTCTGGCTGGCATTTCTGGATATCAAGGGTGCCTATGACAATGTGAACCAAAGGAACCTGTGGGACATACAGGAGAGCTTAAACCTAGATTAAGGACTAACAGCCCTATTAAGGAACATTTACAAAGATAATAAGGTGATTATAACATGGGAAGGAAAGGAGACGGGGGAAATAGAGGTAAGACGAGGCCTTAGGCAGGGGTGCCCATTATTGCCTTTGCTGTTTATGTTGTATCCGAGAGGATTGGAGGATAGACTAGAGAAGAGTGGGCTTGGATTCAACCTTTTGTACAGTAAACTAGGCCAAAAAATTTAGCAATCCTTACCGGGATTGATGTATGCGGATGATATTGTACTAATGGCTAACAACAGGACAGAGTTGCAGGAATTAATGAGCATCTGTGGTAAGGAAGAAGAGGAATTAGGTTTAGAATTCAGTAGTGAAAAATCAGCAGTCATGATTTTTAACTGTGATGAAGTTGAGAGGCTGAAAATACAAAATATTACAGTTAAGAGAGCTAGTAAATACAAGTATCTAGGAGTATGGACATGTGATGGTGCAGAATATCTCAGTGAGCATGGAAAGTATATAATAGGTAAGGGCAACAGAAATGCAGCTGTAATGAAAAATAGAGAACTTTGGAATTACAACAGGTATGAGGTGGTGAGAGAGATCTGGAAAAGGGGTCATGGTGCCTGGCTTGACTTTTGGAAACGCAGTGCTATGCATGAAATCCGAAGTGGATGCAAGACTAGAAATAAAACAGCGCGGAGTAGGTAGACTGGCTTTGGGGGCACATTACAAAACGCCAAACCAGGGAGTACAAGGAGACATGGTTGGGCGTCTTTTGAGAGCAGGGAAGTGGTGAGCAAGATAGGATTTGAGGATCGGTCGAGGCAAATGGATAGGGACCAATGGGCACGAAAGGTTTTCAGCTATTTATGCATGAGTAGTATAGACACAAGGTGGAGACAGCGCACTAGGAAATTAAGAGGAAAGTTTTTAGGCTATAGTGGAGATACGGAAGAGCAGGTCTCAGTTAAGAAGAAAGTTAAGGCCACAGAAAGAGATCGGTGGCTAGACGGAATGCAGACAAAGACGGCTCTGGAAAGCTATAGATTAAACAAAACAGTTATTGCCAAAGAAAGCATTTATGACGACTCTACGGGAAGCTCGTTGTTTGAGGCGAGGACGGGTGTTCTGCGAACCAGAACATACAGAGCGAGGTACCAGGAAATGGATACAGTGTGCACTGCTTGTGGAGAGGAGGACGAGACGGCTGAGCACTTGATAATATACTGTAAAGGGCTTCACCCTATGCCTACTGAAGACAACATGAATTTAATAAAGTCATTGGGTTTTAGAGACAGCGAAGGGAAAGTGGATTTCAAGACTGTAGAGATTACCAAGCCAAGATTAAGTGAATGGTGGCAGAAAGCGAGAGAAAACTAGGTATTTTCTTATTAACTGATGGCAAGGGGTTTCATAGCCCCACTTCCTTTGCAGTACGGAGTGAATATAGATTTCACATATAAATATTCTAAGCTTAAATGGTGAAACAAAATGGCTAAGTGGCATAAGCTACCGTCCGATCCAAAGGGCTCAGCCGGATTCATCCATCTATCCATCCGTTGTAAGAAGTTTTAAGGAACCCAGTTTTAAGAGGTCGCAAGAGTGTGAACGGGCCTTTAGAGAACCATGCAGTGAACGGAAAACTTAACAGGTCATGCGTTCTTGGCATTTCATCAGGTTCTCGGCAGGCCTCTTCACGATGTATATTATGTGCATTACTTTGGTATTTGTTGATTTTTCTGGAAACAGGTGCCAGCAGGTAGGGCATAGACAATGGTAATTATATTCGTGCATCTGTACAACTTTTTTTGTTATTTTATTTTAAAGCTTGCTATTTAGTTTTGAAAGAACTTTGTGGTTCCCATGGCAAAGTTGCAAACATGATATTGGTGCACTCAAAACCAGTCCAAGGTCAGAACTAATGCCAAGGCATCTAAAAAAATAATGTGACCAGAAACAATGTCATTTATTATGTTGTCAAGGTAGGCCTCGCAAATGTTAGCCAAATCAGGTCCACTAATGCCCACCCATGTAAGAGGGTGTCTTTAGTGCCCATGCCTGTTGTTTAATTAGACCTTGAACATGATTCCTTACTACGTAGGACTTGCATTTTGAATGAGTGTTCTAGTTAACGGCGGTGTTCCTGTTAACAAACCATTGTATTAGGTTGGTAGAAAATAAGAGTGAAGAAGTGAACTTTGGTCTTTAATGGCAAGTAGGTTCATATGGAATCATTTTTGCTTCAGTGGAGGCTCAAGTATGCACGACACTGAAGGAACTTTCCTTTCAGTCGACGGAGACAAGGGTACTACAAGAGCCAGCGAGGGAAAGAGAACGGGACCTCTTGGTGTCAACGCCTTGCCGCCTGCGTCGGTGTGCCCCGAACCGTGCAGTTTTTGCCGAGGTAAACAATTCGGCCCTTTGAAAGTTTTGCGGATAAAAAAAAACATGACTCACTTGCATGCCTTGCTGTAAACAATCCAATGCAGCACTGAAATTTGTGAGTTGCAGATAATGTCACAGGTAGGATAGATAATCTCTACATTCTCAGAGTTCTGTGGACAAAGGGGCTGCCCAAAGATTACACAGCAGGATGGCGCCCCGCTACAGAGCACCAGTTTATGTCGTATCATAGCCTCCTTTATACTGACGAAACCTGGCAGATTGCCACGAGGAGCGGTCGCCGAAATGGAAAAATGTGGGGTGGCATACAACGGAGAAGAGTCTCGCTGCAGCGGACGCGAAACACGAAAAAAGTATGTTTTGGGACCTCGCCACTGCAAAAGCTGTGTGCTGACGTCCAGGTTCCCCGAGGAATGGCTCTTTAATGCTCTGTGCTACCAAATCCTCACGTTCCAAATCTGTGACCAGGCACTCTAGGACTCCGTCGTCGAACTGGCAGGCTTTATGAGTATAGAGGTGCTATGGTCATACTCTAATCCACTTCACTCCTTTTTTTTTTTCAGTGGGAAAGCATTCGTTTGTTTGCATTCTTAAAAAAGAGGGTTAGACTGTTATGATTAAATTGGTGCGGACAACCACTAACAAGCTCAGTTTGCTGTCGTCAGGGCCTACGCTATTCTTATCAATGCCGATCTTCGCAAAAGAAAACAAGATGGGGGAAGGGACAAGAGCAGAGGAAAGCCGTGCCGTTTGCGTGGTAGATGTAACTACTCATGCTGAAGATAAATCACATGTAACTATGGTTGTTTAAGATAAATGTGTTTGAAAGGGTGTCTTCGCTATGCCAATCTATATACATATTTTTTTTAAAGCTGGAGACCAAGTGAGATAAGTATCATCTGCTGTCTTCTCAACTGGTTATTTCAATATTTTATTAGGAGTACTTGGCCATGACTTCAAAACAAACCAAAGACCAGATTCGGGCTCATGTTGGAAGGCGGGTCTTTCCTGCCAAACTTCAGAAACATTTATCTAAGCAAAGATGATAAACAAATTACTATTAGTTTTAGTGTCCCGCCATTTCTGCATGTAAAAGATGCCTATATAGGTACAGCACATGAAAATTTATAAGAGACTTTGTAGTGCAGAGATGCATTATGTACTCTTTTTTTTATTGTTGATGAGTGATGATGGAAATTGTAATGATTACTACCTTGTAGTAGGCCTTGTACATGAAGCATTCCCTCACATGCACACAGATGTTAAAGCAAGCTTTAAGCCCTCTCTAAATTCCATCGTGGCTTGCATTCGTTACAACTCAAAAGGGAGCCCAATAAGACGGGGACGAGAAAGGAAGAAACAAGCGCTCACTACCAACTAGTTTATTCAGAAAAAAAGTCTTCCCTTCCTTTCTTGTCCCTGCCTTAATGTACTCTTTTCTTTCATTGCAGCCGCGAAGCACCTTGCCCAGCAAAGAATTTTATAATGCTTCCTTTGACTGTACTAGACACTCTCAGTAGATAAGCCCCAGTCTTGCCTAGCAACTAGATTATGCAGGGTGCTGCAGAACAGGTTCAGCTAGACTTGGTATCCTCCCCTCTTTCCTCAGTAGGGACCGTGCCCCTTGTGCTTCAAGTGCTCTCAGTGCACTTCCTGATTTATTATTTACGTTCCCTTTGAGCCTTAAATTGATATTCTTTTAAAAGAAAAAGCAGACAATAGCAGCAGCAGCCTCCCCCGCCCCTCCACTCTCTATCTCTCTCCATGGGAATATTTTAAGTTCCTCCTGATGGCTAAAATAATTTTGAATGCAATAGTCTGCATTTTTATGGTGTCCATCTGTAACCTGATACATCATCAGGGTGTCTACCAACCTGAAATTCTCAGGGAAATCGTCAAAAAGTTGGCTTCATCAGGGAAAATGACCACTGAGAGTGGAACGGCGATACGAAACAAAGCTTGATGGTTGCACATGGGCACGACTATGCTGAATAATGTTTCCGAATTATGATCCTTTGACCTAGGAGTGGTCAGGAAGTTTTTATCAAAATAGTCAAGGGAAATTTTAGAAAAGTCGAGGAATTTGAAATCAGAAATTTGGTAGACACCCTGATGCACTAGTTCCACTGTACAAAATGCTTCACAATCAAGTGAGAATTGGGGAAAGCAAAATATAGAAAGGCAGCAATGGGCGTCTGCCTCACTTGCCTTCACCCTGTTGCATGGACTTTCCATCTATGACACTGCGGGCACTTAACATGTCCTCGACAATTTTACTTTGCTCACCTACAACTTCGTCCGACTTCCAAAACTTATTTCTTATCATTGGCTTTTTTTTTCCCAGGACCCACCCGGTAAAGACTTTCGGGAACCCGGCGTTACTTTTCACTGGAAAGCACCCATGGACATCTGGCAGCATGTGCGTTGTCTGCGAGGCCCTATCAATCGACATCCTGGACTTTTCAGCAGGAATCTCTCGGGTATTAGCCATGTACTGAGCATAGAAAGGTCAGTATGTGGGGGGAATCGACGAAGCACACTTTTTGTGTTTGAGCACCCTCATGGGTAAAAAAAATACAAAGATTTCGGTAAGAGCTGTGAAAGTTGTGACAGCACTTAAAGCACATTCCTAGAACAGGGAAAAAGAATTACCAATATTGGTTACTCTTTTAATGTTTTCCATATGTATTTGGTGAATATTCCAGCTATAATACAAAGGTTTGTGTGTTCCATTGTGTATCTAAACTTCTGTTAGATTTTTTTTTTGTGCATCTGTTGATATGAGGATTCAAACCATAGAAGAAGAAACTGCAAAAAGAAAAACAAAGCTTTGAAAAAACAGCAAGTAGGCAAACAAAGCTTTTAGGAAACTTGTTGTAATTTTTTTAAATTCTAATTTAATCCTCAACATCAAGCAGGCAAAGCAAGCCTTCACAAAACTTGTCATTGTAATTTATTTTCGTTCTTGTCTAATAGTTATACCAGTTTTGTGTATTAGTATTATTTCTTATGATGTTATTTGTTTAGTGTTTGTGATAAAACCCCTGTGATAAGCTGAAGCAGGCTTTTGAGCCAATATGTATCACATTAATTTCTAATAAAGTAATTGTTTTAAATACTTGTGGCTTGTTTTGCAGTGCCTGCATGGTAGGACTCATGAAGTTTCATTTCCACAAATGGCAGTGATATGAGCTGAGAGAAAACAGCTGTCTGTATTGTTAAATTTGAAGATTCCTGCAATTTATTGCCACCCACCTGCCCACTCAAAGCAGGCATAAAGCAACAGAACATGCTCGTTCACACCAGCTCTTGCCAATAGTATAGACATGTGACAAAAAAGATATACAACCTATTGTAAATGATAAGTATAACCAAACTAATAGAAAGTTAAGCTGCCGATTAAAAAAAAACTTTTACTTTTTTTTTGTTGTGTGCAAATTCCAATGTAACAAAACAATGCTGTCCTGAAAGCTTCTGTTGTGTTTCATGATAAATTTTAGAGCAGCATTCAGTTCAGCATCGTTAAGGCCACCATCGTTCATTTTTCCATGTTTCATTACAGGAAATTGTAAGATATCAGTTCTGCATTTCGACGTTTACACTTGCAGACAATTGATGTTACCGCTTCTTTTAGGTGGAATCGAAATTCCCATTTCAACTTTTATATTTTCACACAGTTGATGTTACTACCCTTGTTTTAGAGTAATTCAAGTTGAACCTCGCAGGCGACAAGAAGTCTCCTAGCGATCACAACGCCTCCCTTTGTTCAACAAACTGATACTTGACTAGGGCTGCTATACTCCAGACAAAGTGAGAGCCAGCACTGACTATCTTTCGGAGAGTCGCTCATACACTCCCATGACTCTTTTGCGATAGGAGTCGGGGGACTCTTCATAAAAGGAGGGTCCTCACAACTCTTGTTAGAGAGTCACGGGGATTACCAGGATGGAGTCGTGTGACTCTTTTTCTTCGTTGGATAAGAGTCGTTAAAGAGTCGCAGTTGACTACGTCACCTGGAGTCGCCCATACACTACCATGACTCCAGTTTGATGAGAGTCGCGGGACTCTTTTTTAAATAAGAGTCAAGTGACTCTACAAACGAGTCGTGGAGGAGTCAAATCTGTAGCGCGCAGAGACCCCCCACGGGGAGTCGTGGCGACCCTTTTTAAAAAAAGAGTCGAGGGACTCTACAAACTGGAGTCGATTCTGCGGCGCGCCAATACCCCCCAAAGAGAGTCATAGCGACTCTTTTTTTTTTCAAGAGTGTAGTGAAACTAAATCGTGAGATCGGTCTATTCACAAACATTAAAATGAAATAAGGCACACGAAGCGTTTTGCGGCCTTCCGAATATTAAGGAGTTTTAACAAACCGTTAGCCTGTTCCGCATATCGGACTACCGGAGCCTTTGAAGCATGCTTTGCGCGCTCCACGCGGTCATGGTATCATCCAAGCCAACACCACCTAGACAGAAGGCCTCCACACGCGTCATCATAGTCAGATCGATCGAGGCGAGAGATTGGGCACGAGTGCTGCGTCAGTGTTCGGCTGCGGCTCGTGGCCAATCAGCGCGTCGAAGGTCGGACTCGGGTCCAATAGCCGACCGAGCGCGATCCGACTGTAATGACGTTTCATAGAGGAAGAAGAAACCATGCGGAGGCCTTCTGTCTAGGTGGTGTTGCCCAGGCGCGCCCTTAAAAGCATGCTTCAAAGGCTCCGGTAGTCCGATATGCGGAACACGCTAACAGTTTGCTAAAACTCCCTATTCTCAATTTAAACGCGTTTCTGTTTTTTTTTTTTTTTTATCGGAGATGTTATGTTACAAGAGTAATGGTTCGCAAATAAATTACAGGGATTTGCGGTTGCTTCAACACCCATTAATACTGCCCAGCCCTTACAATAATTATCAATAAGTTTTAATTGAGTTTTTAATGTAGTGTATAAGAGTACAATAGAATCTTAATTGAAACTCGTTGATAATGTTTCTAAGGGAGTACGACCTAAGCCGTTACCATAATAAAAAATGTACTACGTACCTGATATATGAACACAGATAACGACGGCAATCAGAAGGAGCTTCATCGAATCTATTGATCTACTTTAGGAGGGAGTTTCTGTAAAAAAAGGCTTCGAATTTCAGCTGATTTCGAGTTTTTATCCTTAAGGCAAGGCGGTAAGAATTGCGTAGGGAATCGCAACATGTGAAATATCAACGCCCTCAGCGAGAAATGCCAACTAGTTCAAACCCCTCGAGAAGCGAAATTAAAATAACAAAAACAAACGAAACAAAATGTAATCACAAAGCGCAGCTGCTTTTCTTTATCAATATGTAAACAGAGAAAAAAGCACGTTGGAGAAGAATAAACAAAACTTCAAGAATAAATAAAAACAAGAAAACCCTGCTCTTCAAATGACTCCTGATCGAACCTAAACGGAAATATTGGAAGAGGCAACTATGCTGTCCTCTAATTAAAGGGGCGATGCAACGATTTGTGTACTTTGCACAAATGCAGCTTAGAACGAATCTGACTTTAATGACCTACAAAGGACGCATTCGTTTTTCACCATACACATTAGAAGTCGCAAACAAAATTAAATAGAAACCAGTAGCGTTCACCTCCTCAACTCGCAGCCAGAACAAATGGCCACGTGGTCTGGAGAACGATTATATGCCGAAATGTTAATCGTAGCCACGCGCTGGGGTTGGCAAAGCACAGGACACGCGCTGAGTTCCAGACATTGACATTGTTATCGTTCGGCTAGTGTTGTCATTGCAGCGATTGGACACGGCCAATGACACCGGCAGCTACCCGTATGCTTGTCGACCCATTGATTATCACGAGCCCAAATCGTGGGCACACGCAACGCTCGGGTCCATTATATGAGCCGCATTCAAATATCGTCACTCTAATACGCTCTAGTAGCTGGAGGATATTGCGATCCTCCAGCTACGTCATCAAGTTTTGCGAAGGAGAGATTGAAAGAAAACGCTCGCTTTTGTTTTTGAGATTACATCGCAACATAGGAGTTTCTTGACCAGTGGCGTTGCGTGCGAGTGTCCTTGAGTCACACTCGTGCCAGTAAGATCGAGTAAAGTGAAAAACATTCCAAGCGAATATCGTTACACCGCCCCCCTAAAGAGATTGTCTTGTGATATCAGGAAGTTTTTGCGCTGGTCACATAGAGAGGGCCTAAATATAGTCATACATCATATTGTCACGAATGAAAAATTATGAAGCGAAGAATAACTGAAGAAACCAAACGTATAATGGGGTGAACATGTGCCCAAAACAAAATAGAAGTACGCTAGCGTCGATGTCGGCGAAACAGTAGGATCGAGCGCTGGAGCGAGACTGACTTTGGCGCGCCCCGCGAAGCCCCTTATGAACACGCGTGGTCTGCTGGAATAATCGGCGTAGGTATATCGACGCGTAAAGCACTCGGACCTAGAATAAACAACAATTTTCTCAAATGCACCCGAACATTAAACTGAAAGAATAAATTAAGGATGAGTAACTCCCAGGAATCGATCCCTGGGCCTCCGGACGGAAGTCAAGCGCAGTAACCACTCGGCCACGCACGCGCTCGCTTGCAGACGCGCGTGGTGACGTTTATTTAATTAAAATACGCTCTACTAATAATTAAACCAATTGTGAACATGGATACGAAACTTCACGTCAAGTTCCGCAAGAATAATTGGCTGATCGTCTCGTGACGTTACACCAGGCATGGTTACGTCAGAGTCACGGGCGTTGACATATTCCCAGTTAAGATCAACATGGCTGATGGTGTGTACAAAGATCATCGTTGAAGAATTGAGCTTCCCGCAATTCCGTAAATCTTGTCTTTCTGAGAAGGAATTATTTTACTGAGACAGCAGTCAAAAGCTGAGGTGGCTCTCTTTGCCTGGTGTTACGTCAGGGCTTCCGCTGTTGCCAACAAAAACGCTGTCTGTTTTCCAGCTGCAATTTAAGCAGTTATGTTGTGTTTAAAATTGATTTATTTGTGCGGCGGATGACTGAAATTCGGATATTGTGAGGACGATTGGCCTAAAAGCAATGCCAATATAATATAATTGCTTTCTGAAAGACCAAATTTTACCAGACAATCCCTTTCAGGTTTTGTCCGGTACATCTGCGTATAGGTCACGTGACATCGAGTCATGCGGCGTTATTTCCCCGATAAATTTAGCGGGGAAAATAAACGGCCAGAGTCGTACCTCAAAGTGTCCTGAAGATCGCAAGAGAGCTAAGCGCTTTAAAAGTAGACTCGATCAAGGGAATGATCTTTCTTTTCTCCCGCTTTCAATTCTTCTTTGCCTGAACTTGATATATGTAGGTCAATTTTACACTATATATATATATATATATATATATATATATATATATATATATATATATATATATATATATATATATGGTGTTTTATCAAGAAACCCACGTTCCAAACGCCAAAAGCGTAGATTAAGTTCCATTCACAACAAATTCTCTTAGGAACTACTTCGCGTCGCGTATGAACGAATGCTCAAAACTTGATTTTTTTTTTCTTGAGGAGAAAACGGGTATAAAGGGGCATAGTTACAGTTGCGCACACAACTGTAACTATGTTCAATAACTAGCAACTCGCCCAACTGTCTACTACAGAGTATAAAGGACGAAACCTGCGCCACCCCCCCCCCCTCCCCCCCTAACACGCACACATCCCTCCAAACGTTATCACTGATGACGCCAACTCAGCAGTTGGATCCGACCCCACCGTCGAGCTTCATTCGAGCCGTTCATTGGACAATGAGGCCCAGCCGAGCACTGACGCAGCACTCCTGCCCAGTTTCTCTTTCCGCTGGATATCTCTTTGATGGAATCCAAAAGTTAGTGCGTGGGCATTGATTGCTCTGGGAGGTGTTGGCTGAGCGCACAGCCTTCGGCGACTCCCTAAAACAATAGCGACAGCACAGGGCCATCCGAAAACGGCTAGGTCAGACAGCCGGATGTTGATAGCCGAACGCACAAGACCGGCGTGTGTTCGGCTATATATTGGGAGGGCGTTTCTCGCAAAGAGCTGTGTGGTAGTCTCACTTGCTTGATTTGTGTACGCTCCTCTCCGAGCCCCCTCTAAAGGGGGGGGGGGGGGGGGGGGGGGGGGTTAAGGTAGTCTGGCATGACTCGTGCACGCTCGTCTCCTGCATTGTAGCCGACATCGTTGCAATTTTCTTCTCGTGCTAGGCTCGCCGGAGCCCGATTGCAGACGTGAGCATAGCCGGAGTCATGGTCTTGAACTGAGGGTACATTGTCGGGGTCCCGAGGAAGCAGAATTGGACGTTCGGGCAGGTCAGTGCACCTTTTCGTTGCCGCGGATTACAGCATGCGCCGGAACTCAGGCTATTTTACAGCGAAGCTGTATATCTGTCATGTGCGCGGCCGAGAACCATCACCGGGCTACAGGTGTTTCCGCCATGACACGGCTCCGAGTGTCACAAGATAAACCGTCGACGGCCGGAGGAAAAGTGCCAGTAGGGAAGGCTGGAAGAAAGGGAGAGGAAGGGGAGCTGTCCGAGAGCTCGCCGACAGCTTAGTGTTCTACTAGGCCGGGAACTCAAGAATTCGCACGCTTGGCCACCGCTCCCGCTGAGTTCGTCCTGGTTCCACAAGGCGGGGAACTCAGGGACCCGTCAGCCTGCACACGCTCGCTGGGTTGATCCGTGCTTCTCAAGGCCCGGAACCCAAGAGTTCCCCCGCTTCTGTAAATATTTGCCTAATGTATGACATGAACATTCTTTCTAATGCCATTAAAATCTGTGGAAGCCGCTTGTGTAACCTCTAGTGATAACGGTGCTGTAAAACTTTTTGTAGAACCTTTACTTATACCGTTGCTGTAAATATGTTTATCTCTTCATTGTTTAAACAATTCTCAAAGCAAACGGCCTCGTTCTCATTTATCAAGACACGACATCCCCATGAACCTGTGACAACGTGACTCGCAAGTCGGATTTTTTCATGGCGGCGTCCTCACAGGAAAAAAAAAAAAACCTTCAACGATTGAAGCGTAAAGTGCATATCACGCATACAACGTACGGCACAGCATTTGTTTCAATAAAGAACACGCATAAGACAAGCATCCGAACCACATAATTGATGATAGGGTGCTCCTGATAACAATGCGAAGCACGTAGCGCTCACCGCATACGTTTCTCGGTAAAGATTACTGTTGCGCAAGCAGCCGCGAAGAGGGCAGCTTGCGACATGGGGAGTGACGTCATAGCCTTTGATACATGGTGTTTCATAGGAGAGTGACAAAAGTTCCTAAAATTAGTGTATTTGAGGCAGAAGGATAATTTTTACGGGACCGTATTACCCTTGTTGACGAACGTCAGAAAGTGCGGGATACATACTAATTAGTTCGCTAGTTGACCAAAGTGACTAATTAACTTCTTAATTATTAAAAATATATATATGGTTTCAGATAGAAACTTGCTGAGCGTCATCGAAAACCACTAAATCAGTCATTTTCAGAAAGACCTTGAGTGCGTGAGAAGAGTAATATAGTGCGGCTAAAGTTACCACTCGTGGAACAGGTACAAGGCTGTGGCTCTCATAAGAGACGGAAAAATCGCGCGGGCGCCTCACCGCAACCGTCAGCCTTGTACCTGCCCCATGAGTGGAAACTTTAGGACACTATTACGCTTCTCATGCGCTCAAAGTCTTTGTGAAAATTACTGATTTAGTGGTTCTTTATGACACTCAGCAAGTTTCTAATTGGAACTATATGTGTATTTCACTAATTAAAAAGTAATTAGTCATATCTAGTTATTTAACAAACAAATTAGTAAGTATCGCGCATTTTCTGACGTCCGCCACCACGAGTAATGCGGTTCCGAGAAAGTTATACTTTTACCTCGAATACACGAATTTTAAGAATTTTTGGCACTCTTACCAGAAACTCCCTGTATATAAAATGTTTTGGTACAATGCATTTACTTTTCTTTCGTCAATCATTTGGTCTAGTGCAATGGGCAATCATTGAAGGTGATACTACAGCTTCGCTGGCCAACTTCCTTCACAGTGTGGATTGGAGCCGCGACTTTGTTCTGTGTCCATATTCTTACGTCATCCGCGTACACGGTGAAGCCTAAGTTGGGGATTTCGCCAAGTTCGGGGGGCATTGCTCCATTGCGAGCTTAGAATTGTCGGTAATACGACGGTGCCGTGTTGGACGCCTACTCGTTTCGCTATCGGTTTTCTGCCGTGCGAGCCGCAGCGTACTGAGAACGTTCTTTCTTCCAGAAAGTTATTGGTAAAGTTCAGAGGCCTTCCGACTACGCCGAGTCTTGAAGTTTCGTTGAAGATTCAGGCGTGTGGGACTGTGTGAAAAGATTTTTTGACGTTGATTCACGATTGTTTTGATGGTTGCTCTGTGGGGGTTGATGTTCTGAATTGCCGTCTACCGAACTGAGGGAGAGGCTTTCTCGCGTTCCAAGGCAGGGTCGAAACCCTGTGCGAGAGGGATGAAAGGCATTGGAAGATTCCAGATGCCATGCCATTCTTGCTAGTATCATTCCCTCCATCAGTTTGCACGTGCACGAAGTTAAAGAGATTGGCCTGTAGCTGGAGAGTGAACATTTGTTTTTGCCCGATGTTGGTACAGCCCGTTTCCCATATCAAGTTGATCCAGTCGAGAAGTTGTTCCTTTGTGTTGCTGGAAATGTTGCTTAGCGTTATTGAAACTTTACTTGATTCCGGTGTCGTGTGCAGATTTACTCGATGTAAAGCGTACTCGAGCTCTCCGCGGTTGAGGAGACGGTTCATGGCGTTGCCGGGGGCTAGAATTTCGTGATCGTAAGGCATGGTGGTTCCAGTGAAATCGGCTCGACGAAACAAAAATAAATCACCCGCTATTCTGACCAGCTGTTCGTCGGATTTGTCTAATTTGAAGGCTATACTCCAGTCACGTTTAAGCTGAGACCGCAGCTAATGCCACATGAACGAGAGCTCGAGGTTGCTGCTTTGAAGCGTTCTTCCACAGAACGAGCACTCGATCTATACTCTGTTTCACCTTATGATGTACCGCAGGAAAGGCTACAAGCGCGAGCTCCTTGCTCTATGGCACGTCTCGGTGGCACAAGCTCTCGTGCATTAAAGGGATACGGAATCGAAACTTGAAATATAGAGAAAACATCAAGAAATGAGTTCAATATGATCAGCTAAGCCTGTAATGAATAATCGCACGGTCGTATTTTGAGCAGATGGCTATATTTTATGCTCTAAATGCCGCGATTTTGGCGAGCGCTTCAAAATCAGCCATGGAGGAGTGCGATGCATCTCGGGAGATCCGGCAGACGTCTTGACGTCATCATGCCTCGGACGACCAAGCGTACCGTAGTGACGAGTTTTGCCACTTGGAGGCGTCAACGCGTTACAATCTCGCTTTGTCGAAGTACCCAAGGGCTGTAGATATCGCGGGGCCAGCACGCGCACCAAACCTGAGAACAACCGAAGCACGCGTTTGCACGTCGCGCGAGAGCTGAAACCAAGGTGGCTCACTTCGTTTTGGCTCTTTCCACCAAGACGCCTCGGTATTGCGTTCAGGCCTAGGCAATCTATACCAGTGAGCGGACATACCGCTGCGGCGCTGCTTTCAGAGGCATGTTGTCGTCACGACATTCCATTGAAGCTTCATAACCAACTACCAGGTGGTTTTTGATTATCGTTTAATTCACTTTAAAATATGTTTTCTTGCGTTTTCTAGCGCAATATTTATGTTTCTGTGGTTGTGCTGCTACCTGCGTCGTGTTGAAACAAAGAAATGAGCTCCAGAATTTGGTTTCCGTACCCCTTTAAGGGCTGCTGCGAACGCTAAGAGCTCGCACTTAGAGCCTAGCTTCGCTGCGGTACAACATAAGTTGAAACGGAGTATAGAAATGCACGTCTCAAAGCCAGGAGTGCGGGCTAGCTCGCGCTTGTTGGTTTGGCTGCAGTCTCAACTTAAAGGGGTGATGAAACGAAATCGGATTGGAATGCTCATAACTTTGCAGAGGCGTACTGGTCCTTGTCTGGCACAAGTATGCTCGCACAGACCGCCACTGATTCAGAAGCTTCGTTGTCACGGTGAAATTGCGAGTATAAAAGTGGACTATTTTTTACAGTCTTCCCTGCGCAAAGCTTGATGACGTAATTGTGGGATCGGGGCCACCGACCTGACGACATTCGATCTCGGCTTATGGATTGGACACGAGAACTACCTGAGCACTCGACTTCGGCTCGTAACAATCAATGGCTCGGCGGACACTCGGTGAGTGGCTAGTGTCCAACTAGAGCCACTAAATGAGCTGCGCTTAGAGTATCGGCACTCCGTTGCTCGACATTGTTGTGGGCGCCGCCATTTTGGGGCTTGAGCAGAGCACATGCAACTGCCCATCGTCATGAATCCTAAGTGCGACTTGCTCAGCATTAGATTCGGTCTTAGAAAGCTCATGTAATACTGCTTTGCTCTGTCGCGAACTGTTTAAACATTCGTGGAGGGCGGAAAAGCGTTTCCTGTGATTTCAGATAAAGCTTCAGATAACTGGCAACCATGATTCTAAGCCACAATATGGCCAAGTGTCGTTACTCTGAAGCGTAGCTTATTTAGTGGCACTATGTCCAACCACTGGCGGTGGTTGGGATAGCCGAACTATGCCTGGAGCTCAGCACTCGTTTTCTACTTTGCCAACCACAGCGCGTGGGTATGTTGAGCGTTGGCGGCATAGAATAGGCACTAGACCGCGTGACCGCTTGATCTTGCGCCGAGTTGGGGGTACGAACAACGCTATATTTCTCGGATGTTTTTGGTGAATGCCACTGCCTACAAAAAAACGTAAGAAATTTTTGTTCGGTTATTAATGTTAGGGAGTGATAGTAAGTAGTGTTTAGCGAAAATTGAAAAATTATTTCATTGCTCCTTTAAGGCGGCGGTCCCACAACCCAACGATAATACCGGTGGCAGCTGTGCTAACGCTACTTTTTGCGGTGCAAATGTCGTGTCTGTGCGCGAGCCACGTATTTCTTTATTTTTCGCGCAAATAAATGACCAATATATTATCAGTTATTTGGTCCGAAATGTGACATACATTTGTCAAAGCTGACGCACAATAAAAACAAAACAAATAGTGCACGTTTTGACATTTTCAAAGATATAGCTCTACGCATTCCAAGTTTCTAGATGTGAAATGCATCAAAGACGCGTTCTTATTTTTTAATTAAATAAATGAAGAACTCGTCTCGTTTTGTGTACACGTATTTTTGTTCATTAGCACACTCGCAGTTTTTTTTTTTTTGCTTTTTTTAATATTTATTGAAATAGTTCTCTATTTATAGGATTCTGAAGTGTCGTTAATCACTTTCACATCATAACGCATCAACGACATTGAAGAGCCTACTCCTGGTAAGCATAGGAACTCAGCATAAGCAATATTCATGGGCGTACCAGGGAGTCTCGTTCCAACCTCCGAGCAGAGCAGTCGACTTTGCCTGGGCTCCGAGAACTCCGCAAGTACGAGAACGTGATCCAAGCATAAACATCGAGCCGGCGCTCGGCGCGGCCGGATCCAAGCATAAACATCGAGCCGGCGCTCGGCGCAGCCGGCCGACCACCCGGCTTGGCGCGAGGCACGCCCTGGTCCTCGATTTTGCCTCGCCAAGAAGCTTGAAAACTCCCAGAACCTCGTCAGGCCTGGATTTTCTGGGTACTGTGGACGGCCAAGTGGCGTGTTCCTGCGCGCGATCCTCATCGACGTGCAGGCTCCTAACACAACCAGCGGAGAATGGAAGTTCAAGTAATCGGTGAGGACATCACACCAGAAGAGGTGACCGCCGAAATGGGCTGGCGCACCGCCCGTTCCCGCCGTCCCGACAAGAAACGTGGCCAAAACTAATCTCACGACGACCCGCTCCAATCGCAAGACTCCCGCTCTCGCTCTAAAACCAGGAAGAACGTTAAATCTCAAGTCCTCAAGGCCGGACGTATGCCCCAATTACCCAAGAACGAAATTAAGATCATTGTGAGACCTAAAAAGGCACTAAATATAACCAAAGTCAGCAGCCCCACAGTGACTGCAGCCAGCGTATGTAATCTATCCACGTCAATAGTATCACCCACGAAGTCAACGCATACGAGGCGGCCCCGGACAACACTACCAAGGGAGTTATCCGAGGTATTCCCCTCACCGATAGCGCCCAGGAAATCGACGCTAACATCATAAATGCCACAATCCGTCAGCCCTGGCCGCCTAGCGCATCGGTTCCACCACGACCATCGTCATCGCCTTCGACGGACCCAGTGTTCTGCACCTGGTCCAATACGGCGCAACACTGATCCCCTGCTGCTTCTACTGAAAGCAAATCGACATATGTTACCACTGTGGCCGCCTCGGGCACCGCATGCACGTGTGTGTCCATTCCCTAACAACAAGATCTGCAGGGGCTGCGGCGCCCGCAATCCTGGCCAAGACCATCAGTGCACCCCCAAGTGCCCGCTGTGCGGTGGACTCCACCCCACGGCGGACAAAGGGTGCACGGCCAAATACAAAACGCCATACGTCATCCGGAAACGCCTCTGGGAACAACGCACGGCACAGCAATCACTCCCTCAACCAGGTGATTTCCCGCCCACAGACACCAACCACCGATCCCGCTCCCGCTCCCGACCCAGAGCAGGCCGTTCCCGGTCAAGATCTACAGGGTGATACAAGGAGACGACAGGCTCTTTAAATCGACCGGAAAATTCGGTTTCTTAACCTATCGCGCTACGACTTTGTGCAGCGTTGCCCACAGATGGTGCATTTTTTTGTAAAATCTGCGAAGAGCGAACTTACCTGAGGAAAAAGTAGAGAAAGAAAAAGGCTTAGCTCCTATGGAAACGCACCGAAGCCACCGGTCTGCAAACAAGACGGCGCCGTTTCGCACGGGAGACAAGAGATGGCGCAAGCGGTCGCGACGCCAACTGTCGCCAACGAACCAGCAGACGACGCCGAGGGCCGGCGTATTTAGCAGACAAGGAACTGCAGTTCCTTGTTGTTCCCGCGCCTGTTTTTGTTTCTGCGACTGTCGCCGCCTGCGGAACACGTGCCACTTTTGAGTCGAAAAGATTGTCTGCTAAAGACGCTGGCTCTCGGCGCCGTATGCTCGCTCGTTGGCGGCATTCGTTGCGCCATCTCTTGTCTCCCGTGCGAAATGGCGCCGTGTGGTTTGAATACCGGTGGCGTCGCTGCGTTTCCATGGGAGCTAAGCCTTTTTCTTTCTTTACTTTTTCCTCAGGTAAATTCGCTCTTTGCAAATTTTACAAAAAAAAAAAGCACCATGTGTGGGCAACGCTGCATTAAGTCGTAGCGCGATAGGTTAACAAAAAACCGAATTTTCCGGTCGATTTAAAAAGCCTGGCGTGTCCTTGTATCACCCTGTAGGTCGACCCCAAGAGGTCGACAAACTTCGGAAAAGTGACTGCCGCCACCACAGCCACCGCAGAACCACCAACAGCAGCCGGGACCAGGCCCGTAGCCAGACCAACAACAAGAGGTGAGCTGGGCAGATAGGGTCTCCCTGCCCACTAAGCCTCAACATAAGGACAGTGGCAGATCCGCCCTAGAACTACAGCTAGCCCAAATTCAGTCCGTGTTGAATCAAGTGTTACGAGAGAACAGGAATCTTAAAGCAGAAATCGCTCAATAAAAGAAACAGAAAGTAAAAGGCAGGAGCCGCACACCGTCAATTACCAGCGGGAGGACACCGACACCGCCCCCCCGCCCCCCCTCCCACATGCGCAAATAACCTCGTTTGCTGCGGAAGGCCCGGTGGTGACGGCACCGCCGCAAAAGCGGAACGCCGAGGAATACCCGCAACCAAGAGACGAACTACTCGAAAGTCTAACGGAGCTCGTAAAAACGCAATTCGATGCACATAACTCAAAGATAGAGCTACTCGGACAGCGCATGGACAGAATTGAACTTAGTGCTACAGCCATCGAAAGTACACTCGCGGAGAGCCGTCCCGCAGCGGCGGGACCAATTAAAAGCACAAGACCTTACCAAAGGCCCGCTGCTGCGGAGAGTAGCAGTGACAACAGCAAGGCAACAGGGGGACGAGCACATAGCAACTAGATATGGCCCCGAACAGCAAAAATACAGAGTACACAATTTGGAAGTCTGCCGCGGGTTTCGCTGGAAACGGGGAAACCTTCAGCAGTTCCTCCAAAATTGTTACAGTAACGATAAAAAGGAGGAGGCGCAAGATGTCATCGCCTTGTAGGAGACGATGGGACTTGCAAAATTAACAGGGTTCAAATCATATGCCGCAACCTCTGGCGGAGGCAAAAGCGAAACGCTAGTTGTAACCCTTGTAAGGAGAAACTTAGCGGTGATACAGCACGAAACCACGGTAGCAAACGTTGAGCACGTCCTCTTAGAAATTATACCATCAAGCAAAAAGGAAGGCAGCCTCTTTTTCCTAAATCTATACAGCTCTCCAAAACAGCGACAGCGGTTCGGGCCCCTGCTTCGCAAAACACTCGATATTGCCAAGAGAAACACGGCGGTGGTCGTTGGGGACTTTAACGCGCCGCACCCCGCATGGGGCTACCGAAGGGGCTCCGTCAAAGGACGGAGCCTTTGGGCGGATGCGCAGCACGTTGGACTAACCCTTGTCACCGATCCCCAACAGCCTACGCGCACGGGTAACAGCGTGAGCATAGACACGACACCGGACCTCACTTTCACGAAGAACGCACCGGACCCTAAGTGGGTCAACACGCAGAAGGACCTGGGCAGCGACCACTTTATTATTGCTACGATACTCAATACGGGACCCACAAAGAAACGGGGGAGGAAACTCACAATGGTAGAATGGGACACTTTCAAACAGATACAAGGCGGCGAGCGCGAAAGCGAGCACGAAGACGAACACGAAGAAACACAGAATAGTACGTGCACATACGCTAGTACAATTACAGACATAGAGCAATGGACAGCGCAGTCACACAGAGCTGTCAAACAGGCCACGAAAGAGATCTCTGAGAAAGCTGGACTAGAAACAGCCGACAGCAAACTCCTCCATCTGTGGGAGGCTCTTGACAGCCTACAGGAAAAGTGGAGAGGCCAGAGGCTGAATCGAAACCTGCGGAGGAGAATAGCAAGGCTCGACAGAGACATGCCAACCGCCTAGCCCGGCAACAATGGGAGTCCACTTGCAGCAGCATGGAGGGCCAACTCGGGCTGCGCAAGACGTGGAACCTACTTCGCTGTCTCTTAGACCCCAACAGTAGCAAGACGTTACAGAGGCAGAATCTCAACAAGATCACGCACACGTGCAACGGTACAGACAAGGAACTCTTACAGGAGATGCAGAACAGGTACATAGGCACTACAATGAGGGAAACTCAAGAAGACTACACGGATAGGGACAACCCCACGCTAGACGAGGAGATCACGGAGGCCGAATTGAGGGCTGAGATACTCCGACTACGCACAAAGTCAGCGCCGGGCCCAGATGGCATCACCAACAAGCCACTCAGAAACCTGAACGACGAGTCGATTGAAGCTATTACGAGATGCATGAATGAGTGCTGGGAGCGGGGCGAAATACCGCAGCAGTGGAAGACTGCGCAAGTGGTCATGATCCCCAAACCCGGCAAAAAACTACAGATCGAGAACCTCCGACCCATTTCCCTAACATTTTGCGTGGGGAAACTGACGGAGCGCGTCGTTCTCACGAGACTAAACAACCAGATGGAGGACCGGGGACTGTATCTATACACAATGATTGGGTTCAGACCTCATCTCTCGACGCAGGACGTAATGCTCCAAATGAAACACCAAATACTCGACGCCCGGGGCAGGGCAGCAGGGCTGAAAGCCATCCTGGGCTGGGACCTCACCAAGGCCTTCGACAACGTTACACACAAGGCGGTTCTGGAGACCCTTCGGGACCTGGGGGTGGGCCGCAAAGCCTACACTCTAAAAACTGTCACGCTGAACCTCACGCTAACCGCGAGTTTTAAGCGTGGAACCGAGGTCAATACGACGGGAACAACGTTTTAAGCACCACGTGAACGAGAATAAGCGTTTGTTTTCTGTGTCCAATTGTTAGAGCAGTCCGAGGGATCCCGCTCGGCCTTTATTTTGAATGTGATCAACAGCGTTAGCGTGACGACCGCAGAACACACGCTTAGATTTTCGGAGAAACGCGCGCGCTTCCATTCATCGTCACGCTAATATATATCGGGATGGATTGACCCTCCCGAAGATGCAACTGCGCGTGCTTTTTTGTTGATGTGAGCTTTCTTTTTCTGGAAGCACAGAGGGCGCATGAGCCTTCTTTTTTGGCAGGAAAAGCGAGAAAGCCGTTGCGCTGTTCCCGTTGCTCCCTGGCTCGCCCAGTCAGTTCCTGACACGCCTTCTTTGTGTCTGGGGCTGGTGGCTGGACCAGCTTGACTGACTGCGACTAGCGAGATTTAGCGGGAGACGGAGCGTGAGTTCGGGCACTGTGTGCCATGTTTACCGCAGTTGACGTGTGTAGAGTGCCGCGGGGTCGTTGCAAACATAGCGAGTGCGAGCGCCCCGAATCTATGCGGAAAACGGATCTGAATGCCAGCCAAGGGAAGGGTTCCCATTTGGCTGGTGCCTTTACTGCGGCCATTCGCCAGCTATTCATGGAAGACTGCAATATTTGGGTAAGCATCCTGTTGTCGTCTGTCTCCCTGTCAGGTTCGTCCGGGGTGGTGAGAGGAAGGATCGGGAGACTGAGACAAATGCGTGAGGAAAAACAAATATATATATATTCAAGTCAGGAAGTAAAATTAAAAAGAAAAAAGGCAACGTTAGAAAGGCAAAAGAAAAGAAACCATTCGACCGTCCAAGCACGTTCGGTAGGCAGTATAGTCACCCCTGGGGTCGTAGCCCGGGCCGCTGGTGCCTTGATGGTTCGCCCCCTTGATCGTTGATGAAGTAGAGCGGGCGGCGATGTCGGGAGGGGGCTGGTTATCTCGGGTATGGGTGCCTTGATCCCGGGACGGAGCCGGTTGCGCTGCTGGTCACCGTGCTGAAGCCGGTTACGTTGAAATTGAGCTTCCCTGCAGCCTGGACAGAGCCAGGCTCGTTGATTCTCAGCGCGTTGGGGCCGGGACGGAGCCGGGTAGCGCAGCACACTGACGCCGGGACGGAGCCGGGCAGCGCACCGTTCGAGCAGCCAACCGTCGCGGCTCTTTGTCCAGTTTCGAATCCCTTCGCACCCGCGATACCGCTCTTATGTTTTTTTTTTTCCTTCTCTTTCTTCTTTTTCTTTTTCCAAATCATGACACTCCCATTACTGTCTTAATCAGCTGTTTTTTTTTTCTTTTGTTGTGAAAGCGCAAGTATCAAGTAGCACAATTTCCACCGTGTTGCTTTTCTCGAAGCGATGTGCTTTTCAGCATAACTGCCACATCTAGGAAACAGTTTTTGCTGCTTGTGATTGAGCGCGGAATAATACAAATGTTGTCTATTCGGAAAGCTGAAGTAATGAACCGTGCATGTTAGGGCGTAGTTGAGGTAGTCGGGCGAGTTTGTTCTCGGCTGTAGACGGTGCAGTACATACACTCTAAAACCGGTCTCTCAAAAAACGCTGTCCCTCTCATTTTAGAGGGGACAACAATGCTTTCAGGGGGACAGCTCTTTTTAAGAGGGAAATTGAAAAATAAAATAGCAACATCTAGAGGGACACCAACATATTAAGAGAGACCAAGGAAACCGTTTCGTTAGTCCCTCTGAACAGGAAAGACAGACAAAAAGATTCACGCGTGCCCTTCATATTAAGAGGGGACTGGTCCCTCTTAACTGGACCAATGTAGTTCGGTCAGGAGGAGGGGGGCAGGCGCACTAATCCACGGCAAAGAGTTCGGACTGTGCTAAGGCTTCGCAAAAACAACAAAAAAAAAATCATCCAGTTCATGCTCACTATGTTCACCCCTGACAAGATGGTCGGTAGTCGACGAGTTTCCGTGCAAAGCCGATCAAAACGAGGCACCAGATCAACTTTTACGGCTGCCATGAGGAAAGATCTGGCTTGTCGCGTACCCTCAACGTCACTCCGAATATTGTTTGTGCCCCGCGCACCATCCTCTTGTAGCAATATTTTTATTGTCCCCATGTGATTTCTTTTTTATGTTCTTACTGGTGTTTGATCATAATTCGGTCATTGAAATAGTTTTTGCTGCCGACCCTACCATTATTTTGACCCTCTGGCAGCAAAGGAATATTATGCCGGCATTACACACGAAATAAGAATGTAGACACTCCGTCCCATATCTCAAATTACATCACAATGTGTTTACACAACTGTAGTGCAGAGGTACGATGAGCAGGGTCTGAGAAAATATTAGTTTCAGTATTTTCAAAAGAGCGACGAAACAAAATAAAGAAAGGACCGCCAATCGGCAGCGCGTGCAAGCAGAGGCAGTAGTGACAGGAAGCGGGAGGTGTGTCTTTCGTACGGCCGGCATCAACTCACGCACTGTCCGAAGATGTACCTTGTTTTACTCGTAGGATTGCAACGCTGCGGAATGTAGGCGTGTGATTTCAGAATGCGCGTCCTACCATTTCTGCGCGCGAGTGCTCCTGCAACCCAAGCATTGTATACAGTTACGTCCTCGCGCCCGTGCCTTGGCCAGCCCCGTACACAACTTATGCAGTATCGAAAAGGCATAGTTCAAAATTGACGGTCCCACTTTTCCATACCGCTTCAAAACCCCATCTCGCTCAAATCACTTGGCAGCCGGACAATTTTGGCAGGGGGCCTCAAGTTGGGGATTATCCGGTACATTGTCCTCCCAACAATGAACGTGGGCGCGACACGCCAGAGGGTGAACACGTGAAAGGAGGGGCGTAAGAGTGGAGAAGAAAACTCAAGGTCGCAAGCGACGGGAAGAAGGGTTTCGAAATTGGCGCGCAGGTTTTGCAGCATTTGCTCATACGGACAGCCAACGCCACCCTGGTGGTTCAACTAATGTTTTGTTCAAGATGGCCGCCGTGGTACCGCAGCCTTAAGAAAGAAAATATCTAAAAACTGTCCCTCTTTCTAAGGGACTCTGACCTCAAATTTAAGGGAGACGCCGCCTCGCTTACTTTAAGAATGGTGGTGTCTCACTTAATTAAGAGGGAGCATCTCCATGTAATATTAAGAGGTCTGTCGCCCCCCTTAAAGTTAAGTGGGAAAAAATCGAAGAAATGTCCCTCTTACTAAGTGGGACCGGGCTTAGAGTGTAGGTGAGCTTGTTAATCCAAGTGTTGCATTGCTGTCGCAAAAACTTCAAAAGCATATTTTGCCTGAAGTCCCGCCTCTGCGTCGGTCTCCGGTGTTGAAAGTTTACGGTTCGGTATCGACAAACACCCAGAAAATGAGTGAAGGAGAGTATGGGTACGTGGCAATGCGCAAGAGAAAAAGGGTGGCAGCAGGAAAGAAGGGAAAGGGTATACAACGTTGCATTCTAGGAGGAAAAGGGTCGCAGCGGTGTAGGAGACGCAAAGAATTATAGTAACATCAGAGGCAGCCGCGTGAATCTTTGCATGTTCCGGTGCTTGCAGGCATGTTTATTTTTGGTTTTGATCGGCCTCAACCCAATCGTTTCTTTGAGATAAAGCTTTGCAGAAATATCGAGTTAGCTTGAGCGGCGTCGCCGTCGGCGTAACCGTAACGCGTCGGCGTAACGCTTTTTCGTGACGCTCGCAAAAAAAAAAAAGCGCACTAAGTTCAGCGGCGAGTAGAGGACTTTCGCAATAAAGAGAATACTTCAAGCACGCTCAAAGCGCACTTAATGTTACACAGCTTTACGAACTAAGAACAACCTGTTACGAGCGCTTCAGTTAGTGCAACGTGAACAATGTTAACGTTCAAGTGTTTATGCCCATTTTTGTAGTACTAAGTTTTTTAGGCCATAATATCTTAATCTTATTGTTAACAGGTTGCACCGACGGATATTCTGGGACCCTGCCTTATGTGGGGCGAAACGAGACGGCTAATCTGCGGCAACGAGCCATGAAATGAAGTCGACTTGCAACCAGACACGTCTCTCGAGAAGGCGCTGGTGCTATGCCTCTGTGTTTACTACTTAAGAACGTAACATACCCAGCAGAATTTTGGCAGCTGCTTGGTTTCGTACAGAGAGTAGTGAAACCAGCAAGCAGGTCTGAGGTAGCGTGGGCGCAGAAAAGTTGCCGTTTTTTCATACTTGTTTTTGAGGAATGGTTGGAGGGCAGTTATGCACATCAAAATATTAATCGCTCTAGTCAAGTGAACGAAAGGGCCCTTAATAATAAAAAATCTAACATATGTAGAAAAAAAATGGAAAGTGCCACGTGGTCGAATGCTCAAACACTAAATCTAGTCATTACGCCAATTCAATTTTAGTTAGCAAATGTTGACTTTCCTAACGAAGTCAACACTTTTCTCATTTGAACTCACTTAATATTTATGCCAGTATGACCTTTGTTAGCGAAGTGTTGACGTTGTTTAAATTGGTTGTGTTTCGTTACGAACCATTTTTAGAAGGAAAGACTTCCTTCTTATTCTGTGGTTAATTTCTTTTACAAAATCACGGACTTGCCACCAAGCACAATTTTTCTAATATACCAATTGTATGTTACAGAAAATGAACCGCAAAGAAGTATGACACTACACAATTATCACTGCGTAACTGCAAAGCGTATGGTAACGAATTATATATTGATATTTTACTAACATTTACTGAAAAAATATATCCTGATTCAAACCTGCTAAAAATTCAAAATATTGACATTCGTTCATAGTTGTTTCATGATATTCATAGTTGCTGCAGTTCTTAGCAGTTAGTGGGCTTTATACTTTTTAACGGCTTATTTGTACAAAAAAAAAATAGATTTTATATTAAAGAGTTTAGCCCCGAAGCTGAAATGTTTTTGCCTTTTTCTATTTAGTTCCGTTGGGACTGTTCTTTCTTGTAACTGGAGCCTAACGAGATCTCTCTCTCTCTCTTTCTTTGGGTTTTCAGACGCCAAAGATAAATTTCCTAAAATCTTTATACAAGTTACACAGCTGTGAACAGCTTGCAGCTACTTAGCGCGATGTGCCAGGCGTAACATGATTCACAACTGCCATTCGTATATGTGCGTAATTATACATGAAGCAGCAGGTTGATCTTTCTTGCACTACTCAATTCGCCTAAAGGAGTACTTAGAGAGATTTAGTAGGTTGTTTTTGAGCTCCTATAACGATATCCGATAATAATATGATGCATGGGGGCCTGTGTGTTCATACGCTTATTACGGCCTGCGTTTTCTCCACTCTCAAATAATGACGCCTTCTAGGCGCGTGAAATGTACGTCGTGGTTGAAATTTCTGGCCGGTGACACCGGGCTTTCTCGCGTTTAGTACATCGTCCCAATAATCTTAGTTATTGGGACGATGTACTACACGCGAGAAAGCCCAATGCCGACGGCCAGAGGTCTCCACCGTGACACGCATTTCACACGCCTAGGAGGCGCCATTATCTAAGCGTGGAGAAAACGCACGCCGTAATAAGCGTGTAAACAGAAGGGCCCCCTCACGCCTGCCAAGCGTTAAACCATAGCAGAATTCACGCTTAGGGAGCGTGAATTCTAAGCGTTGAAAAACAGCACGCTTAGAACAAGCGTGTAAAAAATCGCTTTGCGTCACGCCTGCAAGCGTTAAGCCTATGCGCAGTTCACGCTTAGGGAGCGTGAATTCTAAACGTTGAAAAACACCACGCTTAAAACAATCGTGCAAAAAATCGCTTTGCGTCACGCTTGCTCTGCGTGACCATTTTTAGAGTGTACACGTACGTTCGGGACTTTCTGTCGAACCGCACGGTCAAACTCTCCATAAGAGACATAACATCCGAAGAAATAGAGCTAGGCAGCAGGGGTACACCGCAGGGTTCGGTCCTGTCTCCTTTTCTGTTCAACGTAGCGATGATCGGCTTGCCGAAAATCCTAGATAAGATCAAGGGCCTCAACCACAGCCTCTACGCCGACGATGTGACCCTATGGGTGACAAGCGGCAGTGAGGTTCAAATAGAAGAAACGCTACAGCGAGCAGCGGAGGCAGTCGATCGCTACGCGACGGAAAGGGGGCTCAGTTGCTTGCCGCAGAAATCAGAGCTCCTGTTGGTGTATCCCACCACTGGAAAACAATATGGAGGGGCACCAAGCATTACTATAAAAGCGAACGGGGATGCGATCCCCATCGTGGATTAAATCAAGGTGCTAGGACTCCGGGTGCATGCGGAGGGCAGAACCAACAAAACACTAAAGGCGCTGGAAAATAGCACAAAACAATTAGGCTGATCAAAAGAATTGCCAATAGGCGTTACGGCATGAGGGAGGCCGGCCTAATTCGCTTAGTGCAGGCCTTCATCATTAGCCGAGTCGTCTATGTGGCGCCGTATCTAGTACTCGGGGTCGCCGAAAAGCGCAAAATGGTAGGACTGATACGAAGGGCTTACAAGCAAGCAATTGGCGTCCCCATCACAACACCCAACAACAAGCTCTTAGAGTTAGGGCTACATGACACTTTAGATGAACTCGTAGAAGCGCACACCATTGCGCAATATGACAGACTAACACAGAGCACCACGGGGCGGCACGTTCTAAAGAAACTTAACATCCACTAGGAATCACAAAACGGAGCTAAGGGAGACA
Source organism: Ixodes scapularis (assembly GCF_016920785.2). Taxonomy (NCBI): domain Eukaryota; kingdom Metazoa; phylum Arthropoda; class Arachnida; order Ixodida; family Ixodidae; genus Ixodes; species Ixodes scapularis. The sequence continues at coordinate 78,286,158 of NW_024609836.1, forward strand.
TACCAGAGAGTATCAGGAGGGACCTCGAAATCCCTCCACTGTCCAAGAACATGCACCCGGAATACCATAAGGAGAGACGGGAGGCAAGAGCTCGCAACATGGAACGAATATACCAAGACGCCGAGGACGTGGTTTATGTAGATGCCGCAAAATATCAAAATTACAAAGGCATGTCCGTCGTAACGGTGGGCGCGGACGGGGAGCCCCTCGTAAGCGGGACCTTGGCGACGGACAACCCCGAGACAGCGGAGGAGGCGGCCATCGCACTAGCGGTGGCCTCCACCAAAGCTAAAATTATTATAAGCGACTTGAAGATCGCCTTCCGAAATTTCGCAAAGGGGCGCGTATCGACAGAGGCGCTCAAAATTTTAAGAACGTACGGTGACCATCACCAACAGCGGCAACGCGCGGGACGATCCAAATTATTTGGGCATCCGCGCACTCCTTGCTTCCAGGCAACGAGGCGGCTCACACAGTAGCTCGAGGTCTTACACGCCGAGCCAGTGAGCCCGCCCAACCGGGAACGCGAGGAGACCGCATGTTCACCTATCGAGAAATTCCGAATCACTATCGACTGGGACGGGCCCGGTACCCACCGGCGCAACCTGAACTAACTAAGAAGCAGGCAGTGGCCTGGCGCCTTCTCCAAACCAACATGTACCCGAACCGAGTGGCCTGTAGCCGGTTCTTCCCGGGACAGCTTGAAAATACGTGTAAATTCTGTAAGAATAAGGCGGACCTGCCACATATCTTATGGGCATGCTCTCAGGTGGCACTGACCATTGATGGCCGCAAAATCCAAGACCGAGAGCATTGGGAGGCCCTACTACTCACCTCAGACACACAAGATCAGGTCTGGGCCACCCGGCTAGCCGAAGAAGCCGCCGAGGTCCAGGAGATCTCGGCCGTCTTCTAGGACTGCGGTGGATGAGACGGCTGCACCCGTCACCCCACTGACAGTGCTGGGACAATAAAGTTTTATTCTCTTCTCTCCCTGGGCGTACCAACCAGGGGGGCACTTGCCCCACCAGTCTCACTGTGGGGGGCAAGGCATGTGTTTTGCCCGCCCTTGAAAAAGCCGCCGCTGGGCAAACACTGGCCGGTGGCGCCCTAGGGATAGAAAGGCCCGGGGGGGGGGGGGGGAATGGGGGGTGCGGCGTCTCGTTTGCCCCCCCCCCCCCCCCCCCCTCAACTCAAAAACAGGCGTCCTTCATTTTCTCAGATAGCGTTTTATCATCTAATCTGATTTTCCTCTTTTTATCGTATGCTAGTAGAACTAAGCTGGTTCTCTTTAGGTCTGGTTTGAATGTATTCACAATCAGATATGTTTAAAATCATTTTAAATAATGAGACTGTTTTAAAGCTCGACTCTGTATGCAAAAATAAAACGGTTTCAGAGTAAAAGAGCAATTTAAAACAACGATTACTTAATTAGACCTTTTCTCGTTCTTAAAAAAAGGGATCCCTTTTTAGATTTTACTTTTTTTTAAAAAGCGGACCAATTATCCTAAATGTCATAAAAATGGATTATATGCTTGAAGACGACGCGCGCTTGCGCCATCTTTTGAAAGGTCGCCGAAATTCGAGGCTGAGATGTCTGTGAAAAGTGGAGCTTTTCCATGAAGCAGAGAATATTTGAATTAAATATTTTCTCTCGCTTCTTTCTCGTTCTTGCTGTAAATCACAATTAGTCTTGCGGAAAAAAAAATAAAAAGAAGTGAGAAGCGCGTCACAGGATTCAGGACAAAGTTCTCGGAAACACCTGCACTCTGTCTCACTAAAACTGTGCAGTACAGTGGAAGCTACAGTTCTCGTGACCCAATCACAGGCGCGAGCTCCACTCTTCACAGTGTTACCGGTGTTACTCCACGGTGTATGAATACGGGCCGAGCAAGAAGCAGACGACAGGAAAAGACGACGACGACGACACAGCAACGGATAACCCTAATAGTGTCCCCTGATTTATATTTAAATACTAGTAAATAACGGTCATGCGACCTGATATCCTGAGGACACCTGCAACAACAGAGGCATCCGATCTCCACACAAAAGGGGCCTTTTTCGGGGAGGCCAGGACATGCTCAAAAATGTCCGCCATGGCATCAAAATCACCATGGATCAAGCAAGTTCCACGGATCAAGCAAAACCATAGATCAAGCAAGTTCAGCCACGCTAGTGAAAGACGGGTACGAAATTTCTTTGAATGCAACTATTGCCGAAACCGTCAGCAGCTCCTCATGAACGATCGCATCCATTCTTGACGATGAAGGAATGGAATCCGACAACGCTGAATACGAGACCGTTCGTGGAAAGAAACGACGCAAGACGGGCCACAGCCTAGCATCAGCTTCCAAAAACCAAATTAACCTTCAAGTCGGGTGCACCGTACTGCACGTCCCCACTGACAACCAGAGAGTTGATTCACTGGGCAAATTCAAGCTTACTGATTTCCTGAGCAACGCTGCGCCAGGCATGGTAACTGTTGTTTGGGTGAACAAAGCACAGAAAATTCTTGCAGTCGATGTAAAACGACGTGCATTTAAAAGCCGAGCTCCTCAAGCTTATTAAGCTATGTGCTATGTCTGTGAGAGCCTATCTACTGAGAAACCGCACAATTTGCTTTGGCGTCCTCCGCAATATTGACCTCAATTGTACAGAAAACAACATAAGGGCACAGCTGCAGTTTTCCATCGGCATAGTGGAAGTGAAACGACTTGGCAAAAATATCGTCCGTTGTACGAGTAGCGAAACGGGCACCTCAACATGTCAAAGTAGGCCTCGTGAAAAGGATGTTATCCTCTACCGAGTACGCTCTTTGCAATGTTACAAATGCTACAAGTTCGGCCACATAGCAGCTTCATGCACGACAGAATCCCAAGTGGGCCGTCAATGTGGAAAAACCATGAAGCCATGAGCGAAGGCGACCCCTACGTGTTAACTGCAAAGGTAACCATGCCTCTAATGCAGCCTAAAGCCCAGTTAAAAAGAGAGAGACCGAAGTTACAAGGTACAAGGTCGAGCACACACCACATCCCTGCAGGAGACACCTGTAAAAGCAGGCGTCTGGTGAGTGGAGACACCACGAACCCTGAGCCAAAAGTGGTTAAGACCCTTCCACGTCTGGCTGTGCGTGGCATACCCGTGTCCGGGGAAGAGGGAATCCTGGTGCTTGAGTCAAGCCCGAGGTAGGTTTGGACATTTCGGGGCCCCCCGGGTGAGGCAATACACCGCTTCGGCCTATGCTTCTCGTAGACGGGTGTCCTGTCTTGGCCCGACCAGGATGATTCAGTCAGTCGCCTTTCTTCTCCTCTCCTATCTTTAACCTTCTTCTCCTCCTCATCTTTTTTCCTATTTCACCTCCTTTGGCGGCAAGGGCCAACCTTGGGTGGCGACAGAACTCTCTTGACCAACACTTGGTTATAGCATCCTAGTAGTACCTGTAGAGTAACATACTCAGACAATCCAGAATTGTTATGAGATGTAACCTATCCCCTTGTTGGACTCCATGGTGGGTGGTGCGCTAGAGACGCCGAAGTTCCGGCCCTTCATGTGACGCCCCCCCCCCCCCCCCCCTCTTTAGACCTGGTTCAAGGCAGGCTTCCAAGAGGCCACGCCCTGAGCCCCAAGTCATCAAAAAGCCCCTGAAATGGGAACATTTACAAAGTTGTTTGTGATTCTCTTGAATCTCGAAGACAAACCAGTGTCCAAATTGTCCCTTTTTGTGGTAGCCAAGGTGATAGAAAACCAAATCGGGTTCTCATACAAAGCGAAAAAACTTCACTCCGGCGACCTTCTGGTTGAAGTAAACAAGAGAGTTCAAAGTGAGGCACTCTCCAAGATGACCAGCATAGTCGACGTCGAAGTGTCCATGAGTCCTCACCGGACGCCCAACGCGATCCGTAGAGTCCTTTCTGATGACGACGTCCTCGATGCTAGCGATGAACAAATCCTGGAAGCACTGAAAGATGCCGGTGTTGTCGCATTTTAAACGTATTATGTTCCGTAAGGATGACAAGGAAACCCCATCAAAGCACGGAATCTTGACTTTTGAGAGACACGTACAGTCTCCCTGAAACCGTGAAAGCGGGCTATCTCCACTGTCGCATCCGTCCCTACGTCCCAAACCCTCAACGGTGCTTCCGCTCCCAGCGCTTTGGGCATGGGTCACGCAGTGGCCGAGGGAAAGATATTTGTGCGAAATGTGGAAGCCAGGAACATGTTGCCGGCAGCTGCGATGTGGCAGCCCACTGTAGAAACTGCAGTGGGCCCCACCCAGCTTACTCCCGCACCTCTCCCCCCTGGCGTCAAGACAAAAAATTGTTTTCGAAAAGCAAAGGAGAATATCCTCTACTTGGATGCTAGGAAAAAGGTGTTCTTCCTCTCAAAGGGAGGTGACACCGCGCTGCACCACGCTTGAAGACCAGGGTCACCCAGGTCTCTCCTGAGATCTTGGCGGCTGACTTAAGGGCTCCATCCCAACAGGAGGAGCAATATGCTGCTCCCCTGTGCAAGGACGGGCCGGCAATAGCCGTGCCCCTACCCTCCCCTTCAAGACTGTAGCGCAGGGTCAACAGGTTCCCTTTCTCGCGGAGAGAATGCTCCAGCTACTTCCTCTGCTCAGGGCAGGCCAGCACCGGCTGCACCTGTCAACACTGGCCGCTCTCCTGTGAAGGGGAAAGAGCGAGGCCGTCAGCCTCAGCCACTGAAGAGGCAGCCAGCAACCAAAGAGCTGCGTGGGTCGCATGCAGATTCCCTGTCGGGTAAAGAGGTGGAACAGATAGACAGAGTAGAACCCCTCCCCAGTACATCAACCACCCTTCCACCTAGTTCTGGTCATGGCCGCGGATTGGGGCCCCGCGGCACGGACCCCTCCAGGCCAGCAGGCAAGTCTGCCTGCGGGGATCGGGTGAACACTGGAACTGTCTTGTCTGCCCCCTCGTCGACATGGTAAAAAGATAGCTCTATTAGTGTTTGCGATATCTGGCACGAAGACCAACTGTTCCCGCAGTCAATGTCTGGTAGATCAAAATCACCAGCATAGATAACTCTAGAGTTCGCGTGTACATTCTCTGAAAGATACTCTTATTTTTTCGAAAACAATGCTGCTGCCAGTTGGTCTATAAAAAGCACAGATGATAAGAAATCTAGAAAAAATGTTCACACAAGCACATAAAATTTCTATGCCATCAATATCGGGCCTCCAGCTATAGTGCAACTTTTTGTAAGATAAATGGAAAAAAAAAATATTTGTGTTTGACGAGTTTAGCGACCCTGTTCTGCTGCAGCAGCTTCACGAGGTTAGTGTCGCAAGATGAGATAGAGACAATGAGAATAAAAAAATGCACGCTTTTTATTGCACAGTACTCAAAGATAAGATGCCCTACCTTCAGCTATAAAATATGAATTGTAAATAAACAGATTACTTTGACACTCTGAAACATTTTGAAACGCGTCGTGTGTACTTCTCTAGCGAACCGAAGAGCTTACTTGAATAAATAATTATTTACCTTAATAAAAACTACATATATTACATAACCGTTATTATATTTATAATTTATTTACAGAAGGTACCTAGAATCCCCAGGGACATTATTGCGGGGGGGGGGGGGGGGGGGGGGGCATTTTTGCAAAAACAAATGAAACAATCTAGACTAAAGGCTAATATAATATCTAATTTTAAAAAAATCTCTAAATTATAATCCAATTACACTAAAACTAACTCAACCCGCCTCTTCTGCCTTATAATTAAGAAAATATTTGTTCGTGATCACCAAAAATTAAAAAATAAACGAACGAATGAATGTATAAATTCCGCATCTCGTGTCAGTTGATCCGGACATTACTGGTGCAGGGGTGTTTTTAGATGGTCTTCTAAAGAAAAAAAAAAAGCTTCATAATTAATGTGCCGACATAATCAAAGAAATACAAAAATAAACGCTTAATAAAGCTCCGCGTTGCTGTCCTGCGAGGAGTGCACACTTGGACAGCGGACACGAGTTTCGGCTTAGCGATGTTATGCGAGTCACTGAAGCTACTGTTTCTCAAAAAAGATTTTAACATGAAACGTTCTTTGGCTACTTACTCCCGATTTCGTGAAGCTGTGGGCTGTGACGTCACATGACTTCAGTTTCCTCGCTAGATTTAGCGGAAAAATGTACCTCACCTGACCTCTACACTAATTCAATTTTCAATATAATTTAGCGTGTAAAATGACCTTGCATGATTCCGTGTCCCGTGACCTATCCATAAATTAAGTTTTCCCGCTAGAGTTAGCGGGAAAATTTAAGTCCCCTTGACTTTAACGCCAATTCAGTTTCCCCGTTAAATGTACAGGGGGAAAATGATGCCACACGACTTCATGTCATGTGGCCTATACATAAATTCTGTTCCCCTGCTAAATTTAGAGAGAAAATTGACGTCACGTGATCTCCACATAAACTTAGTCAACCCGCTAAATTTAGCGTAAAAAATTAATCGTCACCGTCCACAGCCCGTCCTTCCCCATACTCTGTGGAGTGTAGACACAAGCTCACAGCATCGCTGAACGTTTGTGATGCAAGAGCGTTACACATATCCAACACAATTGCCTAACAATTAGCCATACAATTTTAATGCGATCGTTTAGGAGCTCGTGTATAGAAAATCCGGCGTTGGCGTCGGTGGGACCGGGAAATCCCGGCATGATAGCTGGTAACGCCACGTGTGACGTCACGACAGTTAAATTTTTCCGCAAAATCTGTCGGGAAAATTTTTGCTCCTGAATTTAGCGCGTAGATTGAATAATGACGTCACAGTCATGTGTGATGCCACGCTACATGACCTCGCGCGGGAATTTCAAAGAACCCATAGCGTTCACGTGTGACATCACGTGACACATGAAGCTACCGACTAGACTGCGCGCACACGCTTGCGGGCCTTGTGGGGGAGGGGGGGGGGGATGGCGGGTGTATATGAAAGGGCTTTGCGAACGGGGCCCGATACCGTTATCGCGTTCCAGTCTTAACGATAAAGCTTAAAGGGCCCATGAAACGAATTTTGGGCTGGAATAAATCATTTTAGATTGGGATTTTACTAATAGCACATCGTTCAGTGGGCCAAAAGAAAAAAAGGTAGAAAGTCAAAAGCCTGGCTTTCAGTGCGAAAATTTGAAAACACAGCGATTATTTCGTACCTCCTCCCCTTCGTAAGCTCTCTGCCTTTTCACTGTGATACATCCGCGGTCCCAAAAGCGCGTCATCGGGTCCAAACGCACGTCATACGAAACCGGACCTCACTTATTCCCTTCCCCCCCTAAGCTGACGTTGTGGTGGAAGCTACGCGCTTGCCCGACCAATCAGCCGCCTCCCTTTCATCACCTGACCTCATTCTCTGCGCGTGGGTATGCGCGAGGGAGCGTCATCACGTGGCAAGTGTGGCTGGCCCAACGAGCACGTAGCTTTCACAGCACTGTCAGCTTCGGGGTGAACGGGTTGGGAAAAGCAACTCTTGTCTGAATTTTTAGCGACGGGCTAACCTCCTAGGGGGTTAATGGCTCTGTCGGGGTACACGAACCAGATTCCGAGCAAGAGGGGACTCCCCTCTTTTCGTCGTCTTGAACTGTTTGGTGGAATGCGTGATTTATGAGTTGAGGAGGAAAGCTAAACAGGAAAAAGTTGGAAACGCGTTTCATGACCCCTTTAAACGACCCCGAGGTTTTTTTTTTTTTCTTTTTTCTTTTTGCATAAGAATACGTAGAGTAATACATCGTTCATCAGAGCGCTAGCATATGCTCTGCCTCACACGTTTCAAATACTTTTTATCTCAACCCATGGGCCCTGACAACTAAAGAATTGCAGGGCGTGGCGAGTCCCGGATACCTTGTGATCACTCATCAGCCAATCAGATTGCGGTATTAGCCTGCACGAACGCCGAAGAGCCAATGACGAAGCAAGAGGCACGAATATAGTGAGCCATGCTCTACATTTCTTTGGTTGACAGTGACCATAGGCTAAATATGACTCCTCGTGTCGATACGCATGTTTAAAGTATCATTCTACCCCCTTCAACTTTAGAAAATCATTACTGGGGAAATTTTAATCGTTGAAAAGTGTCAGAATCAATTCATTTTACTTTTTTTTGTTAAGTTTGTTGGGTTAACAACCGTGCGATGCCGAACGATTTTCGGGATGTCTCACGAGGGCCGTGGACCATATTAAATTTCCAAAAGCTTACGACGACAAATCGCACGCTAAAAGCTGCAAGTGAGTACTATTTCTGAAATTTTATCGTTAAGATGAAAGCATCTTCTTGAAGACTGACAGCGCGAAAAAAGGGAGAAAAAGATCCAGATACTCTCAGAAAGGCAACCAAGCAAAAGTATAGACTCTCTACTTACTCGCAATCGTTCAGCTAATCGGTAGATAAAATATAGAAATCAATTAATAAAATAATTACAAATGAGGAACTAGTCAATTATAATAATAATCAAACTCTAAACATACACCTTGCGGTTATATATTTCTTGTGGCTTCTTGTGACGATATAGATTATCCTTCATCAAGATAAAGAATATAGTTAAAGGAATACCCATTCACGAGAATCAACGCCACTAAGTTAGAAAATGTACTCGAAAAAGCGATAAGGTTTATTCTCAACAAATATGACAGGCTGATTTCGCTCTCGGCAATTCTGCGGCAGGGACACTTGATCAAGCTGGGTGAAGAAGTACGGGAACATCGATTGAAGATTTTGTTCCTAATGATTGAAGAACAATTGAACTTGATATTACAAAATATATCAGCTTGTCAGGTCGCATAAATACCCGCTCTTATCATGCGCGTTGATCACTAGAGCATTCAGTTAAATTAGACACATTCATGTAGTCGTTTTTCCTCGATCCGTTGTTGAATGGAACAAATTGCCTGCATCTCAGAGAAATTCATTTTGTTAACTACTTCATTGACGGAATATGCGAGGGGTGGCCAGGCTGACCTGGCTGAAGAGCCGCAAACAAAACCACGAAACTTCTAAGAGCCGCGGGGGGGGGGGGGGGGGGGGGGGGGAGAGGGAACTTAATTTTTTTCGGAGTCTGACTGTACGTATGGGAGCACAAGGCTGTCAAACTGCAAGCTGCAGTATGCTTTATTCTGAAATCCTTTCTTTGTTTTTTTTTTCCTGGGAAGACGCGGCAAGGGGCAAAGGAGGGGGGGGGGGGGGGGGGTCCCCTCACGAGGGATCCGCGAGCCGCACTTGGACCAGCAAAGAGCCGCATGCGGCTCGCGAACCGCGGTTTGGCCACCCCTGCAATATGCTATCGTTTCAATGTAAACTATGCTTAATTTTGTTTTAAGCGTATAGCATGTCTACGTGTTATTATTCCGTTGGATAGATGGTGTAAAATTGTTGAATGTCTTGAATCACGGTCCCGTCTCTTTCTTTACAATATATTTCATTGATGTGAGGTGGTGAGTGTATATAAATAAATTACTATTCTCAAAGAAGGAGTAAACAGCTATTAATATGACTTGAACAAGTGTTTCAAGGAATGACTGGAGAATACAACTGCTAAAACATTTCTACTGCACACTTTTCGCGGTTGTCACGTAAATGGAGTCTGGAAAGAAAATGACAAAACAAATTTCGTAAAAAAACTATGAATGGGACTGCTCATTACGCCCATTTTAGAACATTGAGTATGAACCAGTGTGCGTTTTCTTTATTGTATGCCTCACTGACCACGTCTCCTTTTCAGACCCCAAATTATCCTTTTCAACATGCCACAGATTGCCTTCTTAAAACTGACGTTGAATTTTAGTGTGTAACAAATGGTAACTTTGTCGTCGCGCTCGTGAGAACATGAAGACTGAAGTTGCATTTGCTCTTATGTAAAGTGACTAATTTGACCGACGCTCTCAAGGCTTCTAAGTCTGTCGATTCTTGCACAAAAAACACGGAGATTGGTGGATGCTCGGACGAACCATAGCAAAGGCTCCTAATCTGAAAAGTAATTTTGCTTCATTTCGTTCCCACATCTGCTACACAAACCTTCATACAAGTGAGTTCATCTTACTCAAAGTGTATTAGGGTCCGTACTTTCGTTTTGATATCAGCCCGTGGTTAGCACGCGTGCTAAATTGTTATAATTAAATATTTGCGATTATAGAAAGCTGTTTCATTTCAATTGGAAATCAGCGTGATATGGGAAATTTCGTCGCTTACTTGATTGGCTCCATCATGTGGTAGCGTCGGATGCGGTCGGACTTGGAGCGGAACGAAACGTAGAATAATCGATACCTGTGGAAAGCCTTCTCTACTTCCATGCAACGTCCTCCCTCTCCGATGCGCTGACTTTGCAATTTGGGCCCGAGCCCGACGTCAAACGTCCTTCGACGCGTTGATTGGACACGAGTCACAGCCGAACACTGACGCAGCTCTCGTGTCCAATCAGCGTCTTCGCTCGATCTCACTGCGATGGTGCCGACATTCTATTGCGCAGTTTGTTTTTTCATTATTAATTTCTTTATGTGGTTGTTGGCCTGGCCCGAAAAAATACTGCCGTCTCCTGTTGGTTTTCGGCCGCCGCCCAGGAGAACTTTAAACGAGATCATACACATTTCTAGAAACAGACAGCTTAAGACATTGAGGGCATGACTTCTTATATTACCGTTTTACGTTACGGGACAACCGGGATATCGCACATCTTTGCGATTTTTCAGACGTCAGCGGCTTTAGTGTAATCCGCACACATGGCTTGTATCGATGTCAGGTCGGGGGCTCATTGCGGTGACCTTGCTGCTGACCGCGTACATTGCAACATACACTTTGCACCACCGAATTCGTTCACTTCGGCAAGAACAATCAGGAATTACGGCCAGTATGGTGAAGTGACGTCACGTGCAAGCCACGTATAAGTTACGTGATCGCTGTATACGTTACACGACGCTGCGCGAACACAACATCGACGCTTTTTGCAATTTACCGAGACAGGGTATCGACGCGCGCGAATGTTTTATCCCTCAGGTGGAAGCTCCACATAAGCACTCTAAACAAGAAGACAAGTTTTGACAAAAGCGATCCAATTGTTGGCGAGAAATATTAATAATCAGCAATCGCAGGTTCTTGCTCACATGCTATGCACACATGCAACACTATCTCATAAGCTACAGTGCCCTTAGAATGTACAAAAAAAAATTAAAATATTTATGGTACATGCGGAGTTTCTTCGCGCAACAATGTTTATTAAATAAAAAAAAGATGTTTGTAATTACCTTGAACGACCATCGGATTTCTAGGTATATGCTCGACTGGAATCAGTGCCTGAACGAAAGCACCACGGAATCCTGCTTAAAGCTTCCGCCACGCGACCACTGCAGGTAACGAAAGCTAAAAGAAAGGAAGTGATTTAAGGTGGCGGCTGCACAGTGGACGGTTTGAGTACGCTAATGTAAGTTTAATTTTAGTGGCTAAAAGTTACATATGCATAGACTTGTTGTACATAGTTTTTAACATTTGATTAATCAGAATATTAAAACTAAATACGAGAATCATACTTAGGGGTTACAGAAAGAGAGAAACAAATTTTGTAATGTGCTGGACAGGTTGGTTTTAGGTTATTGAATTTGTAAATGTTGACTATTTTATTCTGTCAAACGTTAGCGCACACGGTAGGGAATGTTTAGGAGCATAAGTTTTTTTAATATTTTTATTGTAAGAAAGTTTTTTTTTTTCAGACATGATAAAATTATTGAACTGAAGGGTGCATCAGTGGCTCTTTTTGGTTAAAAAGCTTATCTTCTTTTTCAATATGTGATAAAAATAATAAATGGAGATGTTAGTCATTCTAAGGCGTGACCGGCTACTCAGTTACCATTGAAGAGAATATTTCCAACATAGAAATTAAACACTTCAAACATATAGATGCAGCTATACACCTC